>NC_080070.1:65607537-66874586 GCF_949987535.1 Balaenoptera acutorostrata
TTGTTCATTGCTAGTGTATAAGAACAATAGATTTTTGCATATTGGTCTCGTATCCTACAACCTTACAAAACTCTCTTATTAGCTCTAGAAGCTTTTTTGTAGATTTCTTAGGACTTTCTAAATAGACAATCATGACATCTGTGAATAAAGACAGTTTAATTCTTCCTTATTAATCTGGATGTCATTTATTTCTTTTTCTTGCCTTACTGCACATGACAGGAAATTCAGTACGATATTTAATAGAAGTGGTAAGAGAGGATATCTTTGCTTGTTCCAGATACTAAAGAGAAAGCATTCAGACTTTCATTAAGTATCAGTGATGCAGGCTGTAAGTTTTTCATAGATGTTAGATTGAATAATTTCCTTTCTATTCCTAGGTTGCCAAAAGATCCTGTTATAAATGTGTAGTGAATCTGGACTAATGAAAACATAGAAGATGTTCAGGTTTAATTCTCTCTATCCCATCTTTCTAATAGGCATTTCAGAAAGAGGGTATAGGGGGAAAAATCAAGAAGAGATATAATAAAGAAGATATTGTTCAGGATACATCTTCATCCTAAAAGTATATTCAAGAGATAGTTCTCAGAGATAAAGACAGATAAAAGTTTTCATGTAAAGGGGTTCACAGGTAACCAACACAATGAATGACAGAAAACCCATACATAGACATCTCCTCAAAAAAATTGAGAATAACTAAAATAAAAATAATGTCTCAAAAAAATCCAGGGTTCAGAAACAAGTTACCCAACGAGTAGTATGAATCAGATTGACATCATACTCATCAGCTACATGGAATACGAGGGCAACATGGAGCAATATCTCCAAAGCTGTGAGGTAAAGTGATTTTGAAAACATATTTTGACAGCTAACTGTGAGTAAATAGATGGAAAATAAAGTTAGTTTCAGGAAACAAAGACTCAGTGAAGTTTATTTCCCTCATACTTCTTTTTGGAAAAAAAAAAGAAACCAAACAAACTTAAAGATCTATCTAGCCCAGAAAAAACAAAAGAGCAACAAAAGAAAGAATACAATTATACTAAAAAATGGTGATACTGAACCAGGATTTCAAGGAAAACAGGTTCCCAAAAGACAACTGAGTAAGAGTCTACAAAGCAGCTGATTTCAATGACTAATAGCAGTTAGCAGAACATCCTGAGGAATAAAAACTTACCATTTGATAAGGAGTGGTGAGGATGAAGTGGGGGTGATCTTCTCGTATATTTTACAAGGAAGTTAGAAACTCTAGGAACAATAAAAATGCACAAAAGCAAACCATAGTCCCCATATTCAACCTCCTAAAATATAGCTTCACTTTGAGCCATTGATAGGACGAAAGAAATGAGAATCTGTTTGTACAAATTGAAGCAGTATCTGTAGAATGGCAGATATTTCCTGCAATAAGACTGATTACATTTCTTCCTCTATAGGTTCAGTTATGCTGTTGGTTCTGTAGTGAATAATATTTCCATACACTTAACGCTAATTTTTTTAAATCTCCAGAATAAACCTATAAGCAATGTATAAAAGAAAATTATTACAAAATAGACTACAGATGTTATCAATTCTGACACTGTAAGAGTAGTAGTACAGAGGGCAATAGTATAGTTGGGACTTGTGGTGGGGAAGAGAAGTGCTTGGGAGTCTGCGCACACAGGTGATTATCAAGAGATACCTGGTGTTGTTGGAAAGAATTGCAGGGAAAAGAGCTAAATATAATGTGCCTTATACATTTTTAAAAATGAGATGAGGGTAAACGGAAGTGGTATAAGTAATGTAAGTTGCTCTTTCACAATCAGGGCTCAATATTATTTAAATTTGATAAATTTAAAAGTGGAGTATAGGCATATTATTTAAAGTGGTGTTAGCCACCAGGTGGACTAAAAGCTGAAATGATTTGTTAACTTTTCAAGTGCCTTTTTCAGAAGCTGTGAACTTGAACTCCCTTAAGGGGTCAGCCAGTACATGTAAATGAGAGAAGCTGCCAGTAAAGAGAAACCGTGGCAAAGGGACTGTGGCTGCCGTTTTAACTCCAAGTCCTTGTTGCTAATCAGGAAGCAGGTCCAGTGTTGTCAGACATTCTAATTATGCAAAAGAACCTGTATATAAAGATTTTTGTGTGACCTTCAGATTTTGTGTATCGAGACTAATTTAAGACACGTTTCAAGAGTCAATGTTGTACGAGCCAAAAAAAAATGTGACTCGGTCACAGTTTGCTTATGGACCACTAGTTTTCCATTCAAGTAACGTAAATGGTCTTGTTTTATAACCAAGGCCTGACAGTATGAATGTATGTTGTGGTTCCCCATTTATTCAGGATATGGAACATGTTGCAGTTACAAATGTGGTGATTTAAAATAACTAGACTATAGCAGAGAGAAGATGGTGGAAGAGTAAGATGCGGAGATCACCTAACTTCCCACAGATACAGTAGAAATACATCTACACGTGGAACTGCTCCTACAGAACACCCACTGAATGCTGGCAGAAAACGTCAGACCTCCCAAAAGGCAAGAAACTCCCCACGTACTTGGGTAGGGCAAAAGAAAAAAGAAATAATGGAGACAAAAGAATAGGGACGGGACCTGCACCAGTGGGAGGGAGCCGTGAAGGAGGAAAGGTTTCCACGCACTAGGAAGCCCCATCGCAGGCGGAGACTGCGGGTGGCAGAGGGGGGAAGCTTCGGAGCCACGGAGGAGAGCGCAGCCACAGGGGTGCGGAGGGCAAAGCGGAGAGATTCCCGCACAGAGGATCGGCGCCCAGCAGCACTCAGCAGCCCGAGAGGCTTGTCTGCTCACCCGCCGGGGTGGGCGGGGCTGGGAGCTGAGGCTCAGGCTTCAGTCTGATCGCAGGGAGAGGACTGGGGTTGGCGGCGTGAACACAGACTGAAGGGGTTAGCGCACCACAACTGGCTGGGAGGGAGACTGGGAAAAAGTCTGTCGCTGCCGAAAAGGCAAGAGACTCTTTCTTGCCTCTTTGTTTCGCAGCATGCAAGGAGAGGGGTTTCAGAGCACCGCCTAAACGAACTCCAGAGACTGGCACGAGCCGCAGCAATCAGCGCAGGCCCCAGAGACGGGCATGAGACGCTAAGGCTGTTACTGCCGCCACCAAAAAGCCTGTGTGTGAGCACAGGTCACTCTCCACACCGCCCCTCCCGGGAGCCTGTGCAGCCCGCCACTGCCAGGGTCCCGTGATCCAGGAACAACTTCGCCGGGAGAACGCATGGCGCGCCTCAGGCTGCTGCAACGTCACGCTGGCCTCGGCCGCCACAGGCTCGCCCCGACTCCATACCCCTCCCTCCCCCAGCCTGAGGGAGCCAGAGCCCCCGAATCAGCTGCTCCTTTAACCCCGTTCTGTCTGGGCGGGGAACAGACGCCCTCAGGCGACCTACACGCAGAGGTGGGTCCAAATCCAAAGCTGAACCCTGGGAGCTGTGCGAACAAAGAAGAGAAAGGGAAATCTCTCCCAGCAGCCTCAGGAGCAGCGGATTAAAGCTCCACAAACAACTTGATGTGCCTGCATCTGCTGAATACCTGAATAGACAACGAATCATCCCAAATTCAGGAGGTGGACTTTGGGAGCAGGATATATTAATTTTTCCCCTTTTCCTTTTTTTGTGAGTGTATATGTATATGCTTCTGGGTGAGATTTTGTCTGTATAGCTTTGCTTTATAATAGCTTTATTTTACTTCACTATATTATATCCTCTTTCTTTCTTTCTTTCTATTTTTTGTCCCTTTTACTCTGAGCCGTGTGGACGAAAGGCTCTTGGTGCTCCAGCCAGGCATCAGGGCCATGCCTCTGAGGTGGGAGAGCCAACTTCAGAACACTGGTCCACAAGAGAGCTCCCACCTCCACGTAATACCAAACGGCAAAAATCTCCCAGAGATCTCCATCTCAACATCAAGACCCAGCTTCACTCAACGACCAGCAAGCTACAGTGCTGGACACCCTATACCAAACAACTAGCAAGACAGGAACACAGCCCCATCCATTAGCAGAGAGGCTGCCTAAAATCATAATAAGGCCACAGACACCCCAAAATACACCACCAGACGTGGACGTGCCCACCAGAAAGACAAGATCCAGCCTCATCCACCAGAGCTCAGGCACTAGTTCCCTCCACCAGGAAGCCTACACAACCCACTGAACCAACCTTAGCCACTGGGGACAGATACCAAAAACAACGGGAACTACGAACCCGCAGCCAGTGAAAAGGAGACCCCAAACACAGTAAGATAAGCAAAATGAGACGACAGAAAAACACACAGCACATGAAGGAGCAGGGTCAAAACACACCAGACCTAACAAATGAAGAGGAAATAGGAATTCTACCTGAAAAAGAATTCAGAATAATGATAGTAAGGATGATCCAAAATCTTGGAAATAGAATAGACAAAATGCAAGAAACATTTAACAAGGACCTAGAAGAAATAAAGAGGAACCAAGCAACAATGAAAAACACAATAAATGAAATTAAAAATACTCTAGATTGGATCAATAGCAGAATAACTGAGGCAGAAGAACGGATAAGTGACCTGGAAGATAAAATGGTGGAAATAACTACTGCAGAGCAGAATAAAGAAAAAAGAATGAAAAGAATAGAGGACAGTATCAGAGACCTCTGGTACAACATTAAATGCACCAACATTCGAATTGTAGGGGTCCCAGAAGAAGAAGAGAAAAAGAAAGGGACTGAGAAAATATTTGAAGAGATTATAGTTGAAAACTTCCCTAATATGGGAAAGGAAATAGTTAATCAAGTCCTGGAAGCACAGAGAGTCCCATACAGTATAAATCCAAGGAGAAACACGCCAAGACACATAGTAATCAAACTGTCAAAAATTAAATATAAAGAAAATATATTAAAAGCAGCAAGGGAAAAACAACAAATAACACACAAGGGAATCCCCATAAGGTTAACAGCTGATCTTTCAGCAGAAACTCTGCAAGCCAGAAGGGAGTGGCAGGATATACTTAAAGTGATAAAGGAGAAAAACCTACAACCAAGATTACTCTACCCAGCAAGGATCTCATTCAGATTTGATGGAGAAATTAAAACCTTTACAGACAAGCAAAAGCTGAGAGAATTCAGCACCACCAAACCAGCTTTATAACAAATGCTAAAGGAACTTCTCTAGGCAAGAAACACAAGAGAAGGAAAACACCTACAATAACAAACCCAAAATATTTAAGAAAATGGGAATAGGAACATACATATTGATAATTACCTTAAATGCAAATGGATTAAATGCTCCCACCAAAAGACACAGACTGGCTGAATGGATACAAAAACAAGACCCGTATATATGCTGTCTACAAGAGACCCACTTCAGACCTAGGGACACATACAGACTGAAAGTGAGGGGATGGAAAAAGATATTCCATGCAAATGGAAATCAAAAGAAAGCTGGAGTAGCAATTCTCATATCAGACAAAATAGACTTTAAAATAAAGACTATTACAAGAGACAAAGAAGGACACTATATAATGATCAAGGGATCGATCCAAGAGGAAGGTATAACAATTGTACATATTTATGCACCCAACATAGGAGCACCTCAATACATAAGGCAAATACTAACAGCCATGAAAGGGGAAATTGACAGCAACACGGTCACAGTAGGGGACTTTAATAACACCCCACTTTCACCAATGGACAGATCATCCAAAATGAAAATAAATAAGGAAACACAAGCTTTAAATGATACATTAAACAAGATGGACTTAATTGATATTTATAGGACATTCCACCCAAAAACAACAGAATACACATTTTTCTCAAGTGCTCATGGAACATTCTCCAGGATAGATCATATCGTGGCTCACAAATCAAGCCTTGGTAAATTTAAGAAAATTGAAATCGTATCAAGTATCTTTTCCGACCACAACGCTATGAGACTAGATATCAATTACAGGAAAAGATCTGTACAAAATACAAACACATGGAGGCTACACAATACACTACTTAATAATGAAGTGATCACTGAAGAAATCAAAGGGGAAATCAAAAAATACCTAGAAACAAATGACAATGGAGACACGACGACCCAAAACCTATGGGACGCAGCAAAAGCAGTTCTAAGAGGGAAGTTTATAGCAATACAAGCCTACCTCAAGAAACAGGAAACATCTCGAATAAACAACCTAACCTTGTACCTAAAGCAATTAGAGAAAGAAGAACAAAAAAACCCCAAAGTTAGCAGAAGGAAAGAAATCATAAAGATCAGATCAGAAATAAATGAAAAAGAAATGAAGGAAATGATAGCAAAGATCAATAAAAGTAAAAGCTGGTTCTTTGAGAAGATAAACAAAATGGATAAACCATTAGCCAGACTCATCAAGAGAAAAAGGGAGAAGACTCAAATCAATAGAATTAGAAATGAAAAAGGAGAAGTAACCACTGACACTGCAGAAATACAAAAGATCATGAGAGATTACTACAAGCAACTCTATGCCAATAAAATGGACAACCTGGAAGACATGGACAAATTCTTAGAAATGCACAACCTGCCGAGACTGAACCAGGAAGAAATAGAAAATATGAACAGACCAATCACAAGCACTGAAATTGAAACTGTGATTAAAAACCTTCCAACAAACAAAAGCCCAGGACCAGATGGCTTCACGGGCCAATTCTATCAAACATTTAGAGAAGAGCTAACACCTATCCTTCTCAAACTCTTCCAACATATTGCAGAGGGAGGAACACTCCCAAACTCATTCTACAAGGCCACCATCACCCTGATCCCAAAACCACACAAAGATGTCACAAAGAAAGAAAACTACAGGCCAATATCACTGATGAACATAGATGCAAATATCCTCAACAAAATACTAGCAAACAGAATCCAACAGCACATTAAAAGGATCATACACCATGGTCAAGTGGGGTTTCTCCCAGGAATGCAAGGATTCTTCAATATATGCAAATCAATCAACGTGATACACCATATTAACAAATTGAAGGAGAAAAACCATATGATCATCTCAATAGATGCAGAGAAAGCTTTTGACAAAATTCAACACCCATTTATGATAAAAGCCCTGCAGAAAGCAGACATAGAGGGAACTTTCCTCAACATAATAAAGGTCATATATGACAAACCCACAGCCAGCATTGTCCTCAAAGGTGAAAAACTGAAACCATTTCCACTAAGATCAGGAACAAGACAAGGTTGCCCACTCTCACCACTATTATTCAACATAGTTTTGGAAGTGTTACCCACAGCAATCAGAAAAGAAAAAGAAATAAAAGGAATCCAAATCAGAAAAGAAGAAGTAAAACTTGTCACTGTTTGCAGATGACATGATACTATACATAGAGAATCCTAAAGATGCTACCACAAAACTACTAGAGCTAATCAATGAATTTGGTAAAGTAGCAGGATACAAAATGAATGCACAGAAATCTCTTGCATTTCTATACACTAATGATGAAAAATCTGAAAGTGAAATAAGAAACCACTCCCATTTACCACTGCAACAAAAAGAATAAAACATCTAGGTATAAACTTACCTAAGGAGACAAAAGACCTGTATGCAGAAAATTATAAGACACTGATGAAAGAAATTAAAGATGATACGAATAGATGGAGAGATATACCATGTTCCTGGATTGGAAGAATCAACATTGTGAAAATGACTCTACTACCCAAAGCAATCTACAGATTCAGTGCAATCCCTATCAAACTACCAATGGCATTTTTCACAGAACTAGAACAAAAAATTTCACAATTTGTATGGAAACACAAAAGACCCTGAATAGCCAAAGCAATCTTGAGAACGAAAAATGGAGCTGGGGGAATCAGGCTCCCTGACTTCAGACTATATTACAAAGCTACAGTAATCAAGACAGTTTGGTACTGGCACAAAAACAGAAATATAGATCAATGGAACAGGATAGAAAGCCCAGAGATAAACCCACGCACATATGGTCACCTTATCTTTGATAAAGGAGGCAAGCATATACAGTGGAGAAAAGAAAGCCTCTTCAATAAGTGGTGCTGGGAAAATTGGACAGCTACATGTAAAAGTATGAAATTAGAACACTCCCTGACACCATGCACAAAAATAAACTCAAAATGGATTAAAGACCTAAGTGTAAGGGCAGACACTATCAAACTCTTAGAGGAAAACATAGGCAGAACACTCTATGACATACATCACAGCAAGATTCTTTTTGACCCAGCTCCTAGAGAAATGGAAATAAGAACACAAATAAACAAATGGGACCTAATGAAACTTAAAAGCTTTTGCACAGCAAAGGAAACCATAAACAAGACCAAAAGACAACCCTCAGAATGGGAGAAAATATTTGCAAATGAAGCAACTGACAAAGGATTAATCTCCAAAATTTACAAGCAGCTCATGCAGCTCAATATCAAAAAAACAAACAACCCAATCCAAAAATGGGCAGAAGACCTAAATAGACATTTCTCCAAAGAAGATATACAGATGGCCAACAGACACATGAAAGAATGCTCAACATCATTAATCATTAGAGAAATGCAAATCAAAACTACAATGAGATATCATCTCACACCGGTCAGAATGGCCATCATCAAAAAATCTAGAAACAATAAATGCTGGAGAGGGTGTGGAGGAAAGGGAACCCTCTTGCACTGTTGGTGGGAATGTAAATTGATACAGCCACTATGGAGAACAGTATGGAGGTTCCTTAAAAAACTACAAATAGAACTACCATACGATCCAGCAATCCCACTACTGGGAATATACCCTGAGAAAACCATAGTTCAAAAAGAATCAGGGCTTCCCTGGTGGCGCAGTGGTTGAGAATCCGCCTGCCAATGCGGGGGACACGGGTTCGAGCCCTGGTCTGGGAAGATCCCACATGCCGCGGAGCAACTAGGCCCGTGAGCCACAATTGCTGAGCCTGCGCGTCTGGAGCCTGTGCTCCGCAACGGGAGAGGCCGCGATGGTGAGAGGCCCGCGCACGGCGATGAAGAGTGGCCCCCACTTGACGCAATTGGAGAAAGCCCTCACACAGAAACGAAGACCCAACGCAGCCATAAATAAATAAATTAATAAATTCATTAAATAAAATTAATTAAAAAAAAAAAAAAAAAGAATCATGTACCAAAATGTTCATTGCAGCTCTATTTACAATAGCCAGGACATCGAAGCAACCTAACTGTCCATCATCGGATGAATGGATAAAGAAGATGTGGCACATATATACAATGGAATATTACTCAGCCATAAAAAGAAACGAAATGGAGGTATTTGTAATGAGGTGGATGGAGTTAGAGTCTGTTATACAGAGTGAAGTATGTCAGAAAGAGAAAAACAAATACAGTATGCTGACACATATATATGGAATCTAAGAAAAAAAAAAGGCCATGAAGAACCTAGTGGCAAGACAGGAATAAAGACACAGACCTACTAGAGAATGGACATGAGGATATGGGGAGGGGGAGGGGTGAGATGTGACAGGGTGAGAGAGTGTCATGGACATATATATACTACCAAATGTAAAATAGATAGCTAGTGGGAAGCAGCCGCATAGCACAGGGAGATCAGCTTGGTGCTTTGTGACCACCTAGAGGGGTGGGATGGGGAGGGTGGGAGGGAGGGAGATGCAAGAGGGAAGAGATATGGGAACATATGTATATGTATAACTGATTCACTTTGTTATAAAGCAGAAACTAACACACCATTGTAAAGCAATTATACTTCAATAAAGTTGTTTAAAAAAAAAAAAAAGAAGACATGTGAGACTCCCTTTTGCAGATTTAGTAGATTCTTAAGCAGATTTAGATCCAAATATTATTAAAATATGGATATATATTGAATGCATAAACATCATGGAATTTCCTTAATAAAAGTTTTTCTCAATATTAAAAAAAAAATAACTAGACTGGAAAGGATACTTACCCTATGCTAATCAGGCAAGTAGTTAACTTTTCAAGTACCTATCTGTACCTCAATTTTTTTGATTTTAAGGTGGATAACAACAGCTGATTCAGTTATCTTTCAGAAGTTTTGTAAAGCACAAGTAAAAGAATGTATATACAAATTTATTTTAAATAATCAAGAGCTATACAAATGTAAGGCTGTATTATTAATATAACTACATCCTCATCCCACCCCACCTCCAAAAGTTATATACATTCCTGGGATGCTGTGATGGTTAATTTTATGTGTTGATTTCACTGGGCTAAGGGATGCCCAGATAGTTGGTAAAACATTATTTCTGAATGTGTCTGTAAGGTTGCTTGCAGAAGAGATTAGCATTTGAACAGATAGACTGAGTACAGAAGACGGCCCTCACCAATGTGGGTGGGCAGCATCCAACCTTTCGAGGGTCTAAATACAATTAAAAAGGCAGAGATAGGTTGAATTTGCTCTCCGGCTTGAGCTGTGACATCCATCTTCTCCTACCCTTGGACTAGAACTCCTGCTTCTCAGGCCTTTGGCCACATATTGGGACTTATACCATAAGCTCCATTGGCTCTCAGGCCTTAAAGTTGGGACTGGGTCTACACCACTAGCTTCCCTAGCCTCTAACTTGCAGACAGAAGATTGTGGAACTTCTCAGCCAGAATAATTGTGTGAGACAATTCCTCATAATAAATCTTTCAATTTATCGACTGATTGATCCATAAATTGGTAGATCAATATATCCTATTGGCTCTGTTTCCCTGGAGAACCCTGATTAACACAGAGGTAGAGACCACTTCTCATGGTTTTGCCTACAAAACAGAATTAAGTGCCTTGAAAATAATAGATGATTAATAAATACATGATTTGTTGCTTTCACTACAAAAAAAATAACTGTATTATTGCACTCTATATCTTTAAAAAGGGATCACACTGCTTAGCTGCTTTCTATCTTATGATTGTGCTTTCTTGCACTAAAAACAAAACCACTGCATCAATTATTACATGCTAGGGGAAGAGCAATGAATGACTAGTGGTTGGTGTTCCCTTAGATGTAGCATATAGGTAGGACAGCAGTGAAAACATATCATATTTCATCCTTGGGAAGAATACACCTGAAAACGAATGCACTGTCTGTGATTTCTGAAAAGCAAAGGTGTGCAGTGAAAAGAGCCCTCAGCTGGGACTCAGAAAAGCACCCTTACTATGCCAAACCTGTCACCCGCCAGTTGTGTGACCTTGGTCGGCCCACTCCCCACTCTGAGCTTGACTTCCTTGTATCTAAGATTAGATTTGATGATTCAGTTCAAAAGTTCTTTTACTGACTCAATTGTAACTATATTGAAATGAACAAAGCTGAACAGAAAGAAAGAAGCATAGATTTTTTTAAAAAAAGAAAGAAAAAGAAAAGGCAAAAAGAATTTTCATTGTGTTCCCTAATTAATAAGGTCTGAGTCATGTGTACAAGTAAATAAAATTGAAGCAAATAATCTCTGTTCATATTTGTAGATTTGAAGATAGCCTAGAAGCTCCAAAACATAGGTACATGTGAAAAATAGTTTTTTATCTAAATATTTTTACAATGGGAAACAACACTGTATTCCTCAAAGGAAATGGATATCAAAAATTATATTGACCTTTCAAAACTATATGCCAAGGTTAAAGCTGCAAAGGGGAAAAAAGTGAGTAACACAGGAGAACGGTAACAGAAACTGACAAGATTTACTGGGGAGTCAGTCATCTTTACATAACTTGATAGCCCTTGATTCCTCAGGTGCTTCATCTAACCATGGAGCCCAAGTATTAAAAGGTAAGACTTTAAATATTTACCAAGTTCCATAATCCTACCATTACTATCAATTGTATCTGCATGCAAAGACATTCTATTTATGTGTTAACCCTTTACATCATCATATTTCCTTAACCAAAAAAATAAAGCTGTGTTTTAAATTCTTAGACTCAATCTTGATTTCCAGAAGCAAGGTGGAAAGTATTGCATTTAAAGTGGGATTTCCAGTAAGAGAGTGTTCAGAATACAACTCTATCATTGTGCCTCTCAAGATTACATTTGGAGTTGGGACAAAGTGACTTTTTTCCTTCGAGAATAGAGTTGAATCGCATGAAGCAGCCCATATCTGAGGATAATGTATGGCTCAAAATCTCTCATCCCTTCCAAGGAAGAATTAAAGGAAATAAACTGTTGTAATAAGGACTGATGTGAGATTATAAACTCTGTAGAAACAGGGAGGACAAGGAGTGAAGGAAAGGATAAGGAAGAGCTGGAGTAGATTTCAAGGGCTGCTCTATAGCACCATCTTTAAGAAAGAACTAAAATGCTCAAATCACCTTTCCTTACTTTGTCGGAAATTCACTCACCCTTCAGTCTACACTGGAATTGATCACTTGCTCAGCAATATGTGGGAGAGGCTATCTTGGTCTTGAATAGTCAGCCCTAAATGTCTATAAGAGGAAAAAAATATTAGCTATCACTTTCTTGTTACGCTGCCAAGTGCACACCAGGGCTTTAAAAAATGTCATTGCCCGGCTTTCTACCTATCCCCCGAGACTCTTCAGTGCAGTGAGGAAGGAATACGCTGCATCACATTCATCATACCTGACTCTATTCAACCACAGTGAAGTCGAAAACACCTGAAAAGAAATGGCGGGTCCCAGCTGAGCATCAGAGCAACGTAAGTGTCATGGAGAAGGCAAGGAAACACACAGAAAGATGAAAGATGAACATTCATTTTGTGCTTCCAGTTAACCTAATGAACTTCAATAGTTTTGATAAATAGTATTTTTAAAATTTTAATCAGGATAGCATTTGCATATGGACTTGCATCAAATAAAATAAAATTTAATTAAAACATCTTTATTAGGCACGATTCTATATGTTTTAATGAAACAAAATATAAATCATTACTGCTACATGCCTGCATACCTCTGGGTACATGTCATAGCATGAGTTGGGATAACAGGTAATAGTTACAGGAACACTGAAAAAATTAATTTATTAACAAAAAGAAAAGTGATATATGAATGTGTCATACTACAAATAAAAGAATAAATAAATATTTTACTACACACTGAGCACATCAGACCTATTATTAAGGTGTATTTAACCACATCCTCTTATGTTGTTATTTTTCAAGCACAGCAATTCTTTGGAATCCTATTTGATGTGCTGGCCTATAACAGTTGACCACACTTACAGCACAAGTGTAAAATCAATTTTCTGTTCTCCCATTTATCTGTGTACTGATGTTAGTTGGCTCTCTAATGGAATGACTCTTCTGGAGAAGTAGTTATTTTACCTTCAGAGCAGCATTTCAGGAGCCTTAAATGGGCTGAAGAGATGGCATGTGACCTTTAGGAATATCTTAGTTCTACATTTCTTTGAAAAAGAACTGTTTAACCCTGTGTACGTTATTACATCGCTGATGCCTCTTTTGTTCCTCTTTTTATTTACTATCTCATAAGAAAGTTTGGTGTTTATGTCAGAATAATGCTGGGAATTTCAGTACCTGCAAAATTTGATACTTGTGTTTTTGTTGAAAGGGACAATCACACAAGAAAACAATGTGTTTTGTGATCCAATTTCCTGATTATAGTTTCTTTAAGCATAATACCATGCTCTTAACCTTGCTTTTGATAAATTGATACATAGAAATTTTATATTTTTTATTCTTATATATTTCAGAGCCACTGTATTATAATCACTTACTACATTTTAATACTTCAAACAATCTCCACAAATACATACTTCACTTTGTCAACTGGAAACAACAGAACTTTAAAAAAACTTTTCATGTGTGAAATATAGCATACATACAGAAAAATGCATGAAACATAAATAAACAGCTTAACATTATTTTAATGTAAACAACTGGCTAACCACCATCCAGTAAACTGTTGGAAATATGGATTTGGAATATGTGTGCACATGTGTGTGTACATGCATGTGTGCACATGTATGATCATGTGTTTCTGTGTGTATGTGTCATAATTTTTTTTTAACATCTTTATTGGAGTATAATTGCTTTACAATGGTGTGTTAGTTTCTGCTTTATAACAAACTGAATCAGTTATACATATAAATATATCCCCATATCACTTCCCTCTTGCACCTCCCTCCCTCCCACCCTCCCTATCCCACCTCTCTAGGAGGTCACAAAGCACCGAGCTGATCTCCCTGTGCTATGTGGCTGCTTCCCACTAGCTATCTATTTTACATTTGGTAGTGTATATATGTCCATACCACTCTCTCACTTTGTCCCAGCTTACCCTTCCCCCTCCCCGTGTCCTCAAGTCCGTTCTCTAGTAGGTCTCTGCCTTTATTCCCGTCTTACCCCTAGTTTCTTCATGACCATTGTTTATTCTTTGTTTCTTTTTTTAGATTCCATATATATGTGTTAGCATAGGGTATTTGTTTTACTCTTTCAGACTTCCTTCACTCTTTATGACAAACTCTAGGCCCATCACCTCACTACAAATAAATCAATTTCATTTCTTTTTATGGCTGAATAATAGTCCATTGTATATATGTGCCACATCTTCTTTATCCATTCATCTGTTGATAGACACTTAGGTTGCTTCCATGTCCTGGCTATTGTAAACAGAGCTGCAATGAACATTTTGGTACATGACTCTTTTTGACCTATGGTTTTCTCAGGGTATATGCCCAGTAGTGGGATTGCTGGGTCATATGGTAGTTCTATTTGTAGTTTTTTAAGGAACCTCCATACTGTTCTCTATAGTGGCTGTATCAATTTACGTTCCAACAATGCAAGAGGGTTCCCTTTTCTCCACACCCTCTCCAGCATTTATTGTTTGTAGATTTTTTGATGATGGCCATTCTGACCGGTGTGAGATGATATCTCATTGTAGTTTTGATTTGCATTTCTCTAATGATTAATAATGTGGAGCATTCTTTCATGTGTTTGTTGGCTATCTGTATATCTTCCTTGGAAAAATATCTATTTAGGTCTTCTGCCCATTTTTGGATTGGGTTGTTTGTTTTTTTGATATTGAGCTGCATGAGCTGCTTGAAAATTCTGGAGATTAATCCTTTGCCGGTTGCTTCATTTGCAAAAATTTTCTCCCATTCTGAGAGTTGCCTTTTCGTCTGGTTTATGGTTTCCTACGCTGTGCAAAAGCTTTTAAGTTTCATTAGGTCCCATTTGTTTATTTTTGTTTTTATTCCCATTTCTCTAGGAGGTGGGTCAAAAAGGATCTTGCTGTGATTTATGTCATAGAGTGTTCTGCCTATGTTTTCCTCTAAGGGTTTGATAGTGTCTGGCCTTACATTTAGGTCTTTAATCCATTTTGAGTTTATTTTTGTGTATGGTGTTAGGGAGTGTTCTAATTTCATTCTTTTACATGTAGCTGTCCAGGTTTCCCAGCACCACTTATTGAAGAGTCTGTCTTTTCTCCACTGTATATTCTTGCCTCCTTTATCACAGATAAGGTGACCATATGTGCATGGGTTTATCTCTGGGCTTTCTATCCTGTTCCACTGATCTATATTTCTGTGTTGGTGCCACTACCACACTGTCTTCAATACTGTAGCTTTGTAGTATAGTCTGAAGTCAGGGAGCCTGATTCTTCCAGCTCCGTTTTTCTTTCTCAAGATTGCTTTGGCTATTAGGGTCTTTTGTGTTTCCATACAAATTGTGAAATTTTTTGTTCTAGTTCTGTGAAAAATGCCATTGGTAGTTTGATAGGGATTGCACTGAATTTGCAGATTGCTTTGGGTAGTATAGTCATTTTCACAAGGTTGATTCTTCCAATCCAAGAACATGGTATATCTCTCCATCTATTTGTATCCTTTAATTTCTTTCATCAGTGTCACAATTTTCTGCACACAGATCTTTTGTCTCCTTAGGTAGGTTTATTCCTAGGTATTTTATTCTTTTTGTTGCAGTGGTAAATGGGAGTGTTTTTTTAATTTCACTTTCAGATTTTTCATCAGTAGTGAATACGAATGCAAGAGACTTCTGTGCATTAATTTTGTATCCTGCTACTTTACCAAATTCATTGATTAGCTCTAGTAGTTTTGTGGTAGCATCTTTAGGATTCTCTATGTAGAGTATCATGTCATCTGCAAACAGCAATGGCTTTACTTCTTCATTTCCTATTTGGATTCCTTTTATTTCTTTTTATTCTCTGATTGCTGTGGCTAAAACTTCCAAAACTATGTTGAATAATAGTGATGAGAGTGGGCAACCTTGTCTTGTTCCTGATCTTAGTGGAAATAGTTTCAGTTTTTCACCATTGAGGACAATATTGGCTGTGGGTTAGTCATATATGGCCTTTATTATGTTGAGGTAAGTTCCCTCTATGCCTACTTTCTGCAGGGTTTTTATCATAAATGGGTGTTGAATTCTGTCGAAAGCTTTCTCTGCATCGATTGAGAAGATCATATGGTTTTTCTCCTTCAGTTTGTTAATATGGTTGATCACATTGATTGATGTGTGTATATTGAAGAATCCTTGCATTCCTGGGAGAAACCCTACTTGATCATGGTGTATGATCCTTTTAACGTGCTGTTGGATTCTGTTTGCTAGTATTTTGTTGAGGATTTTTGCATCTATGTTCATCAGTGATATTGGCCTGTAGTTTTCTTTCTTTGTGACATCTTTGTCTGGTTTTGGTATCAGGGTGATGGTGGCCTCCTAGAATGAGTTTGGGAGTATTCCTCCCTCTGTTATATTTTGGAAGCATTTGAGAAGGATAGGTGTTAGCTCTTCTCTAAATGTTTGACAGAATTCGCCTGTGAAGCCACCTGGTCCTGGGCTTTTGTTTGTTGGAAGATTTTTAATCACAGTTTCAATTTCAGTGCTTGTGATTGGTCTGTTCATATGTTCTATTTCTTCCTGGTTCAGTCTCTGAAGGTTGTGCATTTCTAAGAATTTGTCCATTTCTTCCAGGTTGTCCATTTTATTGGCATATCCTTGCTTGTAGTAATCTCTTATGATCCTTTGTATTTCTGCAGTGTCAGTTGTTACTTCTTTTTCATTTCTAATTCTATTGATTTGAGGCTTCTCCCTTTTTTCTTGATGAGTCTGGCTAATGGTTTATCAATTTTGTTTGTCTTCTCAAAGAACCAGCTTTTAGTTTTATTGACCTTTGCTATCGTTTCCTTCATTTCTTTTTCATTTATTTCTGATCTGATCTTTATGATTTCTTTCCTTCTGCTAACTTCGGGGTTTTTTTTTGTTCTTTCTGTAATTGCTTTAGGTGTAAGGTTAGGTTGTTTATTTGAGATGTTTCTTGTTTCTTAAGGTAGGGTTGTATTGCTATAAACTTCCCTCTCAGAACTGCTTTTGCTGCATCCCATAGGTTTTGGGTCGTCGTGTCTCCATTGTCATTTGTTTCTAGGTTTTTTTCCATTTCCTCTTTGATTTCTTCAGTGATCTCTTGGTTGTTAAGTAGTGTATTGTTTAGCCTCCATGTGTTCGTATTTTTTACAGATTTTTTCCTGTAATTGGTATCTAGTCTCATAGCGTTGTAGTCAGAAAAGATACTTGATATGATTTCAATTTTCTTAAATTTACCAAGGCTTGATTTGTGAGCCAAGATATGATCTATCCTGGAGAATGTTCCATGAGCACTTGAGACGAAAGTGTATTCTGTTGTTTTTGGGTGGAATGTCCTATAAATATCAATTAAGTCCATCTTGTTTAATGTATCATTTAAAGCTTGTGTTTCCTTATTTATTTTCATTTTGGATGATCTGTCCATTGGTGAAAGTGGGGTGTTAAAGTCCCATACTGTGACCATGTTACTGTTGATTTCCCATTTTATGGCTGTTAGTATTTGCCTTATGTATTGAGGTGCTCCTATGCTGGGTGCATAAATATGTACAATTGTTATACCTTCCTCTTGGATCGATCCCTTGATCATTATATAGTGTCCTTCTTTGTCTCTTGTAATAGTCTTTATTTTAAAGTCTATTTTGTCTGATATGAGAATTGCTACTCCAGCTTTCTTTTGATTTCCATTTGCATGGAATATCTTTTTCCATCCCCTCACTTTCAGTCTGTATGTGTCCCTAGGTCTGAAGTGGGTCTCTTGTAGACAGCATATATACGGGTCTTGTTTTTGTATCCATTCAGCCAGTCTGTGTCTTTTGGTGGGAGCATTTAATCCATTTCCATTTAAGGTAATTATCTGTATGTATGTTCCTATTACCATTTTCTTAATTGTTTTGGGTTTGTTATTGTAGGTCTTTTCCTTCTCTTGTGTTTCCTGCCTAGAGAAGTTCCTTTGGCATTTGTTATAAAGCTGGTTTGGTGGTACTGAATTCTCTTAGTTTTTGCTTGTCTGTAAAGTTTTAATTTCTCCGTTGAATCTGAATGAGATCCTTGCTGGGTAGAGTGATGTTGGTTGTTGGTTTTTCTCCTTCATCATTTTAAATATGTCCTGCCACACCCACGTGGTGGTGCACAGACCGTCAGGATTTCATTTCTGATGAACAATTAGTGATACAGGAAACTGCTTGCAGTGATCAAGTGAAAAGCACTGCAAATGTTGCCGTATTAAAATACACCCCCCAGGGTGGGATAGGGAGGGTGGGAGGGAGACGCAAGAGGGAGGAGATATGGGGATATATGTATGCATATGGCTGACTCACTTTGTTATACAGCAGAAACTAACACAGCACTGTAAAGCAATTATACTCCAATAAAGATGTTAAAAATAAATAAAACATACCCCCAGATAAAAAAAAAAACAAACAAACAAACAAAATAAATAAATAAATAAATATGTCCTGCCACTCCCTTCTGGCTTGCAGAGTTTCCGCTGAAAGATCAGCTGTTAACCTAATGGGCATTCCCTTGTATGTTACTTGTTGCTTTTCCCTTGCTGCTTTTAATATTTTTTCTTTGTATTTTATTTTTGATAGTTTGATTAATATGTGCCTTGGCATGTTTCTCCTTGGCTTTATCCTGTATGGGACTCTCTGTGCTTCCAGGACTTGATTAACTATTTCCTTACCCATATTAGGGAAGTTTTCAACTATAACCTCTTCAAATATTTTCTCAGTCCCTTTCTTTTTCTCTTCTTCTTCTGGGACCCCTATAATTCGAATGTTGGTGTGTTTAATGTTGTCCCATACGTCTCTGAGACTGTCCTCAATTCTTTTCATTCTTTTTTCTTTATTCTGCTTTGCAGTAGTTATTTCCACTATTTTATCTTCCAGGTCACTTATCCGTTCTTCTGCCTCAGTTATTCTGCTATTGATCCATTCTAGAGAAGTTTTAATTTCATTTATTGTGTTGTTCATCATTGTTTGTTTGCTCTTTAGTTCTTCTAGGTCCTTGTTAAACATTTCTTGTATTTTCTCCATTCTATTTCCAAGATTTTGGATCATCTTTACTGTTATTATTCTGCATTCTTTTTCAGGTAGACTGCCTATTTCCTCTTCGTTTGTTAGGTCTGGTGGGTTTTTACCTGCCTCCTTCACCTGCTGTGTGTTTCTCTGTCGTCTCATTTTGCCTATCTTACTGTGTTTGGGGTCTCCTTTTCACAGGCTGCAGGTTCGTAGTTCCCATTGTTTTTGGTGTCTGCCCCCAGTGGCTAAGGTTGGTTCAGTGGGTTGTGTAGGCTTCCTGGTGGAGGGAACTAGTGCCTGAGCTCTGGTGGATGAGGCTGGATCTTGTCTTTCTGGTGGGTGGGTCCACATCTTGTGGTGTGTTTTGGGGTGTCTGTGGCCTTATTATGATTTTAGACAGCCTCTGTGCTAATGGATGGGGTTTTCTTCCTGTCTTGCTAGTTGTTTGGCATAGGGTGTCCAACACTGGAGCTTGCTGGTCATTGAGTGGAGCTGGGTCTTGGCGTTGAGATGGAGATCTCTGGGAGATTTTAGCCCTTTGATACTATGTGGAGCTGGGAGGTCTCTGGTGGACCAATGTCCTGAACTTGGCTCTCCCACCTGAGAGGCAGAGCCCTGATCCCTGGCTGGAGCACCAAAAGCCTGTCATCCACATGGCTCAGAATAAAAAGGAGAAAAAAAGAAAGAAAGAAAGAAAGAAAGAAAGAAAGAAAGAAAGAAAGAAAGAAAGAAAGGGGATAAAATAAAATAAAGTTATTAAAATAAAAATAAAAAATAATTATTAAAAAAAATTAAAAAGTAATAAAAAAAGAAAGAGAGAGTAACCAAACCATAAATCAAATCCACCAATGATAACAAGAGCTAAAATGTATACTAAAAAAAAAAGAAAAAAAAAAAAAGGACAGACAGAACCCTAGGACAAATGGTAAAAGCAAAGGTATACAGACAAAATCACACACAGAAGCATAAATATACACACTCACAAAAAGAGAAAAAGGGAAAAAAATTATATATCGTTGCTACCAATGTCCACCTCCTCAATTTGGGATGATTCATTGTCTATTCAGGTATTCCACAGAGGCAGGGTACATCAAGTTGATTGTGGAGATTTAATCCGCTGCTTCTGAGGCTGCTGGGAGAAATTTCCCTTCTCTTCTCTGTTCGCACAGCTCCTGGGGTTCAGCTTTGGATTTGGCCCCGCCTCTGCGTGTAGGTCACCTGAGGGCATCTGTTCTTTGGTCAGACAGGACGGGGTTAAAGGAGCAGCTGCTTCGGGGGCTCTGGGTCACTCAGCCCGGCGGGAGGGAGGGGTACTGATGCGGGGCGAGCCTGCGGCGGCAGAGGCCAACATGACGTTGCACCAGCCTGAGGTGCACCTTGCGTTCTCCCGAGGAAGTTGTCCCTGCATCACGGGACCCTGGCAGTGGCGGGCTGCACAGGCTCCCAGGAGGAGAGGCGTGGATAGTGACCTGTGCTTGCACACAGGCTTCTTAGTAGCTGCAGCAGCAGCCTTAACGTCTCATGCCCATCTCTGGGGTCCACAGTGATAGCCACGGCTCGTGCCCGTATCTGGAGTTCCTTTAAGCGGTGCTCTTAATCCCGTCTCCTCGAGCACCAGGAAACAAAGAGGCAAGAAAAAGTCTCTTGTCTCTTCGGCAGCTCCAGACTTTTTCCCGGACTCCCTCCCGGCTAGCTGTGGTGCACTAGCCCCTTCAGGCTGTGTTCACGCCGCCAACCCCAGTCTTCTTCCTGGATCCGACCGAAGCCCGAGCCTCAGCTCCCAGGCCCAACCCGCCCCGGCGGGTGAGCAGACAAGGCTCTCGGGCTGGTGAGTGCTGGTCAGCGCTGATCCTCTATGCGGGAATCTCTCTGCTTTTCCCTTTGCACCCGTGTTGCTGTGCTCTTCTCCGTGGCTCCGAAGCTTCCCCCCTCCGCCACCCGCCGTCTCCGCCTGCGAAGGGGCTTCCTAGTGTGTGGAAACCTTTCCTCCTTCACAGCTCCCTCCCACTGGTGCAGGTCCCGTCCCTATTCTTTTGTCCTGTTGTTTCTTTTTTCTTTTGCCCTACCCAGGTACGTGGGGAGTTTCTTGCCTTTTGGGAGGTCTGAGGTCTTCTGCCAGCGTTCAGTAGGTGTTCTGTAGGAGCTGTTCCATACATAGATGTATTTCTGATGTGTTTGTGGGGAGGAAGGTGATCTCCACATCTTACTCTTCTACCATCTTGAAGCTCCCCCCATATAAATTTTAAATTGATATGCACAAATACCAAATAATCTACATGAAAAGAAAATAATTTTTAAATGTCATTGCATCTAATCTACTTCTTTTGAGGACATGCTCATTAATCATGTTACTTTAAAAAACAGGATTTTTAATTTTTGCTAGATTTTTTCATGTATTTTCATCTCTTACATCATTTATATTTTCTCTCTTAAGTAAACAGCTATGTAATTTTATTTCCAACTGAATATTATTTACAAAACCTGAAGTACGGTATCTTGCTATAATTTACTTATCTAATTTTAGAAATCTTGAGGTATTAGATATGAATTTTAGCAGTTTTTTCAGTTGGTTTTCTCTCATAATTATACTTTATCTCTTTTGAAAAAAATTACTGTATAAATAAAACGAAATCTCTTCTAGCAGATGTAATCTCTGGAAATTTTTCTTCAGTATAGGTAACTGCACCTCCTAAATCCTAGTGCATTACCCCAAGAGGTGACTTGGAAACAAACAAGCCCCTTCCTATGGGGGGAGAGGATCTTGGTATTAAACTTTAGAATTTAAACAGCATATATTTTAGTGTGTTCATTATAAATCATAACTATTTACTTTCTAAATGTAAATAATTCATAGTGACAAAGGGCATGAGAAAGATTTTATTGACAAGAAGAAAATAAATGTATTTGTTAAATCTTCCTTTTGTGCTCTTCTAGGAAGATTTTATATATACTTCTGTTATAAGGTCACATAAAATGGCCACAATGGTATCTACCAACCATACCTAGTACATTGAATACCCTTTTGTATATTCTATAAATATCTTCTGACCACAGGCCTACTTTCCTAATCAAAAAGAAGAGGTAAATCCTGTCTGTAAAGTTGACCCTTGAACAACATAGGTTTGAAGTGCTTGGGTCAACTTATAGGTGGATTTTCTTCACTAAATACGTACTACAGTACCCCATGATCTGTGGTTGGTTGAATCTGCAGGTGTGGAACCTCAAATACGGAGGAACTGTAAAGTCATACACTGATTTTCCACTATGCAAAAGGTCAGTGGCCCTAACGCCTGTGTTGTTCAAGGTTCAACTGTACATCAAGATTTGGACCCTCTGCCCCTACCACCAACTCATCTCCCAGTTGTGACTTTCATATAGGTAAAAGTTTACCCAAAGCCTCAAGAGGAAAAGAAATGACTCAAGCAGGGGAACCTACTCTAGATGATGAGATGGAGGGAGATTGTTCACATGGCAACAGGCAGGTGACTTGCAGTCCTGTGTCCTGAACTTCTCCTTTCCCCTTGCCTACTTCTGACAAGACCAAACCCTCTCTCTTAAAACTTAGAAAATGTTTCTTTTCTTTTAATAAGGAAGGCAGCCAAGTCCTTACAAGTGATGACCAGGATCAATCCACTAGGCCTAGCCATTAGTGGGAGGTCATCCCAATGGTGGCAGTCATATTCAACAGTAGACCCTCAAGGGTGGTAAACCTAGGAAATCAGATTTGGGACCTTAGGTTTAATCTTAACAAATGCAATGATATATTTTACTGCAGCAACATTGAACATTAAGTGTATATGTAAGAAAAAAGAAGAGACAAGCTTTACTGAGATAACCTGTTAATGGTTTGTTCTCCCATTTTGTGTTGTTTTTTTCATGCATTGTGAGATTTAGTTTAGTTTTTCCAACAGATGGCAGTTATACTTTGCTTCTTTCCCCACCTTGGCACTGGCTGCTCAAGCAAAGTAGGCTTCCTAATTTCTATCTCCCAAATGGGTGACCTAGAATGATCTTTCATACTGTGTTTAAGCAAGAGATTACTATCCACACCACAGCTTTTAGATATACTAAGAAAGTGGGTTTGAAAAGAACTCTATTGATACCTTGAATTCTCTCCCGTCCTCCAATCCAGATCATGCTCAACTTATTTGAGTTTATACTAAATTCTGAAATGGATAGTTGCTTAATGCTCTGAATGGTAAAACACGGAACTCACCTCAAGTACCTAAGCTTTCATTTGTCTAAGATTATTTGCAAATCAATGTAACACAAAATGAATTGGAAAGCACTTGAGAAACCTCATTTATGAAATAGTACTTTGAGTTACCCAGGATTTTCTCTGTTCCTGGGAATTCTGGGTGTCAGAGTTTTACAGTGTTTCTAAATTTTTATGTCCAATAACCAAGTATAACAGTTCTCATTAGTGTATGCGCGTGTGTGTGTGTATGTATGTATGTATGTATGTATGTATGTATGTATGTATATATATATATATATATATATATATATATATATATATATATATATATATGAAAAGAGAGAGGGTGGGCAGGAGAGAGAGAGTGAGAAGATGTATACTTTGAGAACCATAATAATAATTAAGGTGACTTTCTGAAAGCCATCAACATATTCAATCATGAGGAGGATACAGTAATATTTAAACAGGCACATTAATATACTGTTACTGCTGTTGTTAGAATATTATTAGGATTTAAAATAGATTCTTAAAGTATCATATTTTACTTTAATATTTCTAATTAGCACAAGTGTTTATTCAAGTTTTCTATATATAGGGTCCATATAACTGAAAAGAGTAGAGCACAGGATGGATTCCATTATTCTGATGGTTTCATTAGAAATGAGGGCAGGGACAATGACCATCGCATTCAATCCTTCACTCCCAGCTCCCAGAAGAGTACCTCAGGTAAAGCAAATGCTCAATAAACAGTCATTAAATAAATGAACAAGCAATCTGACATGACCAACATAAGCTATACCACCTTATTAGTAATAATGGCAAAATTATTAGACAAATTAGGTTTGATTCAACCTGAGAGGATAATCATGACCTCCTGTAAATATCCTATATATTTTCTTTATGCAAGCTTCATTATAACGACTTGAAACAGAATAAAGAACTGTTTTTAATTGTAGAAATCTCATGTGGAGAAAAAATAAACCCTGTGAGGACAAATACCTTCTTCTTAGAATCATTTTATATATTATTCTACCCAAAGCACTCCTCAAAAACATGCAAATAGTTGCTGTTAACAATTTATGTCACACTCTTCTTGGTGCAATGCATTTAAATATAAAAGCATCATAGATATTGTCTGATTTTTCTTTCATTTTTACATTACCCTAAAATATGTGAAAATGTCTTTTGGCCAAAGTTGTATTTCCAATCTCATTTTTGTTCTTTATATAACATAGCCCTCATGAAGCAAATAAGCCCTCTACAGAAAATTGAAAAATGCTTATCAGTTTAACCAAAGCACAAACCTTGATCTACAAAGTCAGAGCCACATTTCTTTTCATTATAAAACAGAGGAAGTCAAGCCTTTACATCACAGAGAAGTTGAGTCTCTGCCTATGTAGTTGCTAGACATCTAAGGAGCCCAATTACAGAGCAATTCTCCCAGATATACTGAGCTTTGGATCATTACACTACACTTGTTTATTGTATCAGCATAATCACCCCACTTCCTGTTTTCTGGGGTTTTTTTTCTTTTCCTTTTACAAAGAGCAAATCAATCAGAAATGTATTTACTGGATGTCACATTTGACCTTCTTAGGAATCAAAGCAATGGTTCAAAATTCGAATATATAAATTTTGATGCAATAGTATAAAATTTTATGAGAAGTTAGATTTTTAAGGCCCTGGTATAGTACATATTTATGAGAAGAACACTATCCTAGGTGCCTAACAGTTATCATTAAAAATGTGCTGTGATATTTTGTATTTATTGGACCTAAAGAATTTTTTTGTACTAGACATAGATAATATTATAAATATTCTCTTCTAAGTGTCTATGTAGTCATAAACCTCACAAAATACTTTTTACTAGAGTTTTCTAGAACATGGAAAGAGTCCAGTATTTGGAATGTCTCCATATGGAACATGTAGGCACACACGCACTCATGCACACATTGTTATGGGCAAATCAGACCGAAAGAGCAAAAGCAACCTCATGAAATTTTCCTATATTCCCTCAATTCCCAATGTAGAGAAGCAGTGTTTGCAAGTTTAGGGGGCAAGATGGATAGGGAAAGAGTGGTCGCTCTGCATCTATTCTTTGGAGTACAAATTTAAGAATTCGAAAGCAACTAGATACATGACAATATTTCAATAGTATATTCAGCACTCAATTTGTTTAGCAAATAAAAGTTTGATGTACTGAGTCTTTCAGTTTTGCTGGGTAGCTAATGAGGCTCTTTGAAGAATTTCTTGTGCAAGCTTGAAAACATAAACTTGTCCCTTGGGGTTCCTTCAGTAGAACAACTCACATTTATAATTCTCAGGAAAGAGCTTTTAACACTATGAGCTTTTGATTCAACAGATGGATAGATTTTTTTTCTTAGAAAACCTGCTATCATCACCTCAAAGTTTTTACCTTTTAGCTTATGCACCTGGATTCTAATTTTGTTGGCCTTTCTGTGTATGTATTCCTAAGATGTAGATACAGTTGTTTTTCTAGCTGACTATCTAGTAAAGAACAGAGTTTTTCAACTTTGGCACTCTTGACATTATTTTTGTGGAGGACTGCCCTGTGAGTGTATGCTGTTAATCAGCATACCTGTCCTCTACCCATTAGATGCCAGTAGCAGCACCCCCGCCAATTATGACAACCAAAAATGTCTCCAGATATTACCAGAAATGTCTACTGAATCATGAATTGAAGCATGAATTGGAAGACTGTTCTTAACACTGATTAACTGTGTAACATTGGATGGAGTCGGAGGTGTGACACTGTTAGAAGAGTAAGTAGTTCCAATACATCTGCAAATAACCCTGATTTGGTTTATAACTTCTGTCATATATATAATGATTTGTTTTAATTGTGCCAATGTGCCCTTGTGATAAAAGATACATTCCAACCAAGGCAACTCATCACTTAATATATGGTCATACTCCAGTTATAAGATAAATAAGTAGTAGGGATGTAATTTACAACACAATAAATACAATTAAAAGTGCTGTATGTTATATATGAAAGTTGTTAGAGTAAATTCCAAGTTCTCATCATGAGGAAAAAATATTTTTTCCTTTCCTTTAATGTTGTTTCTATAGGAGATGATAGATGTTCACTAAACTTATTGTGGTCATCGTTTCATGATGTATGTAAGTCAAATCAATATGCTGTACACCTTAAACTTATACAGTGCTGTATGTCAACTATATCTCAATAAAACTGGAGGAGAGAAAAAAGAGTCCATGTTTAAAATAAATGTGGTCATACTTTCTCAAGGACACAACAAGACACTCTCTTTAATAAAGGAGAGTATACTGCAGAACTATCAAACATGGTATTGTCAGTATATCTTATTCTAAATTTTACAGACGCCTGTAGTTGTGATGTGCCTTATTTCCAGATAACAAAATCTAGTCCTGTGCTACAGCCAAATGAAAATCTGTAAGAAATCAGTAGAGTCATTTCTTTAAAACATCCCCAGGGATGAAGAGTTAGAAAAGTTAATGTACTCAATGCATCCCTACTTCCCAACCTCCTTCAACAAAAAGGAAAGCAGTTATTGGTGTACTGTACACATTTCAACACAGTATAATAAATATACATTATACATATAATTCTAAATTTAATTGAATAATTTTGCTTCTAAAGCAGTAAACAGAGGCCTCTATCATTCAGTTTAAATACACTGTATTTTACACAACCCTAGTGAAGAATAAAGCATAAAGAGTTGTAACTGTTGTATGATTTTACGTGCTCTCCAGTGAGAACATTCTGGGAACTGCTGCCACCTGTTGGTCATAGGTTACAATACATAAGATCAAGGCTCCAGCTGCTAGAGATTCTGTACATACGTTAGGAATTTTACTATGGCCATTAGCATTTATCAGTATTTATGAATATAATTTTTATCACTTGCAGTCTAATCACACTTTATTAACTTATGGTGTGTATTATTGCACAGTTGTCATGTGATTTAACATCTAAGAAGTTGCTCTAAAATCGATTAGGATTTTGAAACAGAGTCAAACCTTGCTTGAGATTAGCTAGTTTCAAAAAGAGTAGTATAGTGCGTCACAGAGTATCTCTATAACAGGCCTTGGATATTCAATAATGGTTTCTACAAAGCTGATCTCGCTAACCCGCACAAGATAATACTACTGTTTCAATGTAGGAAATTGCTGTTACACTAACAACATAGCTGTGGAAAGAGACATAAGGGTACAAACAAATTAAAAAGACAACTTTATCACTAAACAAGGGTGTAGACCTACGTTATTACAGAAGAAGACCCTTTATATGCAAATAAAAGAATAAACATTTTAGTGGGTTACTTCAAAACTGACAAGATGCCAGAATAGGACCTCTTATAAGAAGAACACAAAGATACTAAAGGTCAAACATCTCTTTGGATATGTTTCTACCTCTGAACTAAAACAGGAGAAATTTGCTGAAGTTTAGGGAAGCTCAACTGTGAGATTATATCAACCATTATCAAAATGCCACATTTAAGCTTATACAATTATTTATCCAATAACTATTTTTAAGCAAATACTGTATGTGCTAGGTAGGTGCTCTGTTAGGTACCAGATTCTTTCTTAAGGCATAAAATATGAAAAGCTCACTACTTATCTATATGCCACTCCATTTTAATTACTGGTGGTTTTGATAAAACCACTTTGGCTTTTTCGATAAAATAAGTAGCAACTGGAAGAATTGTGAAAACACTGGAGTTGCCTCGCTAAAGTTGAAGGCTACAGAAAGGAATGGAATTGTCCAGAGAGGCAAAGTAGTGAATGGTGTGAAATAATCATGATAGACCTGGCTCTTAAAAATGACTTAACCACTTATAAGCTGAGTAATCTTTTCAAGTCTCTTAGCTTTTGAGGACTGTTTTCCCTTCATTCAACATCAAGAGCATTACAGGAAGAAAGATTAGACTCGATATTTAAGTTCCTTTTCAACTGTAATATTCCACTATTCAGAACAAGTCTCAGTAATACCTTCATATTTAAAAAGTACAATGATTATTAACCTTGTCACACTCTCAATAAATCTAACAACTCCCTAAATTTAGCCATTGTCAGGAGGTAGTCTATGTAGGGCTACTGATTCATTAGATCTGCTGTGGCTCTGTCATTTTGGAAAGCATAGCTCCAAGTCATTTATACTGATGTATTTTTTTCCTTCCAACTAGTATTCTCTAATGCTTAGAATCACATAGTGTGGAAATAAAGATGCATAAGAGATGGTTCTTGCCTTCAAGTAGCACCTAGTGCAGAAGTCAAACAGAAACAAATAATAATACTGGGCAATGATAGGAGAATTCATCAGAAATAAACATAAGAACCACCTAACCCAGTCTTATGGTGAGTGAGGAAGGGGTGGGAGAAGGCTTGTTAAAGGAAGGAAACACTCAACATGAGTTTCAAATGTCTTAAAAGATGACTAAGAGTGTGCACAGAAATAAATGATGTAGAAAAATCTATCATATTATTAGAAGCAACGAAAAAAATAAACAGAAATGAAAACAGTTAAGGACAGAAAAGAGAAGTTTTTAAAAATATCACACAAAACAAAATATATGGTAATAAATGTACTGTGGAATGAAATAAACATGATTGGGAAGAAGATGATAGATATTAAAGATTTCAACTTTATCATTAGCATTCCATTAATAAGAAACCAGAATAAAAGAGAAACAAATAAATATTCAAGTGTATAATAGAAGTATATGTTCCTGGAAAAAGTTTTAAATCTTCATATTAAAACCACCCAGGAAAAAGTTGATACACAATGATTAACATCAAGATATATAGTGTTAAAATTAGTGGACTTCAAGAATATTCATTGTAAAAGGAGTGACTACAAGATGCTAAATCTTGCATCCCCTTTTTTTTAACAAGCACTATGTTTGATGCATACACTACATTTGGGCCTCTTGTTCTGACCCAAAAGTCTTAACTGGATATCAAAGAAAGAAAAGCCTTTCCAATTGATCCAAGGATAGGACATGTAACCCTCACAACTCAGCAGATCCAGTGGGCCTCTGAGGGTCAGTGGCAGATCAGAGTGCTTTATGTTGCCCCTGGAAAGTCCTAACATGGGAATCAAAATGGAGTTCCTGGGTTCCTTGAGTACACTCAGGGTCCCTGTCCCAGCCACTCTACTGCTGCTCCTTCAGCAAGCCCCTGTGGACTCATAGTTTACAATCAGGAGCTGAGTGAACATAAAACAATTTAAAGTCAGTTAGCAAATGATTCCACATGATAGTCTGGCAGTAACTTAAAGCTGAATTATGGGGGCCAACACAGACTCTCTCAGACGTGGCACTAAGTGAACAAGACAATCTTCCTAGAGGGCAGACTATCAAGCAGTATATCTTACTGTGCTTATAAGAAGATACAGCCATAAGTAAGGATTTGCATCGATATCAGGGGCTAACTGTCCAACCAGCTAGTCAAGGACATTGAAGGAACAATATTGGAGCACTGCTGATGACGATTTTGAGAAAAGGAAATATGGACAGTGTCTTAGTGTCGGTCTGCTATAACAAAATGTGGCTTAAACAACATTTATTTCTCACAGTTCTGGACACTGAACTTCCAAGATAAAGGTACCAACAGATTTGGTTCTTGGTGATGGCCTACTTCCTTGCTTGCAGACAACCACCATCTCACTGTGTGGTTACACAACTTCTTTGTGTGCATATGGAAAGAGAGACATCTCCCTGTGTCTTCTTCCTCATATAAGGGCACGAATCCCATCGTGAGGGTCCTACCCTCCTGTCTTAATCTAAACCTAACACCTCCCAAAGGTTCCATCTCCAAATACCATCACACCGGGAGTGAGCAACATATGAATTTGGGGCTGGACACAAACATTCAGCTTATAACAGATAAACCTCTCATACTCACTACTACCTCTCACCAAGGAACTCACTTCAGTGCAAAGGAAGTAAGGCAATAGATTGAATCCTAGATTACTGGTCTTACCATGTAGTCCATCACCCAGAAGTGACAGCTTTATAAATGGTGAAATAGTTTATGGAGGAGCTGGCTATCATATGAGCTGAAAGATAACATCTTTTAAGTATAGAGTTCTATCCTGCAGAATGGAATATATGTACAAGCAACCAGAATATGGTAATATTTCCCATAAGTTGCCCTCATGGATCCAGAAGTAAACAGGGGAGGCAGAAACAGTACATATATACTTCATATACCTAATAGCCCTCTCTAAACATTGTTGCTATTTGTTTGCATAATTGTTTCAGGTGCAGGGATGAAGAAGTCTCTCCCCCTCCAGGTTATTCTCAAACAACCTGCCTTTCATCCCATGCCTGCCCCCTCTTTCATAAGCCTGGGCACCACTGCTTATAGACATACACAGTCATTTCCCTCAGTAATGCCTGTGCCACCCGGGAAGTTGACCTGAAGGATTCCAGCACCAGGTAAACACTGTGTCCCAAGCTGTCCATAACCAGAACCTTGGAAAAACACTGCTCTTCTCTTATCTACATGATCAGTTCTATTCCCCATAATGTACCATGTTGGAATCAGAGCTGCAACGTGCTCCGGGAGACTGTGGGACTTTACTTCTGCTACCAGTTACAGTGTAGAGACAGAGAGAGACTAATGGAACTCCTAGAATACCGCTTCCCCAGGCTTCTAAAACAGGTCTACTACCTTGACTTAAGACCTCAAACCAGTTACTTGACTCTTTGATCCTCAGTTTTGCCTCAGTTCCCTAGTTATTTCTCTGACGTGTGTGGTCATCTTACATGAAAAAGTGATGAACAAGTATGGATAGGAGCTCAGGTCTTTAAATAATCATGTCTTTTCCCATTGATGACTAAACAACAAGGTATGTGAGACTGACTTTAGGACATAAACTTCAAAAGGTCAATGTCTCAAATGTAGATTTTCTTCACAGAGGAGATTCTCTAGGCACAGTTTTAAGCCCCGGAACTACAGCAGAAAAAAGAAAAAAAAAAAAAAATCAAGGATGTCCAGGTCACTAATAAGCTTACATTCTAACCAACAGTAGCCAAATAAGAAAACACGGCAAATCCGTCACTTAACTCCGGATAGTAGGAAATGCCATGAAGAAAACAAAATAGGGAAATGTGATTGGAGTGGCATGGATGCAAGACGAACTTAGCTAGGGTAATTAGAAATGGAAGCGCTGAGACAATGACAGTTAGGCAAAGACATACTTTGAGGAGGTGGCTTTGGAAAATGTCAGGAAGGAGCCTCGGCAGCAGGGAAAACAGCAGATGCAAAGACTCTCCAATGGGAGAGGCTCAGAATACAGTCACTGTGGCTGTGGCATAGTGGAAAGGGTAGCGCATAGGAGATGAGATCGCAGGAGGAGGAAGGCCACATGCTGCAGAGGCACGGACAAAGGGTGGAGAGGGGTGAGACAGTGTGAACTGTATCCTAACCGCAACGAAGCCACTGGAGCATCTGAACCAGGGAATCAGTATGATGTGATTTAAGCTTAAAAAGATCACTGTTGCTGCTAAGGGGAGAATAAGGGGAAAGAGGGTGATCAAGGAAACCAGTTAGACAACAGAACTGCTGGTGACTAAGAATAAAGGTGTTGAGATGGAGATGGTAAATAGTAATCAGATCCAAAATATTGGAGATAAAGCCAGTAAATGCATCCTGACAGAGTACATGGGGAATAATTTGAGGAATGAATGATACTTGCCTGGAGTACACACATGAAAAATAGTTCTGATACTTAACTTAGCATGACTGAGACTACACCTATGTTAAACTAGTGTCATATATTTGGAGAAATATTTAACCACAATGATCTTTAAGATATAATTAACTTTAAGGCTTCAGAATGCTATTCTAACCACTGAACACCACTGGCATGAGTTCCAGTGGAAGTCTTTTCCTTGCCTTTTGAAATGCTCAATACTTTAGTTTATAGGCTCTATAATGCAATCTATTACAATACAATGCTGATGCTAAAAATTATTTATTTCTACAGAGATGTTTAAAAAATTATACAGCAAAAGAAGCAATCACCCTTTCATGATAATATTTATAAATGTTTCTTCTCTCTTAGGGTTATATTTTTATTTTTGCTTTATTTATTTGTTTGTTTATTCATTCATTCATTAAACAAATGTTTATTGAGCACCTTCAATGTGGCAGCGAAGGTACTAACTAGTACCTAGGGATAAAAATGAAGTGGGCACACAGGGATAAAAGACATTGTCCCTACATCAAGAAACTTATGATTTGGTGGAGGAAAGATACACACATACACACTCAGGCATGCAGACAAGCACGCGCTCACACACACACACAGATAATAATTATGAAGCCCTAATAGCTTTTAAATTTTCCAACAACTTTCAAAAGTTGCACGTCAAAAATCTTCTAGTACTAGTACATTAAAATATGGAAAAATATAAACTTTTAGGCTTTTATATCATGTTACATTTAGAAATCCATATTAAATTGCTATTATTTACCACAGATAGGTCAGTTAAAAATACATATGTATATCCTATTAGTGGTTTTAAAGCAAATTATTTAACTAAATCTTACTAGAAACACTTTTGGTGATTTCCTTGTAGGGTCAAAATCATTCCTTACATGCTAAGCCACCTAAGAGAGAGAAAGTCTTCGTAACTAAACAAATCTAAAATGCTTTGAGAAGAAAAATATATTCCTTGAGCATGTGAAAAATACAAATGTCAAAACTGATTAGATTTTTGCTGATTTTATGAACTATCAAAAATAAGCTCCTTTAATTCTAATGAAAAGAATTTGACAGAAAAACAAATGTAAATATTAAATGTTAAAAGCAAAAGACATCTTTCTCTTCAGTTGACTTTAATTTTTGCATACTGCCTGCTCTAGTGCACAGTTCCTTGAACACAAAAGCCCACCAGAGAAAAAGGAGGCATCAAAGTTCCTAACTTAAACATTTTTTTAAAAATTAGAGAAAAAAGAAATGGAAATTAAAGCTATTTCTTGCCCCCATGGTGAAAAAATTGAAGCAATAGGGAGTTTTAAAGAAACAGCTTTACAAATGCATCCACTATTTAGCTGCCTTCCAGTATTTCAACATTTAAATTTTGAGTTTAAAGTGAACTAGGAGATCCAAAGTTTTTATAAGAGAAATGCTTCACCCATGAGGTAGTTTAGATAGAGTGCATGTTTGCACTTACAGTCCCAATCGCTCCAAAAAAACAGCATCATTTCCTAATACCATGGACACTAGTACACGTCAAAGTACATTTGGGAAGAAATTTCTCCCAGGACCTTATAGCACAAGTGTAGACAAAGTAAATAAATCTGTCAGTGTGAACAAATTGCCCACAAAACTTGTTCTCAGGGGCAGCCTTTGTACTCTCACTCAGGCCCTTTGATACTCAGGGATTTCTTCACCACTGACAGCGAGAAGATGCAGGGATTGGGACTTCCCTGGTGGCGCAGTGGTTAAGAATCTGCCTGCCAATGCAGGGGACACAGGTTCGAGCCCTGGTCTGGGAAGATCTCACAGGCTCTGAAGCAACTAAGCCCATGCACCACAACTACTGAGCCTGTGCTCTAGAGCCCATGCACCACAACTACTGAGCCCTTGTGCCACAACTACTGAAGGCTGTGCGCCTAGAGCCCGTGCTCCGCAACAAGAGAAGCCACCGCAATGAGAAGCCCGTGCACCTCAACGAAGAGTAGCCCCCGCTCACCGCAACTAGAGAAAGCCAGCGTGCAGCAATGAAAACCCAATGTGGCCAAAATAAATAAATAAAAATAAATAATTTTTTTTAAAAAAGATGCAGGGATTGGCAGAACAGCGCAGGTGCTGACTGAGTGCACATCCTCAGACAGGCATCTTCCCATGCACGTTTCACCTGGGTCTGCTGCCCAGGTCTCTTGTCCTCACTTTCCATGACAGTCTGCTCTTTGAATCTCCCCTAAGGGCACTATTTGTTGATAAAGTCCTGACAAATGCCTGTCTGAAACACCATAGAGCCGTTGAAGGCTCAACTAATTTCACTTCAAATAGAAACAATACCTGGATTTCACTCAAATACACTTGGATGTGTGTGTCAGCATAGAAGCTATCAAAAAGCTTGTGGGACTCTTTCAGTAGCATTTCACTAGATACTACTCACATCAGATGCTCAACTTAAAAGTTGGCACTTGAATGTTGAAAAATGCACCCTTTTCTTAATTCATTCCTAAGCCTTGAGAACACTTATTTCTCCCTGATTTTCTCAATTTTTAATTTCTTAAAGACTCTGCAAATATCCTAATAATGTCAACATATATCATATAGCACAGTGCTTTGGAGTTTCCTTCTTTGCAGTACATATTAGTGGGATACAAGAGGACACACACAGAGAGATTTGTCATTTTGGTGGTAATGGATTCTCATAGTCTCCAATATCATGTCACTCTTTCAGTAAGTTTACTTTTCCTTTAGATTAAAGATGGATTAAAGCAGTTATAACTCAAATGCTATCTATCTACTGGGTGAAGAGGTCTAGTATTTCTCAGAGAGAGTTTATGGAAGTGAAGAAGATAGTTTTTCACTTCCCTTTAACCTCTTTTGCCACGCTTTTATTCTTTCTAACCCTCCCTCTCTAACATCTGAAACATGATCTCTGAACCACAGGATATGAAGAAAAGAGCATAGAACATTTTTGATGAGACCAGATTGTTTTGCTAGACACTACTGAGAAGAGAACAGAAAGAGCACAATTAATAAAACCACTTGTACATGAAAGAATTATGATACATCATGCAGGTCATTAAACAGGGAAAATTCCCTTTGCTACGTCTTCAGGTTGGTTTGGGCAAACTCCTACATCAACACAGAGGGGTGTGCCACTGTGCCGCAGGATCTCTATAAACTCTTCCCAGCTCCATGATTTTCTTGCTGAGAGAGATAAAAATGCAAACGCATAGAGATAGTAGTATGTATTTGGAGAGAAAAAAATTGCCTAATTTCTAAAAAAGTGGCCAGTGCAGTATGTTTCTGAGTTAAAGTTACTGAATATGTTATACAGAGATAATTTTGCTCATTACATGTTGACTCCAAATTATATATGCCATTAAGGCAAATCATGCTTAATGCATTCAAAACAGTAGAATGCTCATTTTAATCTCCAACACAATTTTGTGCGTTGAGTAATTCTATATATATATTTTTTACATACTAGGGAATAAAGAGCCAGGTTCTACCCAATTCCAAACTAAACTCCCTAGCTGTAAAGTGAAAACTCAAGTGGCCCATGAATCTTTCTGAACATTAGAATAACATTTCACAAAATTTAAAGTGAATTCAAAAGAAGAGAATAAGATATATGGCTTATAAGGTCCTTGAGAATCTTTACCTTATTTTTATTGAAGAATCATTTATTTGGTGTGTACTCCATGAAAGACAATGTGCTAAGCAGTAATGATATAAAATAAAGAAACAGGTTACTAGAAAATGAATTTCGGAGAGTACTTAACATGTATAGAGCACTTTTGAGTGGCAGGCACTTTATACATATCATCTCATTTAGTAAACACAGCAATCCTATAAGCTGGTTTTATGGACACAGAGGAAAGAACATGTATGAGAGATCTCTGACACATGAGTCTGTACATCTACTAGGTGGTAAAGTTGAAATTTGATTCTGGGTCTATACGACCCAAAGCCATTGAAAACTCTATTATATAATTCAGCTAAATCGTTTGCAATGATGATGTAAATGGCTAGAAATTATCAGAATATTCATTGATTATTTGCTCCATTATCACATTTAGGTTCACAGGAATGAGTATAGTCAAGTATACTTAGAATCATGGAATTAGGAAGGAATTTCATATACTGAGGTAAGATTAAGTTCAGCTGAAATAGGAGAAAACCTCCTAGTAATAGTAGAAATTTATTTCTCTCAAGTAAAGAAAATCTGCAAAAAGTCTAGCATTAGTGTAGATGCTGCATGAAGTTCTCAGAGACATGGACTCCTCCCATACTACTAATTTGCCAACCTTAGACATAGCCTTCCTTGAGATTCAGTATTGCTGCCAGAGTTCTAGACATCCCATCTATATTCCAGGAAGCAGTATGAAAGGAGAAAGGAATAAAGAAAAGTTCAGCCTCTCCCTTTAAAGACTTCCTTGAATTTACTCCTAAAACTACTGCTCACTGGCCAAAATCAAATCCTATGTCTACACTTTGCTGCAAATATTCAGGAAGAAGAAGAGAATGGATATAAGGAGGGAATAAAAAGTGCCAGGTTTAAGAAATAAAATAAGAAACAAGTCTTCTTTCTCCTCCTGGTACCCAAATTTGTATCAAAGCTAACCATCTCATCGCCTAAAGATTTAGCTTTGTATGTTTTAAGTACTGATTTTCATCTGGGGAAGGCAAGCAGAAAAAATACAATGGTCTCTCACCTCCTCCCTCCCTGGTGTCCTCAGTCTGCCTTAGACAGGTTACCATGTTAGGATGTGTGGGAATGGGCTGACATTCAGTCCCTACACGGATTGCCAGGCCAGGGACCCCGCAAGGCTATGTCCACTTAGAAGGGTGCTTTTTTTCAAACTCTCACCAGGGCCCTGCATAAGCCAGCTGCAGCCTTGGCCTTAGAAGCTATTTGTCATCATCAAGGTGGCACTGGCCTTTCTGCTCCCGCGTCAGATCTGGCTTAACAGATTTAGAGGAGTCTCTGAATTATTTCTAAGCTGCACCCTTATCAGTAAAATCATAAATAAAAATTTGTCAGCACTGTAGACATATACAGTGGCTTTTTTTGTAAGTTATATTCATGTTCTAATGAACTAATCTATTATGTATAATGTAAAACACAAAGTATAATACCAAAATATCAATGTGATAATAGTATAATGTGAAACACAAATTAAGAAAGAAACAGTAGGTGGTAGTTCTAATCTCTTATTCCTGAATACCAGTGGAAACTCCTGTCCAATCCTTGGGAAAGGCACCCCATTTTCGAGACTACTGTTCTAGAATATAAATCTTGGTTCTAAAAATTTCTCCTTTACCATATACCCACCCTGCTCTGAACTTTTGTTCCCCTTAGGATGGCACTCCTCCCAGCTGAACCATCTCCATTGAATGCACCCAGACAGCTGCAGCTCTCCACGGGAGCTTTCCAGCAGAATTTCAAAAGGAAGGCCTGTTTCTTAAAGCATTACAACGTATTTTAAACATACAAAAAGAGTTTTTAAATGCACGCTGATTTGCTCACACTGACCTAAATCCCTCCCAATGCAGTTTAAGGCTTCTGTATCCTGATCCGTCAGTAGTGGGAGTGGAAAACATCTGTTACCGTTCTGTGTGTGTAATTTCTTCAAATAACATGAATGTCACTATTATATGAAATGGCCACTTGTCTAATTTTAAGGCATTTATTAATTTGCTCTTGGTGTCCTAGTGCATTTTTCTTATCAAAGTGATAGAGTCATTAGGATGCAAATACTGAGGATATGTAACCATTTAAGGAAATGTATGTTCCTCAATTGTTTCAGCAACTCAAGATGAAGCCTGAGATTTTAGCCCAAGCACCCGGCAGATTTTGTAAAGCTGCCACTGAGGCAGGCACACTGGTTTACTCAACTCCACTCCAATCATAAAGACACAGGCATGCTAGAGATTCCAGGGAACTAGATAAGATTCAACAATGTGAGCTGTCGTTTGACTAGTCCAACATTATTTAGACCATCCTTGTAATTCTCGGGAGCCTGCATTCACCAGAAGAGTCTTTGGACAGTGGAAAGGACCCCTGCACGATTAGTGAGCTCAGTCCTCCTTCCCTTTGAGATGGATCCAAAGCAAGACTGCTGATTTTTCATACCTCAATCATGTTAGGGGTGCTCTCGATGGGACCAGAAAAGCTCTCTGTCACTAGGTTTGACATATTTAGTTGCACGTACAATGTTAAAATTGCTTAGACAAATCTGTATGGATGTAGGCAAAATTCAGAAAGATTAAACTTCTGAAAAGTATAATTCACCATACTTTTCTTTAAGGACTGGACCAGACGTCCTGCCAAATAAATTATGCATTGTTTTTTTCTCCATGTGGTTTAAAAACAAAAAAACAAAAAAACATGAACTTGACTGATGTCAGCATCCCATAGCCTCAAAAATGAAAGTCCAATAACTGTTTTTAGAGATTTACTGAACTGCAGTGGAGGGGCTGGGGGGAACTATTAAGGGAGTAGGTTGAGGTAAAAGCAAAAGACCCAGAGAAAAGCATTATTCCCCAGGACCAAAGGGAAATATTTTGATGGGTCCTTCCAACGGTGAAAAGCACTACCTTGTTCCCTTGACATGCCCCTGGGAATTTATAGGATGTAAGGAAGAAAACCATGCACGTTAAACCTAGGAAGCCAGACACCAGGTCCTCAGCTCCTAGCCTGGGCCAAGCCCCTCACGCCCACACTTGATATGGAAGCAGTAAAGCCAGACCACTGGGCTTGGACAATGAGCACCTAGACGTAATTGATGTGGGAGGAAAGCAGGGGGCCCATCTCAAGCGCTCTGGAGTGACTCTTGAAAGAATCGATGTTAAAAAATAAGGCAGAAATTGAATTTCTTTCCAACCTGCTGAGTGGGTCTTGGGCAGACATCATTTGATTTTTAAAAAAATTCAAATATAGCAATTCATATACCCACAAGGTAGGGTAAATATTATACTACACCAATAATATCTCATAACAGTTTGAATTTATTTATTTACAGTCTGCCTCATCTGAAGTTCAATAGAAAGAAAATGATTGCTACTTTAGTAAGGACTGTCTCTTTTTCCAACCCTCAAGTTATAATAGGAAGTATTTGTGAATTCAACAAAGGTAATTATTATGATTTTTGTTAATCGTAGCTAAGGCTGTCATCTCATGTATAGCCTGTTGGTTTTCCATAAACTAAAATTATACATATATATGTATATATATACACACACACATATATATATGATAGAAAGTACTGACCACAAGAAAATAATTTAAATAATCAGGCATATTTTTGTTTTTTAATTATGGAATATTTTAGGCATATTAAAAAGCACGGCGAATAAGATGAGAAACATTCATACACTCATTGTAGAGTTGAAATTCTCTAATTCCCACACTCAGATGTCATTAAATTTTTGACTTTGGCATTTAGATTTCTATTGATATTTTTAATAGCTGTACCACACAATTATGCATCAAAAACAATAGAAAGAATTGTTTTACATGTTTTTAAAATTTATATAAATGATCTTATAATACATACATATACCCTTTCTGAAACTTGTTTTTTTGCTTATATATTTTTGCAAATTAGACATGCTAATATAAATAACTCTAGTCCATTCACCTGCTATATGCTATTCCATCAATTAAATACACATTATTTATCCATTACCTGATTGATGGAAATATATGTTGATTCTAAATTTTCACTGGAGAGATTTTGAAAATAAAACAAAGACAGCAGTTCTCTTAAGACAGCAGTTCTCTTAAGCAATTCTTGTCTTTGTTTTTTTTTTTTGTCCATATGTGTCATAACTTCTCTAAACTAGACCTAGAAATAACATAGCTGATCCTAAGAGTATAAATATATTAGACATTGTAAAATTGCTCCCCAAAGAAGATGTACTAATTTATCACCTATCACCAACATTGTATGACACTTCCCATTTTCCACATTCATAACACATGATATTGTCAGACTTTTAAATGTTTGCCATCTTGGTGGAATGTAATACATTTCACCAGGGCTTGTATTCATTTTCTATTACTGCTGTAACATATCATCATAAATGTAGTGGCTTAATAACAACACAAGTTTATTATCTTCCAGTTCTGGAGGTCAGACGTCCAAAATGGGTCTCAAATCAAGGGGTAAGCAGGGCTGCGTTCCTTCAAGGGGTTCTGCAGGAAAATCTGTTTCTTTGCTTTTTCTAGCTTCTACGGGCTGCCTCATTCCTTGGCTTGTGGTCACTTCCTCCATCTTCAAAGCCAGAAATGTGACATGTTCAGATTTCTGACTCTGACTCTTCTGCCATCCTCTTCCACTTATAAGGATCCTTGTGATTACCTAGGGCCCATCCCAGTAAACCAGGATAATCTCCCCATCTCAAGGTCAGTTGATTAGCAAACTTAATTGCATCTTCAACCTTAATTCCTCTTTGTATTGTAAACTAATACATTCACAGTTTCTGGGGACATCTTTGGGGGCCTTTATTTTGCTTAACACAGGGTTTAATTTTGTATTACCTTGACTACCATTGACATCGACTATTTTTACATGTTTATTGACTACTTGGGTTTCATCTCTGTGAATTTCCAATTTTTTCCATTGAGTGCTTTCTTTTTCATAAGATTTGCCAAACCTCTTTGTGTTTTCAGGTTTCTAATAATTTGTAAATGACATGTATTTCAAATAACATCTCTAAGCCTCTGACTTCTCATTTTCCTTTCCTTTGGTGTCTGTAATTCAGAAGTGCTGTTCTCAATGTTGTTGTTGCTTTAATATAGCCAAATTTATCACCTTCTGGTTTATAGTTTTGGTGACTCACGAAATTTTTCCCTACCTTGAAGTTATCTTTTCTGTATATTATTTCCCAATTGTTATACAGGATGCAAATACTTTTGTGTAGTAAGTTGATTTACAGGAATTTGTTGCTCTCCCTTATTAGTTCTAATAGTTTTTTAATGTAAATTCTTTTGAATTTTCATGGTAGATGGTTTTATTATCTTCAAATATAGAGAGCTTTTGTTTCTTCCTTTCCAATTCTTATACATTTTATTTCTTTTATTTTTCTTACTGTGCTGGCTGGAACTTCAAATACAATATTGAACAAAAATAATAATAGCAGGCACTTAAAATTGCTTCTTTACTTTGAAGAAATTATTTCTAAAATTGTATTATTAAGTATAACTCCTGTGAGTTTTTGTTAGACATCTTTTACAAAGTAGATTTCTTCAATTCTACTTTAATAAGAGTTTTATCATAAATAGTTGTTGAATTTTGTTAAATAATTTTTCTATCCATTGATTGACTAGTTTCTAATGTAAAGCAATTTTAAAGGTAAATGCAGATTATTTTTTCAATGTATCAGCATAATTATATTTTAGCTTACATTGATTATACTTTTAAGCACCAAATAGTAAAAATGCATATACAAATAGTTACTGAATAAAATCTTTCTAAAACATATTCGATATTTCTGTCTTCTAAAATAATATATGCTAAAAGTTATGACAATGTCTCTTAATCATTCGGGATAATCAAATAATACTTAATAAGCTATGCTAGACAGTGCCAACATTTTAAAATCGTCTTCCTTCCCCTGTCCCCAGGTCTGAATCTCATGTCTTCAGTCTGCAGCACTCAGTAACTGCCTCCGGAATTCATCTACCAACCCCCCATGTCAGTCCATCTCATTCCTTGAAGTTTTAGTTCCTGTCTTACTGTCAACTCTCTTCAATATAACTGCTGTCATAATTCTTGGAGATATCAGTAATCACATATGCGATGCTTTTCACACCCAGCACTCTCAGTTCCTTGAGCTCCTTCTTTATACATAAGAAAAACCTCTTCACTGTTTCTCAGCAGAGCCCTTGATCGTGTCATTACCGAAAGCTAGAGCCTTATTCTACTCTCATTTTAGGCACACCAATAACAATAACCTCCTATAATTCCAACTCTCTCCTTCTTGGCGTATGTATAACTCCTACAATTTTTTGACCACAGACTAATATACAATTGATCCCATACGTTTTTGTTGCTCTTCTGACCTTCATGTCTTCCTTGCACACGTTGAATCCTGTCACGTATTAGCATTAGCTTGTACACACCTTCAACTCCCTTGTTCCTTTTATTTTCTTTCTTGTCCTTGCTCTAACCATGGTGAAATTCAGCTCTTTACCCATTTCATACTTGTCCTGGCAGCTGAAAATTTCAGGAAACACACACACACACACACACACACACACACATACATATGCACACACACACCCACTCACTCCCCAAGGTTGGACTTACGTTAAATTCAAAATCACTAACCCTAAGCAAGCTGTGAATACTATTCAGCCCAACAACCCTACTAAATCTCCCCGTTCATTCATTCCCCCATTTTAATAAATAACTATTTCATTTCATCTCGTCTTTTCTAAAACTTCCAGTATCTTCTTTTCATTCTCCCTCTTCAGCCGATGACTTTGCTTTGTAACTATACTTCCATGGGGGAAAAAAAGCTTTCAAAAGTTCCTGCCATCACACTAGCCCAACCAATTGCATCTGACTCATTCCTATGCTTTCCTTCCAGCTCCCATTGATAAGACATCGATGCTCCTCTTAAGGACAAAGCCTGCACTTACCCGTTAGATCCCATCACCTTTTAAAATTAAAAAAAAAAACCATTCAAGCAATTCTCCACTCTCTCTGTCTAATCATTAAATGTTCTCTTTTCCCTGGATGTTCCCATTAGCATAAAATGTAATAACATTTCTTCCATTAATAAAGTAAGCGACCCTACTTCCCCCTCCAGCTCCTGCCCCATATTGTCCATCCCCCATACCAAACTCTTTGAAGAGTTCTCCATAAATACTGTTTATAATTCCCATTTTCTCTTAAATGCACTATACTCAGACTTTTGCTCCTTTGAACTGCACTCATATCAAAGTTATCAGTAAACTTCATGTTGCTAAATCCAGTAGGTTTCACCTCACTTAATCTACTACAGAAGTTGACACTGTAAGCCATTACTTCCTACTTGAGACATAAGCATTATGATGGCAAGGATTTGTGTGTTTTGTTCACAGCTGTATCCCTAGTACCAAGAACAATTTCTAGTGCAGAGTACTCAGCAAATATTTGTTGAATGAATAATTTTCTTTCCAGTGAGTATTTAACTCATTTGTTTCCACTTTCTGAGTGGCTACTACCAATATTTTGAGTCTATTCCTTTCCAATATGTTACTTCTAATATACTATGAAACAGATAAATGGATAATAGTGTTAAAATCTTGAGAAAAAAAGACATATGTAGTCACTAAGTTAATGGCTGGAGGACTCTACAGTAATTAAAACATAAGAGCCTGAATGAATTCATGTTTATCTTTAACTAGAAACTTTTTTTCCCTTTGATTTTGGTTTCTTGATTTTTTACAATGTGGTTAATTTTACTAGATAAGAGCACTTGGGATAAGTGAAATATAACAATAATTAGTGTTAATAATTTTTCAAGAATAATATATAAGGCCCTTGAGTGTTTTTTTTTTCCAATGGGATGTTGACGTGATTGACAGAAGGATGCCAAGAGGTACAATGTTTTGATGTACAGTTTCATTAATCTTAAGGAACAAAGGAGTTTTACTGAGAAGTTAATGAAGCTTAATCTTCAGGACCCCATACTTGCACAGGCCCCTTCTAAGGCCCTGGGAGGTGCAAGCACTGCATTCACATGGTCATGTTTTTGTATAAAATGCAAAAACAAGCTATTTTAACCACAAGTTGTACAGATCACTGTTACTTTCCTCTCCAACAAGACTAAGCCCTAAAATGTGTGCAGCCTGGGCAAGAATACAAATGGAGGTCCCATCCTGCAGCCAAACCCCAGTTCTACTCCAGACTCTATCTAATAGGTCAAGGGTCCTCAGCTTGCACGTCACCCCAACCCACACATTTGAGCTCCATCTACACTCTCCCTACCTCCAATCCTGAAAACATCACCTCCCCCACCAAGGCCTTGGGACTCATATAACTGGAATGCTGAAAACGAAGATGCCCCTGGGGAAAATTCATGCCTTGGAAGCAGGCTTGAGGCTCTGTGGAGCAGGGAGTTCCAGGGTTCCAGGTATCTGGATCATGGTTATAAGGGATAAAGGGGATAAGAGCGGGGCTCAGCACAGGCTTGGGGAGGACACACATTTTCATGGTCCATCAGACTCCTTGCCCCAGATCTAAGAGCAACTCTGAGGTCACTAACTCTGACCTCCTCCCTATCACAATTCCCCTCAAATAAGAGGACACTGGAATGGCCACAGGAATCTAATAGATGGTTGATGTGGGGGTAAAATTTCTTTTTTATTTAGTGGAATATGTATCTATATGGCTTGCAGTCACTTCCAGGTATAGTTTAATTGGTACTGACAATTCTGGTACAGAAATTGTGTTTAGGAACCCTCCCTCTGCTCCCTATACTGACTCACTCATTGAGGTGACACAAAGGGCAGGGCCGGGGGTCACATCACAAAGTGATGCGCTCGTACCTGGAGCTGGAATATGTGAGAAGCAGGCGAGAAACAAGGTTTGAGGAATACACAGACAGAAGCTAGTGGAGAAGAAACAAAGTTTGAAATGACATAGCCAGAACAGTATATTTGCAGGAAGGTCTTCTAAATCTTATGCTGTATATGTGAAAGAACTTGATAGAGGTTTTCCCAAATTTGAAAAAAAAAAAAAATCCTTAAAAATTGTACATGGCTTCATCAATAACAAGTCATAAAGCCAAAATAAACTTTTTTTAAATTATCAATAATAAAGTCAATCAACCATGTTACAGGAAAAATTAACTTTCTATTCTCTCTACAGAAACTACTTTAAAATCATTGCCACACCGCAGTGGTTGAGAATCTGCCTGCCAATGCAGGGGACACGGGTTCGAGCCCTGGTCTGGGAGGATCCCACATGCCGCGGAGCGACTGGACCCGTGAGCCACAATTACTGAGCCTGCGCGTCTGGAGCCTGTGCTCCGCAACAGGAGAGGCCGCGATAGTGAGAGGCCCGCGCACCGCGATGAGGAATGGCCCCCACTTGCCGCAACTGGAGAAAGCCCTCACACAGAAACGAAGACCCAACACAGCCATAAATTAAAAAAAAAAAATAAAAAATCATTGCCACACAAAGAGGTAATCAGAGAGCATATAGCCAAAGACATAGGGGGAAAAGGTGGTAAAGGTGCTATTTCTCTGAGATTTGTGATGTTTGTAGTATTTATCAGCTTTTAAAATATATTTACCATAATTTATCTAATTAGATATTTTTGTATCCATAATTTTACATTATTTTTCTTAAAAAAGGGATCCCAATATTATATAAACTTCGGGCCCCATAAAACTTGGATCCACCCTGGCCAAGAATAAGGAATTATATCAGTTTGAAGGTGAATATTCAAAGTAGAAGACAGTACAATGTACTCTCAGACTAGTAAGGCCCTTCCCAAGACTCCAAAGGTCCTCTGGAAGAAGCACAGCTGTTCTAGATGCCACCTGCACAGAAAGAGGATTCCACCAGCCATGAGAAGCTCATCTTGACCATTTTCATGGGGAGAAGGCTACATGTCCTGTTCCTCCCACACTCTTCACCAACTCTTCTGGAAACTATGGCTACAGGCCTGTCTGCTCACCAGATCCTAATGACAGGTGCAAATCGACACTCACACAGCCCAAACCCAAACATACTTTGCTCTATTTTTATTGCAAAACTTGATGAATAGAGCTCAGTTTTCAGAAGTAACTCTCAGCATGTCCAGACTTTAGGTCAGTCTAAGGACCACACTTGTGTTCTCTCTCCAAAGAATTCCATTTAAATGATGAAAAGGATGCTGTTTCCAGAGCAAGACTTTTTAAAATATTAAATATTTTAAGGCACTTTCTAAATACTATTTTTGACCCCACTTTCAACACGGAAATATAATGAACAAGAATGAGATTTGGCCTGGGTCTAGATATTAGATTAAAACAGAGAGCAGATACTTTCAAAGTCAATTGTTGCCTACAAACCATCCAGTAGATTACAGCACTGTGGCAATCCTCATCTATATTGCATGTTAATGTGGCTAGATTCTAGAATCAGCATGTAATAAATGCTGGTGCACCTCACCTGTATATTTCATAGGTAAATGGGTAAGTCCCCGTGTCACACATGTGAACCACCAGAAGAGGTAAGTCGAGAGAGCTAAGGAGAGTAGAAACTTTTTTTTTCTTTACAAACTTACAGCACATTAAAGGGTAAATGAAACAGTTCTGAAATCGTTGCCGCCCTCTCAAGCTTTTTTTCACACCAAATCAAACAAGACTTGTAGCCATTATTAAATGTGTGTGGAGCTGCTAGTTAGAAGCCAGAGAGGTATTCTGCCCTACTTTTCTCAGTGTCTGATATTGAAGCTATCACTGTAACTGACAAGAGCCCTGTACTCTCTTGCCAGGAGGCAAAACCAGTCTGGGGAGCGGTGCTCAGTGATTGCATATTCTTTCCTTGGAGCTATGACAAGAGCTGATCTGTGCTGCCAAGTCCAGTTACACAGACCAGCACTGCCCCCTTGTTTCTCATAGAATGCTAGAAGCCCTGACTTCTTATGAGAGTGCCAAAATAAATCTGCGGTGTTAAATAAGGATGAGCACAGGTTTATACATTTTATTCTAACAGCCTAGTCGAGTCATATCTTAGAGTGTGTCTAGTAAATAATTATTTATGGAGTGAATAAACTCTTCCCCTGGATGAAAATACATGCCAATGCTGCCAAGCTAATCATCTTAAAACAGTTATGAAAATTAAATAACTTTGACTGTTCTTTTAGTCTAGCCTTTCAAGACAGACTATAATTTTACTTCCTTTTCTCCCTTTTTAGCAAGCCTATACCCTTGAAGCTAAATTAACATATTTTCTTCCCTGATTCAACTAAGACTATCAAAAGATCCAAGTGAGGATAACTGGCCGTGCATTTGAGGGTTACTTTACCTTTAACATTAAAATGTCACCTGCTAATAACGACAGAGACTAAAGGTGCAATAAGGCATTCATTATTTTATGAGTTTCTTACCTAACAAGATAGAAGTACTATATAAACTTTGTTGCTTAGAAGCTATTTTAATGCATTCCCAATATAAATCAATAAACCAGAAATTCAATGAAAATTACCACAGATCTCTTTTATGTTACAGATTTTTTTGATTCTTTATGCATAACATTACATTGAAAATATCATTATTCTTTGATATCAAGGTAAAAACCACTTCAACCAATATCTTGTTTCACATAAAGGCTCACTTTCCAGTTATTAAGATTCCTTTGCATATATGCAAAGACATCTAGTATTCTAATTTGATATGTTTGGCCCATTGTAACAAGGTATAGGATATAGTAGAATGAATGTGTATAATTTTGAAGTTTAATGTATCCTTAGGGGCACTCCCTTTTTTCAGATAAGGAGACTAGAGCTGAAAGAAGTTCCATGACTTACCCAAGGTCAGAGAGTTCTGTAACCACAGGTCAGAACTAGAATGAAGTTTCTCCAACTCTTGGTCCCCGTGTTCTTCCTCCGTTACAACTCAACACGCACAGCAAAATCCGATCAGCGACCTTAAGAAAGAAAGATTGATTTCAAAATATAAAAAAGTCTAGATTTGAAAAATTATTAAAGGCGTGCTGTTTACCTATTTAGCATTACATTAAAATGTGAGCAAAGTAATCAAACAAAATTGTATTAGTAATTACTTTTACTTTTTAGTGAATGGGGTTTAAGTTTGGAAAGACTTAAGAGAGACACGTGTCAGTGCCAGAAATTAAAGCTATAGTAAAAGAACTACTGTTAAATTGTTGTTTTAAAAATGTAGAGAAGGGCTTCCCTGGTGGCGCAGTGGTTGAGAATCTGCCTGCTAATGCAGGGGACACGGGTTCGAGTCCTGGTCTGGGAAGATCCCACATGCCACGGAGCAGCTGGGCCCGTGAGCCACAATTGCTGAGCCTGCGCGTCTGGAGCCTGTGCCCCGCGACGCGAGGGGCCGCGATAGAGAAAGGCCCGCGCACCGCGATGAAGGGCGGTCCCCGCACCGCGATGAAGAGTGGCCCCCGCTTGCCGCAACTGGAGAAAGCCCTCGCACGAACCGAAGACCCAACACAGCCAAAAATAAATAAATACATAAGAAAATCCTTTAAAAAAAAAAAAAAAAAAGATTCCTAAGGATTATTTAAAAAAAAAAAAAAAATGTAGAGAAAAAAAAACTATTATAAGTGATTTCATTAAAAACAAAACAAATATATCATGTTTAACTCATCGCCAGTTAAAATGATTAGTATCTCAAAATTACTGATATCTTACTATTGATTTTTTTCTCCATATTGGAGCTATGTGTGATAAATATGGTGTGGTAAATAGTATGTGAGAAAACAGAACTTCTCTTTTTAAAGTGTTATCTGCAATAAATAAGTTAAAATACTCTGTGCCTGAAGGTAATACTGATTTCTTAATTTGCTTATATGAAATTTAGCCCAAGAGGGTAATCTAAAAAATTCAACTACTCAATAAAGTTTGCTTCCTCATTTGAATAATTCATCTTAATATCTAGTTGCAGTATCTGGCAGCTTTCCACTCTCCTGTCCTCATGTTAATCATTACGCAAAGGTATTTACTTTAAAAACTTTTCATCTCATTAGGCTGCAAAAAATAAAGTCTACATTTACAAAGGAAAGTTTTGCTAGCAGCATAGAGTTGGTGCTTTTTTTAAAAAGCAGAGTTTTCAATATAAGACAACTTAAGGTTACTCAAAAGTCATTATAAAAGTCAATATAAATGTTAAAACATTACCGTATCTATTAAGTAATCCTAAAAATAATCATTTTATTCAATAAACAATAACCTTGGTATATCAAATTATTTTTAAAAAGTTCAACTTCCATACTGTAATAAAGATTCCAATTTGAAAAATATTGGTTTAAAACTAAACCCCTGCTTTTCTGCCCTGTTTCTTCTAATCTACTTTGTCTCCAGTATTTCCCACTTCCCTAAATGCAACCACAAAACATCCATGTGTTCATAGCTAGGAACCACCTGGATTCCCTCCACTTTCCCACAGTCCACCAGCACATGTTATCAGTTATCCAAAACAGACATAAACCCTAATCTATGCTCCCATTATTTTAAAAATAGCTTCAAAATATACTTCTGGCTTTTGTTCTTGATCCTCTGCGGTCTGCTTTCCACATAGCAGCAGGAGTGATTCTTTGAAATGTTTCTTGAATCCTGTATGCATCTGACTAAAAACCCTCAAAGGTTTTTCTTTTTTTAAATTGCATTTGGAAAAAAAATTTTTACAAAGAATTGTCATGGCCCTGTCATTACAGACATCTGCAATCTTGTTGACCTCTTCCTTACTCCTGTTAAGCACATTTCCTCTTAGGCTTCCTAACATTTGCACATGTGGTTTTCTCTGTCAGGAATGCCCTTCCCTCTTTTCTCTTCATGGCACGTTCTGCTCATTGGTCATAACTCAGCTGAAACTTCTTCTCAGAAAGACTTTCCCTTTCATCTCTATCTAAAATGGGTTCTCTGTATCCCACCCTCCCCAAGCCCATATGTTGTACTTCCAGATCCAGCTGTTTAAATCACCAACCTGTCACCATCTATATTTCTTTCATTTAGTTGTTTATTGCTTATGGCTTAGCCTTTCTCCCCACCCTAAATATAACTTCCTGGAGTGAAGAAACCATATCTCCAGTAGTTCACCAAAGTAACTCCAATGTTTAGCAAATTTAAATTACTGACTAATTGGTAAAGATGTGGGTAAAATGTTAAAACTCTCATAGTTTTTGATAATTTTCATGCTTATAAAAATAAAAACAGAGAGATCTTAAGCATTTTCAAGTTAAAGAAAGATAGCGTTCATATGGGTAAAGAATCCTAAGACCAAGCAGAACACATCTAAGTATGTGTTTTGATGACTACACATTCCCTGATGACTATTAGGGGTATTTTTATTGGAATCTTCCCAAGGCATTGGAAGTTAACAGAGAATTCAAGTGAAGTTTTGTTTTGTTTTGTTTTGTTTTTTAGGTACTACATATCTTTGTCTACTTAACTACAGAAGAAATTCTTCATGGACCTGTGTTCTGGAGAATAGCAATTTCAAGATCAAATAATATCCAGTCATAACTGGCAGGTTACTCATAAATTGTGATGGATTTTTGCTGATAATGATGAGCACCCCTTGTAACTTGCATGCATTGGTGATACAGCTGGCAAGAGTTAAGAGAACTATCTCAGGCTCTGGAGCAGAGGTTTTCTTCAGTGTGAAGCTAATTAAGCCACACATGGACTCTACCCCTGAACTTGCCCCCATTAGCATCATACTATACCCAACGAAGCCAACTAGCCCGACAGACTGAAGGCCAAAATACTCCTACTGACATTCCACCTCTCATCTTCAGTCAGAGAGGAATCAGCTTTTAATATTTACCAGAAAGCCTGGTGATAAATTCCACAACTTAATTTAAAAGATATTTCAAATGGGATGTCAAGGTAACAGTTCAAAAACCTTTAGACTTTGTAGGTAAGGTCTGTTTTTTGTTCTCTGAATTATACCATTTTCCCAAATAATCCGTGCTTCAGATTTGGAAAACTTATGATGGAAGCACAGAAGGCTTCACTTAGCATATGTAATATTTTCCTAAAAAGTCAATAATCACAAACTTTTGTGTATATATGTACATATGTATGTATGTTGTTTGTATGTATGCATATAAAACAGCAATTACAGAACATTGTTAATGTATATTTTCCCCAAACTCTGAATGCCATCATACTCACCAAGGCAACAAGTTGAAAGAGTATCATATTGATTTCTTTCAGTAAATGGACATTCTACTTTGAGTTTTGAGTGTTCTGAAACCTGCATTGTTCACTCCACTTGCACTCTTTCTGTTAGTTATTTTGTGTTCTAGTGAAAAATTTTAATCTTTCATGATTGGCAAAAGTAGTATAAGTGATAGTACTGAACCTATCACAAAGAAAAACAATGGAAGAATGTATCAGGCTGATGTTAAGTTTTTCAGTAGATCAAGGAACTAATACAAGAAATAAGAGAGAGATCACAGATATAAAGAAGAAACTAGTGGTTACCAGTGGGGAGAGGGAAGGGGAAGGGGCAAAATACGGGTAGAGGACTAGGAAGTACAAACTGTTAGGTATGAAATAAGCTACAAAGATATATTGTACAACACAGAGAATATAGCAAATATTTTATAATAACTATAAATGTAATATAACCTTTAAAAATTGTGAATCACTATACTGTATACCTCTAACTTATATAATATTGTATATCAACTATACTTCAATTAAAATATATATATAGGGGGGTCTGGGCAAGATGGCGGAAGAGTAAGACATGGAGATCACCTTCCTTCCCACAGATACAGTAGAAATACATCTACCCGTGGAACTGCTCCTACAGAATACCCACTGAACGCTGGCAGAAGATGTCAGACCTCCCAAAAGGCAAGAAAATCCCCATGTACTTGGGTAGGGCAAAAGAAAAAAGAAATAACAGAGACAAAAGAATAGGGACGGCACCTGCACCAGTGGGAGGGAGCTGTGAAGGAGGAAAGGTTTCTACACACTAGGAAGCCCCTTTGCGGGTGGAGACTGCGGGTGGCGGAGGGGGGAAGCTTCAGAGCCTCGGACGAGAGCGCAGCAACAGGGGTGCGGAGGGCAAAGCGGAGATTCCCGCACAGAGGCTCAGCGCCGAGCAGCACTCACCAGGCCGAGAGGCTTGTCTGCTCACCCGCCAGGACAGGCGGGGGCTGGGAGCTGAGGCTCCGGCTTCGGTCAGATTGCAGGAAGAGGACTGGGGTTAGCGGCGTGAACACAGCCTGAAGGGGTTGGCGCACCACAGCTGCCTGGGAGGGAGACCGGGAAAAGGTCTGCAGCTGCCGAAGAGGCAAGAGACTTTTTCTTGCCTCTTTGTTTCGCTGCGCGCAAGGAGAGGGGATTCAGAGCGCCGCCTAAACGAACTCCAGAGAAGGGCGCGAGCCGTGGCGATCAGCGCGGACCCCAGAGACGGGCGTGAGACGCTGGGGCTGCTGCTGCCGCCACCAAGAAGCCTGTGTGTGAGCACAGGTCACTCTCCACACCGCCCCTCCCGGGAGCCTGTGCAGCCCGCCACTGCCAGGGTCCCGGGATCCGGGGACAACATCCCCGGGAGAACGCACTGCACGCCTCAGGCTGCTGCAACGTCACGCCGGCCTCGGCCGCCGCAGGCTCGCCCCGCCTCCTCCGTACCCCTCCCTCCCCCCGGCCTGAGTGAGCCAGAGCCCCTGAAGCAGCTGCTCCTTTAACCCCGTCCTGTCTGACCAAAGAACAGACGACCTCAGGTGACCTACACGCAGAGGCAGGTCCAAGTCCAAAGCTTAACCCCGGGAGCCGTATGAACAAAGAAGAGAAGGGAAATTTCTCCCAGCAGCCTCAGAAGCAGCGGATTAAAGCTCCACAAACAACCTGATGTACCTGCATCAGTTGAATACCTGAATAGACAACGAATCATCCCAAATTCAGGAGGTGGACTTTGGGAGCAGGATATATTAATTTTTCCCCTTTTCCTTTTTGTGTGAGTGTATATGTGTATGCTTCTGGGTGAGATTTTGTCTGTATAGCTTTGCTTTCACCATTTGTCCTAGGGTTCGGTCCGTCCGTTTTTGTTTTTGTTTTTTACTTAAAAAATTTTTTTTCTTAATAAATATTTTCTTAATGATTTTTTCCTTATTTTTTATTTTAAAAAATTAAAAAAAAATTTTTTCTTAATAATTTTTATTTTAAAAAATTTAAAAAATTTATTTCTTAATAAATTTTTTATTAATAATTTTTTTATTTTAAAAAATTAAAAAATTTTTCCTTAATAAATTTTTTTAATAATTTTTTTCTTATTTTTATTATAAAAAATCAATAAATTTATTTTAAAATATTAAAAAAATTTTTTCTTAATAAATTTTTTCTTAATAATTTTTTTTCTTCTTTATTATAATAGCTTTATTTTATTTTATCCTCTTTCTTTCTTTCTTTCTGTTTTTTCTCCCTTTTATTCTGAGCCGTGTGGATGAAAGGCTCTTGGTGCTCCAGCCAGGCATCAGGGCTGTGCCTCTGAGGTGGGAGAGCCAACTTCAGGACACTGGTCCACAAGAGACCTCGCAGCTCCACGTAATACCAAATGGTGAAAATCTCTCAGAGATCTCCATCTCAACATCAAGAACCAGCTTCACTCAACGACCAGCAAGCTACAGTGCTGGACACCCTATGCCAAACAACTAGCTAGACAGGAACACAACCCCATCCATTAGCAGAGAGGCTGCCTAAAATCATAATAAGGCCACAGACACCCCAAAATACACCACCAGACGTGGACGTGCCCACCAGAAAGACAAGATCCAGCCTCAGGGCTTCCCTGGTGGCGCAGTGGTTGAGAATCTGCCTGCTAATGCAGGGGACACGGGTTCGAGCCCTGGTCTGGGAAGATCCCACATGCCACGGAGCAGCTGGGCCCGTGAGCCACAACTACTGAGCCTGCGCGTCTGGAGCCTGTGCCCCGCAACGGGAGGGGCCGCGATAGTGAAAGGCCCGCGCACCGCGATGAAGAGCGGTCCCTGCACCGCGATGAAGAGTGGCCCCCACTTGCCGCAACTAGAGAAAGCCCTCGCACGAACCGAAGACCCAACACAGCCAAAAATAAATAAATAAATAAATAAAGTAGCTATAAAATTAAAAAAAAAAAAAATGAAGTAAAATGGCCTCTATTTAAAAAAAAAAAAAAAAAAGATCCAGCCTCATCCACCAGAACCCAGGCACTAGTCCCCTCCACCAGGAAGCCCACACAACCCACTGAACCAACCTTAGCCACTGGGGACAGATACCAAAAACAACGGGAACTACGAACCTGCAGCCTGTGAAAAGGAGACCCCAAACACAGTAAGATAAGCAAAATGAGAAGACAGAAAAACACACAGCAGATGAAGGAGCAGGGTCAAAACACACCAGACTTAACAAATGAAGAGGAAATAGGTAGTCTACCTGAAAAAGAATTCAGAATAATGATAGTAAGGATGATCTAAAATCTTGGAAATAGAATAGACAAAATGCAAGAAACATTTAACAAGGATGTAGAAGAACTAAAGAGGAACCAAGCAATGATGAAAAACACAATAAATGAAATTAAAAATACTCTAGATGGGATCAATAGTAGAATAACTGAGGCAGAAGAAAGGATAAGTGACCTGGAAGATAAAATGGTGGAAATAACTACTACAGAGCAGGATAAAGAAAAAAGAATGAAAAGAACTGAAGACAGTCTCAGGGACCTCTGGGACAACATTAAATGCACCAACATTCGAATTATAGGGGTCCCAGAAGAAGAAGAGAAAAAGAAAGGGACTGAGAAAATATTTGAAGAGATTATAGTTGAAAACTTCCCTAATATGGGAAAGGAAATAGTTAATCAAGTCCTGGAAGCACAGAGAGTCCCATACAGGATAAACCCAAGGAGAAACACGCCAAGACACATATTAATCAAACTGTCAAAAATTAAATATAAGGAAAACATATTAAAGGCAGCAAGGGAAAAACAACAAATAACACACAAGGGAATCCCCATGAGGTTAACATCTGATCTCTCAGCAGAAACTCTGCAAGCCAGAAAGGAGTGGCAGGATATACTTAAAGTGATGAAGGAGAAAAACCTACAACCAAGATTACTCTACCCAGCAAGGATCTCATTCAGATTCGATGGAGAAATTAAAACCTTTACAGACAAGCAAAAGCTGAGAGAGTTCAGCACCACCAAACCAGCTTTACAACAAATACTAAAGGAACTTCTCTAGGCAAGAAACACAAGAGAAGGAAAACACCTACAATAACAAACCCAAAACATTTAAGAAAATGGGAATAGGAACATACATATCGATAATTACCTTGAATGTAAATGGATTAAATGCTCCCACCAAAAGACACAGGCTGGCTGAATGGATACAGAAACAAGACCCATATATATGCTGTCTACAAGAGACCCACTTCAGACCTAGAGACACATACAGACTGAAAGTGAGGGGATGGAAAAAGATATTCCATGCAAATGGAAATCAAAAGAAAGCTGGAGTAGCAATTCTCATATCAGACAAAATAGACTTTAAAATAAAGACTATTACAAGAGACAAAGAAGGACACTATATAATGATCAAGGGATCGATCCAAGAGGAAGGTATAACAATTGTAAATATTTATGCACCCAACATAGGAGCACCTCAATACATAAGGCAAATACTAACAGCCATAAAAGGGGAAATCGACAGTAACACAATCATAGTAGGGGACTTTAACACCCCACTCTCACCAATGGACAGATCATCCAAAATGAAAATAAATAAGGAAACACAAGCTTTAAATGATACATTAAACAAGATGGACTTAATTGATATTTATAGGACATTCCACCCAAAAAAAACAGAATACACATTTTTCTCAAGTGCTCATGGAACATTCTCCAGGATAGATCATATCTTGGGTCACAAATCAAGCCTTGGTAAATTTAAGAAAATTGAAATAGTATCAAGTATCTTTTCCGACCACAACGCTATGAGACTAGATATCAATTACAGGAAAAGATCTGTACAAAATACAAACACATGGAGGCTACACAATACACTACTTAATAACGAAGTGATCACGAAAAAATCAAAGGGGAAATCAAAAAATACCTAGAAACAAATGACAATGGAGACACGATGACCCAAAACCTATGGGATGCAGCAAAAGCACTTCGAAGAGGGAAGTTTATAGCAATACAAGCCTACATCAAGAAACAGGAAACATCTCGAATAAACAACCTAACCTTGCACCTAAAGCAATTAGAGAAAGAAGAACAAAAAACCCCAAAGTTAGCAGACAGAAATAAACCATAAAGATCAGATCAGAAATAAATGAAAAAGAAATGAAGGAAATGATAGCAAAGATCAATAAAACTAAAAGCTGGTTCTTTGAGAAGATAAACAAAATGGATAAACCATTAGCCAGACTCATCAAGAGAAAAAGGGAGAAGCCTCAAATCAATAGAATTAGAAATGAAAAAGGAGAAGTAACAACTGACACTGCAGAAATACAAAAGATCATGAGAGATTACTACAAGCAACTCTATGCCAATAAAATGGACAACCTGGAAGAAACGGACAAATTCTTAGAAATGCACAACCTGCCGAGACTGAACCAGGAAGAAATAGAAAATATGAACAGACCAATCACAAGCACGGAAATTGAAACTATGATTAAAAATCTTCCAACAAACAAAAGCCCAGGACCAGATGGCTTCACAGGCGAATTCTGTCAAACATTTAGAGAAGAGTTAACACCTATCCTTCTCAAAATCTTCCAAAATATTGCAGAGGGAGGAACACTCCCCAACTCATTCTACGAGGCCACCATCACCCTGATACCAAAACCAGACAAAGATGTCACAAAGAAAGAAAACTACAGGCCAATATCACTGATGAACATAGATGCAAAAATCCTCAACAAAATACTAGCAAACAGAATCCAACAGCACATTAAAAGGATCATACACCATGATCAAGTGGAGTTCATTCCAGGAATGCAAGGATTCTTCAATATATGCAAATCAATAAACATGATACACCATAATAACAAATTGAAGGAGAAAAACCATATGATCATCTCAATAGATGCAGAGAAAGCTTTCGACAAAATTCAACACCCATTTATAATAAAAGCCCTGCAGAAAGTAGGCATAGAGGGAACTTTCCTCAACATAATAAAGGCCATATATGACAAACCCACAGCCAACATTGTCCTCAATGGTGAAAAACTGAAACCATTTCCACTAAGATCAGGAACAAGACAAGGTTGCCCACTCTCATCACTATTATTCAACATAGTTTTGGAAGTGTTAGCCACATCAATCAGAGAAGAAAAAGAAATAAAAGGAATCCAAATAGGAAAAGAAGAAGTAAAGCTGTCACTGTTTGCAAATGACATGATACTATACATAGAGAATCCTAAAGATGCTACCAGAAAACTCCTAGAGCTAATCAATGAATTTGGTAAAGTAGCAGGATACAAAATTAATGCACAGAAATCTCTTGCATTCCTACACACTAATGATGAAAAATCTGAAAGTGAAATTAAGAAAACACTCCCGTTTACCACTGCAACAAAAAGAATAAAATATCTAGGAATAAACCTACCAAAGGAGACCAAAGACCTGTATGCAGAAAATTATAAGACACTGATGAAAGAAATTAAAGATGATACGAATAGATGGAGAGATATACCATGTTCTTGGATTGGAAGAATCAACATTGTGAAAATGACTCTACTACCCAAAGCAATCTACAGATTCAATGCAATCCCTATCAAACTACCACTGGCATTTTTCACAGAACTAGAACAAAAAATTTCACAATTTGTATGGAAACACAAAAGACCCCGAATAGCCAAAGCAATATTGAGAACGAAAAATGGAGCTGGAGGAATCAGGCTCCCTGACTTCAGACTATATTACAAAGCTTCAGTAATCAAGACAGTTTGGTACTGGCACAAAAACAGAAACATAGATCAATGGAACAGGATAGAAAGCCCAGAGATAAACCCACACACATATGGTCACCTTATCTTTGATAAAGGAGGCAAGCATATACAGCGGAGAAATACAGCCTCTTCAATAAGTGGTGCTGGGAAAACTGGACAGCTACATATAAAGAATGAAATTAGAACACTCCCTAACACCATACACAAAAATAAACTCAAAATGGATTCAAGACCTAAATGTAAGGCCATACACTATCAAACTCTTAGAGGAAAACATAGGCAGAACACTCTATGACATAAATCACAGCAAGATCCTTTTTGACCCAGCCCTTAGAGAAATGGAAATAAAAACACAAATAAACAAATGGGACCTCATGAAACTTAAAAGTTTTTGCACAGCAAAGGAAACCATAAACAAGACCATAAGACAACCCTCAGGATGGGAGAAAATATTTGCAAATGAAGCAACTGACAAAGGATTAATCTCCAAGATTTACAAGCAGCTCATGCAGCTCAATAACTAAAAAACAAACACCCCAATCCAAAAATGGGCAGAAGACCTAAATAGACATTTCTCCAAAGAAGATATACAGATTGCCAACAGACACATGAAAGAATGCTCAGCATCGTTAATCATTAGAGAAATGCAAATCAAAACTACAATGAGATATCATCTCACACTGATCAGAATAGCCATCATCAAAAAATCTAGAAACAATAAATGCTGGAGAGGGTGTGGAGATAAGGGAACACTCTTGCACTGTTGGTGGGAATGTAAATTGATACAGCCACTATGGAGAACAGTATGGAGGTTCCTTAAAAAACTACAAATAGAACTACCATATGACCCAGCAATCCCACTACTGGGCATATACCCTGAGAAAACCATAATTCAAAAAGAGTCATGTACCAAAATGTTCATTGCAGCTCTATTTACAATAGCCAGGACATGGAAGCAACCTAAGTGTCCAATGACAGATGAATGGATAAAGAAGTTGTGGCACATATATACAATGGAATATTACTCAGCCATAAAAAGAAATGAAATGGAGGTATTTGTAGTGAGGTGGATGGAGTTAGAGTCTGTCATACAGAGTGCAGTAAGTCAGAAAAAGAAAAATAAATACAGTATGCTAAAACATATATACGGAATCTAAGAAAAAAAAAAAAGGTCATGAAGAACCTAGTGGCAAGTCGGGAATAAAGACACAGACCTACTAGAGAATGGACTTGAGGATATGGGGAGGGGGAAGGGTAAGATGTGACACGGTGAGAGAGTGGCTTGGAAGTATATACACTACCAAATGTAAAATAGATAGCTAGTGGGAAGCAGCCGCATAGCACAGGGAGATCAGCTCGGTGCTTTGTGACCACCTAGAGGGGTGGGATGGGGAGGGTGGGAGGGAGGGAGATGCAAGAGGGAAGAGAAATGGGAACATATATATATGTATAACTGATTCACTTTGTTATAAAGCAGAAACTAACACACCATTGTAAAGCCATTATACTCCAATAAAGATGTTTAAAAAAAAGAAAAAAAAAAAATATATATATATATAAAAGAAGACCACAAATAACAAATGTTGGTGAGGATGTGGAAGAAAGGAACCCTAACATTGTTGGTTGGAATGTAAAATTGGTGCAGCCCCTATGGAAAACAGTATGAAGGTTCCTCTAAAAACTAAAAATAGAACTACCATATGACACATCAATTTCACTCCTTTGTATATATCCAAAGAAAATGAAAACACTAACTTAAAAAGATACATGCACCCCAATGTTCACAGTAGCATTATTTACAATAACTAAGATATGGAAGCAACCTAAGTGTCCATCAACAGATGAATCAATAAAGAAGATGTGGTGTGTATATATATATATATATATATATATATATATATATATATATATATAATGGAATATTACTCAGCCATACAAAAAAGTGAAATCCTGCCATTTGCAACAATGAGGGTGGACCTAGAGAGTGTTATGCTTAGTGAAACAAGTCAGACAGAGAAAGACAAATACTTGTTATCACTTATATATGGAATCTAAAGTTAAAACAAATGAATATATATGACAAATTTGAAACAAACTTACAGATACAGAGAACACACCAGTGACTACCAGTGGGGAGAGGGAAGGGGGGAAGAGCAAGATAAGGGTATGGGATTAAGAGATACAAACTACTATGTATAAAATAGAAAAGCAGCAAAGATATATTGTATAGCCTAGGAAAATATAGCCATTTTTTTGTAATAACTTTAAATGGTGTATAATCTATATAAATATTAAATCCTATGTTATAAATCTGAAACTAATATAATATTATAAATCAACTACACTTCAATAAAAAATAATAAATAAATAAGCTACAAATGGTACTTTCCAGAAGCTCTGCATACATTTCATTTATTTAGTAGAGAAAATGGTAATTTTCAGCTTTGCCCTTACAAGGTGTTCTTTTTTTTTTTTTTAAGGTGACATTATAAATATCTGGGGCAGCATAAACATTTTAGAAGAAGGGCCCTCTGTATCTGATTGAGCAGGTAGTGATCCTAATTAACTTACAGTTTTACAAATGAACAAACTGCTTTCGACAAGGAGTTTACTCCATCCTAATTTCTTGAATGGTAAATCATAGAAAGATTCAAGTTAATTCAGATTAAGCATGTTAACAGGATATAGCTTTTATATTTTGCTGTTGAGTTCAATTGCACCTTTTAATACTTTAAATGCATTATATGTATGGCCCTTATGAAGATATTTGCTGTAATTCTATTAAAAGACTTTTGCTTATGGATGTTGCTATACTGGTGTATGAAACTTATACAATTAAGCTCCAGTGCGGTACTCAAAAAAAAAAAAAAATATATATATATATATATATATATATATATATAATATATATATTTATTGATAAGAAACTGAACTTCCTCTTCCCCCTAAAATTGGAAACAAGTCAAGATTATCCAGTCTAATCATTTCTATCCAGCATTGTACTGGAAGCACAAGCCAGTGTAATAATGCAAAAAATAAATAAATAAATAAATTTATCCAGACTCAAAGGAAAAATGAAAACGTTATTCAGAGATGACACAATTTTATACACGGAATACTAAGAAATCTTAAAAATCTGCTAGAACTAATAAATAAATTTAACAAGGTTGAATTATAAAAGGTCAACAAATAAAAATAAGCTGTATTTCTATATATCATAAAGTCAATTTAAAATGAAACCTAAAATCAATAGAATCAAAAACATAAAATAACTAGGGATACATTTAGTAAAAATGTGTAAAACTAATGCCCTAACAATGATAAAACATTGCTGAGAGAAACTGATGAAGACCTTAATTAAATGAAGAGATATATCCCTTGTTTATGAAACAGAAGACTCAATATTAACATATCCATTATCCTCAAACTAATAGGTAGACTCAATGCTGTCCAATAAAATTCCCAGTAGACTTGTTTTTAGATATTGACAAGTTGAATTTTAAATTTATATGGCAATGAAGAAGCCCCACAGTGGCAAAAATAATCTTGAAATATAACAAAGTTGGAAGATTTACAATACTTGACTTAAAGACTTAACAATTGACCACATCAATCAAGACAGTATAATGCTGACATAGGACAAAGATTTTAGTAGAAAAGAAGTAACCACATGCCTACATGGTCTTTTCAACATACACCAAAGTAGCTTAATGGGGAAAGAAAAATCTTTTCAATAAATATCAACAGAACTATATAAACTGAAGAAAGATAAACCTAGGCCTATAACTCATACCCTGTACAAAAATTAGTTCAGTATGGACTACAGTCCTCAATATAAAGCTAAAACTACAGAACTCCTTTAAAAATACTTAGAAGAATATTTTCATGACCTGGAGGTAAGCAAGGACTTCTCAGAAGCAAGAAAGCAATAACAATAAAGGAAAATATTGATAAATTAGACTTTAAGAAATGCAACAGTTCCTCTCCAAAAGACACCATTAAAAACAAAATTGGTAAGCAACAGGAAGAAAATTTGTAACACATACATCTGACAAAGGATTTGTATCCAGAATATATAAAGAAATTTTATAACTCAATAATAAAAAGGAAAACAACTTAATATAAAATGAGTAAAAGATATAAGCAGACACTTCACAAAAGAGTATGTACAAATGGCCAATGAACTCATTAAAAAAATGTTCAACATCATTAGAGATCAAGGAAATGTTTTTAAAAAAAAAAACCTCTAATAAAGTACCACTACACACCCACCAGAATGGATAAAATTATAGACCAACAGCACCATCACATTTTAGAGAAAATGTAGAACTTTCATGCATTGTTGATAGGGGTGTAAAATGATACAAGCACTTTAGAAAATGATTTGGAAATTACTTACAAAGTTAAACATATACTTAACCTATGATCCAGCAATTCAGTTCTTGATTATTTCCCAAGGTAAATGAAAATATATGTCCACGAAACAACTTGTACAAGAATGTTCATGTAGGGTTATTTATAATAGTAAAAAGATAGAAGCAATCCAAATATCTATCAACAATGAATAGTATATTCATATTATAGAACACTACTAATCTATAAAGAGGAATAAACTACTGATATAAGAAACAACATGAATGAATCTCAAAAAAATTATGCTTAGTGAAAGAAGTTAAATCTTTCAACTTAAAATCCATCAGAAGCTTCCAGTCACCTATGGGATAAAGTGAAAACTGCTCTGCATAACAGGCAAAGGCCTCCATTATCAGGTTCCAGCTTTATCTATCTCCACTTCTCTTAGCACTCCTGAGGTTTCAGCAATACTATATATATTTCAGGAGTTTGTAAACTCTTCTGTAAAGATAGTAAATATTTTAGACATTTCAGGCTGTATGATCTCTATCACAAATACTCAACTCTGCCACTAAAGTGCACAAGGTGCCATTGACAATAAGTAAAAGATAATGTGTGTTTCAATAAAACTTTATTTACAAAAACAGGCAACTGTCTGCATTTGGCCAACAACCCATAGTTTGTGACTCTTGCTATAGTACTAACTGATCCCTTGACATAACACCAAGCTATACTCTACTCAAAAGAGTGCCTGCTATATGATTCCATGTTAGAATAGACAAAACTAATCCACAGTAAATAACACCAAGACAATCGTTGCTTTTGAGGGTTGTTCAAGGGACTGTCTGGGAAAGGGCACAAAGGAATCTTCTTGGATGGTGGAAACTTATGTCTGATAGGCATGTGGGTACATGGGTGTTCACATTTTTCAAAGCTCAGTAAAAGAAAAAAAAGATCAAAACTGAAAACTATTACATATAAAAATTGATGCAGATACTAATATCTAGAGTTTATAATTAGTGTTCTATGTATTACGTAACTACAGTCTGTCATAAGGATTTTAATTAAATTCCCTTTAAAAGAACTCAAGAATTCTCAGGTTTATATAGTAATAAAAATGTTATACAGCAATGAAAACTTATTTTGAACAAATTTTAATACTAAGAATATTATGTTACACAATATAATTTTGTCCCTGTTGTGTAAGCCAAGCAGATTTCAATGACTGCAAATCATTATACAGAATTTCCAGGGAGATGCAACTTTTCACTATTAGAAATGAGGAATTAAATGGAAAAGCTGAATGAAACTAAATAGAGTAAGATTGCCATCAGATTTAAATATATCTTTTAAATGCTCTACATATATGTATATATGTATATGAATATATATGTATGTGTGTGTGTGTGTGTGTGTGTGTGTGTGTATGGAAATATAGTGTGTTCCTTAATGGCTTGAGCTTTGAGGCTTGCATTTCAGTGGGGCTCCACCACTTACAAGCTGCGTGACTGTGGGTAAGTCATTCAATCTTTTGGTTTCTGAGTTCCTCTTCTATAAAATGTAGATAATAATAATATCTAACAAAGAGAGTTTTGTGAGGAATCTATGAGACAGTACAAGGAAAAATTGTTCTAAAGTATTTAGAGCAATACTTTAGACATACTGTGGGCTCAATAAAAGTTAGCTGTATTGTTATTATTTTATCAGATATGTCCATAAAGATATGGACATTGATACAGGAGTGAATATGAATATAGATATAAAAAAGCACTAAACATTTTAACAATGGTTTTCCCTGGGCAGTGGGATTATGCACAATTGTATAAATACTTTATGCTTTCTACATTTCTTCAATAAAGATTTTTGTAATCAAAAAGAATTTAAATCTGGAAAAAAAAAAGTTATCTCCCAAAATCCCAGGCAAACATTCCAGTGCCCTCCAAGGTAGTCCAGCTGTCCTTGAGATATGCAGACATCATCATAAGTGAATTCTGTGCTATAACTGTGAAAATATCTCCTCAATAAAGCATTAGCCAGTTGGCCTTTTCCATAAGATCATAACAGAAATGGCTGATCACCACATTATGTAGGAAATTCTGTATCCCATGGCTGGAGATTAATAGAATGGCATATTCCATTGACATTGTCATACTAAGCAACAGTGTTCTCTCCATGCAGCCATAGAAGTGGGTACGCTGTTCTGAGCCCATCTAAGGTGATTACCACGGAACAGCACTCATTTTACTAACAGCAAGGCATATTATCCTTCATGCATGGTGTAGCATCCAAGTTTAATAAGATTCTGAAAGTGAAACTGAGGACATTTGGGAAAAGGACCCTAAATCCTGTGGAAAGTATTTTGTCACCTCTTGTTTATCACTTGTGTGTCAAATAGCCATCTCGATTACACTAACGACTCAATTTAATAGAAGGGCAAGTGGATAGACCATAACAGAAAGAAGGCAATGTTGGTATTACAGACTTGAAAGTTTGATTAAAGGAGTAGAAAAATCATCTCTCTTGTGCTATAGACATTCCATTGGTTGGGGGTCAGGGAATAAAATAGAAGACCATTTTATATTAGGAGTATAGATAAGTAAGAAAGTAGCCTTTTAAATTACAATTTTTGGTGAGGCTAACTGAGTATCAAAGATCAGGACTGGCTTCACGTTGAGTATTCTGGGGATTGTGATAGCCGTGCCACGCTCCAACCCAGCCCACCCTACTGTCAGCGTTCTTTCTAAAAGACAAATCCTTACATTTAAAAAACCCGTCAGAAGCTCCACCATCACCTACAGAATAATGGGGAAACTGCTTTACTTAGTAGGCAAGGCCTTCCATAGTCAGGCTCCAGCTTCGTCTACTTCTACTCCTATTGGTACTCCTGAGGCTTCGGCAATGGTACTTGCTGATCCCTTAACACAACACCTTGCTTTTCCATACAGCAATGCCTCTGCATATGTTGTTTTGCCTACATAAAGTGTCCCTTTCTCTGAATTATTCCTACTCATCCTTTAAAATTAAGTTTTTAAATTTTCCAAATTCCGAATAGAGTTGATTACACCTCTTCTGGGTTGCCCATACCTTGTACATGGGTACCACATTAGCATAGGGATTATTGACACATGCATTTGTTTTCCTAGAGGTCTATGTGTTTCAGGACAGCAGGGCAGAGATTGTGTCTTTTTTAATTGAAGTATAGTTTATTTACAATATTGTGTTAGTTTTAGGTATATATCATGGTGATTCAGTAGTTTTGCAGATTATACTCCATTATAAGTTACTACAAGATAATGGGTATAATTCCCTGTGCTATATAGTATATCCTTGTTACTTACCTATTTTATATATCTTAGTTTGTATCTGTTAATCCCACATGTCATATTTGACATATTTTCCTCTGTGAGCAGTCTAACATATCTCAATAGGTTTCCCCACAATCCTTTACCCTACTCATGTACCAACCGATTAGAACAGCCCAGAGCCTAGTTAAGTTTTCTAGCTCTTTTCAGTTAATATCAAGTCCCTAGAATAGAATAGCATTTACTAAAGTGTACTACATGCAACCTCAATTCCACAGGGTGTTAATATTTATTATATGAAAAGAGGATTCTGTGATCAAATCAGTAAACAGTAAAATGTTGTCTCTCACCAGGACTCCTCAGAGCCTTTAATACATTACAGATTTTAAAAAATTCATATCTTAATATATGTGGATATATTATACAAGAATTACTGCATATATGACCATGACCCATTTTTTCTGGGGCACCTCTCAATGTACTAGTGGTCTATGAAATACTTTGAGAAATTCTGCTCTCTCACCCAAAAGAAGGATGTAAGGAATGTGAGATATTTCAAGAGTATCATGGCAGTCCATTCTCAGTACGACAAGACAGACAAGGGAATGACCACAATTGGTACTGCACCATCTCACCAAAGTAAAATGTGTCCCCCAAATAAGAAAGTTGCATATATGTGAATAGTCAGATGTTATTTTTCTTGATCACATTTAAATTGTTTGTCCAAATGAAAAAAACATGGAGGCAATTGCAGATAAAGCAAATATCTATATTAGTTAAAACAGAAATAGAAGACTTGGAGTCAGAATTAGGGAGGTGGAGCATGCACTGTCTCATCTAAAATTCTGTCTTAGAATTTCTTGTGGAGTAACTTACATACAAAAAAGATTACACTAAATGTCTTTTGAATTAGAATATAAACAATAACAAAGGTACATCCATGGGTTTTTCATTTGGAATGCTAAATAAATCATATTATACAAATGACATATGTGTAGACTCTCACCTGCGTGTGAGCAGAGATATGGAAATATGACTTTGGGGGTCAATAATCATGATCAGGGAAGGCAAATCATGGAGTGGCACCTATTAAGACAGACTTGAGATCACAGATAAGGTGCTGGGAGCCCAAGACATGGGTAGGCAATGGTTAATACACAAAATTCCAGGCGAATAACTGGTCCAACTCTGTCTATGGATAGAGAATATTCATCTAGTCAGTAGAGGCTCAGCAGTAAGACTTTAGTCTGATATAACAGAAACTGGTTAAAATTAAAATAGGCTTCACATCCTAGAAAACTAGAGATTATGTACTGTTGTATAATCAGAGTCTCTTTGGCACAATTGATTAGCGTGTTTGGCTGTTAAATAAAAAGTTAACAGAGCCCTGAATTTAATTCTATTTTCTGCCTCTTCCTAGCTCTGAGATCTTTGGAAACGTAACTTGTGGGAAACTCACAAGACTATCGAGACAATTAAATGAAATAATGCACATATAAATTAACTAGAACCATCCCTATCACTCAAAAGATGTTTAGTAAATATTAGCTATTATCCTCATTGACATGTTTCCAGGATAGTAGTTAGGGATCAGGATGAAGCAGAAAGCTACTTATATTAAATAACTGGGAACTTATGTTGTAGGAACCTCTTCATCAGAATGGAGGCCAAGAGAAAAACCAGGATGCGGTTTAGATATTCAGCAAACAACAATGGACAATGTCCTAGTTCTAATTCACAGCCACGCATCTCAGGTTTAATGTCAGGCCTCAGTGCTCCTTGTGGCACCACCATTACCCTGGTCAACCTAGCTAAGGGTGTCAATAATGCTGCACATTCTATCTCCTTCTCTCTCTCTGTCTCTCTCCTGAAGGTATATTTAGTATATTTTGAGCCTGCATTCATCAATTTGTTTCTTCAGTGAGAGGCATGAGTACAGTGCACAGCATGGAGCTGAACATGACCTGCATCTGAGCCTGCGCTTCACCTTAGCAGCTAGGTCACCTTCAACAGGCCTAGTGATATGTCCATTTTAACTTCTAGGCTTCCTAAGATGAGAGAAATACCTGCCTCAGGCAGGACTTGAGCAGGAACTAGGGCAGAACAGAGGCCATAATTGGGAGATGTCTGAGGATGAAGAAAGTAGAGGCTGGAGGTAGACAAAAAGGAACTAGACTTGCTGTTCCTTCCTGTTTCACTAAATCTAGCCCTGACCTTTTTTCAACAACGTTTGGTGTTTGAGGCCCTCTACCAACATTCCTCGGTTCTCTTTTCCTAATCACACTTCTTATTGATCTTCTGGTAGGTATGGTTCTTCATTGGGCAGAGAGTACACAAGGGTCACTTAGAAAGTCTTTGTAAGTTAATGCTGCCCCTAGTGCTACTGAAAGAATCGGAGGTATGTGTTCTTGATTCTGTGGATGGCAGGCCAATGTCAACACAGAAGGCAACCCAAGCAATTCTGAGACACAGACACAAAGATACGCTCATCTTTGAAAACACTGCTCTCACCTTGACCTTTTTGTCAGATAAGGAAACATAATTACCCAGTGCCAGATTTGGGTATATACACATACACCTGTGCTCATCCACCTGAATGTCATCACTCATCCATGTCTCATATTCTGTTCCTATAAACTTCAGCTCAAAATTGGACAATTAAAAATGGAAACTATAACTTTTAATTATACAAGATAGACAAAATCTGGATATCTGATATGCAGTTATCTCCCTTAATATACACTATGTAAATGGAAGCAGAATATTTGCCCTTCTCATACTATCTGAAATGCAAACTGTTAGAGCCACTGAATCACCTACGAAGCTTATACTAATTTTAAAAATCAGCTTCTGAATTGTTCTTTCTTTGGTTAGAGTCATTCTTTTGACTGGCATGCCCCGTAAAAGCTTTGCAAGTAATGCAAAGAGGTTGCTAAGTGGAAAATATTTCAAGAGCTTTGAAAATATAAGCTTGACAGATTCCTAGACTTGAAGCCCTCAGCTTACAAGAAAATTTATTGTCCACACATGCTGTAGCATTAGAATGCAGTATGTGGCATTAAATCAAAAAAGAGACAGGCAAATACCTACAGCTCTATGCTGAAGTAAATTTAAAAAAAACAAAAACAAAGAACTCTCACCCAGAGAAGGAAAAAAATTAAGTATCAGGGAAAGAAATGACTATAGAAAGCACCATGGGAATGTTTTAAACTATTATTTTCTGGGCTCTGAATCTGAGCTAGTAAGAGACCATCAGCTTCTTCAAATGGCTTCAACAGATGGCAAATAAAAATTACCAATGAATACACTGGGACCTTGTTTTACAGTTCTATACATTTGAGACACATTACAAAGAAGTAAAACTGAATACCCTCCATAAATATGATTGTAACAGTTATAGAGGTGACAAGCATGAAGTCGGGCAGAGGGGGAAGACATTATAATTTTTGTGTTTTGCAGTATGTCAGTTTGTGCAACCAGGAAGCTACCATTTCCAGAGGAAATTACAACAGGTGTAGCAGTCAGCAATTCAACACACTCTGCTTTGCACCCAGTGACTCACCTGGCTTTCCCTGGCAATGAGTAAAAGGTTCATTCTAAGCCTTAGAAAAATGTGCAAGGATCATCATTAGGAGCAACAGTTGAAGAAAAGAAAAACAACTGTAGTCTATTTAGGAAAAAAAAAATAGTAATTTTTCAAGGGGATATCTTTATTAGTACTGGTTCTTTGTGCCAGAATTTAACAGTTCTCAAGCCTTTGTCTTGGCCCTGAAAATATCATTCTCACAAAGACACAACTATAACCTCAAACTACTCATTATGGCCTTGGTTGTGAAAGACATAATAAGAACAAATAATTAAAGACTGTTCTCAGTAACATGTTCTCACCAATTTAGTGCCCAGAAAGACTGAGAAAGAGAGGAAGAGGAGAGAGAACAGCAGAAAATTCTCAACACTCAAAAGAGCAAATCGCCATAACTTGGCTTTGAGCAGTCTCTATATATTCTTTTTCAGATTTTTTTCCATTATAGGTTATTACAAGATATTGAATACAGTTCCCTGTGCTATACAGTAGATCCTTGTTGTTTATGTATTTTATATATAGCGGTGTGTATCTGTTAATACCAAATTCCCAATTTATCCCTTCCCACCCTTTCCCCTTTGGTAACCATAAGTCTGTTTTCTATGTCTATGAGTCTACTTCGGTTTTGTAAATAAGTTCATTTGTATCATAATAATTTTTTTTAATTTTAAATGATACAAATGTACAGTCTCTTAAATTAGAAACATACAGTGGCTAAACCATATATATTTCATTGTTACATAACAAATAGCAACAGAACAAGAATGGTATTGGTGAGTATAATCAAGGGAATACAACATGTTTTTAACAAGCTGAAGCCAGAATACATTGTTTCAAGTATTCCCATAGACTTTTCCAAGGTTCAACATTTTTTAAAAATCTAAATAATAAAGGACAAATAAAATTGTATAATAAAAGAAGGCTTTTTGTGAGTTCTGAGTTAGGTGATTACCTTTCCTCTCATGTTTCCTAAATAGTGCAGCTGCTATATTATTTTGCCATACACATCCTTGCATGAGCTCTTTTGTTGGTGTATGTATCTGCTACGAAGAAAAGACTCAGCGACTGGTGTTTATCCAATAATAGCAGAGCCCTATTCACAACCCCAGCAAACATATAATGAATAGAATGAAGCCCAAATTGTGCCAACTAGATCGTTGCTGACCCTGCAGGACAATCTACTGTATTTCAAAGCAACTATTAGTAACATATGCAAACAAAATGTGCAATGGCTTAAATTTTAATTTGGAGCATGCAGCTGGTTCTGTTGTTTACCTTCCATCTGTTAACCCTTCCTCCTTCTTACCTAAACCTGAATTTTTTTTTAGGTATTCACACCTCCCACAAACAGCCCAAATGACTTATGGGACACAGTATTTCTAACTGCCGGTATTTGTTTCTGTAATGTTCACCCAGCCATTATGACATCCAGTGGGAGATACTGCAAAAACAGAGAATTGAATATGTGTGCACATCCTATTCTAGTCATCTGGACATTGTCCAAACTTAAGCAGCAAATGAGGCTTTTTATCAAATCCTAATAGTGCAATCTGTTCTGATATCCACCAATTCATCCCTTCCAAGAAAGTCAAGGCAGGTCCTGCTATCGGCCTTGTTATAAACAAGGTATTTTCATGATTCAGCCTATGCTTCCTCAGCCTCACCTAAACCTGATCTTCCCAAGCCTTTGGAATACTGATGGCATTTATATTGTTGACGATGAGTCCAGGCACACCACTCCCCCAGGGTTACAATCTATTAGACTGGGCTGCTGTCATGAACTTGATGTGTGATGAAGCTCATTCAATGATAATAAAGTCACAAGATAATTTTGTTAATTTTGTTGTTTTTTAACAAATCCAAATACAAATTATCCTGGAAAGTGGTCAGCTTTCAAGATTATGCTATGCTCTTCTAATGAGGCTTCCAGTGTTTACATATTTTTGTAACAACTCTAGAGAAATCAGGGTCAATTAGAATCCAGAGGGGAAAAAAAATGTTTTATTATATACCACATATAAAGTGATAGTGACCAAAACCAAGGTTATCAACACAAATACTCGAGATACTGAATTTAGTGACCAGTTCTAAACCATGCCAACTGGACACTAACTAGGACAGAGACGTTTCAATATGTCTTTGACATGAAATTATGTGTTTTACTTAAGGATTTTAAAATATATCACCATCAATTAAATAACTTTTTGAGGTGTTTCATTATGTGGCCGCATTTCCTGGGTTTGACAACATTAACTTGGACACCTCTCCTAACATGCTTTTTATTTTACTCATTTATTTTCTCTCACCCTCACTAGAATATAAGATTTTATGCATCCCCAAAGCATAGAACTCTGCCTAAGACATAGTAAGCACCCAAGAGATATTTATTGAATGAATGAGTGAGTGCGACTAGAACACAGGCCATATGCTCTGCAAAGGAAGACCTGAGTTACAGGCTTCCAAGTATCTAGTAGGCATGGTGCTTAGAATAAAGATAAATAAGCAACTGGTCATAGCACATCACTGGCTTGGTAACTTGGCAAAGATTTCTGTATTTTCACACCTTAACCACAAGAAGCATCTTGAAACACTGTAACATTAGCATTAATAGTAAAACTTAATCCATCTGGAAATTGGTAATCACTTGTTGCCTTTGATTTTTGGCTAAGAGTTTCTAGATGTCCTAAGGGAACAATTCATGAACAATTGCTGAGCATGACATCATAGTCATCAAATCATTTTATTCACAACACCCGGAGAGCCACTAAAACTAAATTATGTCAAGTGCATCACTTGAAAATAAAAGGCAGAGTGCCTGGGACCTGGAGACATCACTAACAGAATAAAAATACAGAGCTTGTGAAATAATGACTGAACTGGTGAAGAATTTTAAAAGGTGAAACTGTGGCCTTCATATATGGGCACCAGAATTTATATCCAATTGATTGTGAGGTTAAAACAAAATTGGAGAATAAGAACGATATCTTGTAGTAAGCGTAATACTAAAAATAAGTTCTTTCTTAAACAGGTCAACAAAAAGTATAGCAAGAGAGAAGCAAGATGAAAATGCTTAATAAAATCAATCCAAATCTTGCTTGACTTCAAGGACACAGTTCATGTATTACTTTGTGTTATTTGCACTAACAAGATAAACCTATTATTGTCAATAAAATTAACATCAAGACAATTTTGTTTCCTGACAAGCAAGCTGCAGCTTGCTTTATGGTTAAAATACTAAAAATGGAATGATGTGGATATGTCCTCATCTTCTATTCAACATACTTGAGGAAGACTACTTCTTATGCTTTACATTAAGATCAATTACAACACCTAAGCAACTGCCATTAGCAGGCATGTTTACAACATTTTTCAGGTGGCTCCTACATGTCCTTCTCAGTGGTCAGTTCATAAGGGCATATGACTTGGTGCCACTCTTGTGTCCTTCATTAAGTCACCTTTTCTCACAGTAAAGTGCTTAGGGGGTCTGTTAGACTACCTAGCCAATGCTATCCTAGGAAACTCTTTCTGTATCACTCTATTGAAACAAAATAAAACAAAAATGTATTCAGCAAATCTATACCTATGACAGAGCTAGACCCTTTGGCATGTGTCATTTCATTTTAATCTTCATTACTCTGCGAGATAGCGATTAATAGCCCTGTTTTATGAATTATGAAGTTGAGGAGTCATGACTTGCTGAAGGTTAGAGAGCTGCTCCATCAGCTTGGCTGTACTGATCCCAGATCTTTGAGGATGGAGCTTTTTTTTTTTTCCACAGTTGCCTTCCTATTGAACTTCTCAGAGTTGTCCAGTTTTCACAATGCACTTTCACATTCTGTGTCACTGTAGTGATTGTTCAGTGAAGATACTGGAATGTTTTCCCAAGATTCAAAAACAAATTAAAGACCTAATTCACAAATGACAGCATCCATGGATGAAAAACAAAATAGCTAGGCTACAAGTGTAAAAGACTATTTCTTTCTAAAGTCTGCAGTCTGCATACACAGATAAGTGATTAGTGTTCCGTGATTTGTATGCAGCTGGTAGCTTGTCGGAACCCTTCAGGTTATGACCATGACACTGGGATACTTTTGATTTTCTTCTTAATTGAAAATCATATGGTAACGATGGCCAAGTTCTGTGTAACACAATCTCATCATCTCTCAGGGGCAATCAATGACTTCAAAGCTGTCTGGCACTAATAGAAGTGCACTCAAATAGCTTTCAGAAGAACACAATCACTGTCTTCTCTTTTCTAATTTTTCAGTACAATAGTTTAGAGCAGTGGGTGGGGGGGAAGTGTGTGACTAGAAGAGAAGATGTGAGTTTTTATCTTGGTTTTATTTCTTTCTAACTGGGTTACCTTGGACAAGTCACTTAACCTCTCTGGGCCTCAATTATATCATATGTAAAATCTGGAGATAGTAATACTTGACCTGCCAACCTCACAGGGCAATTAGGAGAGAATCATTTGACAAAAGGTGGATGCAAAATGTTATGTAAATATAAGGGGCAGGCAAGGAAACCTGGAGATTTTCAATCAAGTAGCTGATTTTTACTTTTCTATCCAATTTTTTAAATTTAATTTAACACGCTATAATGTAGGAAAATGAGAATTTTTGCAAGAATTGTCTTAAAAATTTATTAAGCTTTCCAGCAAGGTTTTTATTTTTCTCAAATAAAGCGTTGTGAGTTTTTGGTTTATTTAGATTGTTTTGTTTTTGATTTTACAAGCTATACATGCTCTTGAAGAAATTTTTGGAATAATATATAAAATAGTGGGGAAAATTACCCATGACAAATTCCACAGATAACATTTTAATTTATTCATTTCCAAGCCATTTCTTTGCACACATTTATAAATAAATGTATATTGTTAATATAAAATTAGACTCATTTTTTGAGGTTTATTTTTTCACTTATCAAGAAGTTTATGCAGATTTTCTGTGGAAACATGAAATCTTTACATAAAAACCCACTATTTCATGGGTAATGTAACATTTAATTTTTGAACAAACTGAGGTTTCTTTCAAATTTATACCACCATCAATAATTATATGATAACCATCTTTATGTGTAAATTGTTGACTAGTTTTTCAGTATTGTTTTATGATTGGTTCCTAGAAGTGCAATTTCCAGGTTAAACATTTTGAATATTTTTAAAGCTTTTGTTACAGATTGAAAAATGGCTTTCATAAACGGTGTTAATTTACACGCCACAAGCTATGAATGAAGCTCCCTATCTTATGTCACCACCAGAATTAAACGTCCTATCACATGCTCACACACACACCTGCACACACACATTGCGCAACACAAAACAGTGCAGAGTAGCATCTATAGAGATGATGAATACACATCAGTTTGTAGTCAGATCTCAGGTTGGTAATAAACACTTTTACGTGGCTAACAGACACTTTCCAGTATCCTGTGGTGATACTACTTAAGAGACCGAGGATATGCATCTTTTTGTCACTGATTACTTACTTAGGAGAGATTATTAGAAGTGAATGTATTGGGGCAAAAATTTATGAACAGTAAAAACAAACTTTATGTACATTCTCAAATTGCTTTCCACCACGATCATGTTGATTTAGTTTCCCACAAATGATATTTTTCATTCATTCATTCAGCAAACACATACTGATCACTTACTCTGTGCCAGGCATTGTCTAGGCACTAGAGATACAACAATGAACAAAGCAGTCAGAAATTGCAGCCCTCATGGAGCTCATGATCTAGTTGGGAGGACAGAGAGAATAAACAGGATAGATAAGTAAAATATATAGATGTACACAACAGCTATGGAGAAGAAGCAAAGAAGTGGGAAGGAGAGTAATGAGGGTAGGACTTAAAATTCTAGGTCGAGTGGTCAGGGAAAGCCTCAAAAAGAAAGTGTCATTTGAATAAATGTCTCACTGTGCTAATAGGTTAGGTAAAATGAGAGTCAAGAATTAGTTGACGGATTTAGCAATGCAGTGATCTTTTTTAACCTTGTTAAGACCAATTTCAGGGGGCTGATAGGAATCAGAGCATGAACCTAAGGGAAAAGAGTCAAAGAGGTCTCTAGATCTGTAACTACAGATCTTCCTCCACGTTCAATGAGGTTATCTCCTGATAAACCCATCATTAAGTTGAAAATATCATAAGTTGAAATGCATTTAATACACCTAGCCTACCAGATATCACACCTTAACCTAGCCTACCTTAAACACATTCAGAACACTTACATTAGCCTATAGGGCAAAATCATCTAACACAAAGCCCATGTAAATGTTTTGAATACTATACTGAAAGTAAAAAACAGAATGGTTTTAAGTGTATTGGTTGCTTGCCCTCATGATCGCATGGCTGATTGGAAGCTGAGGCTCACTGCAGCTGCCCAAGTATCACAAGAGGGTACCGTATCACATATCACTAGCCCAAGAAAAGATCAAAATTCAAGGTACATTTCTACTGAATGAATATCGCTTTCACACCATCATAAAGTCAGAAAATCATAAGTTGAACCACTGCAAATTGGATAGCATCTGTACTTAAGTACTTAAGTTAATGAGGAAAAAGACATTTAATCCAGATCAGGCAACTGGAGAGAAGTTTAGGATCAAAGACCTAGCTCAGAATAAACTTTATTTGGCTGAATGTCCTCTGTGTATCATATACCCAATGTATTATTGTCAGCCTGTTACTTTATTTTAAAATGTTTAAATATGGTATATAAATTACACTGGGAAAGGAAAGGAGGGTTACTTATCTTTGGAAGTATCCTCACTCAGAATCTGCTCTCAGGGGTAGCTATGCAAATGCTCCAAATTCATCAAAATCTACCTTCAGAACATCCACTAATTAGCATAAGGTAAGTTAGTAATAATTTTCATTGATAAAATAAATGTGTTCAAGATATGTGATTAGCCAGAAAGATTTTAACAACACTCCCTTGCTTCAATAAATATATAAGAATCCTGAATCCCTGTTATCCCAGTACCCTATTTGAAATAGCACTTTAGGTTAGTAGCTCCATTTAGGCCTGTGCATCCTTACTTCATGAAGGACTCTGATTCTAAATCCAGACCAAAAAATTGACTGAGCACGCCTTCAGAATACTGTTAGATTCACCTGGGAGTGAAACTCTCAGGCAACATGCTTGCCTGAAAGCCTGAGGGCCTCCTATATCTTTTTCTCCCTAAGCTTCTATTATAGTTCAACCTCATGCCTGGAGTGCTGGGGACACTTGTGAGCAGGAAAAAGTGAAGTTACAGTGTTTCCTGGATCTCCAAAATATGCATGGATGCTGCGTCACCTTCCAAGAGATTCATATGCCATCCCATGGTGACAGGGATAACGTGGATGCCACAGAAGCCGCCATGGTCTTTGAGAAGAATCTGAATCAAGTTTTGCTGTGCTTGTATAAACTCGTCTGTGTGAATTCCTGGAGAGTCACTTCCGAGATATGTGAGGATGTGGACATTTTCAAGAAGATGGGTGACCACCTGACCAGGCTGCACAGCTTCCTTGAGTGATTACTCAGTGAGAGGCTCATTGTCAAGAATGGCAATGGACAACCAGTTCAGGTCTTCTCAGCAGGGTTGCTTCAGTGCCTTAGCCTAAAAAGCCTTCTCCTCGAAGTTCTTCCAACCATATGGAAGCTTCTGGCCATTCTCCAAGACTCTTATAACCATGAGCCAAGTGGTAAGAGTAAAGCTTCTCTATTTCTCCAAACAGCTTAAGCTCAATGTTTTCCTCTAATTTATTTTATTTTGTTTTTTCTTTACTTATTTCTGAAGAAATAGCTGTGTATTCAGACATTGACTTTTGACCATAAATATGTGGGTAGATTTTCCTAGGTGCCCCTCATCGCAAACCTGATTGCTATTAGAATATTCTAGGACAGTTCATCTCAGAGTCTCTGGACAAATTTCCAGTATCTTTAACAGTCTTTTACCTCTTGCTTCTAGTACATAATTATCTGGCTCTATAGAGATGAATTTATGCCTTAAACATTTGAACTATTCTAAAAGTAATTAGGAATAGCGACATTGAAATTGGGCAGAAGTGGGGTCTACAAATTCTACCATTTTCAGGCTGTGCAATCATGAGCATATGATTTAATCTCTGAAACTCATTCCCATCATTTGTAAGATAGATATGATAATATCTTTCTTACAGTGTTATGAGAATTAAATAGAACAGTATATGTGAAGTGTTTAGCAGATTGCCTGGTTCATTACAAATTCTGGATAAATGTTACCTATCTTGCCAGCATAAGTATAAAAACCACAACTCTCAGTATGCTTGCTTTGGCACTTCCAGTTCCTACTTTTTCTTACAACTGATTTTTCAACATGGTAGGACTATATCACCTCTCACCTATGGACAAACTGCATTACAAGGAGAGGTATGAACGAATAGCCAGAAAGCAATAAAATTGCTCTACATTCCTAAGAAAGTAACTTGTTTATAGTCAGAGGATGGCTTTATTTCTAGTTAATAAATTGATTCAGCATCTTAGAAGCAACAGTTTGTAGTAGGAATAGATAGAAAGCTACCCTCTTCCTGTATTACCTTGCAGTGGTCTCTCTGAGCTTTGTTAACAAAAATTCCTTCTAGGATATAGTAATTTTTTACAATTAATCTTAATAATCTATATTATTTTCATTTTATACATCTTTCTATATTCCGGTTGGTTTTTGCTTCATTGTTGTTATCGTTTTGTTTAGTTTTGTCTTTTGTTGTTGTTGTTTTGCTTTTTTTTTTCTATTCAGAATCTCAGTAACTGCCTGGCAACTTTCTTCTTGTCCACTGAGCATGCTTTAATGTCTTCTTATAAGAAAAATGATCAGAAATAATGTCAAGTATATTATAAAGTCAATGTAGAAATGCTGTATCAGCATATGCTCTCCAAATAGTAATCTTTTAAAAAAGAATTAACAAACTATTCATATGGACTTAACTTATTACTAAATTATCTCAATTGACTGCGCTTCACAAGATTCTGTAAGAACACTTAAAGGTCAATTTGATAACATGCTTCTAGCATCACCTCTGTCCCACTGGATTGCACCATTTTCACTCATACACCTCAGATTATTCATTCTCATGTCATCTCAAAAGACAGCATCACCACGATTAGACTGAGACACAGCAATAAGTACCTGTAAAGTAATGAGGGAAAAGAGAAGCCTAAAAATGTTTCAATTGTGTGTTGTTCCTAAAAGCCTGTGAGGCTTCTTAGGAAATAGCTCTTCAAGTAAATGAGCTAACGATGAATGCATCCTCCCTGAGAAACTGAACAGAGCCCATACAAGAAGTTCAATACACATCACTGAGCAGGTTACACGTGAGCACACTCAGCAGCAGAATAAAACTCAGTCAATAAATCTCAAACCTCTGCAAATCATTTTATTGCATGATTCCCTCAACATGTGTGTACTAAGAATCAATTATTTGCAAGGTCTTTTGGGGATACAAAAGGTAAGAGACATGGCCCAGGCTTCCAATGAGCTTACACTTGACCCAAGGAGCTTTCAAAAATACTCATAGCAAAAGGACACAAACTCAAAATATTGAATATGCTGCCAAATAAATGTTTGACAGAGGCAAGGAGTTCAATGAAAGACTGTAGAAAAGTTATTCCCATTGGTTGAGAAATAAGGGAAATCTTCACAGAGAATTTGAGGAATATCATAAAGGCAAGTAAACTCCAAAATTGTGATGCAAAACATGACAGGTATTCCTTGACAAACAATGTCTGTCACATGACAGGTACTCCTTGACAAACAATGTCTGTTCAAAGAGATAGAAGCAAGTATGCAGTGAGCTCATGTGTCTAGTTAAGTGGAAATTTCATGTAAAAGAATTATTCAGAGGAAAGGTTTAGGTACTTTGTGGAGGGTTTAAGTAAAAAATAAGACAGTCTTGTATATCACCACTTGCTCTTTTCCATTAAAATGGCGAATGTTTAGTATCTTAAGAAAAATCCTTTTTCTACACACATGCACACGTACCCCAGAATGAAATGGCAGAACACAAAGTAGAAGAGACATTTAGACTTTTTTCTAACTCTCTTCAGATTTCTGAATCTTACTGTCACAGGTCCTGCAATCTCAAGGAAACCTTCCCTTGACAGTCCAACTCATAATTCCTTCCTTCCTCCCAAAATCGGTGTCATTTGCTATCTCTACCTCCTATTTGGCAATTCTGTTTGAACTTATTTTGCCCTTTCTCTTTTTATGAATATTATATTCTTAGCCAAATTTTAATATATCTTGAGAGCAGATACCATGTTTCATATTTTTTATGCCTTATATTTATTTTCATTTATTAATCTAATATTTCTGGTATTAGTGCCTCTGGGTTATGAAAAAGGTCACTTTATATATTCTGGTGGAAAACAAAGGAATAAAAAAAAAAAAACACTGCATCCTCACTATCTACTAACTAAAGTGAATTGAAGAATAAAAATATATGGTTCTGTTTCCACCCTGACCATATAAATGCTTTTAAAATAAGCATTCTTTACACGTTATCACTCAACTTCTTTAGACTAAAGGATACAGACACATTTTAGTGCTAGTATTTAAATTTAATAGACCAGAGCTTTATAATTACTATGGAGTGGGCCTGGGGAATAATTATACCACCATTTGGTGCATTTTCTTCTCAGATGACATCACCCTGAGTATTCAACCTCAGGGGGCTTTTATAATAGAGGGTAGTCATCTCAAGTTGCTATGACAGTTAGCTGTAGAAATTTTATTAAAACAGATTATACTCCAATGTGAATTGGTTGGAATATCAGAAATTTCTGGACTTAGCATTGACTGAAGAGCTACAAAGCAATTTCACGTGAATATCAATTACAAAAGGACGCCATGTTTACTTTATTACTATTGGGGTTTAAAGGACACATTAAATAAATTTATTTTTCTTTGACCCATATAAGACCTATTATGTGATAAACACAGGAATCAGGTAGATGCATACCAAAATATTTTTATTTAAAAAAAATTTCCTAAACTATAAACAAGCACAAAATTAAAGGTAATAATATAATAAACCTCCATACCCGATCATCCAGCTTCAACATTCTTCAATTCTTGGACTCATTTGTTTCATTTATATACCTCCATCCACTTTCCTACCCCTGACTGGATTATTTTGAAGCAAGTCACAGACTTAATATCATTTCATCCATAAATATTTAAGTATATATCAATAAAATATAAGAAATATTTACAACAAACCATAGTATCTTTACCATACATAAAGAAAAATTAATAATAATTCCTTAATATCTGTGGTAGGGAGTCTTCTAAAATGACCCCAGTGGTGCTCATCTCCTGGTATGCAAGCCTTTGTTGGTGTGAGTTGAATGTACTGATGAAGAGAATATGGCAAAACTGATGGAACCTCACTCTGAGATACAAAGACACTGGAGATTTCATCTTGCAAATTTTTTTTCTCTCTCTCTTACCATCTCTCAACTCTCTCTCTCTCACTTTGTCTATCTCTTTCTCAGCCCTAATCTGTAGAAAGTAAGTTCCCTTGTTGTGAGTAGTCCTGTGGACAGAACTGTGTAGCAAGGAACTGATGACTCTGGCCATCAGCCAGATTGGACCTAAGGCCTGCCAACAGCAACATGAGAGAACTTGGAAGCAGATTCTTCCTAGTCAAGCCTTGAAACAACTGAAGCCCCAGAGAACACCTTGAGGTGGAGGCACCTAGATAAGCCATGTTCAGATTCCTGACCCACAGAAATCATGAGATAATAAATGTTTGTTATTTTAAGCCACTAAATCCTGGGGTAATTTTTTACATGGCCATAGATAACTAATATAATATCATTAAATATTCAATCAGTGTTCAAATTCTCTCATTGTCTTATGTATGATTTTTATAGACAGTTTATTTGAATCAGGACCCAAACAAGATCTTCACATCACATTCAGTTATATGTGATTTAAGTCTTCTTTTGTTTTTTCTTCAGAACCTTTTTTTTTTTTCTAGATTCCATATATATGTGTTAGCATACGGTATTTGCTTTTCTCTTTCTGACTTACTTCACTCTGCATGACAGTCTCTAGGTCCATCCACCTAACTACAAATAACTCAATTTTGTTTCTTTTTATGGCTGAGTAATATTCCATTGTATATATGTGCCACATCTTCTTTATCCATTCATCTGTCGATGGACACTTAGGTTGCTTCCATGTCCTGGCTATTGTAAATAGAGCTGCAAAAAACATTGTGGTACATGACCCTTTTTGAATTATGCTTTTCTCAGGGTATATGCCCAGTAGTGGGATTGCTGGGTCATATGGTAATTCTATTTTTAGTTTTTTTAAGGAACCTCCATACTGTTTTCCGTAGTGGCTTTATCAATTTACATTCCCACCAACAAGGCAAGAGGGTTCCCTTTTCTCCACACCCTCTCCAGCATTTATTGTTTGTAGATTTTTTGATGATGGCCATTCTGATAAGAAGATTTAAGTCTTCTTATCACTAGATTCCTTTTCCCTCAATTTTTTTCTTTGCTATTTTCCACTTTTGTTATTGATAAAGCTGATATTGAAGACCCTGACATGGTGTGAAGACAATGGGCTTGCCAGTGTTTCCTGCTACTCCTATCTAGACCTAAAAACAGCTCTCTGGGAGGAAAGTTCAGGTATCCTGAGCAAGTACACTTCCCTAGAGTTGTAACTCAAACTGGTCTGGCATAAATATAGCAGAAAATAAATTATTAGTCATAAAAACACCATTTTAGACTTAAATGAAATGTGAGGGCTACACAATCAAATGTTTGATTTCTTTATAGCAAAATTACTACAGAGACAATTTAAAATTTACCTCTTGTTCTTATTACTCTTGAATAGATGAAGCTTCAACTAAAGAATGTTTCTCACTGTAGCTTCAAGAGAAAGACTTCAATATCAAACAGACTGACAATGTGCCTGCCCTTAATGAGTTTATAATTTACTGGGAAAGTTAATCAAACAATCATACACATGTACGTGCACACACACATATGCACAAAATGTGAAAGATACATGAATTTTAAAATGTATGAAATCCTTTGAAAGAAAAAGTAAGTTGCTCTGAAAAACATAGCAAAAATCTAATCTAGTCTAAGAGGTTAGGGAAGGCTTCACTGAAGTCAGAGTATTTGAACCTACATAAAATAAAAAAATAAGATATTATAATGAAGAGGATACATAAAGATGAAGATACTTATAATGACCATATTATAGATTTTGAGTTTTATTCTAAGATCAAAGACAAGATATTAAAGAATTTTAAGTAAGAGAAAGAGGTGATAGGACTTGGATTTCAAAGGGCATGGAGAATGGTTTGGAGAGGGGCAAGCACGGTGTGCTTGGCTCAACATCTGTCTTTAACACTATCCCTTTGATTTCACTATCCACATAGATGACACTTCCAATACCCTGGCCATTCATTTCCTTGACTCTCTTCTCCAGTGATCTTCTCATCTACGCTACCTCAACTACCACTGCCCTCCCTTCATAATCTCAGTTTTAAGCATCTCACTCTCTGGTCATCACCTCCTAACATTTCCAACTCATTTCTTCTACTAATATTAGTTTCCTGTTGCTGCTGTAACAGATTACCACAAACATGGTGGTTTAAAACAATACATGTTTATTATCTTAAAATATCTTCACAATTCAATGTAAAATGGGTCACACTAGCTAAAATCAAGATGTCAGCAGAACCTTCTCCGTAATTAACCTATCAGCAAAATGTGGGGTAGTTGATCACTTCCTTCCTTCTTGATCACTTTCTTTACTCGGCTCCCAGGATACCGTTCTCTCTTAGGCATCTCCTCCTACCTTATGGCTATGACTCTCAGTTTTCATTGCTGGGCCATCCTCACCTTTCTAAGCTCAAACAGTGGAGGATTCTAGGGCCCAGTTCATAGGTACCTTCTCCTATATCTAATCTCACCGTTCAAGTGACCTTATCTTGCTCATGGTTTTAATACCACTATAATGTATGCTTTCAGGTATCACTATACTTCAACTAAAATCTGTGTCATTTTAGATGTGCTATAGTGTAGTGGGTAAAAATCACATGCTCCAGAGGCAAGTTTCTTGGATTCAAGACCCCACTCTGCCACTTACTAATAATGTGGCATTGAGCAAGTTAATACTCTGTGCCTCAATCTCTTCATCTGTAAAATGAAGCTAAATTTTTTTAGCTCACAGGGATACTGTGAAGACTCAATGAGTGAATAAATATGTAAAGTGCTTAAAACAGTGCCCAGCATACTGTAACGTTCAGTAAATACTATGTAGTATTATTAGGCATCCACTTGACTTTTTCAAGTCTAAAATTCTGATTTTTCCCCAGCAAACTTATCTTCCCATAGTCTTTCCTATTTCAGCAAATAACAATTCCATCCTTCCAGATGCTTAGGAAAAATAACTGGAAGTTTTACTCATTTCTTTCCCTTATACCTACAGCCAACTCTATCAGCAAATTTTCAGTTCTACCTTCAAATTACATCTAGAATCTTACAGCTTCTCACCATTTCCATTAATAACTTAGTCTCAGTCTAAGTCTTAGTCTAAGGTGGTTCTCGCTCATCCTATGTATCTCATTAGTCTAACTACTGGGCTCACTGATTCTACTCACCCTCTTTAAAGTTACTTTTCAATACAGCAGCCAGAATGACTACATTAAGTTGTAAGTTAAATCACCTTATCTGTCCAAAACCCTCCAATGGTTTGATTTTCAGAGAACTCCACTCAGAGCACAAGCCAAGGCCCTTACAATGGCCTCAAAAGCTGCGTATGATCCTGCCCCATGCTCCATCTCAGTACTTAACTACTTACTCCATCAGTTACTCCACTGTGACCACACTGGTCTGCATGACGTTCTTCAGTCCCACCTAAGAGCCTTTGTACTGACCAAAAAGCCTCTTATTCATGAGGCTCCGTATTTCCTTTACCCTGTTTTATTTTTTCTCCTTAGCACTTACCACTATTTAGCATACTACATATTTATTTATTAGTTCTCACCTCTTCCAAATAAACTTCAACTTCATGAAGACAGAGTTTGTTGTATATAATGTTGTATTTCAAATGTCTAAAAACTGTGTCTGGCACATGATAATCACTGAATGAATAAATGAATCGATCCACAATCAAGCAATGATTTTATATCTTATACAACCAGTTGAATAATATTGACATTAAAGGAACTCAGGAAGACTCCAGAAAGAATATGTTTGGATTAAAAATAATTGATTTGGTGCTAGATAGTTGAGTTTGAATGTTAAAGTGCCTTTGGGACACCCAGATAAGCACTAGATACATATGTCTAGAGCCAAGAAGATAAACTGAGATGTAGACGTAACTCTGACTGTCATCTACAGAGAGATGATCATTGAAATCACACAAGATAGATGAGATCCCTAAGGGAGAGAGTACACAGTGAGAACAGAGAGGAGCATCTAGTGGAAGCCTGAAGAATCACAACATAAAAGTGGAGCCCAGAAGGGAGAATTCCACAGCAAGGGGAGAGAGGAGTAAAGGAAGAGAGGTGAGGGGCCACACAGAGTGAACAGGCAACTCTAAACACTTGTTTCAAGTTTGCTGGGAAGGAATTGTTGTTAGGCGGAGTGACAGAGGCAATGCTGGAGAGGGCCAGGACCAGGAGGTTTTGTGCAACTTGCTAGGGAGACTAGAGTGTAGAGTGGGAGCCCTGAAGGCTCTAAGATAAAAAAACAAAAAACAAAAACAAAAACCATAGTTTGGGCTAAATGGATTAGGGCCAGGCTTCAAAGAAGCAGTATTTTTAATGATTAAAAAGTGAAGACTACTACCTTGGCTTTCAGCATTTTTCATCTTTGTGCAATAAAAATATTTTTGGCAAAGAACTTCTATGTGTCGTCTCATTAAAATCCTTCAGAAACATTGGGAGAAATTACTCTTAAAGCAAAGGATATGTTTTGGTTGGATTATACAGAGTTTAAAGAGTTTACTATCAGGACTTAGTCTTTCCACAGTGACTGCAATTTCTCTGTAGTCAATCATCTAAAAGGAGTCATTTCAAAATATACCAAATGAATGGCTAAATACATCCTATTTGGTTTTTCTCCTTCCAGTTGGCCTTGATGGCTTTGGGAATAAGTACTATGATTCCTCAGTCTTTCAGAAGGAAAGAGGATTTTTAAGCACTTTGTATAACACAAGAAATTTACATAGGACTATTGAAGAAAATTAATCAGAGGAGAGTGTCACCGATCACCCATCAGGAATTAAGATGACTTAGATACGCAAGAGCAAACAGGGGACATTGTTTATAATCAAATCAGCACCAGAATATAAAGTGGCAAATACCACTGACATAGCCTTAAACCACTTAAGCATTGATCAAATCCACAAATATTTTATTCAACAAAATGATTGCTCAATCACTGTAGTTTTCTTTAAACATAAATGTCATGGTCTCTTAAGTTTAGGCATTATCCAATAAGCACCTAGAAGAGTTTTCCCACAGATATCTGACTAGCTCCCTTACTCACTTCCTTGAGATATTATCTCATGTCACCTCTCAGGTGGGCTTTCTCTGACAACCCTGTATAAAATTGCAATCCCTCTATCACTTTTTCTACTTTAACTATTACTTATTTATTTACTTACTGTCTTTGCTCCCCACCTCACCCCAACTAGAATGTGACATTTTTTGAAAGCAAAAACTTTGTTTTGTTTTGTGGTGGATATATTCCCAATGCCTGGTATATTGTAGGGACTCAAAATACTGTTTGTTTGTTTGTATGAATGAATGAAGCATACTTATTTGAAGGAGAGGCTATGGACAAATTAATTTCACACCACTTTTTACAGCTACCTGAAGTTTATAACTGTTCCAGAGAAATAACATAATACAGAGGAGAGATAGGAGGAAAGTTTGCAGATAAAAATTTCAAAGGCTTGGCTATTCATCCTAGCTCTGCCATTTCCTAGCTCTGCAACTTGGGTAAATTCTTAATCCTCTATGCATCAAGTTTTTCATTTATAAGTGTCAACTACTCATTCCTCCAGAAGACCAGCAGTAAAACCTATTGGTAAAGCAAAGTTAACTTTATTAGATTTAACTGCAGTAGAAGAGACCACAACAAAATGTCCCAGATCTGAGAAGTCGGAGAAGAGAGAACATTTATAGGGTTTTTAAGGTCTGGGCAGTTTTAGAGCAAGTCTTTCAAGAATTGAGATGGGGCAGAATTTAAGACAGAATACTTTTGGATTGGTTGGTCCACTGAGGTGAAAGTCTTGAAGGGATTCTTGATGAGCAAACTGATAGTCTTGATAAAAATATACTGTTTTAGTTGGTTCACAGTTTTATCTTCTTACATTAAGCATACCCTGGAATAAACAGCTAAGTTATGTTTCACTTGTTCTCAATATTGGGAAAGTAAAGTATGCCTGTATCCAGAGTGAGAGAGTGTCATGGACATATATACACTACCAAATGTAAAAGAGATAGCTAGTGGGAAGCAGCCGCATAGCACAGGGAGATCAGCTCAGTGCTTTGTGACCGCCTGGGTAGGTGGGATGGGGAGGGTGGGAGGGAGGGAGATGCAGGAGGGAGGAGATATGGGAACGTGTGTATATGTGTAGCTGATTCACTTTGTTATAAAGCAGAAACTAACAACAACAAAAAAAAAGTATGCCTGTATCCAGTATTTTTTAACACAAGGACAAGAAATTGTATTGGTTTCAGTCGCCAAATATGAGGGCGATAATCCCCGCCCAGTTTGCAGAGTGATAATCAAATCAGATAATGTGTTTCAAAAGTTATAGAAAGGCATGTTGCTAATATTACAAAACACAATACAATAACTATTTATTGAACTCATTATGTACAAGAAATAGTATTAGTCCCTGGAAATGATATTGAGAAAAATAAGACATCATCATTATTTGCAGGAGTTTACAGTTTGGTCAGGTTGTTAAAACCAATAATACAAATAACTGAACAAAAGTCAGAGTAAGGTATGTGCCATAAGAAAGGTACCCAAATAAGTGCTACGAAATTTTCAATAAGGAGACCTGTGTTTGACAGTGATTCAAGAAAAGATCTGTGGAAGAGGTGGCATTTGTATTGGTTTGTAACTTTGAAGAAGTGAGCCGATTTTGTCAGTTGCACATAGAAGCAGTGAGGATGAATTCATGTCAGACAGAAGGAACAGCCTGAATAAAAGCATTTGACCTTTTAAGGAACTGTTTGCACTGAAAAGCATTCTATGGTCCAATAAGTTTGGGAAAGCTAGTCAAAACTAAACAATTTTCTTTATTGCAGGCCACTGCAGCCTTTCATTTGTGAATATGTCGTCTTCCAAGAAGGACACAGAGTATGCACCCTTCCTGAACTTATGTAATGTGGGACAATGCCCTCCCATAATTTAGAGTATCTCACTGGACTTGCTGCCACCAAAAACATTCTAGTTAACATTGGAGTGGAGAGAGGTAAGAAAAGTTGGAGTAGAGTCGGGGAGGGGCAAGGTCATGGAACTGCAAATAGCTCTGTTTTCCTGGAGTTAAAAAGTATGTGTGTGTGTGTGTATGTATGTATGTATGTGTGTATATATATATATATATATATATATATATATATATATATATATATTTAATTCAGTAGCAATGGGGAAAACAATCAACAGAGGAAGCAGATATTATAATTAAACAATGCTTGACATGGACCCATTTGTCAGCATTATGTAAGATACACGAGGACCGGGAGAAAAAGGAATCAGAAGAGCAGGTTTCATAGTTCCACAGTACCCTAAATAAAAATCATAGAGAGAAATAGTTACAGGAGTGGCAGTAATGATAAAAATGAGATTCAAGAAACAATGAGGTAAAATCTACAGAAAATGGCATATGATAGGATGAAAGAGGTAGATTATAAGTCAAAGCTGATACTGAGCTCTTAAGCCTGATCCCTGGGAGAATCCTGATGTTAGTAACAGTCAGGAAATCAGAAAAATATTTGGAGGTAGATGTTTAAAAGTGGATTAAAGCAGTTGTTTTGACATAGTGAATTTCACATTCCACTTCTTTTAAAAAGAACACTATATGTACATGATCTGTGTAAGGACAATACTTCCAAGAAATTTTATGTTTCCAGAATATAAAAGTTTCATGATTTTTAACTTTCTATGAGAAATCTAATGCTATTAAAACATGTTTTATAAGTTAATAAAATATTCATTATATTTCCCATTATGCAGGATATATCTCATAGTTTTACCTTCTATGTATTAGAAAGTACCTTTAAAATGTGTCAAAGCAGGGCTTCCCTGGTGGCGCAGTGGTTGAGAGTCTGCCTGCTAATGCAGGGGACACGGGTTCGAGCCCTGGTCTGGGAAGATCCCACATGCCACGGAGCAGCTGGGCCCGTGAGCCACAACTACTGAGCCTGCGCGTCTGGAGCCTGTGCCCCGCAACGGGAGGGGCCGCGATAGTGAAAGGCCCGCGCACCGCGATGAAGAGCGGTCCCTGCACCGCGATGAAGAGCGGTCCCCGCACCGCGATGAAGAGTGGCCCCCACTTGCCGTAGCCGGAGAAAGCCCTCGCACGAACCGAAGACCCAACACAGCCAAAAATAAATAAATAAATAAATAAAGTAGCTATTAAAAAAATAAATAAATAAATAAAAAATAAAAAATGTGTCAAAGCAAATACTTGTCATAATTTATCCAAACTAATTCTCCTTGAAAGGAAGTTTCAAATCAGCAGAACCACACTTTGCTCAGACAATTAGCACTGTGTAAATAACTAAGTATTAGACTGATTAAGAAAGAGGGAAAAAATAGCTTCTCAAGTGGGTGCTAAAGTCAATACTGTAAAGGAAGTTTTAAATTCTGCAAAATTGCTGAGACATTCTCCCCTAAATTGTCTTGCCATAAAAATCATCTGTTAATTTAGCCTAAAACAACTTCATTTCATTTACATAACACAAGTCCTGTCACAGTATGAAGTTACCTAAAATAGTTATTATGTCTTTGGGCAAAAACAGGCAGACAGCATTGGCGAGAAAAGCATGTGAATGCTTGGATCCCCTACAGAGACAGGGATTATGTGTCTGGTTTCCTAAATACCAGAAGCAAGATTGTATTAAAACTTTGCCATTGAAAGACTCCCAAATGTAGCTAGTTGCTATCCAAGATTCTTGCTTCCCAAATGTACCTGATTCCCAGGAGTAAGGAAGGGGGAAGATGGGAAATATGATTTTTTTTTCTTCGTTCATTATTGAGGAGGTAACCTTGTCTGAGTAGATGGCACAAGGAAATGAAATACTCTTCCTGTGGTTATGATTTGGACAGTTTGCTGTGACCTTGGGAAAGGTTTTCTTTCTCAACATAACTATCTATACAAATTTCATTGACTCATCTTTGGAGGTTTGTTTAATTGGTAAAGGGTTCTGAGGTGCTAAATAAAAAGTGCTAGACAAGTATGATGTGTTCTCCTTTTCTAGTCCATTTTGAAACCACAGTGAAACAGGGTTAGATCTCTACATCCTGCTCATCACCAGGCAGATGAGTTATCCATAGAGCAATTTAGGGCAGAGAGTACAGAGGAGAAGAGGGGAATCTCTAGAAAGGATTTAAAGATACATGCCGTTAAAAAGTACATGGGAATGGGGAGTAAAGGCAGGAAAAATAAAGTAACTATGGACATAATGACCAGTTCCTGAAAGGAATAGGTAAAGCACAGAGGGGTTTAGGGCAGTAGAATTATTCTGTATGATACTGCAATGACGGATGCAAGACATTATGCATTTATCAAATCCCGTAGAACTTTACAGCACAAAGAGTGAACCTTAATGTATGCAAATATTTTTAAACAATCATTTAGGAAATCAGGGTACCTCAGGAAGGAATGTACACTGTGATAAGCGAATCTACCTGTATTAAAAATGTATAAAACAATCTCACTGAAGAGGATAGGGAAAGGGTGCTGATCTAAATAACTTTGGAAAGGAGTAGAGTCTGTAAGACTAAAACAAAAGGAACTACATATAAACACCATAGTCAGTTCATAATGTTCTTTCTGATGGGATTATGGGTTAACAATTCTGATACTATTATACATGTAAACTGGAATGGAACAATTAAGTAAGGTTTCTCACTGTTGGAATGTGATTTTATAAACAAGCAAGACTAAGAGGCGAGAATGACCCATGTGGTCATAAAATAGAGTTGAAGACATCAGTAGGACTCGGATTTTGCTTAATATAGATACAGGTGTTTACATACAGAAATATTTATAGATATGTGTACATACATGTATTAATATAAACACATACATTTTTTACTCTATCATCTGAGAGGGCCTAAAAGAAACAACACCCCAATAGCAATGGGCACACCTAGCACCCAGATTCTGGTTTCTAATACCATTCTCCTATAAAGGAACAAGGATCCTTGGAGAAAATGTTGATTCTAGAAGTGGAGCAGGAAATATACAAGATGAACTTTGTGCATCTTATAGTTCCAGAGAGTAAGAAAGTGCTCAATTTAATCAACAAAATAAATTCATTAGTATTACATTATTACTCAAAGTATAAAATAAATATCTATAAGTCAATACTGACATAAATACATACATACATACATACAAACAAGATAAATATTATTAGGAAGAATTCCATATAATCAGTGTAGATACTCTGCCCTCAAGCAGCTCTTCGTAGTCATCTTTATTCTTCTCTTGCAGTAGCATATACAGAGAAGAAATACTATAAGAATTTGTTTAACTTTGGATTCAGAAGCACCAGAGATAGAGGTCTGAAGGGATATCTATTCTAAATGGAGGTAATTTGGTTATTGCTTAGAATTTCTAGAAAAATCACGTTAATATCGTGGAAAAAATGGCCCCGACTACCTCACACTCTTAGTCTGTACTCCAGCTGTTCTTTGAATGAATCCAGCATACCCCTACTTTAGGTAATACATACTTGCTGATTCTCCAGCCTGTAATATTCTTACTCCAGATATCTACAAGGCTCTCTTCCCTCAGAATTAGATCTCTGATCCAAGGTCACCTTATCAAGAGAGGCTTTGCCAGACAAACTTACCTAAAAAGTAAACATGAACACGCTCACACACATACATGTACACACACACGCACACAAACACACACTTCCAAACAGTCCTCATTCTCGTTATTCTGCTTTATTTTCCTCTATAGCTCTCCTTAGTACTGGATATAATATATATATATATATATATACATACATACATACATGTTTATTGTCTGTCTCCTGCCATTACAATGTAAGCTCTGAAAGAGGAAATTTTGCCTGATATGCACAAAGCTATAGTCCCAATTCCTATAACAGTGCCCGGCACATAAGCATTCAATACATATTTGACAAATAAAGGAATAAAGTTTTCAAGGGACAGCTAAGGCTTTTCTGTATTAGAACCTAATTATATAAATTATTTCTTGAAATAAGTCTCATATCAGCTGGAACTTTCTAATATATTTCATTATACAGGTTTTTATTGTTAATGCTTTTGTTTTAATGGAATGTGACGTGCTGTAGAATAATCATTCACATTAATCTTTCAACACACCTGGAAATTGACCATTTGCTTATATCTGGGATAACTGCATTATTTTCTGCACATAGTGTTCGCATCAAGTCCAGGTCGTATAATCATCATTCCATTAAAAAAAAAACAAAAGAAAAAAAAACTTTCAAATTCAGGCTGCAAATAAAGCAGGTATAGGCCTAATTCTGTTAGAGCCAAAAGAGAAAAATTTAACAAATATAAACCCTATTGGTTCTTAACGAATTGGTATTTTTATCTACCTACTGGAAATCTTAACCTCCATCTTCTGAAGCCCCTACCTGTACTGTCAAAGAAGACTATTTCTTGTGCAGGTGCTTTTAACAACTCCGTGTCCATCAGAGCACACAAACTCAGATCCTGTCTGAGGCTGCTCATCATTCTCATAATTCTCTTGATTGTCTTTGGTGGCACACCATCTGCACACCTGGAAACAGGCTTTTCTCAGACTCTGTTGTCCTTAATTAAACTCTAAACTGGAGACTTACAGGCAGGAAAAATGCCCAGCTCGTTTAGCACACTCCTGGTCGACTTTTTCAGATACTCTTTGAAAGACTGGCCAATGTACTTCCCTAGAGAAGCCAAAGTCTCTCAAACTAATGGTCTCAAGCAATGGGCTCTCTCCGTTTTCAAGCCCTGCCATAAACAGCGGAAGGCAGTACACATAACTTCTCTGAAATAAGTGGTATAAAGGAGTGGAGCCGCAAGCTGTTTATCCAAGACAAAGTTTAATAACATAGAGTTATTGTTTCTGAAAAACTGGGCAATTCTTCTTAATTTGGACCAAATACTTAAAGGCCCTCCCTACATACCAACTAGATCCTAGGGTGGCTTGGAAAGGAAATACTTTTTAATATTTTGCTGGGCTTAAGAAAGGTAATGGAAACCTCCAATCCTTTCCTACAGCTCCAGCAGTAAAAATAAGCTAACAATAAAATCTGAAATGTGAATTCTGATGTGGAGTGGTGAATATTAAGCAAAAGAGAAAGATTCTCTGAAGGCAATACTCATGCCAGGCCTGCTATCTGAAGACTGAGTGTTGGCCCAGCAGCCAGAGGGGCTGCTAAACCAAAGACTTATGCCTTAAATTCTGAACTCTTAAAGGAAGCTCAAGTAGTTAAAGGTTAGTACTACCTTTAGCTTCTGATAGAAGTAAATGCAAATCCTCTCTTGGGAAGAAATTTCCTATTTAGACCTTCAGGATTCTTGCAGAATAAGGTCAAACACAAATGAGATCATAATCAAAAGAGTTCTGTCAAATATGCAAGATAACAAACCTGAATGAGAGGTAATCTGCGGAAATAACAAGCTTTAAATTTAGAAAACCCAAGGTTCTCAAATGTTGCACTTGTCAGTATAGAATGTATTAAGTTAATTATGTAGGAAAGGTTTAAAGAAATAAAAGGTGGAATCATAAGAATGAGCAAGCAATGGTGAATTTTTAAATGCTCAGGTTAGAGAGAACAAAATAGAACATTTAGAATGAAAAATCTAATTTTTGAAATTAAAAAAACTTAATGGATGGTAAAATACAAAATAGGCATAACTGATAAGATAATTAATAAACTTGTACTGTTCAGGAAGAATGGTTAAGATATTTATGAACTTCAGACTTTCTTTAGTATGCTATGCATGGTAAAATTTCAAAATGTCAATGATTAAAAGAGCAGAAATAGAGGCTAAAACTTTTAAACACTAAAGAAAAGTAAACTTAGAAAAACAAAAATGCAATCAAGTTTTTACAATTCAAGAAAGGAGAAAAAGGAATATAGAAAAAATGAGACAAAAAAGACAAAAATAAGAAGATGAAAGTAAATCAAAATATATCAATAACCACAATAAATATATCTAGCTTACAAATCTACTTCTTATAAGAGGCAAGCAAACCATAAGGACATAAAAATGATTGACATGTATACACTGCTATATTTAAAATATATAACCAACAAGGACCTATTGTATAGCACAGGGAACTCTGCTCAATATTCTGTAATAACCTAAATGAGAAAAGAATTTGAAAAAGAAGAGATACTTGAATATGTATAACTGAATCACTGCACTGTACATCCGAAACTAACACAACATTGTTAATCAGCTATACTCCACTATAAAATAAAAATTAAAATAGATAAATAAATAAAAAATTTTTTAAGTAAAGGAATGGGTAGATAAACAACAAGGATTTACTATATTCCCCAGGGAACTATATTCAAAATCTTGTAATAACCTATAATGGAAAAGAATGTGAAAAAGAAAAAATAAATAAATAAATACATATATTTCAGTTCTAACTGAATCACTTTGCTGCACACCTGAAACTAACATAATATTGTAAATCAACTATACCTCAATTTTTTAAAATGCTAAAAAAAATAAAATAAAGGAATGGGAACAACTTATATATAAAGCCATGGAAATTTTGAAAGAGATGGAATAAGAGTTACCTGACAAACTCTAATAAAAACAAAGCTCAGTATCTATAATAATATCAGAAAAACTATAGACTTTAAAACTAAAGCAATACTTAGATTAAGAAGATCACATCATTGTGATAAAAGGTCCAATTCACCAGGATGACATAATAATTAACTTGTATGTACCTACTAAAATGATCTCAAACTACATTAAGCAAAAATTGATAAAACTCAGTTGTCAAATGTGTTCTATTCTCAAAGACTAGTAGGTTAAAAAAGACCAAGAAAAAACAAAAATATTTTAATTCTAATTAAGTATGACTTAATGAACATTTATTAATTTGCTCACCCAGCAATTAAAGGATGTAAATATGTGTCAGGTGTAAACACATTTGTAAAAAATGACCATGTAATACACCATGAAGAATGTATACTGGTTTCAAAACATGCCTACAAATGTTTTGACACATTTCCCACTGACATATGAGTTCTATGTCATATTTTCTTGATCTGGAAGTAGTTATAACTAACTGCTTTGGCCAATGGAGTTTGATGGAAATAATACTATGTGACTTTAAAGGCTAAGTTATAAAATGACACACCAATTTCTCCTTATTTGCTCTTGGAGTCCTGAGCCTCAAGATGAGAAGTCCAGCTACCCTGAGGCCACCAAGTTGGGGAGATCACATGTTAGCCCTCTAGTCAACCATCCCAGCTGAGCCCAATCTTCCAATCATCCTTGCCAACACCCCAGACATGCAATGAAACCATCTTGGACTCTCTAGGCCAGTCCATCCAGTGATGCCACATGGAACAAAATATTCACTCATACAACCCTGTCTAAAAGTCTGACCCACAAAATTCAGTAGGTAATTGAAACAGTAGTCTTAAATTTTGAAGAGCAAAATTTATACAGACCACATTCTCTGATCCCAATGCAATTAAGGTTGCAGTCGGTAACAGGAAGATAAATTTAACAATGCCCTTATGTTTAGAAAATTAAAACTAAATAAGTTATGAAGAAAAGGAAATAGTATCAAGGTAGAAATTTTAATAATAATTACTAACGTGAATTATTTAAAGTTCTACATATGAAATACTGTGGGATAAAGCAAAAGTGATAGAGAAAAATGTACAGCTTCAAGTATTTGTAATAGAAAAGAAGAAAAAATAAAAAGGTTGAAAAAAATTAGTTAAGTGTATAATTTAAGAATTAACTAAGAGGGCTTCCCTGGTGGCGCAGTGGTCGAGAATCTGCCTGCCAATGCAGGGGACACGGGTTCGAGCCCTGGTCTGGGAAGATCCCACATGCTGCGGAGCAGCTGGGCCGGTGAGCCACAATTGCTGAGCTTGCGCGTCTGGAGCCTGTGCTCCGCAACAGGAGAGACCGCGATAGTGAGAGGCTCGCGCACCGCGATGAAGAGTGGCCCCCGCTTGCCACAACTAGAGAAAACCCTCGCACAGAAACGAAGACCCAACACAGCCATAAATAAATAAATAAATAAATTTTAAAAAAAAATTAACTAAGAAACCTTAGAATAAACCCAAAGACATCCTACACTTAGCTCAAAACCTCACAAACATTTAGGTATTCAGGCTCAATCAACCCATACAATTCTTATTCCACAATTCAGAGTTAATCATCTTCAATTAATTCTTTTATTAGCATCATAAAGTCCTGAATTAAATATTTGTTTTATGTTACCAAAGAGGGTTAACTGGGCCAGTTGGACCAAATTAACCACAGAGCCAAGATGTTATAAATAAATAAACAAATAAATAAATAAAAACAAAGTTCAATCCCAGTTAGGTTCTCCCTTGTAAAATTCTGTGGTCATATGGAATACTGCTGCCTGGAGAGTGTTTACTTAAGTGACATTATTTTTTATGTTTTACCACTTCCTTCTCATTTTTCTTCTCATTGCACAGTTATTGTCTGATGCTTCAGGTTTTTCCCAGAATCTGTAAGGCTTTTTTAAAAAAAAAAAAAACTACAATGATATTCTAATACATGACACCAAAACTTACCTAGTAAATCCTTGCCAATTCATACACAAGATAAAAATGTAATGATGTTATTCTCTTAATATTTTTACATATTATCTTCAAGAAATATGAGTAAATCAATAAATACTACAATCAATATGCTTTACGATATCCTCTATTAATCTGCAGTATATTCCAGAGTAAAGATTCATTTTTTACCACAGCAGTACACCTTCTCTCTATGCTGACAGTGTTTCACCTCAAGCAAACAACTCAACACATCTTGTCCCTTTGGTAATGTCTGTGAGTAATGGTGTGCCTTCTTAAATTCTTTTTTATTCTTCCCAGGTGTAAACTTTATCTCCTTCAGTTACATAATAAGCTAGAGATAAGATTTCATAGCAATCCTGTTTTAGTAAATACTAGTTGATGGTGAGAAAATGGATCACTAAGGCAGGACAATAATTGTCAAGAGCTTCCTTTGGTAGATGTTATGTTGAGAAGTAATTTTCATTATCGTTGTTATTACTATGTTAAAAGATGACCAGATACTCATAATTTTAAGACTAAACTTCCCATCTCACTGACAAGTCAGGAATATGTTGAGTGATTATATTATTCTTGTCCCACAGAAGGGGAAGATTCCTATTTTCCCCTTCTGTTGGGATAACCTATGATTGCCACTTTGATCAGTAACCTATGATTGCCACTTTGATCAGCACTTATTTCCTGCTTCTTAACCAACTCAAATAATGATACTGATGACGATTGAGCACTTTCTACATGTCAAGTACTGCTCTAAGAGTTTTACGTATATTCTTATTTTACTCCTCATGATATCACTAAGAAGTAGCTGCTATTTTCATTCTAAGTTTTGAAATGGGGAAACTGAGGCACTGAAAGTTTAAGTAACTTGTACAATGTTATAGTTAGTGATGGAGCCTGGATTAAAATAAAGAGGCCAATCCTTCATGTACCTTTTTATATCAGGATAAAAAGAAAAAGAAAAAAAGTTTCAGAGTTGTGTGCCATGGCATTGTAAATGGTGGTGCAAACACGGAAAGAGATTGGTTAGGAACACTTAGATTCTTTTCCTCCCTCCTCCCTCTCACCACACTCTCCCTACTCCCTTGCTTTCTCATTGAAACGTCTTATCTAACGTTGAAACAGCAGTCAACATCTCTTGAAACAGACTCTAACATTCAGACAATCTAATCAACAAATAAACTTATGATGAGATCATGCAAACCAAAGGATTCCTTGTCATTTTTCATAAGATATTGAGTGTTTCTTCTTACCACTCAATCATCAACTTTGCAATGCTCAGCTAGACACCAGGAGAAAGAAAAAAACAAATAAAAGACATGATTCTTACCAGCAAAAAGACACAAAATAATTGGTTACCCATAGCACATAGACAGGAAGAAAATGACTAGAAATGTTTTCAAACCAATGCATAAATGGATACAAATGATCGCATTGTAAAGAGAACAAAACCACATAACAGAAATGTGAGATGAATTTCCTATCATAATGAAACGGCATCACAAAGGGAAAGTTTCCGGGAGAGTGGAGATTAGAACTAGGCTTTAAAGGTGTAGAAGGGGAGGAGAGTTGCCAGCTGTTCCTCTCCTGACAAACGTCTAGACAGGATTATCTCAGGTGTACAGTGCACAATGGGCTCCCTGAAGGGTAATGCTTCACAGCCCTGTTATTGGATACCTTTTTCCTCTATGCCACATTGCCTGAGTACTGCATCCACTACACATTTTCCATGGGGCTGAAAACAGAACTCTGCTTTCTGGAATGACAATTGTTACAAACACATTCCGTTCCGAAAACATAAAATCTGGAGGATTCTCTCAAAGCAAAGCAGAGAAATACAAGTGCCATTCGTCTTCTGTCTTGGCTCTCCAAACTCTCTTGAAGAAAATTATTTCATTTTGGACTTTCTCAGGAAGAAACATCAATTCTAAGATTTAGAGTCTTGAGGGTTAGTAGTGGGACCTCAGAGCTGGGGAGTTCAGTAAGAAAATGAAAGTCTGAGAAAGGGGAAGAATTTATAATGAAAAGAGGCAGAAAAGAGTGCAAAAGAGGTCTTACATCAAAGGCAGAATCCTACAGGCCAAAATTTCTAAACTTTAAGAATTTTATAAACTTTATCTCCTTCAGGGATTCTTTATATTTAAAGGTGTCATGGACAGCACAGTTCCTTTTCAGCCTCCTCAGTTCTGCTCATCTTTCCACTGGACCTTTTGCAAAGTAAAAAACTAACAGTCAGAATAAGTGATTTCAGTAGCTGCTGCCCTAGGCTTTGATTTGGGGAGAAGGAGGGCCTGCTATCTGGACTTTGGCCTCGTGGATTGGGTTATATGCAGCAGTTCTGATCTCCTTTGTAGCGGTGGAAAGCCGTATGTTTTCTCCTTTCATTTCTTGGTCGATTTTTGTCTAGTTGTCTTGACATCTCAAGAGGTAGCTCATGAGAAGATCTCAGTAACTAGTAAGTGAATCTCTACTAAAAAGTGAACAAATAAATGGTCCCAACTTTTCAGAAATATAGGACATAGATCTATTCTCCTTCATCCTTTCTCTCTCTCCCCTGGTCTAAATAAGCTGCGCTGTTCCTATAAATCACTGAGAAGTTACAGAATTTCTTAAGTCTGCCCGCTGGAGATGTATAAGAAAAATGATGCTCTCTTATTTTTTTAGCTTCACAGGCAGAGTCAAGAAATCTTTATTATGCCAAAAGATTCACCCAAGCAAAAACTATCAATGGAATTAAGTCAGGTTTCCCATATTTATCATATTCCTGCCATATCTGCTCTCTTGATCATGAAGCTAAGAGAACACAGGCAGTTTTCCAAAGAAAACACTTGAGTATCTTCTTACAAACACTAACTGCTACCTTGAATATTATATTTAAATCTGTAGTACACACAAGGACATCACTCTTTATTCAGGAAATGTCCTTGTTTCATATTTCTTGCCTCAGAGGTAGATGTGCTATATTTCTATAGTTTGGTGGGGAAACAGAAAGTAGAGTTTCTTTAAAGTTCAATAAGGCCTGACATTGTGAAATAGAGGGATGGAACTCAGAATTATAGTAGAACTTATCTCTTCCTCAAGGATATACCTCAGATAACAAAATAATGTGGATATCACTAAATCATCGTCTAATGTGGCAAAAAAATGATAGCATCAGAAGACAAAGATGACAATTCTGGGCGATGAGTATTCTGTATTTGACAGCCACAGGATTAAATGAAACAGCTATCATCACATCAAAGGTATCAGAGACAATGGCTTCTGCTTAATATGATATGACTTTATATTCATTGCAAAATTCATGAGGACTTTGTAAAAAAACAGATTTTTTTCTATGAAATCATGACATTGAAAGTTACCTTCGATATTATCTACTGCCATCTTTTTTACAGATCCACAATGCAAAAGATTCTTCATCTCTTCATCCACTTATCTCTGCCACTTTAAGTTGTAGAAAGACTCACAGTTTTCTACTGAATTAATTTATCTCCAAGGGGGTCTTCCCTGGTGGTCCAGTGGTTAAGAATCGGTCTTGCAATGCAGGGGATGCCAGTTCAATCCCTGGTTGGGGAACTAAGATCCCACATGCCACAGGGCAACTAAGCCCAGTGCCACAACTAGAGAAAAGCCTGTGCACTGCAACGAAAAATCCCACGTACTGCAATTAAGACCCAATGCAGCCAAAAGATAAAGTCTTTTTTAAAAAAATTATCTTCTGGGGCTTCCCTGGTGGCGCAGTGGTTGAGAATCTGCCTGCCAATGCAGGGGACACGGGTTCGAGCCCTGGTCTGGGAAGATCCCACATGCTGCGGAGCAACTGGGCCCGTGAGCCACAACTACTGAGCCTGCGCGTCTGGAGCCTGTGCTCCGCAACAACAGAGGCCGCAACAGTGAGAGGCCCACGCACCGTGATGAAGAGTGGACCCCGCTCACCGCAACTAGAGAAAGCCCTCGCACTGAAATGAAGACCCAACACAGTCAAAAATAAATAAATAAATTTATAAAAAAAAAATTATCTTCTGGGATATCAGAAAGAATTTAATGGAGATTTAAATTTTCTATAAATCAATTTTGGGTAGTAGGAAGAAGGAAGTGTGACACTTCCAAATTATTGCAAGGTTGTTTTTTTTTTTAAATTTTTGAATTTTATTTTATTTACTTTTTATACGGCAGGTTCTTATTAGTTAACCATTTTATACACATCAGTGTATACATGTCAATCCCAATCTCCCAATTCATCACACCCCCACCAACAACCCCCCACCACTTTCCCCCCTTGCTGTCCATACGTTTGTTCTCTATATCTGTCTCTCTATTTCTGCCCTGCAAACCGGTTCATCTGTATCATTTTTCTACGTTCCACATATATGCGTTAATATACGATATTTCTCTCTGTTTCTGACTTACTTCACTCTGTATGACAGACTCTAGATCCATCCACCTTACTACAAATAACTCCATTTCGTTTCTTTTTATGGCTGAGTAATATTCCATTGTATATATGTGCCACAACTTCTTTATCCATTCGTCTGTCGATGGACACTTAGGTTGCTTCCATGTCCTGGCTATTGTAAATAGAGCTGCAATGAACACCATGTTACATGACTCTTTTTGAATTATGGTTTTCTCAGGGTATATGCCCAGTAGTGGGAATGCTGGGTCACATGGTAGTTCTATTTTTAGTTTTTTAAGGAACCTCTATACTGTTCTCCATAGTGGCTTTATCAATTTACATTCCCATCAACAGTGCAAGAGGGTTCCCTTTTCTCCACACCCTCTCCAGCATTTACTGTTTGTAGATTTTTTGATGATGGCCATTCTGACTGGTGTGAGGTGATACCTCATTGTAGTTTTAATTTGCATTTCTCTAAAGATTAGTGATGTTGAGCATCCTTTCATGTGTTTGTTGGCAATCTGCATATTTTCTTTGGAAAAATGTCTATTTGGGTCTTCTGCCCATTTTTGGATTGGGTTGTTTGTTTTTTTGATATTGAGCTGCATGAGCTGCTTGTAAATTTTGGAGATTAATCGTTTGTCAGTTGCTTCGTTTGCAAATATTTTCTTCCATTCTGAGGGTTGTCTTTTCGTCTTGTTTACGGTTTCCTTTGCTGTGCAAAAGCTTTTAAGTTTCATTAGGTCCCATTGGTTTATTTTTGTTTTTATTTCCATTTCTCTAGGAGGTGGGTCAAAAAGGATTTTGCTGTGATTTATGTCATAGAGTGTTCTCCCTATGTTTTCCTCTAAGAGTTTTATAGTGTCTGGCCTTACATTTAGGTCTTTAATCCATTTTGAGTTTATTTTTGTGTATGGTGTTAGGGAGTGTTCTAATTTCATTCTTTTACATGTAGCTGTCCAGTTTTCCCAGCACCACTTATTGAAGAGGCTGTCTTTTCTCCATTGTATATTCTTGCCTCCTTTATCAAAAATAAGGTGACCATATGTGCGTGGGTTTCTCTCTGGGGCAGACATGAACTTTAACAGTTTGTGGTTCTCCATGTCTCATTTACTTATACCACCAAACTTGAAATGTTCAAAATAGACATTGCTCTGTCATATCAGGTTTGGGGCAAAGAAAACGTGAAGCAAACTCACAAATGCCCTCTAATAGACATGTTCCTTGCATGAGTGAGAAATTTGTGACTTTAAGCACTGAGAAAGGGGTCCCTTTGTTACTGTGACATAGCCAAGCTTATTCTAATAATATCATTAGTCAGGGAAAATATCATTCTTTCTTGATAATCACTGATTTAGTGAAGTTTATAGCATCCAAGCACTCCCTTCTATAATTATTTCTCTCAGTTGACTTTTTGAAAGGTAATGAACAACAGATAGTTCAAGATTACATTATGACAAGCATCTACAGTACATCTACTCCCAATGTTGATTTTAATGTTCATTTTAGTTTTAACAATTAGTTAATGTGAAGGGAGGACTTATGTCCTCTTAGGACAAATAAGGAACCTAACAAAGATGTTTGTCTGAATAGAAGAGATAAGCCAAGTAAATGCCCATATCCATCATTTTCTAAAAAATGATCATAGATAGTCCCTGACCAAGAAGTGGATGATAGATGATAGGTAGGTAGGTAGGTATGTAGGTAGATAGATATAAAGAATTCTTTTCCTAAATCAAGTCTAATTTTAACCTAGAGAGAGATTTAAGTAGCTACAACAAAGTATACTTCTCAACCACCAATTTTGTTTTGTCTTGTTTTATTTTCAGTAAAACACCCATAGTTTCAAGTAAAAAAGCTACCTATTAAATACTAATATAAAATTATTCCAAAACATACTTCTAGACAGCTATATGTGAAGTTATTATTTATAAATTAGTTAAAACACCTATCACTGTTAATGACTTTGGTTTTAAAGCAGTTGATCTAGATGCTTTATCTCTTCCAGGATGAGATAGCAGAGTCACTTCTTTATTAAAGCCACTCCTAAGTCATGATGCTAAAATCATGCCATCTTTATGATGAGATGCCTAGATAACTCTTTACTCTTGAAGATGGAAATGCTTCTAGATCATCTGAACATGGAATTAAAGTATACGGGAAAAGACTAAAGAGACAGGAAGGGGAACTAAAATGCATCTCCTTCTCAATCACTTTGGAAATTATTGTCTGAAGTATAAAGACACCATTCTTACTGACATTGTTTTGGCTTAGATGCAGTCTGAGATCTATATTAACAGTCAAATATAACAAATTTCTACCTATGGAGTCAAAAGCCAAAGAAAGAGCGTTAAAATCTGCAATATTATTATCACGTTACTCCTGTATTATTCTTGGAATTTCATACAAAAGAATATGGGTTTATTAGGCATCTCCAGTAGAAGTGATAGACCTCCCTGAGCTCACTAGCTCCGCACATCAAACACTGAGCTAAGAAGTATAAGCTTATAATTTATCAAGCTTCTATGTGTCATGTTTTAGATTGAACATCTTGTATTTCATTGTGTTTATAATTTAGAGAAAATAAAGGGTTGTTCTGGGCCCAGTGAGGCAGAATCCTACCCATTGAACTGGTAAAGGTTAACAAGTTAACAAGATTGGAACTCAGCATTTCACAGTTGCCTTTAAATACTCATGATGCAACAACTGTTTCCTGGGTGGAATTTAGCTACTGATGACTGCACTTCTCCATCATGCTGCTTATTTCTAAACATATTAATTTCATATTGACATTTGTTTTATGAACATTTGATTCTCCGAGTTAAGAAAACAGCTTAACTAGGAGAACAGATATGCAAAAGTAAAGGTTATTTATATAATCACTAACAGTGATGTTTAAGACTCTTGGAACTGCTGTGAAATTTTAGGGTTATAATATCATGCCATATACTTTGAAAAATTAATTCAAATTAGTTTGGAAATGAGCACTTTTATATCCACTGAAAATTTCATTAACAATAGAAATATGGGATTATAATCAAAGAAATGGTAGAACACTAGAAAGATGTCTACAGAGATTAAAATTGGGTCCTTTTTTAATATCTTCATTAAAGATCTAAAATTAATAACAAGCTGATTATTCAAATGTACAAATATTAAGAAAGAATAATAAGGTCATTAGAAAAGAATTGTAGGTACTTAAAAATTAAATATCAAAATTAGATTAATTTTAAATGGCAAAGATCTAGAAAATTGATATAGATATTAGAAAAGGAGAAGGTAAAAGATCTAGAAAGCAATAATGTAAATAAATAAATCTACAATATTATGTGCAAATCTCAACATTATCTGGAAAGAAGCTCTGCTACAGCTGGGAGGGTTAAGCCTTTCTATATTTAACAAGACCTCAACTATCTGTCCCATTAGATATTGCCCTGTGTAAGGCAATGAAGATTGCTAACAATTATTACATGGATGGGAATAATATAAGGCACTGTAGACCACACCTTGTTCTTTTGATACTATGGTATCAAAACTAGTCCACATGATTTTCAAAGTCTGATGAAAAGAAAACCAATCATTCAATACTCTGGGGCAAGCAAATAATCCATAATGAGTCTCCTAGTCCTTATATTACACTTAACCTGTAATTAATCCCCTCCAGTTCAAATCACCCACTTTGTGCTAATTCTCAGGGCTTCTGTGGAAAGCAGGACTATAAACCATCTCTTCCTCATCTCCCGACTGAAAAGTGTGGCTATCTTAGAGCCAAGGCCACTATAATCTAACATACTCTCTCAAAATGGTACATAGTTTATCAGCTTTCTTATTATCCAGGGTCACTGTCTGGCAGGGCAGAGATAAAAGAAATCACTGGAGACGGTGCTCTGAATATATTGACAGAGAAACACCAGGGCCTTGACCACCACAGTTCTGGAACCTGTTCTTGGCAGAGTATTCTAATGTGTTGACCATCAGCTGTTAATCACGGTGAGTTTACAGACTCCAGCATGGAGTAAAAGTCCACATATCTGATGTGGCCATAAAGTGTCTCTTGGAGAGTCCTGAGGAAGGGCCTCTAGAACTGTATTTTTTTAAATTAGGGAATGAAGGTAAATTTCAAAATGTGTATATGAATGGTCTTTCCTTTGAGGCTAAATAAGAACAAGTAAGAAATAACACATCCCATCAACTAGTCCAATGACTTTCTGATCTTTAAACTCAGGGAACAGAGAAACAGGAGCAACTGCAATTGCTGACTGAAAGACAGTCTGAAAGATGGTCAGTCTATGTTCCGACCATAATATAGGCAGGAGTCAAGGGTGATAAGGGCAAAAGAGCAAAACTGCCATTCTGCCTGGATAAACTCTTTTCCAGCTTTTCCTGATAACAAAGGCAGACAGTCTAAAAAGGTTAATGCTAATGACATTCACGACTGAAAAATGAGCTTAGGTGCCCCTTCAGCTCATCCTCTTTCCTCTTGGATAATCATAATAGATAGCTGTTCCCTGTGGTTAAACAATTGGGTAATTACTAAAACAATTTGCAATAAACAGACATTTATAACATTGAAACATAAGAAAGGCAATAAACTGACATTTCAAAGGCATTTTACTGAAGGAATCTTGCAGTTTTCAAGTTGAAAGGAGTTGTTTTGGCAGAACTACAAAGACAATCTAATCTAAGATACATGTTATCTCCCTTCAAAAATCTTCCATGGATGAGATTTCAGTTTCGTGGCTTTCATGAGCATATTTTGAAATTAAAATTTTAATATGTAATATTTCAATGTGCTAAGCCAAGTCAGTCATTGATTAGTTATTCTTCAATAAAATACTGGGAAAAGTAAGGTTGTGAACAGCCATATTCTAAAGATCTATAAGAAAGTCAAGATGGTTCTCTTATCACTCAGAAAGTTATCATGAGTTTTCTTCCTAGAGTTCCATGTAACTTCTAAAATTCATTTCTGCACATATTTTTTATTTAATTGTATGTCTCTTCTTTGATTGTAACCATTTCTAAGTTATAGGTTTTGACTTTGTATTTTCAGTGTCTATCCCAGTATCTGACATATTGTAGATGTTAAAGAAATATTTTCTGAATGAACAAAGTGGAAGTGTTTTGTGCTGTGAAACACCTCAGATTTTCTCAAGGACTTCCACTTCTATATTAACATTCTTCTCTTTTTTGTTACCAATTTCTTCCTCCCTATTGGATTAAGTTCCTGTGTCTCAAACTTCTCCAAAACCTCCCTTTACCCCACATACCACTCCAGCTATTTCTCTCTCTTGTTCCCTCCAATTTCTAGTCCCTGTCATCACTTTGTCACCTCCCATTTATTCTTCCATCTGCTCCATTCTGACTCCCTACCTTACCATTGCAAAGACATTCTTGATCAGGTCTTTAATGGCTTCCATGTTGAAAATCCAATGGATGCTTCTCTTTTTGTATTTACTCAAAATTCTCACCTGATTTTTACACAGCTAAATATTCCCTCCTTTTTTATTCACATTTGTTTTTCAGAATTCAGTCCTCAGCCCTCTTCTCTATCAATATTCTTTGTCTCAATAATCTAGTTCATTTCCAAGTCTTAAAATATTATCCACATACTGACTTTCTAATTTTTATCTCCTTTTTATTATTATCCACATACTAATGACTTGCAAACATTTATCATCACATATTGATGACCCTGATATTTTTCTGAGCTCCTTACTCATATAGCCAATGGGTTCCATGACTTCTTTTAATTGGATGACTTAACATGTTCAAAGGAACCTCGTGATACCCTCAACTTGGTTTCGTAACTTGTCTTTTCTTAGTAAATGATACCACCAAATTGCTCAAGCCAAAAACTACAGGATTTAATCTTCACTCTTCCCTTTCCCTGATAAATCCCTGTAAGATCCATAAACAAACTGTCAGTTCTACCTCCAAAGTGAACTCAAATCTAGTCACTTTACCTCATCCTCATTGCTATCCGCCTAGTTCAAGTCAACCCTGTTACTGGAATTCTTTTCTACAATGGCCTCCAAACTGCAGTAGTCTCCCTCCTTCAACTGCTGCTCCTCACACACTCAATTTATTTTCCACTCAGCCGTCATGATCTTTTTAAAAGACAAATCAAATCGCATTGTTTCCTCACTTAAAACCCTCTTCCCCAAAGCATTGTGAAAAGAATTCAAACTCCTTACCAAGATTCATAAGGTCCAAGCATGTTCTGGCCCTGGACTGCCTCTCCAATTTCATCTTCTACTCTTCAACTACTCATGCTTCCTTTCTTTCCTTGAAAACCCTGAGCTTTTTCCAAGTGAAGAGCTTATGCCTTTGTTCTTTTCGCATGAACTTGTTCTCCCCTTGGCTTTTGCATGGCTAGTTCCATCTCATCTTTTAAGTCTCATTTCAAACAGCACCGCCTCAGAGAGGCTATCCATGAGCACCCTACCTAAAGTAGTCCTCCCCAACCCCTCAGCTCAGTTATACTCTTTCATATCAAGATATTTACCACAATCTGAAATTATTTTGTTTACTGTCTGTTTGCTCTAACTAAAATATAAAAGTTCATTTGCTTTATTTCTGAAACTCAGAATAGAGTATGGCAAATAATAAGTATCTAACTCACGTGTTAAAGAATGAATGAATGGATATAGGACAAGTGTAGTAATTTAAGAGTCATGTACTCTTAAAAATCTTACTATTACATAAAATCTTAACCACTACTATAGATTCCCTTTTTTGGTAGGAATCAACCAGGAAAACATGAAACATATGGATTACTTCATCGAATCCTTTTACTGGGAGTTTTTTTTTTTTTTTTTTTTTGTAGAGGAGGGGGCTATTATCCTAGAACCCCTGCCTCATCTCTGTACCTTTAAGTCAGATCTAGTATTTCCACTGGACAAAAAAAAAAGTTGAGCTACGGAAGCACAAAAGTTTCATTCTATGGCCAACTCAACTCCTTCTCATTGTCTTTGGCTCTGACCTTGTTTCCATCCACTCCAAACCCCTAAATGCCTCTCGCTTTTCAGAACCAATGATCTGTTGGCTTACACTTAGACTATCCTTAAATATTCTTGAATTACTCTTATCCCATTGGCTCTTTTCCTTCCATACCACGTTGATTAGGATGCATCAAGTTATGATGACTTGTAACTCTGCCTTGAGTAGGAAGTTCCATGGTAAGGATCAGCTCAGTTTTCTTTCTCTCTCTTACCCAAAGGGGATGGTTGACAGATTTGGCAAATAAAAATACAAGACTCCTAGTTAACTTTAAATTTCAGATAAATAATAATTTTTTAAAAAATAAATAGATCCCACATTTGCATGGAACGTATTTGCAATATTTGAGAAATACTTGTGAAAAAAATCATTCATTGTATCTGAAATGGAAATTTACATAGGTGTCCTGGATTTTATCTGGCAACCCTACCAAAGAAAGAGATGGGTTTTCTCAAACATTGGTCCAAATGAGGAGAAAGGTTCTCTCTGAGCCTGAGATCCCGGATATGGAAGATGAAAGAATTAAGCAAGCTTATTCACAAATGTATCAAGTATTTATTGAGCATATATTTTATACTAAGCACTGTTGGAATTACTGGACATTCAGTGGCCAAAAAAAAAAGTCATGGGCCAATCCAAGCTAATCATCCAGCAGAGGAAAGAGACAATAAAAATTTAAATAAACAAGTAAGTTCAGCTACTATCCTGCTTTCTCAAATTTTTCCTCAGATTTTCTCTTTCTTTCTTTCCTTCTCCCTCTCTCTTTCTCTCTCTTCCTCTCTCTCTCACTCTCGCTCTCTCTCACTCTTGCTCTCTCTCACATACACACACACACACACACACACACACACACACACATACCTACACATACCACATTCTAACAGGAAATAGCAGTTTTAGTTATTTATAAATTTAACATAGTTCTGTTTTACTTTTCTTGTAATTAAGCAATGGCCTCCTTTCAGAAAGACACAAACAATATTATTACCATTCTACCAGTAATATTACAGAAAAACTAAATTGTACTGATGTTATCATACACCCTGCAGAATTATGTTGAGATCTTGATTTGATTTTTAGATTTTAAAGCAGAGTAAAACTCCCTTTTCATCTAAATAGCAGTGAGTTTATTATGAATGGACTGCCTTTACGATAGTTATCATCCAGATTTGCCTTATTATTTGTTCTATTAATATGCTCTGCAGTTATCTATTACTTTGGGGCAAAAAGTTTTGGCTCTAAGCATGAATTAGTTGGTGGTAATGTAAAGTTAAATACTATACATGCCATAGCCTGGAAAAGTCAAGGAAATGTGTTCTAAAGTCCTCTATTGACCTGATATGCTGAAGGTTAAAGATGTTTGTATGGAAGAAATGTTTAATTTTTTAAAAATAATATTGAAGCAGAACAAAGATATACCAGAGGTAAAAAGTTGAGGGACTGTCCTCTCTGATGCATAGACCTGAATGAAGAATGATTTATCTAAAATTGTTCCCCACCTCTGACTTCCAGAAGCAAGCAGCAGAATATGAAAAACACTTGTTCTAGCAGCAAGGGCTAACACAACGAAGACCAGTATGGTTGGCAGGGCTCCTACTGAAGCCTATTCACGTTCTTCAGTGTCCTCAATGATTTCAGCTTTCCCCAGCCCCTCGTATATGCTTCTTCTATTCTCACACACCCTTGGGACCTTACGGTCAAGCCGTGATGGTCAAGCTGAATAGAAGTTTTAACCTTTTTGCATCAGCATTCTCCAGCCTAAAGCATCCTGTCCTTAGTACTAAGAGGAGAAAAAGAAATGACAACGCTGTTTACCATTCCAATCACTAAGCCCATATTGATGCAATTCAGTTTCAAAAGTCTGAATATCACCAAGTCTCAATTCAATCAACCCCATGTAGGCTATGTTAAAAATCCTACTGAAAACTGTAAGTTTTCATCAGTGATTAGACTAAGCCTGGGGCCATTCCAAGATACGGGTGAAAAGTTTAAATTATGAATTGTTACTAAAATGGAGTTTCACTACTTTTCTGCATGTTCAATATCTGAAATTAGGTCAACTCAATCTTACCTTGTAGATACCTTACTACAAAAAAATGTAATCAACATTAATTGTATTCATTTGCCCAATAAAAATGTGTTCAGTGGCTACTATATTTTGGGTATTGTGAGAGGCACTTAAGGATACTACTATAAAAAATATAGTTGTTAACTATCTAACGGTTAACCGATCTGTTATATGTAAATGATGCTTTCAAAATATTTGATATCCCTGGAAAATATTATACATTATTTAAAACACTTGAAGATATTCAAACACTAATGATTAGGGAAATATTTATTCTTTTATCCCTAGACAAGTAGATAAGATATGTGGAGTCTTCAAGTTATTTCCATTCTGATGAGAGACAAAAACATAAACAATTTACAAATGCAGTAAACCTGGGCAGCAGGGGTATGGAGCACCATGAATCATGGAGCATAGAACTAGTTAAGGTTCTATTAAGCATAGGATTGCTGTGGTCTGAATATTTGTGTCCTCCCAAAATTCCTATGTTAAATCCTAAAGCCCAATAGTGATAGTATTTAGAAGTGAGGGCCTTGGGGTGATTAGATTATATGGGTGGAGCCCTCAAGAATGGAATTAGTGTCTTTATAAAAGAGGCTCCAGAGAGATCCCTAGGCCCTGAATGTCATATGAGAATAAAATGAAGTCTGAGACCCTGAAGAGGATCCTTACCCAACCATGCTGGCACCCTGACCTCAGACTTCCAGATTCCAGAACAGTGAAAAAAAACAATTCCTGTTGTTTATTAGCCATCCAGTTTATTATATTTTTGTTATAGCAGCCCTAATGGACTAAGACAAGGATCAAGTCAAAGTTTCACACAGACTAGAGCTGTATTCCCCACTGTCCTGCACTGCCCTGCACAGAATTTTCCACAAAATTTTAAATAATTATCTATAGTTTACTGTTGAGAATTCACATGTGAACCAGATGATAAAGTTCCTGCTTCTATAGTTTCTATTCTAGTGCATACTCATTAGCATCCAGCAGAAGCTATACATTTATTTTAATAAATATTGGAGTACAATCCACCCAAATTATAACAATGCCTTCTTTTCAGGTCTGGTGCAGTAGCTCCCACATCTTTGGTGTTTAGTACATGTTTCTTGAATAAATAAATTATCTCACTTAAGCATCAAGACAGCCTTGTTAGATAAATGTTTTATCAAATATTACTTCAAAACAGCAAATCTAATTCTAAAATGAAGACAAAGATGCTGAGAGACTTGCCCAAGGTTACACACTTAGTATAGAAGTTAGCTTGCAGTTTTGTTGAAAAGATAAAATAAAATAATGGAGTAAAAGAGCTCTGTAAACTCAAAAGCTAATGTGTTGACCTAAAAGGCACTCAGCAGGAAATAGCGGCAGCAGCTTTCTCTACTTACAGCGATCATTCATTTTTCAAACAAACCCTGCAAGATGTTACCCTGGACTTCTACCATGCTGGCTTATTCTGCCACTTTTAACATTAGATGTTATTTAAATGAATTATCTTCCAAATAATACCTAATATTTAAGTGTATACAAATCTTAAAGTTTGGGAGAATGGCTGAATTCCTGTAGTAAATAAATTCTTTCTATAAAAGTTTATAAACTCATAAGGAAATTTGAAGGTTATACATTCAATTAATAATGCCAAGACACACTAATGCTTCCCTCAGTTTGACTAAGCTTTAGACAGGCTTTGGCTTCTTCCTGACTCTAGGCTCCAGATCTCCCTTTTCTTAGAACATTTCCTTTAGAAAACTTGTAATTGTAAATTCTTTCTCTGTCCCTTTGAGATGTAAATCTTTTTAAAAGCCTCTTGACAGCTTTACAACCCAGGAATGTCTTTCTCAAAGACCTGGGAACCATCTCTTTTAAATGTAATCATCAAAAGAGATAGCACCCCTTTTTCCCAGTTTCTGCAAAAAGGCAGAAGCCTAACTTTAGAGGGCACCTTGCTCCAAGTTACAAAATTACCTCTTATCATAAAGATATGAGAAGTTAACTTTTCCCTTGGATAAAGCCAATTAGAAAACACAGTCTATGACTTACCCCTAATGTCCTCTAGTACTTTTCCACTAGCTCATTCCAGCCCATAAAAAACTCTACTCCCTATGTTGCAGTGGAGTTCAGACTTACCCTGGCATCTCTCCCCAGAGAGATTGCAAATAGCTAGAGCACTGAATAAAGTCTTTCTTGCCTGTATAAGTTTGTTTGGTACAATTTTTGCTTTGATACAACATTTTTAGAAAAGATTTTCATGGTGTATGGGGATGTCACATATATAAACAGAACACAAAACAGAGGGTACTACATTTACCATAAAGATAGCAAGTCTGGGACAAAATATAAATTCAAGTGGTGAAGTCTAGTTTATAAATTTTTGGTTGAGGTGTTTCTGATATTTAATAAGTGAATTTTTTTTTTTCCCATTCAAAGGGTCATTTTCACAGGCAAGAAACAGACATGGAAACTACCTATTGGAAAACCATTAATCCCAATGTTATTTGCAGAAATTCAAGTAACTTAAAAGTTAAAGTAAAATACAGGTGAGTTGAGAAGCATAATCAGATATGTATAATCAACCAATTCTACAAAAGGAACCTATATCTGGGAGTTCAGAAGCCAAGTATGATCAATAGTAGGCCCTCAATGTACCTCCAATACAATGCCACGCCCTTTTCCTTTTCTACTCTGGCAATTAGAAGAACAGTAGAAAGAAATCAAGTTACTTGTTACAGGAAAATGTAAATGAGAAAAAAATCAAGAAGATTGAATACAACAGGCAACGGAGCATTCAGAAGATAAAGTAAGAAGGAGGAAAATCAATCTGAATGCCTAAAACCAAGATGCAAATTAACATCACCAAACTTGAAAAATATCTCCTTAAATTATACAATTTGAATGTGGAGATGAACTCAAACATAAGCTAAAGATATGCAGAGTAAATTTGCCCTGTTCTCATTGCTCAGAATTGATAGTTCATCAATATGAAACTTCTGAAGAAGACAGACCAACAAATTGAATTAGAAGCTAATTTCTCATACACTGGGATGATAGCACATGACTGAGATATCTATATCCAAGAGAAAAAAAAAATGAACTAGGAGTGTAGGTATAGGAGACAGGAAGTTATGGAACACTTTCCAAACTGCTCTCTAATGAGTTGAGAGAAATAATCTTTCCTAAAGAATATAATCTTAATATTTACCCTAAACAAACCAATAGTCTTGAATGATGAAAGTAGCCCATATTTACTAAGGATTTGAAAACTCAGACATACCAGGAAATAACCTGACAAAAAGAGTCAAGACATACTAGGAAATAACTCGACAAAACTCAGACATACCAGGAAATAACAAAAAGAGTCATTGTCACAGGAATCAATTTTATATTTGTAAACATTACTTAAAAAATTTCCAAGTGAAAGTAATAGCTATAAATCATAACCATCTTTATTAAAATGCTACTATTATTTCAGTTACTTTTACAATAGAAGTTTTGACTGTCAAGAAATGGAAATAAGAACCATGAAATAGGAAACATATCCAATCTATTAACTTTCTATGTGATTTATACAGCATGGCATAGTTCAGAAAAATATAATGAAATTCAATTATACAGCTAATTTGGTTCAATGTTTATCAAATTAATTGTATGAAACCAAAAGTAGCAATAGTCTAAAATAATTTTTAAACCACAGAACTATTTATTCAACAGGTATTAGATTGGATTCCTAAATCTCTCTACATAAATCCCATTTACTATGTCAAATTATTTTTAATAATTTACAACCCAGAAATTGCAAAATGTATTTCTAATGAATTCTAAATACCAATAAAGTGCTCTCACAGGCTTATCAACTCAACAAATAAACACAAACAAAATAACATTACAGGCATTGTCATTAAGGTATTCATCATATATTCTTCACCACAACATGATTTAAATTCAATTCAAGTTCTGTACCAGAAACAAAAAGCAAATTCCTCCTTTGCTTTTTCCTTGCCTAGGGTAATATATAACATTAGTCTCAATATTTAGTATCTCATTCATGTTTTCTCTTTTTCTAGCAGCATTTAGTACACCCCCAGAAATCACTATAGTGATATTTGTAGCTCTATCCATTCAACCACAAAAAGCCAATAAAAAATTCACACTGAAACATGAAGACTCCCTATTAGAAACTGTATTTCCTGACCAGGGGAAAACAAAGAAAATTATACATGTTTTCCTTTAGGAATATTTTTCCCAGAATAAAGTTGAATTTTTGAGGGAGCAGAAAACAAAGTCCATGATTTTTTACTTACGTTTACATTGCCATCCAGCTCCAGTTAAAATCAAATACTATGATTCAACTGAAATCAACACATCATATAAGTAATCAGTACTTTTATTCTCTCACTAAAGTTTCAAGCTTACCATTTGTGATTTTTATAAAGTGCTGACCTACATAATGCCCCATTTCATTTTTACCAATTCATAATTTTCTTCTAAGTTTATCTGCATTTGTTGATTATGAGACAGAAAAAAACTGCATTCTTAAAAAACTGCTAAGTTTACACTTCTAGAACTTAGATGCTATGTTTTTGTTCAGAACATAAACATATATGGGTAAAATTTGAGTGTGCTGCTAAACACTCCTCAGAAGGATCAAAACCAATGTGCTAGAGTATTGAAGAGAGTTTGTATGCTCCACAGAAAGAAAGGCAGAGAAAAGGAAAACAGGGAGAGATGAGAATGTAAGAGAGGAGGAGAGAATAAAGTCAGAAAGGTAGTGAAAAATTATGTGGGCCTGATAGAGACTCTCCACCAATCTCACAAATATTTAATAAGACTTCTACACTCAAGAGATATTTAATGTGCATGAATATTTTCAGAAACTGGTGAGGCATCAGATTTTCACATACACATTAACATAGGGCAACATGGCAAAAGCAAGTGAAGATTCAGGAATGAAGGACTGTTGAGATGATAAGGCCCTGGGAAGTTCAGAGAAATCTTGAAGAGGTTTAAGAATGTGGCATTAGCCTTCAAGATAATCCTCCCTAGATGTCAAGAGTCTAGGAAGTCCAAGCTGGCAGCCAAGTAAGGGACAATGCTTGGGTGGAGGAAGATTTTTAGAGGGGTGTCAAGTTGATTTTTTTCTTGTAAGTTACTGTTCATTCTTAGATTCTAACACAATTTCTTATAATTATGCCTCTTTTAATTGCATTATTTTTCTATCTGTTTGTTAGATTTAGAGTTTCCTTTCCTGAGATTTGTGACAGTCGTACTTGTTGGAGTCTCCATTCTTTTTGAGCTGAATTCCCTTAAAGAATCTCTCATCTTGGTAACTGTATTAAATATCTAGGGCTACCATAACAAAATACCACAGATTGGTGGATTAAACAACAGAAACTTACTTTCTCACAGTTCTGGAGGCTAGATATCCCAGATCAAGGTGTCAGGATGACTGGTTTCTTCTGTGGCCTCACTCCTTGGCTTGCAAGATGGCAGCCTTCTCACTGTACCCTCACGTGGTCATCCCCGTGTTTGTGTCATAATTCTCTCTTCTTATAAAGACATCAATCATATTGGATTAGGGCCCAAACTAATGACCCCATTTTAATTTAATTACATCTTTTAAAGGCTCTATTTCCAAATAGTCACATTCTGTGGTATTACAGATAAAGGCTTCAACATATGAATTTTGGGGAGACACAATTCAGCCCATAACAGTAACATTATCATATTTTCTCTGAAATTATATAAACTACTTTATCAAAATCTCCTGTATCATATATCTGACTGAACCTTCTCTTTATAATGTGTTGTATTCCTTTACCATCATAGATGGAAATGATTGTTTCCCATCAAAAATTACACATGTCTATAAATACACCCACCTATACACACACAGGTCAGAAATCCCAATACAAGCAGGATTGTGTCCTGATCATTCTAGAGTAGAATCTTTATCCTCCATATACTGGATTGTATCTGTGGTTGTGATTGTATCTGTGGTTGCATCTTTATGTGCTAATGCATTAATCTCATTTATTCACAGTATCCTAATTAGGGATAGAAGGGATTGATTCTTAGTATTACCATAGAAGTTATATATTTTAATAAAGTGAATCACACATGGAATTGTCTATTGGGCAACTGTCTAGTGATCAATGTAGATGTCTATTTAGAATTGGTAATTTGAGTCAGAAAGCGACGGTTAAAGAAGAAGCAGCGACGGTTTGTAAGCGACAGTTGAAGATGAAGAAGAAAGAGACAGAAAACAAGGTACAAAATTTTAGCCAAGAGAACACAAGGAGCCCAGTGACAGACATGAAAGTAAAACTTAAGTCTTTCAACACTCTATGACATGTTTTTCTATTAGATCATGGTATCTTAGATATGAGTTATAGAAATGCCACTATTTCTTTTTTTTCTGTGTTGTATATTTTTAATTTTTTTTATATTGGAGTGTAGTTGCTTTACAATGTTGTGTTAGTTTCTCGGTACAGCAAAGTGAATCAGTTATACATATACATATATGCCCTCTTTTTCAGATTTCCTTCCCATTTAGGTCATCACAGAGCACTGAGTTCCCTGTGCTATACAGTAGGTTCTCATTAGTTATCTATCTTACACATAGTAGTGTATATATGTCAATCCCAATCTCCCAATTCATCACACCCCTCTTCCCCCCTTGGTAACCATAAGTTTGTTTTCTACATCTGAGACTCTATTTCTGCTGTGCAAATCAGTTCATCTGAACCATTTTTCTAGATTCCACACATAAGCAGTATTATACGATATTTGTCTTTCTCTTTCTGACTTACTTCACTCTTATGACAATCTCTAGGTCCATCCATGTCCCTGCAAATGGCATTATTTCATTCCTTTTTATGGCTGAGTAATATTCCATTGTATATATATACCACATCTTCTTTATCCATTCCTCTGTCAATGGACATTTAGGTTGCTTCCATGTCCTGGCTATTGTAAATAGTGCTGCAATGAAAACTGGGGTGCATGCATCCTTTCGAATTATGGTTTTTTCCTGATATATGCCCAGGAGTGTGATTGCTGGGTCATATGGCAGTTCTATTTTTAGTTTTTTAAGGAACCTCCATACTGTTCTCCATAGTGGCTGTACCAACTTACATTCCCACCAACAGTGTAGGAAGGTTCCCTTTTCTCCACACACTCCTCACCATTTATTGTTTGTAGAATTTTTTGATGATGGCCATTCTGACCGGTGTGAGGTGATACCTCATTGTGGTTTTGATTTGCATTTCTCTAATAATTAGTGATGTGGAGCATCTTTTCATGTGTTTTTTGGTCATCTGTATGTCTTCTTTGGAGAAATGTCTATTTAGGTCTTCTGACCATTTTTTGTTGGGTTGTTTGTTTTTCTGATATTGAGCTGCATGAGCTGTTTGTATATTTTGGAGATTAATGCCTTGTCAGTTGCTTTGTTTGCAAATATTTTCTCCCATTCTGAGGGTTGTCTTTTTGTTTTGTTTATGGTTTCCTTTGCTGTGCAAAAGCTTTTAAGTTTCATTAGGTCCCATTTGTTTATTTTTGTTTTTATTTCCATTACTCTAGGCAGTGGATCGAAAAAGATCTTTCTGTGATTTATGTCACAGAGTGTTCTGCCTATGTTTTCCTCTAAGAGTTTTATAGTATCCGGCCTTACATTTAGGTCTTTAATCTTGAGTTTATTTTTGTGTATGGTGTTAGGGAGTGTTCTAATTTCATTCTTTTACATGTAGCTGTCCAGTTTTCCCATCACCACATATTGAAGAGACTGTCTTTCCTCCATTGTGTATTTTTGTCTCCATTATCATAGATTAGGTGGCCATAGGTGTGTGGGTTTATCTCTGGGTTTCTATCCTGTTCCATTGATCTATATTTCTGTTTTTGTGCCAGTACCATACTGTTTTGATGACTGTAGCTTTGTGGTATAATCTGAAGTCAAGGAGCTTGATTTCTTCAGCTTCATTCTTCTTTCTCAAGATTGCTTTTGCTATTCATATTCTTTTGTGTTTCCATACAAATTGTAAAATTTTTTGTTCTAATTCTGTGAAAAATGCCCTTGGTAATTTGATAGGGATTGCACTGACTCTGTAGATTGCTTTGGGTAGTACAGTCATTTTCACAATATTGATTCTTCCAGTCCAAGAACATGGTATATCTCTCCATCTGTTTGTGTCATCTTTGATTTCTTTCATCAGTATCTTATAGTTTTCTGAGACAGGTCTTTTGCCTTCTTAGGTAGGCTTATTCCACATTTAGCGAAGAGTTAACACATACCCTTCTGAAACTCTTCCAAAAAACTGAACAGGAAGGAACACTTCCAAGCTCATTCTATGAGGCCATCACCCTGATACCAAAACCAGACAAAGATATCACAAACAAAGAAAATTACAGGTCAATGTCACTGATGAACATGGACGCAAAAATCCTCAATAAAATACTAGCAAACCAAATCCAACAGCACATTAAAAGGATCATACACACTGATCAAGTGGGATTTATCCCAGGGATGCAAGGATTCTTCAATATAGGCAAATCAATGTGATACACCACATTAACAAATTGAAGAATAAAAACCATATGATCATCTCGATAGATGCAGAAAAAGCTTTTCACAAAGTTCAACACCAGTTTATGATAAAAACTCTCCAGAAAGTGGGCTTAGAAGGAAACTACCTCAACATAACACGGGCCATATACAACAAACCTACAGTTAATATCATACTCAATGGTGAAAAGCTGAAAGCATTTCCTCTAAAATCAGGAACAAGACAAGGATGTCCACTCTTGCCACTTTCATTCAACATAGTTTTGGAAGTCCGAGCCACAGTTATCAGAGAAGAAGAAGAAATAAAAGGAATCCAAATTGGAAAAGAAGAAGTAAAACTGTCACTATTTGCAAATGACATGATACTATACATAGAAAATTCTAAAGATGCTACCAGAAAACTACTAGAGCTCATCAATGAATTTGGTAAAGTTGCAGGATACAAAATTAATACACAGAAATCTCTTGCATTCCTATACACTAACAACAAAAAACCAAAAAGAGAGATTATGGGAACAATCCCATTTACCATCACCTCAGATAGTAATGTCTCTATTTCCTGAAGTGCTATTGCTCCCTCTCCTATATGATTTCTACCACATTACAGAGATTTTATGAAAATTAATTATAGGAAAAGGCCCAAAGTACTGTGAGCTCCTCAGAAGGAAGGCATAAAGTAAAACCAAGTAACTGTCATTATTATCATTATTATGCATTACACATGTCAGACTGCTTCAGAAAGGTCACTCATGGGACTGAAAAAACTAGTACTGGAGTGAGCAATATATTAAATCAATTAATATTAAGAAGGGTATATAAGAATCATTGCCCCTCAGGAATTTACCTTTCATTAATCAAATTACTAATTATAAGTATTAAAGCAGTACTCCATGCATATCAACAAACACAGAGTTCCCAGATAACAAATAAGGATTAAATTCGCCTTCTGGCTCATGCAGATTTGTCTTCACATAAAACACTCCACAACCAGAATATAAAGTATTTACAGCTCTAGGTTTTCCAAGTAACTTCTTCAGTAATTTTATACAGCACCATCTGAATAATTATTAGGAGTGATATGATATTGCATGAAATCAAATCTGCAGATTTGATAAGTATAGAACTTCTTAGTAAGTGTCTTTGTGGTCTCAAAAAATGTAAACTGTTCAAGCCAGGAATCTAACCTTTAGCAAAACAAAAATGAGAATTTCAAATGTTTTCCATACACTGTCAGTGCTATCCACTTTGCATACTCATCAGAGACATAAACTATGTAAAAGAATCTGTATAATTAATTTTAATGAGGCATTTTGATGCCCTAAAGAACTGGGATGAATCAGGATTCAAAAATGTTTGCCTGCCCAATGTATCCAAAAGGCCAGCCAATTAAAATGTAGCTGTAAATTCAAATATCAGAATTATTGTGCATCTGGACATAGCTAGATTATTATGTGCCAACAAAAATGTCAGTTTGTTATAGAGACTTCTAAATTATTATTCATCTCTTATGAAATGTGTGTTTTTCTGTTTGCTTTCACACACATATATAGCTACATTTTAAAAACTACAGAAAAATAAACAAAAAGTTTGTTGCTAACAGACCTGATTTACAAGAAATACTAAAGGAAGTTCCTCAGGATTAAAGTAAACCCAGATAGTAATTTAAATCCATAAGAACAGAGAGTACTAGTAAAGGTAATTAGGTAATTATATTTTTTAAAAAGAATATAGACGCATTTTTCTTCCTTCTCATAACTTATTTGAAAGCAATTTAATAAAATAATATGTATATGACATAATGTTGGGCTTATAATGTATAGAAATGTAATATATCTGTAATACATTTGGCAATAACAGCATAAAGGTCATGGGTAAGAACAAAGCCATTTTCACTAAGAAATAGCTATGGGGACTTTCCTTGTGGTCCAGTGGTAAAGAATCCACCTTCCAACGCAGGGGACGCAGGTTCGATCCCTGGTCGCGGAATTAATGTCCCACATGCCACGGAGCAACTAAGCCCATGCAGCACAACTACTGAGATTATGCTTCTCAACTAGAGAGCCTGTGTGCCACAAACTACAGAGCCTATGCACCCTGAAGCCCCCATGCCACAACAAAGACCCCTCATGCCTCAACGAAAATCCCGTGTGCCACAACTAAGACCCGACACAGCCAAAACACAAAAAAACAAAAAAACACTGATAGGTGTAATACGTATAGCAATAATATCACACAAAGGGGGAAAAGGGAATAGAGCTATATAGGATAACATTTCTATGTATCAGTGGAAATAAGTTAGTATATACCTGAAGATGATTCTGATAAGCTTAGATGTATATGGTAAGCCCTGGAGCAACCACTAAAAAAAAACTCAAAAAATATAGTGAAAAACTCATTAAAAAAATTAAAATGCTAAATAGAAAGCATTTATTGAATGCAAAAGAAAACAGTAAGGAAGAATAGAGAAGCAAAAAATGCGAGACGTGAAAAACAAAAAATAAAATGGTGGATGTAAATACAACTATAGTAATAATAACATTAAATGTGAATAGATTAACAACCCAATCAAAAGGTGGAGACTGTTAGACTAAATTTTTTCTAAAATTCATATGTTGAAACACTAATGCCCAATGTGATGGTATTAAAAGGTGGGACCTCTGAGAGGTCCTTAAGTCATGAGGTAGAGCGTTCATGAATGGTATTAGTATTCTTAGTAATTAGTAGAGAGACCTCACAGGGATCCCTAGCCCCTTCCACAATACAAGGACACAGCAAAAACCTGCTAGCTATGAACCAGGATGGAGGGTCCTCACCTGACCATGCTGGCACCATGACCTCAGACTTCCAGTCTCCAGAACTGTGAGAAATACATCTCTGTTGTTTATAAGCTACCCAGTCTGTGGTGTTTTGTTATAGCAGCTTTAAAGACTAACGCAGTACCACACCTGCAGGAAACACCATATGCATGGAATGTATCACCCTGCTTTAAGAATATATCAAGCTAATGATGCTTTTGAAAAATCAATTTTTGTCTCACGTAAGGGAACAGCTAATAAGTAAATAGGCAGCTTTTGATTTATTTGGATAAATGACTCTATCATGGATGCTGTTTTTTTATATAAATTTATTTTTATTTTATTTATTTATTTATGGCTGCATTGGGTCTTCGTTGCTGCGTGCGGGCTTTCTCTAGTTGCGGCAAGCGGGGCCTACTCTCCATTGCGGTGCATGGGCTTCTCATTGGGGTGGCTTCTCTTGTTGCGAAGCATGGGCTCTACACATGTGGGCTTCAGTAGTTGTGGCATGCGGGCTCAGTAGTTGTGGCTTGTGGGCTCTAGAGCACAGGCTCAGTAGTTGTGGCTCATGGGCTTAGTTGCTCTGCAGCATGTGGGATCTTCCCAGACCAGGGCTCGAACCCGTGTCCCCTGCATTGGCAGGTGGATTCTTAACCACTGCACCACCAGGGAAGTCCCCATGGATGCTGTTTTAAATAACCTTTTTGGCTTTCATCCTGCATGCCCGAAGGTGGTATTTGAACTTCACCAGATATAAAAATAGTCAAGCAAGGTTATTATACAGTGGAGTTGCTTTGCAATGTTCATATTAAGACCAAGGTTACCATCTGTCCAATAGCCAAACTGTGTAACCATAGAAAGATGTTTGTTGTGCCTAGGACATGACTTTACCCATAATATTACATAATAATGGCCATTGCTGTGATATTACAGGGCTTTTTTATTAAAGAATAAAATATGGAGTCAAATGCTAACGAACAGGCATAGGTAATACGTAGCAGGCAAGATAGCTAATAGGCAAGATTTTCATTTGCCAAGAATGACACCACTTTTAAAAATATTATTGGATTTGTGTATTCATTTTATAAGTTCAAAGTGTTTTTGCATGTGGCATTTCAATTGATCCTCACAATGAACTAAAATCCAGGATAAAGCAAGAGAATATATCCCTTTACCAATAATGTTTTCATTTTTATGGTGAAACATGGCTAAAAGTTATTCTGTGTCATGCATTTTATGAAGAAAAATAATGGTTTTTCTTCCGATATTCAAGAGGGTCATCAGATCATATGCTTAACATTTAGCTAGTATAGATTTATGTCTGACCTAGACTATTATAAATGCATGAACTTTTTTTTAAAAAAAGCAATTTCTATTTGCAGTTAATCAAATGAGTTATTTCTTTAAGATAGTATCCTAGCAACTTCAGACAGAAGAGGAAGTCCTGCTGATGTTAGAAAGAGATTTGTTTATCACATGTCCACATATAACTTCTGAATGTGCTTCAAAGTGTTGCTTTGATCAAGCAGCTATCAAAACTTTTCTGTTATAGAACTAACAAGGTTGTTAAGAATCATTTCACAATTTCTGAATTTGAGATGCCCATAGAGAGAACAGTGATTGTCGTTTATAGTAAACAGCTTTCTTTAAGGAATATTTTAATGAGAATGTACCTCTCAAATAAACCCAAATAAGTTATCAGTAACCAAATATTTAACTAAATTTTTTCAAGTATTTGGGCTGACAGCTAAGTAACTGGAAGTTTTCCAACCATCTTAAAATAAACCTTACCTGACATATTGTCCAACTACATATCTCAGTCAGTGACAGATGAAAAGGGTTTGAGCCACTAATGTCATCTTCAAGCCTATGGAAGTCCACATTCTTTGCTTTCAACCAGAAAGTTTTTAACCTTTTAAGCTTTTAACCAAAAGCTTAAAGTTTTTAAGCCAGAACTTAAAAAAATATAAATACTAATCCCAGCTAAGAACCAGCTAAGAGTCCGTCCAATCTATTCAGGATATTCCATGACTTTGTGTCTCTATTAAACTTCTCTCAGGTAATGTGATATAATAAGACATGTGGCCTTGACTCTAAAATTTGATGCAAAAGTGTAAGGGCCCTATCCATTGGTCAGATTGAGCCAGAGGAAGGGGCAGGCAATGCAATAACCAAATCCAAATTTGGAGGTATTGATAGTTCAGGAAATTATCTAACCTAGACCATAAAATAAACAACTGAATGGAAACTGATCCACATAGGACTTTGAATTAGGCCTTAAGGAGAATGCATCAACAAGCTGTGCAGAGAAAATCTCAGTTTCTTCAAGCTTTATAATTTAAAATACTATAGAATTTTATATTTGCAAAATAAATATATGTACTTCACTTCTTGAATCTTGTGATTCATAATTAATTACTAACAATCAAGCAAAATACAAGCCTGTAATGTTTAAAGTTTCACTCCTATAAATTTCACTCCCTGAATTTGGTAAATAGAAAAAAAAAATTCCTAAAGCTACTGAATACTGCTTATTGGTTACCCTCCCCCATCACTCCCTATGAATCAATCACTATTAAGAAAGGAGGTTAGGACAGGAGCAATGCTGAACATAATGGATACTGGAAATAGATATGGAACAAATCAATAAATCAGGAAGGAAATCATCTACCTTTAACTGATAACAAAGACATTGTCAATAATAACATCTAACCTCTAATAAGTTCTAGGCACTGTGCTAAATTCTTTATATACATTAGCTCATATAATTTTCACAACAAACCTACAAGGCAGAAATTATTATTACACCCAATTTGTAGCTGATAAAAATGAGGCTTAAAGACGTTATGCAACTTTCCCAGAGTTACCCAAAAAGTGACAGAGTTGGAATTCAATTCAGGTCTCTATGCTCCCAAGCTTGTGGACTTATGCATGATGCTACCTAGCCTTCCATCAACCTCAGCAAGGTTGCTATTATCCTTAGACAATGTGACATGTCTGTTTCTAGGAGCCAGCAAATCCTGTAATATTATATTTAGAAACAGTAGCAATGCCTTACCTTCCCGTGAGCCATTTTCTCACAACATCAATTTCATTTTGGGTACTCATCAGGTAGAATTAGATTTGTCTGCATAGAACAGAATACCCTGCCCAAAATAACAGTGGTTTAAGCAAGACAGATGTTCATTTTTCCTTATAGTAGGAAAAGTTCAGATGTACAGAGTCCGGAGCTGATATGGCAATTCCACAGGCATTGGGATCCAAGTTAAGCTTGTTTATAAACATTAATCTTTAGAACTGGCTTCCACTGACAACTTTGCCTCATGGTCCAAGATAATTGCTTAAGTGTTAGCCATCTAGTTTGAGACAGGAAGAAAGAAGAGGAGAGAAAGGGAAAGGGGCACACCCTCCCAAATGAGTCCACATACTTTAAAAAAAATAAAAAATTCTTCTAGAAACACCAGCACCACATCTTGCACTCATATCTCACTGGCTACCCATAATTCTAAGGATGTTTGAAAAATGTAGTCCTTTAACTGGACCGGCTTCTGTTCGTAAAGTAGGAGAGGGTAATAGATATTATATCATCTAGCATTTTCTACAACTGACAGTGAGAAACAACCACCAGTTACGCTTTTTAATATCTTCTTAAGCTTCTTAATATCTTCCAAGACAAAGCCACTAAATAAATGTTGGCATCTGGTCGAAGGAACATTTATTGACTCCCTCAGAAACATGTAAAAGGACACAAATCTCATCATCAGGATTCTACTGCTGATTTAATAAACAAACATTCTTCTAATTATTTACAGTAATTTCAAGTTTGCTAATTCAATATGAAATACAAATGTGACACAAGTAATAAAGGACTAATAACAAAAATCCTAAGTTACTAGATAACACACATCTGTCTAATTTATTCTACTTCAGTTGGATCTATTCCCTAGAAGGATTTCATGAACTTATAGCAAACTCTGGTCTGATGACCATGCCCATAATTAAGATTCCCAATCTCATGCTCCTTGTTTTCTTTGTTTTCTTCATTGACATATGTTATCTCAGATGCAGCATCCTCTGCTCCACTTCTGTTACCCTAAATATATCAGAATGTATCCTCTGGAAGTATATTTAATCTAGTTTGTAATCAAATATCCTTTCTTCTCTGCCACCTCAATGAGAGGAAATCACACAATCCCTACCTCTGCTTCTTCTTCCAAAACCTGAGTATATCTTCTTCGTTTTCTTTAAGTAACCACACATTTGTCTTCCCTCATTTATACTCTTATGAATAATTATCATGTGTAATAAAATGTGCTAAAGTAAGCATTCAATGTGGCTTCATAGTACAGAATGAGAGCTTATTGGTAGAAATTATAAAGAGGCAAATTTAGCTAGTGATTCCTAACATTTATGGTTGCCCCATGATGGATAAGACCATCTCAAGGGAGAGACAATAAACACCATAAATGGTCAAGCAAAGGCTAGATGCTAACTAGCAAGAAATACTAAAAAGTGAATTGTTATATTGAGTAGAGGGTCAAGTGATTCCCTTACATCCTTTCCCACTAAAATATTTTGTAAAAATTTAAAAATATATTGAGTTGCACAATAACCCTCCAAATGACAGCTAATGAAACCTCATATTTTGTTGGATATTAGCCTAGCTCATGAAATTACACTGAACCCTCTTTGGGAATCCCTGTGTAAAATATTTAATACTAATTAGATAGTAAATTTCTGATCCAGCATTGACACAGGGAGGAGAAGCAAAGAGGATTATTAAACAGAGGTGATAATTACTCTGATTTTTATTGCTTTTAGGAGAATTTAAAACTTAATCAGCTCTTCGAGTGTCTCATTATTTACATTGATGACAAAGAATTAAATATTGAGAGAAAATGCCAAGAACTCTAAAGAAAGCTAAGTGAAAATCTATCTATTATCATCATTAACTATTAATAATAGTTAAGTAATACTAGAAAACAAGGTAAAGGTCTATGAAAACATACTAAATAACCTGACTGCTCAAAACTATCGAGCAAGTTAATAGATTACAATTTTAAACTATTCCAAGATAAAACTTTTCTATTTTTACATAAAAATAATAATTTTTGTTTCTAAGATTAATTAAATGACATTTTTCAATTTTAATAATATCACTAGGTAGATAGGGTCATCCTGATACTGGGTTCTTGAATGTCAATAATTTCACTTCTATAGAACCATGCATATAAAGAAATAATGTTACAAACCCATTTAGGGTTAATATTCCGCAAAGTACAAAGCAGTAATTGAATGGAGAAAAGATATGGGGATCAGGGTGTGTGCTACATCATACATTTCACTTTTGAGCTCCCTGTCAATATTGTATCACTTTAAAAAGAAATGAGGCATTTTCCTATAACATATCCTGTATTTTCCTGGAGCAAGATAGAAGAGTTAAGGCTAAAGAAAATGTAGCTATGGCCTAGAACTCTTGAAAACCTTGATGAAAAAGACAACAACTAGTAAAGAAGTTTGCTGAATTTAATTTATGAAGAGAGTTAGGGGAATATGAGGCACAGAGTTCTGACTCAATTTCATCTTCAAATTGGAAAATAGCAATATTAACATAGTTATTAAGAGAAAATTAGCTTGTTCGTATTATCGTAAAGCACTCTGAGAAATAAACTGATATGATGTTTAATATTAAAATTGTCTATGCTTAGAGTTTTTTGGTGATATTTTAAATTAATTGATTTCTAAAATAGTTTTATCTTTACTGCATCAGTTTGCTATAGAAATCTCTGCACTAATGTCTTGAAAGAAGTGTGTTGTAATTATACGCACAATAAACCAAACCAGTAAAAACTCATAGTCTAGACTTGTAGATACTGTATGATGTGAAGACAGAATTGAATAGTGAAAAGAACATTAAGTTAAGTTATGATTCTTGGTGTAACCTGATCGTATGTGAAATTATCAAGGTACTTAATCTCTCAAAACTTCAGGAAACTGATATGGAAAATTAAGATTATAATATTAAGTCTAGTTACACATTTCCCACTTCCTGCATCCAACAAAATGCATGAAATATAGCAGACATTCAATACTTGACAGTCATATGCCCCCCTTCCCTTCCATTACTTCCAATACTCAATATTTCAATTGTCTTGCAAGCAAGAGGCAACCAAGTGATCATTTCTCAAGAAAATACATTGAGAAGTACCTAGTCAAGATGGTTATGAGAAAAACTATTTAATAACTTTCTTTCCCAAGATGCCATTAAAATAATAGTAAAGTTCTTTTACAGAAAAAAAAAAACATTTAAATGCATAGTATATTTCTGATAAAGAGAACAAATACTGAATGATGAAGCAGGGTGAAGGAAAGTCTAAGATCCATGAAGAAGATAATGTAGGAGGAAGCAAACTTCCACCCTGAATCTAGAGAGGCAGATGAATCCAGTGTCATATCTGACACTGTACCTGGTGCAGAATATGCTGGAACCATAAATTGAAATGAAGAATACCTTTAATGGGCCCATGCCTAGACTGGACATAGCTGAGGGAAGAATCAATGAGCTTAAAGATATGTCGATAAAAACTTCCAAAAGTGAAATGCAAAGATAAAAATGAATGAAACACACACACACACTCACACACACATCCCAAACAAAAACTCAGAACATCAGGAATTATGGGACCATTTCAAAAGGTGTGACATACCTAATTTTTGTTATTTGGCCACACCTTGCGGCTCGTGGGATCTTAATTCCCCGACCAGGGATTGAACCCAGGCCATCAGCCTTGAAAGCACGGAGTCCTAACCACTGGACCACCAGTGAATTCCTATACTTAATTAAAAAAAACAAATCACTCTAGCTATAGCGCTAAGAAAAGACTAAAAGTGAACAAGGGTAGAAGCCAGGAAACCACTTACAAGTCGATTTCAGGAATCCAGGAGAGATATTATGATGTAGGCCAGAATGGCAACAGTAGAGCTAATAATGATAAGCAGTCAGATTCTGGATATATTTTGAAACTGCGTTAGCCCTTCCTTCTAAATATAATCGATAGTTTATTTTTGTGTCTTGAGTTACAATTCACATGCATTGCTGAATTTGAGCTTTAGAAAATCCCTAAAAATATTAAAAAGAGTTCATAGCAGAGAAAACTGAGGTTTGAAATGCCAAGTCAGTTCTTCTGATACCATAACTAGTCGACTTTTGCTGCCTACACAAGTTTCAAGGCTAAGTTTGATCCTCTTGGTAGCTACCAGAGAAAGTATTACTGTTTGGAACAGAATACATAACCATACCAAAATCTTACAGCCAAAAAAATCTACTAGTATTGACACAGAAGCATTCTAAACTATGTTTGAACTGACAAGCCAATTGTGCCTACTTGGAAGCATGATTGACACAGATTTCCAAATCAGAAACATTCTGATTCTCTTGTTCCACTAATGATTATAGTGCATTCATTCAGGAAAACATTACAGTAGAGAAAGACGATAACAGTTTGGTTCCTTTGCACATAGACATAGCCTATGAGAGAATTTATAATCTGTGAATTCATTAACATGAAAATTTTAAATGTGCTCATCATGTTGGATAGTAGCTCGGTTATACCTATTATGAATAATGGAATAATACATATTGTTGTCATATTAGTGTAATACAAGACAATATGCAGTCATTTCTTATAATAACATCGCCTCCCCTTTTCAATAACTCTTCTTATCCATGGCTCCTAGATGTTTTTACAAACATTAATTAAGACTTACATCACCTCTGTGAGACTAGGAACTGCCACAGTCGTCATCCTGATGTGAGACTAGAGATTAAGCCGTGTCATTAGAAGCAGTGCTAGGATGAAAGCTCATAACAACAGTTCAAACCAGAACTTTTAAACAATATAAGAAATACCCAGGCTTCCCTGGTGGCGCAGTGGTTGGGAGTCTGCCTGCCAATGCAGGGGACACGGGTTCGAGCCCTGGTCTGGGAAGATCCCACATGCCACGGAGCAACTGGGCCCGTGAGCCACAATTACTGAGCCTGCGCGTCTGGAGCCTGTGCTCCGCAACAAGAGAGGCCGCGATGGTGAGAGGCCCGCGCACCGTGATGAAGAGTGGTCCCCACTTGCCGCAGCTAGAGAAAGCCCTCGCACAGAAACGAGGACTCAACACAGTCATAAATAAATAAATAAATAAATAAATAAATAAATAAATAAATGAATGAATGTGAATTTCTTTAAAAAAATAAAGAAAAAAAAAGAAATACCCATTCCATCATCCTTTGTTGCACCCTGGTCCCAAACTTAGATATTTTGTAGTACATATTCATATCTTTGTGGAAACTGTGCACACTGATTGCAAAAGTTTTCAAATTAAAGTGTACTTATTTTGCATATCTTCATCTTAATATTGCCAAGGACTAAAATCCTTTTAGTAGGTCATCTTCATCGGTATAATAAGTTATATTATCTTTCACAGCCATTTAGAGAAGGCATTCAGGCTCTGTTATTCCAAGCCCACAAGATTGCCTAGAAACTTAGTTACAGGGTCTGGAATTGAACTTCTTATCCTCTAACTTTTCATCTGACTTGCTCTAGTGAGCCGTGCTACGTTGCACTAAAACAGAGCATGCTAAGAATTTGAATTTACTTCAGAAGGTCAGCTTTGCTGGAAGACTGCTGCTCTTTTCCTCAACATTAAATAAAATAAGTAAAAAATAAAAAGCTATGTTCTGAAAAATCATCTTGTATGTGTCCTCCACACTCTAAAGTAAAACTGAGAAAGTTTTCAGTGCTGTTACGGCATCACATTGAAGAAGCTACCTATTTCCTCACAAATTAGCTTCTCTTTCATTCAGCATCCTGATGAAACACCTAAAAGCACTTACTCTCATTTACTTTCTCAATTTTTTATCACTTCCAAAGTATCAATATTCAATCTAAGATCATTTTGATTGCCTGTAAATATTAGCATAATCATTTGGCTTTATTACGTATGGCTCTACACCGTCAGTTATCTTTTCAAAAGTGGGTTTCTATATAAATGCAAAAAAATTGCTTGACCTCAGGGTTTCTTCCCACCTAGTCTAAGCCCTCTAAGCAATTCTGCACAGGCAGAAGGAAGCAACAGTCAAACGATAAAAATCTGCCTTTTAACTACACCTTCTCTATCTGGACAAGGGTGAAATTACCTCTTTTATATATTAAGAAGGATGGAACTCACACTTCAAAGACAATGTGGAGCAAATGCTATCCTTTACATGTTCAATATTAAATTACCATCAACAGTTGGGGGCTGCTAAACATGCCATCAAACACAGCATGATCTTCATACAAAGGAAACGTTAGTACTTTTTTTTTCAACATTTAGTCATAACGTTGGTATTATGTTTACTTTTTTAGCAAAAGCACCCTACTTGGGAGAAATACAATTCAATTAAATGTACATTGTGAGTTTCTATATTACACTGTCCTAGGTAATAATTTTTCAGGACTCTGTGAGATAGAGGACAAAACTTCACTTATTACTTTGAAATATTTTTGAAATTTAAAGGGAGATCTTTCACTAGATTTTTTTAAAGAGCTGTTGAATAGCCCCTAGTTAACTGAATAAAAACGAAAATATATTCAGTGCTTTTGCTATATGCATTCATTTTTATATAAATACTATAATTATATGGATATAATTAAGCCTCTTTTAAAGAGATTGCATTGTTTATACAGGGTCTATATTATTTAATATTTTTGTGTCATCATTCTACTTAAACTTCTCTTTGAAAAAAGAATAAAATTTAAAGATATAGTAGAAAAGAGAAGTGTTATCTATTTCATAATAAAGTTGTTCCATTGTTTTTTCATTAAAATTTGGCAAAATCTTATCTAAATTTCTTAAAAAGTCATAAAGGCAAAGAGGCTGATTTATTATTTAAATAAGTTATTGTTGCTTTTATTTATTTGAAGAGGACTTATTTCACCTGAAAAAATCAATACATTAAGAATATACTAAGTTCTGGTTAATAATTCTAGCACATGTAAAAATGCAAAATCATTATTACTATACTAAAGGGATCATCCATACTACAAAGGCAGAATATTCTGCTTGAGTAAAAATTCCTGAGCTAGATCTTGACTGAGGTCCCATTCTAACACTGCAGAGCGTGGGAGAAATTATTTTATAAGTACAAATTTAGAACAAGTGACAATAACTTGTCTTCCTGATAACAGAAGAATATCCAGCATTATTCTTGTTGCTCTAAATGCTTTTAGAAGCACTGCTTTCCAAACTGCCTGCCTGCAAAATCTATCCCAAGGTAATTAAACAAATTGATACAAATTGGCAATGAAATTATTTAATATTGTCTATCTGAATTTCAAAGAATGTCCACCCTAGTCAACTAGAATACTTTGGTTTTGACATACTAGGTTGATACAGAATTGTTCATTCCTACAATAATTAGACAAAGGAGATATTTACTTCTCTTGGCCAATTCTAACTCATTTATGTCCTCAGTATGAGATTGGTCTCAATTATTTCCCATCCATCTCATCTGTTGTATCATCAAGGTATCAGGATATAAATTAAAGAGAGATGGCTTAAGACACAACTGTACATCAACTGGGAGTTATATTTGGTTAGACGGGAAACAAACCCTAACCATTGATTATCAAAATGTTTAATTTACAAGGAGGTTGTGTCAATCTATACTGAATTTACATATTAAGTTCTATAGCTGATTTCTGCAAAACCCAATGAGATAGAAGAATACAGTAATACTTTTCCTAAACATTTTCACCTTTGTACCTTAATATCCCCATCCATAGAACAGAAGTCTGACTTATCTATTGACAAAGATTATGTAATAATAAAGTAGGCAATTAATAAAAAGTATTCTGCTTGTTTTAGTCTTTCACCTCTCCCTATTTCCCACCTTTAAGATGGAAATCGTAATTACCATGCTTTATCCTTCCTAGAGGAAACTGAGAGCTCAACTCACTTTTAGAATATCAGTTATCTATTATTTGTAAGATTTGTTCATCTGACACACAATATTTGTTTCTGTTTATTTCATACACTAGGTGGTATCATGACATGAGAATTGAGGGTATTTCCCTATTTCATAAAGTATCAAAAATCACAGTCCCAAAGCTGCTGATTAAACACTGCTGAGACTAAACATATGATTTATAACATTTCCTTGAAACAATCCTCTGTCGTCTCACCCTTTGTGTAACACAATTTTCACTGAAATCAGTTGGATTTACAAAGTACACTCCCTAGCAACCGGCTAAGAGAACTTAGTCACTTTTTCTGAAATATCAATAGCTACCAATAGTTGATTTGTGCACATAAATCAGCTATCTAGACATAACTAAAATACTATGAACTCCATGCATCCACATCTGAATGATTTTCTCATTTTTAAAGTTGTTTAAAAATAATCCTATAAATGTAAAACCCAATGATCTACACATATGTACTAACACTGAAATGTTCAACGAAATAACCTGTAAAGCAAAGCTTGGAGTAAAATGAATGCCTATTGACCACCCCTTTCTAATATATTTGTGAGCTACATCTATTTAATTTTTTTTTTTTAAAGTTCCCCATCAGATATCAGAGCTATCATCTTCTTGCTTGTGCATACACCTACTCAGGATTTCTAATTGCCAATGTCACCTCTTGAAGTTTCAGAGTCTAAGACCTCTGAAGTAGTTTTCAAGGAAAGATTTGACAGCATTTGTCCTTACTATGAGCTCTTTCTCATCTTTCATTCAGTTTCTGATAAGTAAATTTGCTCAATCTCAGTATTATTAACATTTTGGGTTCAACCTCAGTACTATTTCTTGTTGTTTGTTTGTTTGTTTTTCTGGGGACAGGGCAGTGTTGTATAAATTGTAGATGTTTAGCAGCATCCCTGGCCTCTGCCCACCTGATGCCAGTACCAACCCCTCCCAGTTGTGACAACCAAAACTCTCTCCAGACATTTCCAAAGTTGGGAGACAGGGAGCAAAAATTACCTCTGGTTGAGGACCACTGTGATAAAGGCTTCAATTGACTTTTCATATAGCCCTATCATTTCTTTTTTTTTTTCTTTGTGAGTTTAGCCTGAGACAGGAAAAAAAAAAATTCCTTTAATCTGGGATATTTTTTCTTCCTACTTAGGTTAGGGAAACTGGTTTTTGTGTCTATTCAAGCCCCTACTCACTGTCTTCTTTCAGAATTATAATAATAAACATTTTTAATTAGAATAAATTTTTAAGAGAGGAGCAAGTATAAAATCTAAATGTGTGTGTACATTTTAGCCAAGTGATTCTACTTCTTTAAAGATATCTTAAGAAAATAGACACAGAGACGTTTGTTACCAGTATAGATTTTGATAGGAATAAATTGGAAAAAATACAATTCTCTAACAATAGGGAAAGGGCTAAACTATGTTCTAGACATATAGGGAAGTGTTATAAAGTAATTTTTTTAAATGTTAAAAAGTCATACTTATGGAAACTTTTAAGTAATATTTAATTTACTTATTTAAGTAATATTTAAGGAAAGTAATCAGAACCTTTTATAGAAAAAAAAAACCCACAAAGCAGCATGCACATTACAGTACAATTTGGTAAACTATAAAATACACATGGAAAAAAATTTGGAGGTACAGACACCAAATTATTAACCATGATGTTTTGGGGGTATAGATATTGAGTGGTTTTTCTTATTTTCCTTTGAGGTTTCCAATGTTTCATACATGACACATTTATCATGTTTATAAGCAGGAAAGAAGGTTGTTTAAAAAGATTATTCACTTTAATATATCAAATTGAAAATTATTAGTGGTTATATGGCTGCTTCTTCAAAGTCTCAGATCTGTACACTAAAACAGGTGAATTGGGGCTTCCCTGGTGGCGCAGTGGTTGAGAATCCGCCTTCCAATGCAGGGGACACAGGTTGGAGCCCTGGTCCGGGAAGATCCCACATGCCGCGGATCAACAAAGCCCGTATGCCACAACTACTGAGCCTGTGCTCTAGAGTCCGTGAGCCACAACTACTGAAGCCTGCGTGCCTAGAGCCTGTGCTCCGCATCAAAGAGAAGCCACCGCAATGAGAAGCCTGCGCACCGCAATGAAGAGTAGCCCCCGCTCGCCACAACTAGTGAAAGCCTGGGCGCAGCAAAAAAGACCCAACGCAGCCAAAAATAAATAAATAAAATAAATAAATTTATTAAAAAATTTAAAAAATAAAACAGGTGAATTTTACTGTATGTCAACTATTTGGGTACAAGGATGAATCCTGTGTGCACCACATCAATTCAGTTTACGTCCCTATACCACAAGTCTCTTAATTTAGTAAAAAAACATTGTATTTGCTGTTATTCTGTGTTCCACCAAATTTGGTATTCATATTTTTACTGCCCTTCTGTTTGGACCAAAGTAAAAGTAATAAGCCAAACAGCATCTTTGAAAACATGATAGTATTCAAGACCATATTTTCAGAAATTCTAAAACATTATATATGTGTTATATATATACTTATATATATATAAATTCTAAAACATTCAATTACAGTAGGCTTCTACTGAAATCAATTTGGCTGTTTTTCTGCTTATAAAAAATTAGTTTTGAAACAGAATATATATGTGCATAATATATACATGTATACATTCTTGAATGAATAGGAAAATGTTTTATATACAGACAAAAATAACAGATCCTCAGCCCATGGTTCTTAAGGAATGTGAAAAAGAATAATTACAGACACTGAAATTGTTGTTCCATTTAGTAATAAAATGGAGTGCTATTTTCAATGAACATTTCTTATAATAAAATTGTATTTGTGAAATGTTGCCCTCAAAACTACCACTTAATTATATCTGAAATATAATCAGGCCACTTATTTAAGGAAAGAGATTGTAGGAGTCCATTAAATACTAAGCCAAGAAACAACTGAATTCTGGAGTTTATTTATTCTTCTATCTGTATAGGAAGTTATCTAGAAATATTACTTCAATTAGAGTTTTTTTTATTAGCTTTTCTCCTCCTTTCAATGTTAAAATAAATATTTTTATATCTAAATAATTTAAAGAATTTTTTTCCCTAAGGCTGAATAACTGCTATTTTCCTATGGTCTATTTTTCTTAGGTTAAAAACTTTGTTAGGTCCATTATAAGTAAAATATCAATAAGGAGATAAGAGGTAGCATAAAGCCATCATGCTCCACAGACTGCACAGATTAGATGCAAATTGACTCAGGGGAGGAAAAAAAAAACAAGTCTCCCAGTCTTCACATATTATCTCTCCTCTACCACACCTCTAGAACAACCCTTCCAAGTAACCTCAAATAATTGATAAGTTTGGTTTTCATAGGCAAGAGTTGCCTTTAAGGGAGTTAATGAAATCCCTCTTTTTAGAATTGTTTTATTTTCTCATCCCCACATGGTTCGACCATGTAAAAAAAGCACTTCAAGCTTGCTTAAAACAGTACCCTTCAAATCTTGCTCCATCAGTTATGCGGCAGTTCAATCAATTTTAGATAGCATCAAAAATCTATTTTCTGTCCCTGACAAGAGAAGGAGATCCATAAGATTATCTGTTCTAAATGGCAAATGCAAACTCCATACTATCTCAAATTGCCAACTATGCAATTTTTGATTCTACACATTATTGGAACTATGGTCAAAGCTCAGTTCTTTTAATTACATAAAACTTTAATTTTTAATTATGATTGAAAGATAGTGAAAACATAAGCCACCAAATCACCTCAAAGTCATTGAAATGCTGAAATTGTTTTCTGTCAGGTGTTTTACTCATATTAACTGGTTGAAGCTATAGTCTTTTCGTTTCCTTCAAATGACCATGAAAAATGAAATTGAGGGTGCCAGTGAAATTCTCAGAATGGTGTACGTACAAAATTGTCGGACATAGTTTATCAGGAAAAGGGAACACAAATCTCAACTGCTTTCTGCTTCCTTTCAAGAAAAAAATTAAAATATAGAAATACTTTACTGTCTTTAACTGAAATACCCAAAGCAGTAAATACCTAAAAACCCCATGCTAAATCAAGATTTCTGCTGGTAATCTTTATTTCACTTTTACAACATCCATATTTAGAGAAAATACAAAATTTATTGTGGAAAGTTTGGGAAAGAAAACCAGAAAAAAATGACAATAGCTAGCTAACACTTAGCACTTATCTGCCAGGCACTGTGGTAAGTCTGTGAATTCCGTTAATACTTAAAACAATTCTTCATGATTAGAAGTGTGTTATTACCACTATTTTTAAGATGTAGAAACTAATGTAGAAAGTAGCATATGTGGCATTTAAACCCAGACAGCAGAATTCATGCAGTACCAAAAGAATAAATTTATTCACAGTTCCACTGGGCAGAGAACAAATATTTTCTATTCTTACCCATGTATTTCTTCCATTGAATTTTCAAACCAATTTATTACAGCTCAAAACAATACTAAATTAAGGATGTCAATATTACTGGGAAATATATGCAAAAAAAATAACACCAAACATTATTTGTTCACTTTATGAATTGATGCATCGTTATTATTACTACCTAATTTTTGTATAAAAATACTGGGGTTGAAATTTGCACTCTAAACTCAGAGTATAAAAATAAGTGTAGTTTTCTTTACTTTTCTGGACTCCCCAGATCCTACTAAAGGCAGAAGAAAAGGTGAACAATTAGAAGCAACTACATATCATTTTGTTTAAAAACAATGTTTATAAATATTCATGCAATTCTACATTCAGATTCTCTAGTTTGATTTCATGTTTCTTTGGTTCTCTTTCCAGTCTCTTCTCCTTTGCCCAGATGGTGATTTTGCATAGAAAAGCCTCTGTTATCCTCCATGTCAAGGAACTGGAGAAGGAGTGAGGAGCAAGTGCTGCCTCCCCATGCCCCTCCCCACCCCAAGCCCCATCTCTGAGCCTGCAGCTCTGCCCTCACTATCACAGATAACTTTGGTCTGGTCTGCAGGCACAGGCAAAGTACTGTGATGGTTCCTGGGCAACTTAACTATCTCTAATGATAATGCCCTTGCCTCAGCAGTAACTGACCCTATGAAATATCTGAGTCTGGCTGCCACGCTCATCCTCTTCCCAGTATGGGCACGTCACCTTTCAACCTCTTCTAAGGGCCTCTTTGTCCCTCTCTAAAGCAATATTTTCCACACCAAATCCCACAACAGGCTCTCTTGGCTCCCTTCATGACCACCATGGAGGTTTGGAATGTCCTGTAAGACATACATACTCTATGAGGAATCAGGTTACGCTAAATGAGTTCCACCAATCTATACATCTCTGTTTACCACCCTGCACTGTATTGGGTTTCCCTGGAGGCTTAGAAATTCCCTAAGAAGCAGGAGCAATACCTCCTTACTGAGAGTTTTCTGTCAAACTCACCTGGTATTCTTATAGTTCCTCAATCACTTACTCCCTGCCTCCAGAGAGTCATACCTTTTAACAGAACTAAGATAATCAAGTCTCTCTCTCTCTCTTTCTCTCTCTCTCTCTCTCTCTCACACACACACACTCACAATCACACACACACAAAGAGACTCAGACACAAAATGACTTTCTATGTTCTCTTCCTGTCAAGGGAGAGTTGCTCTAGGTCAATGATTCTCAAACTTCAGGGGGGCATCAAAATCACCTAGAAGCATTATTAGAACACAGATTATTGGATTCCACTCCAAGAGTTTCTAACCCAGTATATCTGGGGCAAGGCCTGAGAATCGGCATATCTACTTGTGCTGCCATTCTGGGGACCTTACTTAGAGAACCACTGCACTGGACCAGCAGGTGCAGCATCACTGAGACATGTTTTAGAAATGCAGACTCTCAGGACCCACCAGACCTACAGAATCAGAGCATGCATTTAATCTAGATCCTTCGGTAAACGCACATTAAAGTCTGAGAAGCACTGCCTTAAGGGATATCATCCTTCTTTCTTACTTTACGATCTTTGATCCTACCCTCCCTTTTGTGGACAACCAACCTCATTCCTTAGCCTATATGTACACATAGTTATGGAGGACAGGAGAAAATACATTTTGAAAACAATTCCCAATATATAAAATAAAATTATCTTCATAATTTCTGTTACCAATCAAAAATTTTTTTCTCCACAATTAACGATGAAATCTTGCTCCCTATTTTAAGTGAGTTGTTTTGCTACAGATATGAAATCTTCTACATGTTTTTTAATTTATTAAAAGTCTTATTTTATGTACTTGAGTAAAGGATTTTAGTTTTCTTTATATTTGTCCAAACTTTATGTCTATTATTAAGTTTATTCTTAGATATTTATCTTCTAGTTTGCTGATTGGGTGGATCTTTTCTCCATTAAGTTTCCTACCATTCATTGCTAGTATACGGTTATTGTTTTTTACAGCTATTGCTTTTACTGCTTTGACAGTCATTTTGTAGTAAGCACTTAATGAACAATCTTATACATTCCAGTATATACCATGCCTTATTTATAATCCATGTAGAATATTCCCAACAGAATTGTAATTGTTTGTTTAATCCAGTGCAGTTTTTTTAAAAGATAAGAGTGGGGATATTTTCTTTTAAAGAACTAAATCTAAGATTGAACATTTCTACTATTTTTGTTCCTATTTTCTAATTTGTTCATTTCCGATTTTGTCTTTATCATTTCTCTCCTGCTTTTGTTGGGAGGTTTTGGTGTGATATTTCTAATTTATCTGATACTAATGGTATGACCCTCTTTTTTCATTTACTTGATAAATCTTTCTTATCCTTTAACTTTTAAGTAGTCCATGTCCTTTGTTTTACATATGGTCAAAGCATTATAAACACTGTGGATTTTATCTATCAAATTTGAGAATTTTAAAGCTTTTGTTATGGGATTTCAGTCCACTTGCATTTATTATCAAAGGTGCTAAGCTTGGCATTATACTGTCACCTGATTTTCTGCTTTCCTTTTCAATGTTTACTTAACCATTTTCTTTGTTCTCTCCATTAAAAAAAATAGAATACATTTAGTTTCTTTTCCTTTAGCTATTCGAAAATTATATTTGAATTACAATTGTGATTACTTTCCATTTTTAACAACCTTACTTGAATCTGTATTTCTCTGATTATCAATGTAAATAATATAATCACATCTATTAATTTGTACCTATGTTATAGAAGAAAATTAGTTTTCTTTTTTCCAAATTACTTCCTGGTTTTGTTGTATAATTGAACATTTTAGAGAATGTTGATCATTTGTTTTAACTTATCTTCTTTCAATAATTAAAATATTAAATGATAATTACTATAATTGTAGATGTTAAAAATAAACATTGATTAATATAAGTCAACAGATCTAACCAAATTACAATATAACAAAGTGGGAGGATGGAGGAAGGAGAACTAGACATGCTTGTTACAGGACAGGCACAAGAGAGTCAGGGAGAAAGAGAATTAAATCCACATCTTGCCTATGAAAAGCCGATAGATAATTCCTGAAAAAATGAAAACACAGAAGTAGCAATGTAAGAATACTATTTAGAGATTCAGATGCAAATGCCAGAAAAACCAACTTAAGAAAATAAAGGAGTGGGACATGGGGAAAGAGAGAAAGAACTTACTACATTTCATGAAAAGAACTTCTAGGACCATTTCAGTCCTTAAATTATACGTATACATGACTTTATTTTTTAATGTAAAAATTAAATTAAAAACAGATATTGCGGGCTTCCCTGGTGGCACAGTGGTTGAGAATCCCCCTGCTAATGCAGGGGACACGGGTTCGAGCCCTGGTCTGGGAAGATCCCACATGCCGCGGAGCAACTAGGCCCATGAGCCACAACTACTGAGCCTGCGCGTCTGCAGCCTGTGCTCCGCAACAAGAGAGGCCGCGATAGTGAGAGGCCCGCGCACCGCGATGAAGAGTGGCCCCCACTTGCCGCAACTAGAGAAAGCCCTCACACAGAAACAAAGACCCAACACAGCCATAAATTAATTAATTAATTAATTTTTAAATAAAAACAGACACATATTGCATAGGTATAGCAGTACAAAGATACCAAACTGATATTGCCTTCACTACATTCTCGTTTAGAGAGTCTATAAGTTGGCTCTATTATTAGCTATATAAAATAAATGCTTTCTGAAATTTCTTTCTGCTTTTTGTAGTAAAATTTTAAGAATACTCCATATTGAGCATTGTGTTCACTTTTTTAACACTGACAAATATTTTATAAGCATCATATTGCTGTTTTTTTTTTTGACTTTCTGCTTACTCATTCTTGAGCAGAAGTCTCTCCATGCTTAGAAATAGACCAGAGGCAATGGTGTCTGGCTATCCTTGATTCCCCTCATTTTCCAACTTGTTGCTTTAGAATTCTCTCAACAGACGTCAAGCCAAAATTTTGGCCAACATAAATTTATATCATTATTTTAATAATTTGGCAGTCTTTGGGAAGAGGCAAGAATAGACTCTGAGAATTCCTAGCATTGTACCTGGTTTCCAAACTCTTTCATCTCTAGTGAAGCCATCTTATTGGAAAGCAACTTTCTTCTGGTTTGATTCAATTTCTATACTTTGTACGATATAAGCTGTGCTTCTGACTGGCACCTTTCGTGATGCTGTTATACACTTTGTTGGAAACAAACCTCCATCTGCTGCTGACTTTCTGCTTGTGTGTCCAGTGTGTGAAAAATTACGGGTTAGTACTAGCACTTTCGTGTTGTTTATCTAATAGAGAAAGAAAGGGATGCCCCAACATTGCTTCCATTTCTCACTTTTGTTGAGTCATGCCAGGCTTTCCTGTATTTTTTCAAAGCAGAGATAGTAAAGAGGAGATGCTAATTAATCCTCATAAACTTCCTTTAGTCGAGGAGGATCTGAGTCCTAACAGAAATCATTTATTTAATTGTATACAGGGGTCCAAAAGTCATGGTTAAGGTGTTATGGAGCAAAAATTTATTAAGGTATCACAACTCAAAATAACCCCCCAGTTCTCCCCTGGCTTCTCAGATGCAAAACTTCTTACATTTGGGGTCAGCTCCTGATTTTATCTTGTCATGCAAAATCTGGGTGAGGGGTGAAGAGAAAATGAAACAAGAAGACAAAAGGACAAAATTGATTTATCTCTTTAAGAGACAAAAGTTTGGATAGAAAGTCAGAAGAGAGCCACATGACTTCTGTGTTAGGAGTACTTCCAGGATTGGGATTTGGGAGAGTGGAAGAGAGTTTCTAGGAATGACTGGCATCAACGGGGAGGATATAAAGAGTGGCCACTATGGGAAGGATGGATTTTACATTAATAATTATAATGGGCTAAATGGAGTCCCATCATATCCCAAAAGATATGAACATATCCTAATCCTTGAAACCTGTGATTATTACCTGAAGGGTGATTAAATTCTGATTTGTGATTAAATTAAGGATTTTGAGGTGAAGAGACTATCCTGAATTATCCAGATGGGTGCTAAATGCCATCACAGATGTCCTTATAAGAAAACGGCAGAGGGAGATTAGTTGGAAACACAGAGGAGAAAGCAATATGAAGATGGAGGCAGAGACTGGAGTGATGCCACCACAAGCCAAGGAACATCTGCTGTCACAAGAAGCTGGAAGAGATAAGGAACGGATTCTCTTATAGAGCCTCCAGAGGGGAATAGGACCCTGCTGATACCTTGATGCAGACTTCTAGCCTCCAGAACTGTGAGAGAAGAAATTTCTGTTGTTTAAGCTACCCAGTGTGTGGTAATTTGATAAGGCAGCCCCAGGAAATTTATACAATAATGCATTTCTCCCTTTGACAATTCTCATGGGACTAGGTAAAAATCTGAAGTGTTTTTAATTATATTTTAGCTACCAAACCATATTTCTTTAAACACTGTTTAAGGACGGGGCCATGCAAAGTGATTGAGTCAGGGTACAGAATGACAATTAACATTAACAGAGTATTTCCTATGTGCAGGCATTTGTCTAAGCGGTTTATACACATTAATTCTTTTCCTCATAAAAGACGAATGTGAGGCTTAAAGAGTTTGTACAGCTTACACAAGATCACAAAACAAGTGGTCAGTGGTAGAGCTGGGATTAAAACCAAGGTCTTCTGAATTTGAAACCCAAGCTCTTAGTCGCTAAAAGGCATTACACTGCTTTTCATTTCAATTTGCAGCTGAGGGAGTAGTTAGATGCTTATGGGCCTGTCCCTTTATTATTCAAGTGTTCAAATCTTTTTATCAAAGAAATTGAAATGATGACTTAGTTTGTATGAAGATTTCTCTAAAGTCACACACTGGTATTCCATCAACACAACTTTTGGGAAACACATCTATGCTCCCTGGGATCTCTACTGTTGATATTAGAAGTACACCCATTAAAGTCTGTGAGTCCAACCACTTGCTGTTCACTAAGTGTGAGAAGCGTTCCCCTCTCCTCTAGACCTGTTAGCTCTTAAGTAAAGGAGTGACTCTAGTCTTTCTCTGACACCCTCTCATAAGCCAGGTTTTATCCCTCCATAACAATCATTTTTCAGGATGACTATTTTCTAAACCAAAAAATTTTTGAAACTAAAAGTGTCCTGTTGATAATTACACAAGGACAAAATGTTCAAAACAGGTTGTCCTGAGCAAACTGGTATGCATGGTCACTCTATTTATTTACTTAGTGGGTTGAATATTTCAATTCTGTCTTCCCTTAGGGACTGTAAGTCCTAGAGAACAGGGACCAGATTTATTTCTGTTCTTCATTTTATCCTCAATGCCTAGCACAGTGTCTGGCACTCAGTTAATACTCAATAAATACTTGATTAATGAGTAAATATAAGTTAGTGAGTTATTTTATATGGTTGGTATTCTTACTGTATATGGTAAAATTCACAAGTAACTATCTTGAAAAATATTGGAATTATGAAATAATTTTAATTGTTGAAATTAACCCAAGCTAAGGCAAAACGAACACATCCAAATAAGATTAGCACCAATTCTCGTAGGGCTGTTTTTAGAATGATGAGGCAGGTATTTCTTTGGGCACAGCACAGCCACAAGCACTTGTTACGGCAAGTCAGAATTTCATCTCATCCAATTTGATCTTGTTTCTAGAGCCACAGGCTGAGTCACCTCTAATATGCAGTGTAATTTATTACAGCACTATACACTGAAAACCCTATGGCCCAGAATTCTGTAAACATTAAAACACATTCTCTACTTTTAGAAAAAAACTATTACTGAAATATTTAGAAAGCCATGGAAATTACCTATAATCCATGATCTTGCTAAAAGAGCTAAAACTATTGCATGATTCCAAGTAAACTGATACAGAATTTTAAAAACCTTATCTGTAAAAGCCAATATTTCCATTGAACTCTTACTGTGCTACTTTGTCATCTTCAGAAGGACTTATTCCAGTTGTTGATGTTGTTATTTTTAATATAAACAGATAATATCATAGTTTTACTTTAGAGAAAAAAAAAAGACTTTAAATGCAAATGCTCTTACTACTTACCAAACTATGACTCAGAAGCAAAAATAGGTTGAATTTCTTATTAACTTGCAAATGTTAGCCTTCTTAACTTGTCTGAGCTACTTGAAAGCAAAATAGGCACTACACAAATAGATGTAAAGATTGTCCTGATTGTAGGCTTGCAATTAGGCCATTAATAAGAACTAAGTGCCAGTGAGCACTTTTCCTGAGAAAATATGATAAGGGTGGCACTGAAAATCTGGCATCCTCACAGTCCCATTATCTGGTTCAGAAAAATCTTGACTGAATTGAAGCAGAAAAACAATTTACCACATCACTAGTTGAAACAGGATGCTCAGCTCCTCCAAAGTCTACTTACTGTACATTTGACTCACTCCTCCAAGAGGCTTGGAAATCATTCACAGTCAGATAACTAGTTATCCAAAGATAGGCTGACAAGCACAATGTAGGAAAGGTAGATGCTTGTACTGATTTAGCTCCAGCCTATCATGGTTGAGCTGCTCAAATTCTAAGGGAGTAAAAAGATAAGGAATAAGCGATATGGACCAGAACTTAGTTTATAATTTAGAAGAGAGAGGGTCCAAGGCATGAAAAATCCTAATTAAAGATGTTCTCTTCATGTATCTCACATTCTCAAATCTCTTTGACAATTTTGAAAGGGAAATATCTTTTCTCCTAAAATTCAATATGTTAAAACATCTGTAGCACATACCCCTTGGAAGTTGATTATTAGAAATATCTGTTCATGACTTTATGAATTTCAAAACCTTTTACATCTGTGTTAGATAATGTACTTAATACTCATAGAACTGAAAGAATGTTAGCGATTAAATGCTGAAACAAAAGGAAACAGAATCAAAACACTTGGTCTTTACTTGAAAGGCTTTCTGAAGAGGTTGATCAATGGAAAGATATTCAAATATGGAAATCAATCCAGCTGTCAGGAAAGTTTCACCCTTGTCCTTTAGAAAAGGTTAATAAGAATTTATTATTAATGGGCCTGAACTTACAGTTCCAAATGAAATGTGAACAATAGTAGTAAGCCAGGTACATCATTTGAGAAGTAAAGTAATGGCATGGGGTTATTTCCAGGGCAGTAAATGGCTATTATCACATCCCAGTGCAAACAGAACTAGAAAATACTTTCCTCACTAGATGAAAGACAGTTTCTCAAAGATAACCCTGAAGCACTCAACCTCTTTGCATTACCAGTGGGCAGCTAGACTCCTGGAGAGCAACTGACCAGCATCTAAGACACCCCCATGGTATGGCTACTTTGATGTGCCAAGGCCATATCATGGGTAAAATTTTACAGTCTGTTCTTATTCCAAACAATTCAGCTTATTTTTGCTCACAAAGCACATTTTTCTGAATACTCTTTATTAACACTGATATGAAGTTCTAAAAAAAAAAAAAAAAAAGAGTATATTCTGCTGATTTCTAATCTTCTATTACTTCATTTCTGTTCAAATCATATACATTCAAAAACCACATTATCTTACTGTCATCATATATTATGTAAGATTTTGTACTACTTAAGTTATATACCTGTTATATTGCTAGTCATCAGTTCTTTGGACAGTAATCAATATGATGAGTGATATAAGTGATTTCAGATGAGGGATTTGGTGATGAATATGAATTTTATCTCTTCTTTCTTCCCCTGACTACACTTTTGTAGTTATTCATCACCATTGAAACAGAAGGCTATAATATTCCAGGAAGGAAACAAAGAGTCTCCGGAAGTTACAAATCAAAAAATGAGCTCTCCAAACTTTTAAGCATCCTCTACTTAGAGAATTAACATCTACTAATATTAAGTTATATCCTTCCCCACTGAGCTTCTTTACCACTAAGGTGAAGTCATATTTAGAAAATAGCTTTTTCTAAATTAAAAATAAAACTTTCTCCTTAGGACAGAAAGCATGAGTGATTCATCTATTTTAACTTGGTTCTTCAGAAAGTCAGTAAATGATGAAAGTATTGATGTAAAGAAAACTGGCTCTAAGAAGAAGTACAGATCCCTTGTATTTGAAACACATAGCAGCTTTTGAAAATAGATAATGTAAATTTTAAAAATATTATTTTTTTCATTGTGTGTAAAGCTACAGGATAGGATTTTCATTTTTGATCAGTCAGAAAGTCAAGGGAGTATAAATAAGTCTAATTTCCACACCTATGACAACCCATGGTAGAGGGTTCCCCGAAGTGTTGACTTCCCAAGACCTCTAAAACAACAATGTAACTGCCTGCTGCTATCTGTAAATAGGACCTCCAAAGTCACACATGCTTTTATAAGACAGGGCCTCTCAATGCTGTACTGCTGTCCCACTCAGCACTATACTGCCTAAAAGACCTATTGTAAGAAAAAGAATATAATTAGAATGATTGCTCAGCTTCTTCAAAAGGACCATCAAAGTCTGTACTCATTAAGCCTTACTTACTAGTTTGTTTCAGTCACTGCATGACAAGAAATCCAAGCCCTCCAGTTCATCCCTCATTTACAAACACATCTATACACTCTCCATACTGACCCAGTTTCTGCCCTTCCCTACCTTTCAGACTCTACCACTGTGCTACATTGTATTCTCAACCTCTTCCTTAAATTTGTCTTCACCTTCTTATAATTGAAAACTGGCTATCCATGAAAAATCTATTTGTCCTTCAGCAAATAGAGTTCAGGACTTTTTTTTCCACCCACATACTATAGCACTCAGAAATGTGCTCCTTATTCCTCTCTTCTGGATAATTGGCATTTTATTCTTCCTTAAAAGCTCTAGCTTCCTTCAAGGACATTCCATCAACCCTCTCACCACTAGTCTTCCTTGTTGCACTCCTATGCCGACCTCTGGTCACTAACCTTTTTTTTTTTTTTTAATTTTAGCACCTGGATTATACCTTTACTCTGCTTGTCATCATCCATATAAGATTACCTAGGCAACTCCAACCTCCAGCAGTTTAATATTCTACCCCATCTCAGCCAACATATATCATCAGTAAGTATACCACAATCAAAATATCAATTTCTAGCGCCCCACTTTCAGACCAAAATCTTTTCTTTCTAGTTTACTTACTTTAGGACCCTCACAGCCATCTTTTTCCCCACTGATACCTCCAATCATTTGACAATCCTCACTGGTATTCGTTTTCTATTGCTGCTGTAACAAATTACCACAAATTTAGTGGTTTAAAATAACACCTATTTATTACCTCAGTTTCTGTAGGTCAGAAATCTGGGCACAGTGTGGCTTAGTTGGTTCTCTGCTAGAGTCAACCAAGGCCCAAAGCAAGGTGTTGGCAGGGCTGCCTTCTTTGCTGAAGGCTCTAGGGATGATTCCACTTCCAAGCTCATTCAGGTTGCTGGTAGAATTCTGTTCCATGATGTCCTAAGACTGAGATCCCTTTTCCCTGCTAGATGTTAGCAGGGCTTATTCTCAGTTTCTGGAGGCCACTCACATTCCTTGGCTTATGGCCCACTCTCTCCATCTTCAAAGCCAGCAACAGCAGGCCAACTCCTTCTCATTCTTCAAATCGCTTTGACTTCCCCTCTACTTCATCTCTGCTCTGCTTCTAGCCAGAGAAGTTTCTAAACTCTTAAAGGCTTATGTGATTAGATTGGGGTCACCCAGATAACTCAGGAAGATCTCTCCACGTCAAGGTCTGTGATCATAATTACATCTGCAAATTTCCTCTTGCCGCATAACATAACATTTCCAAAGATTCTGGGACTTATGGTATGGATGTTCTAGAGAGGCTGTTATTATGCCTTCCTCACCACTTTTTAATGTCTATAATTGCCCTTATTTCTTTTCCTTTCCCTTCTTACCCAGTTTAGATTTTATGAAATATCACTATAGCCCACTCCTCTGTAAAATTCCTCTATCACTTTATTCCTTTCCCCTTATTTGCTTAGAAAAATCCTAATTCTGGCTAAGTCCAACTTTACTCCAATTCCGTATCTTTATCCAACAATCTGAACATGACTGGAGAATTAATAGTATATATCTCATTTTAGTCCAATTCTTCCAGCCACCCTCTATGTATTAGCCATGAATTCAGTTTTTCACTCTTCAAGACAATTATTTCACATCTTTTCCATTCTCCTCAATCTTTCAACACTCTCCCCCACAATTCCTTCTCAGCAGATGATCTTGTTTCTAATTTTACTGAAAAAAAGCGGGAAATGCTCCCGTATTTCCACCACCACATTTAATCTATAGCCATGTGTTTTACTTCCATTAAAGTTGATGAATTTTCTATTCTCCTTCCCTTCTCTTATCTAAGGCCACTAGTGCACTGGATCAAATACTCTCCTTGCTTTATCAAGGAGATAGCTTACACAATTATCAATCCTTTTCCCACATCATAAATTTCCCCATTCTTCTGTATAATCTAGTCAAAATACAAGCATGGTGTATTATCTCCCATTTTAATACCTTCCCTTAATCACTCCATTTTTCTGCTTCCATTCATAGAAAACTTTATCAAAAGAATTTTCTGTACCTGCTATCTCTTCTTCCTCACTTCTTAATTCACTATAATCAGGCTATTGTCCCTTCTCTTTCATTGAAACCACTCTTTTCTTCATCATCAGTGACCTCAATCTTGTTAAAGCCAATGTTCAGTTCTCTGTTCTCACTATACCTAGTCTCTTGACAGCAACTGACATTGTGGACCATTTTCTCCTTCTTGAAACACTTTCTTCCTTTGGCTTCCAGGACACCACTTCCCACTTTTCCTTGTAAACCACATTTACCAGTCCTCTTTAACCCCATGGTGTGAATTCTTCTCTCTTTCTCAACCGCTAACTATTGGAGAGGCCCAAATCTCAGCAGTTCTGGGTCCTCTTCTCTACTGTCTATAAACTCATTGTCTAATCTCATTTGATCTCATGATTTTAAATAATACATATGCGATGACTCACAAATCTTCAGCCTCAATTTTCCTTCATTGAATATCCAATTACCTCTTCTCCTCTCTACATAATTCGCATTTCAAACTTAACAAAACCAAAACCAAACTCTTGACTTTATCCCCTGTGGCAGAGGCAACTAGCAGTTTACAAATAGCCATTATCTCTTTTTCCTTAGTCAAAGATCCCCTAATTTTCAACAGGGCATATGGTTACCTAGAATCAAGACTGTATTTCTCAGCATTCCTTGCAGTTGGATGTGGTTATTTTGTTAAGGTCATGTCAGTGGGATGTAAGTAGAAATATGTTACTTTTGGAAAGTGCCATGTGCAACTTCTGGAAATTGTCCTTAAAGGGAAGGAGGATACTTCCTTGCCCCTGGTCATGCCAACCTTCAAAAGATAGCACATTTATCCCCAGATAGGAACTTTATTACTGGATTACACTGCCATATGGAGAGGAAGTTATGCTGGAACGTGGCCTCTTGACTTGAAGAGTCAAGCTTTACTTGACATGGTAAAAGAACAGTTGACTTATTTTCCATTGAATTATGCCCCTCATCTTCCCTCAACCAGCAATAACCCAATAACCTGGATCAAATATAAATTAAATCCTATTTTTTTAAATTCTAAAATCAGAATTTTAAGCGAAAGTATAACCATAATCCCACTTTAGTTTAGTGCCTACTCCATCCCCTGTCAGTCCATCACTCTGTAAACATCTCAGAGAGTTCACTGAGTGTGAAGCACTGGTTTGAGGACAGCAGCCCCTTACTTCAGTGAGTATCCTGGAATAGCTAAGCAAAGAATGAAACCCTTCAAACTTTGGAGTTACAAGGAAGGTGACCTATCCATCTGTGGTCTCAACGCTGAAGTAAGAGGCTAAACAACTCCTGGATGCTCAAAGAAACTGTCACGTGTACTACTCTCACATGTATCTATAAATTGAACATTCCACTGTAACTCTTCCACATCTCTGGGGCATAGCTGTCAACTGGATATCTTTCTTTATGGACCATACAAAGGATACAACTGATCACGCTGGCTTTTTCCAGTAGATAGTTTAGCAATACCGTGGAATTCGGCATGTGCATTTCTATGTGTTAATCTTATTTTCCCTTTATTGCTCTGCATTTTTATAGTGCTCATTTCCTCTATACTTATTATATCCTTTTGTATTGACAGTATTTTTGTGGACCACCTAGAATTCTTTGTGGAATAGGGCTGAAATAATTATGCAAATGAAGTAAAATTCTCTTGTCTGGAATGGGTTAACATGGCTTCCAAAGTACTTAGCAGGAAGTAGGTATGTGGATTCAAGGTTGACAGTCTATTTTTAGATGACTACTTGGTTCTTCTTTACCACACAAGTAAGATTCTAATTTCAGGAAGGCTCTCCTTTGCTTAAATTTAATTGACTATGCATTGTCATCCTTTTGTATTAATCTCTGCTTTTAAAATGTGTTTTAAGATGGCTGACTGATTGCATCATTGAGACAGAGACCTGCTATCTGGAATAGGTACTTCATAAACCAATCACTTCTAGACTTTTCAGGCCATCACAGTCATTTTCTCATATAGAAAAGCAAACAAGCCTTACCAAAGCCTTTCCATAAGTAAAGGTTGAAATTATTCAGAACAGATGAGGTTCACTTGGAGCAAGACTGGCATAAACAGAGAAGCCCGAAAGGGTGATGTAGCAAATCAGCAAGAAGAATATGAAATGATGCTGCCGTGTATCTGTTGTATAAATAATAAAAATTATTAAAAAGAAACTATGCAATAAATGGTAGCATTGTTTCCCTTATATGTAGAGCTATTGATGAAAGTAGACATTTTGAATCTTCAAGGGTGACTTTTAAACATCATTTGAATGAAAAGAAACAAGAGCAAATGAAAGGACTGCTGTGACTCCTTTTCCCTCAAATCTAACGTTATCACGGAGAAGAGACAAAAATAGAACTGTCATCCATTTTTCTTTTCCTTTCATCTTTATATCATATTATCTAGTCACAATTTCCACACATTTCAAAGATTACGTATTAGTATCTGTATACCTTTCAGATATTAGAAAGTCAAGCATGGGTCTACATTTTGTACATACAATGTTAACTGATGTGGGAGAGCAATACAATCATGACCTCATTCATATGGTAATTTTTTACATGATACAGACATTTTCTAGGGCAGCTCAAAATCCAGCAACTCAAAATAATTATGCAATAAAAATACACCTTCAGGGGGCTTCCCTGGTGGCGCAGTGGTTGAGGGTCTGCCTGCCGGTGCAGGGGACACGGGTTCGAGCCCTGGTCTGGGGGGGTACCACATGCCGCGGAGCGGCTGGGCCCGTGGGCCACAATTGCTGAGCCTGCACGTCTGGAGCCTGTGATCCGCAGCGGGAGGGGCCGCGGTGGTGAGAGGCCCGCGCACCGCAATGAAGAGTGGCCCCCGCTCGCCGCAACTGGAGGGAGCCCTCGCACAGAGGCGAGGACCCAACGCAGCCAAAAAAAAAAAAATACACCTTCAGGTACATCATTTATTTCAAAAACAGAAAGCAGGATCTCTGAATGAACTTAATGTCTTAGGAGGTGATTAAAAAAATTAACTCTTTAAGTGGAATTTCTCTGCCTGTCATAGACAGCAATTCAATTCATGTGACAGTTTTGTATTATGTCAACTTGGCTAAGCTGAACTACAGTACATTTCCTAGAATTCTCTGTCCTGTATGTTTCCTGTTAGGGTGGGCCTCAGAGATTCTTGTGGAAGATTTGGATGGCATGTGTAAACTTTTTGTAACTCATCCACATTACCATCGATTGGCTGACTCACCTTGGTGTGAGGCAGCATTTAAGCCTGCAAGTACTCTACCTCCTCTTGGATCCTCCTTTAGCTTCTCCAACTCCTGGGTCAGGTGTGTGTACTTAGCTTCTTGACAAAGGGCCCCAGCTTATACAGGACCTCCATACTACCAAAATCAGAGATAACAAGAACTGATGTATTTCAGTCCACCCTCACAGACTCCAGCTCATCCTTGCAGGCTTTTGCTCACTTTTGATATCTCCACTTTATATTCATCTTCCCTCATATCTGCCTGCTTCGCAAACTTCAAGCTCCAAGGTCAGACAAGGACCTTAAAGACAAAGACCTTAAAGAAATTGCTTAACCAGCTCTAAAAATTGTGTAACATCAAATTCCTATAACAAACACCAATCCCTTGATACACATGTATATACACTTCCTAGTGTTTCTACTTCTTTAATTGAGTGGTCAGTGATAAATCACAATCTCATATATATGTCATTTAATACAATGGTTCTCTCTAATTCCATCACCCACTATATATGGGTCAGCCAGCCTAGAATGAAAGGAACAGCCTCATTTATCTTCAGATGCAAAGCACAAAAGCAACTACTCTGTAGTTCTGAAATACTTAATTGCCTCTTTTCTCCTTTTAAACCTTACACAGTTCCAATCCAAATGCTTTGGTGACCATTAAACTCCTGTCAAGTCCCTGCATAATTCTGGACTGTAAACACTTCCTCAATTTTGGATTTCCCTTCTGTCTTGGCCCCACAGAGATCTCACGAGGACAGCTCCATCATTCCTCCACAAGAAGAGGGGAAATTTGTGCAGATTATCCATGCAATAAGAAATTTCTTCATTTGGGATGAATATATATAAATATAAATACATACATGTAAGGTTTGTCCATTTTATTGTATCTATACTATATCTCAATTTAAAAAAATGTATTTTATGTTCCAGTAATACCCACACCTGTATTTTAACAAAATGCCCTGAAAGAACAGGGTCACGCCAAGGGGCCAAGATCAGAGTTTGGCATAAATTAGGTCTTCTAGTATGTCTGCTCATCATACACAATAGGAAGAAAATAACCATATCATTTTTTTCCAAAAATAATGGCTGTATTGGCACCTTATAAAATCAATATGTATTCATGGTAAAAAGAATAAATGCAAGCAATTTAGGAAATTTTTTAAAAGAACGAAATGCCACCACCCAACAATAATCAACAACTTGGAAAATGTCATTCTGGATATCTTTCAATGTATACATAGATACATACACACATACCAAAAAATAGCTAGCTAAATAGTGAGATAGATAAAACAGTATATAATAATGGGATCCTACTATAGTTATATAAAGAGCACTGACTTAGCTTGAGTACAAATCCTCACATTCTCAAGTGAGCAAGTTAAATACTCTTTCTGTGTCTCAGTTTTCTCACAAATAAAATTAGAAAAAAAAGGTAGAACATTTTTCATAGGGTTGTTGTCGGGATTAAATTAATTATTAGATGTAAAACACTGAGAACATATAGTCAATAAATGTTCATTATTATTTGGTAGAGGAAGATATTTTCATCTATAAGACTTTAATATAGGAAAAAGAAACTTAAGAAATGGCTGATCATTTCTTTAATACAAGTTCCTAAAGATCTCTATAACCAAGACGAAAACTGTTAAAAGATATCAATGTTGTAGTTATTTCTGTATACATTTCCTTTAAGACAGTATTGATGATAGTTTGTCAACAAGAAAATGGGGGTAAGGATAAGCACAGATATTATTATATGTTAGTTACATTATAATTATATATTCATTTTATTTTTATATTATTTTATGTTATTATATTATTTTTCTACATCAAAATTTATAAGATTTTTTTCTGTTCTGTATTCATAATTCCCCCAGTTAAATGTGGCCCAAATTTAAGTGGATTCAATTATCATGACCAGTCATTCTACTGCTTTTTCATTTCTGAGTTCTTTATTTGGATTTGTATCTTGATGAGTTGAATTTCAGTTTATTCATTTACTGTAGAATAATTTGGGGGTTTTATATCCCCTGAGTTCTTCCATGTTTGAGATTCTTTCCTATTGTCTTAACTCCAAAATAAATACTTAACTGAATATAAGTAATATTCTTTGATCATAGTTCTCCTTCTTCAGAAATCTTTAGATGTTCCATTGTCTTCTGACATTGAACATGCTTGGAGAAGACTGAAAGAAGCTATTATACAGGGAAATTTTCCTTTAAAATTCTCATTTTTTTCAGGTTCATTTGTTGACTTCTGTACTTCTGGAATACCAATTAACTTTATATTTTATCTTCTTCATCTGTCCTTCATATTTGTAAACTGTCTCTATCCTTGCTAAGTTTTTGTTTATTATTCCTTCTCCTTTCACTATGATCATCTTTCCTCTATGTTAATGATTTCATTTTAGCTATTTATTCTACTTTTGCTGTTTCTAATTTGTCAGATCTGTAACGGAGTTTGCTGTTGTACTTATTTTATATCTGTTATTCTTTTATCTCACTTTGCTTCTTATTCTGTTGCTTCTCATTATTGTCTAATTCTATTCTTCTCATTCCATTGTGTTTGAGTTACAGAATTTATATCGTATCTTGGGAAGTCTTCTTTTGTTTCTTGAGTTTTGTTATAGATTGATTGGGTTATTTGATGGGATTGTGATGTCTCTTTTTATTTAATCTTTTTGTGATAGCATGTTTGCATAGTCTCCCTATATCAATGCTTCAATCAATGTGACTTTGCAACTTCTCCCAAGAAGAGGTAGAATCTATTTCCCCATTCCTTACCTTAAGACAGGACGTGTGGCTTTTTTGGTCAAAGAAACATAGTACATTTGTTCAAAGACTAGGCCTCAAGAAACTCTACACTTCTGATTCCTCTCTTCCACCTCTGTCCAGCCATAATATGAACAAGCCTGGGCTACCCTGCTGGGGGATGAGAGACCACATGGAGTCGAGATGAACAGTCCCACCTGAGTCATCTTAGACCAGTCAATCCCCAGATGATCTGGCAGCTGACAATAGACTGAAATCTGAGCCCAGCTGAATTCAGAACTGCTTAACTGAGCAGAGGCCAAACTCCAGAACTGTGATTTAAATTAATGCTTGTTATTTTAAGCCACTAAATTAGGGAGGTTTGTTGTGGAAAAAAAATATGACTGATACAGTCTCCACGCTTTTACATTTCATCCTATTGAGACTTAAAACATTGGCTTATGTATCCAGAACTCCTGCTTTCTCTAATACAGTATGAGTAAATCGTCCTTTACACTATCTTCTTTATCTGTGACAATTGGCCCCTTCTATACCCCATGTTTCCACCTCTCCCACACTTTTATAGGAATGCTGGCTACTACTTCTTGTCTATTCTGCTGCAGTCTGAGGGCATGAAGATGGGGTAGCATTCAGTTCAGAGGACATTCAGCATTTGCTGAGTTTCTGGACTTGCTTCCTTCTTCTGAGATGTCATAAATGCTGTATATCAAGCCCATTCACATTGTAAGGTTTTCATCTCACTCTTATGGGCTTCAGCTCATTCTCCTAACACTAAGAACTTTTTGCACTCCTAATGAACACTGATTTTTCAGAGGTAGATAGGAATGTCTACTTAATTTTTATTTTTACTTTCAAATGTTTCTCCCTGCCTTTTCACCAGGTTGCTTATTCACCTTAAAAGACCATTTCTCTCCAAATTGGGTCATTAGAGAAATTTTTCAGTTTCATTAGGTATTTTTCTTTCTGCCATACGGAAAGCAGGTGTTTGGGGTCAGGGGCTAGGCTGTACCTCACCAGAATTGTCTTTCTTCTTCCTCAGCTGCCACTTTTTAAAATTTATGTGCTGATGTTACACCTCTTTTCCTTAATTTTTGGCTACTTGTAATTTGGAGATTATTTCTCCCTACCAATTTGCATTTATTTTTTAAGTATAATTTTGAGAGATATTTTACTTTGTTTCATCCATAAATTGGTCATATATGTATCCCATTACACAAGGTTATACACAGAAACATCACATTACTCTATGATTCTTCAGAGAAGTAAAACCCAGAAGTATAAAACTCTTCAGAAGCCTGAAAAGGTGAATCTGTCACTTCAATTGTATAGTTACTCCTGCCCTAAAGATTGTTACCACTTACAAGATTGTTGAAAGGCTTGTGATTCCTAACTAGGTGGCTGACAACACTTAAAACAAGTGCTCACTGTTGGAGAGGTCTAAAATTCAAAATCAGGGTGAACTGTTCTAGGAAGCCAGCTTGAGGCATAAGGGATTCTTAAGCCTGCCCAGGTCTTTTTCTTTGTTCTCCTAGCCAGAACACTTCATGATGAATAACTTGTTCTCTGAGGCCTAATGCTTCCTGTGCTTCCTTTGTCCTCCTGCTTAAAAGGCTTTTATGTTGGAGAATCCCTCAAATCCTGCCTTTTTTTTTCTTCTCAAAGGAGGGCTTCTGGAGACACTTACTTTTAGCTGAAGGGGTTTTGTATTTGCAGCCTATTTTGTGGCTAAAGATATAATAAATTAGTGACCTCCTTTTCCCTATCTACTATGTAGAGTTTATTTAATTTAACTTTTTAATATAAAACTGGTATGAACTAGAAGAGGGCAGAGAAGGGTTAAAGGTCCTGCTGGGCACCCACAAGTTAGAATCTCCAAATTCGTATGGAACTTTACAAATCAAGAGGAGAAAGACTTTAAATGGAACCCTGAAGAGAAATATCAAAAGCCCCCTCTTTTCAATCTCTCCTTCAACAAATTTTTACTATTATGTCTTATAGGTTTCAATGGTACAGGGATAAAATTGGGAGGAATTTTGGAAAAATATTATAATGTAGACATGAAATAGTACATAAATTCTCTGTGAAGTTTTCATTTTCAAGTCAGACCAGAGTTGTCACATTGCCTCTTCTTGTGTTGTCTCAGTTGGACAGCATAAAAATTATCCCTAGGATCTCAGCGAAGCTTTCATTAAAAAAGAGGATGGGATAACATTAAGATTCAGGAGCTTACACCCCCATCCATGCACTATTTCTAAAAAAAAAAAATCAATGTCACTTTCCACTGTAACAGTAGTAACCATCCTAAATAAAGGAACAAGTATATTCCCAACATAATCACTGAAAAGAGATAGGAAAAATCTGAAAGCATCATAAATGAAAGAATTTTCCAATTGCTCTTTTCTCTTTTTCAGTATATTACTTAATTGCAAAGGTAGTCATAGGAGATTTCAGTTGGTTTTCTATACTCAGCCTCCATTCCTTCTGATTTTGCTTTCCAGACCCATTCTTACCCCTCTACATACAGCATGGTCTACTACCTCTCACTCTCCTGTCTAAGAAGTGGTGGGTATGAAACCCAAACGTGGACAATCAGATTCTCCTCCACTCCAAACTCAGAATTCAAATCTTAAGTAAAACGGCATAAAAACTAAAATCAGGTAGCTTTCATTACCCCGAAAGAAATTTTAAAGCATGTTTCACCTCGGCAGTTTTAAAAACTATTGATGCCTGTGTCCACCCAAGAGACCCTTTTAATTGGTCTGGAGTGTGGCCTGAGCATCAAGACTTTTAAGATTGCTGAGGTTATTGTGAATTTCAGTGAGAACTGAGAACCACTGCTCTAGGTCACAAGAGGCCCAGTTTGTTCCTACTGCCTTGATCTATGAAATGCCCTGATTCTTAACTCTTCAAAAGTTGATTATTCAGCTTTTTCTTTCATACTGTAAACTACCATATATTATTCCAATAAATACTGCCTATATTAACCAAAGTCAGTTTCTGTTACTTTAAATGCAAGAGCCATAATTGTTATAGTGCTGAGGACAGTATATACTGATAACATTTTGGAAAATATCTTCCTAATAACTCTTCCATCCCTCTAAAACTAAACTCTCCTCCACCATTCATAGGACCAACCATAAATGGTTGCACAGAGTATTTACTGTCCAGGGTTCTTGGCCAAGGAGGGAGTGGGGACTATAATTTAGCCTACATTCTTCTCGCCAAGCCATGTATCTTAGCAAGGGACTGCATCTGCCCAGAGGAAAAGACACTCTTTTTTTAAAAAAATTTATACAAAGGTACCATCTGCTTTTCAAGCCATAAGCCCATGGAACTAATCTGCCAAAAGAGAGTGCCTTTTTCTAATTTGCACAAAGAAGACATAGGAGAGTGGCCCTGACTATCCACTTTCTAACATGATCAGTCATTTTTTTCTCTTTTAAACGTCAACACTTAGAATGCCTCATCCATTTAAAGACCCTAACTCTCACACTTCCAAGATCTGCCTCGTGACTACTTTTCTTAGTTTTAGGTAAGAAGAAGAAAATTTTTTGTATTATTCATATATTTATTTCAAGATTTGGTTGTTAATCATATATCTGTTTTCATAGTGTCTAGAAAGAGTTTTGATTCACATGAGGAGGGTAAGTGTCTCACCTGATCATAGGGTCAGAAGTTGTAGAATCAGGAAGTAAACAAGTTAAGAATCATAACATCTATCTACTAATTTAAAGCAGTGTTGGTATGTTGGGTGTTTTTCTTCCCCACCCTAGGTGAAAAGATTGATAAAGAAAAATGAAGTATTGATTTACTTGTCCTTAAAAAATATTAAAACTTTTCACTGAATTCAGACAGTTTTTAAAAGATATAGTATTTATTAAAACTAAAAATGTTTGCTTTCAAATGATTTAGCATGATTGAACAGTTTCAACATATTGAGCCAACTGGCAGATGTGAGTTTGAATATATTCTCATAATGATGAGTTTCTCATACCAAATTCTTAAGCTGCCTCATAATGAAAATTAATAGAAGATCATCAACCATAATATGTATTACACACCCAGCCATGATCTGAGAGAGGTGGAACTTTAAGTACTTCAGAGGTTGATTATTATCAACTTCTGCTTGCATGAAGATTTACATCATTGGCACACAGGATTTTATTCATCATTTCTACAGGGGGTAATTTTCCTTTAACAGATTAACATGGCCAACAGAAGTTTTCCTTTCACTTGCTTTATTTGATTTAAAGTTTATGTTTTACTAATCTCTCAGTATAAAACTTTAACAGATTAAACTGGTTTTATAAGATTACTGTAGATTACTAAACAATCAAAACCATTTTTCCACATACAAAAGCACCCAATGGTGTTTGTTATTTGAGCAGATCAGCATGAAGTGAAAAGTATGATCCTTTCACTTTAATGTTAATTAAGTCTTGCACAGAGTTCACAGACATCTGAGAGAAGGAAACACATCAACCAAAGAGTAGTGTTTACATAAGATATATGGGAGATACAAGGTGAAAATAACTGAATTCATGGATTTAGGCCTTAGACCAGCCCTGTGGTTTTATGGAATCCTGTGGGGCAGTCTTTAAAATAATACGCAGAATGAGAAGAATTGTGATTATTAATAAACTGACATTCAAAAGGTATTGCTTAAATTGCTACCAAAGAGTCATGATCTCTGTGTAGCTGTAGGATGGTTGGTCCTGATTCAAGTTCATAAATTCCAATTGAGCTCTCATAGGATAGAGCCTAATTCCCATCAAAAACCAATTGGAGAGGTCTGATATTTTTTAGGTCTGATATTATTTACGATCAGTGAAAAGAAAATTGAAAATATCCCACAAAATAATCGCTCCCTCACTCATGGTCTAAGATGATCTATTTTTACAAAACACACATTAATCATATCTTACGGTACTTGGTGAACAATACCCCTTTGCGATTTCAATGAATCTATAATCTTTACAGTTTCCTTTAAATTTCTTATCACTAATACGGTTTAATGGAACTAGCAAACTAAATTACATGACTTATACCAGTTTGTCATGGAGGTAATATTTACATTCATGTTAGTTTACTAATATTTGGACATCTGTATTTTGAATGAAACTATGTATGATAATTGATCAGAGAATCTCTCATTTTGTTCAGTTGCCAAAGCAATCCCCTATAAATGTATTACTTGGAAAATCTGAAGAAAAACCCAATTATTTTACCATATTTACCCAATTATTTCTATCATATCATATCATATTGACCATATCTTTTGTGAAACTACCTTTTTCCTTGGATTCTATCTTAAATACAGTATCCTTATGGCTCAGTTTTGGTATATATATATATATATATAACATAATACACCAAGGCTTCAACTTTCCCCTCAAGTCATGTAATTTCAAACCTAAGAGTAAACTCAATCCCAATCAAATTAATATCATTTGAATTCCTGTGGTTATTGATTACTATAAACCAATTACCCTCAAATAGCAACTTAAAACGACAAACATGTATTATCTCACAGTTTCTTTGTGTCAGGAATCTGTATTTAACTTATCTAGGTACCTCTGGCTCAATATCTGTCATGGGCTGTATTCAGGCTAAGCTAGGTCAGCTACGGCTCTGATCTCACTGAAAGCTCAACTGGGGAAGGAGGGTAATGTGCTTCCAAGCCCACTCATGTGGTTGTTGGTATATATCAGTCCCTTGCTACACAGGCTCTCCAAGGCAGCTAGCTTTTCCCAGGACAACCAATCTGAGAGCAAAAGAGAACACCAAGATGTAAGCCTAAGTTTTTATTAATATAACCTAATTTCAGAATTGACTTCCTACCTCTCCTCTTGTATTCACTTCATTAGGAACAACGCACTAAATTCAGCCCACACTCAGTGGGAGGAGATTACTCATGGGTGTGAATCAGAGGAAGTGGGGATTATTAGGTGCTATCTAGAAGCTGCTTACCTCACTACTATTCTCAAATCCAAAATATTTAAATCTGAACTTGTGAGAGTCTCATCCCACATTAATAATCCTCCTGTTCCTCTGTAATAACACCCTTCTCCTTACCATCGCGGGTCAAAGATTCATGTATGTTTCACTCCTACTAAAACTCTGATATAACTTGTTGAGACTCAATTTTCTATTACATTTCACTTGGATGTGCCTTTCTCATTTCATAGCCACCATCTTAACTCAGACCCCATCACCTTTTTCTTGATCATTTCAATTATCTTTACAACTGGCCTTATCACTTAAATTCATATCTCACACTACTGCCTGAATAATTTTCCTACCACGCAATTTTATCAAGAACTGTCAATCTAAACCTTTCAGTTGTTCCCCTATTGCCTACAGGACAAAAGTCCAAGCATCTTAACTGGACCTCAACCTGATTTTTACTTAATTCTCCCTATTTTTCTGAGTCAGTCCTGTATTCTAGCCAAATTAGCCCATTCACTGTACCTTGTAATGTTTTGCACACTTCTAGCTGTATATCTATGTTCTCACAGTTCTTGGATGACTTTTCAACAATTTCCAGTCCCAGCATCCTTCCAGAACCGTTCAAATCCAATACCCTCTTCAATCACTCTGTATTCACTTATTAAAAATTAAAATACTTTTTGCCAGATATCAAGCACTACATGAACTAGTAATAAACATCAGTTGTTTTAAGTTACTCTGCTCTGGATGTCTGTTATACAGAATTTTTGAGCCAATGGTTACCTAACTGATGCCAGATCCAAATGCATATGTCTAGTAGGCAGCTATCAAATAATCAAGAGGTTAGGAGAGAGGCTTAGACTGTAAGCCATCCCTTGTCACTTCAGCTGAAACTGTTTTCCTTTCCTAGAATTCCTCTACACTCTGTGCCTAGACAACTAATGTGATAATTAGCACATTCAATCTCATATTGTGAATTATCTTTTTAAATTCATAGACTCCATATCCCGGCCAGATCATAAAAATTTAACTATGATTTTTTTGTGCTTTGCATATGTAAGCACTGAAGAAAAATTTATTAGATTGATGATTGGCTAATACAAACAAATATTTTAGTCTAAATCACATCACATTAGTTAGCCTGTGAAGTTCTTACCATTCTGTTTCTTTTTAAATTTATTTCCCATTTATCATATCCAAGTAATTCTACCAATAAATACTTGAGCATCTCTTTTTTCCTAGAATGAATTGTCTGGTAAAGTTGCCCCATTAGAAATAATTAAATATCCAAATGACTTTACTCTTAAAATAGAAGTGTTAGTATAAAAGATTATTTAGCACTTCTTTTAGGAAATAGGAATTTAACTGCCTTAACCATGAATATAAAGATATCGTCAAAACCTTATATACTTACAGCCAAATAAACAATGTCAAAGGATCAAAGTTTATCTTTCTGAGAGACTGAGGTAGACACTGTCGCAGCCTAACCAACCACCTCCTTATCCCCTCTCCCTACTTTCTTCCTTTCCAGCAGAACTGTGAATTTGTTCAACCTTGTAAAAGACTACAGACTCAGAATTTCAAACCAAGGCTTTGCCACTTATAAGAATGCATTGCAGAAAGTAAGGGGGAAAGAGTTCACCAGCCAGCAGCTGAGAATCCCCACACCACAGTTCCTGAAAGAATCACAATTGTAACCTGTCATTTAAATATATTGACACATTCCAACCACCTAGAGGGGTGGGATAGGGAAGGTGGGAGGGAGGGAGATGTAAGAGGGAAGAGATATGGGGATATATGTATGTGTATAGCTGATTCACTTTGTTATAACGCAGAAACTAACACACTATTGTAAAGCAATTATACTCCAGTAAAGATGTTAAAAAATTAAATAAATAAATATATATATTGACACATTCCAAGATTCCTTTCCAAATTTTCCTCATGATCTGCAGGGAAGGGAATCCTTGCAATACTCAGGGAAGATGAAACCTCAGATGCTCAGTGAGTTGGGGCAAAGAAACTTAAGACTTAAACCTCAAAAGAGGTATTTAAAAGGATACAAATAATATACATTTGGAAATCAAAATAATTATTCACGAAAGCACCCTGGAATTATCAAAGAGTTACATTTGTCCAAAAGAGTAAAATACTGAGGATCTACAAAGAGCCACAGTGCTCATATTAGGAAATAAAAATTAAGAATTTGTTAAGTGAGATCTTTATTTTTTAGCAAACATGGCATGATGTTCTGTTTACGATGGATGGGCTGATTTTGTTAACATGAGCTAGGAAACCAGGAGATTAGGGGAGGCCCCTTTCCAGGTCCCAGTGGTGAAATAATAGGTCTGAATTAATCATTGTGGACACATTACCCTTGCCAGCGATTGGTTCAGGAATGAAATGTAAATAAGTCCTAGGTGTTAAATATGAACTTCTTGGTGACTTAAGGGCAATTTTTGTGGTCAGAAAAAAAAATTCATATATTTACTTTGATTTTTTTTAAATTATAATTCATTTTATTAAAGTTACATATTTAAAAAAACTAGTTTTCCTTAAGCTTTCAGCTTATAGATTTATTATAATTATAATGATAATCTAACAAGTTTTAATAATTGGTTTTAGAGACCATTTGATTAATGTTTGGCACCATTTACAAACAGTTAAGCAACTTCAAACATTTTAATCTGTATTTATAAATTAAATGTATTTAAATGCATTCAAATTTTAAAATACTTAAATTATTTTAATACAAACTTTGAGTTCAAAAATGACTTTTATATTTAATAAATTAAACTTATTAGTATGATGAATCATATGTTCTCATAAATGTTTCAACATTGTACATAAACCTAGTAATATTTTAATGTAAAACACAGATCAAAATTGATAACTTAATTTTATATTTTAAATCAGAATAACCAAGCTGATTTGTAAGTCTAAGTCTACTGAACCCAGTTTCTTAAAAATTACAATTATATAAAATATCAATTATATAATACCATAGTTTGATTATCTTCAACTTTTTCACACTGAATTCTCAATCTCCCCAGGGTTGAAAGGTGCTTAACTATTTAGGTTATAGTTATGTCATAAAAGGCAATTTTGAGGAATAACCTCCCCATCAGTGTGATTGCTTAACAACCATATATTTCACCTGTGTCACGGTTTTTTGTTTTTGTTTTTGTTTTTTTCACACACCCTGATAGGGTATCCTGGTTCCTCTTTATAGTCTAAAACAAGAATTTTATAACTAAAAGTTGTTCTTGCACCTTGGAGTCAGCAGAATCTCTGTCTCCAGTTTACACACATGTAAATGATATGATTGCACTTTGCATTTTTTAGCTCTTAAGATATGAAAATGTTCTGCCTGTCCAACCCTAAAGATAATTCAGCTTTACACAATCTGATTTTCTCTACGAAAGTTCTCTGACTTTTAGGAACATACCACTTCTATGACATAAACTGATTTCTAGTAGAACCCTGGAGATTTCTCATGATATTGCCTGATTACTCAAGGTACTTCCAAGATCATTAGACTGACACTGACCAGTGGCCTCTGAAGGGAAGCCTGCCATAGGCTTCTCCAAAAATAAGAGAAATGTACAGGAGGAAAGTAACTCTTCTTTAACTGGATGTTTTTCTGTCTGCATGTGGTGCTTAGAACCTCAAGAGCCTTTTTGTGACTTTGAAAAGGCAAGCCTAAAACCTAGCAAACACATCAAGTTTGACAAAGCTAAATCTGGGGACATCCTACCTCTAAGCTTTTTAATCGAATGAGATAAAACATGTTTTTTTGTTCAGCCACTTTAAGTTGGATTTTCTGTCACTTGCAGCCCAAATCACCCTAACTATAAAGTAATCCATTAAGACTTCCACATAATCAACAAGATTCAAAGTTATAGGGAACCATAGTGGCAAACTCTACGTATCAAATAATACCACTAGTTTCCCACATATACATAGCAGTGTATCCAATGCAAAGGATTTATGAAGAATAGATCTCATGCAAAAAGGTTTTTATGGCATTTATTATCTAGTGGTTAAGCAAGAGTAATGAATACAATATAAACCAACAGAAGATAAAGAGCTTATATCAATAGTGTCTCAGCCTAAATACACAAGCAAATGGTCAGCTGGGTTAGTGTGTGTTCCAGTTATCTATGGCTGCATAACAAACCACCCCAAAACGTAGTGGCCTAAAATGTCAGCAACATTTATCTTACTTATGAAGCCGGAATCTAGGTAGTGTTCACAGGGACAGCTTGTCTCTACTCCACTCAGCATCTGCCTGAAGTCAAGCGATTGTAATCAACCAAAAGCTCAGCATTCAAGAAGACCTGAAACATTTGAGGCTGGCATGGCTGGGGCTCCTCAGGCATCTTTCTCTTTCCCCACAAGCTCTCTCTATAGGGTCTCTACAGTATGGTGGCTTTAGGGTAGCTGGACCTCTTACAAGCTGCGTGTCGAGAGAGAGAGAGAGAGAGAGAGAGAGAGAGAGAGAGAGAGAGAGAGAGAGATACGCAGGCAGAAGCTGCATCATGTTTAGGACCTAGCTCTGGAAATCATGTAACTTCATTTCCACTTCATTCTATTTGTCGAGGTAGTCAGAGGCTCACCTGAATTCAAGGAGATGGACTCTCCTGGACAGGCTCTACCTTTTGGTAGGGGAGTGACAAAAAGAGTATGTGGGACCAGAAATATTAATGTACCCATTTTTGATAAAATCTACCACACTGTGACATCATAGATTATTCTTCATTTGAATCAAAGGCTATTTCTTCAAAGAGAAAGAGTTTTAGTCAAATCTTAAAGAATATGAGAGACCTGGCCTGTCACACTAAGTCTGTTATTTTAAGATAACATATTTTAAAGCAGTCATTTCTTAAGTATATAGTTTATATCAAGAAGCAACAAAACAGACAGTTCTACTTAGAAGTTCTCAATGGCTTCACTATCTTAATTTATAAATACCCAAAATCCAGTCCTTGTGCCCCTTGACATGTGCAAAATAATCTTAAAAGTAAACATTGTGGAAACTTTTTATGACACAGAATTTTACTAAATAAACACAAATATCTTCAACCTTTTAAACTTTTCCCCAGGCTTAGATGAAAATAAGCTATGAAATAAACTCCAGTGATTTCTAACACAGAGCAAAAATTAGCCTTAAAATTCTTTCTTTGAATTAAAATGCAAGCTCTTTTATGTCTGGGGCTTCTGTCGCTTCGTTCAGTTCTCCTTTACAGTCCCCACCCTGCCTAGAGCACTGCTTTGCAAATAATAAACTGAATGCATGAATAAATAAAACTAGTATTTATAAAGCACTTTTATATATTTTACCTCAAAATAACTTGTAACATAAATATTATTATGATTGGTCCTATTTAATAAAATACAAAGGTGAGAAATCAGTAAATGAATTTCCCAAAGTCACAGAAATAGTGAAGTATAAGAAATGAGTTGGAACTCAAATACTTTTCTGATTCAAAAACCCATACCCTTTTCACTAATTATTGATATGTTTTACATATTGTCATGACTTTCACTAGAGTATTATTTCAGGCATGGATCTGTGCTTTGCTGGATCCTCACAAAATACCCCGAAGTAATCATTCTATATAAAACCATGATCCTCCCATGTTGCAGCCCCACTGTCATGATTACTGTTAAATTTTCAATTTCCTACGTATATAATCTTTTAGGTATTCATCTCCCATTTTATTCATTTATTAACAGTTCTAATATGGCCTTAGTGAATGTTTTTCAACACTAAAACCTAGAATGCAACCAAAACTTCCTTTCAACCACATTTAGCTACAGTGATCAGATTATGCAGACATCACAATGTTAAGGTTAAAAAAAAATAAATGTAAAAGAAAGGGTCAATAATCCATTGTAGCACGTAAACTTATCAAAGCAATGATAAATATTTAACACATGGAAATATCTAATAACAGAAACCAATTCCGTTACAAGGAAGGGCATATTCATATGTAATACATGGCCATAATTAGAGCACATTTGCATGTTTACCTTGGGGAACTTTTCTCAAGGAATTTAATTTGCATTTTGACCCAGAACTCTCTGATGAGAGATATATAAAGAAAAATAGAAGAATTTTTCCAAATTCATGTATAGCAGAGTTTAATCTCTTACCTTTCATTTTTCCCATTCATTAAGGAAGGTTGAAAGAATTAAATGAGATGATGTGTTTATAACAAGAAAGAAACGTCATCACTCACAGTGAATTACATTATCTTCCCCATCATTGTCAAGAATAGAATGCCTGCCCCAGATCCAGTGCTCAAAGGAAGCTACATTATTGTTGAGACTTCAGAGCAGGGAGAAGAGAGGTAGGGGATCATAATGTACCAGGAGAGTTAACACTGAAACAAAGCCTGTAGATATTTTCTATTTGGGAAATGAGGAGACCAGAATTTACTTTTAGGATAACATGCTCTCTTTCTAGGAAAAATGCCCAGGAAGCCAAATAGTTATACCAATATAAAGCAAAACTGGTGGGTTGCATTGGAACTACAGTTCCAAAAACACAGTCTGTAAAACGCAGTAATAGAAGTCTTGGCAAGACTCCTGCTATGTGCTGCCTTTAGGAATAACTCTTCAGACCAGGACCTATGGCCTAAAGAGAATGCCTGAACCCAGACACTTAGCTGAATTCTCCCTATGTTTGAAGATCAGAGAAAGTAATCTTCACCCTGCAAAAAGGAAGAGAGCAAGGAAGGACCAGAACACTTAACTGGGTACCAACAAAGAGACCCGTGGATGAGAAACAGGAACTGGAACAAGCCATCACCTATGTGCAAGGACAGGGAAGGGGGGGGAGGTGTGTGATGAAGTCACAAACAAAGCAAGATCCCAGTTTCTGGAAACCGGCACAAACATAAGCTTTAGATGATTCTGAGCATCAAAATATGGCCCTACATTCTTCACTTTCCCCTCATTGGGACAGCCATGTTTCCAAAGCCTGAAGCAGCACACAGCCTGCGGATGGAGGGTGAGTGGCCTGAGCAAGTGGGTTCTGGAGGAATATAAAGGTAAATGCAAGAGGAATCACTCTAATTGTCCTAAATTGTCTCACAGATGAAAGACCAGGAAGGCCTGATCAAAGCTGCTGCTTGAATCCACTCCAGCCGACTGAAAGCAACCATTAGAAACTGATCCCAGTCATGAGAGCCACTGCTGGCAGGAGTGGTTTCCAACCGGGGTCAACACTGAAGGAGCAGCTGCTTCAAGCTGGAATGGGAATAGCTGCTGAGGGTGACACAACAAGAACCCCTGCCACGGGGCACTGCTTGGAACGGCAAGTAGTTTCACTCTGAGCAAAGCTTTCCGGTTCAGAGACCCCTGGCTCACTCTATTTTGCCATATGATTACATTTGGAAGAAAAAGAAGTTATTCCTCCATCTAAGATGAGGGTAGAAATTATTGTTTTTCATTTTCTTTCTTATTACACGTAAAGAATTAGTCTTCACGTCAATGAAAAACACCTGAACATCACCTGACCCTCACATCTCTAGCCAGAGGAAAGAAAGAGAAAGGGAATTACATACCTGACATCCTGTGAAGAGCAAATTAAGAACAAGTAGGCTTCATTGTGTATGTATTTCAAATCATCATGTTGTACACCTTAAATATATATCATTTTAAAATATATAAATAAACCCTCCTACACTGTTGGTTGGAATGTAAATTGCTGCAGCCACTATGGAGAACAGTATGGAGGTTCCTTAAAAAACTAAAAATAGAGTTACCGAGGTGCTGTCGCCGTCGAGGGAGGTGCTGTCACCGTCGAGCGAGGCGACGGAAGCTTGCTGTGGGGAAGAAACACACGTATTGGAATTGGTGTCAGAATCCTAGTTGGCTTGCAGGCTACTCATCTTAAAAGCCACAGATAATGCATGTTATGTGCTCAAGAAGTATTTGTGAATGCAAAGGAGAAGACTTCACAGCAAAATAAAAACAAGAAAAAAACTAACTAGAAATCTGTACTCTGAGAGTACTACAGAATACCCATAAGAGGTGCATAGGAGAGGAAAACTTTCCCTTTGATTATCTGAACATTGCATTATAGCTTATAAGAAAATGAGCAAGAGGGGATTAACCAAGATGGCGGAGTAGAGTGACTTGCTCTCACTCCCTCTTGCAAGAGCACCAGAATCACAACTGTTTGCTGGACAATCATTGACAGGAAGACCCTGGACTTCACCAAGGAGGATACCCCACGTCCAAGGACAGAGGAGAAGCCACAGTGAGACGGTAGGAGGGGCGCAATCAGAGTAAAATCTAATCCCATAACTGCTGGGTGGATGACTCACAGACTGGCGAACACTTATACCACAGAAGTCCACCCACTGGAGTGAAGGTTCTGAGCCCCACGTCAGGCTTCCCAACCTGGGGGTCCAGCAACGGGAGGAGGAATTCCTAGAGAATCAGACTTTGAAGCCTAGTGGGAATTGATTGCAGGACTTTGACAGGACTGGGGGAAACAGAGACCCTACTCTTGGAGGGCACACACAAAGTAGTGTGCGCATCAGGACCCAGGGGAAGGAGCAGTGACCCTGGGGGAGACTGAACCAGACCTACCTGCTGGTGTTGGGGGGTCTCCTGCAGAGGTGGGAGGTGGCTCTGTTTCACCGTGGGGACAAGGACACTGGCAGTGGAGGTTCTGGGAAGTGCTCCTTGGCATGAGCCCTCCCAGAGTCTGCCATTAACCCCATCAAAGAGCCCAGGTAGGCTCCAGTGTTGAGTTGCCTCAGGCAAAACAACCAACAGGGAGGGAACCCAGCCCCACCCATCAACAGTCAAGTGGATTAAAGTGTTACGGAGCTCTGTCCGCCACAGCAACAGTCAGCTCTACCCACCAACAGAGCCTCCCATCAAGCCTCTTAGATAGCCTCAACCACCAGAGGGCAGACAGCAGAAGCAAGAAAAACTACAATCCTGCAGCCTGTGGACCAAAAACCACAGTTACAGAAAGATAGACAAGATGAAAAGGCAGAGGGCTATGTACCAGATGAAGGAACAAGAAAAAACCCCAGAAAAACAACTAAATGAAGTGGAGATAGGCAACCTTCTAGAAAAAGAATTCAGAATAATGATAGTGAAGATGATCCAGGACCTCAGAATAAGAATGGAGGCAAAGATTGAGAAGATGCAAGAAATGATTAACAAAGACCTAGAAGAATTAAAGAACAAACAAACAGAGATGACCAATACAATAACTGAAATGAAAACTACACTAAAAGGAATCAATAGCAGAATAACTGAGGCAGAAGAACAGATAAGTGACCTGGAAGACCGAATGGTGGAATTCACTGCTGTGGAACAGAATAAAGAAAAAAGAATGAAAAGAAATGAAGTCAGCCTAAGAGACCTCTGGGACAACATTAAACGCAACAACATTCGCATTATAGGGGTCCCAGAAGGTGAAGAGAGAGAGAAAGGACCAGAGAAAATATTTGAAGAGATTATAGTCGAAAACTTCCCTAACATGGGAAAGGAAATAGCCACCCAAGTCCAGGAAGCACAGTGAGTCCCATACAGGATAAACCCAAGGAGAAACACGCCGAGACACATAGTAATCAAAGTGGCAAAAATTAAAGACAAAGAAAAATTATTGAAGGCAGCAAGGGAAAAACGACAAATAACATACAAGGGAACTCCCATAAGGTTAACAGCTGATTTCTCAGTAGAAACTCTGCAAGCCAGAAGGGAGTGGCATGATATACTTAAAGTGATGAAAGGGAAGAACCTACAACCAAGATTACTCTACCCGGCAAGGATCTCATTTAGATTTGATGGAGAAATCAAAAGCTTTACAGACAAGCAAAAGCTAAGAGAATTCAGCACCACCAAACCAGCTCTACAACAAATGCTAAAGGAACTTCTCTAAGTGGGAAACACAAGAGAAGAAAAGGACCTACAAAAACAAACCCAAAACAATTAAGAAAATGGTCATAGGAACATACATATCGATAATTACCTTAAACGTGAATGGATTAAGTGCCCCAACCAAAAGACATAGACTGGCTGAATGGATACAAAAACAAGACCCATATATATGCTGTCTACAAGAGAACCACTTTAGACCTAGGGACACATACAGACTGAAAGTGAGGGGATGGAAAAAGATATTCCATGCAAATGGAAATCAAAAGAAAGCTGGAGTAGCTATACTCATATCAGATAAAATAGACTTGAAAATAAAGAATGTTACAAGAGACAAGGAAGGACACTACATAATGATCCAGGGATCAATCCAAGAAGAAGATATAACAATTATAAATATATATGCACCCAACATAGGAGCACCTCAATACATAAGGCAACTGCTAACAGCTATAAAAGAGGAAATTGACAGTAACACAATAATAGTGGGGGACTTTAACACCTCACTTACACCAATGGACAGATCATCCAAAATGAAAATAAATAAGGAAACAGAAGCTTTAAATGACACAATAGACCAGATAGATTTAATTGATATTTATAGGACATTCCATCCAAAAGCAGCAGCCCACACTTTCTTCTCAAGTGCACATGGAACATTCTCCAGGATAGATCACATCTTGGGTCACAAATCAAGCCTCAGTAAATTTAAGAAAACTGAAATCATATCAAGCATCTTTTCTGACCACAACGCTATGAGATTAGAAATGAATTACAGGGAAAAAAAACGTAAAAAAGAAAAACACGTGGAGGCTAAACAATACGTTACTAAATAACCAAGAGATCACTGAAGAAATCAAAGAGGAAATAAAAAAATACCTAGAGACAAATGACAATGAAAACACGATGACCCAAAACCTATGGGATGCAGCGAAAGCAGTTCTAAGAGGGAAGCTTATAGCTATACAAGCCTACCTCAAGAAACAAGAAAAATCTCAAGTAAACAATCTAACCTTACACCTAAAGAAACTAGAGAAAGAAGAACAAACAAAACCCAAAGTTAGCAGAAGGAAAGAAATCATAAAGATCAGAGCAGAAATAAATGAAATAGAAACAAAGAAAACAATAGCAAAGATCAATAAAACTAAAAGTTGGTTCTTTGAGAAGATAAACAAAATTGATAAGCCATTAGCCAGACTCATCAAGAAAAAGAGGGAGAGGACTCAAATCAATAAAATCAGAAATGAAAAAGGAGAAGTTACAACAGACACTGCAGAAATACAAAGCATCCTAAGAGACTACTACAAGCAACTTTATGCCAATAAAATGGACAACCTGGAAGAAATGGACAAATTCTTAGAAAGGTATAACCTTCCAAGACTGAACCAGGAAGAAACAGAAAATATGAACAGACCAATCACAAGTAATGAAATTGAAACTGTGATTAAAAATCTTCCAACAAACAAAAGTCCAGGACCAGATGGCTTCACAGGTGAATTCTATCAAACATTTAGAGAAGAGCTACCACCTATCCTTCTCAAACTCTTCCAAAATATTTCAGAGGAAGGAACACTCCCAAACTCATTCTATGAGGCCACCATCACCCTGATACCAAAACCAGTCAAAGACACTACAAAAAAAGAAAATTACAGACCAATATCACTGATGAATATAGATGCAAAAATCCTCAACAAAATACTAGCAAACAGAATCCAACAACACATTAAAAGGATCATACACCACGATCAAATGGGATTTATCCCAGGGATGCAAGGATTCTTCAATATATGCAAATCAATCAATGTGATACACCATATTAACAAACTGAAGGAGAAAAACCATATGATCATCTCAATAAATGCAGAAAAAGCTTTCGACAAAATTCAACACCCATTTCTGATAAAAACTCTCCAGAAAGTGGGCATAGAGGGAACCTACCTCAACATAATAAAGGCCATATATGACAAACCCACAGCAAACATCATTCTCAATGGTGAAAAACTGAAAGCATTTCCTCTAAGATCAGGAACGAGACAAGGATGTCCACTCTCACCACTATTATTCAACATAGTTCTGGAAGTCCTAGCCACGGCACTCAGAGAAGAAAAAGAAATAAAAGGAATACAAATTGGAAAAGAAGAAGTAAAACTGTCACTGTTTGCGGATGACATGATACTATACATAGAGAATCCTAAAACTGCCACCAGAAAACTGCTAGAGCTAATTAATGAATATGGTAAAGTTGCAGGATACAAAATTAATGCACAGAAATCTCTTGCATTCCTATACACTAATGATGAAAAATCTGGGATAAAAAAATGGGATAAAAATCCCATTTACCATTGCAACAAAAAGAATAAAATACCTAGGAATAAACCTACCTAGGGAGACAAAAGACCTGTATGCAGAAAACTATAAGACACTGAGGAAAGAAATTAAAGATGATACCAACAGATGGAGAGATATACCATGTTCTTGGATTGGAAGAATCAACATTGTGAAAATGAGTATACTACCCAAAGCAATCTACAGATTCAATGCAATCCCTATCAAATTACCAATGGCATTTTTTACGGAGCTAGAACAAATCATCTTAAAATTTGTATGGAGACGCAAAAGACCCCGAATAGCCAAAGCAGTCTTGAGGCAAAAAAATGGAGCTGGAGGAATCAGGCTCCCTGACTTCAGACTATACTACAAAGCTACAGTAATCAAGACAATATGGTACTGGCACAAAAACAGAAACATAGATCAATGGAACAAGATAGAAAGCCCAGAGATTAACCCACGCACCTATGGTCAACTAATCTATGACAAAGGAGGCAAAGATATACAATGGAGAAAAGACAGTCTCTTCAATAAGTGGTGCTGGGAAAACTGGACAGCTACATGTAAAAGAATGAAATTAGAATACTCCCTAACACCATACACAAAAATAAACTCAAAATGGATTAGAGACCTAAATATAAGACTGGACACTATAAAACTCTTAGAGGAAAACATAGGAAGAACACTCTTTGACATAAATCACAGCAAGATCTTTTTTGATCCACCTCCTAGAGTAATGGAAATAAAAACAAAAATAAACAAATGGGACCTAATGAAACTTCAAAGCTTTTGCACAGCAAAGGAAACCATAAACAAGATGAAAAGACAACCCTCAGAATGGGAGAAAATATTTGCAAACGAATCAACGGACAAAGGATTAATCTCCAAAATATATAAACAGCTCATTCAGCTCAATATTAAAGAAACAAACACCCCAATCCAAAAATGGGCAGAAGACCTAAATAGACATTTCTCCAAAGAAGACATACAGACGGCCACAAAGCACATGAAAAGATGCTCAACATCACTAATTACTAGAGAAATGCAAATCAAAACTACAATGAGGTATCACCTCACTCCTGTTAGCATGGGCATCATCAGAAAATCAACAAACAACAAATGCTGGAGAGGGTGTGGAGAAAAGGGAACCCTCTTGCACTGTTGGTGGGAATGTAAATTGATACAGCCACTATGGAGAACAGGATGGAGGTTCCTTAAAAAACTAAAAATAGAATTACCATATGACCCAGCAATCCCACTACTGGGCATATACCCAGAGAAAACCGTAATTCAAAAAGACACATGCACCCGAATGTTCATTGCAGCACTATTTACAATAGCCAGGTCATGGAAGCAACCTAAATGCCCATCAACAGACGAATGGATAAAGAAGTTGTGGAACATATATACAATGGAATATTACTCAGCCATAAAAAGGAACGAAATTGAGTCATTTGTTGAGAAGTGGATGGATCTAGAGGCTGTCATACAGAGTGAAGTAAGTCAGAAAGAGAAAAACAAATATCGTATATTAATGCATGTATGTGGAACCTAGGAAAATGGTACAGATGAGCCAGTTTGCAGGGCAGAAGTTGAGACACAGATGTAGAGAATGGAGATATGGACACCAAGGGGGGAAAACTGCGGTGGGGTGGGGATGGTGGTGTGCTGAATTGGGCGATTGGGATTGACATGTATACACTGATGTGTATAAAATTGATGCCTAATAAGAACCTGCAGTATAAAACAACAAACAAACAAAACAACTAATACTAAACTTTCATTGGGTTATTTGTATGGAAATATGTTAATATAAATGTTTCAGACATTACATGAAATTTCTAAAAATCTTATATTTGTATTTGTATGGAAATATGTATGGAAATATGTTAATATAAATGTTTCAGACATTATATGAAATTTCTAAAAATCTTATATTTGTATTTGTATGGAAATATGTATGGAAATATGTTAATATAAATGTTTCAGACATTACATGAAATTAAAAAAAAAAAGAGTTACCATATGATCTAGCAATCCCACTCCTGGGCACATATCCAGAAAAGATGAAAACTCTAATTCGATAAGATACATGCACCCCAATGTTCATAGCTGCACTATTTACAGTAGTCAAGACATGGAAGCTGTACACCTGAAACCAACACGATATTGTAAATCAACTATTCTTCAATCAGAAAAAAAAAAAACTTGGAAGCAACCTTAATGTTCATCGACAGAGGAATGGATAAAGAAGATGTGATATATATATACAATGGAACACTACCCAGCTATAAAAGAAAGAATGAAATAATGCCATTTGTGGAAACATGGATGGACCTAGAGATTATCATACTAAGTGAAGTAAGTCAGAGAAAGACAAATACCATATGATATCACTTATATGTGAAATCTAAAAAAAAAAAAATGATACAAATGAACTTACTTACAAAACAGAAATAGACTCACACACATAGAAAACAAACTCATGTTTACCAAAGGGGAAAAGGGAGGAGGGATAAACTGGGAATTTGGGATTACCAGATACACACTGCTATATATAAAGTAGATAAAGAATAAGGACCTGCTATATAGCAGAGAACTATACTCAATATCTTGTAATAATCTATAATGGAAAAGAATCTGAAAAAGAATAGATATAGATATATATATATAACTGAATCACTTTGCTATACACGTGAAACATTGTAAATCAACTATAATTCAATAATATATATATACACATATATATAAATTTTTTAAAAGAATGAGAAGGCTTTAGAAAGCCTTTGTTTTTAAGCATTACTTTTTTTCTAAGCCTCTAGACTGAGGTCAGTTGTACCTAATTCTACAGAACACGAAAATTAATTCTCAACCTTTCCAAAGGTGATGGTATTCTTGTCGTTGTTATTACTGTTGTTGTTAAAAGCCAATTAATCCTGTGCCCTTTCTATGAATAATTGACTTTCCTTTCAGGTTTTTAGATATAGGTCTTTGCTTTCTGGTTTTAGTCAGTCCAGGTTTTATTAAAATTAATACACCTTAGATAAACCACCTAAAACTTTTGTAGGTTTTAAATGTGTTTCTAGTCCGTGCAGACTCGTCCTCTTTGGGGAATTTTCAGTGAACAGAGAAGCCTTCAGTTCTGTCACAGCCAACAAATGAGAAAATCTGACATCAATGCTCAAGTCCATCCAAAAATGACCAAACATTTTTTTAAAGCAAGAAATATAATCAGAAAACTTATTTTAAAATATATCTTTACATCAAAATTGAGAAAGAGGATTTACCACACATGAAAACTTACAGCATAATTCTAAGAAATTAGTTTAATCTGTATTTGCAAATATAAAAAAAATAGTAGTTTTTTTAAGCAAGCATTATAGTGAGACTTGTAAAGTGGGATAAGAACTATCTGATTGAAATATATTCTTTCTCTGCTCAGTTCAAAGCCTGATTCAAGTCAAGAGGTCATATGGCACTTTGCCAAGTACATTATTGGGTTTTCTTTTGACTTGTTATTCCTCTGCTTATTCCTACCTTCAGGAGTTAACAAAATTTTAAGAGGAGACAAGCAAGATCTACCTCTACTTGCATGGGCAAGGAGATTATGTGTTCCTTAAGGATTTGGTAATCACTGATTTGAGGTATTATGCTAATTCTTGCTGTAGATCAACCTGGGGAGTCATTCTACTATGCTACTATGTTCAATAAAATTAAGACTGTCTATGCATAGTTGTTGCATTTAAAAGCCCCCTTTCATTACCTTTAGATGTTGTTTGAGATGAGAATATATAAAGTAAGAACCAGTATGGGCTCTCTGTGCCTTATAGTTACACATAGGTTGTAAAATGTCTTTTGATAGGCCCATTATAGCCGTGAAATAATTTAGGTACTCAACCACATACTAAATATTTGAAGTGGGAAGAGTAAGTACAGCAAAGTATTTCAAATATATTTTTACAAGGTTGAATCACACATTTTTAAAAATTCCTTTATTTTTCAATTTTTAAACAATGAACATGTATTGTTTTATGACCAACAATCACACATTTGTCTAAAATATATAAATATAGGTTATATTATTAATTTAATAAATTAAATAACCACTTAAGTGAAATTTTACACTTAAATCTAGAAGTCAATATGTATCTAAGGGCAAGAGGAGAGAGAATGTTCTGTTAACGCATTGTTTCTTGTTGCTTCATTGTGTATCAGGGAAGCTGTGCACCCTGTCCCATAGATCCTGCACATGATGGAAGGTGCCTGCATAGCTGGTAGTTAGGACCCCATGCTGGGACCTCAAAGAGCCTACTCCACCAGAGTCACAGCCTTAACCACCGTACCCTGAAGGGTTTGTAGGCTCAGCCACTGACTGTGCTAGAGCCAGTTCTCACCCGTAAGTTCCTGTGCCAGCTCTGGGTCCCTGACTTCAATGCACACCCTTTCCTGCCTCTGGGATACTGCACTTAATTTTGCCAGGTCTTCCTAGGAGCAGGAGTTGAAATAAGGTCCCTGGGTCTTAATTAGAATTAACCCACACCCTAGTGGACAGAATCACAGTTTCTCAGAGAATAATTGCCTGAATCAAGTCAGCAAAAACTGAATAACACCTTAATCTCAGGACCCTGGCAGCCTCTAGACTCTACCTTGGAATATCTATAGTGTGTCTTTCAAGCACTCTTACTTTAATACCAAGGTGTAAGCCAGGTAACTTGAAGCCTACCTCCTAGACCTTAAAAAGACTGGCATTTTTGGCCATCAAAGTGAGCAGCCTATTTAGCCTCAGCTTTAGATATAATCCTATTACATTTACAGTTGACCCTTGAACAACACGGGTTTGAACTGTGCAAGCCCACTTTTACACAGGTTTTTTTCAATAGTAAATACTAAAGTACTACCTGATCCTGCAGTTGGTTGAATCCACAAATGTAGAACCATGAGGTACAGAAGAAGGCCGACTGTAAAGTTACATGCGGATTTTGGACTGGGGGGTCATCACCCCTAACCCCAGCATCATTAAAGGGTCAACTGTACTTTCCAATCACTTTGCAAGTCGGTGGCTCGGACTAGAACCAGAACCAAAACTCAAGTGTCCTAAATAAATCTGTTTCCCACTGGAAAACATTGTGTCTGATTAACTCCCTCAGTTTTAATAAGTCCCCAAAAGATGAAAGTCCCCTCCCACTCCACACACCCGAAAAGGATAGAGATATAGTCCTCTTTGCTGGAAGACTCTCAAGGCTCTAGGAACCATTAATTGGAAAATACTTTGAAGGTAAGTGGAATAGACTATCAATCTGTAGATTCACATGATGACTTCTGCAAACTGTTGATTGTCTTTTAAAGTGTGTGATAGAGTAGAAAAAGTGAATAATCTATTTCATGTAATGAGAATTGCAGCATGACAATTTTCCCATAGGAAGAAATAATCAATGAAGGAAAATATTTTCTAACCTGTATTAGATGACTTCTGAAATCAGATAAAATCCTTCTTAAGGCACCACTAAGTGCTTCCCATACGCACAAGAATTTGGAGTACTCTGTTTTTCATGAGTGGTTACTTGAGAGAGAAACATTTCTAGAAAAGGAATCAAAGGGGGCAAGTGTTATAAGAATGATAGAGAAAGAATAAGGAAAAGTTCTAGAGGGCCCCACAGGGGATACCCGGAAAATAGCGTAAAAAGTGCTGCCCTAGATTTGCAGCAGGAAGAGGGAGGAAGATTGGAAGGAAAAGTAATTAGAAAGAGTAGGAAGTGGTTTTCTCTGCTTTTTTTCAGAAGGGGAAGAAGTTGCAAGAAAAGAGAGAAATGAAATCATGATACAGTTTACCTGTTAAAAATAAGAACTCATTCAAGGAGTATTACTCAGCCATACAAAGGAACGAAACTGAGTTATTTGTAATGAGGTGGATGGACCCAGAGTCTGTCATACACAGTAAGTCAGAAAGAGAAGAACAAATACCACATGCTAACGCACATATATGGAATCTAAAAAAACGGTACTGATGAACCTAGTGGCCGGGCAGGAATAAAGACGCATACATAGAAAACGGACTTGAGGACACAGCGGGAGAAGGGGAAGCTGGGACGAAGTGAGAGAGTAGCACTGACATATATACACTACCAAATGTAAAATGGATGGCTAGTGGGAAGTAGCCACATAGCACAGGGAGATCAGCTCGGTGCTTTGTGACCACCTAGAAGGGTGGGATAGGGAGGGTGGGAGGGAGGCTCAAGAGGGAGGAGATATGGAGATATATGTATACATACAGCTGATTCACTTTGTTGTACAGCAGAAACTTACACAACATTGCAAAGCAATTATACTCCAATAAAGATATTAAAAAATAAGAAGAAGAAGAACTCATTCAAGAAGAAGCAAACTGCTACATGAATAAGAAAGGACTCAGCCAGAAGCTGACACTGAAGCAGCATCCTACTGAGAAAAGAATAATAACAGCTAACATTTATTGAACACTTGCTATGTGCCAGGCACAGTTCTAAACATTTTATAGACGCCTTTTCTTTTTATTTAATCCTCATAATAACTCTATGAGGAACTGAAGCCAAAGAAAGTCTGGGAGCAGAGTATGGGGTAGAGGACAGAAAATCTCTCCTGGCTCCTGAGGATTATGATTGATCTGGTGTCATACGCAGCATGGGACTCCATGAGCCTGGACATTGTGGAATTCTTGATCAGCTTCTGCAGGCTGCAAATCCAATGTCTTATGTTCAGAACAAAAACAAAAACAGAAAACTCCTTAATGAAGTATGTTAAGCAAAGAGCACTGGAATATCTAGTGTATTTTCTAGGAGCTGACCAAAGTCAAACATGATGCCAGGGACAGTTCTGACAAAGGCTTATATTGATATTCAATAAACACTGACAGCTTCAGCCTTGTGTTCAGAAAAAAGACGCTGATCTTTAGATAGATAGATAGATAGATAGATAGATAGATAGGTAGATAGATAGATAGCCACATCTCTGAGAAAGGTGTCTAATGATAGTTTTCTTTGGGCTTTTTTGGCTTACTTTTTAATGGACGTATTGACCTCAAAAACTTGGGGGTGGGCCTGGGGAAGGTATAAAATATATAAAGAAATAACAATAGAAAATACAAACTAAAGAGATACTGATCATAGTTGTTTTCACCACATCTTGGTGATTTTTGAGTTTTCATTTAGATAACCAAGAAATACACAAAGCAAATGGCTTAAATCCAGTTTTTCTAGTTAAAAAAAAAAATGTCCAGCCACTTTATTAAAGGTGCCTTTTTTTTTTATTTCAGTTTTATGCTAAAATTTCTCCCTGCTCTCTCAGCAGTATTCTTGGCCCCTTTAAATTTTCACACTCTGTTCTGAAGCTGTTTTCAAAGACTTCTGGTAAAGTACTGGAGGGTGTGTGTGTGTGTGTATGCACGTGTGTGTGTGTGCTCACACACACACAAGGGCATTCATGTGTGTTTTTAACAGTAAAAATAAGAAACTACCTTTCCATTTGGGTTAGAACTGAGATGAAATGAGGAATGGCCGCCACCAAGCAGAAAATGTGCTCACTTTATGTGTGCCAGTTAATTACGACACTTCAGAGGCGCTTCCGAAAGGATAAGGCAAGCTGCATAAATTTAGCTGTAATCCAGGCAGGCAAAACTAATTTGCAGGGGATGGCCTTATCTAGCCACTGCAGCTTTCTCAGAAAATTAACCTTGGATATTTGGGCCCAATTCAGAAAGTGTTTGATTTTTTTTCCTTTCCCTGCTCAGCATAAGGGAATGTTTGAATTCAATACAATACCTGACTTTTAAGAGGCACGATAAATGCTGTAGGCAGTTCAGAGTTATTACTGACAAGCAAAAAAATATATTTTATATATACATATAGATGATTGTCCTTCATGCCCATTATCCTGCCTTCTTACATGTGCATCAGAGGGTTTATCAGTGTAGGTATAGGGGTTTCTCGGATTAAGAGAAGGATGCAACTCATTTTTAATGTACTTAGAAAAATTCATCAAAGTTCATTGCAGAATAAGTCATGCATACTGACTTGTTCATTCCAGTGGAAATGAAGAAATCCCCATAAAAATAGAAGTTTAATGAAATGTTGGAGCCAAGTCTTGCCCATCATTGTAATTATCACTGATTTTGACCCTTCCCTGATCTCCCCCTATTAATTAATCTCACATAGCACAGTTAAAAGTTTACCTTATTATTTTTATCATGTAATCACTCATTCAATCTATATTGACTGAAGTCAGTATGCTTTCATATGTTTTCTCATTTAATCCTCACAATATCCCTGTTTATATTTCACTCATTTCACCAGTACAAGAGGCAAAGATTTCCTATGTCAGTGGTTCCAATGCATTTTAAAATTTCTCAAAGCTGTGGCAATATATAAACATGGAAAGAGCTTTTGTGATTGCACGATAAAATTTAAAGGTTTTTTTTCCCCTGAAAATTTTGATTTTGTTTAATAATATGTTTAGACTACAAATACAACTCATTCTAATTTCTCTAAATTTTAAACAGCAAATTGTATTTTTACTGACCAGCTTTAATAATAAATTCATAATAAGCCCCACATTACTATCAATAGTGGCTGAGCTGAACTTTAAAGAAAAAGTTGTTTTTTTTTTTTAATATCCCATTTACAGGGCTTCCCTGGTGGCGAAGTGGTTAAGAATCCACCTGCCAATGCAGGGGACAGGGGCTCAAGCCCTGGTCCAGGAAGATCCCACATACCACAGAGCAACTAAGCCCCTGCGCCACAACTACTGAGCCTGCACTCTAGAGCCCGTGAGCCGCAACTATTAAGCCCATGTGCCACAACTACTGAAGCCTATGCGCCTTGAGCCCATGATCTGCAACGAGAGCCACCACAATGAGAAACCCATGCACCGCAACGAAGAGTAGCCCCGGTGCACAGCAACGAAGACCCAACGCAGCCAAAAAAAAAAAAAAAAAAATCCCATCTACAATATAATTACTGTTTCACTCATTTTAAACCATAGGAGTTACTTATTCTAAAGTGCCATGGGGCTTCCCTGGTGGCGCAGTGGTTGAGAATCTGCCTGCTAATGCAGGGGACACGGGTTCGAGCCCTGGTCTAGGAAGATCCCACATGCCACGGAGCAGCTGGGCCCGTGAGCCACAACTGCTGAGCCTGCGCGTCTGCAGCCTGTGCCCCGCAACGGGAGGGGCCGCGCTAGTGAAAGGCCCGCGCACCGCGATGAAGAGCGGTCCCCGCACCGCGATGAAGAGTGGCCCCCGCTTGCCGCAACTAGAGAAAGCCCTCGCACGAACCGAAGACCCAACACAGCCAAAAAATAAATAAATAAATAAATAAATAAATAAATAAATAAGAACCACTACCCTAAATAAAAATGGTCTCCAACCCTTATACTCAGATGTTCAGTCAAAAGAAGTTAATGATTTAAAAAAAAAAAAAAAAAAAGTGCCATGAACTCAGTTGGCAATAACTGTTCTTGAGGATGTCACAATTAAGCAGAAAGGAACATATTTATAAGAGTAAAAGAGCCATTTTAAAACATCGATTGCACACTGAATCATGAAATGTGAAGCAATGACTCCCATTTGGATCTAAATTTTCCTCATACTTGTTCAATAGCCAGGTCTAAATGTTATGGCTATTTATAGTTATACTCTAGGGTGAAAGGGTGGGGGAATTAGACGTCATAAAGAATCATACATAATGCATAATAAAGACTTAAACTATATTTTATGAGAACTGAAAAATTTAAGAAACTCTGGCTGAAATACGGAAATGTCATGCCAAGCAGAACTTTCCCATACACAATAATGTTAGTAAAGATTCAACAGACAAGAACACAGTAAACCCTCAAGCCATCTTGGTCTGATCTTCATTTCTCTTACATATATTTTAATGAAGAATTTAAATAAATATACTGAGGCTACGTTTGAAGGTCACTGGGAAAAAGACATCACTGTAGATGCCAATGCATTAAATATCTGCTGTCTGTGGGATCAAAATTATAAAACAACTAAACAGATGTTTGCTTATATATTCTTATCTACCAATAAACCATTTGTATGTAATTGGCTCTTTTAAAGGACTTTATATTTTAGAGCAGTTTTAGGTTTACAACAAAATTGAAAGGAGAGAGCAGAGATTTTCCAAACACTCCCTACCCCACACAAATACAACTTTCCCCCTTATCAACATTACCCACCAAAATGGTACATTATTTTTTGTAAAGATGAACCTACACTGACACATCATAATCACCCAAAGTCCAAAGTTTACCTTAGGGCTATAAGTGGCTTTTAAAAGACATTTTCTATTTTAGCCAATCTCTTAAGTTTGCTTATAAAGAGGTCCAGTTCACTATAACAACGCAAAACAGAACAAGGCTGTGTAATCGATCCCACCTTGTAGCAATCACCCACAATGTTATAGGTCCTTTGAGGTCAGGAGAGTCTACATAATCACTCTGATTCCCCAAGGGTCTAACTAATACAGTATCTGTAACATAAAAGACAGAATAAATGCTAGCCCAACGAATGTGTGATTGAATAAATGTATGAATGCTGGATAAATGAATGAAAAAAGAGTTAAATTGTTTAATTTACAAAGAGAGTTCTACACTTGATCATCTCAGTGGTCTGAGAAGCTCTGGGGTGTCCTTGCTGGTGGCTCAAGGTAAAGGACCTAAAACCACACCCACTAGCTGCCCCTTTTATCTCCACCACCACCGTATTCCACCCACCCCACAGACATACTTCTCATCTAACTTCAGCAAGAGAAACTCTAATTTTAAAAGTTTATAAAATATGGTGATGCTTTGAAAGAACAGTTCAAGTATCAGTTGATTTACCTGAAAATGTCCAGGAATACTTCCAGTATATATAAAATAAAGTGCATTGTTTTCTATTTGTTCAGCCATTCTAAAAGGAGGCATTAATCTTATCATATCACATTTGCTACACAGAATGTGGTTTTTGTTTGGTCTCAATAAACAATTATATTTATTGTTTCATAGTTGAAAAAACATTTCTGTCCTTTAGCCTACATTTTCTCAATTATTATAAAAGGATCTCTCATAATTTATCAACATTTCCTAAGCTAAAATTAATCACATAGCTCTTCCTTAGACCGCCATGGATTTTCAGGAATTTACTAAACAAAATGATTCTTCATTAACACAACATACTCCTTCTGTTATTCAACCAGCATTTATGGGTTGCCTACTATGAACTAGAGCCTTGTGTGACACTGGAGGTACGACAGTATCTATTCTCACAGAGTGAGTGATATTCATTTACTTTCTGAATCCTGGAGAACTTTTATAAATATCATTTTGGAATCATATTTATATGTAGTTCATAATAACCAAGTCAGCTATAGTTTTGCAAATATATTTTAAAATCTGTGGCACTCCCCGTATTTTCTTCTTGCCTCACTTATTAAGGACAGAGCAGAAGTCACAATTTACTGCTGGTTGTAGCAATAAAAACAAAACAGTACTTTAAGAGAAGCACACTAAGAAAGGGAATGATGCATCTTTTCAAAAGTGGGGTCTAAAACCCACACATGTAAACATAGATTTACATATTCTGTAAAGAGTCATGCACTTTTTAAAAAACTTCTGCTTATCCCTGTGCCTTCTTTGGGGACAAAAACATTGTTTTATTTCTTCTAGAACTTTAAGTATTTCCAATAATTATATTGAGGAACATAGTTTCAATGCGTCTGATTCTCTATAACACAGAGTAGTAGTCTCCAAATTTGGGTACACATTCCTCTTGATGTGTGCAAGAGGATTACTTCATTTGGGTGCAGAAAAACCAGTATTAGTTTTTAATGTATACTTATGTTTATCAAAACAATTAAAGTTCACTAATTGTTAATATACTGATTGGCATTGATATCTTCCTTGGCTCACATATCAAAAGGAAAAGGGTTGCCATGTAGTGCGTGAGGTATCCTGAGGAAACCACAGAAGTCCTACCATGTGGAGGGAGTAGTAGCAACACCTTCTCTTTTTTCATTCTTTTTCAGCATATCATGACATACTGCAGTTTACATATGCCCTGTTACATTAATGTACTGGTTTTGTAGCATAAAGCAATCAACCATCACAAAGTGGACATACAGTTTAAAAGGATTCATACAATCAGCCTCAGATTGGGAATGCTGCGATCTCAAGTGAACAGTAACAGCTGGGCCAGCATCCCTACTCCTAGTACAACCTCTCCATCAATCACATTAAGAAACCAAAACAATGACAAACCCATCTGCCAAAATGTCGATCTAAAACATCTAAAGTAGTAAGACCACTTGAGTGATGGATTAAATCCACTGAGATCAACTATGTTAAAGAAAACAAAATAATTTCTAAAAGACTGTTTAGTCCAATTTTATCATCCTTTTACTTTGCATTTTCATATATGCTATACATACATAAAGTAGTTCAGCCATATAATTAATACAGAAACAAATGAATAGCAGGAGAAATGCACAGAATATTTTACTACTAAGGTTGCACTATATAAAAACTTTGGAATCCATCAACCCACAACTTTGGATTGGACTCTACTACTACCACAAATGCCTCTTCCTATCTTTGTAGGAATCCCGAAACTTTCCTATTCCTGCAGACAGAGGATTATGACTGAAAAAGCGACAGAGCTATTATAAAAATGAGATATTCCCAATTCTATTCTATCTAATAGATATTCCCAATTCTATTATATCTGATAGCATGCCTCTCATTTGAGCTTCTCATGACAATAAGTTCATGGAAAATGGTCTTTTATCATCCCCTCCAAAGTACTAGAAAACAGATTCCAAAATAGATAACTATTAATCCCTCTTATTTAGGGATTAATCCCTTATATCTGATAAAGAAGAAATTTGCTAAGTAGATAGAGATTTATTTAACTTTTTTGAAGCTTCATACAGGTAAGCCCTCAGTGCCTCAGCTGAGTGGTAATTCAGGTTTCATTATACAAAATAAATGTAATTTCTCTTGGGTTTTGGGTTTGGGGATCTGTGCCATTATGAGTGGGCATGTTACACAGATGATCAGGATGAGCCTTTGTGGTCTAACCACACACATCCTCTACTCCAGGGAAACTAAGTGTCTGTTGATATCGGCAGGCCTTAGAAGACCAAGAACTGGAATCAGTCTCTAGCTAGAATTTAAATTAACTTTCTTTAGGTCTGAAATTTCCCATGGGGATCTTTTTAATTCAGGCTTAATGTTCATTAGCCAAGCTTTGCCCTGAACCTGTAATTTGGGTCTTTGTTCTAATTTTCAGGTCACAAGGCCACACATTTTACTATCTTCTAGATTTATGTATTCAACACTCAGAGTATGGAAGAGACAGAGCTGTAAATAAACAGTAAAGAAACACTGGTGAGTGACAGTAAAAGAGTGAACAAAGTGTTATGAAAGCACCAATGGCTGACTACCTTGGCCTGGATAACTCAGGAAAGCTTAGGGTAACATTAAATTTTAAATAGTCTCCAAATATGACTCACATGGAGAAGGGTGGACAACTGTCCAGGGGAAGTCTATCACATATGCAAAAGAATGGAGGCATGAGTGTTCACAGGAGAACTAAAAACATACCAGGTGGTTTAGTGTGGCTGGGAATTGCATGGGCAAAGTTGGGACAAGGAAATAGAGAGAAGGTAGAAACAGAGTAGCAGAAGATAAGGTCAGTAGTGTATCTCAAGACCAAATTTTAAGGGGCTTTTATGTTTTGGGGGAATTTGGATTTTGTTCTGGGGCACTAGAGAAGAATCATGGGTTTTTAATTACACGAGAAGTTAGGTCTTTTTCTTATAAAGAGCTCTTCCCGGTGTCTACATCTCATCTGTTTTGTATCTTCTCACCCAATATTTACTATGAGTTTTGACAGGGTGTTTCTGAATCTTTGATATTTTCATAAGTGGCTGACCCCACCACCTCTTACACAAGAATGTGCTCTGGCTATCAGTTCTATCTTCCCACAGTATCTACACCCTTCTATCACCACTCCATTCTTGACTTTCTCTTGTACTAAAATATATAAGTATATTGGATAAACTCTCAATGATCTAATTAAGGAAATCTTTGAGCATTACATTTTTCAGATTCAAAAATTTGCACTTTAATATTTTAGGGGATTTAAACATTGGGAAATGTCTCCAAAGATAACTGAAACAAAATATACATCTTTGCTGATTCTAGTAATTTAAAAAGCAAGTTAAAAACAATGTCTTTAATCATTTTTTGTTTATTACTTCTATAAGATCATAATGAAGTGAATTCCCCTTTCTGCCCTTTGGAGGTGAAAGCATATACTTTTACAAACGAGGGGAGTTATTCAGTTGCCACAGAACAACTGTGTTAGCAACATAGCTGTTAGGAATTTTTTATGTTGATGTTTAGCATATAGAACTTTGGGCTGCAGGAGGTCATAGAGGATGGAATCATTACAGCAGAAATAGTTGAATCACTCCTGAACTGTTCATGGTCTTGGCTGGTTCCTTTCTCAAGCATTCCCCTCCTAATCCTCCACTCCTGTCCCCAATAACAGACCAATGATCAGTTATAATTGGGCTGGATTAAGAGAAACATCAGCTTATAGGTAATACTTTATACCTCTTTATTTTTCTTTCCTTCATTTTCAATCTTTTCAGTTTAGTCACAGAAATTATCAAAAATATCCTCTACAATTGCTTTTAAAGAAGCAAAACCACAAACTGTGATAACCAAGAAGGCTCTTAAAGTTAATTCCCTGTTGTTAACAAATTCTACACATTCATCTAAAAATATTAATTCTTAATTCTGAGAACATTATTTTCAAAAATAATTTTAGTACTTTTTGCTCTTGTAAGCAAGACTTTGCAGAGACTGCTTTTCTTGAACTTAGCCATGCTGGTATATGGTAAAGAAAGTTTTATCAATGAGACATCAAAACACTGAGTGGTTACTTTTTAATTTAGCCCAAGGTAGAATTCTGTAGTTTAAAATCAGTGACCCATTGTGAAATTCAATTTCCCAATTGCTTAATTAATTTATGTATATAATTTAATGATATTTAATAAAGTATGCATATTCAAAATGCAGTAAGCTTCCACATAAAAATATAGGACAGGATTCCAAATATACCTGAGATTATATGATTTTTCTGAAGACAATCAGCAAGCATTTAAAAATTAATTTTGTTTTACCATTATGAATAATGTATCATTAAAAGACTAAAAATAGCCATTTACTTGTGAACTACAGAAACTAATGGACTATACACCTTTTCCCTCATACTGCTAGCTGCTATTTCAACTACTCATTGAGAATACCTGGCTAAACTAAACTTGTTTAGATTCCTTAAAACACAGAAAAATGTTCACTTTTCTTTCTCAATGACAAAGTGAGTTCATCATCTCATTTGTTCATTTTTGTGGGGTGTTTTTGGGTCACAGTTTAGTGAATGATTCCTTATTTAAAAAATCAAGAGAAAAACTCTACAAAGGTATCTGAGTTATAGCTCCAATTGAGAGGACAAGGGGTAAAAGTCAAAGGTGTAGAGGTAGAGATGAAACATGAACACATTTCACAAATTTTTATCTAAGCAATGCTCCTAAGAGACAAGAGTATCATTCCTATAAGAATAACCACTATGGGACCTAAGCAAAAACATGGATCAAACATGGTCTTCATCAAAGCCTGAAAATGTACAACTCTTAGGCTGGACTTTTATTTTTAAAAAAATCATACTTGGGGGGAGGAGAGAAGATGGCGGAAGAGTAAGACGCGGAGATCACCTTCCTTCCCACAGATACAGTAGAAATACATCTACACGTGGAACTGCTCCTACAGAACACCCACTGAACGCTGGCAGAAAACGTCAGACCTCCCAAAAGGCAAGAAACTCCCCCGGTACTTGGGTAGGGCAAAAGAAAAAAGAAATAACAGAGACAAAAGAATAGGGACGGCACCTGCACCACTGGGAGGGAGCTGTGAAGGAGGAAAGGTTTCCACGCACGAGGAAGCCCCTTCGCGGACAGAGACTGCGGGTGGCAGAGGGGGGAAGCTTCAGAGCCACGGAGGAGAGCGCAGCCACAGAGGTGCAGAGGGCAAAGCAGAGAGGTTCCCGCACGGAGGATCAGTGCCGACCAGCGCTCACCAGCCCGAGAGGCTTGTCTGCTTAGCCGCCGGGGCGGGCGGGGCTGGGAGCTGAGGCTCGGGCTTCAGTTGGATTGCAGGGAGAGGACTGGGGTTGGCGGAATGAACACAGCCTGAAGGGGTTAGCGCACCACAGCTAGCCGAGAGGGAGTCCGGGAAAAAGTCTGCAGCTGCCGAAGAGGCAAGAGACTTTTTCTTGCCTCTTTGTTTCGCGGCGGGCAAGGAGAGGGGATTCAGAGCGCCGCCTAAACGAGCTCCAGAGAAGGGCGCGAGCCGCAGCTATCAGCGCGGATCCCACAGCAACAGGGGCACAGAGGGAAAAACGGAGAGACTCCCGCACAGAGGCTCGGCGCCGAGCAGCGCTCACCAGCCCTAGAGGCTTGTCTGCTCACCCGCCGGGGCGGGCAGGGCTGGGAGCTGAGGCTTGGCTTCGGGCGGATCCCAGGGAGAGGACTGGGGCTGGCGGCGTGAACACAGCCTGAAGGGGTTGGCGCACCACAGCTGGCGGGGAGGGAGACCGGGAAAAGGTCTGCAGCTGCCGAAGAGGCAAGAGACTTTTTCTTGCCTCTTTGTTTCGCTGCGCGCAAGGAGAGGGGATTCAGAGCGCCGCCTAAACGAACTCCAGAGAAGGGCGCGAGCCGCGGCAATCAGCGCGGACCCCAGAGACGGGCGTGAGACGCTGGGGCTGCTGCTGCCGCCACCAAGAAGCCTGTGTGTGAGCACAGGTCACTCTCCACACCGCCCCTCCCGGGAGCCTGTGCAGCCCGCCACTGCCAAGGTCCCGGGATCCAGGGACAACATCCCCGGGAGAACGCACTGCACGCCTCAGGCTGCTGCAACGTCACGCCGGCCTCGGCCGCCGCAGGCTCGCCCCGCCTCCTCTGTACCCCTCCCTCCCCGCGGCCTGGGTGAGCCAGAGCCCCCGAAGCAGCTGCTCCTTTAACCCCGTCCTGTCTGGGCAGGGAACAGACGCCCTCAGGTGACCTACACGCAGAGGCGGGTCCAAATCCAAAGCTGAACCCCAGGAGCTGTGTGAACAGGGAAGAGAAGGGGAAATCTCTCCCAGCAGCCTCAGAAGCAGCGGATTAAAACTCCACAAACAACTTGATGTGCCTGCATCTGTTGAATACCTGAATAGACAACGAATCAGCCCAAATTCAGGAGGTGGACTCTGGGAGCAGGAGATATTAATTTTTCCCCTTTTCCTTTTTTTTGTGAGTGTATATGTATATGCTTCTGGGTGAGATTTTGTCTGTATAGCTTTGCTTTACAATAGCCTTATTTTACTTCACTATATTATAGCCTCTTTCTTTCTTTCTTTCTATTTTTTCTCCCTTTTACTCTGAGCCGTGTGGACGAAAGGCTCTTGGTGCTCCAGCCAGGCATCAGGGCCGTGCCTCTGAGGTGGGAGAGCCAACTTCAGAACACTGGTCCACAAGAGACCTCCCAGCTCCACGTAATACCAAACGGCAAAAATCTCCCAGAGATCTCCATCTCAACATCAAGACCCAGCTTCACTCAACGACCAGCAAGCTACAGTGCTGGACACCCTATGCCAAACAACTAGCTAGAGAGGAACACAACCCCATCCATTAGCAGAGAGGCTGCCTAAAATCATAATAAGGCCACAGACACCCCAAAATACACCACCAGACGTGGACGTGCCCACCAGAAAGACAAGATCCAGCCTCATCCACCAGAACTCAGGCAATAGTTCCCTCCACCAGGAAGCCTACACAACCCACTGAACCAACCTTAGCCACTGGGAACAGATACCAAAAACAACGGGAACTACGAACCTGCAGCCTGTGAAAAGGAGACCCCAAACACAGTAAGATAAGCAAAATGAGACGACAGAAAAACACACAGCAGATGAAGGAGCAGGGTCAAAACACACCGGACTTAACAAATGAAGAGGAAATAGGTAGTCTACCTGAAAAAGAATTCAGAATAATGATAGTAAGGATGATCTAAAATCTTGGAAATTGAATAGACAAAATGCAAGAAACATTTAACAAGGATGTAGAAGAACTAAAGAGGAACCAAGCAATGATGAAAAACACAATAAATGAAATTAAAAATACTCTAGATAGGATCAATAGTAGAATAACTGAGGCAGAAGAAAGGATAAGTGACCTGGAAGATAAAATGGTGGAAATAACTACTACAGAGCAGGATAAAGAAAAAAGAATGAAAAGAACTGAAGACAGTCTCAGGGACCTCTGGGACAACATTAAATGCACCAACATTCGAATTATAGGGGTCCCAGAAGAAGAAGAGAAAAAGAAAGGGACTGAGAAAATATTTGAAGAGATTATAGTTGAAAACTTCCCTAATATGGGAAAGGAAATAGTTAATCAAGTCCTGGAAGCACAGAGAGTCCCATACAGGATAAACCCAAGGAGAAACACGCCAAGACACATATTAATCAAACTGTCAAAAATTAAATATAAGGAAAACATATTAAAGGCAGCAAGGGAAAAACAACAAATAACACACAAGGGAATCCCCATAAGGTTAACATCTGATCTATCAGCAGAAACTCTGCAAGCCAGAAAGGAGTGGCAGGATATACTTAAAGTGATGAAGGAGAAAAACCTACAACCAAGATTACTCTACCCAGCAAGGATCTCATTCAGATTCGATGGAGAAATTAAAACCTTTACAGACAAGCAAAAGCTGAGAGAGTTCAGCACCACCAAACCAGCTTTACAACAAACACTAAAGGAACTTCTCTAGGCAAGAAACACAAGAGAAGGAAAACACCTACAATAACAAACCCAAAACATTTAAGAAAATGGGAATAGGAACATACATATCGATAATTACCTTGAATGTAAATGGATTAAATGCTCCCACCAAAAGACACAGGCTGGCTGAATGGATACAGAAACAAGACCCATATATATGCTGTCTACAAGAGACCCACTTCAGACCTAGAGACACATACAGACTGAAAGTGAGGGGATGGAAAAAGATATTCCATGCAAATGGAAATCAAAAGAAAGCTGGAGTAGCAATTCTCATATCAGACAAAATAGACGTTAAAATAAAGACTATTACAAGAGACAAAGAAGGACACTATATAATGATCAAGGGATCGATCCAAGAGGAAGGTATAACAATTGTAAATATTTATGCACCCAACATAGGAGCACCTCAATACATAAGGCAAATACTAACAGCCATAAAAGGGGAAATTGACAGCAACACAATCATAGTAGGGGACTTTAACACCCCACTTTCACCAATGGACAGATCATCCAAAATGAAAATAAATAAGGAAACACAAACTTTAAATGATACATTAAACAATATGGACTTGATATTTATAGGACATTCCACCCAAAAACAACAGAATACACATTTTTCTCAAGTGCTCAAGGAACATTCTCCAGAATAGATCATATCTTGGGTCACAAATCAAGCCTTGGTAAATTTAAGAAAATTGAAATCGTATCAAGTATCTTTTCCGACCACAACGCTATGAGACTAGATATCAATTACAGGAAAAGATCTGTAAAAAATACAAACACATGGAGGCTACACAATACATTACTTAATAACGAAGTGATTACTGAAGAAATCAAAGGGGAAATCAAAAAATACCTAGAAACAAATGACAACGGAGACACGACGACCCAAAACCTATGGGACGCAGCAAAAGCAGTGCTAAGAGGGAAGTTTATAGCAATACAAGCCTACCTCAAGAAACAGGAAACATCTCGAATAAACAACCTAACCTTGCACCTAAAGCAATTAGAGAAAGAAGCACAAAAAAACCCCAAAGCCAGCAGAAGGAAAGAAATTATAAAGATCAGGTCAGAAATAAATGAAAAAGAAATGAAGGAAACAATAGCAAAAATCAATGAAACTAAAAGCTGGTTCTTTGAGAAGATAAACAAAATTGATAAACCATTAGCCAGACTCATCAAGAGAAAAAGGGAGAAGACTCACTCAGATCAATAGAATTAGAAATGAAAAAGGAGAAGTAACCACTGACACTGCAGAAATACAAACGATTATGAGAGATTACTACAAGCAACTCTATGCCAATAAAATGGACAACCTGGAAGAAATGGACAGATTCTTAGAAATGCACAAACTGCCGAGGTTGAACCAGGAAGAAATAGAAAATATGAACAGACCAATCACAAGCACGGAAATTGAAACTGTGATTAAAAACCTTCCAACAAACAAAAGCCCAGGACCAGATGGCTTCACAGGTGAATTCTATCAAACATTTAGAGAAGAGCTAACACCCATCCTTCTCAAACTCTTCCAAAATATTGCAGAGGGAGGAACACTCCCCAACTCATTCTACGAGGCCACCATCACCCTGATACCAAAACCAGGCAAAGATGTCACAAAGAAAGAAAACTACAGGCCAATATCACTGATGAACATAGATGCAAAAATCCTCAACAAAATACTAGCAAACAGAATCCAACAGCACATTAAAAGGATCATACACCATGATCAAGTGGGGTTTATCCCAGGAATGCAAGGATTCTTCAATATACGCAAATCAATCAATGTGATACACCATATTATCAAATTGAAGGAGAAAAACCATATGATCATCTCAATAGATGCAGAGAAAGCTTTCGACAAAATTCAACACCCATTTATGATAAAAACCCTCCAGAAAGTAGGCATAGAGGGAACTTTCCTCAACATAATAAAGGCCATATATGACAAACCCACAGCCAACATTGTCCTCAATGGTGAAAAACTGAAACCATTTCCACTAAGATCAGGAACAAGACAAGGTTGCCCACTCTCACCACTATTATTCAACATAGTTTTGGAAGTGTGAGCCACAGCAATCAGAGAAGACAAAGAAATAAAAGGAATCCAAATCGGAAAAGAAGAAGTAAAGCTGTCACTATTTGCAGATGACATGATACTATACATAGAGAATCCTAAAGATGCTACCAGAAAACTCCTAGAGCTAATCAATGAATTTGGTAAAGTAGCAGGATACAAAATTAATGCACATTAATCTCTTGCATTTCTATACACTAATGACGAAAAATCTGAAAGTGAAATTAAGAAAACACTCCCATTTACCATTGCAACAAAAAGAATAAAATATCTAGGAATAAACCTACCTAAGGAGACAAAAGACCTGTATGCAGAAAATTATAAGACACTGATGAAAGAAATTAAAGATGATACAAATAGATGGATTGATATACCATGTTCTTGGATTGGAAGAATCAACATTGTGAAAATGACTCTACTACCCAAAGCAATCTACAGATTCAATGCAATCCCTATCAAACGACCACTGGCATTTTTCACAGAACTAGAACAAAAAATTTCACAATTTGTATGGAAACACAAAAGACCCCAAATAGCCAAAGCAATCTTGAGAACGAAAAATGGAGCTGGGGGAATCAGGCTCCCTGACTTCAGACTATATTACAAAGCTTCAGTAATCAAGACAGTTTGGTACTGGCACAAAAACAGAAATATAGATCAATGGAACAGGATAGAAAGCCCAGAGATAAACCCACACACATATGGTCACCTTATCTTTGATAAAGGAGGCAAGCATATACAGTGGAGAAAAGACAGCCTCTTCAATAAGTGGTGCTGGGAAAATTGGACAGCTACATGTAAAAGTATGAAATTAGAACACTCCCTGACACCATGCACAAAAATAAACTCAAAATGGATTAAAGACCTAAGTGTAAGGGCAGACACTATCAAACTCTTAGAGGAAAACATAGGCAGAACACTCTATGACATACATCACAGCAAGATTCTTTTTGACCCAGCTCCCAGAGAAATGGAAATAAGAACACAAATAAACAAATGGGACCTAATGAAACTTAAAAGCTTTTGCACAGCAAAGGAAACCATAAACAAGACCAAAAGACAACCCTCAGAATGGGAGAAAATATTTGCAAATGAAGCAACTGACAAAGGATTAATCTCCAAGATTTACAAGCAGCTCATGCAGCTTAATAACAAAAAAAGAACAACCCAATCCAAAAATGGGCAGAAGATCTAAATAGACATTTCTCCAAAGAAGATATACAGATGGCCTACAGACACATGAAAGAATGCTCAACATCATTAATCATTAGAGAAATGCAAATCAAAACTACAATGAGATATCATCTCACACCGGTCAGAATGGCCATCATCAAAAAATCTAGAAACAATAAATGTTGGAGAGGGTGTGGAGGAAAGGGAACACTCTTGCACTGTTGGTGGGAATGTAAATTGATGCAGCCACTATGGAGAACAGTATGGAGGTTCCCTAAAAAACTACAAATAGAACTACCATACGACCCAGCAATCCCACTACTGGGCATACACCCTGAGAAAACCATAGGTCAAAAAGAGTCATGTACCAAAATGTTCATTGCAGCTCTATTTACAATAGCCAGGACATGGAAGCAACCTAAGTGTCCAATGACAGATGAATGGATAAAGAAGATGTGGCACATATATACAATGGAATATTACTCAGCCATAAAAAGAAATGAAATGGAGTTTTTTGTAGTGAGGTGGATGGAGTTAGAGTCTGTCATACAGAGTGAAGTAAGTCAGAAAGAGAAAAACAAATATAGTATGCTAACACATATATACGGAATCTAAGGGAAAAAAAAAAAAAAAGGCCATGAAGAACCTAGTGGCAAGACGGGAATAAAGACACAGACCTACTAGAGAATGGACTTGAGGATATGGGGAGGGGGTGGGGTGAGATGTGACAGGGTAAGAGAGTGTCATGGACATATATACACTACCAAATGTAAAATAGATAACTAGTGGGAAGCAGCCGCATAGCACAGGGAGATCAGCTCGGTGCTTTGTGACCACCTAGAGGGGTGGGATGGGGAGGGTGGGAGGGAGGGAGATGCAAGAGGGAAGAGAAATGGGAACATACTGTATATGTATAACTGATTCACTTTGTTATAAAGCAGAAGCTAACACACCATTGTAAGGCAATTATACTTCAATAAAGATGTTTAAAAAAAATCATACTTGATAGAAATACTAGTTACAAATTAAAGGGACAGCTCTATTACATTAAAAATGAACATCACAAAGTCACACAAAAAACATGTGCTGTCAGAGGTCCAGATCAAGATGGTGGAGCAGGAAGATTCTGTGCTCAACTCCCTCCACAGACGCACCAAAACTACAACTGTATATAGAACAACTATGTCTGAGAACAACCTGAAGACTAGCAGAACAGATTTTCTGCAACTAAGGGTATAAAGAAATGGCCACATCAAGGCAGGTAGGTGGGGCAGAGGCATTGTCTAGTCAGAACCCACATGTGTTATCAAATGCAAGCCTGTGTGCCCAATGCACAGTGAGGCCAAACAATACCAAAACATCTGAGTTTGGAGCAGAGAAAGGTTTACTGCAGGGCCATGCAAGGAGACGGGTGGCTCATGCCTTAAAAACCCTGAATTCCCCACAGGCTTTCAGGAAAGCCCTTTTATAGGAAAGGTGAGGGAGGGGCATGATTAGTCGTTGCAAACTTCTTGGTATCAGGTCACTGTCAGGTCCCGATGTTCCTCTAAACCTCCACCAAAATAAATGTTATTCTCTGTTTTGACAAGAAAAGACAAGGGCCCAAAACTCAACCTTCGCCCTCCAAGGTCCAGGCCCTGGCTAACAGAAGGGGGTCCCTGCACAGGTCCGTTACCCGGTCTGGGAGCGTTAGTCCAGCAACCAATCTGGGTCCTCCCGCCAGTGCCCAGGCCCAGCTAAGGAGGCAGATCTCAGCCGGTGGTGCCCTCAGGGCCAGGTCCCCAGACCCTGCCCAGCCATCATCACTGAGGGAGCAGAGGGCCCAGGACCCAACGGGCCCTCAGGCTTTTCATTTAAACTGGAGAGAATCACTTGTATAGAACCAGTAGGAATACACGTTGGAGCAAATACCAATCAGGTGAATTGCCAGCTCACAACAATTGCCCCTCTTTGAGAACAGCCCCAGCCACACAGGTGGACGTGAAGTAATGATGTGTGTCCTTGCAACTTAACCCTGACCTCTGGCCACTACGGGCAGACAACTGATCTAAGCTGTACCAATTTTTGAAACTTGAACGGAGAGACTGAAGCTGGTTAAAGCTGTTACCTTAGTGGCGGCGTCCATATACTCCAGCCGCTGAGGCCTCGCCTGGACTGCGACCCATGGAGACTGCCGCTGCCATTACGTCGCAGTGGCGGGGATGGGGGAGAAGTTCGCTGTTGCTTCAAGGCCTGGGCCTGGCCCGTGGGCGGCCGTGGCTGGGGCTCCGGAGCTCTGCAGGGCACAGCGCTCAGCCTGTCTCCGAGCCCCCCAGCTCACCAGACAGCCCCGAGACTGGAAGGCCCTTCCACGCACCTCTCATCCCACTCTGTGCCGCAAGGACCACTGGGAGCTGACTATTGGCTTTTGGCAGGGCGGGACCTCTAATCTCCACGCTCAGAGTCGCGAGCTCATGGTCACGTGCTAATGGTCTCGCTAAGGGTTAAGTGCTAACAGCTGGGTGCCGCTCCGCCCCTATTACAGGTGCAGTGATCCGCAAGTAGGAGGGATATAGCAAAGGCAGAGGTCCCCCATGAGGAGCAAGGGGTCCAAGCCCCACGTTGAGCTCCCCAGCCAGGAGACCCTGCATCGGGAAGACAAGCCCTCATAAAGTCTGGCTTTGAAAACCAGGAGGGCTTACATCTGAAAGAGCTTGAGGGTTGTGGGAAACCAAGACTTCACTCTCGAAGGGTCTTGCAGACAAACTCGCCTAGCAACTACTTGGGCAAAGTACTGTGCAGAGCTCTGGAAATACATCAAGTGTAAAACACCTGTCCCTTGTCCTCCTGGGGCATATTTTAGAGTCAAGGAAATAAATATTAGATAGCTTATTACACAAATACACATTTAATTACTATTGTGGCAACTCTGAATGAAAACCGTTTAACAGAGAGTCTTGATCTCTCTAATCTAGAGAGTCAGGAAGAGCTCTTGAAGGAAGTAAAAACTGAAATAAGTTTTAAAAGACAAGGAGTAATGAACTATGTATGTTGGGAAAGATGGGCCTGAAGAGAAAAGGAAACAAACAGCAACGACCCTAGAGCAGAAGAATCTCTGCTTCTGCAAAGAACTGGAAGACAGCCGGAGGGATGGAAGTGCAGAGAGGGGGGGAGTGATACGAGATGAGGCTGGTGAGTAAGCAAGAGCCTTAGCACATCTGTTAAGTATTTTCGTTTCTACCCTAAGGACAAGGAGAAGCTACTGAAGTGATTTAAGGAATAAAATGTCGAGAGCTTTGACATTTTTTTAAAAGCTTGCTCTGGTGTTGGTTGGGAGAATGGATTCAAAGGGGAGAAGTGTGGGTAGAAATGCAAGGAAACCACGTGGAAAACCATTGCAGCAGTCCAGCTGAGAAGAATGATTGTAGTGCAGTGGTGCAATGGAAATGGAGAGAAATCAAGAGTTCAGGGAACATTTAAGTCTACATTTAGCAGGACTCAGAGATAGATTGTTTTGTGCATGGGGAGGCTAGGATGGGTAGGGTCAGTTTGGGGCATCCTGAGTTTAGGGTGCCTGTGAGTATAAATGCCCATAAGCTGATGGGTATATGGATACAGAGCTCCTGGAAGATGTCAGAGCTACAGATGTTAATGTAGATAATAATATTACCTCATAAATCTGTTAGGAAAATTCAATACAAAAGTGCCTAACAATGCCTGCAACTTAGTAGACTCTCACCCCTCTCCTAAGCAACCTCCTTTTCCACTTTGTGAGTTTATTTCTGGAGTGAGTACCAGTAGTCCTGGACCCCATTTCCCAGACTGCTAAGATCAATAAATGAACAGAAGTAATGGCTTTGACTCCACGCAATATTCAAGTCCTTTCAGATGACCTGTATGGTGACTCTAAGAACATCTCACAGGTCCTTGAAATAAAGAAAGTTATATATTGGAGCCCTACCCAGCCATTTGGCAGGAGAGAGCAAACAAATAAGATCCCCAAGCTTTCTGTACGGAAAGTTTCATATGTTAAATCAACAATGTTCAGATTCCAAACCACCAAGCCAAATTTCTCAATAGGACCTACTACCCTAAGAAATAGCTACACTTCTTAGCCTGTGCACTCCCTCATCGACTTTTGTGGATGCCCAGTCATTATGGAGGTTCTTGTGTGGTAATTATACCTATAGTTTGAATACATCCCTTTCAAAAAAACATATAATTTGGAGGAAAATCAGTCCCCATAACAAAATACTACTTACCATAACTCTAGTTACAAGGCTATTCCCAAGAAAGACATTTACAGACTTTGGCTGAGAGAAAGATTGGTTATAAAAAATAAACATCTCTCTCCTATCTGTGCAATAGATGAAGCAAAGATCTTTCCTTTTTTTTCCCCCCTAGAGCAGGTTATAATTAATCTCAAGAAATTGAGTAGGTGAGTGTATATTATCCATGTTCAGACTTGTGGCATATGTCCAAACTTTGTTCATTTTAGTTTTAAAAAGAATCTTCAGAAATATAATTCTTGTCAATCAGCCAGTAACTGCCTACACCTTGTTCTAAGCACAATTAGTTGAAGCTTTATTTTTCTTACCCTATATTAGGCACTTTTGCACCAAAGTGCTTTGACTATGCTCAGAAGTTACAAAATTATTCCATAGAAAAAAAGCCTTGAAATCTAAAGCTAGAATTATTTTTTGAGCAGATAGATGGTAGATGATAGATAGATAGATAGAAGATAGATAGTTTAACACATCTATATTTTGTGTGAATCAGCCAAATCCCAAAATCATTATTTTTCCAGTCTAAGAAATGCAGATTTCCAATGAATCCATAAACAATTGAATCAATTAAACTTTTATGAAACATAATTCTGAGAAACACAAAGATACACTGTAATGTAAGGAAATTAAAAAATTTTTCATCTTATGAAAAATTTAAACTGAAATAAAAGCATGATCCATTAACCTTATTTCAAAGCTTACACATTCTCCAAGGTCAAGACTAATGGTGACTTGCAGTTGGTGGAAAGAATCACAGAATATTAGACAGTCTACCAATTGGGGGACTTTGGCAAGTCATTTTACTCGTTTGAGCCTGTTCTGTCTCCTCTAAATGGGGTGATAATTCCTACCAGGCAAAACTAGCTGAGGATTAAGGTATTGTATGTGAGACTACTGTCACAGAGTTAATACTCATAAATGCAGGCCATTACTATTTATTATTGCTGTGATTATTATTGACCTGAATTTCATTTTAAGATTATTTAAGCATCGTACCATTTCTTATCCAATATCAGTTCATCACAGAAAAAAAAAGTGTTCATTGTCAGGAGTCCTTGTTACCCATTACTCAATAACTAACAAGTAGGTTAGGTTGTTTTCTATCAAAATGTCATATCAAGCCTCAACAAGATTGATCAGATCATTAGCTGTTAGATTACTGTGTTTCATCAAGTTGCTATACTTGCTTAAGTATTTTATTTTTTAATCTGAAGATGGTTGCAAGTTTTGCCTGCTTGTCCTTTACAATGAGAACCAATTAAGGACTGCTTTCTTTTTATTTGATTGGTGTAACTAGATTAATCATTCTGACATACTAATACGTATAAAGACAATTTGTATTAAATCATTACACAATGCACTGAAGAAGATGTACCTAAAATATTGAAATTGATAACCTGTAACAAGAAAAGGATATATCTTATCCAACCTAAAGGTACACCTAAGCAACTAGAGGGAATAAATGAGTGATGGGGTAAACCACCTAAAAACTTCAACGTTTGATTTAAATTGACTACTTTTTTCTCTATTTTAATTTATAAAACTCTGAATTCTTGAAATGATATTGCCATTTTATTCATGTGAATTCTTTATAAGTTACTATAATTTAAAGGAATTATTTTTCAATATTAAAATTCACTATCCCATATACCATATCTGTATGAAAATTTTAAACTTTTGATAAAAAAAAATTAATACTGAAAATATCAAAAAATTAAACATATTTCTTTTTTCATACAGACATTCCGTATCTTTTAGATGAGAAGTTCTGTATTATTTGAACATAAACATAAAAATCAGAAGGAAAAGAAAGTTAAATATCTTAATTTACACCACAAAAGTAAAAATAAATTTTTAAAAAATAGCTTCAACATCAAGTGAACTAAAAGTTTCAACATCTGCAAGTGGTCATGTATTTGACTACACCTAAACTACCCAAGTGTAGGTTTTTATTCCTCTTGTTCAATTTACTGTGTCGTCCTGCCTCGGAGTCTTATACCTCTGTCCCCCCGCCAGGCCAGACCTCACAGGGACCACAACGCCATCCATCCCAGAGCCCAGCTATGCTCATGAACAATCTTGCCAAAGCCAACACTGCCTACAAATTCCAGATGTTGTGGCTTTGGCCATCTGAACCCAGAATATCTTACCTTCCTTACCTCTTACTATTTCCTAAAACAGTTTTTTCCAAAGCCTGTTCCTCAAACACTTGTCTGGTTAGACATCTTTCAGAAAGAAACAAAACGACTTGGGAAGAAATGCATGCTAACACTGCTCCTGCCTTTTCTTAATATAATAATCTTAGGAAGGAATTAATAAATTCTATAGTAAAGAAACTTGTGTCTTTTCTTTTAATCTAGCATATTAGCATTTTCTTTCTTACCTGACTTCAAAACTAACACACTCAAACAAAACTAACACAGTCACTCTCTCTCTCTTTTCAAAAATACTTACCAACTTATTCTACAGACACACTTTAGGAAATTCTGTTCTTAAATTTACCCTGTGCCCCAGGCAAATTGAACACATGTCCATTCTTGGATTACACGTGTGCTTTGACACTCTGTGCCACCTCCATTGCCACCTAGTGACTTGTACATGTATCTTATTTCTCCTACTATGCTGGAAGTTTTTGAGGATCAGATTACATCTACTTAATTTTATAAAACCTTTGAGTGTCATAAACACAGCAGAAATATTCATATTTGTAACCTTAATGAGTGCATGGTCAGAGCTTACTGAGGTCAAAGACTTCTAGGGTGGAAAGATGAGAATTAGGGGACTCTGGAGAACACGTGAGGAAAGGCCAGTGAATGATAATAGAGCAGACAGAAGCTCTCTCAGCCTTTATGTAGCCAGGAGAAGAATATTGCTTATACCCTTGATGATGGGATGAGACCCAAGTACAGCTTCTTTGCCTACAACATAGAGAATGAAGCAGTAAAACTAGTTAAAGAAAAAAAAAAAAAAAACCTGCAGTATACAGCAGGGCTCTTCAAATGGGGGACATATTTTGAAAAGGTAGGAATTTTAAAGAAATAAATTCCAGATTCTCGACTTCTGTATATATTCTGCCTGAAAATTAATCTGCCTGTGGAGCCAGTGAAGTTCAGGTTCTCCCTTCCTCCTTCCCTTTCACACTGAACCAGCTTTCCACGTGACAAAAGCAAGTCACAGCCCTCTTATGGCTCATTGCCTCCCAAGGCATACATCTTCCACAGCAGCATAGGGACAACTTTGCTGTTGCTTTAATCAAGGCATCATAATCAGCACTCTCACTCATCCACAAAATTTGACATTTTATATTTAATAATGATATGTATAAATTTATAAGATGTTTATACTGTTTTAATCAATTGTATGTTAACATTTATAATGATAACTCAAAGCAGGTAAAAGTTTAATACTTGAAGCCTTTGGTTATATGAAAAAAATAATTTCAATTTATAAACGATCTTTGTTGCAGAGGAGTAGTATATGATAGGGTAATCAATAAGTCTTTCAAGCATAAAAGTATATTACATTAGGATAAAATTCTTTGCAGAAAGTGGAATGGAAGTACAAGCTCAAGGAGAAAAAAAGAACAATGTAAAATTTCCAATGATTACATTAGGTCTTATATATATAATATATACCTATATATCTTTAACAGATATGGTTATCAAACTACTTATGTTTTTTGTATTGCTTAAAATACGTTTAAAAGAGTGATGAAAATTTTTAAATTTCTTAATGTCAATATTTATAATTCACTGGTAATTACATACTCTCTATTTCAAAAAGTTTTCAATTGATTATGAAAAATGATGAATATCTATTTTAAAATGTGTGACGGGTACATTTTTAAAGTTTTTTAAAAAGAGATATGTGGGCAGAAAAGAAACCACAGGCTTAAGGCTAAAAGGTAGAGGTTTGAGGTTAACTGGCTACCATTCTACTTCTAAATTAGAAAAAAATGAAAAGAAGAAGAAAAAGAAAAGAAACAGCTACTGTTTGTGGGTACACCCATATACACACACCCTCCTTCCCTCATTATACGTAGGCCCCATCCTTTGCCTATCTCCTCTACCAGCTCCACCTCTGACATACCTGGTGCTAAAGCCAAGCGTTTCATTCTCTGGCAAGAACCAAAGACCAAGAACCTTAAATTACTCCAGAGCAGTGACCTATGGATGTCACCCAGTGTCCACCCTAGAATGAGCCACTCTCATGAAGCTAGAGGCTGCAACAGGCAATGGAGACCCCCAAGGAAGTTACAGCAAGGACATTGACCAGGTGGGGGAAGCACCTGGAGGGAGCGCACTTGGGTTAAGTGTACAAAGGTATTTTGAGCGAAAACTGCAATAGCCACTTCAGAAGCTGAACAGCCCCAGAGACAATGCTGTGACTGGTGGCAGGAAGCAGCTCCACCCAAGACCTGAAAGATGGAGCAGTCAGGTGTGTAGACAGATAGAGTTGAATATTTGTGAGACCTTTTGAGGGCCTTGTGAGGAAGGAGAGACTGGGGGTTGGTGACCCAGAGTGGGACTCTGAGCCAGAGGACATGGTGATATGGCCCTGAGGCCAATGTCTGTGGTCCTTGACTCCTGCTGTCTAAGGCTGAAGACCTCCATGATTGTGTGGGCCACACATATCTTTTGTTCTGAAAATCCCCCTTAGTATCACCTTCACTATGTCCTTGTCAAATCCGGTATCAAAATCACACAGAGGGCTAAGAAAGTATTCACTTAATTAAGGTTTAAGTATCCACAATGGAGGAAAAAAAACAGCTTGAGATGCTAACATATTTCATGTTGATTTACCACATTAAACAAATTCTGAAGGTAATTGCTTGATCTTTCATTTCATTTTCCTGTGCGGACCCGGCTTCCTCTAACTGAGGGGAAAACACGAGGCCACACAGGTTCAGGGCCTTTGCAGAACTCAGGATTGCAGATTCAGTCTTCAAGAGCCATCATGGACAGAAACAACAGGAGGAGTGATCCAAGTGTTTAGTATCATCAAAATATGTTAGAAACAATGTTTTTCTCTCTGATCCACACACAAGTACACACATTTTCAGATAGTTACCAAGAGGCAAGTTCGTTTAAGATGGTTGACGTTTCTTTCTCCACACAAAATAGTCAAGAAAGTAATCTTTTGCAATTTCTGACCAAAGGAAAGTTCTCTGGAGTTCCCTTGGATAAATGTTTGTCTCTACCTGGGGACTGTGCACCGTGACTTGGAGAAATGAGCACTCCCCTGGAATCAGATGACCTCAATTCCAACCTAACTCTACCATTTGTTATTTGGTTACCTTAGCACCTCAGATACTTCCTCTGCAAAATGAAGATAGTGTCTGCCTCAAGGGGTTGTAAAATTAAAATATAGGTAAAATTGGAGTCAATGTTAATTTTCTTCCTTTCTTTTTCACACCTGAAAGGTATAATCCCCGCATTAAGTGATTGGATTTGAATTGGTCTCCACCTGAGAGCAAAAGAACAATGAACTGAAATAAAAGGTTAAGCACATTTTTACTGGTTGAACAAAAAGGCCAACATTAGAAAAAGCAAAAACCTGCCAATTATATGAATCTAGGTTAATTGTTCAGGAGCTTTTTCTCGTTGCAGTGAAGACTCTAAAACTTAAGTCACTTTCATTCATGAATATTAAATCAAATACATCTAATTTAGCCTAAATTGATATCCCAGCATAAGTAAATGAGTCATATAATGCGTCACATAGGAATATTAATTTTTTTAAGTGAAGGAATACCAGGAGGATGATTTGATTTTAAGGAACTAAGTTTTATTTTTTAGAAAGCAACTGAAGACTGTAGAAATGTCAGTAGAAAATATTTTAGGCAAAAATAATAACAATAATAGTGATAAGTAGCTAAGATTTACTGATACTTATTATCAGGTACTAACTGAGTACTAATATGCTGCAGACATTGGTAGGGAGCTTTTATATATATTAACTCCTCTCAGCCCAAAACAACCCTACAAAATAGGCATTATTATTGTTGTTGTTGTTATTCTGTTGTTATTATTGTTGTTGTTCTGTATGAATGAAGAGCTTGAGGCCCAGAAAGTTCCCCCAACTAGAAGGGGGAGGATCTAGAAAGCAACCCCAAAGTCGGCTTGCTTAACTGCTAGCAGGTAATACTACTAGAAATAGTTTGTGAGACCTGAGGAAACTGAAAATAAAAAGTAAACTGTCAAAGGGATTTTTTTTCCTGATTGTCTTCTTACTCCATGTCCCCATGGGGCTGATATAAGCACAGGTCTTTTGTTAGAGCCAAGAAAAGGAGCATGTTCTGCCTAAATCAATTTCATTAGTGCCAGTTTAGTTACTCTTTTAACAGTATGATTTGAAACACTTGTGAACATAAAAACTGGTAAGATTTTCATTGTTGTTTTCATTTTTACTGGGGAGAAAGACAATGTCAATATAATACAAATATAATTGAGAAATTTTAAAATGTACACCTATTTTTATTTTATTATACTAAATAAACCCTTTAGCATGTTATAAAATACATGTTATAATAATAGGTTTCCACTTACCAAGTCAATACAAGAAATGGTAACAAATTTCTGTAATATTCAAGACATGAAAATGTAGAGAGATGGCAAGTAAAATCCTGGCTTTATGATTATTATTGTTGTTGTTGTTATTTCTATTTCCAAATTTGTGTTACTTTTCTCAGGAATTGTAGCCTGTTTAAGAAAGTGAATCCTACTTGCCTTGAGCAAAACAATCATTTCTCATCCATGCTTAGGATTTCAATATGATCATCTGATGTTCAGTAACACTTTGAAAATTCAGCTTGGGTGACTGTCAAGTTCTACACTCGTGTCTGGGAGCCCTCTCTAACTTGTAACACCATTTGTAGGTTTCCAGCAATCAAGTACACACACCTTCATAGAAAGGGAGTGACCAAGGTTGATTAGTTTATCTAGAGTAATAAAAGGAAAACTCAAAACAACATAATCTCTGTTTCAAGGAATTAACTCAAATTTAATAGAACAATTGCATACCAATGGTGATAATAAAAGCAACAACCAAATAAACATTATTTAATGTCATAAACACTATTTAGACTTGGCCTAAAATTCCTAAAGACAGTGTCCGTTTTGGATCTACACCAAATTCAAAATTCTTTTAGCTGTCAAGCAATTTTTGGTGCTTTCCATGTGCCAATGATGAGATAGGCACTAGGATCAAACGGATAATTAGTAAACAGACACAGTCTCTGACCTAGTGGAGGTTATAGTCTATGTCTGTTCACCCTGATAGAGACTGGATTGGATGAGAGAGACCAAGAAATAATAAACAGTGGTAAGATGATGAAGTGAAATGGGAGAAACAAGAGTAGAAAAAGATGGTCAGAAAAGAGCGAGAGTGACATAATGGGATACATTTAAAAGTGAGAAAGAGAAACGCTGCCCCCAAAGACTCAGGAATACTCAGCCCTGCTTTATTCATTGATCTGAGAGAACCCTTCTTATAGCTTTTTTTATATACCAAAACCTTTCATTATTACAGCAATCTTCATAAGGAGCCTAACTTTATATTCTTAGATTAATATTTATAGTTTCTAAGGCAAATAGTAAGTTCCCATATTTTATTATATTATCTTTCTTTTTCATTTAAACTAACATGCTACAGAGATCAAGATCTAACAATGAGGTGATAAAAAATGAAAAACTGTAAATGTCAGCTCCTTATGAGGCCATAATAGCTTAATGACTGATACTGCACCAACAATGTGTGTAGAAACAATACACACAGCATATGTATATTTTAATTACTCTTACATCATCTGTATTATATTTTAGAAAAGTACTATAAGCAGGAATAAACAAAATTAATCTTTGTGTAGCTATAAAAATTATTTATTTCTAAAATGGATAGTTTTTTGCTGTTAAATATGTATATTACGTGTAGTGCATAACTCTATACATTATATACCTCATATATTTAACAGTGAAAAGCTATGATTATTTATAAAAGAACATTTTTAGTCATTAAATGCCTATGTCATTTGATTCATTGAAATTTTAAGACATCTTTATTGTAATAAAATTACCTGATAGCATATATAATATTCCCCCATTCCTTTATAACCCTTCCTTCAATAATTAGAAAAATGAAATTTAATTTTTATTATAAGGTAAATATTTTGTGAGAATAATTTAAATCTCTCTTAGACAAAAATTTTTACATGGTTTGCTTTAATCATAATTATGGAAACTGTGACTAAAGCAATATGCATTATACAAAGAAAGAAAGAAAGCTAGCTATAGCATAGGCTTAGTATCTCTAGTGTGTTATCAAAGATGATTTAAATAGGATCCTCTAGCATTGGATAACCTAGATAAAATCAGTGCAGGAAATTCAGTGGAATGAAAAAAACATGATCCCGGGCATCTTAGAGAGTACAGCCTAATGAGAGGAATAGCAAGATCAAGAATGTATCTCTATATTTGGGCATTTAGGGAAAGAACAGAAATGGTTATTTGAGAATGACTCAACCTCCAACCCATATGCTGCACACAGTTTATGAAACATTTCACATAAGATATAACTTTGGTGCTATAATCTTAAATTAGTGTGGAGTTGGTGCTACTCCAAACCTGCCTCATTAGGTAGTTACATATTTCTTAGACGCCACTGGTTATAAGAAATATTTTTTAAAGTTCTGCTAAGAATGAAAAAAACACTGCCAATTAAAGATGACATGCCCTTGTTTGTAAAATACATCCCTTTTCCAGAAATGCTAAAGTATGAAAAAAATATGCATCTTGGAATCAGTGAAATCCAATAAAGAAAATCTCACTCAAATCGTCCTCTGGTCTAGCCTTTTCATTATTAATCCTTCCCCAGTGTCCTAAGCTGGTTCATGATCCATACCCAGCATCAGAATAGTAGCAAGTCTCCTTGACTAAATTCTGAATAGTCTGCCCCTCTTTTTGCCAACAGAGCCACTTCAGAGGACATCTTTAATCATATCTTAATACCTTTTCCCTGACAGCTCCTAATTTCTACAGCAAGATCTGTACAATCCTTGAGACTAAGGAAGCTCATGCTTTTCTAAAGTGCTTCCTGCCAAATGTCTCGTTACTACCCGTGTAGTGGACTGGTATTGTCACAAAGATAACACTGGAGTGACTGATAGAAAGAGAAGACACAAGTTACCTTGCCAGAAATAAAGGGTACAAGAACGTGTTGCATGAAGTTTGAGGATGCAGAACAGGAAATATAGGCTTCCGAGGCCCTCAAAGTTCCCTGCAGACTGTGGAGTAAAGATCCTGTCATTGGATGTTCAATCCCCTCCTGTCCTCCAGCTGGCCACCAACTATGCTGAAGACCCTAGGTTTGCGGTACCTGCTAGTCCAAAGGGTGTGATGAGCAGTACAACTCCAGCACACCCCTGAGTAATGGCTGCAAGAGCAGGTAGAACACAGGTCAATTCGTCAGATATAACATCCCCCAATGGAACTATGTTTTGAGCTAGAGATGGATCCTTTATCCCATTGTATATATTTTATTTCCAATTCTATAGGAAAAGACATCCTTTATGCTGAATGTTACCATAAGTCTCTCTCATTGAACAGGCGTAGGGAGACTTTGTTACATCCAATGTGACACATACGGGCATTGTCCTGTCCACAGCAGAACAGGGCATTGATATTTCTATGTCTAACCATTTCAAGTCTACTTACAAGTAGAGTAACCCATACAGTTCAAAGTGTGGAACATACTGGCTGTTGGAATTTTGATTCCTTAGGTAAAATTTACTGATATTCTAATAGCACTTTATTAAAGAGAGAGAAAAAAATGGCCATTTTGAATCACAGGAAGTTCACTTCTAGCACCTACACAGAGAAATCTGTAAAATGACTAGTGGGAGGAAAATATGTCTCACAAGGAATGAATCTCACCACTGAATTCTTTCAGTTCTGTCCTCACACCAAGAAAACTAATCATTAGGGATAAATGCCTACACTGTTTTATTTTCAGATCTAGTAAGGAGAAACCTGTTATTTCTTTCACTCCCTGGATGAGACAGAAAATATTTTCTTGGAGTCTAATAACATAAACTATTCTGCTGATTTTTCAAATTGCGGGGAAACACCTATATTTTACTGTAAATGGAGAATAAATTATGAGTCACAGAGGTAAAAAAAGATTTCTAAAATTCTGCTTTGGTTACAGGTAAGACCAAGGACAACCTGATTCAACATGTAGTGACTGTAAATACTCCTGAGAGGATTCTGGCACAGCTGGGTTTTGGACCCATTTCTGTATGTGTCACTGTGGTGGGGTGGCAGCGGGGGTATACTCATTGACCTTTGTCATTTTCCTACACCTCTGGCCTGGGGAGATAGCACCAAATGGACCACATGGAATGGGTTTCCCAACAAGAAAAGCAAGAGCAGATACTGGAAGAGTGCTGGACAGACATTAACAATAGACTTTTCCCTAAGAGATCTTTTGGTGATATGGGTCCATCATCAACTCTAAATCCCTTGCTTGTCGCTTGGGTGTCTTCCACTTACTGAACTCTCCTGACAAGTGGCAGCGTGGTAATACTACCTTCCAATGTCAGTACAGTGAATATGCCGCCACATACAACTCTTGAGATAGATGGTGCATCATAACCCAAACATTCTATCGTATATTAATGCATATATGTGGAACCTAGAAAAATGATACAGATGAACCGGTTTGCAGGGCAGATACTGAGACACAGATGTAGAGAACAAACGTATGGACACCAAGGGGGGAAAGCGGCAGGGGGTGGGGGTGGGGGTGTGATGAATTGGGAGATTGGGATTGACATGTATACACTGATGTGTATAAAATGGATGACTAATAAGAACCGGCTGTAAAAAATAAATAAAATTCAAAAATTCAAAAAAAAAAATAATAAAGTGCACATAGAATTCAATGATAAAAAAAAAGCTGGAGTAGCAATTCTCATTAAAAAAAATAATAATAACCAAAACATTCAGAGATCAGCAACCTCCACCTGATTTCAGCTACAATGTTGGCTTAATATTTTTACATGGTATTGACTCCTGATCCATGGAGTAGAAACATAGCAATGTGTTAACTACCATCAACTAATTATTGTTTAATAACTGAAAGAAAATCTATTTCCTATGACTTAGATGCTTGTCCCAGATCTATAGTATTCCCTCTCAGTATTTTCAGTTTTGCAGGGTTTTATCTCAAAATAATTTTTGATAATCCTTTATACTGGATGCTGAGACTGTTTTTAATCTTTGCTTTAGTTAAATTATATTTATGGTGCGTTGAGAATTTTCTGACATACCAAAAATTTACTGAGACGCATAGAGATATGTCATTTTCTTGTCTTCTGAGAAAGCTTGTCTATATTGTTAAATGTAGATTAAATATGTTTTAACAAAAATGATTTAGAACTATCATTGGTAAATAATGAGATATAAATAGGAAAACACTGAAAATTAACATAGTTATTAAATAGGATTAATTATTATTAACAGACTACTCATTTGGAAGCTCAAATCCAATTTATGTAACTGCTTGAATAGATATATTCTTTACTTTGATATGGTAAGAATGTAATAATTCACTGTTTTTTCATGCTGATCCAGCTCTTATGATTATAGTTTATATTTCAGACAATTAAAAATGCCAAAAGATCCTACTAGAGGCAAGATGGCGGAAGAGTAAGACACGGAGATCACCTTCCTTCCCACAGATACAGTAGAAATACATCTACACGTGGAACTGCTCCTACAGAACACCCACTGAATGCTGGCAGAAGACGTCAGACCTCCCAAAAGGCAAGAAAATCCCCACGTACTTGGGTAGGGCAAAAGAAAAAAGAAATAACAGAGACAAAAGAATAGGGACGGGACCTGCACCAGTGGGAGGGAGCTGTGAAGGAAGAAAGGTTTCCACACACTAGGAAGCCCCTTCGCGGGCGGAGACTGCGGGTGGCAGAGGGGTGAAGCTTCAGAGCCACGGAGGAGAGCGCAGCCACAGGGGTGCGGAGGGCAAAGAGGAGAGATTTGCGCACAGCAGATCGGTGCCGAGTAGCACTCACCAACCCAAGAGGCTTGTCTGCTCAGCTGCTGGGGCAGGCAGGGGCTGGGAGCTGAGGCTCGAGCTTCGGTGCTAGCCAGGAGGGAGTCCGGGAAAAAGTCTGCAGCTGCCAAAGAGGCAAGAGACTTTTGCTTGCCTCTTTGTTTCACGGCGCACAAGGAGAGGGGATTCAGAGCGCCGCCTAAACGAGCTCCAGAGACGGGCGTGAGCTGCGGCTATCAGCGCGGACCCCAGAGGCAGGCGCGAGCCGCGGCTATCAGTGCGCATCCCACAGCAACAGGGGCGCAGAGGGAAAAACGGAGAGATTCCCGCACAGAGGCTCGGCGCTGAGCAGCGATCACCAGCCCGAGAGGCTTGTCTGCTCACCCGCCGGGGCGGGCGGGGGCTGGGAGCTGAGGCTCGGGCTTCAGTGCTAGCCAGGAGGGAGTCCAGGAAAAAGTCTGCAGCTGCCAAAGAGGCAGGAGACTTTTTCTTGCCTCTTTGTTTCGCGGCGCACAAGGAGAGGGGATTCAGAGTGCCGCCTAAACGAACTCCAGAGACGGGCGCGAGCCGCAGCTATCAGCATGGACCCCAGAGGCGGGCGCGAGCCGTGGCCATCAGTGCGGACCCCAGAGGCGGGCGCGAGCCGCGGCTATCAGCGCGGACCCCAGAGGCGGGCATGAGACCCTAAGGCTGCTGCTGCCGCCACCAAGAAGCCTGTGTGTGAGCACAGGTCACTCTCCACACCGCCCCTCCCAGGAGCCGGTGCAGCCTGCCACTGCCAGGTTCCCGTGATCCGGGAACAACTTCCCCTGGAGAACGCACAGAGCGCCTAAGGCTGCTGCAACGTCACGCAGGCCTCTGCCGCCGCAGGCTTGCCCCGCACCCATACCCCTCCCTCCCCCCGGACTGAGTGACCCAGAGCCCCCGAAGCAGCTGCTCCTTTAACCCCGTTCTGTCTGGGCGGGGAACAGACGCCCTCAGGCGACCTACATGCAGAGGCGGGTCCAAATCCAAAGCTGAACCCCGGGAGATGTGCGAACAAAGAAGAGAAAGGGAAATCTCTCCCAGCAGCCTCAGAAGCAGCGGATTAAAGCTCCACAAACAACTTGATGTACCTGCATCTGTTGAATACCTGAATAGACAACGTATCATCCCAAATTCAGGAGGTGGACTTTGGGAGCAGGATATATTAATTTTTCCCCTTTTCGTTTTTTTGTGAGTGTATATGCGTATGCTTCTGGGTGAGATTTTGTCTGTATAGCTTTGCTTTCACCATTAGTCCTAGGGTTAGGTCCGTCCGTTTTTTTTTGGTTTTTTTTTTTACTTAAAAAATTTTTTTTTCCTAATAAATGTTTTCTTAATAATTTTTTCCTTATTTTCTATTTTTAGAAATTAAAAAAATTGTTTAATAAGTTTTTTCATATTTTTTATTTTGAAAAATTAAAAATTTTTTCTTAATAAATTTTTTCTTAATAATTGTTTTCCTATTTTTATTATAAAAAATTAATAAATCTATTTTTAAAAATCAAAAAAATTTCTTAATAAATTGATTCTTAATAATTTTTTTCTTATTTTTTAATATAATAGCTTTATTTTATTTTATTTTATCCTCTTTCTTTCTTTCTTTCATTTTTTTCTCCCTTTTATTCTGAGCCGTGTGGATGAAAGGCTCTTGGTGCTCCAGCCAGGCGTCAGGGCTGTGCCTCTGAGGTGGGAGAGCCAACTTCAGGACACTGGTCCACAAGAGACCTCCCAGCTCCACGTAATACCAAACGGCAAAAATCTCTCAGAGATCTCCATCTCAACATCAAGAACCAGCTTCACTCAACGACCAGCAAGCTACAGTGCTGGACACCCTATGCCAAACAACTAGCAAGACAGGAACCCAGCCCCATCCATTAGCAGAGAGGCTGCCTAAAATCATAATAAGGCCACAGACACCCCAAAACACACCACCAGACGTGGACGTGCCCACCAGAAAGACAAGATCCAGCCTCATCCACCAGAACCCAGGCACTAGTCCCCTCCACCAGGAAGCCCACACAACCCACTGAACCAACCGTAGCCACTGGGGACAGATACCAAAAACAACGGGAACTACGAACATGCAGCCTGTGAAAAGGAGACCCCAAACACAGTAAGATAAGCAAAATGAGAAGACAGAAAAACACACAGCAGATGAAGGAGCAGGGTCAAAACACACCGGACCTAACAAATGAAGAGGAAATAGGCAGTCTACCTGAAAAAGAATTCAGAATAATGATAGTAAAGATGATCCAAAATCTTGGAAATAAAATACACAAAATGCAAGAAACATTTAACAAGGACGTAGAAGAACTAAAGAGGAACCAAGCAATGATGAAAAACACAATAAATGGAATTAAAAATACTCTAGACGGGATCAATAGCAGAATAACTGAGGCAGAAGAACGGATAAATGACCTGGAAGATAAAATAGTGGAAATAACTACTGCAGAGCACAATAAAGAAAAAAGAATGAAAAGAACTGAGGACAGTCTCAGAGACCTCTGGGACAACATTAAACGCACCAACATTCGAATTATAGGGGTCCCAGAAGAAGAAGAGAAAAAGAAAGGGACTGAGAAAATATTTGAAGAGATTATAGTTGAAAACTTCCCTAATATGGGAAAGGAAATAGTTAATCAAGTCCTGGAAGCACAGAGAGTCCCATACAGGATGAATCCAAGGAGAAACATGCCAAGACACATATTAATCAAACTATCAAAAACTAAATATAAAGAAAACATATTAAAAGCAGCAAGGGAAAAACAACAAATAACACACAAGGGAATCCCCATAAGGTTAACAGCTGATCTTTCAGCAGAAACTCTGCAAGCCAGAAGGGAGTGGCAGGATATACTTAAAGTGATGAAGGAGAAAAACCTACAACCAAGGTTACTCTACCCAGCAAGGATCTCATTCAGATTTGATGGAGAAATTCAAACCTTTACAGACAAGCAAAAGCTGAGAGAGTTCAGCACCACCAAACCAGCTTTACAACAAATGCTAAAGAAACTTCTCTAGGCAAGAAACACAAGAGAAGGAAAGCACCTACAATAACAAACCCAAAATATTTAAGAAAATGGGAATAGGAACATACATATCGATAATTACCTTAAATGTAAATGGATTAAATGCTCCCACCAAAAGACACAGACTGGCTGAATGGATACAAAAACAAGACCCATATATATGTTGTCTACAAGAGACCCACTTCAGACCTAGGGACACATACAGACTGAAAGTGAGGGGATGGAAAAAGACATTCCATGCAAATGGAAATCAAAAGAAAGCTGGAGTAGCAATTCTCATATCAGACAAAATAGACTTTATAATAAAGACTATTACAAGAGACAAAGAAGGACACTATATAATGATCAAGGGATCGATCCAAGAGGAAGGTATAACAATTGTAAATATTTATGCACCCAACATAGGAGCACCTCAATACATAAGGCAAATACTAACAGCCATAAAAGGGGAAATCAACAGTAACACAATCATAGTAGGGGACTTTAACACCCCACTTTCACCAATGGACAGATCATCCAAAATGAAAATAAATAAGGAAACACAAGCTTTAAATGATACATTAAACAATATGGACTTAATTGATACTTATAGCACATTCCACCCAAAAACAACAGAATACACATTTTTCTCAAGTGCTCATGGAACATTCTCCAGGAGAGATCATATCTTGGGTCACAAATCAAGCCTTGGTAAATTTAAGAAAATTGAAAATGTATCAAGTATCTTTTCCGACCACAACGCTATGAGACTAGATATCAATTACAGGAAAAGATCTGTAAAAAATACAAACACATGGAGGCTACACAATACACTACTTAATAACGTAGTGATCACTGAAGAAATCAAAGGGGAAATCAAAAAATACCTAGAAACAAATGACAATGGAGACACGACAACCCAAAACCTAAGGGATGCAGCAAAAGCAGTTCTAAGAGGGAAGTTTATAGCAATACAAGCCTACCTCAAGAAACAGGGAACATCTAGAATAAACAACCTGACCTTGCACCTAAAGCAATTAGAGAAAGAAGAGCAAAAAAACCCCAAAGCTAGCAGAAGGAAAGAAATCATAAAGATCAGATCAGAAATAAATGAAAAAGAAATGAAGGAAACAATAGCAAAAATCAATGAAACTAAAAGCTGGTTCTTCGAGGAGATAAACAAAATTGATAAACCATTAGCCAGACTCATCAAGAGAAAAAGGGAGAAGACTCAAATCAATAGAATTAGAAATGAAGAAGGAGAAGTAACCACTGACACTGCAGAAATACAAACGATTATGAGAGATTACTACAAGCAACTCTATGCCAATAAAATGGACAACCTGGAAGAAATGGACAGATTCTTAGAAATGCACAACCTGCCGAGACTGAACCAGGAAGAAATAGAAAATATGAGCAGACCAATCACAAGCACTGAAATTGAAACTGTGATTAAAAACCTTCCAACAAACAAAAGCCCAGGACCAGGTGGCTTCACAGGTGAATTCTATCAAACATTTAGAGAAGAGCTAACACCTATCCTTCTCAAACTCTTCCAAAATATTGCAGAGGGAGGAACACTCCCCAACTCATTCTATGAAGCCACCATCACCCTGATACCAAAACCAGACAAATATGTCACAAAGAAAGAAAACTACAGGCCAATATCACTGATGAATATAGATGCAAAAATCCTCAACAAAATACGAGCAAACAGAATCCAATAGCACATTAAAAGGATCATACACCATGATCAAGTAGGGTTTATTCCAGGAATGCAAGGATTCTTCAATATACGCAAATCAATCAACGTGATACATCAAATTAACAAATTGAAGGAGAAAAACCATATGATCATCTCAATAGATGCAGAGAAAGCTTTCGACAAAATTCAACACCCATTTATGATAAAAGCCCTGCAGAAAGTAGGCATAGAGGGAACTTTCCTCAACATAATCAAGGCCATATATGACAAACCCACAGCCAACATTGTCCTCAATGGTGAAAAACTGAAACCATTTCCACTAAGATCAGGAACAAGACAAGGTTGCCCACTCTCACCACTATTATTCAACATAGTTTTGGAAGTGTTAGCCACAGCAATCAGAGAAGACAAAGAAATAAAAGGAATCCAAATCGGAAAAGAAGAAGTAAAGCTGTCACTATTTGCAGATGACATGATACTATACATAGAGAATCCTAAAGATGCTACCAGAAAACTCCTAGAGCTAATCAATGAATTTGGTAAAGTAGCAGGATACAAAATTAATGCACAGAAATCTCTTGCATTCCTATATACTAATGATGAAAAATCTGAAAATGAAATTAAGAAAACACTCCCATTTACCATTGCAACAAAAAGAATAAAATATCTAGGAATAAACCTACCTAAGGAGACAAAAGACCTGTATGCAGAAAATTATAAGACACTGATGAAAGAAATTAAAGATGATACAAATAGATGGATTGATATACCATGTTCTTGGATTGGAAGAATCAACATTGTGAAATTGACTCTACTACCCAAAGCAGTCTACAGATTCAATGCAATCCCTATCAAACGATCACTGGCATTTTTCACAGAACTAGAACAAAAAATTTCACAATTTATATGGAGACACAAAAGACCCCGAATAGCCAAAGCAATCTTGAGAACGAAAAATGGAGCTGGGGGAATCAGGCTCCCTGACTTCAGACTGTATTACAAAGCTACAGTAATCAAGACAGTTTGGTACTGGCACAAAAACAGAAATATAGATCAATGGAACAGGATAGAAAGCCCAGAGATAAACCCACACACATATGGTCACCTTATCTTCGATAAAGGAGGCAAGCATATACAGTGGAGAAAAGACAGCCTCTTCAATAAATGGTGCTGGGAAAATTGGACAGGTCCATGTAAAAGTATGAAATTAGAACACTCCCTGACATCATACACAAAAATAAACTCAAAATGGATTAAAGATCTAATTGTAAGGCCAGACACTATCAAACTCTTAGAGGAAAACATAGGCAGAACACTCTATGACATAAATCACAGCAAGATCCTTTTTGACCCAGCCCCTAGAGAAATGGAAATAAAAACACAAATAAACAAATGGGACCTCATGAAACTTAAAAGCTTTTGCACAGCAAAGGAAACCATAAACAAGACCAAAAGACAACCCTCAGAATGAGAGAAAATATTTGCAAATGAAGCAACTGACAAAGGATTAATCTCCAAGATTTACAAGCAGCTCATGCAGCTCAATAACAAAAAAAAAAAACCCAATCCAGAAATGGGCAGAAGACCTAAATAGACATTTCTCCAAAGAAGATATACAGATGGCCAACAGACACATGAAAGAATGCTCAACATCATTAATCATTAGAGAAATGCAAATCAAAACTACAATGAGGTATCATCTCACACCGGTCAGAATGGCCATCATCAAAAAGTCTAGACACAATAAATGCTGGAGAGGGTGTGGAGAAAAGGGAACACTCTTGCACTGTTGCTGGGAATGTAGATTGATACAGCCACTATGGAGAACAGTATGGAGGTTCCTTAAAAAACTACAAATAGAACTACCATATGACCCAGCAATCCCACTACTGGGCATATACCCTGAGAAAACCATAGTTCAAAAAGAGTCATGTACCAAAATGTTCATTGCAGCTCTATTTACAATAGCCAGGACATGGAAGCAACCTAAGTGTCCATCGACAGATGAATGGATAAAGAAGATGTGGCACATATATACAATGGAATATTACTCAGCCATAAAAAGAAATGAAATGGAGGTATTTGTAATGAGGTGGATGGAGTTAGAGTCTGTCATACAGAGTGAAGTAAGTCAGAAAGAGAAAAACAAATACAGTATGCTAACACATATATATGGCATCTTAAAAAAAAAAAAAAAAAAGAAAGGTCATGAAGAACCTAGTGGCAAGAGGCGAATAAAGACACAGACCTACTAGAGAATGGACTTGAGGATATGCGGAGGGGGAGGGGTGAGATGTGACAGGGTGAGAGAGTGTCATGGACATATATACACTACCAAATGTAAAATAGATAGCTAGTGGGAAGCAGCCACATAGCACAGGGAGATCAGCTCAGTGCTTTGTGACCACCTAGAGTGGTGGGATAGGGAGGGTGGGAGGGAGACGCAAGAGTAGGAGATACGGTGATATATGTACGTGTATAGCTGATTCACTTTGTTATACAGCAGAAAGTAACACAACACTGTAAAACAATTATACTCCAATAAAGATGTTTTTAAAAAAAAAAGGAATGTCAGACATTTTATCATATATCTATGTGTTAGGATCGCTTCAGTAACAAGGGAAAACAAGCATCTAACTTAAACTGGCTTAAATATGAAAGAATTTACTGACTCACCCACCCAAAGGACCAAAGTAGGATAAGCTTTAGTTTGACTTAATTAAGAGAGTTTTCTACTTTATACTCTTTTGTGGATCAGCATTATATTGATGCTGTAGCAGTCTGGGCCTCACATCTCTGCAGGAAAACATGTAAAAGAGAAATCATTTCCAAATTTCCCTGGATAGCAAGACAACTTTTCCAGGAGCCTTCAGCAAACTTTTCTCATACTCTAACCCAAATTGTACCAAAGGCCCATTTCTACACTAATAATTGATAAATATCTTTCACCAGTCATGTTCACCCCTAGAGCTTGGCAAAGGATCAGCTACTCCTTATGAGAGTAGTTTTAATGAGCTGCATTAAATCACACATCTTATAGGAAGAAAAAAGGGCAAAATGTTGGGTAGGCAACCAACTACTGCCTTAGGATGAAGTTCAGGCAATATATTTTGCTAGAGAACATGGATGGAATTACTTAGTTTAGAAAGGTGTTCAGTATGTTGGCTTTCCTGACATCCTGTATGCTATATTATCCTAACTGACCGTGGGAATTTGCTATAGGTATCATCCTTGGAGTCTTGCCAACACATAGCATGAATCTTGTGTTCAGGTGGTATAAAGAAAAGGTAGGATAAGCTCAGTCAGTCTCTCCTTTCCATTGTTATCTTTGGTTCATCTACATAAAATAGTCTTGATTTGTTCAATTTGGTTCACAGTTTCAGGGATTTCAGAAACATAACCATGCATTTAACTTTTTTGAATTGCGGAGGGAATTTTTTCACTGTAAGAACAATATCATCACTCATAATGAAATCAAATTTAAAAATCACTAGTAATGTTACTTCTCTAACTCAATTTTTATAAAAATTATGGCCTCATTTTTTCTACTAAGTACATTATAAACATCTCTGTATATTGTGATACAGTTTCCATACCCCTATTGTTAATTCCTTCATAAAATTTTGACAAGTTCATGTATATAACTGACAATATTTAACTGGAAAATTAATTTAAATTTAATTCTAAAATATTTGGCTGTTTCCTACATTTTTCATTGTTTTCCTGATTTGAGGGGGCTAATTCCTTATTTTCAACCTATCCTAGAAATGTCATTGTTCCCATGAGACAAAGATGGCAGAATGACTGCCTATTTCTCCAACTGAATGCCACTTTTAGACAATAAACTCTAGATCCAGATAAAAGAAAGAAGCATTTCATGATATGATATAGACAAGGAACACACTGTATTTGAATTTGAATCATTCAGAAGGAAATTGTACTAGACTATGAACCAGAAGATATGCTGCAGTATAATGCTTGGGAAGTCTCAAAGAGGCTTCTTACCTTCTTTAAATTTAGCCCATTCATAAAACATGATGCCCAAGTATAAAATGAGAAAAATAGTCACTGCCCTCCCCTGCTGCCAAGAGACAGGCAGATTGTTTGATAGTGCATTGTAATTTTTGAAATAATATTTATTTTTCTGCTTATAAAAGTAATATATGCTCATTGTGGACTTTTTTTAAAATTCAGGAAAAATATATAAAAGCAAATATAAGCTACCTGTAAATGTACAGTTCAGAAATAACTTTTAATATAAACTTTAAAGTTGTTTCTACAATTTGTATTTTTAATGGTATAAAATTAGATATAGTTCTGTACACTCCCTTTGACACTTCATGTTGTGAGTGTTGATTTCAAGCAGTAGCATACCAATTCAAAATTGAGTGACATACATCAGAGAAAAAAAAAGAAAAAGGAACCTGAATAACGAGTTTGTGGATCTAACTGCGAACTTGCAAGAAATACAAGAAACGGAACAAATGAAAGGATTCTAGAGGAAATGAGAATGTGGGACATTTCACAAGACGGATGATCTGTTTTCTTCAATAAATAAGTGGCGTGGGAAGAAAGGAGAACTATTCCACATAAAAAGAGACATTAGGTACATAACAACCAAGTGTGATATGTGGACCCTGTATAGATTTCAACTTAACAGAGCCATGTGTAAAAAGGCATTTTTGAGGCAATTTGGAAAACCCAAATATGGACTGAATATGGAGTCTATCTGAATGTAATCATCACTAGATGATATTCAGGAATTATTGCTCATTTCATTACATTTCATAGACAATTGCACTGTGCTATGTTCTCTAAAAACACTATTTCTTGTTAAAGATGCACACTGAAGTATCTACTGGTAAAGTAATACAATTCCTGGGATTTACTTTCTAATACTCCAGCAAAAAGGGGGAGGGGAAAATAATTAACAAGACTGGCAAAATGTTGATTATTGTTTAGGCTGAATGAGGGGGGATCATTACATAGTCTCTCTACCTTTGAGTTATGTCTAAATTTTTCTATAATAAAAAGATGTTTTTATTGTTAAAAAAATTGAGTGACATATTATGATAGACTGCACATCATGTCAAGGTAACAAAAAAAATGATCTTCAATATACCTACATCAAATATTTCTCTACAAAGTAAGCAAAGCAAATTTCTCTGATGTGATCACCAGGCAGCAGTCACAGAAGCAGTGGATTCTTGATGTTGTTCTCTTACCCAGAGACACTAAAAATGCAGAGCACACAGTGAGTCACCAGGATGGGCCCATTCCCCACGAATGCTGCATATCCCTATACATGTATAATGTGAGACAGACAATCGTCTGTGTATTCTAAGAACTTTAGTTTTAAATGCAAACCCTCAGGTCAGAACTCCACACAAAACCTGTCCACTTACCCACTGAGCATTCACCTGAGGGTGTGTATATCACCATCAGGTATCTAGTCTGATAGGCTCGATACCAGCCATCTGGCTTGAGTCTAAAGCCCCAACCCAGGGACTAGAGCCACCTAGCCCCACTACACCACTCTGATAAAATGTTTTTTTATTTTTTTTCTTTTTGCCTTTTTTTTTTTGGCTGCTCCGTGCGGCTTGTGGGATCTTAGTTCCCTGACCAGGGGAACCTGGGCCCTCGGCAGTGTAAGCACAGAGCCCTAACCATTGGACTTCCAGGGAATACCCCAAAATGTTTTACATAGTGTTACCTTAGAAAGACAAGGCAAAGGACCAGAAATCTACCTGTCTGAAAATAAAACTTTTCAGTACCTTGTGGACACCTTTGCAATTCATGTAGATGATTGGCCCGGTAAAAGCAGTCTGGAAATAAAGTAGAAGATTGTCTTTTTACTTGCTTCTACAAAATGATGTAGGCTTCTCCCTAAGATTTGGGAAAATATTCTATGTTCTGTGTGCACCTGGGTGTGACAATTGCCAATGCAAAAAAGTATACATGGTTTCCCTTCCCACACAGTGACAGCAATGTGGATGCTTCTGTGTGAGAGTGTGATGCAGTTGGAAACATCACTATTGCCAACTCTTATCTCTCCCTTGACCTATTTTTGCAATACTTCTTTTCATCAATTTTAGTTGGGCATATGTGCATAGTCTGCTCTCTTGGATTGGAATTTCTCTTCTGTTGAATTTTTACTGTGACCACTCATGAAAACTGCATGGCAGGATTTGGAATTAGAACTGGAGGCTCAGTCTTCACTCTACTACATAGCTGTGTGGCTTTAGACAAGTGACTAAATGTCCCTAAGCCTCAGTTTCCTCATGTGAAAGTGGAGTGAATAATGTCAGACCTTCTTATGTTGGAGTTATTTTGAGGTTCCAGTGAGATTATGTTTATCTGAAAGTTTACTCACTAAAATACAAAAGTAATCATAGCTTCCATGCTTAAACCATTGAATGGTTCCTCTCAATTTATTATAAGATCCTAAATACTTACGGAGTCCTTCATTATCCTGCTTCATTTCTACCCAGACTCATCTCCTACATCTCCCTGCTGGCACTCCAGACACACTAGCCGCTTCATTCAGTTATTTCGTTTTCAAAATAAATGGGGGAAAAAGTCAATTTGACTATCTTTTCAAAACATCTGCAACCTCAAGGCAAGGTCTTCCAAAGTTTGCATCCAAAATGGCCTTTCAAGGTATGAATCACAATCGCCAAGCCTATGCATGCTATTCTGCAGATACTGAGAAAAATCCTTTGAACACCAAAATGTAATATTAATGTCAGTGATCTTGGAATTATGACTTTATGTCTGGCCTTTATAAAAGATCATTTACTCATTTCAAAACTGTTTCTAACTCAACAGGTGTTGTGCCCCGTTTAACTAATTCAGAGTGAAGTCAACAGCAGATGGATAAACAGCTTGGCATCTGGCTTTGGCCCTGCTGCAGAACTGCCAAGAGAAGCCCAAGCATCCTGCATCACCTGCCTTTTCTAAGGTTTCTGTTGTCATACGAATGGCTCATTTTGTGGCTCCAGCAATGCTTGAAATTGGCTGTCTGGTGTCACAGAATGCCTGACCCTGACCAAGGGGCGAATGTCAAACCATGCCAGAATACACAGCTTGGTTTCAAAATGACTAGCGAAATTCACTTCTTAGGAGAAGGGCATTGTGCAGATTTGATGCCAAGAGCTATGGAAAATTATTCTATACTTAATTTAAAAGTTCACTTTTCTGCTTTCTAGTCAGCCATTGTAAATATTAAAGTTATGGAAATATACCCCCTACTTTTATCCTTTCTCCCACCGTTTGCCACTTTCATTCCTCAAAAACTTAAGTGGAAATACAAAGCACTCAATGTAGTCTGATTTTGCTATGAATTTGTCTTAGGTTGGGTTCCCTAGAAGCAGCACTTGAACTGGGTATTCTTGGGCAAGTGATTTATTAAGGGAGTGCTTTCAAGAAACTAAAGGAAGCAGGCTGGGCAGGGAAAGAAGCTGGACAATGATGTAGCTTCAGGAACAGTCTAGCCTCAGACTGGTTCCACAGGGACCTTGGGAGCATGCATTGAACCTCATAGATTAGTTCAACTAGAGGCAAGGGGCTGGGCTATCACCCTCCCATGTCAGCCAATCATTAGCCTACGGCATTTTTCAGGCAAGTTGGCTCATATCAGCCAAGAGCCAACCTCCAGAAGAATGCATCTGTGAGCTCTGAGCAGCCAACACCTACAGCATCTGGGGATGGCTGCAGCAACCTAGTAAAGGGGATCTGAGCAGGGCACCAAAGATTGTACCCACTCCATAGGCTTATTATATTCCTCCCATAAATCTTTGTCATTATAATTATTATGATATTGCTATGACCATATTGTTTTTGGTAAGGAAGCCTAAAGACAAGTAAGAATGATCTTTGAGTTCTAAACTGGGCTGTATCTATTTCAGTCTCATAAAAGTAGCAAGAAACTGAGAATGTGGAAAAGATGTAATTTACTTTTACCCCAGCAATTTACAGATAGCTGATCATGGTCTATAGGAAACTCAAGCAAAGGATATGTAACAGGTTTTTTTTCCTAAACCATTTTATTTCCATTCTGCTATTGTTATTGCCAAGGATTATTCTTAGAAAACAAATAAATTAAAAGCTAACCTGTTCTTCAAGACTCAAAACCTGTGATGACAAAATAATGATTTATCTCACCAGTTAGAATTCAGTAAAATTCATCTTTATTTCACCTGAGCTAATCCAGAACTTCAATTCTGAATGCAAACTATAGTGCATTAGGTGGCATTTTACTGGAAAATAGTTTTATTATTAAAGTCCAGTGATTCAGACAGCTATTCAATTCCTTTTATCCTTGTGTTTTGTTTGAAAGCTTTCAAACACCCAGTAATGACTGTTGCCAAAGTTCTCATATCCAAATACTCAGGAGCATTTTTCCTCTCTTTTACCAGATTCTTTCAAGCTTAAATAAATAAACATTTTGGATTTTATTTCTCAACTAACATTTTGTTTTATTTTGTATTATCCTGCTGAGGACACAAGGGCACTAATTGGCCAGACCTAAAAAATGTATACTGTGGGTAAACACATATGCAGACAATCTTGATACTACATCAATGAATGCCTTGGGCAATATTGCAGACATATTTTAACATTACAGAACACGCATAAATGAATGAATCAACAGCTTAGCCTGGGACCATAAACTATGAAGAAGTAGAGAAATAGTCTCCATACCTTAACCTTCCCAAGTATGCTGGAAGCAAAGAAAGCTTTACCTTGAAGATAATGGAGCTTTAATTTCAGTGCCCTTCCCTTGCTCCTGTTTTGTTCAAACCCTGGGAATGACCCTACAATATTTTCACACATTCATCTATTTTTTTTTTAATTTTGCAGAAGCAATATATTTGATTCCTTTTTTTAAAGAGACCCCCCAAATTATAAATTTCATGTCCTACAAAACTTGGATTCTGCCATGCTTACCCATTACCCGGACCATGTTTTTCTACTTAAGTAGCCAGGTTGGGATGTGATGAGAGGAACTGATTCTTTTGTCACCTGTGGCCCACACATCTTCAGGACAGGGCGAAAGATTCAGTGCCTGCTTTCATCAACCCTATGGCTAAAATCTTTATTTAGAAATGCTTATCATGAGTATTCCCGCCACAGCTAACAGAAATAACACGCTTCAAGGCACTAGAATGTATAGCCCCATGGTCTCTTTTGGTTTCCCTGCCCTGCATGCCACACATCCTTAAAAGACAGTCAGGCAAGGGGCTCCCAAGCATTTATCTGAGGATACAAGATTGTCGTCTCTTTATTAGTGTGTCTGCAGCACCTGAGTCTGCATATGCCATTTAAAATTAAAAGGCCACAGCATTTTAGATCCAATCATAAGACTGCCAATTAAGGTATCATTTGTCTTTGAATAAAAATTATTTGTGTCTGTTTTTCTTTTATGCCCAGGCTCTTATTTACTGTAAATTTCCAGCAGGCAGTATGGACCACAGCTGCTCAACATGTTTGAAAACTATCTAACGCAGATTCATTTGCAAATGGACACTAAATAAATACTCGTTGATGATATGTGATGATTTGGGAAAGATGTTCATTAAAGGTGTTTGATGGGGATTAAATCTTTATGAAAACACTTCTGAGCCAGGGTGACTTTCCCCAAGTCATGACTGATCCACTTCAACAGCTACTAGATATGGAAATCCCTCATATTTAACGCCAGTTCTATGAATTATATAATGCCTCTGAAACTTGAATCCATTAATAGAGTCAGAAAATATGTTTTAAAGTAAGAGAAGAGCTAAAAGCTTCTTCTCCTCTAACTGGGAAAAACAGAAATACCAATTTTGCTCGAAGGAGATCACTCACCAGTGCAAGCTCCTCAGCTTACACATTAAATTCTAATTTTGAGTAGATCTATTCATTTACTATTGCAACAAAATATATTTCAAGTGTTTTAAAACAAGGAAATATACGCCAAGACTTAGAATAATAAAGTGACTTTGAAACAGTTGTCCTTCCCAGTCAGGTAATGCTTGTTTCTGTAAAAAAAGAATGCCAAGCATTTTTTTTTTTCTTCATCCTCTCTTGAGTTGATAGGCGTGAAGCTCCCAAACAAATTTTTTTCTGTCCTGTCTCTGCTCCCTAGGGAAAGCCTGGATTTAATTTTGAGGTCATGTAATGTAGGCAATATAATTTTATAAAATCAAAGAAGGAAAAACCTGAATTCCTGCCATCTTTGGTTCTCCCTTTTGTTTTGAAGGACAAGGGCAGAGGTCTAGTCTGCTTATACATTCCAAAGGAGTAAGGAAGAGACCCCTCCTGGCCTCCTCTCTCCTGATCTTCCCTTTTAGGATACCGAGGCCCTGGGAGGAGCTTATGTCTCCATTGCATAGGCCCTACCATCTGAATTCTGCTGTTCAAATTAAAGTCACACACTGGTAAAAAAAAAAAAAAATCAGATCTGATCACCAGTGTTCATTGTTGATGTTAAGTCTGATAATCAAAAATAGTAGATTTACTGCCTATTATGGCATTGTATAAAGACAGGTAATTAAGAATTTTCTTTTTGGTGATGATATCACCAGCTGACCTAAATCTTGGTTAATTATTTTAGTGATGAGACCTTTTATTTATAGGAATCACCTGTATTAGTTAAGTAGGAAAGTCTGCCTCTCTTGCTCCTTTGGTCTCCCGGACCGGAGCAGGTACATGTCAGATACTTCCACAGCTCAGTACAGGTCAATTTCCAAGGCAAGCACCAACTTAGCACTATAATCCATACTACTTATGGGTGCAGAATGGCTGTTCGGTTCATGTTCTATTTGTAAGTCCAGAGACTCAAAAGAAGTATCAACTCTTCCCCAGGAGTCAGAACTCTGGACAATCATATATGCAGCAGATAGCACACAGAAGATGAGCAATTACAGACACCCTGGGAGACTCAGTGACCGCTTCAACCCATAATACTGAGAGGACCAAGTGTGCATCTCCTCAAAGACCTCAAACCCACGCTAACCCTTGACCCATGGCAGATCCATGAGAGCGGAGCCTGAGAGGAGTCAAATGTTTGAGGATTTTGAAGTGGCACTGCCACAGATATACAGAATATCCTCTGACTAATGGAGACACTGAAATGTCACAGAGAGATTTAATGGGAAAGAAGGCTGGTTATTTATCATATTTCTTTTTTGCTGAGGACCCCAAAATACTATCAATGGTTATATTACCTATAGAGGGCATTATTTATACTACAATTTACCAACTAAACATATCGGGATTTGAATAGTGTTTTTCATGCTCAAAGAGTCAGTGTCAAATAAAAATAGTTGTGACAATAACAGCTAACATATACTGAGCACTTAGCATGTGAAGGGATCTGGACTAAGGGCTCTGTACATTATTTCACTTGACCCTCATGACATGCTTATAAGGTAATAGATATACTAGTAAAACAGTATATTTTATTTATATAGTTAAAATACTTAGCATATATCCCCACTCTTCCATTTATATACAGTGTGATCTTGTTTAAGTTTGTTTGAACTTGTTCAAGTCACTTCTTCTCTTAGTCTCAGTTTCCCCATATGAAAATTAAGAACCCCATTACCTGCCTTCCATACCCCATAAGATTATTGTGAAGATCAAGACACAATAGATGAAAAGCTTGCTATACACTAGTAAACTCACAGGTGAAATTATTATCTACAAAGTTAGGTTTTATGTGTCCACTTGTAGTCACTGGTTATCTTGAGAAGGAAAATGTTTTAAATGCATCAGTGTGGACTTCCCTAGTGGTGCAGTGGATAAGAATCCCCCTGCCAATGCAGGGGACACAGGTTCGATCCCTGGTCCAGGAAGATCCCACATGCCACAGAGCAACTAAGCCCATGCGCCACAACTACTGAGCCTGCGCTGTAGAGCCCACGTGCCACAACTGTTGATGCCCGCGCACCTAGAGCCCATGCTCCGCAACAAGAGAAGCCACCACAATGAGAAGCCCACGCACCACAACGAAGAGTAGCCCCAGCTCGCTGCAACTAGAGAAAGCCTGCATGCAGCAACGAAGACCCAACACAGTCAAAAATAAATAAATAAAAATAAATGAATAAATAAATGCATCAGTGTTTGCTTAAATATGGCAACCTTCCTGTTAGTACATGTATCATAAACCTCTTTTAGTGTGGTCCACCAAAATGGAGAGAGCATATAATCTATATAATACGTTAATATCTGCATGAAATGTGTAAAAGCTTTCACAAAAAACAAAAAAAGCTTTGTGAAAGGTGAAGGTGGTGAAATTATTGATTCCATTTAGGCTTAATTTTAATAAGTTCTCTTATAGATGGCTTTTTATTATATCCTACAGCCATTTAAAAGGTGTTTTAATAAACACTTCTCTTTTATAGCTGCCAATCTTTTTCATCTCCCTATGTCCCACAGAAGTTATCAGCATCAACATGCCATATATTTGGGCTTCCCAGGTGGCGCAGTGGTTGAGAATCTGCCTGCTAATGCAGGGGACACGGGTTCGAGCCCTGGCCTGGGAAGATCCCACATGCCGCAGAGCGGCTGGGCCCGTGAGCCACAACTGCTGAGCCTGCGCGTCTGGAGCCTGTGCTCCGCAACGAGAGAGGCCGCGACGGTGAGAGGCCCGCGCATCGCGATGAAGAGTGGCCCCCGCTTGCCACAACTGGAGAAAGCCCTCGCACAGAAACGAAGACCCAACACAGCCAAAATCAATCAATCAATCAATCAATCAAACATACGCATCTGATTCAAGATCGTCAATTAAAAAAAAAAAAAAAAAAAAAAAAAAACATGCCATATATTAAAAGTCTTCATTAACCAGGGCTAATTATTTGAGAGTTAGGCCTCTCTTTTCCACTTCATGTTCTAAATCAATGATTCTGCGGAGAGTTGCTTCATAGTGTGAGATTTTGTGGGCTGGGTTTTTCCTCCATTTTGGGTCACGCTAGGGCTACTCCTGTGAAATTCAATTAGAACCTTATAATAGTTCTCTGTAAACTTCACTACTTCAAAAACAAACGGTAAGATCTTGAAAGGAGCCTACAACTGCTGGAGAGAGTTTATTAACACTTTGTCAGAAAATGTGTTTTTTGTCTTAGGCAGATCAATCAAACCCACTTCAATTGGCAAGTCCCTCCACTCTCAATGTGAAAAACACAGACTTGTCTAATTCCCTCAAAAAATGTTAAAAAACACTCCAGTTCTTCACAGCTATAACACTATTGAAAAAATGTTCCCCCTTTCAACTTGAAAAAAAAAAGTCACTTTTCATTTGGCATAATGATTATCTAGGGACCATAAATGAGGTAGTAAAAAAAAAAACTATTATTTTAAAGAGCCTAGAGAGAAAGTAAATTCTGTAATTTTAACAAGATTTAAACCTCATTTGCCATACTCTTTAACAGAAAGCAAAAGGGAAGCCAGCTCAGCAAATCAATGCAATTATGAGCCTATTAAAAAACGCACGCACACAAGGGAAGTGAATTGATCAAAATTAGGTAATATCAGCATTTAAAATTTAACCCTGCATTCAACAATCTGCCATTTAATTTTTTGTGATTATGTACAAATAGAAAATGAAACTAATTTTTTAAAGAAATAACAAGTTTTTTAAGCTATAACTTTAAGTTAACTTGGTAATGGTAACAGCAAATGATAAGTACTCAGAAAAAGCAAACATTAAGATTGAATGAAAGCACCCACAGGGCAGACGTAATAATCTGTATGGACAGGAAAAGAGGTTGATAAGGAAATATGACATAACAGAATACAGGTACATTTAGACAGTATTGGGATGGGGGTAGTTAACAAGCAGCAGTAAGGAGAATTTGAACAATTATTTTTAGAAAATTAAATATAACATTTTGAATAGCCAGAGTTGTCTACGTGATTGTTAGTACAAACTTCTGATACTCATTTATGGGCTTTGTTTCTGCTTTCTCTTAAATTGTAAGCTATCAAAAGACAGAAACACAGCTTCTGTTTCCATCATAACTAACTCCTTTACAGCACCTGGTTCACTGCTCTTGCGATGTTCTGTAAAGTACATTAAATTTGTTTGATAGACTAGCTGGCTTACCAGTATGGGAAAACAAAAAAAAATTGTTAGTATTTACACAGCAATAAAATCAGTAACAATCATGTCAGTTCTATTTACTGTATGTATGGCCTCTATCAAAAAGGTATTACTTTTACTAGCTAAAGAGTACTGCTTCTGACTGCCTTGAGGTCATGCAAATAATAAATAATCATGCAATGAATTTCTCTTTAACAATTTCTTACAATAAATATTTATGCAATGGTTTACAGTTTACAACATACTGTTCTGGGATATTATCTCTTTTAATCTCACTTAATCCCAGAATATTTCATTGAGCTTCTGTTAATTTTCTAGTATATTTCTTGCCTGTATCTCCACCCTACTTTAACTTTCAAGTAGCAAGGAACTTGCTAAAAGAAAATAAAAGTCACAATAAAATGTCTACAATCACTGAATTATAATTTATACTTTGATTCCATCAGTTAATTTGTAGGTTATCAGCTAAATTTAACTTTCTGCCCATGTGTACCAACTTGGTAGATGAAATTCAGTAAGAATTATCATCACAACTAAAAATAACACCTAAGCTATCGGGAAAAAAAAATAGGTCTATAATGTCTTCGATGAATCTTTCCCTTTTTACTGATTTTCATTCGCAATTAGCCTCTCAACACGTAATCAAATTATGCAAAAGATGGTAGATTTATTCTATTATATTCTATTTTGGCATAAAGACCCTGATAAGAAAACTAATATGCACTAAAGGAAATTAGACACTAAGACCACTTTTGGACTGCGAATCATAGCCAAGATTCAAATATTAAAATTTGAGCTGTCCCCTACCAAAATTCTTAAAAGCCCATTGACCTGCATTTGCCCTTCTAAATTTCCCTCCTTCCAAATTTTGGTAACCTTAAAACAGTAAAATTGGCATGTAGGACCCCAGATTTCAATAAATAATTTGTCTGCCCTCTGAGACCGTTGATCTCATGGTATTCTCTAAAATTTACTCACCCCAAGCCCATTCCTTTATGGTTGATCTGATAAACCAATCTGAACAGAGGCACTACAATGAAACGGTATTTGCATTTGAATAAAACCTTCTAAAGATCTGATTATTTCAATACAAAGAAATGACTTCAGCGATAGTTACTTCAAATATACATCAATGACTATATGGCAAAACATATGGGAATCATACCCATATCACACTGCCACTCGTTCACCTACTCTGACTAATCACAGGCTGGTTCTCACTACAAGCCCAAATACATTTGCTAGTTGTCCATCAAAATGAATAAACTATGGGTCCTGCTCTCAGAGAGTTTATGCCCCAGATCAGTAGCTCTCAACTGATAAAGATTACCTGGGCCCCTCTTTTAGGGATTCTGATGTGCTGTTTGAGGCAAAGATCCTGAGTTATCTGAGCTAAATTTGGAAAATTCGGTTCCAACCAAGAAAAAGGTGATACATATATAGGGGACAATATACATATATATATTTGTACGTATATGTGTGTGTACATATTAATTCAAATAAGTGCTAAAGCAAAATGGGGAGGAAGTGCCAAGAAAAGAGAAGTGTTATTTTCACTAGGGCATTGAAGGAAGCAGAGGGAGCTTTTGAATTTCATTTTCAGTGGTAAAATTTCCTTTTTAGGCTGAGGAATCACTATGAGTAAGGGCATAGAGATAGGAACATGCATGGTACACCGGGGGAACAGAGAATAACTGGGGTGGGGGTCAAGGTAGATTAAGGTTCATGGAAGAATGTATTTTCTTTCTTCTTAAGTTGTTAAGTCTTTAATAACTTGATGAGTTTACAGTCCAACTGGGCTCCAGGAGAAAAGTATAAACAAAAGCTTAAAAACTGAAATTCATATAATACTATTAAAAACAAAAACAGAAAGTTGAAATCTAGTCAGCTACAGCTGTATGAAAACAAAAAGAGCAGGTCAACCAATTTTCATGGAACTGAAAATGAGTCTTAGCAATGTAGCAATGTAATTTGAATAAAGATTGATGGACCTTTCAGATAATATGAATCTGAATAGAATATAACAGAATAAATCTACCATCTTTTCCATAATTAAGTCCAGAATATGACTTAATGATTTCAAAGAATTTTCCTAGGACCACCTAAAGCTAAGAATACTGGGGGATAAATCAGGATCACTGAAAAGCCACATGTGCTTAGAATAAAGGCAAACTAAATGAGAGTGAAAGGGAGACCATCCCGCTCTCTTTCACTCCTTTGATATAGTAAGGGAGTCAGAAGTAGCCATAACCCAATAGCATCATTCTATGACTCTGAGAAATAAGGTGGAAGCCATTCTGTCAATGGATGGGTGGGAAGCAGGTTGGTTTAAAGGAAGGGCCAGCAATGTTTACTCGGCTATCTTCGGCGGATGCCAACAGGATGCCAACAGTACAATCTTGAAATTCCTCTCCTGAGACAAACTCTACTGGTTCATAATATAGAGACATGAAAGGAGACACCCTTAAACCTTGTTTACCACTTATTTTAATGACAGGGTAGAATGAAACATTATTATAAAATATACATAACATAACATAACATAATATTTCAACTAATCAAAAAGGCTATTTATTTGTGGTCCTGGAGTCCAAGTCTCTGAGACAAGGTTCCTCACAGCTGTCTTTAACTGAGCTAGACACTTTCCTGTCTTCGCCAACAAACTTCTTTCTTCCTGAAACACTTTCTCTCTTAGCTTCTATGTCAGTGTTCTAAATTGTTTCATACCTCAAATGGCCCTTCTCAAGTTCCTCTTTAAAGTCTCTGAATGTTGGCATGTCCAGACCTTATTTCTCAGCCCTCTTCTCTTTCTTTCCTTAATTATACCCTTTCTCCTCATCAGTGATTCTCAAGTGTGGACCGGGACCAGCAGTCATAGCATAATCTGGGGAAATTAGAAATGAAAATTTGGGGGCCCCATCCCATGCTACTGAACCAGAAACTCTGAGGGTAGAGCCAGCAATCTGTATTTTAACAAACCAACCCTGTGTGTGATTCTGATGCACACTAACCTTTGAGAACCACATCTATAGACTATCTCATCCAATCACAAAGCGTCAATATCAATGTATGATTATGACTCCTAAATGTACATCTCTCACCTGATCCCTACCCTGGACTCAAGATGGTATACCCAACTGCTAGCTTGACATCTCCAACTTAATATCATCTAAATAGAATTCTTGATTATTGATTTCTCCCAAGTTTGTCCTCCCACTTTCCCAGTAAATGACACTATCATTCATTCAGTTGCTCAAACTAAAAACTTTGAATTCATCTTTGATTCCTCTTTCACTCATCCCCTCATCAAATCCATCAGCAAGTCCTGTCAACTCTACATCCAAACCATATTCAGGGATCCAATTATTTCTATCTCTTCCTCTTCACTACTACTACCTTAGTCTAAAGCACTATCCAGTGAGACAGAATCAGCAAAAGTCAAAGAAAGGGGGCTTCCCTGGTGGTACAGTGGTTAAGAATCTGCTTGCCAATGCAGGGGACACGGGTCCAAGCCCTGGTCTGGGAAGATCCCACATGCTGCAAAGCAACTGAGCCGGTGCACCATAACTATTGAGCCTGTGCTCTAGAGCCTGCAAGCTACAACTGCTGAGGCCACGTGCTACAACTACTGAAGCCCGCACGCCTAAAGCCTGTGCTCCGCAACAGGAGAGGCCACCACGGTGAGAAGCCCGCGCACCACAACAAAGAGTGGTTCCCACTCGCTGCAACTAGAGAGGGCCTGCGCACAGCAATGAAGACCCAATGCAGCCAAAACTAAATAAATAAATTTTTTAAAAATTATTTTTAAAAAAGTCAAAGAAATAAATTAGAAAACAGAGATTTTAGGTTTTAAGGAATCAGGGGCAATGTAATATCACAACAATTTTTAAAAAGAGGAGGGTCTCAAGTCAGAAACATAATCAATATAACTCTCTAGGATGCCAAGAAAGAGGAAGACTGAGAAAAGAAGTTAGTGTCACCTAAGAGGTCAAGGTAGAATTTAAAAGACTATATGGACTAACGGCCCACATGGAGAAATATTTTGAGAAAAAAAAGGGAGAAGATAAGAGCTGGCTTTGACCTTCTCAAAAAGTCGGTACTGAGGACATCTGCTACAGTAGGAGAAATGACTGAGGAGTTGAATAAGGAAGCAAAGGTTTGAACAGTCACTGCAAAGAAAGACAAGTACTAAAACAACATAAGAAACAGAAATAAATAACTTAGTTAACCTTAATGTGAATCTGTGTTCTGAAGTAACGGACCACCTCCATCTAGAAATGTGTTAAACTGAATATTTGGGATAGTTCTCTTCATGATAGGTCCTCAGATGATTTAAACATTGATATGGATCATCACATAAATTATTTTTTCCATAGCACTTGGCATCAACCATGAAGCAAATGGAAGCATTGGACTTGTTATCATGCGAAGTTTATCCCAGGAAATTACATCACAAATAGTATAGACCTAGCATTTCTAATTACATGAGACTTTTTTCACTTCCTTGGTAACTATTTACATTATTGTTTGGAAAAGACACCTATTCCAGCATCAAAGCATATCAGAAAGATAATTTCTAGCTAAAGTTCAAATGATAAGAGAACACTCCCCAAATGAAAAAGATGAGCCTCAACCAAAACTAGAGACATAAGCAGACCCAATATAAAGCCAAATCCACAGTACAGTGTACAGAATGATAATAGAATTTGACTTCATACTTAAAGGTTATTCGATTTATTGAATCTACAGTGGCAAAGATAAGTGCTCCTTTTTTAAAGTTAAATTTGTTTTTCTATTTTTTCAATTAACTAACTTCAATTGGATTACTCCCATATGCCGGGCCCTTCGGTAGGTGTTGGGGCTATGGACTTGGCATCTGTATCCAAGCAGCATTCAACAGGCTGAAAGGCAGCCAGGGTCAGCACATCCAGAGAATGCTGCAGGCATCACTTCAGGAATCGAAGAAGGGGCAGCTTGACCAGACTGGAGGAGTCAGAGGAAGGCTAAAAGCTGACCATTGAAGGCTTAGTATGAGCTTTCAAGGTGAAAGGAGGGGACATTCTGACCTCTCTTTCCTCATACATCCTGAATTCCCTAAGTAAATGCTATACAAAGTGCGGTCTGGACTGGGGTCAATCCACAAACTATCAATACTTCTGGTCCAAGATGAAGTAAATACAAAAACTAAGAGTAGCATTTGGAAATTTTGTATCAGTTTGACAGGGTAAGTATAAGCCTGTTGAATCTAGTAATAAAAAATTAGGGTTTGTATTTTGTATATATTTGCTTTTATCTAATTATGCTAATAATTCATTTTTATTTTGTTTTTAAAAATACTGGTCTGTGATGGGTTGGAAATGTTTATAAAAACTTAGCTGAAAACATGTCCACACAGAAACCTGTACATGAATATTTATAGCAGCTTTCTTCATAATTGCCAAAACGTGGAAGCAACCAAGATGCCCTTCAGTAGGTGTATGGATATATAAATTGTGGTAAATCCAGAAAAGAAATATTATTTAGTGCTAAAAAGAAATGAGCTATCGAGCCATGAAAATACATGAGGAGGAAGTTTAAATGTGTATTGCTAAACGAAAGAAGTCAATTTGGAAGACTGTATACTGTATTATTCCTACTTTCTGGTAAAGGAAAACTTGGAGACAGTAAAAGGATCAATGGTTGCCAAGGGTTAGGGGGAGAAAGGGATGAATAAGTGGAACACAAAGGATTTTTAGGGCAGTGAAATTATTCTGTATGATACTATAATAGCATATACATGTCATTATGAATTTTCAAAACCCATAGAATGTACAACACCAAGGGTAAACCCTAATGTAAACCATGGACTTTGCGTGATAACAATGATGTGTCAGTGGATTCATGGATTGTAACAAATGTACCACTGTGGTGCAGAATGTTGATTGTGGGCAAGACTGTGCATATATATGGGCAGAGAGTATATGGGAAATCTCTGTACCTTCCAAACCATTTTGCTGTGAACCTAAACCTGCTCTAAAAAAAATAGTCTACTTAAAAAAAAACAAAACTGGTTCTTAACCACAGATGGTTTGAGAGACACACCTCTATTTTCATTACTCGTTGGCCCCAAACCCTACCAGCTCCTCTGACTGTATGAAACATCATGGTAACTCCTTGTAGGAGCCAAGAAAAATGAGGCAGTGGGGGTAATTATTCACCACATGCTACAAATCTTCTTATAAAATTTGATAGTAATAAAATTCAATAAAATTTTAGCAATATATAAGGTAAAATGTAAAAGCCCATCATAAAACCATGCTCAGAGACAATAAGAATCATCAATATAATGAATATTACTTCACTGTTTTTATCTTTGTGGAATAATACTACCTATACTCACTTGCAACTTTCTTTTTTTGTTTACTTTATCTTGTACATTTTCCCATGCAGATTCAGAAAAATGATAGCTGTAAAGACGTAAAATTTGAGTGCCTACTATGTGCCAATGTTCTAAAAATTTCACAATGTTTTATCCATTTGTTTCTCATGAAACCCTATGAAGTAGATATTATTATTCTGCCCATTATACAGATGAGAAAACTGAGGCACAAAGATATAAATAATCTAATCAAGTTCACACAGCTCTTAAGTGTCAGATCTCAAAAATAGAAATATAGATAGTTCACTTTATTCTTTTTAAAGGCTACTTAGCATTCCCATGTTTTAATTTAATGATTTCTATTTTAATAGATATTTGGATGATTTTGTTTTACTATTATAAATAATGCTGCAACATCCCATACATATCACTTTATTCACTTACCTTAGTGTTTCTATACAATAAATTCCCATATGTGGAATGTGAGATCCAAGGGTTTAATACATTTTTATTATAACAGATATTGGCAAACTGTCCTCCAAAATGCTAGCATCCACTGATACAACTATCATGCATTAGAGTTCTCAGCTATTTATCCTTTACAAACGCCATATATTATCACTTAAAAATTCTTTTTTACTCTTAAAACCAAAAATATCTTATTATTGTTACAGGAATCTTAAAGCTACATTATAATGATGTGATATTTCTAGAGATGATTATACATGGCATCTGGGCTTAGGAATCAAATTCCTGTTTCTTACTTCCCCTTCTGCTCTGCCTGTGGAAAGAGGGAATGGACACCCTGAGACCTCCCTAAGAAGCCCTGGCACTAACTACAACCCACAAGGTTTGGCCAAAACTGGACAAGCTTTTGGAAAGTACTAATTCAACTATCATCCAACCTGCTGCAGTCAACCACCTGTCAGTCACTCATCATGGGGCGTGAGGCTCTTGTTTGATAACTTTGCTAAGGGCTGCACAGAAAAAAATCATACAAGACTACATCAGCCAAGCAGTATTCATTGCTTTTCCTCTTCACTGTCCTCTACCTTAAGCCCACCAAATAATTCATTTGCATGACATTTCATCACTTGAACTGCTATTTGTCCTTTAAATGGCATCTTAGCAGTTAAGGTCCTCTAGCTGTCTTCTTTTCCTTCTTCCTTTGGCTGACACTTTTCCTGGAAGTTTGTGAAAAGGCTTGACATTCACAAAGTCTAAAGTCTTCTGGTGACACCAAATGTAACAGGAGTGGAAGCATGATTAGCACAGGGTGACATTATGTCTCTTTAGCATGGTTTAGCTCAGGTTATAGAACCTGGGCAGCTGTAACACAGACGGAGGCTGTGGCCATTTCCCTTCTATTTTATGATCATCCCATCCTGTTTCATTATTTTGTGCTTTCATTACATCCTGGCCTAGCAGTCTGTAGCAGCAGGCTAGAGAGATAAGGCCTGGTAATAAATAAAGTAGAAGGTTAAAACCACAAGAAAGGGAATGTGGGAAATTGTGATGACAAGGCCATATGTTTAGCCTTGGATATGTGCTCTAAGGGTAGTTGGGAGCCTTTTTACCCTCTTTTAAGAGGACTTCACATTTACACTCTGCCTATCATCCAAACATTCATTAAAGCATATGCTTCACAGCCAGGCAAAGAGACTGTTTGACAGCACCCATTTCTTGTTCTAGAGAGTTAAGTACAAAAAACAGGCATAGTGCAAATGGCTTCCACTCAAGATAAAGATCTATAGAATCCTGAATTTTACTGAGAAAAGATATTAGAAAAATATCAATTTACTGATGATTAGCCACAAAGAGGATGGCCCTTTCTATTCACCTTAGATCCCCAAATGTGTAGATAACAGAGTTCTGAAGAGGGATGGTATACAAAGATGTAGAGGGTAAATTCAAACATATTTAATTAATTGAACAATATGACCAATTGATAAATAAATAGGGGGTGGGGAAAATCCTTGCTAGTATCCTTCATGTTATCTTTTTTTTCATAAATTTATTTATTTATTTATTTATTTATTTGTGGCTGCATTGGGTCTTCGCTGCTGCGTGTGGGCTTTTCTTTAGTTGTGGAGAGCAAGGGCTACTCCTTGTTGCGGTGCGCGGGCTTCTCATTGCAGTGGCTTCTCTTGCTGCAGAGCACGGGCTCTAGGTGCATGGGCTTCAGTAGTTGTGGCACACGGGCTCAATAGTTGTGGCTTTCAGGCTTAGTTGCTCTGCGACATGTGGAATCTTCCCGGACCAGGGCTCAAACCCATGTCCCCTGCGTTGGCAGGCAGATTCTTAACCACTGCGCCACCAGGGAAGTCCCATCACGTTACCTTTGACACGTACTGGCTTGCATCACAACTGCAGGGAAAGAAAATTTCCCATAACATACAGCATCTCATTTTACTTTTCATTCAAGTCCTCAACTTTAAATATGGATCTGAATTCCACTGTTAAGGACATGTATCCCAATAATTGTTTGGGAAACCAGAGAATAATGAGAGGAATTTTATTTTATTTTATTTTATTTATTTATTTTTGGCTGCATTATGTCTTTGTTGCTGCGCGCCGGCTTTTCTCCAGTTGCGGAGAGCGGGGGCTATTCTTCATAGTAGTAAGCGGGCTGGGGGCTATTCTTCATAGTAGTAAGTGGGCTTCTCATTGCAGCGGCTTCTCTTGTTGCCGAGCATGGGCTCTAGGCGCACGGGCTTCAGTAGTTGTGGCTCGTGGACTCTAGAGCGCAGGCTCAGTAGTTGTGGTGCACGGGCTTAGTTGCTCCGCGGCATGTGGGATCTTCCTGGATTGAGCCCGTGGATTTTTAACCACTGTGCCTCCAGGGAATTCCTGAAAGAAATTTTAAATCTTTTTCCTGTGCACAGAAAAAAATATTTTCAATACAGATTTAGTAATATTCAGTAATTTTGCCTGTATAGCTCATTTTTTTCAATTTTTTTTTTCCTTGACCACCCCAATACACCGCTTTTTGCTTGATCAAGAAAGAAACAAATCAAAGTTGGACAAAAAGCTACAAATGAAAGGAGTGGCCTGGGAAGCATAAGACAGATATATTTACTAAAGCACGAAGGCTCCCCCTTGTGATGTATTATGGACAGCTGACGCAGCCAGCTAGGAGGCAGCAAGGACTAGTGTTGCATGTCAGGTGTGCATTTGAAATACTAGTCACTGTATCTTATTATTGGATTTTAATTGATTCAGATCTCCTCTAACATGTGTGAGTAACTATAGAACCCAGTAGTCTATGTAAAAATCATTAAAAATAGCTACAAGCATTTTATAGAAACCACAATAATCCATTTAATCCAAATGGATTAAAGATTTAAATGTAATAAAGTACCTAGTGAAATTTTAATGAATAATTTCATGACCTTTAACTGGGGAAGAACTTTCTAAACAGAATATGAAAGTCAAAAGCCATAAAAAAGAAGCTGCTAGATTTGATACATAGAATTCCTAAACTAAATTTCTTAAACTAAATTAAAAGAAAACTTTTTAAAATTTTTACAATATATACAATAGACTGGTATTTAATACAGTTATGAAAAAATGAGCTCCTCCAAAATTTTTAAGAACAAAACAAGCACCCCATATGGTTAATAAACACACTAAGATATATCCAGTTTCACTAGTAATAAAAAATAAATAAAAATTAAAAGACAAATGAAATAGCTTTTTTTTTTCATTTACCTTCCGTCTTGACCCAGATTTAAAAGAATGATAATACTTAATGCTGAGTTTTCAGAAACAGACACTTTTATACATAGGTGGATACATATAGACAAGTTTTCTGGGTGGTAATTTGGATATATATAACTGAATATATACATATGATTGAATGTGCATATTCTTTTAACCAGAAAGGCAATCTCTACAAATTTATCAAACAGACATTCTTGCACAAATAAGAAATGAATATTCAAAGTATTTTCTATTATACTAAAGTACTGCAAACAGTATTAAATGCTCACTTTTTACAGAAATATAGATCAATGGAACAGGATACAAAGCCCAGAGATAAACCAACGCACATATGGTCACCTTATTTTTGATAAAGGAGGCAAGAATATACAATGGAGAAAAGACAGCCTCTTCAATAAGTGGTGCTGGGAAAACTGGACAGCTACATGTAAAAGAATGAAATTAGAAAACTCCCTAATACCATACACAAAAATAAACTCAAAATGGATTAAAGACCTAAATGTAAGGCCAGACACTATCAAACTCTTAGAGGAAAACATAGGCAGAACACTCTATGACATAAATCACAGCAAGATCCTTTTTGACCCACCTCCTAGAGAAATGGAAATTAAAAAAAACCAATGGGACCTAATGAAACTTAAAAGCTTTTGCACAGCAAAGGGAACCATAAACAAGACCAAAAGACAACCCTCAGAATGGGAGAAAATATTTGCAAATGAAGCAACTGACAAAGGATTAATCTCCAAAATTTACAAGCAGCTCATGCAGCCCAATATCAAAAAAACAAACAACCCAATCCAAAAATAGGCAGAAGACCTAAAGAGACATTTCTCCAAAGAAGATATACAGATTGCCAACAAACACAGGAAAGAATGCTCAACATCATTAATCATTAGAGAAATGCAAATCAAAACTACAATGAGGTATCACCTCACACCGGTCAGAATGGCCATCATCAAAAATCTACAAACAATAAATGCTGGAGAGGGTGTGGAGAAGAGGGAACCCTCTTGCACTGTTGGTGGGAATATAAATTGATACAGCCACTACAGAGAACAGTATGGAGGTTCCTTAAAAAACTAAAAATAGAACTACCATACGACCCAGCAATCCCACTACTGGGCATATACCCTGAGAAAACCATAATTCAAAAAGAGTCATGTACCACAATGTTCATTGCAGCTCTATTTACAATAGCCAGGATATGGAAGCAACCTAAGTGTCCATCGACAGATGAATGGATAAAGAAGATGTGGCACATATATACAATGGAATATTACTCAGCCATAAAAAGAAATGAAATTGAGTTATTTGTAGTGAGGTGGATGGACCTAGAGTCTATCATACAGAGTGAAGTAAGTCAGAAAGAGAAAAGCAAATACCGTATGCTAACACATATATATGGAATCTAAAAAAAAAAAAAAAATGGTTATGAAGAACCTAGGGGCAGGACGGAATAAAGATGCAGACCTACTAGAGAATGGACTTGAGGACATGGGGAGGGGGAAGGGTAAGCTGGGACAAAGTGAGAGAGTGGCATGGACATATATACACTACCAAATGTAAAATAGATAGCTAGTGGGAAGCAGCCGCATAGCACAGGGAGATCAGCTCGGGGCTTTGTGACCACCCAGAGGGGTGGGATAGGGAGGGTAGGAGGGAGGAAGATGCAAGAGGGAAGAGATATGGGGATATATGTATATGTATAGCAGATTCACTTTGTTATAAAGCAGAAACTAACACACCATTGTAAAGGAATTATACGCCAATTAAAATGTTAAAAAAAATTTTTTTAAATGCTCATTTTTTCAGATTTGGTAAATAAATAGACTCCTTGTTACAAAAGAATAATACACAGCTGTTTAAAATGATGATATAAACATGCTGTTAGATTCCATGATAAAACTGCTAAGTTAGAAAGGCAAATATTACATAGTCCTATTTTCTATAACTATATTTTTATATACACTTTAAATTTCTAGGTAATTCATGGTTTAATGTCAAGAATGGTTATCTTAGTGGGAGGGAGTTTATAGAGGGAGAGAGGATAACTGGTGATTTCTACTTTTTCTTGATAGCTTCCTTTGTTTTCTGTGTTTCATATAATAGACAAATATAACTTTTATTAAAAAAAACTATTTATCCTTAAAAATATAATGAAATCCTCATTTTAGGCTTTTTTCTCCACCTTAACTGCTTTTTAAAGACTTTAGATAACGAATTAGAAACAGCTAAACATATTTTTAATCTATGTGCCGACTAGTCTTAACCCTGAAGTAAATTTACTGTAGCAGTTGGTTCTGAATATAGAAACCATGGCTAAACTAAATCTGCTAGAGTGGAGTACATTTCTGCAATTGTCTCCTCCAAATGTTCCATTTTACAGATAAAAACATTTTAATTAGGAAGATGCCTTTCCCAAGTCACAGAGCAATGGGCAGCCAGTCAGAATGAAAATTCAGATACTCTCATTCCTCATCAACTTTTTGTTTGACTTCAAACCCCGCTTTTGTGACTTTTATTGAAATGAGTATAGAAACAGAATTTAAGACAGTTCTCACAGCATACTAGTGTTGTCTTGATCAATGACATAAATAATACTGACGGCAGGAGTATTGCCTTACTAGGAAGAGCATATCCAAACCACCCATGCTCCAAATGTGCCATTGGTCACCAGGATTATAACGATGATTAGGAGGAGGAGGATGGTATACTACCACTGAGCTATTGCAATATGCAAGCCCCTGTGTTAAATGCTTTATATGCATTATCTCATTTAATTTTCACTACTTAAATAGAACTTTGTTATTTTCTGCATTTTCTTGAGGAAGCTAAGGTTTAGAAGAGTGACTTACCCAATATCATAGAACTGGTATGACATTCTAGCACCTCCTAGGTATATTTAACTCCAAAATTCAAAAATGAAGGACTTTCCATTGTTACCTGAAACTACTTCAAAGATTCAAAACATATCACATGTCTTCCTGATAGTAGGTTAGAACCAAGCACCATTCTCATAATGTCCAGCATATTATAATGTATTACCAGCCGTGTTGCAATCTATTTTCATGCCTCCTTTAATAATGGTCTCATAAATAATGTGTTAATCAATAGTCAACCTGTACATTACACCTAGAAGCACTAACCCATTGCATACTCGTCAGAAGACAGTGTGTCTTTCTGCTAAACTGTCTTCAGAGAACTTAAAAGTGGTGAGAATACCAGTAAATTATTACATAGCACATATTCAACTATACTTGGACACTTTCAAAATAGGTAATGGGTGTAAATCTTTAGTAGATCTGACTTAACTAAATTTTGCTGTAAATCTTCCTCATTCATTTGCTCTTTTTGTTATATTCTTATTACATGTTTCCTTATTATACTATTTTATTTTCCCTTTCAATCACTCTGCTTATATTTGTCTTCTCAGGTCTTAAACTGTACACTTATTATTTCTCCATCATTCATATTGTAGGCTCCATGTACCCTTCACTCACCCAATGCTTCCCTGGGAGGCAGCAATGATGAGAAGTGAAGGAAAGCAAGAAGGGAGAACCCTATGGAAATGCCAAATAGGTTGGAATTTATGGATTTAACCCAGTGAATCACCTAGTTGCAGAGAGAAAGTAGAGAGCATGAGGCAGAGTCATCTCTCCTTCTCTCTAAGTTTAGATGTGACAAAGATTCTCTCCTTGACCTAACTCTAGCCAGGCTCCTCTGAGCCCTCTTCTCAACTAGCCCTCAACCTTGGCCTATAAAGACTTGAACAAACTAACATAGTTTCTAATGGCTCAAGACCATTTCCCTAAGATGATCCTAGTCCACTTAAAGTGTCTGCCTGAGAAAATGCAAGGATTTCTAAAGAATCTGTTTGTTCCAATCAACATCTGAAGATAGGGCTCCTATGTCTCAGTCTCTATGGGAAGGTAGAAGCCTAGCTTCAATAAGTGCCAGTTAGCAAACCCAGATGGATTTCACATAGACAAACTCCCACTTCTCACTTCTTGTAATTGTTCACTTCCCTGAATCTACTGAGCTCCCATTCAACACCCTCCCTATTCCCACATACTCCCTTTAAAATGCCCAGTCACCTCTGTACAAATTGACGTTGAGTTCAGTTCACACTGGAATCTTTTCCCTATTGCAGTAGTGTATTACTGATTAAAATCTGTCCTGACCACTTTAACTATATGTCTGGCTTTGCTTATCTTTGACAGGTGGGGGCATCACGGGGGCAGGGATATTTGGCAAGAAGAAAACAAGGAAGAACCTAGAGGCACTTCTAGATGTGGTAGACAGGGAGCTCCTTCAGTTTTCTGAGAGCTCTTTTCTTTTTAGACACTCTTGCCCTAGAGAATATGGTGAGTGGGACTCAGAGGAGAAGTAATGTAAGATGTCACTTAACTTGGACTTGTTTTATGCTCAAGGGAAAAAGAAGTAGTTTCCTTTAAGCCTCTGCCAATCAATTCACTAGGGTAAAAAAAATGAGAAAGGAGCTTTAGCAACTAAACAATAAATATTATCTACTTGCACTTTATCAGGGTTAACTCCCAGGAGAAATTTAGAATACATTACAGCCCTGCATTAATGGTGGGAACAAAATGGAACCAAGTAGGAAGATGTGACCAGTGAGAGTGAGAAGTAGCTGTGAATCCAATACAGAGGGCACTGAGTGGGATTCCTGGGCCCAAGGGTAGGAAAGAAAGGATAACAAGAAAGTGTGATAACGTGTACATATGTATCAGGAGGTAGAGCCAGATGATCTGGACCCAAACCCTCCCTCTGGCCCTGACTAGTTGTGTGTTTGTGACTGATCTTGGCCATTTCACTAACCTTCTCTGAAATCCAATAATTTTTCTTATATAAAGGAGGTAATAATACCTGGCTGGCAAAATAACACATAAGCTATGTAAAATGCTTAGCACAGGTTCTGACACCTAGAAGTATAATCAGTTACAGAGTGAGATTTTTCTGCTGTTATGCATCTAGGGTTGCCAGATTTAGCAAATAAAAATATAGGAGGCCCTGTTAAATTTCAATTTCAGATAAACAAGGTATAAATTATTTAGCATAAGTACAACCGGTACAATATTTGACCCCTATTTATCTGAAATTCAAATGTAAATGCATATTCTATATTGTATCTGGGAATGATACAAGTTGCATTCAAATCTGGAGTTAAACAGGCCATGAGTATCACACTTTTGTAAAGGACCTACAATCAATTAAGGGCCAAAGGTCCTCTCTAGGACTCATGAGGAACTGAGCCAAACTGGCTCTGCTACTCCCAGTCATCTCTCACATACCCCATCCACTCCCATCCTCACCACAGAGAGTTGAAGAAAATGTCAGAGAGATTCGTTGGAATAAGGAATTATCAGCCTAGGGAGAGAGTAGTTTTTAACCACCACTCTCAAAGCAAGTGGGAGCATCTCCTTCCCTGGGTTGCATGAGTTGGTTATGTACCTGAGTTGCTGACATGCCCTCTGGACCTATGAGATAGCAGAGCTTTCTGTCATGACAAAGATGCTTGTGTTTCCTATGAAACACATGGGAAGTCAAGTAAACATTTCAGAAGGTATGGGGATTTGAAAGGGTCCTGAAGAGTTAAAGTCAAAGCAGCCTGGCTTGCATCACATTCAGTGCAGTGATGAGGCTCGAGTGGGCCTTCTAAAGCATTCACAAGTGAATCTCACATAAGAGACAATATTTAGATGCCCATTATGCAGAGAGCAGTGATGGTCAGTTAATGGTAATCGTAGAAGCTTCAGCAGTCAAGAGAGATCTACAGCAGTCCCAGGTAAATGAAAAGATTTAACTTCTCTCCACCTCCTACTCCTGAACATACCAGAGGCAGCCAGGAGGTAGAAAGGAGGAAAGGAAAGAACAGAGCACAACTGTACCCCTTGCCAAGTCCCCTAGGCTGAATCCTCACAAGTGCTGAGAGAATGAAGGTGAGGCCTGAATAAGATGTGAGACACAAACTTTAAATTGGACTAGACTGGGCTAAATTTTCTAATAACTGGAAGAAACCAGAAAGCCTGGGATTCACCCAAAATGACATGAAAGATGACAAGGAAAAGGAGATCTAACCAAACATGTTTGGAAATAGTAATTGAAGAAAAATAAAATTGTTTCATGTTTGGACCTGCACTAAGCTCAGCCTCTCTTGGTTGGCACTCTAATTATGCACAGAGTAAGTATAGTCAATCCAGATTCCATATGGGAGCTTCAACCTAAGAGCTCCTTAAATAATTCAGTGTGCTTCAGAACAAGGCTCTGAAGTGTAGGCTGGTGAGGTGGACGAAGCAGAGGTAGGTTTCAGTTCATAAATAAGGGCATCAATTAAATTGTGAGGCAATAAAGATCAGAAGTGTTAGGCTTCGGGGAAAGGCTACTAATAATGAGGTAGAAGTTGGCTTCAGCCACCAGGTCCACTGTTGAGTTTTGGAGATCCCGGGCACCTGGTGAGACAAAATGGCTTACCTGTGGACTTAGATTGGAATTCTGCCCTTCAATTTAGTGTCTCTGAAATGTAAGGTCATAGTTTCTTAAGAAAAAAAAAAAAAGAGCATGGAAAAACCATTTCAAAACTAGTGAATGAGAAAAGTCCTCTTTATATTATTTGAGCTGAGATTCTTTGTAACAGGTAACAGCAGGACAGCCAACCACTAGTTTGAGATTTGCTTCTGATAGCAAGGACACTTCCTGGAACATTTAAAACAAAGAACTGGGGTGTAGGAACCTCCACAGAAGTATCATGGCCTCCACGCTCATGTCACAAAATTACCCCTTTCTTTTAACCTTTAGATCCTTCTTGTTTAAATTGATCTTTTGCCTTTAGTCCTGTTATACTCACAATACAGCTTAGCTCTTAGCTTGTATTTTTCAGGGGTAGTGCCAGTATTAGGTGGCATTTGTCCCCTGAAAAATATTTGCTTTGTAAAACGAATGAGGAATCATGATCTTTTCTTCTTATTGTTTTTATTATTTGATATGTATTCAAAACTCAATATATATACATCAAAGCACTATATAATGTAGATAAACCCAGAATTTTGGTTTCACTGGTTAATGAAATAAGATTTGTTGATCTTCTGAGGGAGTTTGTCAAGTGAAACACAAAACTTAAAATACTAAATACTGCTGAAAATGTCTATTTCTAAATGAATTCAATAGTGAGCAAGTGAAGTTTAAATACATTTAATTTTATATGCATTAAATGCTCTTGTTTTGGTCATATGCTAATTTGATAAAATATTATAAAGTTATTTATAGTCACTATTTTTAGTAAATGTAATAGTTAAATTTTTTTTTAAAAAAGCAAGTGTAACATGCAAAAGATGTATAGCTCTGCCATACTGATCTTTTCTTTATGGTCTCAGTGGATCCCCAAGGTCAGTCCAAAGCAAAAGTAAGAAAAGTAATATCCTAAGGCTTTTTATTCCATTCCATTGCTAACATAGGTCAGACAGTAGTCAGAAGATTAGAAGATGTCATCCCCTAATCTGAGCTTCTGATACTTAAGAGATCACTAGAGGACCCACAAGTATAAAGATTCTGTTCCAGAATGTTTAATGTGCTTTGTAAAGGTGAACTCAAAGATTTACCTGAAAAGGGGAGAGAGATCAGGCCCAGGTCCCGCAGCAGCCAGCATGATACTATTAACATCAAATGCACTACATTCCTTATACTGCTTTAATTATCAATGCTAATAGAAGAAGCATGGGGCAATAAATTCAGGATTTAGCTGGCAAAGGAAAGCTAGTTTTCATGTTTCATTTTTAAAGGAGTTATATTCCTATTTAACTTTAAGTGTCCTTGCATGTTCTTTCAGACTAGTTCTTGCTATATTCTACAAAGCTCTTACTGAAGCAAAGAAAAGGAGAGAAGACCACTAGGATTTTCTTTTTTTTTTTTTTTTTAACTTCAATTATTTACTGTCTACACTCACAGTAAAAGATCACAGACTGTAGATATACTGCCTTTCTTTGCCTTAAGATGATGAGGATTTTATCTGATTTTTGAACTGCTATTTGTCCATTTGAGAACATGTATATATGACACTGTTTATAATGCATTTTCAGATACATTATCTCATATTTTTACTCAGAACCAGCTTCCCCAAGAGTTAGAAAGAACACAAATTACTATTCCCTCTACACAGATAAGGAAATTGAGGCTGGGACAGGTAGAGTGAGTTGACTACCAATGGATCTGAATGAGATATTTTCATTCCTGGTCCAATGCCGTTTGTAAGTAGATGTGCCTTTGGCTTCTTTTCTTGCCTTTTTTTTGCCACCCACTGCCATATTCAGTGGGGACTGATGTCATTGCTAAACTATGGCTACTGTGGTTCCCCAATTTCCTGGCCTTCCTGCTACCATTGGACTGCTTTGGACTTCTTACTACTCTTCTCTCTTTCCTAAGCAAAACTTAAAAGTCCTGCTCAAACTCTGTTCCTCTAGTGAAGACTTTGTATTTGTCCCCGGTAAGGACAAACACATGGATAACCAGAGTGCCATTTGGCCCTGGACCTCACACAAAGACCCGAAAGTTTAGACTTCAACATTGTCTCTGGATGAGGCTATGTGAACAGTCATAGAAAGAATTATCATAGAACTTTAAACGTGTATCCAATCCCTAACCACATGACCTACATACAATATACCAACATACTTATATTTTTATAAATCATATAATTGCCATTTGAATGATATACTGAATTGTAATTTTAAGTGTTAATTTGTTTAAAATAAACATTTGAAATTCACCACAATTGTTGAAATCCTCTTTCTACACTACTTCAATTTTTACTAAAACTAGAGTTTCAACATATGAAATGGCCATAGCTTATCTCAAATTCTAGAAGGTCCCCTTTCCAAGGGGGACCCATAATAGAAAGATGAACAAACAGTGGATAAATGTATATTCAGTAATTTACTTACACTGTGTCCTAAGTGACATCACCTTTTAAAATAAAGAGCTGGAATTGTGCCTACAGCCTACCATCACTAGTAACAATTTTCAAAGATACATTGTTTTTAAAGAAATCATGACAAAAAAATGAGCAACAGATTTTGAGATGGGGCTGATTGGTTAGTTTCAGAGAACTAGCATTTCTCTATTTCAAATATGACTGAGCTAAATATAACTTGTTTATGGAGAAGAACAAGAAACAAAAAAGAAGAGTTAACAAAGTGAAGTTTAACAGAAGAGCAAGTTCAGTCTCTTAGTGTTTAGAGCAATTCATACAACAATTTAGCATATAGAATAATATCAGTCCTTTTCTAACCCATCTCAAACACCCCCTCCTCAGCCACTTCATTAAGAAGTGTTTAGCAGTCCCCATCCTCTGTTCCTGCCAAGCCAATCAGGTCCCCACTAGTTTTTCTCATCCACCTTATACCCATGTCCCTTTTACAGTCTGTGGAAGCTCTCTTAAAGCTCTCTTTCATGTATGAACATTCTCTTAGAAGGAAAACTACTTTCCTGATTTCATCCTAACAAACACACCATTATGTGTACAGTCACAGCAAATCACCATGGCAGTCCCAAGACATGGTTAAACAACAACAAAAACTTTTATAACGGTATCCTAGCAATTGATACGTGTTTTATTCAGAAAACTATTTTGTTTTCCGCTTCTGCTATCTGCCCTCTCATATCCATCACTGCTCTTCTTATTGGAAACCTCTTTCTCTGAAAATCAACTGCAACCATCACAGGTTGAGTTTTAATCTGCATTTATCATGAATAAAGATACATTTCCATTCCCTCCCACTGTTTGTAACCACCATGTACTGTTTTTAATTCTAAATTATTTGTTTTTCTCCTTTTAATAAAGGAGTCATGCTAACTATACTGATTTGAAGGTTTTCCTTCTTGAGGAGCTACGGCAATGAAAATTGGCACCAGTCCTCATACCTTGGGGCAAAAATATTTACAAGTGTCTGGAACCAAATCCTACTGGCCCTACAAGAAACAAGTGCACTCTGCCTTATCGCTCTCTGTCTCTCTGTCTCTGTCTCTGTCTCTGTCTCTTTCTCTCTCTCTCTCTCTATTTTGTTTTCACATGAATCTTTTTTGTGCAGAAACACAACATATTTCATTTAGACGGGTCTCATCGTTCCTTTAATCTAGGAAGCTGGCAGAGAATGTTGAAGTCAAAAAAGAACAAGATGGCACAGTTATATGCGGCCAAAGGTAACGCATACTGTGCAGGCCAGACAGAAATTTTTTTAATGATTTGAAAAACTGATTTAGTAAGCCAAATTCTCCCCAGTGTCTGGATAGAGCTCATGAGAGCCCCATGGAAGGAATAGGGAAATAATTCTCCTCTTCTTGGTGATAAAGAAATTAATGCCCAGGAAGGTTTATGACTCAAGCAGGAGTGTGTACCCCAAGTCCAGTTTTCTGTCCCGGAGTAACCTGCCAGAAGCCAAGAATTCACCATTCTAAGGAGCAATTTAAATATACAAAATATTTAAAATTTCCCCCAAGTGATTGTTGATTCAGATCATTACCACTCTTATTATTGTATTATATTTATTGATGGCAGAGAACAGAAAAGACAGAGAAACCAAAATGTCAGCCAAACAAAAGAAGGACATGCTGTCACTGATCGCATGCCCATCTCATATTTAGAAGCTCAGAAGCTGAGCAAAAAGCAAGTGTGTACCTTAGGCAAGCAGCAGCAGCAACAACACACATTTACAGTTTCTGAAAAGGGCAAAATGTTCAGAGTCTGCATTGTTCAGCACAAAGAATCCCCAAAAGCTTTGGAGACATGTCCTTTTAATGAGAAACAATAGTTTGCGGCCAGATGCTCCTTATCATTATGAACACTTTGGCACCAGAAAGAAGCACAAAAGGGGGCTATGAGCCCAGCGCTTTGAAAATAAAGGCCTCAATGGATAAGTGCACCTATTAATATAAATGGTTCTGAATAGATTCTGCTTCTGCTCCAAGTCTATCAATTAACAGCAATAAAAATAATACACCACTGCAAGAAAAAAAAAACAACAAGATATCAAGCATATCTGGAGACACCTATTTTATTTTTACTAACGGTAATCAGATTAGTTGCATGAATATAAGAATAAAAAAAATGCCCTTGAAAATACTGACATCCTTTAGATTGGTTTCACACTAGAGACAAAATGTCTAGCATTATGCTGATTTGCAGCTATTTTACTGTTGAGCAAAAGTAGTCTAAATATATTTCCATTTAATAATAGAAATGAGAACATGAGCTTCATGGCAAAGTTGCCATGAAAGAAACATGAGTAAATGAACTAATGATGATTATACTGCACTGGTATTTCCTCTATTTATATTGACTGAAGAAAAGGCAGTTTAATTGATATTTGCTTTTCTATTATTTTAAAATCAAAATAAGTATATTAAAGTGTCATCAAATTGGGACTTCCCTGGCGGTCCAGTGGTTAAGACTCTGCGCTTCCAATGCAAGGGGCGCAGTTTCGATCCCTGGTCAGGGAACTAAGATCACACATACCACACGGTGGGGCGAAGAAAATATAAAAAGGAATAAGTAAAAATAAAGTATCATCAAATTATATTAGTATCTAATACTTTGCTGTTAGACAGCATGAGTTTAAATCTCAGCTCTAACACTTCCTAGCTGCATGACCTTGACCCTGCTATGTAACCTCTCTAAACCTCTACTTTTTCATCTGTGAAATGGGAACAGTAAAACGGCCCACTTTATGGGGTTATTGTGAAGATTAAAGAAATAATCTATATGCAGAATTATGACCGGCTCTGGCATTTAGGATCTCCTCAATATATGTTTACCTTTTATTAACATCTAAAATTTAAAGACATTTTAGGAAAATTTGAAAATTGTCATCCAGGAATTTTACAAGCAGTTTTACATTTGGGAATTGTGATATGTATTTTAAATATGTCCATAATATCAAAAAAGAAATCAAATTCACTGTCTAAGCTCTTTTTCCATGGAGGTGCATTAATGCAAATTAGACAGAATGACTTTTCCCAGTTATAATTGGGCTGAAATGAGGTGGAAGGAACAGAAAGACAATTAACTTTAGCTTTTTTTTTTGTAATCTCCAGCAGTTCGGAGTAGGTTTTAGTGCCTGATGGTTGTAGACTGTCAATTCTGCCAGGCGAAATTATTCAGAAACCTTCAAGGGGCTTTGTTTATCTCATTTTTCAATTAACCTCTGCGTTTTAACTTCATCATAATGCCTATGCCAATTCACACCAAAGAACAAACCAAAAAAATCCCCGTTTGCTGTCATTATTTCTTTGCTTCACAAATCAAGTTTTATGTTTCCTTTTTAATGCGTACAGAAAATGCATGAAGGAGGTGCATTTCAGATTGCAAAAGACCAGCAAAGTGGCAAATGATTTAATATAAATTAAGTTTTTGTGTTAACCTTTTTCCCTTTCTTTTCTTTTACTTGTTTCTTCATGTGAGGTAACAGCTAAGTTTAGCACTGCTGAGAGCAAAGATCAAAGTGTGCTTAAAGGCTGGGATTTTTATCATCCTCGTTTGAGATTTCGAGGTCTGCATGGTTACATGTAAGACAGGAGATCAGGATCCATCTCTTCTTCCCTGAGAGTCAATGTCACTAGACTTAAATCTAAATCCCTGTATCACCTTCAAATGTATGTTAATGGCACTAAAACACCTCCCCCTCATTTTTATTGTCAGTACCAGGATAAGAGTAGCTTTTAGATAAGCATGTCCAGATTTTTTTTCACATTATTTAAAAGGTGCTTTTGAATGGATAGCACATTTCAACATAAAGCAAATAAATATTAATGGAAATCTTTAAATAATGAGTCCACTCAAGAGAAAGCCTATAGAAGCTCTACATATGAGGGAAGCAATATAAATGCCATCCAGTGGGTAAAAAATCAAAACACGCATTTCTGAAGATGACCAAGTAGGCGTGCCCAGACAAGTGCCATTATTTTCTTCCGAGAATAAATATTGGTGGGCCCAAGAAATTCCTTAATTATTTGCAAGTCTCCTTCAAATAACATTTTTCTTTTCTCTTCAGATTAAGAAATGGGGTTATATAGAAAGTTTCCATAATGATGGAATTACAGGCTTAATTCATATTTCCACTGAACCAAGTCATTAGGTGACCTTAGAGTTCCCTATACATCACCCCTAAACCCTAACCTGAATGAATCATATCTCCATAAACGAAGTAAGTGCAAACTAAAGTCATTACAATGTTTTTCCTTTCAAGATACCAATACTGATGTATCACTTCAATATTCTTGCTTTGTCTCCATGCATACCATTAAAGTATGAGCTGGTCTGACCTCATCAATCTTTTTCCTGGAAGAAAACACTGTCAGTCAGTAACAGCTTTTGATCATTACAAGCCTAACGAGGATTTTGAGCTAGATTTCTAATCTACCAAATAAAACTCTCTATATCCTATTATTCATCCTTATGAGCAAGGCAGAAAAGAATTTGGTACCTTATTCTTTGGAAGAAAAATAAGTCATTGAAAAATCATCTTAAGTAAAAAATATACCTAATTTCAAGGAAAAAAGAACAACCAAAAATTAGAAATATAATTTTAATAAAGAAATATTGTGAAAACTCAAGTACATTTTTTAAAATACAAAATGTTGAAAACATAACACTAATTCAGAAAAATGTTCTGTACTCAAAGGTAGTAAGCCTCGAGATTCTACACTTCAGAAGAATCGTGAATTGCAATAGCAATAGCCCCAAGGGAATTAATACAGCACTCTCTTTCCTCTTTCTGGTGTAAACAATTTTTTTCCTAACTTGCACAACCCAACTTTTAACTGGGGTATACTCAGAAGGACCTGCCAACTTCTGTGAAAATTGGTCTGAGCATTTGATGCTGTCACAAAGTCTCCACTTTGCTCAAGACAGAGTGGCTGCCAAAGGATTATGAACTGTGCCCTCATCAATACTAGAGATCTCACTTTCCAGATCACTGAACCCAGAGATATGGCCCACAGAGCATGATGAGGGTGAGGAAAACTGACTCAAGAATATTCTGGTTGACATCAGACACTTCAGCATTGGAAAAGCCATCACCTCCATAACTTGCAAAAGCAAAGCATATAAAAGAACCCACTAGTGTTCATGTTATACTTTAGAAATATAAAATATTAACTATTGACATATCGATGTGATCTTTGGTTTTTAATGGTACATAGAAAGTTGACCAATTATGGAGCAATGTTTTATGCTTCCCAATATTGGCATATAAACATTTCAGCTATGTATATACAACCAATGTTCAACATGTACGCATATGTGCTTATACATCAAGTTAAACAAAGCATTGAAAAACAAGTAGTGTTTTTTACTTTTTTCCTTACAGAAAACATTTTGTTTTGAACAAAGCCCAAACCCTAAATAAACATTTCATGATCCAAATACAATATTCACTGATTTGTAAGGAAGTATTTTTATTGATTACTTAGATTTTTCAAATTCTTTCCATATACAGGTTAGTATTGAGTTTTCCAAAGATAGCATTTGTATTGATAAATATAATAGTTTGTGTTAATATCCATTTAAAAATCTGTTTCATACTCCCTACACAAACATCCTCATTAAAGTAAGCTTTATGTTTCAATCACCCTCACAGGGCATTAGAGAAGGTAAAAAGAGTGCTTGAGAATTAAAGGTGTGAAATCATAATAATTTTTTTTTAATTTATTTATTTTATTTGTTTATTTATTTATTTTTGGCTGTGCTGGGTCTTCGGTTCGTGCGAGGGCTTTCTCTAGTTGCGGCAAGTGGGGGCCACTCTTCATCGCGGTGCGGGGACCGCTCTTCATCGCTGTGCGCGGGCCTCTCACTATCGCGGCCCCTCCCGTTGCAGGGCACAGGCTCCAGATGCGCAGGCTCAGCAGCTGTGGCTCACGGGCCCAGCTGCTCCGCGGCATGTGGGATCTTCCCAGACCAGGGCTCGAACCCGTGTCTCCTGCATTAGCAGGCAGACTCTCAACCACTGCGCCACCAGGGAAGCCCCATAATTTTTAATAGGACTTCCAAAAGGATTATAGTTCCACCTTCTGAAGCATCCTCTTAACATATACTTATAGTGACTTAGCAAATTTAAGACAGTATAAGAATCAGCAGAAACAAAATCAGAAAACAAAAGAGTAAATTCGTCAGACTTACCACCATAAAGGAACAAAGTAAATTCTTATAAAACTTCCATTGGAATTCAAGTAATAATGTATATGAACGACATTACTATAATTATAAAGATTAATTTTAGTTTCATTCAGAACCACAAATATAACAGATACAAATCTCCTCAACTCTGTTGACAAAGGGCCATGAGAGAAACAAGGAAAACTGCTGGTGATATTTATTAGGAAGAATATTTTTCCACTTAGTGCCATCTCACTTCTCAAGTAACTGACTTTCACAATGTGCATTTTTGTTTCTCCCAATTTTACTAAGCCTTATTTTATTTAAAAGAGAATAAATAAGTCAATAAGAGATACCCCATACATGTAAACTAATACCCAGTCTAAAGTTACAGACAGAGATTAACCAAGATGGCGGAGTAGAAGGACGTGTTCTCACTCCCTCTTGCGAGAGCACCAGAATCACAACTGGCTGCTGGACAATCATTGACAGGAAGACCCTGGACTTCACCAAGGAGGATACCCCACGTCCAAGGACAGAGGAGAAGCCACAGTGAGACGGTAGGAGGGGCGCAATCAGAGTAAAATCAAATCCCATAACTGCTGGGTGGGGGACTCACAGACTGGCGAACACTTATACCACAGAAGTCCACCCACTGGAGTGAAGGTTCTGAACCCCACGTCAGGCATCCCAACCTGGGGGTCCGGCAACAGGAGGAGGAATTCCTAGAGAATCAGACTTTGAAGTCTAGTGGGAATTGATTCCAGGACTGTGACAGGACTGGGGGAAACAGAGACCCCACTCTTGGAGGGCACACACAAAGTAATGTGTGCATCGGGACCCAGGGGAAGGAGCAGTGACCCTGGGGGAGACTGAACCAGACGTACCTGCTGGTGTTGTGGGGTCTCCTGCAGAGGCAAGTGGTGGCTCTGTTTCACCGTGGGGATAAGGACACTGGCAGCAGAGGTCCTGGGAAGTTCTCCTTGGCGTGAGCCCTCCCAGAGTCTGACATTAAACCCACCAAAGAGCACGGGTAGGCTCCAGTGTTGGGTTGCCTCAGGCAAAACAACCAACAGGGAGGGAATCCAGCCCCACCCATCAACAGTCAAGTGGATTAAGGTTTTACTGAGCTCTGACCGCCACAGCAACAGGGAGGGAACCCAGCCCCACCCATCAACAGTCAAGTGGATTAAGGTTTTACTGAGCTCTGACCACCACAGCAACAGTCAGCTCTACCCACCACCAGAGCCTCCCATCAAGCCTCTTAGATAGCCTCAACCACCAGAGGGCAGACAACAGAAGCAAGAAAAACTACAATCCTGCAGCCTGTGGACCAAAAACCACAGTTACAGAAAGACAGAGAAGATGAAAAGGCAGAGGGCTATGTACCAGATGAAGGAACAAGAAAAAACCCCAGAAAAACAACTAAATGAAGTGGAGATAGCCAACCTTCCAGAAAAAGAATTCAGAATAATGATAGTGAAGATGATCCAGGACCTCGGAATAAGAATGGAGGCAAAGATTGAGAAGACGCAAGAAATGATTAACAAAGACCTAGAAGAATTAAAGAACAAACAAACAGAGATGACCAATACAATAACTGAAATGAAAACTACACTAGAAGGAATCAATAGCAGAATAACTGAGGCAGAAGAACGGATAAGTGACCTGGAAGACAGAATGGTGGAATTCACTGCTGCGGAACAGACTAAAGAAAAAAGAATGAAAAGAAATGAAGACAGCCTAAGAGACCTCTGGGACAACATTAAACACAACAACATTCGCATTATAGGGGTCCCAGAAGGAGAAGAGAGAGAGAAAGGACCAGAGAAAATATTTGAAGAGATTATAGTCGAAAACTTCCCTAACATGGGAAAGGAAATAGCCACCCAAGTCCAGGAAGCGCAGAGAGTCCCATACAGAATAAACCCAAGGAGAAACACGCCGAGACACATAGTTATCAAAGTGGCAAAAATTAAAGACAAAGAAAAATTATTGAAAGCAGCAAGGGAAAAACGACAAATAACATACAAGGGAACTCCCATAAGGTTAACAGCTGATTTCTCAGCAGAAACTCTGCAAGCCAGAAGGGAGTGGCATGATATACTTAAAGTGATGAAAGGGAAGAACCTACAACCAAGATTACTCTACCCAGCAAGGATCTCATTTAGATTTGATGGAGAAATCAAAAGCTTTACAGACAAGCAAAAGCTAAGAGAATTCAGCACCACCAAACCAGCTCTACAACAAATGCTAAAGGAACTTCTCTAAGTGGGAAACACAAGAGAAGAAAAGGACCTACAAAAACAAACCCAAAACAATTAAGAAAATGGTCATAGGAACATACATATCGATAATTACCTTAAACGTGAATGGATTAAATGCCCCAACCAAAAGACATAGACTGGCTGAATGGATACAAAAACAAGACCCATATGTATGCTGTCTACAAGAGACCCACTTCAGACCTAGGGACACATACAGACTGAAAGTGAGGGGATGGAAAAAGATATTCCATGCAAATGGAAATCAAAAGAAAGCTGGAGTAGCTATACTCATATCAGATAAAATAGACTTTAAAATAAAGAATGTTACAAGAGACAAGGAAGGACACTACATAATGATCCAGGGATCAATCCAAGAAGAAGATATAACAATTATAAATATATATGCACCCAACATCGGAGCACCTCAATACATAAGGCAACTGCTAACAGCTATAAAAGAGGAAATTGACAGTAACACAATAATAGTGGGGGACTTTAACACCTCACTTACACCAATGGACAGATCATTCAAAATGAAAATACATAAGGAAACAGAAGCTTTAAATGACACAATAGACCAGATAGATTTAATTGATATATATAGGACATTCCATCCAAAAACGGCACATTACACGTTCTTCTCAAGTGCGCACGGAACATTCTCCAGGACAGATCACATCTTGGGTCACAAATCAAGCCTCAGTAAATTTAAGAAAATTGAAATCATATCAAGCATCTTTTCTGACCACAACGCTATGAGATTAGAAATGAATTACAGGGAAAAAAACGTAAAAAAGACAAACACATGGAGGCTAAACAATACGTTACTAAATAACCAAGAGATCACTGAAGAAATCAAAGAGGAAATAAAAAAATACCTAGAGACAAATGACAATGAAAACACGACGACCCAAAACCTATGGGATGCAGCAAAAGCGGTTCTAAGAGGGAAGTTTATAGCTATACAGGCCTACCTAAAGAAACAAGAAAAATCTCAAGTAAACAATCTAACCTTACACCTAAAGAAACTAGAGAAAGAAGAACAAACAAAACCCAAAGTTAGCAGAAGGAAAGAAATCATAAAGATCAGAGCAGAAATAAATGAAATAGAAACAAAGAAAACAATAGCAAAGATCAATAAAACTAAAAGTTGGTTCTTTGAGAAGATAAACAAAATTGATAAGCCATTAGCCAGACTCATCAAGAAAAAGAGGGAGAGGACTCAAATCAATAAAATCAGAAATGAAAAAGGAGAAGTTACAACAGACACCGCAGAAATACAAAACATCCTAAGAGACTACTACAAGCAACTTTATGCCAATAAAATGGACAACCTGGAAGAAATGGACAAATTCTTAGAAAGGTATAAGCTTCCAAGACTGAAGCAGGAAGAAACAGAAAATATGAACAGACCAATCACAAGTAATGAAATTGAAACTGTGATTAAAAATCTTCCAACAAACAAAAGTCCAGGACCAGATGGCTTCACAGGTGAATTCTATCAAACATTTAGAGAAGAGCTAACACCCATCCTTCTCAAACTCTTCCAAAAAATTGCAGAGGAAGGAACTCTCCCAAACTCATTCTATGAGGCCACCATCACCCTGATACCAAAACCAGACAAAGACACTACAAAAAAAGAAAATTACAGACCAATATCACTGATGAATATAGATGCAAAAATCCTCAACAAAATACTAGCAAACAGACTCCAACAACACATTAAAAGGATCATACACCACGATCAAGTGGGATTTATCCCAGGGATGCAAGGATTCTTCAATATACGCAAATCAATCAATGTGATACACCATATTAACAAATTGAAGAAGAAAAACCATATGATCATCTCAATAGATGCAGAAAAAGCTTTTGACAAAATTCAACACCCATTTATGATAAAAACTCTCCAGAAAGTGGGCATAGAGGGAACCTACCTCAACATAATAAAGGCCATATATGACAAACCCACAGCAAACATCATTCTCAATGGTGAAAAACTGAAAGCATTTCCTCTAAGATCAGGAACGAGACAAGGATGTCCACTCTCACCACTATTATTCAACATAGTTCTGAAAGTCCTAGCCACGGCAATCAGAGAAGAAAAAGAAATAAAAGGAATACAAATTGGAAAAGAAGAAGTAAAACTGTCACTGTTTGCGGATGACATGATACTATACATAGAGAATCCTAAAACTGCCACCAGAAAACTGCTAGAGCTAATTAATGAATATGGTAAAGTTGCAGGATACAAAATTAATGCACAGAAATCTCTTGCATTCCTATACACTAATGATGAAAAATCTGAAAGAGAAATTATGGAAACACTCCCATTTACCATTGCAACAAAAAGAATAAAATACCTAGGAATAAACCTACCTAGGGAGACAAAAGACCTGTATGCAGAAAACTATAAGACACTGAGGAAAGAAATTAAAGATGATACCAACAGATGGAGAGATATACCATGTTCTTGGATTGGAAGAATCAACATTGTGAAAATGAGTATACTACCCAAAGCAATCTACAGATTCAATGCAATCCCTATCAAATTACCAATGGCATTTTTTACAGAGCTAGAACAAATCATCTTAAAATTTGTATGGAGACGCAAAAGACCCCGAATAGCCAAAGCAGTCTTGAGGCAAAAAAATGGAGCTGGAGGAATCAGACTCCCTGACTTCAGACTATACTACAAAGCTACAGTAATCAAGACAATATGGTACTGGCACAAAAACAGAAACATAGATCAATGGAACAAGATAGAAAGCCCAGAGATTAACCCACGCACCTATGGTCAACTAATCTATGACAAAGGAGGCAAAGATATACAATGGAGAAAAGACAGTCTCTTCAATAGGTGGTGCTGGGAAAACTGGACAGCTACATGTAAAAGAATGAAATTAGTATACTCCCTAACACCATACACAAAAATAAACTCAAAATGGATTAGAGACCTAAATATAAGACTGGACACTATAAAACTCTTAGAGGAAAACATAGGAAGAACACTCTTTGACATAAATCACAGCAAGATCTTTTTTGATCCACCTCCTAGAGTAATGGAAATAAAAACAAAAATAAACAAGTGGGACCTAATGAAACTTCAAAGCTTTTGCACAGCAAAGGAAACCATAAACAAGACCAAAAGACAACCCTCAGAATGGGAGAAAATATTTGCAAACGAATCAACGGACAAAGGATTAATCTCCAAAATATATAAACAGCTCATTCAGCTCAGTATCAAAGAAACAAACACCCCAATCCAAAAATGGGCAGAAGACCTAAATAGACATTTCTCCAAAGAAGACATACAGACGGCCACGAAGCACATGAAAAGATGCTCAACATCACTAATTATTAGAGAAATGCAAATCAAAACTACAATGAGGTATCACCTCACTCCTGTTAGAATGGGCATCATCAGAAAATCTACAAACAACAAATGCTGGAGAGGGTGTGGAGAAAAGGGAACCCTCTTGCACTGTTGGTGGGAATGTAAATTGATACAGCCACTATGGAGAACAATATGGAGGTTCCTTAAAAAACTAAAAATAGAATTACCATATGACCCAGCAATCCCACTACTGGGCATATACCCAGAGAAAACCATAATTCAAAAAGACACATGCACCCGAATGTTCATTGCAGCACTATTTACAATAGCCAGGTCATGGAAGCAACCTAAATGCCCATCAACAGACGAATGGATAAAGAAGTTGTGGTACATATATACAATGGAATATTACTCAGCCATAAAAAGGAACGAAATTGAGTCATTTGTTGAGACGTGGATGGATCTAGAGACTGTCATACAGAGTGAAGTAAGTCAGAAAGAGAAAAACAAATACCGTATATTAATGCATGTATGTGGAACCTAGAAAAATGGTACAGATGAGCCAGTTTACAGGGCAGAAGTTGAGACACAGATGTAGAGAATGGACATATGGACACCAAGGGGGGAAAACTGCGGTGGGGTGGGGATGGTGGTGTGCTGAATTGGGCGATTGGGATTGACATGTATACACTGATGTGTATAAAACTGATGCCTAATAAGAACCTGCAGTATAAAAAAACAAACAAAACAACTAATACTAAACTTTCATTGGGTTATTTGTATGGAAATATGTTAATATAAATGTTTCAGACATTACATGAAATTTCTAAAAATCTTATATTTGTATTTGTATGGAAATATGTATGGAAATATGTTAATATAAATGTTTCAGACATTACAGGAAACTTCTAAAAATCTTATATGTTCTGGTATAATGTTATAAGTAATAAGCCTAGTTATTACTTTAAAATGTATATCTCAGAAATAACTAATTTTCTTGTCAACTGCATTATTATGAACTTTCATCAAATCTTTAACCATGGTCATTTTTAAGTCTTTTGTCATTTACAGACAGTTCTGGGTGTACTCTGATGATTTTGCAAATATGTTCCTATAAAAGGGTTTCATCTTCAAGAAATTCATGGAAAAGACTCTGACAAGTACAGGTTTCTGGTAACTGACTGTACTGCTGAACTGAATGAATAAGCATTTTCAGAACTCTAATGAAAAACTGATGAACTCATAAAAGTGCTAACAAAAGATCAAGATGAAAAAAAAAATTAATTACATGGGACTGAGTGAACTGATGAGGATGAGTATAATTTTTGTGACTTGCTGTCTGAATTAAAAAAAATAAAAAATCCCACAAGGACTCAGAGGCAAAGAATATACAAATCAATTTTCACTGCAAAGTAAAGGAGCTGTTACAGTGGAGGATTACTGGACTGAATGTCAATATTATGACATAGTATGAGTGTGTTTCATGTTTGGTGATTGCAATCATTGTTGCTTTTGTTGTGGTCACCCATGTACAATGCTTGGTGTCAGTCTATTTATCTCTTGTAAAAATAAAATACAGTGTGTGTGTGTGGAAAAAAATAAATAAATAAATAAAGTTACAGACAGATTTATAAGTATCTCCTTACAATGTACTGTGATCTTATAGGATAGTAGAGGTCTACACAAGACTCTGTAGATCTCAAAGAAGAAACCAAACTCACTAGCAAGGGGGCGAGGCACATTGTGAGGCTTATAGAAAAGTGGAAAGCATCCACTCAAGAAAAGGTGATATGTGGATTCTCTTCAGAAGAATTACCATATTTCACCTAAACTATGATGTTCTCAGGGCTAAGACACCCATTAATTTATGTCCTACCAAGAAGTTTTAAAATTACAAATCATAACTGTAAAACAGCATGGATTTAATATATATTCCTATTTCAGACATAGTAAAGTATGGGAAATATGAATATCATCATCATTTATGTTGAGGTATAGAAGAGGAACCATTATTTGAAGAGCTTAAAGATGTAGAGTTTGTGTTACAAAAAGCAGAAATTATAAGCAACAAAGTTTAAGCAGGGCTTCCCTGGTGGCGCAGTGGTTGAGAATCTGCCTGCCAATGCAGGGGACACGGGTTCGAGCCCCGGTCTGGGAGGATCCCACATGCCACGGAGCAACTGGGCCCGTGAGCCACAATTACTGAGCCTGCGCGTCTGGAGCCTGTGCTCCGCAACAAGAGAGGCCGCGACAGTGAGAGGCCCGCGCACCGCGATGAAGAGTGGTCCCCACTCGCCGCAACAGGAGAAAGCCCTCGCACAGAAACGAAGACTCAACACAGTCATAAATAAATAAATAAAAGAACGTGAATTTCTTTAAAAAAAAAAAAAAAAGTTTAAGCAGTTGGCAAGGGATGTGTGTGTATGTGTGTGTGTGTGTGTGTGTTGGAGTGAAGAACAGAGGACAATTCCCAGATTTTGAAGATGATTGAAAAGCAGAATAGGTCATTAAGGTGATCTTGCATATTAGGAGGCATTAAAGGATATAAAGTGAAGTAGCCATGGAGGTAATGACCTAACCTCATCTTTCTTATTGGGACTTTGGAGTAAAGGTCTTTCTGTACCAGGCTAGGATGGAATGCCTGGCCTAAGTTTAATAATTCCCACAGTCTTGCAGGAGCCTGAAGTTGCAGAGCCCAGCATAAGCAGAGATGCAGGAGGTCCCCATCATGATGACTGTCTCAATTTGTGTCTGGGCAGCTGTTATTAGGACTTCAAAGAAAATGAAGGTGATGAGATGCCACAGAAATTGTATACCCCTAGGGGCAGAGATTCAGTCATATGCCAAATTTTTAAGTAAACATTATATTAAGGTGTTAGTAATAAAAAATCTTCTCTCTTTAATATTCATTCAAAGTACCCACTGACCTTAAAGTAGAATTAAGTACAGCACAACTCTCCTGAGAGAATTAATCATTTCTTTATCACTAGTCAGGAATCATATTCCCAAATGCTAATTCTTGCCCTCTAATAATTCACTTCTACCTTCTGTGGATCCCTGGTTGTGTGCCCAAGCCCTCTCCCTGACCTCAGCAGAACAAGTTGGCTGCAGTGCAGGCTGTCCTTGAAGACCACCTGGGAGCCTCAGATCGTGCCCAGTGCAGCAGCCTGTCGGAGATGGGCTACTGCCAGTGCCAAGCAGAGAACACCTGTGCCTCGCCGTCTGCACTGGCCACTCTTCCGCTCCCAAGGATCTTGCACGATACAGGTCAAGTCTTTCTCCAATGATAATTTGGGTATGGATGCTCCTCAGGTCTTGTCCCCACTGCACCATCAGTGCTGAATAATGACTTGGGAAATGTGTGAAGGGAATCAGAAATTAGGGATTGAGTCAAGTTTCCCTTAATTCCCAAAGTGCCATTTTTATGACTAGGATTTTATTCTCTAACCCTACATCAAGCAGTACCCACTTGTTGTAAAGGTGCCCCAAACACACACACGTGCACACACACACACACACACCCCACATAAACAGTTTATCTTGTACCATAATGGTACAACTGAATTGACTCAACAATCAATCTCATAAATATTTGTGGAGCTTTCAGTTTCCACTTGGCATTGTGCTGGATGCTGGGGCTCCAAGCATTATCCCTGTTTTCAAATAGCTCAGAGTTTAAAGGGAAAGACAAAACAGAGCTTCTTATATTTAATAAAATGTAGAACAGATAAGGAAACACTAGTATGTACAAAATTACTTTCTCAAATCACATTTTTAAGAAGATCTTTCAAGTAAGATCTTCCATCTATAAACAGAGTTCATAAATGGAAAATATTTCTATTTTTCTAAACCTGGTCCAAAACTCAGCTTCCTCACCTTCCTTGATTAACTTCACCCCCTCTGCTGTTTGGTTTAATATGAAATCAATATTTCAGTTTTAAAAACATCTGGAAAATATTTATTGCATTAGAAATATTTTAAGATTTTGCTTTATATCCTGCTCCTGAATTGATTTAAGGAAAAGATCATGAGGTTTCTTTTGGATTCCAAGCACAGTGAGGTCTCAGTAAATGCCAACTGACCAGTGATTCTGCTAGATAGTTGCATTTTACTAGCTGTGGCAACATTTACCTAGTGGTTTCTCCTTTAGAGGGAAGAATGAGTTTTTAAAATCCTACATCTTTAATATAGTGGAGAGGAAGAGTCCTAATTGGAAATCTATTTATTGGGGTGCTGGTATTATGCGTGGGTATACTTATTTTTTTCAAAAATGTGAAGGCACAGCACCTAGTTCACTTTTTTGGTTGTTATTACTCAGGTAATATAAATAAATCACAAGTTTTTAAACTAAATTACCTTGAAGTTCATAATTTTCTTTTTAATCTATAAGAGCAGAAGTCTGAGTGAGGTATAATGCTACTTTTTTTATTTAGATGTGCATCAAATTTCAATTGTATTTTAAAAATCTAACTGGTTAATCTTGAGGTACTTGAGATCATTATGACAAGCTACAGTATTTTATTTTAATATAAAAACTTCCCCCAAAGTATTTATTCCACTTTAACTACTACCAAAGTAAGGAACAGGAGTCTGTTTTTTCAAAACAATTTGGCTTATGGTGAACAGTTTATAAATAGCTATAAAACAAAGTAAATGCATGACACTAGGTGCTCTAAGAGAGAGAATACCATTTCCATCATTATCTTAAGAAATGTTCAGCCGGTGGTGAAAAGCCAGAGTCTAAGAAAGATATATCATGTCCATACAGTAGAAACAATTTTTCTTTCATACTCTCTGCCTCATATGTTTATGCTTATGAATAGAAAATGATTAAAATGCATAACAGGGAAATGGAAATTCTAAAAGTATGAAAGAATATTATTCATTCTGGGATTAATGAGGTAAATCACTTAGTATATGTTATTTGCGAAGAGATAGGAATTCTAAGGATAAATTGCTCCACCCCACATATTCTCCTTTCCCCTTTTGGTTTTATCAGCTGCCAGGGCTTACCCTGAAGAACTCTGTGTTAATGCATATTCTACTCTAGTCTTAGCCAAAGAGGATTTGCCTGCAGTCTCTAAAGTCCTTTTAGGGTACACCCAGAAATAATATAAAGCAGGGTAAAAAGCATGCAGCACCTGCCAGAGACTAAGACCTCACCTTATATTTGCAGTGTTGAACTTGATGACTGCTTCTGACCTTTCAGACTCTGAATTCTGTATTCATTTCTCCCAACACTAGACATTTGCCTTCCTGAATATACCACAAGTCTTCTTCAGAACAGCCCTACTTTCTTGCCCCTGCAACCCAAAACATACATAGAGCCTAATAAGTTATCTGATTCCACGGAGAGGCATAGATTCATGAGAACTATTTCAGCTTCAGTGTAAACAATAAAAAAATGCCAGTCCTGGGTCAATTGTGGTATGAGAGGCAATGAATTTGGAAAAGAGATGTTAAATCAAAACCAGTGCTATCAAGCTATAATCCCTAAAGAATAAGCGAAGAAACAGTAGTTTCTTTATCATATTATCCTGATATTTTGAGTTTGCTTTGGAAATTCTGGAAATCCAGAAATATGCTGAAGATATCTCTGTGCTGATTCCCTGTCCCAAGGGTCTTTATTTTCCATCTATTCTGGTTTCCTCCTTGGATAGAATATACTTAATTCCCAAAAATAAGGTTTATACGCCCACAGTGCCACTTCAAAATCTGAAAAGAGGATTTAGGCTACTTTTGTCAGCACTGAAATGAAAGGAAGAAAATCATAACCATTAGGCATTTGGTCTCTCCCTAAAATGAAGAAATATGGAAATATGAGAGGAATTGAGAAATAATCATACATTGGTTTTACCCAAAAAGGATATATTCCATTTAGTGATATAGAATACTATTATACAAATTGAAGAACTTAGTATCTTCAGTGGTATATTTTGCCATTCAAAACCTTTTTGCCAGGCTTCCCTGGTGGCGCAGTGGTTAAGAATCTGCCTGCCAATGCAGGGGACACGGGTTCGAGCCCTGGTCTGGGAAGATCCCACATGCCACGGGGCAACTAAGCCCATGAGCCACAACTACTGAGCCTGCGTGTCTAGAGCCTGTGCTCCACAACAAGAGAAGCCAGGACAATGAGAAGCCCGCGCACCGTGATGAAGAGTAGCCCCCACTCGCCACAACTAGAGAAAGCCTGCGCACAGAAACGAAGACCCAACACAGCCAAAAATAAATTAATTAATTTAAAAAAAAAAAAACCTTTTTGCCAAAAAGGGTAAAAGATAATTGTTTATAAGTAATTTTAAGAGAAAATAGATATTACAAATGATATCAAAATGGATATGCCTATAGTGTTAATAGTTGTTTCTTGATTTGCTTTTACTTAAAAATATTCTGATTAGGGCAGCTTAAAATTAATCCCCTTTCACTGATCTTGGCAAAGGATTTTTAGCAAGTAATTCTATTTGAATTACTACTGCAGAATTAATCCTTTTCATTGCTTAAGGCAAAAGAGAAACCAGAGAAAAACAAAGAATATAAGCTGGGGTTGAGATAGTTACGTTCAATTCTTTCTTTCTTAATTGAAAAATTGAATGAGGTATTTTGTATTATAAGTAAATCCTTCCTCTATATTTATTTTGCTTCCTTCTAAGGGAATAAAAGTCATGTCTTACAAAGCAGGTATGAAATACTAGTTGTGTGTCTGAGTGAAAATTTATGATCATTTCCATAATACATAAAACTAAGATTCTTGTATCAACCAAAATGAAAGCTAACAGAAGAACAACATGAAGAAATGTTTCTCCTGTTCTGAATTCAAAAGAAAATCCTAAATTGTGCCTATCTCTCTGAGTTTGGCAAAAATTTATCTTGTACGATGTTGTCAATAAGCTAATCATTGAAGCTTTACATGCTGTTTTTTCAATTCTCAGATTCTTTAGAAAACAATTTTTTAAAAAGGTAATCAATGAGGAAAAAAATGAGTTCTCATGGTCCAAGACGGTAATTATCAACACGTAGGGAACAAGCTAGAGGAAGGGATGGAGAAGAGGCAAAGGGCATGTACGCATTGTCTTTAAGGAGTTTCATTACATTTCTGCTTAAGTACTATTGACCAGACTTAGTTAGAAAGCCATAAAACAACAAGGTAAGCTGGGAAATGCACTCGATGTTGGGTTGTGCTGAGCCAAAAACTAGAGGTGTGGCACCACGGAAGAAGGAAGAGATACTACGGGGCAACCAGCAGGCTCTGACACACTCTGCCTCTTTAGCCACCTATAGATTCTTTCCTCTTACATGTGGAACAAACTCTGCCTCTCCTGAAGGAACCCAGTGCCAAAGTCCCATCCAATTCCAGCATCCAGCTCAAAGTCCAGCGTGTCTGGGTGATATGATACATTAAGTCTGGATATGATAAGTCACGGTCTGAGAAGCTACAAAATAAAATACAAATTATTTTCCCCCTCACTGTATCCAATGGTGAAGTAGAAGTAGAATTTCCCATTAAGAAAAGGGGAAAATTATAAGTACATAGCCATCACTGGTCCTTTGAAATTATCAAAACTGGCTTTGCTGTCATAGTTGGCTTGGAAATTGCTTTATATCCTGCTAAAGTTGCTGCCTTGTTTTGGGTAAGAGAAGTAATCGGCTGTTTTAACCTGCAAGGCCTTAAACTCTCAGTTTGCATCCCAGTTAGAGGCAGACATGGTTGAGCTTATCAGAGCAATATTGCCTCTATCTCAGCTTACCCCTAGCCAATTCTATCCTAAGTAAAGTTCTCACTTCTAAAACCTGTGGAAAGCAACAACAACAACAAAAGTTTGAATTCTTATTTTCCCTAAGGCTTTGAGAAAAGCAGGCAGATGGACTGCCTTCCAAGAGACCTTTGGGGATGGTGTTCCCAAATGTTTTTGATGACATAATTGAGATCACCAGCTTTCCAAACTGCAATGAGTTCTTTTTACCTGGCAATTTACACTAATCCAACACCACGTTATTTGCAGCATTCCATTTCTGTTGAGAAAATTTGAATTACTTAAGGTTAGATTAAGTTACAAGTGACAGAAAGCCCAAAATAATGATGGACTAAAAAAGGCAACAGTTTATTTTTCTCTCATTTAAACTCCTGCTGTATGGTCCAGGATTGGCTGGGTACTCCACAGGTTCTGGGTCCAAGACTCCTTCTGTTTTGTTGCCGTTGACTCTTGGTGCTTTAGATTTTGGTTTTGACATCTGGAGTACATTCTCACCTCCTTATCACAATGGCCAGAAGGCAGGTGACCACACTTTTCAGACTCCCTAGCAGCTAGGGTTCCAGAGGTAATGTTACTTGTGCCAATGAGATGCACTCATGAGAGATTTGGAAAGTGGAAGTCGGACAAGAGGTTATCTTACAACAGTGGATACGGTGGTGGCTCGCAAACAATTTCCAAGAGATGTGAGTATCTGCAGAAGTCATATTCTAAACACTACTCCTTAGTAGCATGGGCAGCCGAGGTGATGGCAGAGGGGACAGCAACAACATCAGCTGCCAGACCTCTGCCCCTCGGGACAATGCTGTGAACTTAAAACCAATTGTCCTGTGGTGGTTCTCTGACTTCCACTCCTCCAACCCTTCTGATTATTTTGTAAGCACTTAATTCACAGTGCTAAGTCCTTCTCTGCTTGGATACCTGGAGTGGTTTCTGTTTCCTGGCCTGAACTCTGGCTGATATATCTACTGTGTTGTCCTTCTCACATGTTTGAAGCTGAAGCAGGCTCGCCACTCCCACATTGATATTTCCATCTGAAGAAAGGAAGGGAGGGTAGTAGAGGGAAAGCAGTTTCCTCTTAAGGGCATGACCTCAAAGTAGCACACATCACTTCCTCTAAAAAACATCAAACAGTCACATGGTCACATCAAGCTACAAAGTAGGCCAGAAGAGTAGACACCAGCAGGGCAAACATATTATCAGCTAGAACTTGGAAAATTTAATTGATGAAAGGAAAAAGAGGAGAATTAGATATCAGGGGACAATTAGCAGCCTCCACTAAAGATCTCAATACATCAGCTACTTTCAGCAACAAGGCCATTGTCATTTTAACTACAGAAAGGAAACATACTGAAAAAAGAAGTAAAAAGAGTAAAATAAAAAAAAAAACCAGACAATGTTAAGTATCACCATTTCAGTAGCTGCCAACCACAGGCCAGAAACAGGAAACACTCATTATGTCATAAATTTAATTTTATCAATAAAACTTAAGTTATTGAAGTCCTTTCCTCTCATCCTGGTCCACTGAGATCTACTATAGCCTTCCTCACACATACTCACACACACAGGAATCCAATATAGTAGTGCATTTCAGTTTTCTTCTTTATGTTAGACCAGCTTCCTTTATGTCCCCAGAGCATGAATTCACCAAGGCCTTTGTTGTTTGAGGCACAAAATTCAGTACTGTATACATTCAGAGATCTTATTTTCTTAAGAGATTTTTATTATGACCCTTAGTCATGACCTTTATTATTTCCTTTTTGTGGCTTCTCTTTTTAAATTATTCTGTTCCAAAAAGTCAGACCCCAATTAGGAAACATTTTCTTCACAGAAGGTGGTGGCATTTTCAAAGCTCTTGGTTTAGTGCCTTAAAGAGTTTGGACAGAGAGCAGCACTTGAATCTTATAATTATCCTATGTTTGGAGCATGGATTTTGACAGGTGTGCAAGCAGGACCAAGTAATGAGAGAGTTGGCAAAACAGTTGGATTGTCACATAATTCATTGGTCAAAAGATGATCATTAGTAGTAATAACAACGGGTCTTTAGGAGAACAAGAGTTTCAGTTCTGGCTCAAAATAATTTTCCAGTCAGGATTTCAAGCACGTTTTATATACTAGCTGCACGGTTTTATCCAACCATTTGGCTCTCAAATCACCCAGAAAATATATCATATAATTCTGCCATATTTCTTTTTTTTTTTTTTATAAATTTATTTATTTATGGCTGTGTTGGGTCTTTGTTTCTGTGCGAGGGCTTTCTCTAGGTGCGGCTAGCGGGGGCCACTCTTCATCGCGGTGCGTGGGCCTCTCACTATTGCGGCCTCTCTTGTTGCGGAGCACAGGCTCCAGACGCGCAGGCTCAGTAGTTGTGGCTCACGGGCCCAGTTGCTCCGCGGCATGTGGGATCTTCTCAGACCAGGGCTTGAACCCGTGTCCCCTGCATTGGCAGGCAGATTCTCAACCACTGCGCCACCAGGGAAGCCCCTCTGCCATATTTCTTACCACAGAAAATATGATATTGTAGAACCATAAAGCCCATCTTGTTCAGCCTCCCATTCAAGAAACAGTTTTACCTCTATTGACCATTGTCCCACATACTTCGTCAAGCCCACCCACCAAAAAATGGTGCCTCAGCTTGCCATCTGTAAAACTGGAATAATAGAACCTACTTCAAAGGGTTGTCAAAAGGATTCATTAGTTAATATTTGTGGAACTTTTAGAACAAGGCCTGGAAAATATTGAATACTAAATAAATATTTGTTAAATCTAAACAAACTACTTAAGAGAAAGAACTCTGTGTCCAAGGGAATGGCACTTAGAAGGGGAGTCCCTGTGCCATGTAGAGAGCAATCCCCTGGAGAACATCCTCTTCTGAGGCCTTCAATTTAGTTTTCCCTCTTCCTTATCCATAGCACAAGTTTTCTGCCCCTTGGATACTTCACCCATCAACCACTGCAACAGCTATTCATATTTCCCTAAGACCAAAATTAAACACTCAAATAAGTGTACAAGATAATGTCTACAAAGAACATAAGTAGTTGATGAATCCTAATTTAGAAAACTATATTAGTTCATTTTGAATAGATGTTTCACTGATGCTCAACCCATTCTTAGATCATGCCACTCCTCTGTTCAAATCCACTCAGGGTAAATACCAAAGTCCTCACAAAATATGGCCCCTTAAGGCCTCTCCAATTTCTCTTACTTGGCTTCCGTTGCCCTTCCTGCCTCAGCCCACTTCACGCATCCCACCCCACATTGGGCTCCTTCTGGTGCCCCAACATATTAACTACACAACCATCTCAAGACTTTTGCTTTTGTCCCTCCCTTGCCTAGAACTCTCCTGTTCTGCGCCCCACATCTGCATAGCACACTCCCTCACCTTCTTCAGGCCCTTGTTAACAATGAGGCCTTGTCTGGCTAACCTATATAATATAGAACCAACCTGCCCAAACCCCCATCCATCCCCAGTACTTCTTATCCCTTTACTATTCAATATTTTCTTCTACAGCAATTATCATCAGACAAACTATATATTTACTTGCTTATTTGTTCATTCTCTGAACAACCATCCCTACACCCTGCCTCACAACACGATGTAAGCTCCATGAGCCCAGGCACTCTGCTCACTGGAGTATCCTATCCCCAGCAACTAGAAGAATGCCTAGTACATTGTAGGTGCCCAACAATATTCGTTGAATGACTAAACAGATAAATAAATAACTATATAATTATATACATTTGGAAGATATATAGCATATTTATCTGACATTCTTTTCCTTCTACTAATCCTGCCATGTGCACAAAGCTGCCAATTTTTCCAGTTTGGGCAGGAGTCTCCAATACTTAATAACTGAGTCAACAAATCTTGGTGAATACAGTCCTTCTCAGCACTGACCTAGGCACTGTGTCCAAGCTGTTCTCAGACTCCAGTGTGCCCAAAACTCACCTGATATCTCTCTTTTATGAAGATCCTGACTCAACAAGCAGTTCTAATCTCTATGATAGAGGAGACCCCTCCACTAAACTTTGATAAAAGCTACATTACTTACTTAAAACATATGTCTAAAGGAAGAATGTCTAAAGAAAAAAAAAGAAAAAAACCTTACAATCTATTTGGGGAGAAAAAGGGGCATTGATTTTATCTTTGTATCCTCAAATCTAGCACAATAACTAGAAAAAGTATGCACTCTAACTTTATATAAAAGACAGTAATAATAAGTATTTAGAGCTGTGCTTGTCTAAAACAGTAGTCACAGTCACTAGTCACTGTAACTATTTAAATTTAAATTAATTAAAATAAATAAAATTTAAAATTCAGTCCCTTGGTTGTACTTGTCACAATTTTAGTGTACAAAAGGTACATGTGGCTAGTGACCACTGTATTGGCACAGATATAGAACATTTCCATCATCATAGAAAGTTCTATTGGACAGCACTGGGCTAAAGGAGAAGGTGACCAGTTATTACCATATAGCCCCATGTAGACATACTAGGTTCCCATGCCAATCTCCAACCAATAGTTCTGTAGGACTTCAGGCAGGTTACCTGCTGAAGACTCAGTTTCAATGGTTGTGAGGATTATGTGAGTCTTTTTATTTAAAGTACTTAGCATAGTGCCTAGTACATAATAAATAATCAATATTTACTACTATTACTGTTGTTATTATTATTAATGAGAGCTAAACTAGCCAGGGAAGCCTTCATAGTATAAATGGGACTTGAACTAGGCTTTGCCGTCTGTGCAAGATTTAAGTAGGCAGATGAAAATGCATAATGTGGAGGCAGTTAGAATAGAGACCAGATGAGAGTACAAAGAACCTTCAATGGACCATGGTAGGCAGTTGCCAACCATCACATTCCCCCCACAAAGTGACTCACTTTTCTTCTGAAATAGAGTCAGACACTGGGGAAAGAGTTAAGCTTCTCTCTAGCAAATTATCTATGATTTTGAAGAGGACAATGGAAAAGGAAATGAGCACATTAGGTGATAGCATGTCACCAACCTACTGAATAGTTGATATCCCCAATCACTAAAAGGGAACCTACCTGTTGAGCTGTAAAGGATTAGAAGTTCAGAGAAAAGATGACAGTGACTCTCCAGTACATTGTCATCCGTGCAGCACCCAGAAACCTAGCAGAAAATAGGCTTTTGCTCAGCTATTCTTAGTCATCTAATCAGTAAAACCTAGTGCTTGGTCCCAGTAAACATCAGGTAGTGCAGAGCACCGCTTTATAATGCCCTCCAAAGGATGAATTCAGAAACAAAACTGTCTGTGAGTCCAAGAAAGACCCATTATATTTTTTCAACAAATATTCATTGAGCACCTACTTTGTGTCCATAGTGTTCTAGGTGTGTGGGGTAATAATAGATCAGTGAACAAAACCTCTGCCCTCATTGAGCCTACATTCTAGCAACTCTGCTTAGTTCTACTTTTTAATGAAGTTATAATAACCAAAGAATAATTAGCTTATTTACTAAGTAAATATGACTAAGATTTAATAACAGAGGTATAGGTTAAAATAGTAAGTATGTTTAAAGCTGTTTTTACTCACTGTAAAAAGGGAAAATGTGAATGCAATCAAAATGTTTTTTTTATAGGCCATTTTGTAAGAGCTGATCCCTTACTTAAAGAATCTTATAAGCTGCTTTCTCTAAAAATAGAAAGTATTAAAGAAGTTGAAATATTAAATAAGTTGAAAACATTAAAGAAGTTATATAAGAGCTGATCCCTTACTTAAAGAATCTTATAAGCTGCTTTCTCTAAAAATAGAAAATATTAAAGAAGTTGAATATTAGATCAATAAATTGATCTGATAGCAACAAACAATAAAAAATAATAAATAAGCTTAAAATTAGAATTTTTATTTTATCTTGAAGCATAAATTGAGGACATTAGATAACCCTCTGAATTGTTTTCTGCATGGAAAGTAATAATGTAACGATCACTTTGGATTTCTCTATGCCCCTGCACTTCCTGGTAACTTGGCATAATTTTTGAAAAGTGTGAATATTCAAGTAAATAATTTCTTAGATTATTGTACCACATGCAATTCTATCACCCATATTCCAGTTATTTCCACATTTTCATTTTATCCTGGGATATATAGAATAAAAAATCAATGATCTACCTATATGTTCAGTATTATAACCACCTGGAATATCAGATGTATAAGATAAACTTTAACTTAGTCATAAAATTCATAGATTTCAAAACTAAAAGTTCTTTGGAGACTACTTTTCCAATTTCATTAGCTTTTAATTTAACCCTTTCCTACAAGCTGCTCAAACCCATGGGAAATTGTTAGCTATTGCCACATGATTCTGTGTAACCACCAACCTCAAAAGACCAGTGAAATGAAACAATAAACATGTATTTATCACTCCTGAATTTGCAGGTCAGCTATGGGAGCTCTGCTTCATGTAACTATCATCTTCTTCTTGGGATAGCAGGATAGCCAGGCAAGCTCTTCTCTTGGTGGTGGCACAAGTTCAAGAGAGCAAGCAAGCACATGTCAAGCCCCTATCTGCTAACATCCCATAGGCTGAAAGTACACTGGCCACCTTGAAATGGGGACGGGAAGCATTAAAGTTCCATGGCAAAGTGTGTAGATGTAGAAAGAAGTGAAGAACCAGAGTCAATAATTCCATCTACCAAGATTAGATATAGAACAAAGCATGAGTGTAATGAAATAAACACAGGCTCCATCTCTGTAGTAGTCTCATATATTCCAGTTCAAGACAACCTCAACAATCTGGAAAATTTCTGTGGTAAGGACAACTTGGTAAGAGAGAAAGTGTATATATTACTTTTTATGCAGTAATATATGAACTTATAAATTGGAAATATATCTTCACACAGTAATGACAGTTTATACTTTTCAAAATAAACTATTTGGTCATTACAGCTACAAGTTTTTATTATTGTTATAAGTTAAAGTGGCTACATGATGGTTTTGAAAAGAGAACTTACAACTTGAATGTTCAATATGGGCCAGACACTGAAAAGTTTAAAAATAATCTTAAGTTCTCATTAAGACAAAAAAAACCTGTAGTAACCAAAGTAAATGGATATAAACTCGATATGAACACAACCATTGCTTTTTCCCAAAACATTCTAGCTATTTTTCAGGAAACACATTATGTTTGATTCTATCACTTTTGAAATGGTATGAACAAGAAATTTCATATAAGAGTCCAATCAAGGAATATTTTATGCTCTACTTGGTTTGGAAGGAAAACACAGTGTGTGTGTGTGTGTGTGTGTGTGTGTGTGTATGTTTGTGTGTGTGTGTGTGTGTGTGTGTGTGTGTGAATTAAAACATCCAAACCAAATGTCACCTTCAAAACTAGGCACCAGTAAAAGCCCTATACTTATTTCAACACGGAAGCCAGTACCAAAACAGTTTCAAAATTCCTTATTTGGAACTCCTATCTGAGCCAGTGGTATGTTCTTTCTATTCAGTGTCCTTAGTTAGCTTTTTTTCAAATTGAATTTGGTCAAAATAATTCAGAGCCAATTCTGACCATAAAGTAATATAGCAGATGTCCACATGGGACTCAAAAAGCTAATTGAAAAGTATTTCTTAAATACACTGTCTTAAAAAAATACCACTTATTTAAATGTATGAATTATATTGAGTTTATTTAAAAATATGTTGCACGCAAAAATAAAATAAATAAAAATATGTTGCATGCAAATAAGAGAAACTGACCCTGTCTTAGTTAGCTTTAAAAAAAAAGGATTTACTTGAAGGATATCGAGTATATTAAGTAGCTCTCAGTATCTGTAGGGAGATTGGAGAACCAGGCCCAGAAATTTGGCAGGAACCAGATACTGCAGGTAAAAGCCATGGGCAGAGTAAGGAGATTCAGCTGCTGCCTCCTTTGTTGGTCATCTTGTCCTGCACCATGGATGCTGTCACTGCTCAACCCTGTCCCTGATGGACATTTCTGCCACTGGACACCTCATATGGTGCAACTAAAAACTAAAGAATCTCTTCCTTATGTCTCTTGCTCCTGATTGAGGTCCCAGATTGGAGCATCCATTTAGCTAAGACAGGGGTCAGGCAGTAGAGAGGGAGTGTTTGACCCTCTTGGCTTCAGGAATGGGAGGCAAGATCTGGAAAAAATAAAAAACAGATGCCCTTTCTGTCAGTCATAGCTCTCATATCCTGCAAATTCTGTTATTTGCAATTCAGAGTTATTCATGTGAAATTCATGTGATCGAGGATTTTTTTACACATTGAATTTCAGGACTACAGGCACTGAACCCCATAGAAAGTCTTACAATGTAAAATAACTTCCTCACATCAGATGGATAAGTAAAAATTAAGACCGAGAGGTTAGATTTCTTTTTGCAAACAAGTAGGTGTGGGAGTATTCTAAGCTGGCTTCCTCATTTCTTCAGAAAAATAATGAGAATATTTTCTTCTGTCATCACATTGACTATTATTTCCATCATAATCATCAGAGCTACCTTTTCCTTAGCACTTTCTATATCTCATCACTGTGTTAATGCTTCACAAACATTATGATCATTTTGTCTTTATAAAACCACTGCAAGGTAGGTATTTTAATCAACATTTCACAGGTTTGGAAACAGAGGCAAGGAGGCTGACTCACCTAATGTTCACGGGTCTGTCTGACCCAGAGCCTCAGTCCATCTCTGCCACTCTATAAAGTCTCATCAAAATGTCTCTTCAAAAGAATGTCAAGGTTAAAGCCATTAGAAGGAAAATTCAAATGAGAGAGCAAAAGGTAAGAGCTGCCCCTATTTACTTCATTCTGTCCATTTCCCTAGGAATACATTGACATGTTTTGAACTGTATTACTATTAAATTATTACTATTACTATTAGATTACTATTGCTGTTTTCAGTTTGGTGTTTTATTTCTAAAATCTTAGTGGCAATGATCATATGTTTGGCAGATGCTTTAGGTACCATAGACACAAAACATTTCTTCCCCAGATACCGCACCTAAATTATACTGCAAACTAATTGTTAGCAGTAAGAAAACCCTTTTTCTGAGCAAAAAGGAGCATCCATAGACATATTTTTCTTTGAACTAATCAGTTTATGCATATATACATAAGGGAATTAATGAACTCACCCTAACCAAGGATTAATAGCATTTTGTCATTATCAACACTTTATCCCAAAGATGGAAAAAACATTTTACCAAGAGATTTGCTAATCCAGAAAACTGTCTTTTAAGGGAGAATGACTTTGTTCCCCATCTAACAGAAGCAGAAATCAAAGTCTAAAGAGGATGAAGTTTTGAGGAAAAGTATCACAAAGGAAAAATCTTAGGTCGTGTGTGTCCTATCTTGGTATATGCATATCACTAGACCTCACCACCTCTGTGGTCCATTTTATAATGAGACTACAACTACTGTAACACAGTGAGTATTGCCCAAGTGAAAACATCAGTTCCTGAATCAAGCAAAGCTCCTGTTCACCCAACATTTACATTGCTTCTCTCCATTTCTAGAATTAAAATGTGAAGAATTATCTTACTTTCAAGGAAACAAATTGAGCAAACTTTCCCATGAACAAAATTTCAGTTATACTCAAAAAAACAAAGAACAGGTATTTACTAGAAATATCAGACATACATGCATCAACTTTAAGTGTCTGAAAGACAGAAAGAGGCCTTTGTTAACAGAATGTCCTCTTTGTTTAACAGCTCTTTGTCAATTTTCTAAATGCGAATATACTGGTCGGATGACAGTTCTTTCTCTAAGCCATCTGCCCCTCTGAGTCAATCCTGTGGGAAATAGTTTATACTAAATTTGTCACATCACACCTTATTTCCAGGTCAACAGAGTGACAGCAGTAGAATTCCAACTCTTCTGCTTATTCTATTTAACATGGAGATTAGCATACACCAGCAAATAAGTTTTGAAAGTTTTGGGACCACAGTATGGTGGTTGGCTTCACAAGCATGTGTCTGAGCCAACCTGACCAAGATTCCTACTGTCATTCCCACCAACAGATGTCATTCCTGACAATAAAACCCTTTCCAATGGCCTATAGTTCTATTCTTCTAGGACAACACTATGAGTAAGATTTTGATGAACTCACTTATCTCTTCCATCTGCAATACATGAATGGATAAAAAAGAGAAAGTGTTTGGTTACAAGCATAATACTACTTAAGCTATATTCATGAGAATTCTTCTGAGTACAAGTTACTGAAGCCCAGTGCAATGAAATACAAATTACAGCTTCAGTCTCTGGATGAGCGTGGGGCTACCTTCTGCAGGAAGACAGCTTATCTCAGATGTCTAACCCTGAACCAATTATCTTTGCCAGGGAACAAGTTAGAATACAGCAGCTCTGAAGAGCACACCTTGGATGGGAAGGTGTAGAGGGAGGTGGGGAGTTGCAGGAATGCTAGGCAATCAGTCCTGTAGAGGCCCACGATATTTTCTTCTGTGGTTTAACCTTGGATACTGGCTAAAAAAGAGTTCACTTCTGAAACAAGAAAATGCAAAGCCAGATTCAAAGTCCTGGCCATTTTGGACTTCCCTGGTGGCGTAGTGTTAAGAATCTGTGTGCCAATGCAGGGGACATGGGTTCGAGCCCTGGTCTGGGAAGATCCCACATGCTGCGGAGCAAGTAAGCCCTTGAGCCACAACTACTGAGCCTGAGATCTAGAGCCGGCGAGCTACAACTACTGAGCCTGCGCGCCTGGAGCCCATGCTCTGCAACAAGAAAAGCCACCGCGATGAGAAGCCCGCACACCGCAACGTAGAGAAGTCCCCACTCGCTGCAACTAGAGAAAACCCATGCGCAGCAACAAAGACCCAACGCAGCCATAAACAAATAAATTTATTTTTAAAAAAGTTCTGGCCATTTTAATAAGCTACTATGTAATCTAACTAATCAAATCAGTCAGTTGACAGTCTAAACATACCAAGATAAACTCAAAATTCAGTGCCTCTGCAGTGCCAAACTCAGTCTTTCTCCTCCTCTAGATCTTGTTTATAGAGTGAAGTTATGTCCTAAAGTTCTATTTTTTCTTTATAATTACATTCTTCTCTCCGTTGAATTGAATGTGGGATTACATCTTTTATCTAACTTGAAACTAGTATTTTCTGGATTCATACACAGTCAAAAGATGGTATTTAAACTACAAAGATTACATTATTAATTTAGTAGTTGAAGTTTTTTCTAAATTATAAATGAGCACTACATTTTAATAGGTGAGCTCTGTTTTGAGTCAATTTTAGCTTCAGAAAAAAAATCATCTGATTCATCCAAATAAGCAATATACTTTGCTTCTTACTTCTTCTTACTTATTCACCTACTGTTTCAAATTCTTCTGCCAATAACAAAAGACATAATTGAGCAAATGCAATTTTTGACCATTTTAAATACATATTAATATGTGTAATATGCAAATATAATTGTGTAATATATTTTTATTGCAGTACCCATATTATATATTTACATGTAACATTTATGTGATACATGAAATATGTTATAAATATATTAAATGATTTCCTAAAGAATAGTATGTTTGGGGAAAATCTTCATAAGGACTCATCATTAAGAATAAAATGAAACCATAGAGAAAATATGTTCTATAATATCACTATTCTTTTGGTTTTTATATGTTCCCACCAATATTAATTTCTCCATATCCCATTTCTTCCATCTAACTACAAAATAACACAAAAGCCTGGAGTCAGTGCTATCATCTCATCATCCTGTTATTTCCTTAAAGTACACATTTCTCATAAAGGGTGTTATAGTGGTCCACAATTCACTTTTTTCATATACAATTCCACTTTTATAAAAACTTATTTTTTAACAGTAAAATTAATTTTCTAAAAAAACAAACCAAGAGCCAAGAGACCTAAGATCTAAAGCTAGGTCCACCTGTAACTCATTTTGTGACGTTGATCAAATCACTTAACTTCTTTAGAATCATTCTAAAATAAAGATGTTAAACATTTCCTCAAGTTTGAAGGCTACAGTTACCAAGATTTATATTTACAAAATTCTAACCATCCTCAGAGACACTCTTTAATGGAAACACTACATAATAGCTGATAAAAATTATTGAGAAACTCTTTTTATAATGCCATTCTTCTACACACTCTGGATAATGCTGCATCTTCTCTGAAAAATCTGGAAACAATTATTTTGACCATGCAGAAGTAGATATGAAGCAAGAAGTGTCATCACAGAAACAAGTAGGTCAGGAACCATCTTTTGTAAAGGGCTCAAGACTGACCAACTATCATCAATTTCCCATATTGACATTTTACCAAAAACAAAACAAAACACCAATAACTTATTTTAAAAACTGAGTATCCTTCCAAAAATGTATAAAAGCAAGTAAAAAATTCCATAATGGCATTAATAGACTCATTGATGGCTCCAAGTTACTGTTTACTCTGTAACACTTTGCTGAACATTTGACCTATGGGACCATATTTAGTTCTTACAACTTCCCCATGTGGTAGGTCACTTTATTTCCATTTTACTGAGGCTTGAAGTTAAAACTATTTTCCCAAGCTATTAAATACTGGAGTTGAAACTCAATACTAGGTCTGTCAGAGAAAGAAGCAGAATCTAAAAAGAAATGATACAAGTGAACTTACTTTCAAAACAAACAGACTCACAGACTTAGAGAAAGAATTTATGGTTACCAGAGGGGAAGGGCTGGGGGAAGGGATAGTTAGGGAGTTTGGGATTGACATGTACACACTGCTATACTTAAAATGGATAACCAACAAGGAACTACTGTGTAGCACAGGGAACTCTGCTCAATATTATGTAACAACTTAAATGGGAAAAGAATTTGAGAAAGAATAGATACATGTATATGTATACCTAAATCTCTTTGCCATACACCTGAAAATATCACAACATTGTTAATCAGCTATACTCTGAAATAAAATAAAAAGTTAAAAAAAAAAAAAGAGAAACAAATACTAGGTCTGTCAGATTCCAAGTCTCATGCTCTTACCATTTCTGCAGTATTGTGTCACTTCACTTCATAGCAATGCATATGATTTGCAAATAACATGCCCAAAAGTACAGAAGAGACTATTTGGGTATATTTTTCTTGCCTTTTTGGAAACAGACAAACCTATATACTAATGGATATATATTGCAAATTGTACCATAATACCCACAAATTACAGAGACTCTATATTTAATTTTTGAATATCCCAAACATTCATAAAATAATGAAAAAGACACCCATGAACCTACCATCTAGATTTATGAAACATATGAAAATAAGTTACCATATTTGCTTCAGATTTTTTTAAAGAAATAAGACTGCATTGTAGTGATGGAAAAGTATTTTAGACAAAAGTTAAGTGTCTGCAGGTAAGTGTCAATATCGATTTAGTTGCTTAAATTATCACATTCAGAATGTATCAGAAATGTGAAAAGTCTCTTCTCTGTCATTTATTTCCCTTAACTGGGTTAAAAATCAATGTTGTGTTTTTTTCCAGAAGCAAATTTTCATTTGATACCTATTTATTTCTAAAAATGGAGTCACAAGAAAGTTCTACCTTTGGAAAGTCAAAATATCTGGTGCTTGGTTGGAAATATCTTTTCTTAGGATGTCTAGACTAGTAAACATAGCATATTGTCTTATTGCCACAGGATAAGTTGCTTATTGAGAGGGCAAATTCTTTTTCTATTTGGTGACAATATAAGTTGATGTTTAATTTGTGTGACAGATTTCTCATATCTTCCTCGTAGAATTAGAAGGCGGGCAAGGGCAGAAATTATGATGGCCAGGTCAATTAAATATCACCAAAAGTTTATAATATAAAATAAGTTTGGGGAAAAGCAACCAGCTTTGTTATAGGAGACTTTACATTATAACACTAATATGAAGATATTGTACTGTATTTTTCACAAACTATTTTATCACACTTTTGTGTATGAACTACTCCATAGCTTTTTATAGAAGATGTTTAATACTTGATTTTACATGCTTCTTGGTGATTTTTTTTTACCATAATTAAAAACTTATTAAAATGCACAAATTGTCTAAGACTGTTAAGTTTATTGTTAGGAGTCATTATTCCCTCTGATCTTAATAATATTCTCAATAAATATTAATATTCATGTATAAAAAGTTTAGGTACAACTAAAGCCCCACTCACTCACAATCCTTTTTCCCTGGAAGTAATAACTACCCTAACATCTATGTTATCGTTTCCATGCATACTATTATACTTTTACCACAAATGTACATGTGGTATTTTAAAATATTTTGTGTTTTACATATTTTCATAAATATAATCACATTATATGTATCATTTTATAACTTGCTTTTCTCAGTCAACTTTATCCTTTTGAGAATTATCCTGTTGATACCTGTAATAATACATTTACTTTCTATTAGACTTCTACATTCCTGCCTTCAATGATTTCTTGATTCCCTGATTTTATCTATTTAATAGACTTTATTAAGTAAATTGCAAATCACTAATACACCACTTAATCTCTTGGAACAGTAATGTTTAGTTTAAAAAAACACACTCTTTAAAAGCAACAAGATAGTTTTGCTTACCCAGTTTGTAAAAAGTTACTTTCTGGGTCCACCTTACTTGCTTGTAGGAATGAAATCTCTCTTTCAGTGACTATATTTCATTAACAACAGCCGATTGTATTTGAATTATAAAGTAAAAATGTTCTTCCCTGTGAGCTAGTTTAAATACTAGTCTTTCAATTTGTGATAGTTGCACGTGAATTGGAAAATGAAGTCATGAAGATCAGCTGCAGAGTTCTCAAATAAAGACCAGAGGTGCCAGAGGGGGAATAAAAGAGAAAATATAAGGTTAAGAGAAAAATGCATACAAAGAAAATGATCAGGTTACCCACTCTGACTGGGGTTCAGCATTGAAATCATGTTCATTTTGTCCTGAGTCACTTTCCCTTATCTACAACTGAGGTATCATTTTAGTTTACCCAGTACTCCCTGTCCTTTATCAGTACAATCAACTAACCAAACACTTTCAGCAATCTCTTCAGTTCTCTCTCTCCTCCTTGAACTTCATAAAACTTCTTGCACCACAAATATGAAACACAATCAGTTTCTGTCATTTGTGTTTCATATTTGCCCAGGAAGTGCAGTCCAAACTAAAGTTGGCTTTTTTTTGTAATGGGGTTCCTTTAATAGTTCTTTTATTTCTTTTTTTTTTAAATAAAATAAGCTCTGTTCTGCCTGTAATTTTTAGGTTGCATCTTGCTTGAAGATGGGGATGGTTGATGTGAACAAGAGAACTCCATTTGAGTAAAACGGTCTCATTCCTGAGGCTGTATTGTCACTGACCAAACATAAACAGTCCATGACCAGGAAAATTGAAATTAAAGAAATCATTAATTGGGGTATCATTTTTATTTCAATTGTAAGATAAAAATTATTGTTTATTAGCCGACTGAAGGCCCTCGGCTTTTCTGAAAACTGTTATTCCATAAAATTACTGACTTGAGCATAGAGTAGCCACATTTACCAAGTCAATATCTCTCATCTTCGTATAGTTCTTGATGGTCTACAATGAGTTTTCAAAGCACAATACCATTTGATCCTTAGAGCCAGCAGATGACATAAATGGAAAACATACTCTTAATAATTTATAGGTGAGTAAATTGTTTTTAATCAAATCTATGTGGCTTGCAGGTCCCAGAGCAAGTAAGTGGGAGAGTTAGCAGTGAAACTCAGGGCTGCTAACACCCAGTAAACAACGTAAAGGATTTTTTAAAGATTTTTTCATATCACTTGTTTTGCCATTTGTATTGGTTTGCTAGGACTGTCAATATTCCACTTTAGGGTCTTCCAATTATTACCATAAAAAACTAAGAAGACATAGTAGTGACTCACATCCCAGAGACACTCAATAGATATAGTCTAAATGTGAGTGGATAAATGAATTCTCATATAAGTGAGCAGATGCTTTAATTGCTAAAAGAAGCATTAAACACAATGCACCTTTTGGAAGTTTCTAATAATTATTATTTGGCAAGTTCCTTAGTAAGACAAATGTTTCCATTTTAAGGTGATAGGTACATAACAATTTTTTTTCTCTCGCTAGACTGCAGCAATTCAAAAACATTTGATTTTCAGGTAAGCTTGTCCTATAGAGTCAGCTACGAGCAAATCATTTTTCCAACCAATTCATTCACATTTCTAAAGGAAATATTATCTCTCCTGGGCAAGCAATAAAACCAGCAGACAGTGCAAGAGCAGCAGGAGACACTTTTCAGAGATAATATGTGGTGTCTGATCAAGTGGTATCGCCAAAGACAGATGGAAATTGATTAATTTTAATACTACATTATGGCACTGTGGTCATTGCAGACTTCCCATGAATATTGCTCCTTTCCAAATTTCTCAATTATTCACATTAATTCAGTTTTAAGAGATAAATAGCAGCCTTTTTATTTTTGCTTTTAAAATGACCTTATTCCTTAAATGCTAAACATTTAACATGTAAGGATTAAGGAAAAAGGTAGTCTCAATTTTAGGTACTTGAACGTGTGTTAGTTGCTTACCATACATCATGTTAATTCGCACTATAAGTCTTCCAGGTGGATATTATTTTCCTTGCTAAACATATAAGGGAATTCAGACTAAAAGATATTAAGTCTGCATGTCCGGTTATTTGAACCAAGGTTGTCACCATCCAAAGTCCATGGTCTTCTAAAAACATGGGCTGGATCCGCTTTTTATGGTATATTATTGGTCAACCTGTGGACCATATGAGCATTCAGTGTTTTCTCACTTTCAGGATCACAAGTTCTCACTCTGTCCTAGACCATGAAAATAGGGAAGTTCTCATTGTGGTCAGCATTCTCCACTAAAGAGGCCTGAGCTTCTGGGATCCAGGCAAAAGCCTCATGAGTTAGTCCTAAAAGAACTCAAGCACCCACATACATATATTCAACACCTGAAATCCGTTCCAATATCAGGCAAGATTGAGATTAGCTGCTTAGTAACAAGTTCCCTATCTCCTCCCGTTTCCTTCATCTCTGCTCCCTCTTTGCGACTAAAGGCTGCAACTGATATTTACTTTAACTGGATTTTATGTATTGTTGAGGAAAGCAGAAAGAAACTCCTTAAAGTTTGATTTGCCTGGATTTTCATGTCTGACACTTTGGAGTCACAACTCCTTTTGAGAACATAGAGAGCTATGTACATTTTCTACCCCCCAAAATGTAAATTCACAAATATTCAGACAACTCCAAATATAATTTCAAAGAGAGAGCTAAAACGATCCCATTTTGCCTCAGATGGACTTTCTATGGGCAATGTTTTCATGCTTCTTAGAATCATTAAGGATCTTAGATGTCAAGAAATAAAGAAGAAATTAAATTTGGAGGGACATCACACACACACTTGGAGAACTGTCGAGACGATTTAGGATTTTAGAACTCAATAAGTAAATTCACTTGTGGAGATATTTTGCTGACAGATTATTAGGAAATTCTGGGTTTTCTTGAGGAACTCAAGTTCTTTTATAGCACAAATATGAATGCATGTAATTCTCAGTACTTAATACTCACGTGAAAAATAATGTCAAAATACTATTTTGATTGAAATTTTCACTTTCAGCTGGTTTATACAGTGCTGTGTAGAAAACCTAAGTTGCTAGGTTTTAGGTAAATATAATAAGCAAACTTGTTTATATATTAAACAGCACAATCGTAATGCTGAAGTTCAATATTTCTGAAAATGCAAGCATACCTTGGGTTTTAGAAGTGTAAAAACATTCACGAATAACACAATCAAGAAGGTGGTTGCTTCACTTATGCAATGAATTGTAAAATAAAATAAAAATATAATTCTCAGAAAAAACAAACCGCTATACATACACTTCAATATAAAATTTAGTTCAAGATCATTTATTCTTAAATGAACAGATAGTTCTCTAGTCAAAGTAAATATTTCTGGTAAGGCAGCATGTTTCTTGAAAATATTACAGAAGAAGTGATATACTAGAGAGATACATTTGAAGATTTAAGTTCCACACAACAACTTAAATGATTGTGCAGGCAGATCCTTACTCATGAGGAGTTTCCAACTGCTTTCGCAGTGCAACCCTCTTTAAAGAGAGTCACTAGAGATAAAGAAATGTTTATAAGTAGGATTACACTCAATATGAATTACACATGAAAGAAAGACTACCTCCAGTGAACTTCATTATAAAAGAACCAAAAGACATGGCAGACGAATGGATAACTTGGAAAGAAATGTCACCATAATACAGATCTGTTACTTGTGGAATTGATTTCCCCATACCTTGGAGAGCCTTGTGCTATGTGTCAGTGTTCATTCCTTTAGGTTCATTTTGACTAGCTCTTACATGAAAATGTGCGTTCTTTCATTTCATTGGAACAAACAAACTTCTCTTTAAAAAGTAGCTTATTACCCTATGGTGGCAAAGCAGTTTTATTGCTTTAGCCCCATAGGTTTTGTTTCAGACAGGGTACATGCCCTCAGGAAAGCAGAAATGGACCGGAATTGTAAGAATACCTATGTCCAAAGAGAGTTACATGTTAATCTCTCTGAAAGGAGAGAGAGAGAAAGAGGAACAAAGGAGTATTTTCAAGGCCTCTCTCAAGAGGATTCAGCATCTGAAGATTGGAGTATATCTCCAGGCTTGGCGTCTAGTGGCCCTAAAGCACAGAAGATCTCAACCCATCCACCAATTGGCAATTCAGGCCTGAAGACCACACAACCCACTGTTCTTGGTCCTATTCAAGGCTCACTGAGTAACCTTCTGATCATAATTTGCCCTTGTGCGAAGACTGGCCACAGGGAGAAAATGTATTGATCAGCAAACATTTTTGGATCCTCTCAACACATTCAGTTCTCAATGTAAATTAATAGATTGGCCTTCTGGTTTTTATTCATCAATCTCTATTAGTCTGTTCTGTTCAAGTCTGCCCCCTGAGGCAAATTTGTTCCTGATTCATTGACAAATGATATTTTTAAGCTTGTCAGGCCAGGGCCAGACTCAGAAGTGAGTAAATTCTCTAAGGGAACTTGACCTAAATGTGTGCTTTTTCCATTCAGGGAGGCAATAACCCTAGTTGTTTTATGTCCAATCTGTTATTTCTTCTGTCTTCTGTCTTTATAGCTTTGACTAAGGATATATCTCTACACATGCTTTTGGGCACACAGCTTCTCAAGCAGTGTGATAAAGCCCAGTGACACAGTGTAAAAGCTACACATGTTGATGCTGTCAGGGTGGACAGCTGGGATACAGTGGGAATGCTCGGGCCAGTTGCCACCAGCCACATGCCGCCTCCTTCATTTATCCTAGAATGTAGTGTTACTGATATTTTCTAGGATATGAACAACATCGGGAAGCACTTACTTAAACTACTCCACTGCTCAGTAGATCCACTTAGTAGATCCACATTGTTTTCATCATCAAATAATAAAAAAATCATGACCTTCAGTCCTTTCACAAGTTTTCTCTTTTCCACTCTCCTGATGTTATCTCTTATCAAAACTTAGCCATACCTCTCATACTTCTCAGTTAAGTCACCTATCACCTAATACATTCCTCTTCTCCCTAACTCTCATCCTGACTACAACCATAGCCACTCTAATTCTGGGGCCACTCCCTTAATGAACCTAAACCAGAGGCAAATTGACAGAATAAGTAGCCAGTTTGATTGCCAGCTGTACTACAAAGCTCGTTCTCTAATTCTTACATAGTAATAGAAATGTATTTGAGTACATCCTCCCTATCCAAAAATCACATCTTTCAGTCTCCCTTGCAGTTAGGTGTGGCACTTCAGAGTTTAAGCTGAGGTAATACTTTACTTCCTGAAAATTAAGCACACCCTGGGGGTGCCACTGTCCCTCACAACTTTGCAAAAATTCAAATGTTTTCAAATTCAAGGTTTTTCTTCAAAATATAGACTGCACTTTTCCTGAGTAAACTGGTAAATGTACTTTTCTCTACCTCGTTACAATCTTGAAGTTGTTCCTTATAGTTTGGCTACATGAACACTTTGCCTACATTATCTCATTTCAAAGTACAAAAATGTTTTACAGTGAATGGTGGCAAGAACTGTGAAAGGTCTAAGATTTTACTCTACTTTCAAGTTCATGAGTTAGCCTGATACAGTGTCATAGATGCTGGCAGAAGACATGAGACTCCTGGGTCAGAAACAAAGAACTTTATTAGACTTAGCATAGAAAGCAGCATGAGCTTCACATTCACATTAGTTCTCCTCTCCCCAAGGGTCTTGAGGGCAATGTGTAGGGGCCCGGGTCTATGCTGCATACACAGTGGGTTTCTGTCATTGAATTTAGGAAACCCCTAACCTTTTACACTGAGCTAGAAGCAAACCCGCACTTGGCCCCAGAGGAAGACATAATCTTTGTTACACAGGTCAGGAAACAAATTTTTCCTTTCCTAGAGAAGGAGACAATATCTCTGTCTTCTCAGGCTGTTTGTTATACAAACATCCTTAAAAAGAATTTGAAAACAAAGGTTTTAGTGATTCTGCCCTCAACAGTTACAGATGCATAGAGAATTGTCACCTAAAAAATGACAGTGGTCAGTCTTCAGCATAGGCTCTATGAAGACAGAAATGAAAACATCAGATTGAAGTAAATTCTATTCCCTTCCTCCTCCCCACCAATCCCCTGCCCAGGACCAAAGAAAAGAACAAGGGCAGTATTAATGATGTTTAAGGGAAAAACAAACTGTTTGCACAGCCAAAGTAGACAGAAACATCAGGTAATTATCTAGTGAACTTGGGTTAAACAGTCACTTATCTGTGCTCTGAGAGACAAGCTCTGGTCCATTATGCAGGTAACCCTTTCCCTCATGCCTCAGCCTCCAACAATCCAGAGGACAAGGATTTGAAAGTGGTGCTGGGAAGAGGGTCTGTCAGACACTTGAATAGACCAGTCTGGTGAAACATGTGGTTTGGGAACCAACTTGGGCACCCAGAGAAACAAATTATTTCAAAAGAGAACTCTGATTTCTTTCCTTTCTGTGGTAATTTTTTTCCTTTTTTTCACTCTTTGCCTTTTCCCTCCTCTACCTTACCCAAGCTTATATAACCCACAAGCTGACAGCACTCACTATATGACCAGTATGATTTTAAGTGATATGAATATGAACTCATTTAATACAACAACACAGTGAGGTAGATTCTAGCATTGTCTTCCTTTTACAGAAAAGAAGATTGAGGCATAAAAAAATTTAGTTATCTTCTCCAAAGTCACACAGCTAAGTACATTGCATAGTCAGGATTTAAATGTAGAAAATTTGACGCCGAAGTCCATGCTCATCACTATAGGAGATCACCTCTCGGTGTTAGCACCCTGTTGCGTGATTTCCATAACCTTCTCCATGCCAAAAGAATAATGTACAAAGACATAGATACCCACGTAAGGATTTGGGAAATCTGGGGTGTTCGCTTCCTAAAATTGAGATTATTATACCCTCTTATTTATGTTTTCTTGCTCTTCTTATTTAAAAATCTTCCAAAGTTAACTGACAGAATCCAATCTACACTTTTTTTTTTTTTTAATTTTTTTTTTGGCTGTGTTGGGTCTTCGTTTCTGTGCGAGGGCTTTCTCCAGTTGTGGCGAGTGGGGGCCACTCTTCATCGCAGTGCGCGGGCCTCTCACTGTTGTGGCCTCTCATTGCTGAGCACGGCTCCAGACGCGCAGACTCAGTAGTTGTGGCTCACGGGCCCAGTTGCTCCGCGGCATGTGGGATCCTCCCAGACCAGGGCTCGAACCCGTGTCCCCTGCATCGGCAGGCAGACTCTCAACCACTGCGCCACCAGGGAAGTCCCCAATCTACACTTTCTAATGAAATATGATATTTATTGCAAGGATGTACCATAATCTATTCAATCATTACTCTATTCATGGGCATCCACCTTGTTTCCATTACAGATATCCCAGCAGTAAAGTCCTTATACATAAATCTTTATAGAGCCATGCTTTTATTTCTATGGGCTCAATTCCCAGGAGTAGGTCTGCTCTCTATATTAGGTAAACAATGCCAGACCGAATTCTGAGTCACATTTCACCAATGACATATGAGAGTGCCCTGTGTTCACATCTCCATTAGGATAAACATAATTGCTTCTTTTAAATGGCAACAATATGAAGGGTATAAAGTGATTTCTCACCGTTACTTTAAGTTGCGTTTACCAAGTAGTGAACTTCAGATTCTTAACAAATGTGATTGACCATTTGGATCTGTTCTTCTATCAATCACAGCTAAATCTTTTTGTGCACTTTTAATAGGTCTGTTTTTTATAATTGGGTTTAAACTGTTAAACTGCTCATTTTTAATAAGGTTCTTTTTTTAATAGGGTTTTAAAAATAGGATTCTTTCAATAAAGGGCTCTATAATTTACGGCCTCTTTATTATAGATATTAGTCATCCTTTTTTCATTTGTATTTTAATTTTTCCCCAAATCTTTCATTTCTATTGAATTTATTTATGGGAATTTTTATACAAAAGGTTTTAATTTATAAATATTTGAATACATTTCTATTTTATTTCATACATTCTGAGTATCATATCTCTAATAAGAGCTCTCCAATCTCTAACTCCTCAACAAACTAATATACATTTTCTTCTAATATTTTTAATGTTTATAGTTTTAATCTATCTGAAGTCTATCTGTATATAAGATGTGAGGTAGGCTTCTAAGCTTATTTTCTTCCAAATGGATAGCCAATTGTGCCAGAATCTTTTATTAAGTAAACCATGCTTATCCTATGAAATTAAATTTTTATCACATACTACATTCTCCTCTTTGGTGGGATATATTTTGGACATTATTCTGCTTCATTGATCTAGTTGTACTTTTTTGTGCCAAATAACACTTCAATCAACAATTTCCTAAAGGCTGAAAGAGAGGAGAAAGGAAATAAGCAGCAATATTTACAAACCAGCAAAAATAAATAGATAAAGGGAAAATAGAGTAGCATATATAATAAAACAAAATCAGATAGAAGTCTGTTGTTACAGGAAATGTGAGCATTTCTCTCTTTCAAGCTTTGCTGCTATTGTCTCCACTGTGGCTAGCACAAGTCATCAAATCACCTGGAGAGCTACACTAAAGTATTTAACTATTTCATATCATTAATAGTAGAGAATCTTTTACAAGAACATGGTTTATCACAGGCTACTTTGATGTATTTTTGGAAAATCAACATCACAGTAAAGTAAACCTTTTTTTAGACTGGAGATACTGAACCAATGTCATTATTTCTATTATATGCCCCAAAGATTTTGTAGTTGACATTATGTTATCTGAAGACTGTTTTACTTTATTTTATTTATTTTTTTATAGAGCAGGTTCTTATTAGTTACCTATTTTATACATATTAGTGTATATATGTCAATCCCAATCTCCCAGTTCATTCCACCACAACCAACCCTCCCTCTGCTTTCCCCCCTTGGTGTCCATACATTTGTTCTCTAAGTCTGTGTCTCTATTTCTGCTTTGTAAATAAGATCATCTATACCATTTTTCTAGATTCCACATATATGTGTTAATATACGATATTTGTTTTTCTCTTTCTGACTTACTTCACTCTGTATGACAGTCTCTAGGTCCATCCACCTCACTACAAATAACTAAATTTTGTTCCTTTCTATGGCTGAGTAATATTCCATTATATATATGTACCACATCTTCTTTATCCATTCGTTTGTCAATGGGCATTTAGGTTGCTTCCATGACCTAGCTATTGTAAATAGTACTGCAATGAACACTGGGGTGCATGTGTCTTTTTGAATTATGTCTTTCCCTGGATATATGCCCAGTAGTGGGAATGGCTGGGTCATATGGTAATTCTATTTTTAGTTTTATAAGGAACCTCCATACTGTTCTCCATAGTGGCTGTATCAATTTACATTCCCACCAACAGTGCAAGAGGGTTCCCTTTTCTCCACACCCTCTCCAACATTTGGTTTTTGTAGATTTTCTGATGATGCCCATTCTAACCAGTGTGAGGTGATACCTCATTGTAGTTTTGATTTGCAGTTCTCTAATAATTAGTGATGTTGAGCAGCTTTTCATGTGCTTCTTGGCCATCTGTATGTCTTCTTTGGAGAAATGTCTATTTAGGTCTTCTGCCCATTTTTGGATTGGGTTGTTTTTTTTTTAATATTGAGCTGCATGAGCTGTTTATATATTTTGGAGATTAATCCTTTGTCCATTGATTCATTGACAAATATTTTCTCCTGTTCTGAGGGTTGTCTTTTTGTCTTGTTTATAGTTTCCTTTGCTGTGCAAAAGCTTTTAAGTTTTATTAGGTCCCCTTTGTTCATTTTTTATTTTATTTCCATTACTCTAGGAGGTGGGTCAAAAAAGATCTTGTTGTGATTTATGTCAAAGAGTGTTCGTCCTATGTATTCTTCTAAGAGTTTTACAGTGTCTGGTCTTACATTTAGGTCTTTAATCCATTTTGAGTTTATTTTTGTGTATGGTGTTAGGGAGTGTTCTAATTTCATTCTTTTACATGTAGCTGTCCAGTTTTCCCAGCACCACTTATTGAAGAGACTGTCTCATCTCCATTGTATATCTTTGCCTCCTTTGTCAGAGATTAGTTGACCATAGGTGCGAGGGTTTATCTCTGGGCTTTCTATCTTGTTCCATTGATCTGTGTTTCTGTTTTTGTGCCAGTACCATATTGTCTTGATTACTATAGCTTTGGAGTATAGTCTGAAGTCAGGGAGTCTGATTCCTCCATCTACTTTTTTTCCCCTCAAGATTGCTTTTGCTATTTGGGGTATTTTGTCTCTCCATACAAATTTTAAGATTTTTTGTTCTAGTTCTGTAAAAAATGCCACTGGTAATTTGATAGGGATTGCACTGAATCTGTAGATTGCGTTGGGTAGTATAGTCATTTTCACAATGTTGATTCTTCCAGTCCAAGAACATGGTATATCTCTCCATCTGTTTGTGTCATCTTTCATTTCTTTCATCAGTGTCTTATAGTTTTCTGAGTACAAGTCTTTTACCTCCTTAGGTAGGTTATTCCTAGGTATTTTATTCTTTTTGTTGCAATGGTGAATGAGATTGTTTCCTTAATTTCTCTTTCTGACCTTTTGTTGTTAGTGTATAGGAATGCAAGAGATTTCTGTGCATTAATTTTGTATCCTGCAACTTTACCAAATTCATTGATTAGCTCTAGTAGTCTTCTGGTGGCATTTTTAGGATTCTCTATGTATAGTATCATGTCATCTGCAAACAGTGACAGTTTTTCTTCTTTTCCAATTTGGATTCCTTTTATTTCTTTTTCTTCTCTGATTGCCACGGCTAGGACTTCCAAAATTATGTTGAATAATAGTGGTGAGAGTGGACATCCTTGTCTCGTTCCTGATCTTAGAGGAAATGCTTTCAGTTTTTCACCACTGAGAATGATGTTTGCTGTGGGTTTGTCGTATATGGCCTTTATTATGTTGAGGTAGGTTCCCTCTATACCCACTTTCTGGAGAGTTTTTATCAGAAATGGGTGTTGAATTTTGTCAAAAGCTTTTTCTGCATCTATTGAGATGATCATATGGTTTTTCTTCTTCAGTTTGTTAATATGGTATATCACATTGATTGATTTGCCTATATTGAAGAATCCTTGCATCCCTGGGATAAATCCCACGTGACCATGGTGTATGATCCTTTTAATGTGTTGTTGGATTCTGTTTTCTAGTATTTTGTTGGGACTTTTGCATCTATATTTACCAGTGACATTGGTCTGTAATTTTCTTTTTTTGTAGTACCTTTGTCTGGTTTTGGTATCAGGGTGATGGTGGCCTCATAGAATGAGTTTGGGAGTGTTCCTTCCTCTGCAATTTTTTGGAAGAGTTTGAGAAGGATGGGTGTTAGCTCTTCTCTAAATGTTTGATAGAATTCACCTGTGAAGCCATCTGGTCCTGGACTTTTGTTTGTTGGAAGATTTTTAATCACAGTTTCAATTTCATTACTTGCGATTCATCTGTTCATATTTTCTATTTCTTCCTGGTTCAGTCTTAGAAGGTTATACCTTTCTAAGGATTTGTCCATTTCTTCCAGGTTGTCCGTTTTATTGGCATAGAGTTTTCTGTAGTAGTCTCTTATGATGCTTTGTATTTCTGTGGTGTCCGTTGTAACTTCTCCTTTTTCTTTCTACTTTTATTGATTTGAGTCCTCTCCCTCTTTTTCTTGATGAGTCTGGCTAAAGGTTTAACAATATTCTTTATCTTCTCAAAGAACCAGCTTTTAGTTTTATTGATCTTTGCTATTGTTTTCTTTGTTTCCATTTCATTTATTTCTGCTCTGATCTTTATGATTTCTTTCCTTCTACTAACTTCGGGTTTTGTTTGTTCCTTTTTCTCCAGTTCCTTTAGGTGTAAGGTTAGTTTGTTTATTTGAGATTTTTCTTGTTTCTTGAGGTAGGATTATATTGCTGTAAACTTCCTTCTTAGAACTGCTTTTGCTGCATCCCATAGGTTTTGGATCGTCGTGTTTTCATTGTTATTTGTCTCTAAATAGTTTTTGATTTCCTCTTTGATTTCTTCAGTGATCGCTTGGTTACTTGGTAATGTATTGTTTAGCCTCCACGTGTTGGTGTTTTTTACGTTTTTTTCCCTGTAACTGATTTCTAATCTTATAGCACTGTGGTCAGAAAAGATGCTTGATATGATTTCAATTTTCTTAAATTTACCAAGGCTTGATTTGTGACCCAAGGTGTGATCTATCCTGGAGACTGTTCCGTGCGCACTTGAGAAGAAAGTGTGGGCTGCTGCTTTTGGATGGAATGTCCTATGGATATCAATTAAATCTATCTGGTCTATTGTATCATTTAAAGCTTGTGTTTCTTTATTAATTTTCTCTCTGCATGATCTGTCCATTGGTATAAGTAAGGTGTTAACGTCCCCCACTGTTACTGTGTTACTCTTTATTTCCTCTTTTATAGCTGTTAGCAATTGCCTTATGTATTGAGGTGCTCCTATGTTGAGTGCATATATATTTATAATTGTTATGTCTTCTTCTTGGATTGATCCCTTGATCATTATGTAGTGTCCTTCCTTGTCTCTTGCAACATTCTTTATTTTAAAGTCTATTTTATCTGGTATGAGTATTGCACTCCAGCTTTCTTTTGATTTCCATTTGCATGGAATATGTTTTTCCATCCCCTCACTTTCAATCCGTATGTGTCCCTAGGTCTGAAGTGGGTCTCTTGTTGACAGCATATATATGGGTCTTGTTTTTGTATCCATTCAGTGAGCCTGTGTCTTTTGGTTGGAGCATTTAATCCATTCAAATTTAAGGTAATTATCAATATGTACATTCCTATTACCATTTTCTTAATTGTTTTGGGTTTGTTTTTGTAGGTCTTTTTCTTCTCTTGTGTTTCCCACTTAGAGAAGCTCCTTTGGCATTTGTTGCAAAGCTGGTTTTGTGGTGCTGAATTCTCTTAGCTTCCGCTTGTCTGTGAAGTTTTTGATTTCTCTGTCGAATCTGAATGAGATCCTTGCTGGGTAGAGTAATCTTGGTTGTAGGTGCTTCCCTTTCATCACTTTAAATATATCATGCCACTCCCTCTGGCTTATAGAGTTTCTGCTGAGAAATCAGCTGTTAACCTTATGGGAGTTCCCTTGTATGGTATTTGTCATTTTTCCCTTGCTGCTTTCAATAATTTTTCTTTGTCTTTAATTTTTGCCAATTTGATTACTATGTGTCTTGGCGTGTTTCTCCTTGGGTTTATCCTGTATGGGACTTGCTGCACTTCCTGGACTTGGGTGCCTATTTCCTTTACCATGTTAGGGAAGTTTTCAACTATAATCTCTTCAAATATTTTCTCGGCTCCTTTCTCTCTCTCTTCTCCTTCTGGGACCCCTATAATGTGAATATTCGTGCATTTAATGTTGTCCCAGAGCTCTCTTAGGCTGTCTTCATTTCTTTTCATTCTTTTTTCTTTATTCTGTTCCATGACCGTGAATTCCACCATTCTGTCTTCCAGGTCACTTATCCATTCTTCTGCCTCAGTTATTCTGCTATTGATTCCTTCTAGTGTATTTTTCATTTCAGTTATTGTATTGTTCATCTCTGGTTGTTTGTTCTTTAATTCTTTTAGGTCTTTGTTAAACATTTCTTGCATCTTTTCGAACTTTGCCTCCATTCTTTTTCCGAGGTCCTGGATCATCTTCACTATCATTATTCTGAATTCTTTTTCTGGAAGGTTGCCTATCTCCACTTCATTTAGTTGTTTTTCTGGGGTTTTATCTTGTTCCTTCATCTGGTACACAGTCCTCTGCCTTTTCATCTTGTCTATCTTTCTGTGAATGTGGTTTTTGTTCCATAGGCTGCAGGATTGTAGTTCTTCTTGCTTCTGCTGTCTGCCCTCTGGTGGATGAGGGTATCTAAGAGGCTTGTACAAGCTTCCCAATGGGAAGGACTGGTGGTGGGTAGATCTGGGTGTTGCTCTGGTGGGCAGAGCTCAGTAAAACTTTAACCCACTTGTCTGCTGATGGGTGGGGCTGAGTTCACTCCTTGTTGGTTGTTTGGCCTCAGGCGACCCAGCAGTGGAGCCTGCAGGCTCTTTGGTGGGGCTAATGGCGACTCCAGGAGGGCTCATGTCAAGGAGTACTTCCCAGAACTTCTGCTGCCAGTGTCCTTGTCCTTGCGGTGGGCCACAGCCACACCCTGCCTCTGCAGGAGACCCTCCAACACTAGCAGGTAGGTCTGGTTCGGTCTCTTATGGGGTCACTGCTCCTTCCCCCTGGGTCCTGATGCACACACTACTTTGTGTGTGCTCTCCAAGAATACAGTCTCTGCTTCCCCAAGTCCTGTTGAAGTCCTGCAATCAACTACCACTCACCTTCAAAGTCTGATTCTCTGGGAATTCCTCCTCCCATGCTGACCTTCAGGTTGGGAAGCCTGATGTGGGGTTCAGAACCTTCAGTCCACTGGGTGGACTTCTGTGGTATAATAGTTCTCCAGTTTGTGAGTCATTCACCCAGCAGTTATGGGATTTGATTTTATTGTGATTGCGCCCCTCTCCTACTGTCTCATTGCGGCTTCTCCTTTGTCTTTGGATGTGTGGTATCTTTTTTGGTGAGTTCCAGTGTCTTCCTGTCAATGACTGTTCAGCAGTTAAATGTGATTTCAGTGCTCTCGCAAGAGAGAGTGAGCGCACGTCCTTCTACTCTGCCATCTTGAACCCTACCTATGTTATCTGAAGACTACTGATAGGTGACTGTCAACTAAGTGACAGCTGCTAAGATTTTTTTGATGGCATTATTTAATCTGAGGAATGTTGGTGGGTAAAAATAAAATAAATGACAGCTGTTCAGGGTACCATTTTGGCGTTGTTACCTTCCCAGCAGTTTTAACAAGGAGAAGGATGATTTTCAACTAATCAGAAAAATGATTTACCTACTAAAACATGTTTCTTCTCTTGCTGTTTTGCTTCCTGTTGGACAGCTTACATTCTACAACTGGCAATCACTTTGGATGTGTGAAATACTACGGTATATGAAGTATATTTTTCATCCTTGTGGATTTGGGGTGGTTTTGTCACTACCATCACCATTGCTATTATTTTAGTGGTATTATCTTGGAAAATACTTTGTTTAAGGTGAAGTTACATAAACAACAAAGAAAATAACTCCTATAAAAATCCTATAGAATTCCTATTAGCTCACCTCTACTCACCCTGTAACATCTTGGTAATGTCAGCCTTATTTAAGTAAAACTTTTCAGTAAGTTCAGTTTCTCGAGTATATGTATCCTTTATTTAGTAAAATGGTTCATTAACAATACAGAGAAAAGTAGAATAATAGGCATTGCTGTCATTCCTCAGCATCTAGTCCTGATTTTATGCAGAGTTTAAATTGCCTGATGTCCTCACTTTAATAATTGCTGAGGCTGACTTTTATGGGTCTATCATGAAGAACACTTCAAGCTTTCATGGCAATGTCACTTAAAAGACAGAAAATTCGATGCCGATATGCCTAAGTAACTGCTAATAATTAATTAAAATGAGTTTCAATTAGTGAGTTCTTTAACATCACACCCCTTTCCTAAAAATGTTAATAAGGTAATCAGTAGGCATTATTTTGAGCATTGTAGTATTAATACATATACAAGTAATGATCTTAGTCTATGTTTAGTTAAAAAAAATAATCAAAAGCATCTACTTCATGCAGAGGAGATGCTATACTTCTATCACCCTAATGGTGTGAAAATGTAATGATGTTTTCCTACAAAGGAAAACCTCTTTTCTTTGATGTTTGAGCTTGGTTTCCATTACCAGAGCCTCAGTAAGCTGAGAAGAAAACACACATTACCCACACTATCAAAGATGCTATGACTGAGCTGCTGACAAGCATATACTTAATTGTAGGATTTTAAATGATGTCTCTGCTTTTGATTTTCATGGTGACAACTTTTTACTAAAACAGTATAAGCAGTACTACATAAAATCAGCAGATGCAATGTCCTACTACTTCATAGAGGTATCCACAAAAAAACAGTAGAAATCATAAAGACGCTCAGTCTAAATGATGAATCACTGTATTCTGTCATTTTTGTGAGTTTACCTTACTCTGAAACATTCAACTTGACATAAACATCTAAAACCTGTTTGCCTAAGTATAAAACTCCCATTATTCCTAGAAACACAAATTATAGTCTAAATGATTACAGACTAAATGTATAAGATATTTTAGTAGATGTTATACTTTTCCAATCCAATTCAACTGGGATATTCCAAATTAAAAGGTATTCTGTAAAAATCACTTCTGTTAAACATGGAGAGAGAGAGAGAGAGATGGAGAGGGAGAAAGGGGAGGGGGAGATACCATGGCATGAAAACAAGAGTAACTCATCTTGCAAGGTTATGGTTAATCCTAGTGAGGATTAAGTTAGATAACACATTGCAAAGTATGTACTTCCAAAAAATATTGTATTATTTATCAGCTTTATAGATAAGAACAAAATATAAAAAGTGAAGATCTTCAGGTTTATAATATCTTATGGAAATGAGTTGGGGGGTGGGAGAAATAAAAGAAGAAAGACAGAGTAAGAGAAAGAGAGAGAGAATGAGGGAGAGAGATGAAGAGCTAAACGTGGAAGAAGAGGACAAGAAGGCTGGGTTGGGCTTCCCTGGTGGCGCAGTGGTTGAGAATCTGCCTGCCAATGCAGGGGACACGGGTTCGAGCCCTGGTCTGGGAAGATCCCACATGCCGCGGAGCAACTACGCCCGTGAGCCACAACTACTGAGCCTGCGTGTCTGGAGCCTGTGCTCCGCAACAAGAGAGGCCGCGACAGTGAAAGGCCCACGCACCACGATGAAGAGTGGCCCCCGCTTGCCACAACTAGAGAAAGCCCTCGCACAGAAACGAAGACCCAACACAGCCAAAAATAAATAAATAAATAAATAAATAAATTTAAAAAAAAAAAAAAAAAAAGAAGGCTGGGTTGAGGCGGTGGGAAACCCACTTCAGTGGAAGCCATTTGAGCTCCTTTGACCAAGAATGTCTGCATCCCAGGGAGGTCTTAGTGTTTGTGACAGTGATGCCTATCAGACCTTTCAGACAGTGAACAAAATAGAATTCTTTGTCAAAGAAATTGAATAAGCCATCACAGGACCTCAGGTAGATTGATATATTCAGTGTGCCAGTGCATATTAGAATTCTGGGCATCCTAAATGAATTCTGGCTCTTGAAGCCCTCATTGTATGAATTCTGATTGAGGTGGTGGACAGGAATAGAGAAATTTCATCTGCTCTGCCAGGCTTACATTGTGTATTGGACCCTCAGAGGATGGAGATATTGGCCTGATTCCGGGAGTTTGAGCTGTCCTGCTGAGAACTCAGTGGATAAGAATAGCCAAAATTTCTGGACTGCTCTTCTCTAGTGAAGACATAAGCCTCTCAGAATCACTTAAATTCCAGAAGCCTCATCAAAATAAAGCCAATCCATTAACTGGAGTAGCTGTTCTCCAACTCAGACATGCGAGTTACATCATGGCCCAAATCTATTCCTGTTAGTACTTACTAAGATACTGAATATGTTGCTAACATATATGACTATAAGAATAAAGTTCTGGTACACGTCAGAGAGGTATACTTAAAGCAGCATACAGAATTAAATGACCCATCATCTTTTACACCGATATCATCCCAGGCCCCTAAAGTAACCAACAGTTCACAATGGCTAGCCCTCCGGATTTACTAGAAACGTCAGCTCTTTCTTTATGGGTATCAGTGATGACCAGTTAACCTGCAACTTTTTCCCAAGTAATAAACATCAAGCAAAGAGTAAAAATACGGGCTTATGGCTATCTAGACTTATGGCAAAGCAGTAGGAGAATTTTACCACGTGTTGTCTTCATCACCTAGCCTACTCTGGGAGCCAGTTGCAGTACTCACACAACTTTTCCCCAAAATATGTTACTCTTATGCTGCAAGACACATACTAGTCCATGCTTCTTCCATTATCTTCCCTCATTTCTAGTGAAAAAAACATCCTAGTTCATGAGGTTGTCACTGTATATAGCATGTCATTTGATCAGATCCAAATTCAAGCAGTACAAAAGGCTCCAAGTGAGAAATCTCAAATAAGAGAAAATCGACAGACTCTCTTACGAGTTCCAATATATTGAGAGAAGATTTATACATTTGAAGAAGAATTTATGTTTGAATTAGTGATAACTATAGAGCAAAACAAGCATATGAAAAAACAGCAATTATTAACGTCAAGAAAACAGAAGGTTGGGTCAAAAGAAAAGTAAGAGTTTACTAAATGGCTCAGCTATAAATAGATATAAAAGCTATAAGTGACTTGGACATTTAATGTAAGTCCAGAGAATTGATCTGAACAAAACTAACATATAACTACATTGGAAAAGTGCATGTATATGATGAGGTCAGTGGTGGTGCTGTGAAAGTCAGCTGAATCTACATCTTCTAAGTTATTTGTTATTTAGCAAAATGACAGTAAACATTAAAATATTTTAAAAGTTGAAACTAGTTACTTATAGAGAGCAGGAAATGGTGGGGGAGAGCAGGGAGAGATTATTGTCATTCACAGCAAGCTTAATTTGACTTTAAAATTATTTTCACATATAACTTTTATAAAACTTTTTTTAAATTTCAAAAAGCAAACTATTTGGGTCCACTTCAGCCCCCATCCACTCAAACTCAAAATTCAGACACCTGCTCTAACAACAGTCCTTGTAAACTCAAAATATATAGATGCTTTATTTAGCAGATGACAACCCTTGATTCTGTCCCTATGTCTTAAGGGTAAATCAAAACAAAATTTTGAAAGACAGTATTCTAGCATGATTTATGATCTTTGTAATATTTTCTTTTAAGACTTCACAACTGGAAATAAATTTACATGTGCCAAAACATTTAGTATGTTTAGTTTTCTTCTTTCTGTCATAATAGTTATTGAAAAATATGAAAACTGAATCTCAAAACTTCTATTTTCTATTATTCTTGACACCCATTATATTTTTATTCACATCCTCAGCTTCCCAGCTCTTCAATGTAAATCATATGGGAGCAGTAGAAGTTATTGAGAGCTGCTGAGTAAGCCAGATTTGAAATATTAACTCACTTTCTAACTCCAATCACATTAATTGCCTTACATTCAGTATTTAATATATGTTGCTGTTGCATTTATGCCTTGTCCTTTTGCTATCATTCATTCACTCACTCGTGTAGTTATTGAAGCCCATGAACTGTGATAACCACTAGAGAATTTCCATGTATTTACTCCTCAAATAGATTTTTGTTCCTATTAGACAAAGACCATGTGTTATATTTGCTTAGAACTCCTTACTATAGTGCTCAACCTATAAGAAATACATAAAACCTCATTAATAAATAAACTTTGTCTTCTGCCATTTGGGTTTAGACAACATTAATATATAATATATAATAAAATAAATTAAAAAATAATATATGTTAAATATAAAAGGGACTGCTTCATCTAACTTTATTTTTTTAAGTAGGCAGCTCTACTAGTCAGGTTTAGAGTTAGTGACCATTTCAAACATACCATGTGGATCAAAACAATTTACTACACATAAGCACATTCTAGTATTTTGGAAGGCTATGACAAGTCACGAGTAAAATATTCTTCCTGTCACCATTTATTAAATTATGCCAGTGTTGATAGATTGCCATTGTTACCATTTAAAACATTAACCAACATTCAAACTGTCCTTAAAGGACCATCTATACACACCACCCAAACCACATACAAAGTTAAACAAACATAAGTAACAAAGCTAAGCTGCATATAAACAGAATTTGAAATATGATATAAAATATTAATTTAATGTTGCAAAGAAAGCAAGTTTGAGAGGCTACATAACAGGAACTTCTATAGGCATTGTTTACCTTGAAAGAGGAGAAGTCAGAAATGAAAATGTTCTCATGGCTGATACGTGTTCCCAACAATTTTTCTTTTCCCATATTCAGATGTATAAAACACATAGCTTATGAGGTAATATATTGGTGCCAAATTATTAAGCTCTCTATATATTTTTTCCAAACATGTGTGGTTCACCAAATTTTGGTCAAAATTTGGGACCACTAAGGACCCAAAATGACTGTAAACCAAGAAGGACCCCATTGACTTCTTAAATGCCATGGTCCAAAAGGACCCTGAAAGAGCTAAATTGAGGCAAGGGTCAGATCTCAGAACTGAATAAGGACAAATATCTACTTAAAATTTCAGAGAAGTCAATAACCTGGTTATCAAATTTTGTAAATTAATTTCTATTTACTTTCTGTGGGTGGTTGCCTTTCATCTTCACTGACAATGAAACCTGACATTTCATTCCTAGAAAAAAAAAATACTTATGAAGCATAATGTGGTCACAACTACTTCATAAGCAATTACTATGAACAATATTCTGAGCCAGACACTGTGGGAAGCACAAATATCTATAAAACACCGATCTCCTAACAGCTCACAATATACAGGAGACTACATATACGAGACAAATTTCTGGAAGGCAAACAAGAAGCACAATAGAAAATCATAGAAACCCTTAGATAGTCTGCCCAGGAGCTTCAACCAACAATGAAACTTGGAATTCATGAACTGAAATTTTCTGGGACTTATGTCTAAGGTAATTTATATATTCAAATACTTTTTTCTTGTAGCGCAGCTGTCTTTTGACTAGATAAACCAGAAAACTTGCAAAAAAGAATGTGACAAACTAAAATTAGTTGAAAAGAAGGACTATCTTATTTTTACATCTTATTTTTCCTCACATATGATAGAATAGATATAACTTTGATGTGTTTTGTGAAATAATACCTTGAAATACCATGCTATTTTACTTAACTTTGTTTACCAAAAAAGGGTGAAAATAATAATTGACAAAATAAAGATATTTCACTTCAATTCAAAAGCCCTAAAATTTGTTATTCTAATAAATCACTCCATCAAGATGAACATACAACAGAGCTTACAGCTCTGAGAGCTTATTTTGGAAAATAGGTTGGTCTGGTATTATGATATTCAAACATTTGAAAGATTTTTGTTTCCCCTGAATAACATATTATTTGGCACTATTTTCATTCTTTTTATGTGAAATTTGACCCAAATTTGCTTTCTTATTTGTATAAAATTCTTTTGATATCTCACTTGAAAGAAAGAAGATAATGATGTAGCAAAGTAGCATCCCTTTTCTACAATAAACAAGTTAGAGACTAGCATCTTTTGATTATGCTTTATGATGTGCAAATCCTGATTATACAAAGGTTTTAGTTAAATTACAGAGTGCCAAAGCCATGACAGAGAAATTAAAAATAATTATTTAGTTTGCAAACTGACTCAAATAAGAAAATATTCAATACTATTCTTTAAATAAATAGTATAAAATGCTCTGAAAAAAAAGAAAATAGCTAATTGGCCAGGATTTTACAATAATGCCTCTAAAGACAACAAAGAGGAGATAATGATCTTCACACACACTGCTCTAGGGATGCTTAAAATTTAAACTACTGAGAATGCCATTTCTCCCTCACCTTGGATAGTGTTCCTAAAATAAAACATTTTCTTTTCATTTGCTAAGATATGATACTCGTTATGTGCCCTGTAAATTGGTTTCATTAAAATCCATTTGCCTTAAAGGTGATTCAGTATCAGAAAATCTATTAATATACTACACCACATTAATAAGCTAAAAGAGAGTAAAATATGTCCATTTCAATAGATGTCAAATAGAAGCACTTGAAAAACTTCAACATTCACATAAGAAGAATGTCCACTTCTGCCATTATAATTTAATATTTCCCCAGAAGTATCAGTCAATGAAAGGAAAAGAAAAGGAAAAGGTAAAATTCCCATGACTTGCAGATGAAATTTTATATACCTAGAAAATCTCAAGAAATCAATACAAAACTATAATAAATAATAAGAAAAATCAGTAACGTGTCTGATTATAAAATTAATGCTCAAAACTCAACAATTTTCCTATGTATAATCTATGACCCACTAGAAAAGATACTGGAAAAAAATAGCTTGTTTACAATAGCAAAAAAAGATAAAATAGCTAGAATTTTTTTAATGTGAAGAACTTATAAGAAAATATTTTAAATTTACTGAAATATAAAATAATTTTATTCACAGATAGTAATAGTCAAAATTGAAAAGATTCAATATACACTAATAGGATTATTCTGGAAACTTTATAAGACTAAAGTTCATCTACAAATATAATGTGACAGTATCCAGAAAAATCATGAATAAGATGAATGAGGGGTGACTTACTATGTATTAAAATATATTGTGAAGCAACAATAATTAAACTACTTTGGTACTAGGGAAATATTAGACAAACAAATTAAACAGAATAGATACCCAAAATAATATGAAAATATACTTGACATTAAAGGTGGTTTTTCAATTAGCAGGAGGAAAGGAATTTAGTCAATAAATGAACTTGACACAACTGTTTAGCAATTTGGAAAATATAAATGTAGATTTCCCCTTTATTCCATTCACCAAAATAACATCCAAGTTCATCAAAGAATGGTTAAAAAGTAAAAATATTAAATGAAAAATATAATTGTAATTTTGGTGTAGAGTAGGCATTTGTAAATAGGAAACAAAATCAAGAAGCCGTTCAGAAATAGATTGATAAACTTGGATAAATTCAACATTTGAGTATGGTAACAAAATATCATAAAGTCAAATGACAAATTAGGGAATATTTTTTATGCATGACAAAAAATATTATTCTTAATTTAAAAATTCATAAAAATGAATAAGGAATAAGTAATCCAACTTTTAAAAATAAAATAAAATAAACAAAATAGGAAAAAAAGAAGAAAAGGCAATTCCCAGCTAGAGGTGGGGAGAAGGTCATAAAAAATAAGCTTGCTCTTACTTCCAATTTTAAAAAGCAGATGAAAACTATAATGACATGCTGTTTTTCATCTATCCTATTAGCTAATTCAAAAGTTACCTTATACCCTGTAGTATCCGGTGTGAGGAAAATGAATAGATTGGTAAAATACTTTTGGAAAGAAATTTGACAGTGTCTCTCAAAACTGGAGATACATATACTTTTGACCCAACAATTCTGTGGCTAGAAAGTTACCTTATGAAAATTTTAACACAAGTATCCCAAGATATGTAAAAGGGTATTTATCACTGTAAAGTTAAATAAAATAACTAAAAAGTAACTATAAATTCTTTAAATGCCCCTGATGAAAGACAGATTATATAAATGAGACTATATTTATTGGAAATCAATGTCAGTATTTGAAAGAATTAGATACTCACTAATATAGACTTACACCCAAATATTTTTAGTGAAAAATAGAAAGTGCAGAACTATGGCAATATTAGTATATACTTTTGTAAATAAAATGATACATATATATGCATACATTTTAATTTTCTGGAAAGTTCACAAGAAACTGTTCACAGTAGTTTCCTTTGAGGAAAGCTTCTGAGAGTGGAGAGATGTCTTTAAACTATTTACATCTCTCTGTGCTGTTTAAACTTTCTAACCACATGCATATCTATTTTTTTAGTTGTAAACATAAACTGATTTTAAGGAAATATGGTCCACTTTTCTTTTCTTTTCCCTATTAAAAGTAATAAATGATTTTTAAGTCATTTTCTTTCTGTTATACAAATTGATGGTAACAAGTATTGGTAAGGATGTAAAATGCACCCTGATACACTGCTGGAGGGAGTATAAATGGATTCAAACTTTTGTAGTCTGGCAACAGGTATCACCTAGAAATTCTACTCCTAAAAATTTATCCTAGAATTACTCAAAGATATAAACACTAGAAAACTAGGCCCCAGAGAAAGCAATGACTAGCAGTGTTCATAATAGTCAAAAAGTGAAATATCCTAAAGGACTATTAATACTGTTGGCTTCATAAATTATGAAAAATCAAAATAATGAGTTTAAAAGATAATACATACTTATGATTATTAATATGAAAAAATCTATGTGCATTCCACACTGGCTTGCAAACACTCCTGAAGAAGACTATATATATGTATATAGTCTTCTCTCTCTATATATGTACATATATATATATATATATATATATATATATATATATGTAACCCAAACAAATTCAAACTTTATAGTCTTTTCTGTAAGATATATAGAAAAAAATGATAGGAAATGAAAAAGGAAATAAAAGAACAAAATCTACACAAAAATTTTAATGTAAAAAGAGTTTGTATATTAACATGCATAGTATAATCCCATATGATTAAAATTATTTACAAATTTGTATAGAGGAACGATGTTCACAGAAAAATTAACAGTCGTTATCTATGGAAAGTGGGAAATTTTTAATTCTCTTTTTATGTCTGTGTATTCTTCCTGAATTTTCTATACCTCTAAATGATATATTCAAATCACAAAAAAAATTATTAGTAGTAAGTTTTTAATCATATGCCTTACTATATCAATAATGAAAAAACATTTCATCGTAAACTATAACATATAACTATTAAATTTTTCATAGAAGAAATTACGTTAAAATGTTTCTAAAATATATTAAAAGGAAGAGACTAGGATTAGAAGCCTATAATCCCCACCAAAAAACCCTCCAAAATCCCAAATTTGGAATGGTATTTATTCTACCTGAGGCCTTTACATAATTATAATTTCATGTGGGCTCAAATTTCCCTAAGACACAATGCCTGTTTTCAAAGTGCATATAAAATCTAGATGGAGAGCAAAAGACAAATACAAAGGTAATTATTTCACAGGATAAGACAGAGTACCTATGCCACTGGAACAATGGAAACAGCAAACTTATTAGTTTTAGGGAGTACCATGTACTGGTGGGTGAGGGGCCAGAGAGAAAAGCAGGATGTAATCATGGAGGATGAAGCATTTCAAAGCCCTTGAATAATTTTCAATCTTCTCTCCCACTTTGAAGCTTTACTAAGCTTTGGGGATAACTGACGTGGTGATGTTCTTTTCTTGTCTAGAAAAATGTACAGGGCCATTACCCTAATCAATGGGAACTAAGACACATGCAGATTTCCTAGGCAGAAAGTTACTTGCAGATGTCTCACCTCCTAACTCAACTCATCACATTATAACCCCAGTATAAACTTCTAAAATAAACAAAGAAAAAATTCAATAAATACATCGTCTTACTGTCTAGTTTTTATAACTCACCAAAAAAAGTTGACAAAATATGAACAAGTGTCTCTATATTTTTACCACTCATAGGTGAAAAAATATCCTAGCCAATTTTTATTGCTACACAGTAGAAATTTTCAAGAAATTATTCTTCTCAGCTCTGCCAATCCCATATCATCTGGGATCTTTCTTAAAAATTTTCCGTTCATCTATCTCTAAGACCTTCTATCATTATTTCAATCTGAGAAAGGAAATACAAAAGAAATATATAAATGAGGAAAAGATTTACTTACCTTACTTTATTGTCAGCTGCCATTTTACATTTTCTCTATCTAACTCTAACTTGAATTTCTATTCTTTCTGAGAATTTTCAGATTATGAGAAAAGAAAGAAAAGTCAATAAATAAGGGGCATTTTAAACAGCTGCTATATTCATATTTTATTGCTTTATTTTAAAATGATATTTCTAAACAAAAAATATACCTATCTTAAACCATCCACTAAAGGAATTAGAAAAATATACTACAGATTCATGAAAGAGAGGGAAAAAAACATAATTCTAGGATCTAATTCTTTTGTTCCTTTTCCATTTGACCTGTGTAAGTAATAGCCAGTTAGGGAGAAACACTTAAAACCAGGGAATGAAAATTCTTCCCCGAAGTCAGTACCAGTGACAAAAGACAGGGGATCTCTTGTCTGCAGTTTCCTTTGGTAAAAAGGTCAAATTAGCTTTTTGTCTTCATAATTGGGAACGAAAAAAATCATGCATCTGTCTATAGCATCAACATTTACCTTCAACGTTCTTTGATGTTGGCTCACTTAATTATGCTTTGTTACATTTCCCTTCACTTTCTAGGCCTAGGCTTCCCATGGGCAAGAGGATTATCCCAGTATTTACACAAATCAGTAGTGCTAAATCTTGCCCAAACAAAGATTTAGAGGGATTTAATAGTTATTTCTTAAGACTCTGGCTCTTTGGAAGCTCTTCAATTCTAGAAAACTGAGGTGTAAACAACAACATTTAAGATGGTATTAATAAACATGTATTTTACTGATTATTAATGTGACCATGATGGAGCATCTATTTCTCAGAAAAAGGTTAATCTCATTGGCAAAGCAGCCTAAAAATGGCTCCCAACTTTATATTCCTTTATATATATATTATATTTATATTATATTTATATTATATATATTCCTTTATATATGGGACAGAAATCATGTGTATTAGACAGCAAAGGCTTGCAGTCAAGTTTAAGGGCAAAGGACATGGTAATGATTTACTCAAACAACCAAAAGTACTGTCTTCATTATTAGCATACAGTTAGAACAATTAAGACCACACTGTAAATTCTATCTAAAAATAGGTTGAAGAAAAAATTCATTCCTAAACTCACTTGGTGTATTACTTCTTAAAAGATTTTCATCGCTAAACTAAACACAGGTGTTAAATCAGAACCTGCCATTTTGGATTTTACTCTTTAACTTCCCATCCCACCATCTCTGCTGGATTTATCCAAAGTCATTGCTCCCTGTCTGGCCTGAGCAGAGCCCGATTTCTCTTCCCCCATAATGTGCTCACTAATCAGTCTACTTTGGCTGTCTTCCTTAAATATTCCCAAACCAATCATAATTGTTATAAATACTTCTAATATTTTCTTTCTTTCTTGTCCCATCATTTTATAATCAACCCTGAGAAGATTCCCCAAGTATGGTTTCACCTATCCTCAAGGCCCCAAATGCATTCTTGCACACTAGTCATTTTGCATACCATAACAATAGTTCAATTCATCAAAAAATTAAATTAAGAAACCATTTTTGAGTTGCCTAAAATATTATACATATTACATGGTGAGAAACAAAAATGAATAAGACAGAGTGCTTGCCCTCAAAATGATTAGTGTTTATACATAAAAGAAAATCAGAAGAATAATTTAAAAACAAAATTTGAAGTATAGTAATTTGTGTTATTTACAAGAGGGGCCAAAGAGAATGTGGCAATAAATTCTGATGGGGACAGAAAGACAATGCTAGGGGTGATGAGTCGAGAAAAGAAGATTGGACCCTGCCCTAAACTGTGTTGTATATGCAAGAGGGGCTATCAGATGCAAGTTGCCAGATTCTACCTGTTTTTAAAAGATCGTTCTGAAGGAGACATGAGAAAGGAGGAAGAGACTGAAAGAAAGACTAGAGTCAAATGCTAGTTAAGTAACAGAAAAAGTAGAGCTGTCATGGAGTTTACAGACTTGCAGTTTTGATGTGATACCATCAGGGTGGGTCGAGTATAGGCAGAATGAGTTGTCATTCTATTTAGACTTTTTAAAAGGAATACCCATGATGGCTCTCCTTGGCTGTAAAGCTTTTTCTGGAATTGGCTAAAGCTCCACCAACTAGACATTTATTTGTATTAAAAAGTTTAAATGTAAAAAAATTAATTAACAATAGAAAGTTTTAAAGATAAACACTCCTGGTAAGATTAGGGGGCTATCAGTAATTCATGACAGCATAAACTAGCTCAAACAGATCACCTCCCCATTAACATACCAGGGAAAATTGTTTGGGAACATTCTGAGGGGGAAGAAATTATAAAACAACAAAGGTAGAGGAAAAACATACTCTGTCAAGAACAGGCCTGCATGGCACACTAAAGTAGAATTTGGGGGCAACAAAAGAGTAGCCTGAGGAACTTGAGGACTAGGGTGGTGAGGGTAGGGCCATTCTTAGCAGGGTGCAAACCTGGTGCAACCACACATGTCCTCCATCAATGTTCAGTGTAAACTGATTCTCTTTTCATGAACAAGAACATCAAGATTTGTCATGAAGGGAAAAAGTAAAAATAAAATTGCAGCTTCAGAAGAATATCTATGATAAAGTGGAGAGAGCTCTACATGTTTGAAGAAGAAATGCTGACATCTTTTGTACAAATAGATTGCAGACTAATCTTTTTTGTTGTTGTTTTTTAAGCAATAGATGGCAGAATCATCTTTCCTCTACACTGGACAACATCCTGAAGTCTCTATTGAGCATAAATAGTAATGGGTCCAGGGGAATGGTCACAATTCCCAATTCCCAAGACTGACACAGAGTAAAGTTATCAAAAGTAACTTCACAATATTTCTAAAGTCCAGCTCTGAGTGTCACTGATTTAGGATTTTTAGTTTCAAGAATTCAGAGACCTACACATATAATCAAAGCAAAAAAAAAAAAAAAAAAAGCTACTGTGTTTCTCCAAAGAATCTCCTAAAATATTTTTTTAAAAAACACAAACCTTTTGAGCTGCAATCAGTAACAATTTCCATACAATTAGCAATCTCATTGGCACTATAGAATCATTGTCATGAGTTCAGGGCATCAGTAGAAGTTATCAAAATCTCTAAACTATTTACATTTATGGAATTTCTCTGCCTATTTTCTCCTTTTATTTAAATTCTTGCAGAGGGCTAAAGACTTATGAAGGAAGCTTTTGGATAAAAATCACAAACTGTATATTATGGGGGGGGGGACTATAATATGTCCTATGGAATGTTTACTTCCCCTTCTAGATAATGACTTTACGTAAAACCTGGTTGTTTGCAATTGGAACTGTGGTATTACCTAACTGGAAGTTTAAACATTGCAAAAGTAATTATACAAAAAGTTTCTGGCTTAAACATTCCAGGACTACACTGAAAAAGTAAAAAGCTGTGTCACGTGTTAAACAGTAGGCCATATCCTTGTTGTCCAGAATATAGCATAAAAGTCAGTGGGTCCTTGTAGCTTATTTATTTCTTCCAATTTGGATTCCTTTTATTTATTTTTGTTGTCTGATTGCTGTGGCTAGGACTTCCAATAGTATATTGAATAGAAGTGGCTATTTCAATTAAAAAAAAAAAAAAGTCAGTGGGTCATTAGGACAAAAGCTAGTTTCCTGACTTCTGTTTCTGCTCCTCCCAATCTACCCAAATAGATCCATCCTTCTAAGTCACTATCAGTATCTTCTCCTCCATGAAGCTTTCCCTAACTTCTCTAGCCTCTCCCAAATTTGTCCATGTTAAATTTTTTCATTAATCTTTTGAAATTAGTCTTACTCAACTTAATTTTAAATGTGTTTACGGTTTGTCTCCTTAACTACAGTATAAGCTTCTTTAGCACAATGCCAAGCAAGTACTAGATATTTGGCAAATATCTATTTGTTTGATTTGTTATCTATCTCTGATAATTTCTTTCTTGCCAACCCTGGTGTAAACCAGATCAGTTGGGCAATTTAGCTAGATTGATGGTTTTTAAACTGTGCTTCAAAGAACCTCTCAGAAACTGAAAGGGAAAAAAGAGGGCCCAGAGAACAGAGCCCCAAGCCAGCTTCGTAGGAACCCCTCACTGCCTTTGGGGAGACAGACGTGGTATAAAAGGTAATGAAAGTGAGCTAAACGAATTAGCAAAGAATGAATAGAATTTTGTGAATGATTACTTGGAAAGAGTTACAGTCATCTTTAATTGCCTTTAAATTTGAAGATTTCACTGAAGTAGAATATTAATGAGTACTTGTTGACTGATGATACATTTTTCCTTTCTCCAGTCTTAGAGCCCCTGATTGTTATCCTACTACCAACACATCACAGATTTTTTATGAAATTCATTGGCTTGCCTAATGAAGGAAATTAAAATCTGGCTTCAATATCATTTAGTAATTAAATTTCAGCCTGCTTAAATTAAAATAAACAAATCAGACAGTGCAATCTATAGAATTCCTAAGTTCTAAACTAATATTTGTAATTATCTAAAATTACTGTTCCTTTAGGTCTAACAGTGACCACCTACTTTCTTACGTGTTTTCTTGATATAAGATGTTCTACTGCTAGGCAGCTTCCTACCCTAGGTAATATCACTTGTTGAAACAGGGAACATATCGGCTATGCTCACCACAGAGGTTAGCACAGTGTTCAGCAAAGAGTAAACATTCAAAAAATACGGATTTGTGGGCTTCCCTGGTGGCGCAGTGGTTGAGAATCCGCCTGCCAATGCAGGGGACACGGGTTCGAGCCCTGGTCTGGGAAGATCCCACATGCCGCGGAGCGGCTGGGCCCGTGAGCCACAATTGCTGAGCCTGCGCGTCTGGAGCCTGTGCTCCGCAACAAGAGAGGCCGCGATAGCGAGAGGCCCGCGCACCGCGATGAAGAGTGGCCCCCGCTTGCCACAACTGGAGAGAGCCCTCGCACAGAAACGAAGACCCAACACAGCCATAAATAAAATAAATTAAAAAAAAAAAAAATTTGCTTTAAAAAAAAAAAAAAAAATACGGATTTGTTGAATGGATGAAAATTTTAATAAATTAACATCAGAAAATCATTTTCACTAATGTTAATAGCTTCCAATATAGATCAGCCATATTTATATTGCCTCTTTTTAAGAACATTCTTGTAATTTTCTCCATCATATCTCAGACACCCAATCCTTCTCGAAGGAAGGCAGAATAATATGCTGGAAAACAGCATGGACTCCACAGTCACACAGCACTGAGTGTGCACATGGACTCTGTAACACTGGAACTTAAGCAAATCCTCAAATGTCTCCAATTCATAGACACAATCTCCTTACTGGCCTTTCAGGGTCACTGTGTGTATTAAATAGATAATATATATATATGAAAGTTCATGTCCTAGAGCTTGGCAGTTGGTAGGCATCAACAAGTGTTCCATTTTCTTCCCTCTCTGCAGCATACTTTTCTGTATGTCCAGCTTTATTTGGATCTGGTACCTACAGAATGGTTGCTTTAGAATCCCAGTCCAGAGGGCTCTGCTTCTGGAGTCCACCTCTCCTCCACATCAGCCAATAGCCAAGCATTGGGCCCTTGCCACCATCCTGAACCAGCATTAGCTATCCTTCATTACGCCAGCAAAGGAATTTAAAACTCTTAGATTACAAAACTCAGAGAATTCTAATCTGTTTCTTTCATTTATTCAAAACTCCTGAAGGGAAAGCCAAATTTGGCAGTACAAAGTTTTAAGTTCTTTGTATTTAATCAAAGAATGCACTTCTAGAGGTAATAGAAATTTTGATCTAATTAACACTCACTACTCTCTCTAAAACAGACTTTTAAAGTTACTGGCTGAAATTTCCTTTCTTGAGTAGTATCACCTTTAGAAATCGGAGTAATTTGAAATCTTAGTACCCATTACTATTTCACTGAACATTTCCTCAAAATCTTAGGTAACTCAATTTCAACACAGAGTATTAATTAGCAATTTATACCTTCTTAATGCCATAAGTGATTTTTATTCAGAGTTTGTTGAGGTAATTATGTGATGTAATCAAATTAAATTTCAACCTTAGATACAGGCAATTATTTTAAATCAGGTCCTTTAATAGTGGCTAAATAGGCACTTGTATTACTTACATTGTAGCTTATTTCCCCACAGAGAGTTAACAACTGTTGTTCCTCTGTGTGGCCATCACGCTTAAGAGTTTTCTGTAAAAGCCAAGTCAAATGTATGTTCATCCTGTAACAGAAAGTAGGGGAATAACTGCCTGCTCTCACAACATAACATTTAATTTGTTTTAAAAAAATAGCTCCCATTTGTCCCAGTGAGATGCTCCATACAACTGTCTTTTTCCTTGGCTTTGCTCACCTCCCTTCCCTTTGCATCAGTTGCTTTTATTCTCCAATCCGTATTCTATTACTGACTACACGCTTAGTTCTCAATCTCATTCACTTTACCATTGAGAGTATTCTAGAATGATTTTCTCTAGTCCTCTCATTGATATTTCTTTCTCAATTACTTTAATTTCCTAAAAAGAGAGCAAAGGAATAATTTTCACCAAACTGGAACTACCTCATGAGTACACTGTAGTTTATAGAATCCCATGTCAGATGTTTCACAGAAAGGTATTAAACCACTAAAAATGCTATAATAATATTCATTGATTCATTTATTCAAAAAATATGTAACATTATTAACATTTCAATGAAAAGATTTCCAGATTCTCCTTCACTTTATCTAGCCCAGAAAATAACGAAAGCCTTTCTGCTTTTCAATAAAACTAGGATGACCCCACATTCCACTCTCATTTAGCTACATGTATAATTATTTTTAGAAACCATGACTCTGAATATAACTGGATAAGCAGAGTGCAAAACAAAGTCTTGTTGCTCAATGTGTCTCAGTTCTTTAAGCATGTGAAGTAGGCAGCAGTTTCCAGTGTTACTACACGCAGTTGGATTTCATTCTACTTCTTCACTCTACAAACTTTCATTGAATATATACTATATTCTAAACACTGTATAAGATTTGAAGAGTGCACTGTTGAAGAACTGGATTCGCTCTTGCTCATGTAAGCTGAAAGTCTTGTAGTCTTACAAACTGTGATAGTGAAATGGAGGAAAAACACAGGATAATTTGAGAGAGCAGGACCAGGGGTCCTGGTTTAAATTGGAGTGGCAGAGAAGACATCCATCATGAGGTAGGACTTGTGGGGATCAAACAAGATAGCTGACACAAATGAACAATCCCAAAATAGTGGATAACTATGATTAAATAGCATCGAGCAACTATTTTCTGTAGTTGGGAAGGTATGAAAAAGTAGGGAGTTCATATGGTGGGCAGGATGAGACAGCATGTGTGATAGTGCTAACACAAAATGTCGAGAGGCTCAAAATGGGCCTCCCAACATTACACAACTGTAGGCTACACGCAGGGGTTTAAAATGCCTTTCCCCCCACCACACATGGTGAATATCACTCCATAAAAATACCAAGGTCTTTGCTTTCCTACCACTTGTTAGGCATGCTTTACTTTGAGAACAAGTTCCAAAATCAGGAGGCCCTAAATCCAACTGGAACTTTCACCATGGTAAATTATAGTATCATTGACATGTTTGTCCAACACGCATGAGGAAAGGATTAAAAGCTAAATGGAGCCACTGAGAGGGAGGTTAAAACGTCCCTCCCCCACTCCCACCACATTATTAACAGTCTCAAGTCCTCCTTTTCTGGATAGTGTCTCAGATTATTATAAGATGCAGGACAAATTGGAAGAACATTGGAGAAGGTGCACACTGGGAAATTTTAACTAACAATTTCAGAATAAGGTTGCTCATGGGAAGGAAGGTCAGTGGACAGAATGAACGCCGTCCGTTCTTAAGTTTCTTCCTACAGACTCATATTCGTCACCTTTTCATTGCACTGGAACCTCAGCACACTAAATTCATGAGTGAAGGATGACTAAAGGGCCTGTTAGACAACTGCTAACAAGCCCTCCACGTCATTTTGATTTGTAGCCAAATTTAAGAAACACTATTATTATAGAGAAAGCTAGCCAAGTTTATACAACCTTGGACTAACAAGGTAAAGCATGTCTTTCAAAGCACAGAAAATTTGTTTCATTTTTATTCAATGTCTATTAAATAATTTGGTTTAAAATTGTTAAGAAAATTTGAACTTCAAATATTAAATTCTGAAAATGATATATTGCTAAATATACTATAGGGATTCAATTTCAACTTATTATTTCATCTAGATATTTACTCTTGTGTTAGAATGGTTTCCACAAACAGACTGTAAATTTTTTTAAGTAGCTGCATTCTTTTCAATGCCCGACAATAGTGCCTCCAATAACATATGCACATAAAATACTTGTTAAATAAATACATGTTAAGCCAAATTTAATTACAAAACCAGTTGCTGTCAATTGCATTGTCTCACACATGTTAAAAGTTCCTTGGGCTGGGACTTCCCTGGTGGCGCAGTGGTTAAGAACCCGCCTGCCAATGCAGGAGACACGGGTTCGAGCCCTGGTCCGGGAAGATCCCACATGCTGCGGAGCAACTAAGCCCGTGTGCCACAACTACTGAGCCTGCACTCTAGAGCCCGTGAGACACAACTACTGAGCCCGTGTGCCACAACTATTGAAGCCTCCGTGCCTAGAGCCGGTGCTCCAAAACAACAGAAGCCGCCGCAATGAGACACCCGCGCACCGCAACGAAGAGTAGCCCCCGCTCACCGCAACTAGAGAGAGCCCGCACGCAGCAACGAAGACCCGACACAGCCAAAAATAAATAAATAAATTTATAAAAAATAAAAAAGTTCCTTGGGCTTCCTGAGAAACCAGTAACCATATTTTTAGTTTCATTTTCACAAAATTTACTCTTCTGGCTGTCAAAGTTCGAACAATGAATAGCCTACCTTCTTCGAATGTATTCTGAAAAACTCTTTACCATTTCTCTTCCTTGCTTCTCTGGGACTTCCCATTTTGTTTTACTTTTTTATCCTTAGTAAAGCATCACCGAACAAAGGACAAAATAAGGACAACGAAACAATTGTGTGATGCCTTTTATTTCACAGCTCTGCTCATCTGCTGCACAAATAGCAGAACCCATGGTTAATCACTGCACACTCCTGGTTCCCAGGGCACTCGTGGAGCTTTCCATATGGTCTGTTCAAAATGGGGACTCATACATATATCAAATACAAATTATGCAAAGAAATGTGATCATATAGTGGAACCAAGTCGTAAGAGAAAAATAAAAATACCTGTTCAACAAAAACAGAAACCTACTTTAAAAACTCTCCACGTTTCTGTGTTCCCAAGACAAAGCAATAATGAGTACACTATATAAATCTTCATCCTAACATTAACTAGGATAATCTCTCAGACATACTCAACTGGAAGCTTTCATTTTCACTCATCCAAGCAAAAGAAAAAACGTTTAATTGAGTATTTCCATTTTCTTCTTCTTTAATGCTTTAGGCTTTTCGGATCTTGCTGCTTACTCTGGGCGACTTAGTCCCTCTATGGTAAAGTTTTTTAGTGTGTTTTTTCCCAATTTCATCTTTAGGTTTTAATCTGCCCCTTTTCCTAGTGGCTCAAATAGACAATTTTTAGCCTTAGGTTGGGTAACCACATAGTTTATGGTTCAAACTAGGGCACTTTTGAAAGTGAAAAAAAGCACAAAGCAAAGAGGATAGTGCAGCAGCAAATGAAACAGAAATTGTGCTGGGAAAACTGGGAGATAGTCACCTAACCTTAGGGTTTGCTTTTTGGTCAACAGAAAGTTTCTCCCACAATTTTTAAGGTTCATTGGAAGAGTCACTTACATAACCAGAAACTGTTTGACTGTAAGTTGGATCCTATTTCCTATGTATATCACATTTCTAATGGCAGTCAACTGAGAAAGGCAGTTATAAAAATACTAAAGTTTTCATGAGACACTTTCAGTAACAAGAAAGCATGGAGAATAAAAGAAGAAAAAAAAGTTTTTTAGTGCAACTATGTGCTACCAAATCTATAGAGAGAGAGGGAAAGTGAGAGATTAATTGCATCTTCTTATCAATCCTATAATTTAGGTATTAACATTCCTATTTTAAGAAATGAGCAGCCCATACATAGACAATGAATGTGTGAATTACTACAAAATTTTGGAAAAATAATCTGACAATACCTATTGAAACTTTTAAAGTGCCACCTTTAAAGTGCCTACTTAGCAATATATCTTCTAAAAAAGGAAAGCACCTACACATAATGATGTATGTACAAAGAAGTTTATCACAGTATTGCTTTTAGTGGCAGAAAAAATGAACCAATTAGAAATCACATCAATAAAAGCATACCACAGAGTAATGTGTACAGTATGATCTTGTTTTTGTAAAAAACACAAGTAAAAAAAAAAAAGATCATGGGTTTTGTGAAAAAAAAACACATATGTACAAATGTATATATGATTTATTTTATTTACTCAAAAAAGATATTTTGAGCTCTCAACATGTGTCAGGATGTGTTCTACGTGCTACATTGTTGTATACTTGTAGTAGCAGAGAAGATTATTCAGGATTTGCATCAAAATATTTATGACACCCTAATAACAGGACTGACAAGGGAGAAGCCAGAATAATAACTCTTCATTCACCTCAATGTTTTTTCTGACAGGATATAACAAATATTATTAGTTTTGGAACTTTTAAGAAACTGATGCATCTCATATATGCAGAGACAAAAGCTCCTTGCTCTTAGGTAACAAAATGAATTGACCCTCCCTGATACAACTAGAAAGTGGTCAACTTGAGTTCAGATCCCTGGCTAACTCCTGGGGCCCACAGGAGGGGCTGCTGCTTTACAAACAATGTAATGCTTAGAGATTTAGCAGTTCATTCAAGATAAAACAACCTAGAAGGAAATGGAAAGAGATATGAAGTAAAGTTAAAATAAAAGCTAATTTTCGTTCACATACAAGTTTGAGATGCTTTCTTCATTTTACCAACTTTGGTCCTAATTTCCGTAATTTCATACACTACCTAAAAGATTTTCTACAACAGAGGTTAATAACTTAATAGCTGTGCAAAGGGTAAATAAACACAGTTCTCTAAGAGCTGTAAAATCAATGTGAGCTCTGGAAGAGAGATGCTTCTTAAGTGAACGGGAACAATTAAGATAAAAATGTTAAAGGAAGACATATATTCCCTCTAAGTCCAGCTTTAATATTGGGTACTGTGTCAACCATGTAATTAGCATGGATTCAAAAACCGCAGTCTCTTTCTACCTGTATCAAAATTGTACCAAGAAACTCCAGAAACGTGGCCGACTGAGAGCTCAACAAAATATAGAGCAGGTGCTGCTTGAGTCGAAGTCACAAAGAACAGGGCTGAGGGAGAAGGAGCACAGAGAACTGGAGGAAACCATGAACTCTTGATCCAAGAATAGAATCAAAATATAGTTTAATCTCAGGCAAACGAGAACTGGCATCTGGAAAGTCTGCAGCCAAGGCGATTGGACCCATAGCTCAGCAGCCCCATGGTCTCCTGCCTGTGCTCCTCTCTGAGGTTGCACCTGTGCCACCCTCATCCTGCCAGCAGTCCACTCAGCCAACCGACCTCCTGCCCAGCCTAAGAAGGCTGCCGGCCTCAGCTCCTTAACATGGCCCTCGGCTCCAGTAAACTGCACTGATTAATCTGTTAATTAATAACAGATTTTTATGGGGAAAAAAAGCATTCCGGTTGGATATCCCAGCTGGCTTAATAAAAGACTATTGTACCACAGTGTGTTACAACCCCTGGTCAGCCTGTGGAATGGTTGTCCCAGGACGAACAGCTCAGTCCTGAGGGCATGCGGACCATACCCACTCAGCGAGCACTATGGGTACAGAAAGACCTAAAGAGAGGTATGTCTTTTACATCTCAAAATTTTATTTCTGAGTCAGTCATTTGGAATTTGTAAAACTTTTTCTCACAGGAAAAAAAAAATCACAAGAAAGAGAAATAATCTTTAAAGCAAACAAAAATATCAGTTGTCTACTGTGAGTTAAACACAGTGATAGGAACTTTACATTCATTTTCTACTTTCATTTTATTTCATTCATACACCAATTCTTTAAGCAAGTTATTGTTCATGAGCTAGTTTATACATTACGATTGGGCTCCAAAGATAACTATCAATATCTTATTAAAAATCAAAATATGTATTAACCACATCCAAAATAGGATGAATGATAACCATCATCCAAATCATTGTTTCTGTAGAAAAATATATCTCAAGTTCCAGCCTGAGCTGTTAACAGCACATTTTCCCCCAGCGAGAGCAAGAACTCCATCTCTTTCCTCTCCTACTATGTTCAATAGTGAGGCACATCAACTCCGGACCATAAGTAATCTAGTGCCCATTGCCTGAGAGAGAGGCTCTGGGGTGAGACATGGGCATGAGAAGCAGTTGGCAAAGGTGAATATGTGTTTTACAGTTTTTTTGTAAAAAAGCATTGTGAGGGCTGAGGAAGAGGACGAGGCAGTAAGAAATAAAGTTGGAATGAAGTTTGCATGTTTTTTCCCCTAAAGTTCCTGCTTCTTTTCCTATACATTATTACTTCTAATGTTAGTATTAAGAAATGGTAAAGTATGAAGATGGGGGACAGCAGTAAGACGCCAACCTCTTTGCCACAGCTCTAAAAGTGCTCAACCTATGAATAAAACAGAAAGGGACAGGGGTGAGAGAAAGAGAGAATTCTGCTGACCCTCTCTCAGGAACCCATTTGTAAATGCAAGGACATTCATAAGTCAGGCATATGCAAGTCAGGGACTGTGGGTAATTGGATCATATAATATGACATTCATCCCTGACTTTTTTCCCCTCATCTAGTCTCCTGGTTTTATATCCTACTTGGATGTAAGATAATATGGTTGTACACGAGTGACCTGAGTTAAAAAATAGATGCATAAAATTCTCTCAAGCTAGATACTCAGCAATCTAAATTGTGAGGCACTCTTTAGCCAGAGACAATTTCATAGAGAAGAGAAATGAGGCACTGTATTACACAAATGGAAAACAGCCTTTATTCCCTTATTAAATTTTCAAGGAGTTGCATGGAGATTTAACCACAAAGCTCACATTATTTAGAGGATTTAATTATTGTTTGTTTCTTTCTTTCATTTTCTGTCTCCAAATAAAAGCATATTTCATTACATGGCGAGGTTTAATGCTTTTTAAAAGGTTCAGAAGAAAAAAAAAACTTTTCACAAAAGCAAAACCATACTCCTTATTATCTATACAAATTAAGAAAAGCCATTCTTGCTCTAGGATTGGACATGGAAAGAGGGGAAAAAATGTTCAGGTGGCATCTTCTCAGCTTACTCTTTGGTAGCATGGGCCTTTCTAAATTTTGAAATTTGGGTCTGCCACGGCATGGTTTTACAGAGGGAGGATCCTATAAGCCTTAGGAAAGTGATTTCTAAATACAAGGTGCTCAGAATCACTTAGGGAGAATGTAAAAAGTACAGATTCTCTGGGCCCCAATCCAGACACTCTGGAAGCCAACCTCCCAAACTTGAATAAGGTCAAGACCTTGAATAAGGTCTCTCTGTGAATCACTTACAGCCTAGACACTTGACCCAAAAAAAATACATATTTGAAAACCATTCATTGACTTAGAGATTTCTTTTTTCTTCTCAAAGTGTGATCCTTGTATTACCTTCAAGCAGAATCACTTAGCATGTTTGTTAAAAATGCAGATTTCCAGACTGAATCAGATTCTCTGTGGGGTGGGGTCCAGGAATCTTTTCTTTTAATAAGAACATTTCAAAGTAGATTAGTTTTCCATTGCTGAATAAAACTTAGTGGTTTATTAGCTCACGGTTCTTTAGATCAGAAGTCTGGTATGGCTCAGCTACTTTCTCTGCTTAGTGTCTCTCAAGGTTTCAGCCAGACTGGGAAGCTCTGGTGAAGAATCCCCTTCCAAATTCATTTAGGCTGTTGGCAGAATCCAGTTCCTACAGATGTAGGAAGGAGGTTCCATTTTGCTGTCTGTCAGCTGAAGGCTGTCTCAGCTTCTAGAAGCTGCTCTCACCCCTTCTCAGGTGACTCCTTCTATAGTCAAGCCAGCAACAGCTGTCAAATTCCCCCCTCGTGCTTAGAGTGTCTCTGATTTCCTCTTCTGTCATCAGCCAGGAAGAGCACTCTGTTTTAAGGGCTTATATTAGATCAAACCCACCAAGATCATCTCTATCTTAAGGGCAACAGTGACATTTAATGTAACATAATCATGGGGGTGATATCTCATTATATTCACAGGTTCTGTGGATTAGGGTGAGACATCTTTGGGAAGCCATCGAAAAATTCTGCCTACCACACTCAGCCTCTCTTATATTCTGGTGTGTTGACTCATTCTCACCAATAGAATAGCAGCAGAAATGGTGTGTGTCTCTTCCAGGCCAGGATTTTTAAAATCAGGTGCTCCTCCTCCAGTACCTCTTCCCCAACCTGCCAGATGACTTTGAGGCCATAATGGATGGTGGAGCCACAAATAAAAGAGTCCTGAGTCCCTGAATCACTGGGTGGAGGAAAGCTGCTCATGGGCTACATGGATCCACAGTGGATTCTAAATGAGCAATAAGTGTTGTTTTGTTGGGTCAAACTATTAAAAATTTGGCATTGATTTACGACAGCACATTGTGTTAGCTTATATCTGGTTTCTTCTGTTTCTAAACATAGAGTAAGCAAAATTAATTCAAAATATGCATTTTCTGAGTAGAATTGGACAGCTCTCAGTCTGAAGTATAATTCCTTCAAGTTAATAGTTCTATGACCTCACAAAAGTTATTTCACCTCTTTGACTGTGATCAAGTATTAACAAACTTCTGAGGCCATAACTAATTAGAATAGGACTAAGACTTCATCTCCCTTTTTTAGCAAAGATCATACTTTATATTAACAGTTAACACCTATTAAATTCAACTAATCAGGCTCTTCATGCACAAATACTTTGACATTAGAAATGCTGACCCAAACAATCGAAAAAAAGTAATAAGGACCTTAGGCTCCTCATAAGCAATTCAGTCATGCTATTAGAGATTATCTTCCTATGTTTGGTGCTTTAAAGCATACATTCTGTGTACCTGTAGGTAGTATATATCTGTTTCAATAAATAAAAACAGATGTTTCATTAAATACCTGGAATGGATAAAAATGTCCATTAGCAAAACACAGAAAGTACGAATTGCCTCTTCAGTACTATCCCCAAGACACATCAAAAATAGATAATATTCACTTCTTGAACTAGGAAACCAGCAAATACACTTAAAATGACAATTTTGAAATGAAATTTTTATTTCATGTATAGGGAGCATTTTTTTCCCTTTGGCAAATCAACATTTAGTCTGTAAAACACGATGCTCACTCATAATGTCATGCATCTCACTCACAATAATTCTTTCTTATTAACTGCTTGGGTACAATTTATTTTCCTCTCAGGCTATGAAGGTGCATGCAAGTGCAGCAGACTCTGGCTGGAGCTGATAAGCCAGCACATAGCAGCAGCACTGCTGGCCTGATGAGATCTGTAAGAAGACAATATTCCATTGGCTCGGAAAACTATGCTGTATATCAAACCTATCAAAAATAATATCTACAAACAATGCCTTGATGCGTTTGCCAACTCTCGCAGAAAGCTCTCTGGTGTTCTTCTGAAAATATAGCTTGATCTTTTTTTCTGTTATAGTGAAAAAATACAGATCACATTTTTTTTTAAATATCCTTGCTTTTCTTTACAGTTTTTTCACTAAACGTGGTACTCTAAAAGAATATTTTTAAACCTTGGCTTTCAAACAGACATCACTATAGTTCCAGAAGAGAATAGATTACCCATCCTTTGGGTAAGGACCATTTATTTCATAGGAGAGTAAAAAAGAAATCAAGAAATGGCCAAAAGACAAGTATGTCACAGTCTTACAAACTAAAATCTCATTATAAGTTTTCCAAAGCTTTTTAAATGAAATACTTATGAGGAAGGCAAACACTCCCCTAAAAATACGCTTTTCCTTCTGCTTAGAAAAATTATTTTTTTTTAGTGCCACACAATTTTCTCAAAAGCACATACAGTATTTTAATCTAGTATATTTTTGAGACCTTTGTTTCCAACAAAAATTGATGCTCCTAAGAAAAAAATTATTTTAAAGACAAACCACTATAAGGAATCTAAATAGATGACACACTGGATATATTCACTTTATGTATGCATTGAGTAATTTAAAGGAAAATAAGCTACAGGGACAATATTATATTTAGATAATACTTTACAGTTTACAACATACTGACATGTATTTCCCACAACACTGTGAGGTGAATATGGCTAGTACTAGAATTAGATTCAAATGCAAATTGACTGCCAATTTTTTGTTTACTGTATACTCTATCTTTACATACAATACCAGATTTAATCCTCATAACAACCAAATGAGATTTCTTAGAAGGCAATATTCCATTGGTTCAGAAAAAAAATCCTTGCTGTACATCAAATCTATTCAAAAATATCTAAAACATGCTCTGATGAATTTTCCAGCTTTCACACACACACACAAACTATCTGCTGCATGTCTAAAACAGTGTGATTTATTTTTTTCAATTTTTAAAAAAGGATAAGGAACTTGAGCTATAGGTAGGATTGATGACTTAACTAAAAGCAGAAGTACAGAGAAGTTGGTGCTTTGAGCACCAACTAAGGATGTGCTGAGTGCTTTACATACACACATACAATCACACGATCTCAGTTAATATTACCAACTGCTCCATAAGCCTGGTATTATTCTACCTCTTTTTTTCCTCTGTGAAGTTCTATTTCTTTAATTTTATTTTCCAAGTGTCATACAGTAAACATAACCTTTTATTATTAGGTATACAGTTCTATGGACACCAACTCATATTAGATTCATGTAACCACTACCACAGTCAGATACGGAACAGTTCCATCACCCCCAAAACCTCCTTACTGCTACCTATTTATAGTCACACACACACCTCTCATTCCTAACCTCTGCTAATCACTGATCTGTTCTCTAACACTGCAGTTCTGTCTTTACAAGAATGTCATATAAATGGAATCATACAGTATGTGACCTTTTGAGACTGGCTTCTCTCACTCAGCCTGATGTCTGTGAAATTCATCTAATAAGTTTTGCATGCATCAATAGTTTGTTCCTTTTTATTATATCTATTTTAAATATAAATAAGATATAAATTTGTTCTTCTTAATATGTCTCACAAATATCTGCTAGTTTCATATTCTCCCATGGTTATCCTCTTTTCATCTTTTATGCATGCCCTTTTAAAACCTAGATTTTGTGGCCACATTAGCTTTTTTAAATGCTTCCCCTGTTTTCACCTTATTGGGATAAAGTGTGATTGTGCTGTTGGAATATGGCTTTCTAACCTTCTTCCCCTCATCCCTCTTAAATCATCTTTCCTCAAGATTCTCAGAATTTAGATATATAGCAAAACTAGTTAACTAGGCCAACTTTTATCAAACTCCTTGGAAATGGAATATCAAAAAATTACTGGGGGACTTCCCTGGTGGCGCAGTGGTTAAGAATCTGCCTGCCAACGCAGGGGACACAGGTTCGAGTCCTGGTCCGGGAAGATCGCACATGTCGCGGACCAACTAAGCCCGTGCGCCACAACTACTGAGCCTGCACTCTAGAGCCCATGAGCCACAACTACTGAGCCCATGTGCCACAACTACTGAAGCCCACACGCCTACAGCCCGTGCTCCACAACAAGAGAAGCTACCACAATGAGAAGCTCCCGCACTGCAACGAAGAGTAGCCCCTGCTCGCCACAACTAGAGAAAGCCTGAGTACAGCAACGAAGAGCCAATGCAGCCAAAAATAAATAAATTAAATAAATAAATAAATTTTAAAAAAAATTAGTGGGGATGGTATAGACAGAGGGGATCCAGTATTGATAAAGGCACACTGAGCAGGAAAGTCTCAAAACTCAAAGATAATTTTTGCTTATTGTATAAGTCTTGCTTATTTAGGGAAATTTTTATTACAATCATGAATACTTTAGATGTGACCAAATTAAACCTTATTCTAATTAGAACCACCTTTAAAACCATGAAATTAGAACTAACTGAAGGGAACTGCCTATTTGTGCCACTGTGAACCTGCCTCCACTTGGCCCTAGAGCTGGGAGTATTGCTTTGCAAGAAGGCAGCTCTCAAACATGTTGCTTAAATGACCTATTACCTATCTCTCACGGACACTGTCTTTCTTAATGCTCCAGTGGCTCCTTGTGTTTCCACTGTCATAAAAAAGCAGATTTTAACATAACCAATAGATGTCTCCCAATTCCTAAGGCAACTAGGATAGGGGCACTTTGTGGTAATTTCTCATCCCTTATGGTGCACTGGAAATATCTGTGTAGCCACTTGTGTTCTTACCTTTTGCCCATAAAATGAAAGCTGTTTCATAGTAGAGCCAAATTAAAGAATAAAAGAGCTCTAGGAATCAGAAGATTGTCTTACAAGTCCCATCCTTCAGAATGAAAAAGAGGTGAACTTTGAGAACTAAAAAGAGTGTAAATTATTTGTATTCTTAAACTGTGTGTCCTTTGTTACAAATGACCCTGTACTATTAAAAATGTCTTACTGATATTTACAGGAAAGAAAAATAATCCACAAACTATTATTACTCCATGTTCTACCCAAAATATATCTTCTGAATCTACGTAGTTTTAAGCTGTTTCTCTTGAGCTTGCTCTGATGCCACCCATGATACATTTCCAGAATCCCTTGTGCTGATCTCTATACCAGAGTCACAAGCATGGCTTCCCACATTGCTGTCGAAAGCCACGTTGATATGTATGAGTAGATGGTCAGAGACGACATTATCACCAGGGCAAAGTGCTTCCCACAGGAAAACTGTCATTAGATACAGTCTGGAATCACCAGAGGCCCTCCAAGGGAAGCAGTGGGTTGAGGGGGCACAAGTCAAAGTAGCCAAAAGGATGCACATTAGTTTCAAGTTGGGTTTCTCTTGATTAAAATATCAGGCCAGAATGTGAAAGAAGCAGAGCTATCCTGAAGTACTTATCTAATCCTCACCACAAGACCTATTCTGTGATTACCTATTAATAAGATATTATACATGTGAGCTATCATCTCCTATTATGGTTTTCTTGCTCCCTAGATGGATTTAGCGTAAATCATGATGCTTTGGATTAGATTTCAGCTCCAAAGTTGCAACATACTGAAATATCTCAATTAGTTGTGAAGGATGTCACAATAATTCATTACATGTCAGAATTTCAAGGTTTGGGAAATGATCCATTTGAAAAATTAGATCACATTTAAGGTTATTCATATAATCACATCATTTACACACCTACTAGGTTGTATGCTTCAGGTGGCTAATTCCATCCCTTTTCATTCATCAAGAAAGTACCTCAGATATAGTAGGCTCTCATCAAATAGTTGTTAAATGAATAAATCCCTTTTGTATCCCAATATACTTTCCTGAGTAGTAGAGAGAGTGACAAAATAACCAGCTTGCCAGGAATTACTTATAACCCATGGAAATTTCATATGCCTGTGAGAGTATGTCGCCTATGTGAACATTATCTATAAGAAGCACTGCAACAGCACAAAAGAGAGGATTACTATTCTACAGCTAAAACAAATTATTTCTCTTTTTCTTTTTACGTCAAAAAGAATGCTAGGCCAGTGTCTGTTATGGATGGAAATCGTTATTAATAATTACACTAGCAACAACAATTACTATAAAATACTCTGTTATGATCATAATGTTCCATATGAAATACAGTTCATTGGCATCACCTCATTTAATCCTCACAACCTTATAACAGAGGAGTGATTTTCTTTATTTAGATAAACCAACTGGTCACACTAGTAGCAAGTGGCAGAGTGGTATTCAAAACACTATCAGCTTGATGCCGAAGTCCATGCTCTTTTCGCCTTAACATGCTGCCTTTATTGAACAAGGTAAAAAAAAATCATAAATGCTCCAAAATTATTAGCTACTTCTTAATTGTAAATTTGTTTCCAAAATTTAAAAATCCATTAGCAACACATCAAAAAAGAATTCTGGTGTGTACAAGGCTCATATGTCACTATATTGTATGCCAGACCATACTGTCAATAAAACAATGTATAAGAGGATCATTTATATTCAAGGCAAGAAAACTTCCTGAAAAAAATTACTTTAAGCTGTGCTTTTTATTCCCAAAAGAGAAGCTTTTTGCTTTAATTTTCAAAGTAGGCCTAGATGTAAGCAACATTTTGCCAACATATCCACATGAAAAGATTGCTCCTTGGGTGCAAAAAGAAGTTATGCTATATTCTTCTTTGGTTCCTATGCTAATTTTTGCCTTTCACATAAAAGGCTTTCCTGAACTGTTGTACCAAATGTGTGATAATTTAGTGATACAACCTCTAGGCCATAGAATACTCACCCAAAGTTACCAAAATAATTTCATTGAAGAGAATTCAGATTCAGGCCCTTCATAAATAAAGAACATGTTCTTTTGAATGGGAAAACAGAGCCAAACAAAAAGGAGCCAGTGTCTAATTTTACAATTTAGTAAAGGTTAGTGCATCTTTTCATTGCATACTTCAATACCACATAAAGCTTTCTAACTATGGATATCCCCAGTAGAGAATTAATCCAGAGAATAGTATCCTCACCCCTCCTTTCTCTTTTGCCTTAGCCTGTATGCTTCTATGACCACCTATCAACTCAATGTGAATAATCCACAGATCTACATCTGAATGTTTTAGAAATCTTGAACAGCTCCATGTGATCCTGGCAGAACTTCAAACAGAGAACAATAGTGTCTAAAGTGAGCTCATCCTTTTCCCTTCTAAACCTATTTCTCTTCTTGTGGTCCCATTTTTTTTTTGTTTTGTTTTGTTTACTGCACCACCAGTTACCCAGGTTCACACCTTTGGATTTTGGATCACTTTGACTTTTTTTATCCTTTACTCATCACAAGCAAATATTCTACCGCATTAAACACTCAGAATCTGAATATTTTTACCACTTCCACTGCTGTCACCTAGTCCAAGCCACAGTTCTTTCTCACTTGGGTTATTGAAATGACCTCACAATAGGTTTTCTTGTGTCCTCACTTCCTCCTGTATCAGTTAGGATTAGGTATTGGTGTATATAACAGTTCACCAGAAATAATAGGACCTTAAACAAGACAGGAGTTTATTTTTCTCACATGTGAAATAGTCCAGGTAGAGAGTGTTCAGGGTTGGTATGATGTTCTATGATATCAGTGACCCATACTCCTATCATGTTGCTCCACAATGAAGAAGATTTCCCTCACAGTCTAAGATGTTCATGCAAGCTTCAGCCATAAGTCCATATCTGATTTAGCATGTAGCCAGGAAGGTTGAAGAGGAAAGTCTCCCTCTTTTAAAAGTCAGTTTCTGAAAGTTACACTTAACATTTCCAATTTCCATCCCTAGGGCTGAATTTGGTTGCATTGCCACACATAACTGCAAGGGGGTGGGGTCAGGGGCAGCCTGGAAAGTACAGTCTTAATTCTGGGTAACCAAGTGACCAGCTAAATATTAATGGAAGACAGAGAGACTAAACATGGAGAGGGGGGCAAGTAAATAACCTCTAAATAACCCACTAGAGTCATTTAGCCATCCAGCAACTAGAGGAATCCTTTTAAAACATAAATTCTCGATCATATCTTCCAAAGCTCTTCAACAGTCCACAAGGCCCTATATGAAATAGGAAGGCATAAGAGGATCACCCTTAAACATTGCTGGTCTTGAATTTTAAATGAGATGATTCAGAATGGTTTTGTGTCCAACATATTCAGCTACAGAGATGCAGGCACAGAGTAGGCAAACCACTGGCTATGAGAAGGATTTGGGGTTTGCCAGGCAAGTGTGACAAAGTGAAAAAGGAGTAGGAGAGTTGAAGGAATACAAAAGTGAGTGAACTATGGAGTCTAATATGGGTAAGGATGGAAGTAAGAATATGAGCAGAGTGAGTATTTAGTCCCACTCCTCCAAGAGTCAGATGCAAAATGGGATTAAAAGTGTAAAAATTTTATGAGGGAGAATGCCTCTGTAAAAGGAAATAGGAATGGAGGCAGAGAGGGCTAGGAGAACTGCCAGACCATGATGCAATCTCTCTGACAAGTGGGATACAAGGTTGGGTGTAAGTATCCTAGACTATCATGCAGTCTAAGGAAAGTTCAGCAAGCCATCAGAGTCCTTGAGACAAAGTTGGCAAAGGAGTCCCATGTCTCCCAAGAATGGGTCTGCCTTAAATTGCCCACCAACTCAGACATTGGTCTTGGTGCAAATGCAGCAATGGATTTCAGGTGGCGAATGCAGCTGCTGGGGTCCTCTGTCAATTCAGTCGCTGTAGTAGGAGGTCTGCAAGATGCAGTCTCATGGCCACTACATTGAGAGACATTTTTAAAGTTACATAACCAAAAGACTGTATGTCTCAATGGGTACAAAGTATTTTTGGAGATCATATATTAGAGGGAACAAGCTGGATACACAGGAGGGAGAAGCCCTGAAATTAATATTTAAGATGGAAAGTAGTCAATGGTAGTAACAAAGTTAAGAGTGTGACCATGAGGATAAGTAGCTGACGTAGGAAGGAGAGAAGACCACAGGAGAAGGAAGAATCAAGACAACAAGGGTATTAAAAAGATCTTCCGCTTGGGTTATTGAACCCATCAAAATTGTGAATGGGGTAATCTAGAAAGAATGACAGTAATCCAGATACTGAAATCTTCAAAGAGTTAAGAGAAGCAACTTGGGGTCTCCAGATGACTGTGCAAGGGTGCAGTGGGTGTTATAATCTGATGATATGAGTTTTAAAGCTGTGGCTCTTTAGGGGCAGATAGGGTGAAAAATTTGAAAACAACAATGAAGAGCAAGTAGTATATCTATACCATTTCCCAGCCCACTGGTTCAAAGAGTATGGGAAAGGAAGCAGTCACCCATCTAGAATTACAGAGGCAAAATATTATCTTTAGTATTTGACTTAAGTTATGGCAAAAAAAAAAATGAAAGGGACAGAGACAATGCTGAGCTCTAAAGAGGAGGTATTTTTGCTTATGACAAATGTATTCTAGAGGGCAGAAGAGTTTTAAGAAATGGAGGAAAGGGAGAAATGGGATCCTACTTAGCTGTTGCACAGAGCCATATGGGAATGAGAATCCAAGTAATAAATAATCCAAGTGGGCTTTGGGTTTCTTGTGGTAACTGATATAAACAGGGATACAGGGCTTGATGCAGTTGATATTGTATTTGGCAGATTTCAGTAGTGAAGCCCTCATCTAAACAGTCTAATTCTATTTTTTGGTGAGATTAGACGACCAAAGTGTACATACTCTGTATTCTTGGACTGTATTCCTTAAACCTAACTAAATCACCTCTTTAGATCTTGTATTTGACTTTTTTCTAAAGTTTGTTACATGAAACAGTAAGAGTCTGGTTTATCTAAACTACAGAGCTGCCGTATTTCCTTCACTTCTCCCCTTCTTTTCATGTGCTTGTCCATTAAGTCCTGATCAAATACTATTTACTTCATCATATCTTATTGCTCATTTTACTTTAATTAGTACTAAATCTTGAGGCAGACTGGGAATCAAGTCTTGGGCATCAACCGTCCTCTGAGGATCCCATTGATTAGTCCATAACCTTTCCACACATTATCAGACCTGTTTTCTACCTGGTTATTTTTTGGGACAACTAACAGAAGTAGTTCAAATTCTTTCTACAGCTCCTAATATTCTGGAACTATCAGAAATATTCTAATTGAAATATCAGAAATATTCCAGTGCATTTTATCAATCCTTCTCTACTTTCACAGAAAAAGAAATACATGTCTATACTGCACAGACATAGACTTAAGAGAAACAGAATACCCACATATGTTTATACAAATGATATTGTCTCATGATCCCAGAGGGAGTTATACACTATAAGTGTGTGAGAATCCTTGTCTTGGGGACTGAGAAATTCTTTTATAAATGTGTGCCTTCGATTGGATTCTTTTCAGCTACAAATCACTAGTAGGCTGTTGTAAACGGATTCACCTCAAAAGAAAAATACGGCAAGTTGCCTTCTGCTGTATCCAACAAAAGAGTTGCTAAAAGATAACAATACTCTCTGGGAAGAAGGTGAAAATGCATCTCTAAATTCATATTATAAGCCATACCAAATTGTAATAAACTGTTTGGGGAAGAAGAAAAACATCAGAGAAGTTATCAGAATAGAACGCTGTCAGACGCTATATCCAGACTAGAAGATATCCACAGAAGATGAACAAAGTTTCATTTCTATTTGCTACAATTTCAAAGCAGTGAATTTTACTCTATTATAGACATCAAATGAGAAGCTCTTCTTAGGCACATTACTAGTTTTAAATCAATGTTGTTTTGAGACCTCTGTGTATATGTACATATATACACATACATGCGCACACACACACACACATGCATATACTTATCCTTTAAAAGCATAAAATTCATGATCAGAATATGTACCTAATTACCTTACTTCATTCTCCATCATACATTTCTTTCTCCATTGCATAGCTTTCCGGAAGTGACAATGAAAATAAAACTTAAAATTTTCAAGTGCTATTGTCTGCTGAAGTTTTGTTGGATTTCACTTACATTTATATCAGTCCCAGTACTTCTAGCTCTCTTTCAGGAAATCAAATGTTTCAAATATATCCATCTTGTTTTGGACATAAAAAGACAATTTGAATTAAAGTGGCAATGTCTACAAGAATAAGAAAAAGGACTCTTCCCTTTAAGGTTACCTGCTTTGTTGCCAAATTGATTGTTAAAACAAAGATAATGTGTTAAGGTGAATGATGTAGATCTGGCTGTTCAAAATCCATTCATTTTGGTCACTTTCCTCATTAACTTAACTAGTCCTGCAAGCAATCCACATTGATCAGGGTTAAATTAATAAATCAACTAGGTTCCAATCTATTTTTTTCATCAATATAGCCAAAAGAAGGATAAATTAAAAAATTGAAAAAGAGAAAAATAATAGCCTTTGTTTTATTCTTGTTTGTTTTCACTTGTGATGAAGATCCTTAGAAGAAACTTAGCTCGCTTTATCAAAAAAAAAAAAAAAACAGTGGTTTAAAGTCACGCTTCATTTCATGTTCTTCAAAGGAAAGCAATCTACAACTAATCAAGATACATTCTATATGAATTATTATCCTGCTCTTTCCTAACCAAAGATACACTGCCATAACCCACCATCGCATCCATGATAAAATGTCTCTCCAACATGAAAGAGAAGAATGGTCTTAAGAGATCAAACAGAAATTCTTTTTTTTTTTATTTATTTATTTATTTTTGGCTGCATTGGGTCTTTGTTGCTGTGCGTGGGCTTTCTTTAGTTGCAGCGAGTGTGGGCTACTCTTCATTGCGGTGCACGGGCTTCTCTTTAGGGTGCCTTCTCTTGTTGCGGAGCATGGACTCTAGGCACATGGGCTTCAGTAGTTGTGGCACGTGGGCTCAGTAGTTGTGGCACGTGGGCTCAGTAGTTGTGGCTCACGGGCTCTAGAGCGCAGGCTCAGTAGTTGTGGCGCACGGGCTTAGTTGCTCCGCGGCATGTGGGATCTTCCCGGACCAGGGCTTGAACCCGTGTCCCCTACATTGGCAGGTGGATCCTTAGCCACTGTGCCACCAGGGAAGTCCTCAAATAGAAATTCTTAATATTAGAGGTTCAAGTACTATAAATGTACTGGTTTGCTGGTTTTATTCTTAAACCACAAAAAGAAATGAAATTTCTTGCAGAGTTCTTGCGTATTTTTAATCCTTAAAACACACACACAGATGCACGAGCGCGTACACACACCTTTCAAGTACTTCACTTGCTCGGAGTGAACATGGGCACATTTCTATTTCCAAGCATTGTAGGAATTTTCATGAAGTAAACTCTCTGCATGTCCATTTTCCAGCCACCTCTTCTTCATTCATTCTAAAATATAAAAATTTGTTCAACAAGCATTTCTTCAGTTATCTATCATATGGCAGGCATTAGAAAAGGCATTAGAGCCCATTGATGAATGTTTTCTGGGCTCCTTTTCTTTGCTGTACTCAGTGGGTGGGAGGGCACTTCACAATTCCCCTTTTCCTTCACCATGTAAACTGTTCTAAGTACGGATAGCTTCACAGTTTCAGCTCTTACCCTGATGCTCCTTGAATACATCTTAGTGCAAAACACACCCAAATAAAACACGAATTCAACGTCAAAAGAATATTTTAATCAAATTTTCATCAGAAGACAAAAGAGAAGTTATATTACAGTCACAGAGGAAAAAATAAATTCTCACAGCCCTATCAATCCCTGCTAACTCTATTTCTCCTCCCCACCCCAGCTGATATATTCAAAATCCCCTAGCTGATGTACCCTACTCAGCAAAACAAAATCTCAATAGCATTCCAAACAGCCTCCACTAAATAAAGCCTCAGTGGCTAGCCAAACCCCAAATAAGTGTTATTTTCATTCCCCCCAAAACTTCAATTATCTGTCTACATCTAGATATCTATATCATATCTGTCTATATGTTTATCACATTTCTTCTCATTTAAACCCTTGCCACTGAACTAATGGCTCATGCAGTCTTTTCATCATATCATTTACCTGAGTAAATGCACCCATGGCTGTGAATCCTTAATTTAGAAAAAGAATGTCACACCTGGATTCTTGAAAGCACAGAGTATGCCCAAGCTACATGCAGTCCTGGTTCTGCTTTGCTGCTCAGTCTTAAACCAGCTCCAAAGCAGAAGTCCAAGTTGGGACACTGAAGTCAAAATCGTTTGGTTCCATTACAGTACACACTGGGACTGCTTATAGGCAACGCCACAGAGGCCTGCGGAGCCTCCTATTCACAAATTCTCTCCGGTCTAAATACACTCATTCTTCTTCCAACCACTCCCTTTCTCAATCCAAACCCAGTCAGGCTTCCCCAGCTCCATGTTCAGAACACTCTCTGTGTTCTTAGGTACGAAATAAGGAAAATTAAAAGCTGGACAAGTGAATGAAATAGGGCAGGGGCATGCTACTTACTTGCCTACATAAGCAATTTCTCCTCTCCTTTTCAAGGGTCATAAAAGATAAATATATAAAATTGATAAAAAGCAGGTAAGTAGTGGTTACGGGCGGAGGGGCAATATAGCATGGGGATGTGGGAGGTACAAATTTTGGGGTGTTAAGATAGGCTCAAGGACGTACTGTACAACATGAGGAATATAGCCAATATTTTGTAATACTGTAAATGGAAAATAGCCTTTTAAATTGTATTAAAAATTTTTTTTAATTTTGTAAAGCAGATAAGTCCTCAATAAGCATTACTGCTGTTATTGTTGTTGCAAATATTATATTTGTTCCTCTGTCAACTATGGGAATAGAGAGCCAAATCAAGATACTCTTTAAAAAACAGACACTTGGGGACTTCCCTGGTGGTGCAGTGGTTAAGAATCCGTCTGCCAATGCAGGGGACACGGGTTCGACCCCTGGTCCAGGAAGATCCCACATGCCGCGGAGCAACTAAGCCTGTGCGCCACAACTACTGAGCCTGAGCTCCAGAGCCCGTGAGCCACAGCTACTGAGCACGTATGCCACAGCTACTGAAGCCTGCGTGCCTAGAGCCCGTGCTCCGCAACAAGAGAAGCCACCGCAATGAGAAGCCCGCGCACCGCAACGAAGAGTAGCCTCCGCTCGCGGCAACTAGAGAAAGCCCGCACGCAGCAACAAAGACCCAACGCAGTCATAAATAAATAAATAAATAAATTTATTAAAAAAGCAGACACTTGCACTACAAGCAAAGTGGAGGGAAGAGGAACTATCCTTGCCAAGGAGAAGTTTTAATTGATGACAGCTGCAGCACTAATGAGACTGCCTCCCATTGATACGGCTCCTGCTATTAAGCACCCCTCAGAGGGGCAGCCATAGAGACAGGCAGAAACGACCCATTCTGTTGCCAGAACCTCCCATGTGGCAACATCAATAATCAGAGCAGCACTGATCCTCTGCCTTTAAATCCATGTTGTCAGCTCATGCCACGTTTAGGGAATCAGACTCTCCAGGGAAATACCAGTTAATAAAAGAACTAGAGAAAAACCAAGTGTTGCTGTAAGGTGGCTCTTATGGTAGATGGCCAGTGTGTATTATTAGGAAAGACTAATGTCATGTAAAACATTTTTTTCAAGGCTTAAGAAAAATAAAAATTTCAATGGTAAATTTAACTGTTTAAAAATATTTCTATATAGTTTCAATTTTCCATGTGAGCAAGATATTTCAAAGGCAGATACTCATTTCTGCAAAAGACATGATAGCCTAAAAGTTTTAGAACTTGAGTAGAAGAGGAGAAAATTCAGGTAATTCACCCCAGTACACCTCAAACATCTAGATATCTGAGATCACCTTTTCTTGTTTCTCAGCTATCTAGACTGGCTCTGTGAACTGCCCACTTTATAAAAAAGTAATAGCTGCAATGGGGTGTTTACCTTGGGCCACAGTGTACCAAGTACCTTAGGTGAATTGCCCCATTTATTAGCCACAACCTTCCATATAGGTACAATTGTAAATGAGGAAATTGAGGGATAGAAAATAAAAGTAATTTTCCTTCACGTAAATAGCTCCTGATTGAACTGGGGTTCAACCCTTGCAGTCTGAGTCCAAAACCTGTTCTTGTAACCACTAACTTCACGGCCTTCTTTTAATTTATCTGATCAAAAAGAGCTCATCAACTAAGTTCATGTCTACTTAAAAGTAAAACATCAAATATTTAGAGGCAAACTCTTTGCAATCTTCTTTCATATTTTCAAATTAAATCTAGACAAGTCAGCCCATTTTTTTATATCACAGTTCCCCTCACTCTCCAATATCTTCTATCAAGACCTATCAATTTCACCTCCAAAAAAATCCTGACTCAGTCCACTATTCTCCAACTCCACTGCCATCTTGTTCCTGGATTACTGCAATAGCCTCCTAATTTGTGTTCTTCTTTCCACTTATATTCCCCCCAAATCCCTAAAATAGTACATAACAGTATGATTTCTATAAAATTTAAATCAGATTATGCTCCTCTCATTCTTATTTTAAATTATAAATAAAAGTTGAAACATTTTTTTAAAGTAGCCTATTCTATTTTTGCCCCTCTGCATAAGGGCAAAAAAACTAACAGACTCAGAGGACTACAAATTCCACTTTGTTTTCATACCACTTGAAAAGCAACTTTTCTTCACTTCAGTGGAAAGAGCATAAAAATTCTCAACAAATTACAATCGACAGGAAGATGTTTTCAGGATAGGTTAGACATGTGTATGTATCTTTGGTTACCTATGTCAGCCAATTTTTTCTCTGCCTAGTGGACAAATTTCTGGGCAAATTTATTGTGTGTCTCAAAGATTGGAAGGTAACTATATTCTGTATGCCAAGAATAAAGATAAGGGATATGCTAAAGCATGAGATATTATTAGAAGCAAGCTTAATGAAAAATGTAACACAAACCAGTCAAAGTAATACCCAAATTTCAAGGTCCAATGAGTCTCCTGTGGAAAACCCACCATTTGGCAATTTCTACCTAAATGATTATTGCCTGCAGTCTAAGACTCTTCCAGGTTTCTGCTTAATGCAATATTTATTGATTTCCTACTATGTGCAAAGTGAAAATTGAATAATGTTGAAATATGGCCCCTGCTGTTTAACTGGTTATAGTCTACCAAATTATACACACTTATAATCAACTCTTGGCTCAAATACCTCTTCCTTGTAGGTAGAAGGTCCCAATTGACTTCAGTGGTCTCATACATCAAGAATTTCTTCACAGTGATGCTATATTTCTGTAACTCCAGTATCTTTTTACTAAAGAAAAATAAAATTTGAACACTGTAATTAACTTATTCTATCTTTCCAATACATTGCAATTCATTTTAGATAAAATGCAGCACAATATCTGACATAAACAATGATAGGTTATATTCTGAAGAATGAAAACCAAAAGCAAGAACTCCAGACCTGATTCCAAGGTCCTGATCAAGGACTTGCGAACAAGTGCAAATGATAGACTCATGCCCTCAGGAAATGAGTGGTTCAAAGTGCTAAATCCAGCTATCAGTTGCAGTATCGTCTATTGCTTATCTGTTGCATTACCTGACTTCATGAGATTAGCCTGAACAGAATTTCAGTTTTAACAATGATTTAATGGAAAACTGAATGATATCTTAAAAACACTAATGTCAAAAATACTGGAAGATGGATAGTGACTTTTATTCATTAAGGGATGTATTGAATATCTACTGTATACCCTGCTTATAGTAGGCACCCTGACTGGTTTTTCTTTAACTAAGCATTTGAACCTCATTTACTTAAGATACACCCAGGCAGGCAAATATATACCAAAGAGAAATGTGCAATATAATAAATGATATCTGTTTAATAAAACTTTTTACCACTCTACAAAGAATGGTGCAACTGCATTTTATTTTATTTAATAAAAATTTGCTATATTCAGTGGAGTACAGTGAAGTGGAGACACCAAGCTCTTCTTTAAATGTAAGAAAATACAGTGTCTATTACCTTTACCTTTTATGAGTTGCCTGCTCTCCCGTATTTGGCAAGACAAATAGAATTACATACTGTGAGTGACTCAGAACAGAACTTCACTATCAATCATCCCCTTGGCTCTGCACAAATTCTGTAGGGCATTCAGGACATTCTGCTGCCTATGAATATTTTAGACAAGAAGAATCCCCGAAAGCTTCCTGATGGATTAATACAAGAACGGAGGACGTTTACATGTTTTATAGCTATTTGCCAAAGTACTACAGCCATTACTACACTCCAATGAAAAGATGCCTCTTTAAACAGAAAGAAGCAACCCCGTGGAAGAGTTCTGGCTCCCTTTATCACAAACTGATTTCTAAGTAATGATATATAATATATAAATATTGCATGCAATCCTCTGCAGAAAATGAAAGGCTGTACTGGTGCCAATGCCTTTACACCCAGCAATAATTGTGGGGGGAAAAAAAAGTAGAAAGAAAATGTATGCCAGCTATTTAAGAAGTTTGCTCACATACCTCTTTAGCTATGCCAATAAAATAAAAAGCAATCTGTTGGCTTCCCTATCATTTTATTGTGATTCACACCTATGAATAAACAGCAGAGTACCATTCTCAACAGCAATTCACAACTTACCAAATAAAGTTTATACTTTATTTTAAAGGTAACAAAACTTAGAAACCACAGGAAAACAAACAAAGAAAAAATTTACTTGTTGGGCCACTACTATTGATATTTTAAAGTATTCCCTTCCAGTTTTTTTTATATGTAGTATTCCATATCTTATGTTTCTACTAATATTTAAACATTTTCCCAAGTTATTATAAAGTCTTCATAAACATTTTAATGCTACATAACATTCCGTTAAGAATATGTAACAGGGAGGAGATTAACCAAGATGGCGGAGTAGAAGGACGTGCACTCACTCCCTCTTGCGAGAGCTCCAGAATCACAACTGGCTGCTGGACAATCATTGACAGGAAGACCCTGGACTTCACCAAGGAGGATACCCCATGTCCAAGGACAGAGGAGAAGCCACAGTGAGACGGTAGGAGGGGCGCAATCAGAGTAAAATCAAATCCCATAACTGCTGGGTGGGTGACTCACAGACTGGCGAACACTTATACCACAGAAGTCCACCCACTGGAGTGAAGGTTCTGAGCCCCACGTCAGGCTTCCCAACCTGGGGGTCCGGCAACGGGAGGAGGAATTCCTAGAGAATCAGACTTTGAAGTCTAGTGGGAATTGATTGCAGGACTGTGACAGGACTGGGGGAAACAGAGACCCCACTCTTGGAGGGCACACACAAAGTAATGTGTGCATCGGGACCCAGGGGAAGGAGCAGTGACCCTGGGGGAGACTGAACCAGACGTACCTGCTGGTGTTGGGGGGTCTCCTGCCGAGGCAAGTGGTGGCTCTGTTTCACCGTGGGGATAAGGACACTGGCAGCAGAGGTCCTGGGAAGTTCTCCTTGGCGTGAGCCCTCCCAGAGTCTGCCATTAACCCCACCAAAGAGCACGGGTAGGCTCCAGTGTTGGGTTGCCTCAGGCAAAACAACCAACAGGGAGGGAACCCAGCCCCACCCATCAACAGTCAAGTGGATTAAGGTTTTACTGAGCTCTGACCGCCACAGCAACAGGGAGGGAACCCAGCCCCACCCATCAACAGTCAAGTGGATTAAGGTTTTACTGAGCTCTGACCGCCACAGCAACAGTCAGCTCTACCCACCACCAGAGCCTCCCATCAAGCCTCTTAGATAGCCTCAACCACCAGAGGGCAGACAACAGAAGCAAGAAAAACTACAATCCTGCAGCCTGTGGTCCAAAAACCACAGTTACAGAAAGACAGAGAAGATGAAAAGGCAGAGGGCTATGTACCAGATGAAGGAACAAGAAAAAACCCCAGAAAAACAACTAAATGAAGTGGAGATAGGCAACCTTCCAGAAAAAGAATTCAGAATAATGATAGTGAAGATGATCCAGGACCTCGGAATAAGAATGGAGGCAAAGATTGAGAAGATGCAAGAAATGATTAACAAAGACCTAGAAGAATTAAAGAACAAACAAACAGAGATGACCAATACAATAACTGAAATGAAAACTACACTAGAAGGAATCAATAGCAGAATAACTGAGGCAGAAGAACGGATAAGTGACCTGGAAGACAGAATGGTGGAATTCACTGCTGCAGAACAGACTAAAGAAAAAAGAATGAAAAGAAATGAAGACAGCCTAAGAGACCTCTGGGACAACATTAAACGCAACAACATTCGCATTATAGGGGTCCCAGAAGGAGAAGAGAGAGAGAAAGGACCAGAGAAAATATTTGAAGAGATTATAGTCGAAAACTTCCCTAACATGGGAAAGGAAATAGCCACCCAAGTCCAGGAAGCGCAGAGAGTCCCATACAGAATAAACCCAAGGAGAAACACGCCGAGACACATAGTAATCAAAGTGGCAAAAATTAAAGACAAAGAAAAATTACTGAAAGCAGCAAGGGAAAAACGACAAATAACATACAAGGGAACTCCCATAAGGTTAACAGCTGATTTCTCAGCAGAAACTCTGCAAGCCAGAAGGGAGTGGCATGATATACTTAAAGTGATGAAAGGGAAGAACCTACAACCAAGATTACTCTACCCGGCAAGGATCTCATTCAGATTCGATGGAGAAATCAAAAGCTTTACAGACAAGCAAAAGCTAAGAGAATTCAGCACCACCAAACCAGCTCTACAACAAATGCTAAAGGAACTTCTCTAAGTGGGAAACACAAGAGAAGAAAAGGACCTACAAAAACAAACCCAAAACAATTAAGAAAATGGTCATAGGAACATACATATCGATAATTACCTTAAACGTGAATGGATTAAATGCCCCAACCAAAAGACATAGACTGGCTGAATGGATACAAAAACAAGACCCATATATATGCTGTCTACAAGAGACCCACTTCAGACCTAGGGACACATACAGACTGAAAGTGAGGGGATGGAAAAAGATATTCCATGCAAATGGAAATCAAAAGAAAGCTGGAGTAGCTATACTCATATCAGATAAAATAGACTTTAAAATAAAGAATGTTACAAGAGACAAGGAAGGACACTACATAATGATCCAGGGATCAATCCAAGAAGAAGATATAACAATTATAAATATATATGCACCCAACATAGGAGCACCTCAATACATAAGGCAACTGCTAACAGCTATAAAAGAGGAAATCGACAGTAACACAATAATAGTGGGGGACTTTAACACCTCACTTACACCAATGGACAGATCATCCAAAATGAAAATAAATAAGGAAACACAAGCTTTAAATGACACAATAGACCAGATAGATTTAATTGATATATATAGGACATTCCATCCAAAAACGGCAGATTACACGTTCTTCTCAAGTGCGCACGGAACATTCTCCAGGATAGATCACATCTTGGGTCACAAATCAAGCCTCAGTAAATTTAAGAAAATTGAAATCATATCAAGCATCTTTTCTGACCACAACGCTATGAGATTAGAAATGAATTACAGGGAAAAAAACGTAAAAAAGACAAACACATGGAGGCTAAACAATACGTTACTAAATAACCAAGAGATCACGGAAGAAATCAAACAGGAAATAAAAAAATACCTAGAGACAAATGACAATGAAAACACGACGACCCAAAACCTATGGGATGCAGCAAAAGCGGTTCTAAGAGGGAAGTTTATAGCTATACAAGCCTACCTAAAGAAACAAGAAAAATCTCAAGTAAACAATCTAACCTTACACCTAAAGAAACTAGAGAAAGAAGAACAAACAAAACCCAAAGTTAGCAGAAGGAAAGAAATCATAAAGATCAGAGCAGAAATAAATGAAATAGAAACAAAGAAAACAATAGCAAAGATCAATAAAACTAAAAGTTGGTTCTTTGAGAAGATAAACAAAATTGATAAGCCATTAGCCAGACTCATCAAGAAAAAGAGGGAGAGGACTCAAATCAATAAAATCAGAAACGAAAAAGGAGAAGTTACAACAGACACCACAGAAATACAAAACATCCTAAGAGACTACTACAAGCAACTTTATGCCAATAAAATGGACAACCTGGAAGAAATGGACAAATTCTTAGAAAGGTATAACCTTCCAAGACTGAATAAGGAAGAAACAGAAAATATCAACAGACCAATCACAAGTAATGAAATTGAAACTGTGATTAAAAATCTTCCAACAAACAAAAGTCCAGGACCAGATGGCTTCACAGGTGAATTCTATCAAACATTTAGAGAAGAGCTAACACCCATCCTTCTCAAACTCTTCCAAAAAATTGCAGAAGAAGGAACACTCCCAAACTCATTCTATGAGGCCACCATCACCCTGATACCAAAACCAGACAAAGACACTACAAAAAAAGAAAATTACAGACCAATATCACTGATGAATATAGATGCAAAAATCCTCAACAAAATACTAGCAAACAGAATCCAACAACACATTAAAAGGATAATACACCACGATCAAGTGGGATTTATCCCAGGGATGCAAGGATTCTTCAATATACGCAAATCAATCAATGTGATACACCATATTAACAAATTGAAGAATAAAAACCATATGATCATCTCAATAGATGCAGAAAAAGCTTTTGACAAAATTCAACACCCATTTCTGATAAAAACTCTCCAGAAAGTGGGCATAGAGGGAACCTACCTCAACATAATAAAGGCCATATATGACAAACCCACAGCAAACATCATTCTCAATGGTGAAAAACTGAAAGCATTTCCTCTAAGATCAGGAACGAGACAAGGATGTCCACTCTCACCACTATTATTCAACATAGTTCTGGAAGTCCTAGCCACGGCAATCAGAGAAGAAAAAGAAATAAAAGGAATACAAATTGGAAAAGAAGAAGTAAAACTGTCACTGTTTGCGGATGACATGATACTATACATAGAGAATCCTAAAACTGCCACCAGAAAACTGCTAGAGCTAATTAATGAATATGGTAAAGTTGCAGGTTACAAAATTAATGCACAGAAATCTCTTGCATTCCTATACACTAATGATGAAAAATCTGAAAGAGAAATTATGGAAACACTCCCATTTACCATTGCAACAAAAAAAATAAAATACCTAGGAATAAACCTACCTAGGGAGACAAAAGACCTGTATGCAGAAAACTATAAGACACTGATGAAAGAAATTAAAGATGATACAAATAGATGGAGAGATATACCATGTTCTTGGATTGGAAGAATCAACATTGTGAAAATGAGTATACTACCCAAAGCAATCTACAGATTCAATGCAATCCCTATCAAATTACCAATGGCATTTTTTACGGAGCTAGAACAAATCATCTTAAAATTTGTATGGAGACACAAAAGACCCCGAATAGCCAAAGCAGTCTTGAGGCAAAAAAATGGAGCTGGAGGAATCAGACTCCCTGACTTCAGACTATACTACAAAGCTACAGTAATCAAAACAATATGGTACTGGCACAAAAACAGAAACATAGATCAATGGAACAAGATAGAAAGCCCAGAGATTAACCCACGCACCTATGGTCAACTAATCTATGACAAAGGAGGCAAAGATATACAATGGAGAAAAGACAGTCTCTTCAATAAGTGGTGCTGGGAAAACTGGACAGCTACATGTAAAAGAATGAAATTAGAATACTCCCTAACACCATACACAAAAATAAACTCAAAATGGATTAGAGACCTAAATATAAGACTGGACACTATAAAACTCTTAGAGGAAAACATAGGAAGAACACTCTTTGACATAAATCACAGCAAGATCTTTTTTGATCCACCTCCTAGAGTAATGGAAATAAAAACAAAAATAAACAAGTGGGACCTAATGAAACTACAAAGCTTTTGCACAGAAAAGGAAACCATAAACAAGACAAAAAGACAACCCTCAGAATGGGAGAAAATATTTGCAAATGAATCAACGGACAAAGGATTAATCTCCAAAATATATAAACAGCTCATTCAGCTCAATATCAAAGAAACAAACACCCCAATCCAAAAATGGGCAGAAGACCTAAATAGACATTTCTCCAAAGAAGACATACAGACAGCCACGAAGCACATGAAAAGATGCTCAACATCACTAATTATTAGAGAAATGCAAATCAAAACTACAATGAGGTATCACCTCACTCCTGTTAGAATGGGCATCATCAGAAAATCTACAAACAACAAATGCTGGAGAGGGTGTGGAGAAAAGGGAACCCTCTTGCACTGTTGGTGGGAATGTAAATTGATACAGCCACTATGGAGAACAATATGGAGGTTCCTTAAAAAACTAAAAATAGAATTACCATATGACCCAGCAATCCCACTACTGGGCATATACCCAGAGAAAACTGTAATTCAAAAGGACACATGCACCCGAATGTTCATTGCAGCACTATTTACAATAGCCAGGTCATGGAAGCAACCTAAATGCCCATCAACAGACGAATGGATAAAGAAGTTGTGGTACATATATACAATGGAATATTACTCAGCCATAAAAAGGAACGAAATTGAGTCATTTGTTGAGACGTGGATGGATCTAGAGACTGTCATACAGAGTGAAGTAAGTCAGAAAGAGAAAAACAAATATCGTATATTAATGCATGTATGTGGAACCTAGAAAAATGGTACAGATGAGCCAGTTTGCAGGGCAGAAGTTGAGACACAGATGTAGAGAATGGACATATGGACACCAAGGGGGGAAAACTGCGGTGAGGTGGGGATGGTGGTGTGCTGAATTGGGCGATTGGGATTGACATGTATACACTGATGTGTATAAAACTGATGCCTAATAAGAACCTGCAGTATAAAAAAACAAACAAAACAACTAATACTAAACTTTCATTGGGTTATTTGTATGGAAATATGTTAATATAAATGTTTCAGACATTACATGAAATTTCTAAAAATGTTATATTTGTATTTGTATGGAAATATGTATGGAAATATGTTAATATAAATGTTTCAGACATTACATGAAATTTCTAAAAATCTTATATTTGTATTTGTATGGAAATATGTATGGAAATATGTTAATATAAATGTTTCAGACATTACAGGAAACTTCTAAAAATCTTATATGTTCTGGTATAAGGTTATAAGTAATAATCCTAGTTATTACATTAAAATGTATATCTCAGAAATAACTAATTTTCTTGTCAACTGCATTATTATGAACTTTCATCAAATCTTTAACCATGGTCATTTTTAAGTCTTCTGTCATTTACAGACAGTTCTGGGTGTACTCTGATGATTTTGCAAGTATGTTCCTATAAAAGGGTTTCATCTTCAAGAAATTCATGGAAAAGACTCTGACAAGTACAGGTTTCTGGTAACTGACTGTACTGCTGAACTGAATGAATAAGCATTTTCAGAACTCTAATGAAAAACTGATGAACTCATAAAAGTGCTAACAAAAGATCAAGATGAAAAAAAAAAATTAATTACATGGGACTGAGTGAACTGATGAGGATGAGTATAATTTTTGTGACTTTCTGTCTGAATTAAAAAAAAAAATCCCACAAGGACTCAGAGGCAAAGAATATACAAATCAATTTTCACTGCAAAGTAAAGGAGCTGTTACAGTGGAGGATTACTGGACTGAATGTCAATATTATGACATAGTATGAGTGTGTTTCATGTTTGGTAATTGCAATCATTGTTGCTTTTGTTGTGGTCATCCATGTACAATGCTTGGTGTCAGTCTATTTATCTCTTGTAAAAATAAAATACAGTGTGTGTGTGTGGAAAAAAAAAACAAATAAAAAACAAAACAAAACAAAAAAAAAAAAAAAAAAAAAAAAAAAAGAATATGTAACAAAGTTGATTTAACATTTGTCCATGTCAGATACGTAAAAGGAGCCCAATTTTTACTCTTATAAATATCATTATTTCATATCACCGTTCATACATATTTCACTTATTGTTTTACTTTTTTTATTTCTAAATTAAGCAATATATCTTCCATCTAGAAATGGTGGGATAACACACCCAAGTTCCCAACAACAAAACAGATTTTGTTGTTGTTGTTTTAGTGTATCTTCTCTTACTAAGGACAGAATAGAGAAAGTTCACATATATCTAGAGAATAAATTAGTGATTACCAATTATAACATGCTTTACAATTTATTAACATTCTCACAACTACACTGGGATGCGTAATTATCTCACGTTTTCAAATTAATAAATTGTAGAAAACTAATGCAGACATTATGTGCTCAGAATTCACCAGAAGGAGAACACTAAATAACTCTAGAAAAAATAATTTAGACTTCTTGCCAATAATGGAAATAAAATTATTTAAGACAAGAGACAAGTCTTAAGCTTGCAAAAAAAAAAGTAATTCATGACAAATACAAACAGCAAAGAAAAAGGTATCAAAACAAGTTTTAAGTTTTAGCACGAAGAACTGAATCAGTCAGGGTTCAACCAGAAAACAGAAACACCATGAGTTTCAGGCTAAGAGATTTATTATAGGAGTTAGATCTCACAAAATTAGAGGAAAAGCTGGGCAAAGGAGGCTCAAGAAGCTCAGGAGGTCCAAGAAGTTGGAGGATCAGAGTGAGTGTGACCAGCCAGGCAATCTGAAAAGCCAAGCACATCCAACCACTGAAATGGGACTTGAAAGGACTTCAAAGGAAGCTCTACGGGAAGTGTGCTTCTGTGCAGCTACCGCTCCTCTGAGTCCACTACAGAGAGTTGGGAGTGGGCCTGGAACCACTGTGGGTCAACCATTAGAAAGAAAAGCTGGATGCAGACCAACAGCCAGCTGGAACCTGCCAGCACCCACGGGCACCTCTGCATCTGTCAGTCACTGCATCTAACCATGCCGGCCTTCTAGGAAAATGGTTACTGCTTCACTTCTGCCTTCCAAATCTTGCATAAAGTCCTCTTTTGGCCAATGCTAACTTAAAACAACACAGGGAGGAGCATTCTAACACATATGGTTCTAGTATAAGTGACGCACTACAAACTACAACAAGGTTTGGAGTAAATGGACAGGTAATTAGCATTATAACACAGCATGCCTCTTCTAACAACAGTTCTTGCTATCATAGAAAGAAAAAACTCAAGACATTAGTATCAAGGAAAACTGCAACACTGATGGGAGAAAAAAACAAAAGCCTTCTTTTTACACCAAAACATGAAACGTATAATAGGAATAAGCAAGTAAAACTGTCTGATTTGCATGTCTGAGGGAGAAATGATCTAGTAAGATTACTTTCGCAAGTTAATAAGAAATTGCTTCCTCATTAATCATCACCACCATTAAACAAGGTTCAACTAGAATCTTTGTTGCTCATCTATTATAGCTTATGAATACAATGCGGGGTTTTTCAATTTTTTTTTCAAATTTTTGAAGGGAAAAATAAAACTTAGAAAGCCCAAAACATAAAAAGGAAGGAGGCAAGAGAAGTGCTAAATGCTCGCACTCCATCAATCTGAATGGGACTGATGGAATGTGAAATAAGTTCTAGGGCAAAAATACGTCATAGAACAACAGGAAATGTCAGATATTATTTATTTGTTTAGCATTATAAGGCACAGGTAGGAAAGGAGAAATGGAAAAAAATGTTTTCCTTAAATAAAATGTCTAAAACATTTTGGGCACTGAAATGTGCCCTATGTCCCTCAAATAAGAAATGTAAGGCTACTGCTGTTTTGAAAATAATACATATTTTTCTAAAGAACAAAGTATAATAGTAAGTATGGAATATCACAGTGAGGCTAGCTTACAACAAACAAATTAAAATGATGTATAATAATCTAGTAATAGAAAGACTGTCTAAATGATCAAAATGAAGAAGAAAATTTTTACCTGAATTACTCTAATTCATTGTTTAAAATTTTTCAATTCAAAATAAATTATTTTTTCAGATCTGCTACATAAGGTGCTAAGCATACAAAGATGAATAAGATATATGTAAGGGGAAATCTGCCATTTGTGTTAGCCATGCAAAATCTAAACCTCTTTCTACTTTGTGTGCAGTGCCTCCACTTTATTATCTCGGTGGAAGAGCAAAAGCTTCTTCCCTTAAAGGGGCTGAGTATGTTAGACACTCACATTCCTAGTCATTCTTGCAAACAGAGAATAACCTCGTGACCTAGGCTCTGGCAATCAAGTACAACCATATCTGACTCTGACACATCCACACTGTCTGCAGATGGAGGCGGCTGCAAGGTCAGGGCACAGAAATGGCATGTGGTAGAAGCTGTGGTAAAGTTGAGGTGTTGGCACCAAAGGGGCAGCAGTACAGGTGTAGATTGATGTTCTGCCATGGTTTCCTCATTGCACCAGTTCTGATATGGGATTTGGAGCTTTGTTCCTAGAAACATTTTTCCATACATAGTGTTCTAGCCTTACATTAAACCTGGCAGGCACCCAATATCTTTTCAATAAGCTCCTGCTTAATTGGAGTATCTGCTACCTGAAAATAAGAACTTTGAGTGATATATATGTTTGCCAGCCTCAAAGAGTTCACAGTCTGAAAAGAGAAACCAAATGATAATACCATATAAAAGGCATAAGCATGCTATATCTAATTAACGACCAACATCTCCATTGTGAGGTCTCAAAGGCACTTCAAACTTAGAATGTCCAAAACTTGAACTCAGACTGGGCCCTCTTTCACCTTCCTCTGAATCAATAATTGGTACCATTCTTCTGGTTGTTCATAAAAAAAAAACAGTAAAACTTCTTGAAACTGCCCTCTCCCTCATTCTCAATATCTAATACATCATTAAGTCCTATCGATCTTGCTTCCTAAATATCTCTCTAATCATTCACTTATCTGCAGTATTATCACCACCCCCAAAGGCTAAGCTTCCATGATCTCTCACAGGACTGCCTTCATCAGTTAGCCTTCTAAGTGACTGATGACCCACACTTTGGCTTCCTTCCAAAGTATTTTTCACAAAGTGATCTTTTTAAAATATATATCAAATCATATGATTCAATTACTCAAACTTCTCAATCGTTTCTCAAGGCTCTGCATACTCCAGCCCCTGCATGTCTTCCTACTCTCATTTCTGTCCACTTTCTGCCCCTAGTATTTCCATTCCCAAACACACTAGCCCTCTTTCCTGTTCTCACTGCTCCCGATGCTTCTCCTTGTTTTGTATCATAACATCCTACTCGCCTTTCAAATTTTAGTTCAAATACCACAACCTCAAGGAAGACTTTGATGAATGTTGGACTATAGCCGGTCTTCTTGTTACAAGCAATCAAAGCTCCCTGTATTTTTACTTACAGAATTTATCACAGTTTGCAATTTACAACATAGTGCCTATACTTAACAATGCTGTATTGTACATTAAAAAATTTGTTAAGAGATCTTAAGTTAACTGGTCTTACCACAGAAGAAGATGGGGGGCAGGAAGAAATTTTTGGACGTGGTGGATGTTTATTACCTTAATTGTGGTAATGGCTCATGGGTGTATGCAGATGTTCAAACCCATCAAATCCTATACATTAAATATATGCAGTTTTTTGTATATCAATTATACTTCAACAACACTGTTATATTTTGTTTTAAATCCAGAACTGCCATTGATGTGCTGATAAATGTTTAAAAGAATAGCTGTGGTGGGAGGGAATGTATGTGTCTTACAATTTTAAATAATTTTAATTAAATTATTTTTAATTATTTTTATTTAAATGATTTTAATAATTTTTCCAATTTAAAAATAATAAAGTATACAATACCCTTTATCATAAATTCTATATAGTCCATCGATTTTCACAGAATGCTTTTGTTGATTTTTGCTGAACTCTTATATCCATAGCCAACCTGTAATTGTGATTGACAAATTAGCGTAGTTCCAACATGAATGCTTGTTGACATTTCCCTTTACATTAACAAGTAAGATAAAATAATGAACTATGTCAGAACTTCACTCATTCAACAGTGATGTAAAGGACTTCTTTAATAGTAGTTTTAAATACTGGAAGAGTATTTCTTCTTTTTTGTGTTATTCACCATTTAATGGCTACAAATACACAGCACACTTTTAAGTTTAATTATATCAACAAAACAATAAATCAAGCCCTGCTTTGTAGAATTTACCAATTTCTACGCAAAAATACTCCCACGATGGCCAATTGCAAACTACCAACAAGATATCACTAACACAGAGTGGGAAGTGATACATACATAGTATCACACTGCCATATCATATATCAACCGTAAAAATACAATAGACATAGATAACCCTAACAGTATAGATAATAGAAAAATGTAGTAAAGGGCTTCCCTGGTGGCGCAGTGGTTGGGAGTCTGCCTGCCAGTGCAGGGGACACGGGTTCGAGCCCTGGTCTGGGAAGATCCCACATGCCACGGAGCAACTGGGCCCGTGAGCCACAACTACTGAGCCTGCGCGTCTGGAGCCTGTGCTCCGCAACAAGAGGGGCCGCGATAGTGAGAGGCCCGCGCACTGCGATGAAGAGTGGCCCCCGCTTGCCACAGCAGGAGAGAGCCCTCGCACAGAAACGAAGACCCACCCAACACAGCCATAAATAAATAAATAAATACTTTAAAAAAAAAAAAAAAAAAAGGAGAGGGGAAAGTGGTTTTTAAAAAAAAAAAAAGAAAAAAGAAAAATGTAGTAAAATAACTAGGAAGTGATACATTTTGAATATCTATTAACTTTGTTTTTCATATAATGTATTTAATTGTAAGTTTGTATAACTTAATTTTTTTAACTTTATATACCTTAATGTGAAAAGAGGTAAGCTATTTTTTTTTCTCTGTATTTCACTGTTGTCACTTTGGAAATATTTACGGTAATTTTTTAAAATATTACACATAATTTGTCATAATGACTGTGTGTAACGGCTGACTTACAATATTCCTTGACATTTTAACAACTGGTTCTTGCAAGCCAGTGAAAGCTGATTCCAGCACGTTGTGGCACCACCTGCATGCAGCTGCTCGTGACACTCTTGGTTGGAATGACAATGCCGTAGTTTTCTATTTCTCTTATATAACACTAAACTAGTATCAATAATGGTATTTTACTGAGTGTGTTCATAATTCATTAAACTTTTAAAATGAGTAAAACAATTTTAACTCATTTCAAATATTTAATATATGTTTTTTACAAAATATCACTAAAAATATTTGTTAAATATTAATATAAACTTCAATATACATTCTCATTCTAATAAAAATTATGAGTAAATAAACTAATAGAAGTAAAATATTAGTCAAAAATAACAAAACATACTACATTAAAGTGAATAAATTTTAATTATATACAACTGGGGAAAATAATGTTATTTAGTTTAAAACACAAAGTGGGGGCTTCCCTGGTGGCGCAGTGGTTGAGAATCTGCCTGACAATGCAGGGGACGCGGGTTCGAGCCCCGGTCTGGGAGGATCCCACATGCCACGGAGCAACTGGGCCCGTGAGCCACAACTACTGAGCCTGCGCATCTGGAGCCTGTGTTCCGCAACAAGAGAGGCCGCGACAGTGAGAGGCCCGCGCACCGCGATGAAGAGTGGCCCCCACTCGCCGCAACTGGAGAAAGCCCTCGCACAGAAACGAAGACTCAACACAGTCATAAATTAATTAATTAATTAATTAAAAAAAAAACACAAAGTGTTATTTAGTTTAAAAAACAAACTGCGTCAACAGAGGCAGTGTTAGCCATAGATATATTTTTGTAGAATTTTCCAGCTGCTGTAAAACTTCTCTCTGACTCAGCCCTGGCCAGAAAAATGTTAACAAGATGGTTATAAACTACTTTCAAATATTTTCCTCTGATTCCTTTGTCTTCAAAGAATTTCACCTTTTTACAACTTGATAAAAATATTGATAACTTTGAAGAGTTCTATTTGAACAGCTCTTAGCTTTTTGGCAGGGACTGCACTGTGTTTCATAGTGCAGTTTTTGATTCAAAGAAAGCATTTCACATTCTGTGTCATCATCTTTAGTTTCAAAATATAAGTATATAGACAGATATCCCAGGACTGAGACACTGATAGAAATTTCAGTGCCCTCATGTTCATATCCTACTTGTTTGGAAAACTTTTAACTGAGTAAGAATTAGTCTTGAAAAGAAAGTTTTGCTTGGTGAAACTATTTGCACCTCCTCCTGAGGACTGTGAATGTCTAAAAAGAAAAAGTTTTCCAAAAGAATGTACTTCTGTTCAATTTACATTTTTGCTACTGTGTATATCACTCTTGTTTAAAAAAAAAAAAAGGGGGGCTTCCCTGGTGGCGTAGTGGTTGAGAATCCGCCTGTCAATGCAGGGGACACGGGTTCGAGCCCTGGTCCGGGAAGATCCCACATGCCGCGGAGCAACTGGGCCCGTGAGCCACAATTACTGAGCCTGCGCGTCTGGAGCCTCTGCTCCACAACAAGAGAGGCCGCGATAGTGAGAGGCCCGCGCACCACGATGAGGAGTGGCCCCCGCTTGCTGCAACTAGAGAAAGCCCTCGCACAGAAACGAAGACCCAACACAGCCATAAAAATAAAAAAATAATAAAATAAAATAAAAAGTAAAAACATAAAAAGGAAGGGGTTGTTCAACAAATTTTTCTTCTCCACCATGAATTGAGTATCTTGTGTCATTGATTGTAATGTCAAAATATAAGTGTTATATGTTAGTTATGCCTCAATAAAGATGGAAATAAAATGGGAAGCACATTAGAAAAATACAAATGAGTCAGATTTTATATTATTTTTAAATACCAAAATAATAGGTTCATGAGACACCTCATCCCTCTGGCAGCTACTAGTTGTGTTGCCTTTTTGGATATAGTCTACTTCAACCTAAGCACTACCCAGAGCTGCCATCCCCCATGTAGTAGGTGTAGTCAGAACTTCAACACAAACTTCCCAATTGTAGCTACCCTGAGAGAAGCTCTGATAATGCCACCTCTGGACAACTTCTACCACCTGAACAGCACTCTAAGTTCGGCTCTATCTCCAGCCAAACAAGAAAGGATAGCCTTAGCTTGTCTGATGACTTAAATTGTGTCCTGTCTAGCCAATGTTCAACATTTGGTGTTTGTTTGATTGTTTTATTGATGGCCAATGAGACAGGGAAGGAGACATGCAGGAGCTGAGTTGTAAAGAGAGGCTAAGGGAGGTTTTGGTAATGGTGTTAGGATAAGAAAGAGGAGGCAAGAAAGGGAAGGTAAAGGAATGGGAAAAACTGCCAATAAGTATGAACAAAGCTGCTGATCAATACTTGAGATAACAGTATCCCACCAATAAGATATGCCAGTCTCTCAGTACTTAATATTAGCTTAACATACAGAGCATTAAAATTTTTTAAAATTACGATGTAACAAACACCATGACTGGCTCAGTGACTGTGATAATACTGATACTAGCAAAGGACAATGTCACCAAACTGAAAAAAATAAAATCTTGTTCTGGTGTTAGGGAACCGTACGTAAAAAGAGCTAGAAAATGTGAGTAGGCACAGAGAGGAAAAAAGTATAATTACCTTTCAGAATGAGCTCAAAAGCACAAAAGAAAAATAACACTAAAAAAAGTCAACTAACAATTTCAACAATAGAAAGATAAATTTGCTCTTTGATATAAGTATATTTTAAATGACTTTGATATAAGTATGTTGCAGATATTCAAGGAGGGTCATCAGGACAGTGACATAGGTCATTCCAGACTTTATTCCTCCTCATAAGAAGATCAACTAATAACTATACATCTGGAACCTGGGGGTGAGGCTGAAGCGCCCCCCTGGACAACAGAGGTGGAGAAGGACTGCATTAGAAGGGTGGACATCTTATCTCATGTTCTCCTGCCCTCAGAGTAGCGTTTACATCATCAGCTCCCCTGGTTCCCAAGTCTTCAGACTCAGACTGAATTACACCAACAGCTTTCCTGGGTCACCAGCTTGCAGACTGCAGATCGTGGGACTTTTCAACCTACATTATCATATGAGCCAATTCCTCATAATAAATTATATATATGATATACTGGTTCTGTTTCTCTGGAGAAACTTGACTAATAGAGTTACATATAGGGGAAGGGAGGGAACAGCAAAAGGGAACAAGGATAAAGCTAGAATTTTCAGAATATATCTTGCTTTGTGTATTTGATGTTGGGAACATATAAATATTTCACATAATTGTAAAATTTAAAAATTTTAGGGGCTTCCCCGGTGGCGCAGTGGTTAAGAATCTGCCTGCCAATGCAGGGTACACGGGTTCGAGCCCTGGTCTGGGAAGATCCCACATGCCGCGGAGCAACTAAGCCTGTGAGCCACAACTACTGAGCCTGCGCGTCTGGAGCCTGTGCTCCGAAACGGGAGAGGCCGCGATAGTGAGAGGCCCGCGCACCGCGATGAAGAGTGGCCCCCGCTTGCCGCAACTAGAGAAAGTCCTCACACAGAAACGAAGACCCAACACAGCCAAAAATAAATAAATTAATTTAAAAAAAAATTTAAAGCAATCTCTAAAAAAGCAAAAGCAAAAATATTGATAAATTAAATGGTGTAACAAGTTAGTAGCATAACTGCATACATCATTATTTCAAGTGTTTTTAAAATACAGTAATTTGATCCTACATGCTTAGTGGAATACACACTAAGCTGCAAATACACAAAAAGAGCTGCAAAAAAAATTCGTAAACTGTTTTCAGTAATCATACCATTGGAGGTAGTGTTAGTATTGCTATACTAAGTGTACTGTTAAAAAAAAAAAAGCAAATGACTAATTATACTGGTATTGGTGGGAACCAGAATTTTTGGCAGAATGCAAAGAGAAGCAAATGTAAGAGTAAAAAGGTTAAGTAAAATCTCTATGTTCTTGAATTGGAATTGAAATTATCAATATGAAATCATGATATACTTTATTTTTAACACACACACATTTCTTAGGTCTGTTCACTAAAAAGGCAATAGCATGTTTAATACACAGCTTGTGCTTTCTAAATATTATTTTTCCACTAAAAGAACTAGTACTCCTTGGACAAATAGAGGATTCTAAGATGGGGCAGGAAATGTAAAAGATGATTCTATAGAACATTTTGTCAAGCCAGGAACCAAAAAATCTATCAAAGACTACTGAGGACAGATAGAAAGGATTCAAGAGATAATAAAATTTTTTCTAGTCAAAATATGGACAATTTGAAAATCAACAAGAATAATAACTGCAACTGATTGAAAAATCAAAAATGCCAAAATTCATGATACACAATGACACTTTTAAAAAAGTATTGCACATCTTAGCAAAATACTAAGGAACCAAGTCATTATTTTGAAAACTTATATATCCTGACTTTCTTGCATGAATTCAGACTATTTGAGGGTAATTAAATAGTTGATTAGGGAAAGTTTCTTTATAGAAGTATTTCAGGTAATAAATTTTAAAAGGAGAATAAAACATCATCATTTTGCAACTCCTAATAAAATAATATATCCAGGCAGTGATCATCAATTGATTGCTAACATCAACAGAAGAGAAACAACCAGACATCCTGTGCTCTCTATGAATATCCTTATGAAACTTTCTTGCAAGAAAAAAAAAAAAAAAAGAAAATCAGACTGAATCTGGTCAAGCCTTTAAATCTAACTACTTATTTATAAAAAGTGAGGGAGAAAGAAACCTGTTAAAGAAAACCATGAGATGCAATTGGCAAAATCCATACTGTAAGAAAATTTGCAGAATAATTGCAATGGAAAAATAAAAAAGAGAAAGGAGGGGGAAACACAAATTAAAATAGATTTCAGATGAGTCTTTTCAAATGCTTGCCATTGTGAACCTTATTTAGATTCCTATTTGAACAAAAAAAAAATTATGAGACCATCGGGAATATCTGAACACTGACTGGATATTACATGACATTAAGTAAATTTTTAGGAGTGATCATGACATTGTGATTACATTTTTAAGAATATCATTTAGAAACAAATACTGAAATGGTTACTTAAGAAATGATACAAAGTAGGGAATGTTAATAGGTGAAAAAGTTGACCATTTTTTTATAATTGTAATCATTGTTAAAGTCATACCAGCCACAAGATAATTCACTATACTGGTGTCAAAACATGTGCATGTTTGAAATTTTTCATAACAAAAAGCTTTTTAAGTATTGTGTAAATAATGATATTTTAAAAATTTTTAAATCTAGAGTTCCTCAATAAAATATTAGCAAATTTAATATAACTGTATAACTAAAAATGATAGAACTCTAGGCATTCTAAGCAACAGATATGGAAAGACTGAAAATGCTATCTATAGCTTCCAAAAACAGCCCAGGGATTAAAAACAAAGAGCTGAAAGGAATAAATTAAACTTTATCATTCTTACAAAAAGTAGGAAAATTAGAAAAAAAAATTAAGCGATATAAACAGAAAATACAAAGTAAAATGGTAGAAACTAGTTCATGTATTCAATAAAAAGTATAAATTGACAATATAACAAGAGAAATTGAGGGGTCAAGTACAATAGTGGGAGAGGTCCAAAGGCCAAAAGCCTACAGTGCAGCCCTCAGCTCCCCAAAATACTACACACACACACACACTCACACACACACACACTTATAGAGCAATCTGTTCACTTATTCATTCAAACATCTAATGAGAAGCCACTAACTCTTTAGTACTGTCTAAGGACTAATGGCATAACAGTAAACAAGATAGACCTGATGCCTTCCCTCATGGAGCTTACAGTCTAGTGGGAAAATGCTGTTCCATTCAGAATAAGTTTGTACATATGGTCTGTTTTTCTTTTAAGAATGAGAGGTATTAAAAAATGCAAACCCTAGGGAATGCCAATACCTGTCAGGAAATAATATTCACCATCACATCATACTCATGCACAAAGCTACAGAGCACCCCTGACCCTTGTTACTGAAGTCCAAGACAGATCCACAGACACACAGATAGAATGAGAGTGCCCACTCAAGGCTAAAGAGGGCCCAGTTTAGAATAGTTTGGGGTGATACCAGAAAGATACTGACAGTACAGAATCAGTAAAGTCTCATTAGGAAAACAGAAATTATGCTAAATAGTTCAGAGAGTATGTTCTACAAGGAACCCTTATAAAAAATGATCGAAGGACTGAAGGATCAAAAATGTTTAAGTGAGGAAAATCAGAGAATAAGAACTACAGAAGCTGCTACCACCCCTTGGGCTGGAATAACAAAAGGGAGGAGAGGAGATTACCAGAACCCAGAGCACAATGACTGCTAAAACTGCTAGGGACTGCTGTTGCCAGTGAAATCTCTGACACCCTAGCCTGAACCATCAAAAGCCACTGGGAATGGCAGTCACCCCTGACCTTAGTTCTGATACCACTAAAACCACAGGAGTCACTTTGACAACTGGTGAAACCACCTAAGGATACTGGCCTGTATACAGAATAGCTGTATTCTCCTGTTGGAAATGCCATCAGAAGCAGAGGCTACTCCTATCTTCCCATCTGCAGTCTCTCACAGGTGCTTCCTATTAGTCAAATCTAACTGGAAGCTACTGGGCAAAGAGTCTGGAAATTGAAGTTTGCAAGGGTTGAGCTTCTTGCTATACAGAGTAAGGCATGGAAGGGCAGGGCAAACCTAAGAGCAACCAAAAGACAGCCTTTGGGTGTTCATCATCCATTCCCTCCCTTCTATTCATAGTTAACTTCTTTATAACAACTTGTTACTTGGAGGAATGTAAATCAGGAATTCAAAAACCGAGCAGAAGCCACCAGACTCAATCAATGCTGAACTGACTTCAACAACTTGAGTCTTTCTAGCAAAGCATAGCATGAACCTGAAATAGCAGCTCTAGGTCAATTCCAATAAACTCTATCCCAGAATTCGTAGAAGAAAACATGTCACCAACTTAGTTGATAATTATGATTCTATACTGTATAGTTTAGCCTTTACCATAATGATATGATAGTTTTCTTCTCACTGGACAAAAAAATGGCATACTTCCAAATTATTTATTTCACTGAGCACTAATTTACCAATAACTGTACCTGAAATAATTTAAACACTAATAGAAATTACACCGATACATAGCTATTTGTTTCCAGCAATTAAACAGCAATTATTAATATACTCACTAATGGTTCAAAAGTTTTACAATAAGAAATGAATCATTATATTCCTAAAGGTTTATTTTTAATTGGCCCAGCTATTTATTGTTAAGCATATTATAATTTAATTAATCTAGATTTTATGGTAGTCTCTAACTTTTATATATCCCATATTTAAAACAAAGCCTGGTCTATTAAGATTAACACTGATATCACAATAACTCATAAAATTACCATTATATTCTAGAAAAATACAGTCAAACAATAATAATAGAAATCTTTTATTATTTAATGTATGCTAGTAACACAAATTTCAGTTGATTGAAAAAAATCATTATGTTTGATATATCAGGACACCTTCTAACATATAAAATGTCATCTAGCAGGTGTAAATGTAAAATGATGCCCTATTTTCTAAAATTCCCATTCATCCATTGTATAATATATCATGCTTCATGCTGTTTTACATTATGTAAAATAAACAATGAATACAGATTCTGAATTTTAATGCCTGAGGTGTGAAATTAGTCCTCTGCCAAGGATGTTTCTGACTGTTAGAGATTTAAAACATTCAGAAGTGTGTCAGTCTGAGACAACATTTCTTCAGTTCACTTACAAGAAATGAAAAGTAATCTAGATATTTAAAAGAAGAGAATAAGACTGTGTGATACAATGCACCATGTTGTGATTTTGCACAGTCTTTGGTATTTATTGGATTTTATGCATACTACTTACACGGGCAATAAATTGTTCACATACTCAGTTTTCCTAATTTTTCCTCTGAGGCTCCTTTACATTGCAGTTATCACAAATCCTCCATTATAACAAGATCATCTTGTTTACAAAGTATAATCTCGAAAAACATTCGCATCTCTAATGTAATTAAGTACTGGTTCACATGATAATGTGTCCCACCTAATCTTCTATTTGCAAATTTCCATATCTGCACAATGAATAGAAATATTTTTGTGTTTAATAAAAATCTTTGGGGACTTCTGCGCTAGGATGGTGTGATAAAACTGGTGCACAGAATTTCCTTTCCCAACATTCAATTCAGTGAAATAAAAATAGCAAAACCCAGGAAAAATCCAGCAGCAGCAACTAGGCAATACAATGCCATGAAGCTCAAAAAGTGGCATCCAAAAGCGAGACAAAAGATGAGAATCTGGAGCAGAGTGGCAGGTATTTTATAGTGAGGCATCTACTCATCCCTCAGAAGCCAAATAGTGAGTTATTTCAGAATACCTCCAAGTGTGGAAAAAATGAACTGAGTGATGTTCTGATGGGGAGAAGTGGACAGAGCTACAGGCAAGAAACAGGTAAAGCTTGGGAAATGAACAATGAAGTTAAAAAGCTGAGTACCTCTACTAGAAGCAAAGGGTCCAGGCTACACGTGTAATATGGAAGAGGGCAGATCCAGTTCCCTGTTCCCTCAGTAAGAATGGGACATGTGTTCCAATTAGTTTCAGGGAACCCTAGTGTGGGAGGTTTAACAAAACCTCAGAAGTGAGAATAGAGTCCGAATACTCTAACAAAGCCTGCACAGAATTCGGCTCAACTCTCTTTCCAACTCCCCTCCCCACAGTTCTTCACCATGAAAGACATAAGAAATACACAGCCATCAATTTCCAAGATATACAAACAGCTCATACAATTCAACAACAACAAAAAACAAACAACCCAACTGAAAAAATGGGGAGAAGACCTAAGTAGACATTTCTCTGAAGAAGATATACAGATGGCCAATAGGCACATGAAAGGATGCTCAACATTGCTAACTATTAGAGAAATGCAAATCAAAACTACAATGAGGTACCACCTCACAATGTTCAGAATGGCCATCATTAAAAAGTCTACAGAGGAGCTTCAAGATGGCAGAAGAGTAAGATGTGGAGATCACCTTCCTCCCCACAAATACATCGGAAATACATCTACATGTGGAAAAACGCCTACAGAACAGCTACTGAACGCTGGCAGAAGACCTCAGACCTCCCAAAAGGCAAGAAACTCCCCACATACCTGGGTAGGGCAAAAGAAAAAAGAAAAAACAGAGACAAAAGAATAGGGACGGGACCTGCGCCAGTGGGAGGGAGCTGTGAAGGAGGAAAGGTTTCCACACACTAGGAAGCCCCTTCGTGGGCAGAGACTGCGGGTGCTGGAGGAAGGAAGCTTCGGAGCCACGGAGAAGAGCGCAGCAACAGGGGTGCGGAAGGCAAAGCGGAGAGATTCCCCCACAGAGGATGGTGCCGATCAGCATTCACCAGCCCGAGAGGCTTGTCTGCTCACCCGCCGGGGCGGGCGGGGTTGGGAGCTGAGGCTCGGGCTTCGGAGGTCGGATCGCAGGGAGAGGACTGGGGTTGGAGGCGTGAATGGGGCTAGTGCTCCACAGCTAGCCGGGAGGGAGTCCGGGAAAAAGTCTGGAACTGCCTAAGAGGCAAGAGACCATTGTTTCGCAGTGCATGAGGAGAGGGGATTAAGAGCGCCACCTAAATGAGCTCCAGGGACGGGCGCGAGCAGCGGCTATCAGCGAGGACCCCAGAGATAGGCATGAGGCTAAGGCTGCTGCTGCCGCCACCAAGAAGCCTGTGTGCAAGCACAGGTCACTATCCACACCTCCCCTCCCGGGAGCCTGTGCAGCCCGCCACTGCCAGGGTCCCGTGATCCACGGACAACTTCCCCAGGAGAACACACAGCGCGCCTAAGGCTGGTGCAATGGCACGCTGGCCTCTGCCGCGGCAGGCTCGCCCCGCATTCCGTGCCACTCCCTCCACCCCCCCACCCCACCTGAGTGAGCCAGAGCCCCCAAATCAGCTGCTCCTTTAACCCCATCCTGTATGAGCGGGAACAGATGCTCTCAGGCGACCTACACGCACAGGCGGGGCCAAATCCAAAGCTGAACCCCAGGAGCTGTGCGAACAAAGAAGAGAAAGGGAAATCTCTCCCAGGAGCAGCGTATTAAATCTCCACATTCAACCTGATACACCCTGCATCTGTGGAATACCTGAAAAGACAAAGAATCATGACAAATTGAGGTGGTGGACTTTGGGAGCAACGATATATATATATTTTTCCCTTTTCCTCTTTTTGTGAGTGTGTATGTGTATGCTTCTCTGTGTGATTTTGTCTATATAGCTTTGCTTTTACCATTTGTCCTAGGGTTCTGTCTGTCCGTTTTGTTTTTTTTTTTAATATAGTTTTTAGCACTTGTTATCATTGGTGGATTGGTTTTTTGGTTTGGATGCTCTGTTCTTTCTTTCTTTCTTTTTATTACTTTTAATTTTTTTTTATTTTTAATAATTATTTTTTATTTTAATAACTTTATTTTAGTTTAGTTTATTTTTTTCTTTCCTTCTTTCTTTTTTTGGAAGATAAAATAGTAGAAATAACTACCACAGAGCAGAATACAGAAAAAAGAATGAAAAGAATTGAGGACAGTCTCAGAGACCTCTGGGGCAACATTAAATGCACCAACATTCAAATTATAGGGGTCCCAGAAGAAGAAGAGAAAAAGAAAGGGACTGAGAAAATATTTGAAGAGATTATAGTTGAAAACTTCCCTAATATGGGAAAGGAAATAGTCAATCAAGTCCAGGAAGCACAGAGAGTCCCATACAGGATAAATCCAAGGAGAAACATGCCAAGACACAGATTAATCAAACTATCAAAAATTAAATACAAAGAAAAAATATTAAAAGCAGCATGGGAAAAGCAACAAATAACATACAAAGGAATCCCCATAAGGTTAACAGCTGATCTTTCAGCAGAAACTCTGCAAGCCAGAAAGGAGTGGCAGGACATATTTAAAGTGATGAAAGGGAAAAACCTACAACCAAGGTTACTCTACCCAGCAAGGATCTCATTCAGATTCGACAGAGAAATTAAAACCTTTACAGAGAAGTAAAAGCTAAGAGAATTCAGCATCACCAAACCAGCTTTATAACAAACGCTAAAGGAACTTTTCTAGGCAGGAAACACAAGAGAAGGAAAACACCTACAATAACAAACCCAAAACAATTAAGAAAATGGTACTAGGAACATACATATCAATCATTACCTTAAATGTAAATGGATTAAATGCTCCAACCAAAAGACATAGATTGGCTGAATAGATACAAAAACAAGACCCATATATATGCTGTCTACAAGAGATCCACTTCAGACCTAGGGACACATACAGACTGAAAGTGAGGGGATGGAAAAAGATATTCCATGCAAATGGGAATCAAAAGAAAGCTGGAGTAGCAATTCTCACATCAGACAAAATAGACTTTAAAACAAAGACTATTACAAGAGACAAAGAAAGACACTACATAATGATCAAGGGATCAATCCAAGAAGAAGATATAACAATTATAAATGTTTATGCACCCAACATAGGAGCACCTCAATACATAAGGCAAATACTAACAGCCATAAAAGGGGAAATTGACAGTAACACAATCATAGTAGGGGACTTCTTAACACCCCACTTTCATCAATGGACAGATCATCCAAAATGAAAATAAATAAGATAACACAAACTTTAAATGACACATTGAACAAGATGAACTTAATTGATATTTACAGGACATTTCATCCAAAAACAACACAATACACTTTCTTGTCAAGTGCTCATGGAACATTCTCCAAGATATATCATATCTTGGGTCACAAATCAATCCTTGGTAAATTTAAGAAAATTGAAAACGTATCAAGTATCTTTTCTGACCACAACACTATGAGACTAGATATCAATTACAGGAAAAACTCTGTAAAAAATACAAACACATGGAGGCTAGACAATACACTACTTAATAACCAAGAGATCACTGAAGAAATCAAAGAGGAAATCAAAAAATACCTAGAAACAAATGACAATGAAAACACGATGACCCAAAACCTATGGGATGCAGCAAAAGCAGTTCTAAGAGGGAAGTTTATAGCAAAACAATCCTACCTTAAGAAACAAGAAAAATCTCAAATAAACAACCTAACCCTACACCTAAAGCAATTAGAGAAAGAAGAACAAAAAAACCCCAAAGTTAACAGAAGGAAAGAAATCATAAAGATCAAATCAAAAATAAATGAAAAAGAAATGAAGGAAACAATAGCAAAGATCATTAAAACTAAAAGTTGGTTCTTTGAGAAGATAAACAAAATTGATAAACCATTAGCCAGACTCATCAAGAAAAAAAGGGAGAAGACTCAAGTCAATACAATTAGAACTGAAAAGGGAGAAGTAATAACTGACACTGCAGAAATACAAAGGATCATGAGAGATTACTACAAGCAATTCTATGCCAATAAAATGGACAACCTGGAAGAAATGCACAAATTCTTAGAAATGCACAACCTTCCGAGACTGAACCAGGAAGAAATAGAAAATATAAACAGACCAATCACAAGCACTGAAATTGAAACTGTGATTAAAAATCTTCCAACAAACAAAAGCCCAGGACCAGGTGGCTTCATAGGTGAAATCTATCAAACATTTAGAGAAGAGCTAACACCTATCCTTCTCAAAATCTTCCAAAATGTAGCAGAGGGAGGAACACTCCTAAACTCATTCTACGAGGCCACCATCACCCTGATACCAAAACCAGACAAAGATGTCACAAAGAAAGAAAACTACAGGCCAATATCACTGATGAACATAGATGCAAAAATCCTCAGCAAAATACTAGCAAACAGAATCCAACAGCACATTAAAAGGATCATACACCATGATCAAGTGGGGTTTATCCCAGGAATGCAAGGATTCTTCAATATACACAAATCAATCAATGTGATACACCATACTAATAAATTGAAGAATAAAAACCATATGATAATCTCAATAGATTCAGAAACAGCTTTTGAAAAAATTCAACACCAACTTATGATAAAAACCCCCCAGAAATTAGGCATAGCGGGAACTTACCTGAACATACTAAAGGCCATATATGACAAACTCATGCCAACATCATCCTCAATGGTGAAAAACTGAAACCATTTCCACTAAGATCAGGAACAAGACAAGGTTGCCCACTCTCACCACTATTATTCACCATTGTTTTGGAAGTTTTAGCCACAGCAATCAGAGAAGAAAAGAAACAAAAGGAATTCAAATCGGAAAAGAAGAAGTAAAGCTGTCACTGTTTGCAAATGACATGATACTATATGTAGAGAATCCTAAAGATGCTACCAGAAAACTACTAGAGCTAATCAATGAATTCGGTAAAGTAGCAGGATACAAAATTAATGCACAGAAATCTCTTGCATTCCTATACACTAATGATGAAAAATCTGAAAGTGAAATTAAGAAAACACTCCCATTTACCATTGCAACAAAAAGAATAAAATACCTAGGAATAAACCTACCTAAGGAGACAAAAGACCTGTATGCAGAAAATTATAAGACACTGATGAAAGAAATTAAAGAGGATACAAATAGATGGATTGATATACCATGTTCTTGGATTGGAAGAATCAACATTGTGAAAATGAGTATACTACCCAAAGCAATCTACAGATTCAATGCAATCCCTATCAAACTACCACTGGCATTTTTCACAGAACTAGAACAAAAAATTTCACAATTTGTATGGAGACACAAAAGACCCTGAATAGCTAAAGCAATCTTGAGAAAGAAAAACGAAGCTGGAGGAATCAGGCTCCCTGACTTCATAGTATACTACAAAGCTACAGTAATCAAGACAGTATGGTACTGGCACAAAAACAGAAATACAGATCAATGGAACAGGATAGAAAGCCCAGAGATAAACCCACACACATATGGTCACCTTTTTTTTGATAAAGAAGGCAAGAATATACAATGGAGAAAAGACTGCTTCTTCAGTAAGTGGAGCTGGGAAAACTGGACAGCTACATGTAAAAGAATGAAATTAGAACACTCCCTAACACCATACACAAAAATAGACTCAAAATGGATTAAAGACCTAAATGGAAGGCCAGACACTATAAAACTCTTAGAGGAAAACAGAGGCAGAACACTCTATGACATAAATCACAGCAAGATCCTTTTTGACCCACCTCCTAGAGAAATGGAAATAAAAACAAAAATAAGCAAATGGGACCTAATGAAACTTAAAAGCTTTTGCACAGCAAAGGAAACCATAAACAACACGAAAAGACAACCCTCAGAATGGGAGAATATATTTGCAAATGAAGCAACCGGCAAAGGATTAATCTCCAAAATATACAAGCAGCTCATGCAGCTCAATATCAAAAAAACAAACAACCCAATCCAAAAATGGGCAGAAGACCTAAATAGACATTTCTCCAAAGAAGATATACAGATTGCCAACAAACACATGAAAGAATGCTCAACATCACTAATCATTAGAGAAATGCAAATCAAAACTACAATGAGGTATCACCTCACACCAGTCAGAATGGCCATCATCAAAAAATCTACAAACAATAAATGCTGGAGAGGGTGTGGAGAGAAGGGAACCCTCTTGCACTGTTGGAGGGAATGTAAATTGATACAGCCACTATGGAGAACAGTATGGAGGTTCCTGAAAAAACTAAAAATAGAACTACCATATGACCCAGCAATCCCACTACTGGGCATATACCCTGAGAAAACCATAATTCAAAAAGAGTCATGTACCAAAATGTTCATTGCAGCTCTATTTACAGTAGCCAGGACATGGAAGCAACCTAAGTGTCCATTGACAGATGAATGGATAAAGATGTGGCACATATATACAATGGAATATTACTCAGCCATAAAAAGAAACGAAATTGAGTTATTTGTAGTGAGGTGGATGGACCTAGAGTCTGTCATACAGAGTGAAGTAAGTCAGAAAGAGAAGAACAAATACCGTATGCTAACACATATATATGGAATCTAAAAGAAAAAAAAAGAAAGAAAAAATGGTCATGAAGAACCTAGGGGCAGGACGGGAATAAAGAGGCAGACCTACTAGAGAATGGACTTGAGGACACGGGGAGGGGGAAGGGTAAGCTGTGACAAAGTGAGAGAGTGGCATGGACATATATACACTACCAAATGTAAAACCCATAGCTAGTGGGAAGCAGCCGCATAGCACAGGGAGATCAGCTTGGTGCTTTGTGACCACCTAGAGGGGTGGGATAGGGAGGGTGGGAGGGAAGGAAACACAAGAGGGAGGAGATATGGGGATATATGTGTATGTATAGCTGATTCACTTTGTTATAAAGCAGAAACTAACACACCATTGTAAAGCAATTATACTCCAATAAAACGTTAAAAAAAAATGTCTACAGGGATTTCCCTCGTGGTTCAGTGTTTAAGAATCCGCATGCCAATGCAGGGGACATGGGTTTGATCCCCAGTGCAGGAAGATCCCACATGCCGCAGAGCAACTAAGCCCATGCACCACAACTACTCAGCCTGTGCCCTAGAGCCTGTGTGCCGCAACTACTGAGCCTACGTGCTGCAACTACTGAAGCCCATGTGCGTAGAGCCCATGCTCTGCAACAAGAGGAGCCACCACAATGAGAAGCCCACGCACCACAACGAAGAGTATTCCCCACTCGCTGCAACTAAAGAAGTTTGAGAGCAGCAACGAAGACCCAACGCAGCCAAAAAAAAAAAGTCTACAAATAACAAATGCTGGATAGGGTGTGGAGAAAAGGGAACCCTCCTACACTGTTTGTGGGAATGTACAGCTACTGTGGGAAACAGTATGGAGTTCCTCAGAAAACTAAAAATAGAATTACCATGTGATTCAGCAATCCCATTCCTGGGCATATATCCCGGACAAAACTCTAATTCAAAAAGATACATGCAAAAAAAAAAAAAAAAAAACAGATACATGCACCCCTATGTTCATAGCAGCACTTTTTGCAGTAGCCAAATCATGGAAACAACCTAAATGTGCATTGACAGATGAATGGATAAAGAAGATGTGGTACATATATACAATGGGATACTTCTCAGCCAAAAAGAGAATGAAATAATGCCATTTGCAGCAACATGGATGCAAGTAGAGATGATCATACTAAGTGAAGTAAGTCAGAAAAAGAAAGAGAAATACCATATATCACTTATATGTGGAATCTAAAATACGGCACAAATGAAACTATCTCTAAAACAGAAACAGACTCACAGACATAGGGGGAGAAAGGGAGGGGGAGGGATGGACTGGGAGTTTGGGGTTAGTAGATTCAAACTATTACATATAGAATGGATAAACAACAAGGTCCTACTGTATAGCACAGAGAACTATATGCAATATCCTGGGATAAACCATAATGGAAAAGAATATAAAAAAGCATGTATATATGTGTATAACTGAGTCACTTCGCTGCACAGCAGAAATTAACACATTGTAAATCAAATATACTTCAATAAAAAAATAAATTAAAAAAAAGAAATACACAGCCATCAATTGTAATTTGTTGAATAAAATCACTGCCTCTCATAGAATCAAAATTGAGTCACCTCTGGTTTTATTTATCTGAGTCTTCTTTCTTTGCTTCTTCATAAACCTGGCTAAAGGGTTTTCAGATTTTGTTTATCTTTTCAAAAAACCAACTCTTGGTTTTGTTGATTTTTTTTTAATGCTTTTCTACTCTCTATTGTTTATTTCTGCTCTTCTGCTAACTTTGGGCTTAGTTTGTTCTTTTTCTAGTTCCTTTAGGTGTAAAGTTAAATTGTTTGTTTGAGATCTTTCGTTTTTAATGTAGGCATTTATTGCTATGTACTTCTCTCAGTAATGTTTTTCCTGCATCCCATAAGTTTTGGTACGTTATGTTTCGATTTTCATTTGTCTCGAGATTTTTTTTATTTCCCTTCTGACTTCTTCTTTGACCCACTGGTTGTTCAAAAGTGTGCTGTTTAATTTCCACATGTTTGTGAATTTTCCAGTTTTCCTTCTGCTATTGATTTCTAAAATGGCCAACAGGTATGTGAAAGCTACTCAATGTTACCATCATCAGGGGAGTGCAAATCAAAACCACAATATGTTTTACATATGTCAGGGTGGCTATTATTAAAAAGAGAGAGAGAGAGAGAGAAGTGTCAGCAAGGATGCAGAAAAAGTTTTGGAACTGTTGGTGGGAATGCAAAATGGTTCAGCAGCCACTGTAGAAAGCAGTATGGAGATTCAATTCAAAAAACTTAAAATAGAACTACCATATGATCCAGTGTTACCACTTCTGGGTATTTATCCAACAGAATTGAAGTCAGGATCTCAAAGAGATATATGTACTCTCATGTTCACTGTACTATTCATAATAGCTAAGATGTCGAAACAAACTCAATGTTCATCAACAGATAAATGGATAAAGAAAAAGTGCTATCTATATACAATGGAATATTACCCAGCCTTTTTAAAAAAAGGGAATTTTGCAATATGTGACAACACGGATGAACTTTGAGGACATTATGCTAAGTGAAATAAGCCAGTCAGAGAAGGACAAATACTGTATAATTCCACTTATATGAGGTATCTAAAATAGTCAAATTCACAGAATCAAAGAGTAGAATGGTGGTTGCCAGGGACTGGGAGAAGGAAGAAATGAGGAGTTACTAACCAATGAGCATAAAGTTTCAGTTAAACAAGGTGAATAAGCTCTAGAGATCTGCAGTACAACATTGTACCTATACAGTTAAAAATACTGCATTGAAAATTTTAAATTTTGTTAAAAAGGTAGATCTCATATTAAGTGTTCTTACCATAATAAAATAATGTTTAAAAAAAAAAGAGGAAGTCACCACACAAGTAGCAACCTGAAGAAAAGAAAACACACCATGCACATGTATGCACACACACACATGTGCATACATTCACATACTACTATACAGGAAGGGAAGAAAGAATGTGGAGAGGGAGGGATAGAAGAAGAAAGGGGTGAAAGGCAAGAAAATACTACATGAAAAAATTGTCAAATAACACAGCCTAGTAAGAATAGATAACCTACAGAAGAAAATTCCCAACAATTTATAGATCAACTTAAACATCAGTTCGAGAAAACAAAAGTTCCAAAATTGAATAAGACAAGACCAGAAGGTAAGAGAAAAAGTGGTTGTGGAGGTGGACAAGTCTGAAATGTGCAGGACAGACTGGCAGACTTGAAATTCCAGCATGAGTTGAGGACTCAGTCTTCAGTCTCAGTCTGCAGGCAGCCTGGATGTAAAACACCCTTCTTCTTCTTGTGACCTTGCTCTTTTAAAGACTTCAACTGATTGGATGAGTCCCACCCACGTTATTGAGGGTAATCTACCTTACTCAAAGTCTACTGATTTAAATGTTAATTACATCTTAAAAACACCTTCACAGCAACACCTAGATTTGTGTTTGACCAAACAACTGGGTACCATAGCCTAGCTAAGTTGATACATAAAATCAGTTGAGAGAGAAAAATATTGAGAGGGAGGGAGAATGGGAGAGAAAGAGACAGAGGTTACAAGTTTAAGGAAATAAATTGAGGATCAAAGCAACATAATAAAGATTATAGCTAAATTTAAAAGGCAAAAGATTCATACAATCTGAAGAGAAACTAGAGTATATAAAATTAGAAACCATAAGTAGCAGAATATATATAGCTAACAAATTACCAACCTAGAGGAAAAAAAACAGAGAAAATCATGATGACGACAGATTTTTAAATGCAAATATATCGAAAAAATAAAAGCAAAGCAAATATATGAAGGAGAAAGAAGGATGATCCAAAATAAAGTTAATTGATGTCCTTTAAGTAGAAAACTTAATAAATAAATTTCCATGGGAAAAAAAGGAATGAATCTTCAGATCCAAAAAGCATATCAGATTTCAGAAAAATCCTAGTTAACTTACTAAATTTCAATCAGGATGGCCTTAGATTTCTACATATAACATTTTATGCCATAAGCAGAAGAACAATGTCTACAGAATTCTATGACAGCCTGAAGCCATGATATTAGTCAAGAATAAAACCAACAGGCAGTCAGTCATTCTAAAACATTAAAGAGTTTGGGGACCACAAAATTCATGAGCCTTTCTTCAAAAACTGCTTTTTAAAATATATCAAAATTTAAAATTACTTTTATAGAATGAATGAAAATAACAAACTAGGGAATGGTGAAACAATGTAAAACTGACAATGATGAGTTGTGTCTCCATTTAAGTAGAGTACAAAGAAAAGATTATGTTTACAGAATAGATTATGTTTACAGAATAGAATGTAAATGCCAAAAACCTTGGCAGTATGAAAATAATAATGTTACTAACAAATACCAGGAGATTAAAGAAAAGAAGTAAAAGGAAACATGAGAGCACTAATTCCCCATCATCAAAAAGTCAATCAACACCCTCTTAAATTGAAGATGTAGTTTTAAAAAAGCTCCAAACTCTTAATGATTTCCATAATCCTTCTATTTAATCTTTTAATAGGGATCTTTTAAGAAATAATGATTCAAAACATTTGATCTTTAGCAACTTCTTTCACTTCACCTTATTTTCATTTGCTAGCTCTAAATTCAAATAAGACTTAATACATTTTATTCTTAAAATATCACACACAACATGATCCTATTTTATGAAAAATATTTTTCAAAGCTTTCTTTCTAGCCTCTGTTTGCATACATATATGGAAAGATAACGGGATAATGCTCACTTAATACGATGATTGCTTGGGGTAGTGAGATTGGAGATCACTTTATCACTTTTCTGCAATTTTTTGAATTGCTTAAACCCTTCATTACAAAAATAATAAAGTAATTTTTCTATGAAAAGAAGTTTTGATGTCAAATGACAAGAATGAGTTCTACAGACATAGTAATGTCTTCTACATACATTTGAAAGTTACAATACATTGCCATAAATATTAACTTTTCAAAGGCATGTGTACCTCATTCCAGAATTAGATCATAATTTTCTTGGGGAGGAAAACGAAGGTTTATAGCTGTTAATATGCCTAGCAAATCACTAAGCACTTTAAAATTACACGTTTATAATTATATATTTATACACACACACACAAAATTAAGCTTTGGGTTTTTTGTATTTTGAACCATAGGGAATCATTCTGTTAGCAATCAAAAATTAATCTAGTTTCCTGTGGGGAATACTGGGGAAGGCTAGGGAGTTCAGGGGGGCCAATCACTAGAGCCATAACTTGTTCAGGTTCCTGCAGCTGAACTGCCTGTTTTGCAATTTGATCAGCTTTGCTGTTCCCTTGGCTCACAAAAGATCCATCCCTCTGATGGCCCCTACAGGGGATTACTGCTACCTGGGTCGGAAGCTGCACTGCTTCTAAAAGAGCCAGAATCAAATCTTTATGTTTTATGGGGGAATTTTTAGCAGTTAACATTCCTCTTTCTTTTCAAATGGCAGCATGAGCATGTAGCACGTGGAACCCGTATTTAGAGTCAGTAAAAATATTTAATTGCCTATCCTTCTCTAATTGCAAAGCTCTCATTAATGCAATTAGTTCAGCCTTCTGGGCTGACGTCTGGGGTGGCAGGGCCTTGCCTTTTATGACTTCATCTGGACTAACTATGGCATACCCCATCTTTCGGGTTCCCATTTGTACAAAACTGCTCCCATCAGTAAACCAGTTGACCCCAGAGCTGTCAGGAGGTTCATCTAGAAGATCAGACCTGCTGGAGTAAGTTTGTTCTATGGTGTCTATACATTGATGCAATGTCTCCACTCTCGACTGCCGGAAGCAGAGTTGCTGGGTTCAGGGTTTGGCACACCTTTAAGGTAATGTCGGGGGTGTCCATTAGGAGGGCCTGATATCTTGTTAACTTTCTTCCAGTCAACCAATGATGTCCTTTGACTTCCAGCACAGATTGTACCTGATGAGGGGTTAACACAGCTGAGTGTTGTCCCCAGGTGAGCTTGGAAGCCTCATTAACCAACAGGGCTGTGCCTGCTACTCCCCACAGGCAGCTTGGCCATCCCAGGGCCACTGAGTCCAGTTGTTTTGAAAAGTAAGCCACTGGTCTCTGATCTGGTCCCAGCTTTTGGGTCAGGACTCCTAGTGCCATCCCTGACCTCTCATGAATGAACAGGATAAAGGACTTGTCCAAATTTGAGCTGGTGCTCTATGGGAAGATTGGCAGTTAGATTTCACCCAAATGCCACCAATTAGGATTAGGATATAAATATCCTCTGGTGTTTGTTCATACTTTCACAGGATAGGTTGAAGCCTTCCCCACCCAATCTGAAAAACCTATGGAAGCCTGTAAGTCCCTTTTAAAAGAAATAATTCCTTGGTTTGGACTTCCAAAGTCCCCCCAGAGCAATAACAGACCCTCTTTTGTAGCCAAAATCACACAGGGGCTCACAACGGCTCTAAGGATAGACTACAAGCTACACACCTCTTGGCACCCCCAGTCCTCAGGGAAGGTAGAGAAAATGAACCATACTTTAAAGAAAACCTTAGCAAAGCTCTACCAAGAAACTCATGAACCCTGTACCAACTTGCTTCCTATTGCACTCCTCAGGGTCCGTGTAGCCCCCAGGAGTGGTCTGGGACTTAGTCCATTTGAAATGACCTATGCGAGGCCTTTTCTTACTACTGACATTGTACTGGATGCGGAAGTGAACCAGGCCCTGAGATATACTCTTAATCTAGGACAAGTTCAGAAGGCAATCCAGGACTGTGCCCACAAGGCACTGCCAGCTGCCACGAAAACTACGGAGGAAGGAGCAGTTCCTTCACAAATAAACCCCGGGGACCAAGTTCTTAAAACCTGGAAAGAGGGGTCCCCCCAAGACCAACTATTGCCGAAATGGAAGGGCCCCTATAAAGTAATTTTAACCACCCCCACTGCTGTCAAACTGCAAGGTATATCTCTTTGGGTGCATTTGTCCAGACTAAAGCTTTTACCTCCAGAAACCGCACAGGTCACCTGTGAGCCAGTGGAATATCTGACCTACCTATTCAAAAGACAGGCACCATTGACAGATAAGTAAAATGATGCAGTGGGTTCGCTCCTATTTGAAGCCTTAAAGGGACTTGGGACCTCTCTCGTTTCCTTGGTTGATGTGGTTCTTGACAATCATCTGGCCCTTGACTACCTTCTGGCAGAACAAGGTAGAGTTTGCGTGACAACTAATACTTCCTGCTGCACTCGGATCAATGCGACAAGACAGGTAAAAGTTAATATTAAGGAAATATGTTTCAGACATGGAAAACACAATATATTGGCTTCAAAATCTTTTTAAAGGCAAAATTAAAATGAATAAACATTAAAAAAAATAAAAAATGGAAATATACACCCGGGCAGAGTGGCTTCACAATCTTGGCAGGGGCGATATCGCCTCCCTTGTCTGGTCAACAGTTAAGGAAGCCCAAAGTTAATCTGCTTCCTTCCTTTTCTAGGCCCTTTAATGGCTATTGTTCTTCTCCTTTTTAGCTCTTGTTTGTTCAACCTTTTGGCTAAGTTTGTGTCTTTTAGGCTCCAACAGTTTGAAGTAAGGCTCATGATGGCTCAAGGAATTCAGCCCATTCCAGCAGAAAGTGGCCCAGGTCCTTACAGCTCCTTGGAACAGTCAGTGAGGGACTTCTACACCTCTGGGGTAGGCTAGGGTCTGCGGCCCCTATCCAGCAGAAAGAAGTTCAGAAGAAGAGACCTTTGGCCTCTTACCCCTTAAGAATAAGGGTGTAGAGTCTCTCAGGGGGGAATAAGACAGGCTGGGACCTAGGACCCTTTGCTGCAGTGCTGCAATGCTTGCACCTGGACACACATCTCTTTGAACAACAAAATACAAAGAAACTATGCAGGACTAAAAATAACTTCATGCATGCACAGTTGGGGCAAATTCTGGACCAAAAATACAAAAGACCAAAAATAACTCAACTGCCCCTTCTGAAGAGCCAGGAGCAAATGCAGGGTGTGGGGAGCAAAAGCAGGGTACTGAGCATGCCCCCTGCCCACAACACCACTGGAGGGGTGGGCAAACGACCTAAACCACGCCTCGGACCCAACTCCCGGACACACCCCTACCCCCATATAAAGAACAAGCTCGGCCCCCCTCAATGAGCGGGCAAGCAAGGGAAACTGTTGTTTTTTCTCGCTCCCCCCTGTTGTAGCAGGGGCCCCAATAAAGCCTTGCCTGAAAAAAAAATTAATCTAGTATTCAAATATACACATGCTGTTTTTTAAAATACTTTTAAAACGTAACACACAGAATAATGTTATAACATGATTTCTTTGAAGGAAGATAATAAAAAGATATTTATATTTGCTTGTATATTTATAAAGAACCTCTGGAAGAATAGAGAATAACAGTGTTAGTGGTATAATTACCTTAAATTTTGCTAATCAAGCATACTTCCATTATCACTCCCTACTCTTTTTATCAGGATTTCTAAAAAATATCTAAAGTGGCCAAAGCAATGTTTTTCAGTAATGCTTATTACTCAAACTTCTATGAATCTAAGTGGCAGCTTCAGTAAAGCAAAACTCCCCAACCATTCCTCCTAACCTTATTGGTTCCCTTGCTAGTAAAAAGGGTGTGAAAAGTGATTAAATTCTCATTTACCCAAGAACTCTCTCAAGTGATGTTCAACTCAAGGTGTCTGGACTATAGCTGCTAACAACTGCAGTAAGGGGGAAAGATGCACATGAGAAGAAGAATAGAAAATTATGTACAAGCAAAGTATACATTTAAATACTTCCTTTTTGACTTGAGAGAGGAGACATAGAAATGCACACTAAGAAATAGTTAAATAAAATGGTTGATTAATTATGCCCTATTAACTCCATCTTTGCCTTCAACGAGGAGGGTAGCATAAACATATATCATAGTATTCTGGTATTTTTAATTAGTTTGAAACTGCGGAGAATGGAGGGGAAAGCAAATATTCTTTAAGTTTCCTCCGCTTTGGACGTAGAGACTCATTTTAAAACCAGGGCTCTAAAGTTCAGACCCAGAAGACTTAGGATGAAAAGAGAGCAGTTATCTAGGCCAGATCTTCTCCATGCACTCACTCAGTGTGTTACATTTAACAGAACTGATGTACCTTTGCACAGGAATGAGAGCCAAGCCACAATAAGAGCAGCTTTGTCTTCAGTCTGAATATTCTTTAAAAGAGAGCAGGATTTTTTTTAACTAATTCAATAAGCAGTAGCATAGTGAGTCCTCTGAGCAAAGCTGGGTCTATTCTCAGAAAATGGGGGTACCTCAGCAAGGCCATTAATGAAATGACTACAAAGAAATATAGCTGGAATAATTGATTTGGATCACTAAGAAGGTCAAGTTGGACACATCAGTATTTCGTGATCCTATTAGTCAGTCAAAGATAAACACAGCACTTTAATCAAATGTAATTAAATTATTGCTGTAAGTCTAAGTCTTAATAACCACAGCCAAAATGCCAGATGAACCACAAAAAATTCTCCTGTTTAAAAAAACCTCAAAACACCATTCTGTAAATTAAATGAAATTCATTTCATGTTTGTTCCCAAATGTCTGTGTCAATGTATTTATGGGTATGGTATATATATGGAGTTAGAGTCTGAAAAATGATGTATGGGTATGGTGTATGAAGATAACATATATGTATGATTTATAAAAAGTATATATAGTCTGAAAAATTATTTATAAAAATGTATCTATAGTCTGAACTAAAAATGATTTTCTCATTCTTCAGGATAACTGAATTCCTTTCTTTATGTTTTATAATTATGCTTATTTCTTATCTTTACAAATAGAAAATTTTACTGTAAAACAGCTTAGTTTTCCATTATTGTTTAATTAAAGGTAAGCAATAAAAAATTCTTAGGGAAAAATAAATTCTAATCAGTTCTTTTATGTATATGACTGATTCACATTTGTATCCTTCCTAGATAAGTTTTAGAAGCTGCTAATCTATAGTGCATTTAACACAAAGCAGATAAAACATGGGCTACAGATGTTATTATAATGTGGCATTCTGTTTCATGTTTCATATTGTTTGCCTTCTTTTCTCATAATACCTTTCTAGCAGTTGTTAGATGCTAATTATAAATTTCAAAAACTCCCAATCATCCAAACATACATGTAGACACTGATTTGTATTAAAATAGAAATTGTGCACTTTAGGCTTTAATCATATAAATGTATGAAGATGAATGCTAGTCTATTAATGTTTAAATTGTGTAGATTAATATGCTCCTACTGTTACAACTCATGGGTGTTTTGAAAGCTAACCAAATTGAAAACAGCACTCCCACCAACGCAAGGATGCTTTTGCTATTGCTGCTAAATCAGAGTTTTGTCTGCAAATATATATGACACAATAATTTGAAAGACTTAAAATTCTATGAAAATGCAGTGATTAGTAACACATAAATGACCTTCTAAATCTCTTTTTAGGCCATAGTCAATTATTTATGAGAAACTGGTAATCAAGATATAGAAAAACAAACCTGAAAAATGGAACAACCCCACTCTAATATGTGGATTACATCTCCTCCCTGATCTGTACCAATAGATTACTTTAGTTTATTTTTAAAGAGCTCATAATTTATATGAAAAGACATGGGTTGAAATGACAATGTGTAGAAGAAAACAATCCTCATAAAATGAAAGAAGTGCTGGCTTGCTAAAGGATGACATAACATCTATCAGTAAAATGAAACAGCTGTCTCAGAAAACAAAGATAAAAGCTGAATGCCTTCATAAAGGAAAAGTAGATGGAAAACCATGCTGTATTATTCAAACTCAAGAGTCCTGGAGACAAAGAAAGGTCGGTCATTGACAGGTACATCAGCTGTTGTAGAGCTACCCACACTGAACGCTGAGGTCCAGGGGGTCAACTTTGTTCTGAACGGTTTCAGTCTAAATGCCAACTGCACAGAGATCTTTCTGGGCCACCCTCCCTTATATAGTTGCAATTCATTCACTCAACCCAGCAGCACTATTATTTATCCCTACACCCTGTTCATTTCCTTCAAGGAACTTAGTACTTTACTGTTTTCCCCACTGTTCCAGGAGGGCAGAGTTCACTTAGAATTTGTTCACCACTATATTCCCAGCATCTCTCACACAGGGCCTAGCACACATAGTAGGCATGCAAAAAATAGTTACTGAATAAATTAACAAATGTTCCACTGCCAGAGAACACCTAGGCCCAAATAGTCCCAAAAAGATGAGCAGCAACTCCCTAAAGATGGGTTCTGGATCTTCTACCTCATCATCACAGTGCTCTTCCCAACTGACTTTATAGTATCACTGAACTCATCATTGTAAAAAATGTTAACAGATTTTTAACAGACTCCCAATATTCAACGCAAAAATTCTTCTCCTAAAAGAAAATGCTGGCCTATGCCTCCAAGGAGAATCTATGAGCCTGTGAGAGAGGTTGGACCTACGGGTAGTAGGTTTTTGTATCATCTGTATGCTAAAGATATTATAATTATGTTACAGAAAGAAATATTCATTTACTGACAAAATTTAGGAACTTTATACTTATTGCAGAACTGAAAAGAAAATGGGCTGCAATCTGTAATTCAAAGACAGATGTAATATTTTTTAAACTTCAATGTAATGACTATTTTGGTTCTAATTAAATGTAATTAATTTCTAAAAAAAATAAATCTCAACAGAAAACATGAGTTAATGTACTTTCCCATTTAAAAAATTGTGCTTTTACTAGACAAAATGCAATAATTCTACTTAGAATACCTTGTCCTAATAGTCTATGCCATAAGTAGTAATAATTATCAAAAAATGAAAACATACTAACCACTAGGTATTTTATATAACTATTAATTCATAAGATTGTCAAAATTCTATGAGATGACTATTTATAGCCCTGTTTTACATTCAAGAAACCGGAGGCTCAGATGAGTTGAAAAAACCTTTGTCTAAGGCCAAGGTGCCAGTAAATGGTATATAGAGGCCTTGAAGTTAATAAACAGCACGCAATGAAATGTTGTGATGGGACAAGCAATAATCTCATATCAGGAGAAAAATATTTATCTAGAGAAAATACGGAAGAAAAATCATCAGTTATTTTTAGATACTGAACATATATATAGGTTCTGCAAAGCAAAAACCATAATTCTTCCACACTTTGTGCCTTGGATAACTTTGTTAAACTCGGCCTGAAACCTATCCCATGCCTCTCTTCTTTGAAAAAACTCTTTTCTAAGTTACAAACTTCATATCTTAAAATATTGAAAAAAGATGTGAAAGAAGAGTGTGAGTAATTTTATTATTATCAATAAAACTCCAAATTCCAAAGGTGCACTGTGGACTCCCCTGCTGTTGGAAGGTTCACAGCACGGCCTGTTAAGGCTATTACATCCCACAGAGAGCCACAGTGTTTAGAAGGTAGATCCTGGGAAGTAGGAACAGTTCAAAGAAAATCTATTTTCTTTGTCCTTCCTGCCTGCTTGGATTGAATGCAGATTTTTTTTTTTTTTACCTATTTAATTGTTCCCTTAAACACATCTGCAAATAGATGCATCATATCCTGAAACCATTATACATTCATCCAAGCAGCTTTTTCTTGAATCCAACAAAATACTTTTTTTCATTTATGATCTCATGTGTCTTGACTGAGCATTGACTTTGTGTCCTTCCTAACAGATGACCATGAAGTCTGACACAGGTTGCTTAGCAACTGCCTTATGCCCAGAAGTAGAAAAAACTCTTTGATATACTCACTATGTGTATTTCTCCTGATTTACTTCATTTGTGTTTAGCATGGTAGATCAAACAGAATCATTAGAATCCTACTAACACCCCCAAGGGTAGAAGAGTTCCTGGTCCACTTTAAGCTAAAGTACCCAGAGATCAAAACAGCTTACTTGTCATCACAGAACAGTACTGCAGAGTAAAAGAACAATAAATACACTGTGCCTGTCCATTACCAAGGACAACGTGCATGCATTCTCATCAGTGCTGACACTACAATGTTCTTTGAAACTTGAAAAGAATTCTCAAAATTGTTATTTGTAAGCCTCACTTTTTTTAGAAATGATAAAGGACTGTATACTTCCCATTATGTTGTTTGCTACAAAGTCTTTGATATCCTGAAGGACAATCCATTGTTTTAATGCATGATATAATGTAATTCATCAGGCAGCAAGAACAATACTAATTACCCTGCTTGTTTGCATCAACCATCACTCTTCGACCCTCGTCGTATCTGATCCAATCTAAGCTCATTTGTATTATTTGTGACTTGTTTATATAGAAAGAAGTCAACCAAATATGCAGTGGTACCGTACCTCAGAACAATAATCCATGCAGAAGTGTCCTGGGTCTTAAATTCAAAAATGAAAAACTTAAAAGCTTTTAAAATAGAATTTTGGGGTAGAAATATGTAGTTAATATTATGATGTAATGAATCTGAAAACTTACAATATCAGCAAGGATAAAAATTAGAAAGAATTTTAATACAGGAAACCAGTTAGGTTTTTATAAAGCATACTGTTTTTAGCACAAGTTTTAAAATTTCAGTGTTCCGGAAACCTGCAAACTTTTTTATACCAAACCAAATAACAAGTGAAAAATCTTTTCAAATTGTACAATGTTAATTTAGAAACCATAAAGTTATTAAAATAATAACATCAAGGCAAAATTTACACTGTTACAAGACTAGCATTTAAGGAGCTATTTTGTTTTAGACAATAATTTAAAATCTCCCAAATTTCTATGAAATGGAGACTAGTTAAATAAATTATAATAATCCATACAGTGGGGACTTCCTTGGTGGCACAGTGGTTAAGAATCTGCCTGCCAATGCAGGGCACACGGGTTCAAGCCCTGGTCCAGGAAAATCCCACATGCCATGGAGCAACTAAGCCCGTGCGCCACAACTACTGAGCCTGCACTCTAGAGCCCACGAGCCTCAACTACTGAAGCCAGTGAGCGTATAGCCCGTGCTCCGCAACAAGAGAAGCCACCGCAATGAGATGCCCGCACACCGCAACGAAAAGTAGCCCCCGCTCACCGCAACTAGAGAAAGCCCGCGCGCAGCAACAAAGACACAACGCAGCCAAAAATAAATAAATTTATATATAAAAAAAAAATCCATACAGTAGAATATAGTTAGATAAGTTTAATATATTTAACAATATATACAGTGGAATACTTTGCAATAGTTTTAGTTTCTTTTTTCTTTTTGTTAATGATGTAGATCTCTACAAACTGACATAGAAACATTCCCAAAATAAATTGCAAAGTGAATAAAGGGGGGTAGAACAGTGTGCTATTACATTTGTTACACTTGTGTTCAAAAAGGGAAGTTTTATATTTGTATGTGAGTGTAAATATTACAAATGTATGTGTTACATATATCTCTATAAGAATCTATAAGGAACTGGTAATAATTTTTGCCTTTGGGAACTGGGAATATCAGTGACATTTTTCACTGTACATTTAGACAAAACTTTATTTCTCTTTATGTTCTGTTCATGTGAGACAGAAAGGTGGACAGTCTCTTTTTCTTATTGATAGAGAAAGAGCACATAATACATAGTGCCCACTAGATCCCAAGAGTAGCACAGGTTTATCAAGAAAGATTTAACCACAATAATAAAGTAAGCAGCCACAGGAGAAAAATCAGAATATCTAATTCCACTAACCCAAATGCCAGCAAACAGAATTAACAAGATTTCAGAATATGAAAAAACAGTACTCTTCTTTGAAATATTATTTCTCTTAGGTCTGAAACCTGGCTTTTCAGAATCCTAACAACAAAGGAGAATTTAATAAGGAATTATTCTAAATCAGTGCAAAAGATCAAAAGATCAAAACTTCTTTTAAGTGAGTTTAATAATTATGGCAACACAAATGTGCTGTGCAAAAAAAAAAAAAAAGGAGAGCGAGATAGCTCTAAAGTAATACGTTCCAAAGTGGATTCCACAGAACACAACTCTCATGAGAAACTGCCACAAGAGAAGGTCCCATGGTCAAATAAGTTTAAAATATTGTACACTATATTTTTTGCAGAAAAAAATGTATTGATGTATTGGAGGCTCTGGGTAACTGATGTAGTTAGGAACTTGTTTTAAACTTCTTTGACCACAAAAATATTTTCACACATACACAACTATTAAAATTCCCAGGAACGAGTACTTCATTGATCCCATTTTGGGAAACACTGCTCTAAGAATATAAAAGCCAAATTGATGACCTTTCCAATGGGGAAAAACACACCTTATCAATGAATCAGTAAGGCTATTATTAAAAGGCTATGATTAAACTGATTATTCTGCTTTAGTTGGAGTCACATGAAGTTATTTAATAAGGTATTGCAATTAATTTTCAAGAATAATTAAGCTACTCTTAATCCACACTCTCAGACCACTCTGTTTTGTTTTCATCAGAACATTTACCACTACCTAGTTTTTTTGTTTATTTATATGCTTGTTATTGTCTATTTATTCCCACTACAATGTAAGCTCCGTAAGAATTGGGATCCTGTCTGTCTTACTCAATGCTGTATCTCCAGTACTTTGAATAGCATTTGTCTGTTCTAGTTTCTCAACAAATGTTGATAGAATACTTGAATAAATCTAGTACTTTTCTCTTTGTTACCTCAAGTCAAAAGAATACTTGTCACTTTTTCTCCTAAGACATGAGCAGTTAAAGGAATTTCTGTACTGATTTACTAGCTGTGTCACCTTGAGGAGGTTACTGCACTGCTCTATGCCTACGTATCCCTGGCAATAACCAAATTGTTGAGGCAATGAGTTAGTATATACAAAGTACTTAGAACAGTATTTAGTGTATGGTAAGCACTTTGTAAGTGTTAGCTGTGTTGATGATGATGATGATGATGATGATGATGATGGTGGTAATATGTTCTAAGAAAAAAGTCTTAAATTTAAATGAATTTGAGAAATGCCTGACATAAAATTAAACAGATATTTTACTGCATTTTTTTTTTTTTAAGGATTTTCTTTTTAATTAATTAATTTATTTATTTTTGTCTGTATTGGGTCTTCGGTTCGTGCGAGGGCTTTCTCCAGTTGCGGCAAGCGGGGGCCACTCTTCATCGCGGTGCGGGGACCGCTCTTCATCGCGGTGCGCGGGCCTTTCTCTATCGCGGCCCCTCCCGTCGCGGGGCACAGGCTCCAGACGCGCAGGCTCAGCAATTGTGGCTCACGGGCCCAGCTGCTCCGTGGCATGTGGGATCTTCCCAGACCAGGGCTCGAACCCGTGTCCCCTGCATTAGCAGGCAGACTCTCAACCACTGCGCCACCAGGGAAGCCCTACTGCATTTTTAAGAGCTTTTAATATGCCTCTGTGAATCTTCAAGTAGACACAGTTAGAACAATTCCAAAAACTGACCCTTAGACTGTCTTTCACAGAATACATATTAATATCTCCTAGAATACCAACATTTCCAGAAACACAGTTTGGAAAGAACTCAATTAGAAGGTCTTGCATAAAGCAAATAGATACAGAAGACCTCACTCCACCCACCCCAGAACACATAGAAATTCCCATGATTAATAAATTAGAAAGTGAGTGGATGCAAAAGGCACTTAGATCCATGGTCCAGTTTATTATTAATTTCTCTTTTACCTTAAGCTCTGGAGGTCAAGCATGCTTTGGCTGTGAGTGTTGTCTTTCCTTGAGGTTCCCTAATATTATTCCCTTATCACTTTAGCAGTTGGCTGGATGGTTTCACTGAAGCCTAATACTTGGGCTCCCATCTGACTTCTGTACCCTGGCGCTAGCTTGGGATTGTTGCCATTCTTGTCTTCCAGCTACCTTATTTTGCAAAAGATCCAAGTTAACATTCTTTACCACAGTCTTTTCAGTCAATGAGACTTCAAAGGATAAAAAAGAATTTTACCATGATCAAAAGACTAAAGCTGTAGTAAAAGAAAGAAAATCTGAAGGTCTTTCACCTAACAAGCCACTACATAAACGAAAAGGATTAACGGTTGAATTTTTAATGGCTCCTAAAGGAAAATAATTTTTATTTAAACATAGATCAAGACAAAATTCGAATCCCAGGGGCCAATAATGGCACCTCCTGACAGGAAGGATGGGAGAGCAATGGTGATGAATCAAAGCATAGTAGTGTGGTGTAGTGAAAACATGGGCTCTGGAGCATAACAAACCTGAACTGGAATTACACCACCACCTTCTCCCAGTTGTGAGCCCTCTCTGAGTTTCCATATCACTGTCTACAGAATTATAAAACACTATATAGATAACATTCATTGAACAATTACTTGGTACCAGGCACTATTCTAAGTCTTTTACATGGATTAACTCATTCATTCCTCATGTCAATGCCCTCTATTCCAGGACCACCAGGAACACACTTTTGGTCAAACAAAGTTGGGTTTATTGACTTGTTACAATAAGGGAGACCATATATTGGGGAGAATTGTAGGGCACCTCAGCAAGTGGGTGTTAGAAAGGACTAGGATTCAGGCTTGTGTTAGTAATTTAGGGAGAGTTCAAAGAACTAGAACATTGCTTTGTATTTGATATGGTCAGAAAGTGCAGGTAATTCTATAATTGGTGTCTTAATAATTCTTATCTAGAAGGCAGGAAGAATAAAGCCAGATTTGTTATTGGTAAAGAAGTTATAGTCATTCATTTTAGCCAGGAAAGGGGGATACTTGGTTATTTTTGTGGTTTGGGCAATGTTCTTGTTTTTGTCTGTATTCAGACATGATTATAGAGTAGTCTTGTTTTTCTCTTGATTCATCACAATCACAGAGTGGCCTTGTCTGCCGTTGATGGTCTATGAACTTGTTTATGTTCAGCAAACGCCACAGCCTAGCTGCAGTATCAAGCCAGCTACTAGAACACCAAGCCCTAGCTGACAGAAATGGGCCAGCTCCTGGCTCTCAGGTGTCGCTCTCCTCTTTCTCACTTACAGCAACACTATGGGAATAGGTACTACTTACCTAGGTCGTAAAGATGAAGAAATGGAGGTCGCTCAGCCATTAAGCAAAAGTGTGCAACTCGAATCCAGACAGGTACGAGGCACTATTCTATGTGACGCAGAACCGGTGCTCCTAACCTCTGTGCTATTCTCTCTCTCAATGTTAGCCATCACCACCTTAGAGGGTGGCTGTAAAGATTGCAGTCGATCCATGTAAACACCTGGCTCATGACAGGACTTTGATGAAAAGTGGTACCTGTTATTACTAAACAGAGAAACTAAAACATTTTAAATTTAGGTTTATTTTCAGTTCCTCAGGAGGCCCTGCTTTGTGAATTGAGCATCTCAAGAGGAGGAGGAGGGACTTCCCTCGTGGTGCAGTGGTTAAGAATCCACCTGCCAATGCAGGGGACACTGGTTTGATCCCTGGGCTGGGAAGATCCCACATGCCGCGGAGCAACTAAGCCCGTGCGCCACAACTACTGAGCCTGTGCTCTAGAGGCCGCAAGGCACAACTACTGAGCTCACTCGCCTAGAGCCCATGCTCTGCAACCTACAACGAACAGTAGCCCCTGCTCGCCACAACTAGAGAAAGCCCACACGCAGCAACGAAGACCCAATGCAGCCTAAATAAATAAATAAATACATACATAAATAAATTTATTTAAAAAAAAAAAGAGAGAAGCAGGAAACTTGACTCTAGGCCAGAGTTTTGTCACTAATGAACCATGCAAGTATGAGCCGCAAGATTCTATAAAACCCTGCAATGGTCTGTTCCCAAGGAGTTCTAAGTGTTTTTTTTTTTTAATCGTTGCCATTGAAGCATTCTAAATGTTTTTCATCAAATTATTTAATTCTGTTTCTAAAGATGGCCTTCTCTAAATATTCTCTGAATGCAAATATAAAATACAAATGAGTTTTTTCATGTATAAGACTAGAGTAGTTTTTTAATTGTTTATCTTTAAATATATATATAATTTTCATTTTACTCTAGTGATGACTGCATATTAAAAGCAAGGTCTAGCAGTGAGGGTCCCTATGCTAGATTAGTACCAAAAACAGGTACAAAAATATGGCATTTTCAAATATGTTCTTAAAAGCTTGATTTTCCTCCAAACATGAATTCTCTGTATATTACTAACTTAAAATTATGAATAAGACAAAATTCATTTATTCTTTGATTTCAACTCTGACTGTCATTGCTTGTCACTTGAGCATTCTAAGTTCCGTTGTCCTTCATCTTACCACTCTTTCAAATTTCCAAATTTTCTCATCCCTAGTCTCTGTTGGTTAACAAAATAGTTCATGTTGACTTGGTTATGCTGACAATAAATCATCGTCTTAACCCTCCAAGATGACATTTTTGCATATTTTGATTTAAAAAAAAAATAAAAAGGTTGATATGGGACTTCCAGGCATCATGGTAGCGAATGGCAAGAGATAGCTTTGGGGCTTCCCTGGTGGCGCAGTGGTTGAGAATCTGCCTGCTAATGCAGGGAACGCGGGTTCGAGCCCTGGTCTAGGAAGAACCCACATGCCACGGAGCGGCTGGGCCCGTGAGCCACAACTGCTGAGCCTGCGCTTCTGGAGCCTGTGCCCCGCAACGGGAGGGGCCGCCATGGTGAGAGGCCCGCGCACCGCGATGAAGAGCGGTCCCCGCACCGCGATGAAGAGTGGCCCCCGCTTGCCGCAACTAGAGAAAGCCCTCGCACGAACCGAAGACCCAACACAGCCAAAAAATAAATAATAAATAAATAAATAAAGTAGCCAAAAAAAAAAAAAAGAGATACCTTTGGCTATATATATGGAGGGAAAGAAAGCGCTAGAGATAGTTCCATGAGTGGAAAGTATAGGTAACCTATGCTTTGGTGTCTCAGGAGTACTCAAAATACTCTTCATTCTCACTTCTTGAAAACCATACGTGTGATACATGTTTATGGGCAGGAGTGGGAAGGCTGCTCCTGTATCAGCAAATACAAACACAAACACACACACACAAGCGCAGTGTTACTATTTGCCTTCTATGGAGTCAGAATTTAAAGATTTTCTATTTTGCAAAGTTAGTATCTAATAAATTTTAAGTAATGAAATGACAGTCACATCAACAGGCTGCTAAAACAAAATAATCTCTCAACTCTTATTCTTGAAGGATTCCAAAAAGAAAACAACAGTAAAGGACAATATCTTGGAACGTATATTCCAGGAAATATCCAGAATTTAGTTCCTTAAATCTGCTACCTGAGATGCCTCCTAAACTTAGATTTGTTCAGTTTAAATGTCATCTAAGAAAAAACAAAAAACAGAGAAAAAAATCTACGAACCCAAGTTTCTAGATTCACTTTTTTGTGAGAAGTATAAACTTTACTGTATTCATTACCATAAACTGTAATGATTACTCCTAAAGAAGAGGGAACACCCAGTATTGTTGATAGAGCACTGGACGTGTATCAGCATAACTCTAAACAACTGATTTAGTTACTTATCTGTAAACTGAGAGAGGTAGGGAAAAGAAATAGTTCCCCAGGGTCCACTAGAGTCCTGGAGCTATTTTCAAAATCTCAAAACTATGATAGAATTAGTGTATTTTCTCACAGTAAGTCTGCACTAAATACTAGAATTTTTTTACATGGTAGAAATTCATCACCTCAGGATGGTGTCATTGCTGAACTCACGCTAAAGAGATCAGCAGTTGTATGTGTTCAGATTAATTTAAAATGAAAAACCTGGGCTTCCCTGGTGGCGCAGTGGTTGAGAGTCTGCCTGCCAATGCAGGGGACACGGGTTCGAGCCCTGGTCTGGGAAGATCCCACATGCCGCCGAGCAACTGGGCCCGTGCAACTGGGCCCGTGAGCCACAATTACTGAGCCTGCGCCTCTGGAGCCTGTGCTCCGCAACAAGAGAGGCCAAGATAGTGAGAGGCCCGCGCACCGCAGTGAAGAGTGGCCCCCGCTTGCTGCAACTAGAGAGAGCCCTTGCACAGAAACGAAGACCCAACACAGCTAAAAAAAATAAATAAATAAATTTATATTAAAAAAAAAATTTTTTTTTAAATGAAAAACCTAATTATCATTTAAGGAGTGCTTTTGGTGAGGAAAAATAGACAGAATATTTCAAAATGTTGAATCACTGGAGAAAAATTAATTAAAGGAGCCTTTGGCAGTAAAAAGGTCGAGAACCACTTGTACCAGACAATGCCTATGATATCTTCCTGCTTTAAAAATCAATATAACTATGCATCATTTTTAATAAGATTTTTGAATTCTTTGTATAAATTAGATGAAAAAGCAGATCAGATTTTATTTAAAGCAGATTTAAAGTTGTTTGAAATTTTTAAATGTCTATATTCTACATTCTTCCACGTCTACTCACAAGAGGTGGTTTTCAAAAAATGCTTGTAGTGTAATAACTATAAAACATCTTCCTCAGACTTATCTACCTATTAAACTCTTTCATAAACTTACAAAGTTCAAGCAGCAATAACTTCCACTTTAAAATAAGGTTACAAACAAATTTAAAAGAAATTTGAAAATAAAAAATTGTTTGTAATCCTACAGTGATAGTTAAGGAAATGAACATTTTGACAATGTGTTTATCATTATCTAGTACTTTAGAACTCAAAAATATAAGCTCTGATTAGAAAAGTCTAAAATATCCTGAAGATCCATTAAAGTCATCCTAACTCTAACTCAAAGTGTCAACAACTAAAGAGTTTGAACTGCAAGAGTGAGTTTTTGTGCATTCTTTTAGTTTTTTTGTTTTTCTGGGTTTTTTTTTTTAAGATTTCCCAAAGGCACACACCAGTGTATTTAAAACAGGGTCATCAAATCCTGGGAAACCTTGTTCCTTCTTCCCCTTACATGAGTACACAGTATGAAACATCAAGTAGTCTGGCTTCTGTTTTTCGCAGAAGTACAGATAAGAAATGGTGGGATTGTAACACTCTCTGGCTAGCTACATGAAGACAGTTTGTAGAGACTAAGGAAACATGGATGCTGGACTGTTATCTCACTCTACCTACACAGTGTAACTGGGTGATAGTTTTGATGACTAATCACCAATCAATTAGCTCCTAGAATTTCAGATATCTTAGGTATCTTAGAATTCATCCAGTCCAACCCCCCAATTTGTCCATGATAAACCAGAAGCCCAAGAAATGTAAATCATTTGTTCACAGTCATATAACTAGTTAGTGGCTAGACTTTAAATCTAGCTCTCAGGACTCCTGCCCAATGTTCTTTCTACTACCATAAGTTAGAAACCGTTTTACTAAAATGTTACCTCTTTCTATAGCTTCCAAACCTCCCAAGGTTCTTATGCCTTAACATTTGCTCAGTTGCTGCCCTCTCATGTGGGCTCTTCTATGGAGGGTCTGCTCAGATGATGTCATGCTGTCATAGCCCTCTGACATCACCAGTTCTGTACAGACACTTGCTTTCCTGATACACTCACTTCAAATCTTACCACAGCTTTAACTCTACCCTCTCCATCGAATGAATAACCTGGTAACCCAAGGCTTTTGGCTTAAACTTGGTGATTCTTGCTAGTCTCCATTTGTTTGTTTCAATCCTTCAAAAGGTTTAAGGTGTCTGTTAAGCACCTAACCCTTTTAACACTCTTGTTATTCATTTATTTTGTTGCCTTCTCAAGTAACTGAAAAGACCTTATCGCAGACTCCTTGAACCCAATCTTCTGTCTCAACCCTGAACAGATGGTTCCCCAGAGGGAAACCGAGGCCTGGGCCTCTTCAGCCTATTCATGCTATTGCTTTTCCTGCCAGTTCCTGGCTTCTGCTGCCCTCTAGTAGCCATTAGTAGCATGGCAGGATTTGAAACAAGGATGTCATATTTTTGTTGAATTTAATTACTCAGTAGGTTGTTTCAGCATCATGTAAATACAACTTGAAAAGAAAATTGTGACATGTAATTGGTGCCACTATTCTGTGACTCCTCCACCTCCAGGCCTGAGTCAGAACATGATTTTAAAGTTAGGGCTATAATGGGGCTAATGATCACGTCTATACATGCAACAGATTCTTTTACACAATTCATTTGCCCAACTCTGATGCTCATCAATGGTTCCTTTCAAGAGTCCAATTCTTTAATCCTTTCACCTGCTCAACTGAAATCCCAGCATAGGAACAGATCAAAAGGAAAAAGTGACAAAAATGACCTAAATGTCCAATAATCAGGGTTTATTTGAATAAATTTTGGTAACATGTAATTACAATGGTATATTTTGTGACTATTAAAAATTATGTTTTAAAAAACCCCAAAAGTTTAGAAAAATAATATAATATTAAGGTGCAATAGCTGAACATTAAAAAAAGAAGAATTACAGTAAGATCCCAATAATATAGAAAGAAAAGAAATGGTCTGAAATGTTAGTTGGTTGTTAGTTTTTGTATTATTTATAAGCATGTGTAACATTTTATAATATATAAATTATAATAATTTATATTTTAATAATTTAATTATATAAAAGCTGCATCTGTGGGTACTAAATAGTGGGTCACTCATGCCTGACTGTAAGACTAAGTAAGAGAGTAAGATCTCCGAAGGGAACTACTGTGGCCTGTGCCGGTTATCATAGTGATGATAATGCCATTATCATAGCCAAGGACATGGGTAGTATTAGTGTGGGTGGAATAAAATGTTACAGTGGCAAGATAAACCAGAGGGTTAGTCACATTCTTTTGTTGTCTTTCTGCCTAGAGAATCCCTGGGAAAGACAATCCCTTTTGGCCAATTAAACCTACTAAATTTTTCAACAATTTATATGGGAGCAACTTCAAAAGTGAGTGACCAGATGTTCTACTGCTTTGAGCATGCAGAGGTGTGAGAAATTTATGTGAATTATGTAAATTTTTTAAACTAAATGTGACATTTTGTGTAACCAGGCTGGTGAAATGGGCCAATCCATGAACATAAACAACCCTAAGGGGGATACGGAGGGGGAATCGTGGTGTCAACTATCACAAATATGTTTAAGATTTCCCTGGGCTTCCCTGGTGGCACAGTGGTTGAGAATCTGCCTGCCAATGCAGGGGACACGGGTTCGAGCCCCGGTCCGGGAAGATCCCACATGCCAAGGAGCAACTGGGCCCGTGAGCCACAATTACTGAGCCTGCGCGTCTGGAGCCTGTGCTCCGCAACGAGAGAGGCCGCGACAATGAGAGGCCCGCGCACCGCGATGAAGAGTGGTCCCCACTCGCCGCAACTGGAGAAAGCCCTCGCACAGAGACGAAGACTCAACACAGTCATAAATAAATAAATAAAAAGAACGTGAATTTCTTTAAAAAAAAAAAAAAAGATTTCCAATATATATACTGTCAATATCCTTCTAGAAACTTTGTACCAATTAACACCATGGGTGTGGGATAAATGAGATAGACTGCAGGCCGTGTACATTTTCCAGCATACTTGCTGCAAATCTGCTTCTTTCTCTAGTTCAAAAAAAGGGAGACCCTGTTATAATAAAAATAATCACATTTGCTCGTATTTAATTCTTTTAAGCAAAATCCTACTCAAATTTTGAGTTCTTCCTCCTTGTAGGTGGTAAATTTCTTACCACTCACACATATGCACAAGAATTCACATAAGCAGAGCAAGTGAGTACCGATACCCTGAAGTGAAGAACCACTGAACATAGTCATAACCTTTCAGTATTCCTTGTTTTGGTAACAGTAAATATTTAAAAGTATATTTTTATTGGCCTTCTTGAGTCCTTTTCATTGTACTCACCTCACATTTTATCAGTTGACTAAATACAGGTTTCCTAATATTTTTCAGTGGTAATTTCTACACCCGCCATTAAAGGAAAAGATGTAAATTCCCCAAAAAGTACAAAAACTTGGATTCCTCTCTACTTTTTACTTTTTTCATTCAACTATTCAACAACTACTTGTTAAATATTTGATACATGCCAGGTATTGTTATAGGAACTGGGGATACAACAGTGAGCAAAACTGACCAAAAAATAAAAAATAAAAATCCCTGACTTCCTTAAGCTTACGTTTCAGTATTTAAGTATTTGTTATCTATCTATCTTTCATACTAAGCTCTATATCTAACCCATTGCAAGTCCCATCAGCTCTGCCTTCAAAATGTATCCAGAATCTGGCCACTTATCACCACCTCCACAGCTAATTTCTCTTCTGATCATTCTAGGAGTATTTTAGCTGTTCTCCTTGCTTTCAACTTCCCTCTCCCTCCACCCCTCATCACCACACACATACACACAGTCTACTCTCAACATAGGAACCAATGTCATCTTTTAACGCCAAAGTCAATTACATCACTCCATTGCTCAAAATCCTCCTATGGCACTCCAGCTCACTTAGAGAAAAGCCAAGGCTGTACAATGGTCTACAAGGCCCTACAGAGTCTGGCCCCCTGATACTTCTCTGACCTGATCTACTACTCTCTCCTTTGCTCACTGTGCTCCAGTGATGGTGGCCTCCCTGCCTTGAACTCACAGGGCACCTTTGTGCCTCGGGGCCTTTGCACGTGTTACTACTTCTGCCTGGAAAACTTTTGTCCCAAAACCCACAGGACCCACTCCCTCACCACTCCTTCAGACCTTCCCTCAAATCTGATCTTCTTAGCAAGGTGTTTCCTGACCACTCTACTGAAAATGGCAACCTTGTATTCTTCCTGCCTTCCTAATAATTTACTCCAAAGCCCAGAAGAGTAAACATTCACGCAGAGTGGGGTTGAGGGGCAGCAAACCTGTGCATTGTGTAGGAATCCATGAGGTGAGGAGGTCATCAGTGCAGCGGCCACTGGCAGAGGAAGTTTGAAGTCAGATGTCAAAGTCTTAAAAGGAAAAGATGGGTGGAGAGTGAAGAGTTCAGCCATGAGGAAGGAGGTTGGTAGCAGCATCAGGAGATTGGTTCTACTCAGAGAGGATTGATCTAACACATAAATATGTTAAAGGTAAGGCAGCCAAGTTTCTCCCAGGGGGAGAAGGGGGTTACAAATATGGAAAGGGATAAAACTAAAATGAACTGTGGTGTTGGATTGGAGCTGGAGGCTAATGTTAACTCATGCTTTCAGTATATACAGATATAGAAATAAACGTGTATGTAAATATGTGTGTATAAGTATTATGTGTACATGTGCATAATCACACATATAACCCCAGCTCTGTCCACTAAAAAGATCCGGGAGCAGCAATACCTTACTAGCCACAAGCATACCTAGCACTCAGATATTAGTTTACAAATATCCAGTGTCATTATCCACTTATGGGGTCCAGGGATCTTTGAAAGTTGCTGATTACAGAGCTGGGCAGAGAAATTACAAGATAAGCCTGAAGCATCTTATATGCTAGAGAGAAAGGAAGTTCCCAAAGAAGGGGTTTTGTCAATATGACACAGGTGCCAGCTTGAAAGGGCCCCCCGCTGGCCAAATCTGGGAAATTTTGAGCAAGAAATTTAATAATAATGCTAAAAATTATAACTTGCTGAATAAAACAAAATTCATGAATTCATCCTGATATAAAGTTTTAAAATAATAAATAAATGCAGAGAAGAGAAAGATTTTCTCTATAGTATCAATAGAATAACCAATAAATACAATGAAAGTCATGGACCATCATAGTAATAATCAACCAAGAAATATCAACAGATGCTAAATCTATTGGATGAAAATTTGTGCAAAATGGGATATTTACATACTCTCAAAATACCTCCCCATAAAATGCTTTTTTAATTACAAAAGGAAAAAGAGTAACTTTACAGTGGAGATTGCCTCACAGATGTCTTCTTAATGAAGTGATCAAAGTTAACATTACCAATTATGAGACAAATTGAAATCACCTATCACTTGACAGGATGGAATAAGAACACAACTTTACTTATGTGGCATTCTTACATGTATAATTGGCATCTAACCATGAGGAACCATCAGATATGCCCATATACAGGGACATTCTACAAAATGTTTGGCCAGTAATCTTCACAAGTGTCAAGATTGAAAGTCAAAGAAACACCGAAAAACTAGGTTTTTTCCCCAGCTTTACTGAAGTATACTTGACAAATAAAATTGTAAGATATTTAAAGTGTGCAGGGCTTCCCTGGTGGCGCAGTGGTTGAGAATCTGCCTGCTAATGCAGGGCACACGGGTTCGAGCCCTGGTCTGGGAGGATCCCACATGCCGCGGAGCGACTGGGCCCGTGTGCCACAACTGCTGAGCCTGCGCGTCTGGAGCCTGTGCTCCGCAACAAGAGAGGCCGCGATAGTGAGAGGCCCGCGCACCGCGATGAAGAGTGGCCCCCACTTGCCACAACTAGAGAAAGCCCTCGCACAGAAACGAAGACCCAATACAGCCATAAATAAATAAATAAAAATAATTAAAAAAAAAATAAATAAAAAAAAAATAAAGTGTGCAATGTGATGATTTGATATACATATATATTGTGAAAGGATTCCCCCACTGATGAAAAACTGTTTTTGATTGAAGGACATTAAAAAGACATGACAACTAAATGTAATACATGATCCTGGATAGGGTCCTATTGTATAAAGAACATTACTGGGACAACTAATGAAACGGGATGAAATGGCAGTAAAGGATCAGTGCTAATATCCTGATTTTGATGGCTGTACTATGGTTGTATAGCAGAACGTCTTTGTCTGTAGTAAAGTAGTCAGGAGTGATAGTCACTTACTCTGAAATGGTTTGCAAAAACAGTAGTTTCTTGTAGTATTTTTGTTTTTTTCTGTAAGTTTAAAGTAATTTCTAAATAAATATATAAACAACATTGTGAATCCGTTCAACACATTCCCCACTCCCTGCTCCACTTTATTTTTCTCGAGAGCACTTATCAACATCTGATATACAATACATTTTTACTTATTGTTGTTATCTGCCTTCTTCTACTAGAATATAGACTATATGGATTTTTGTATTACCTTTCCTTCTGTATTCTAGCACCTTCCACAGTGTCTGATCCATAGATGATGTTCTATAGGTATTTGTCCAATGAATTGACTTGTCCTGTCCTCAGGTGCAGATTGCCTGTGAGCTGGGGCTAAAGCAAGTACACAATCTCAGCAAGCCAGTTAGCAGGCACAGCTCTGCTTAATGACATATATAGAAAAAGAATCTCTTCTCGAAAGGAAACACTTTCTGCAGAAACGCAGATATGCCTATTCCTAGACAAACATTGATTCACTATAAGGACAGTTTAGCCCCTTAGAGCCAGAGATTCCCAAACTCCTCAAATTTCCTTGGCAGTTTTGTGTAACAAAATGGACCACAGCAGTTTTTTTCCAGAACAAAGAAACAGTATGCTTCTGACTCACAGAAATAGAGATCAAACTAGTGGACATCAGTGGGAGAGGAAAGGGGGCATGGACAAGATAAGGGTAGGGGATAAAGAGGTACAAACTAGTATGTATAAAAATAAGCTACAAGGATATATTGTACAGCACAGGGAATATAGCCAATATTTTATAATAAATTTAAATGGAGTATAACCTACAAAAATATTGAATCACTGTTGTACACCTGAAACTAACATAATATTGTAAATCAACTATACTTCCATAAAATAAAGAATTAATAAATTAATCTTAAAAAAGAAACAGTCTGAAGTCTGCTTCTAAATCAATTCAAGTTACCTCTTTTTCAAGCCAGATTTAAAAAAAAAAAAAAGTTTCTGGGCTTGAATGGACAGTTAATTGTTTTCTCTTCTTCTACTAATCTTATCAAACTTTTCAACATTCTTAGAGAAAATTTAAGTAAAGACCTCTTGTTCAATCATCTGTTGAGATTTTTAAATGTACACTGGAAGAAGCCATATAAAATTTCCATTTGAAAAAGCAGTATTAATCTGAAATGTTTTTACTTTATTTGTATTTTCTTTATTAGTCATACAGCTCTCCAGAATTTAGTTAAATTAACATGAAAATATTATGGGAGGCAGCAGGAGTATTATAGTGTAAGTCTTATAAGAATATGAGTCTTATAGTCAGAAAGACAAGGATTCATTCCAGCTTCACCACTTATTAGCAGTATCATCACGGGCAGGTTATTTAACCTTTCAAAGTGTCTGTTTCTTTATTATAAAACTGGTATGATAATGATAGTGTCTACCTTATAGGCTAATTGTAAAGATTAAAAAAATACATAAAACACTTAGCACAAGGTCAGCACATGGTGAGGAACATATAAATATTAGCTTTTATTTTTTGTAAGTGTAATTTAAATGTAAAATCCATATGTTAAATATAAATACGCAATAAACCTAATTGAAGGAAAATATATAACTTGTATTTTTTTCCTTCTAAGTTTCATTCTGGTAAATTTTATACATGGAGTCTCATTTTCTGTAACTCACATTAGCATATCCTTGAAAAATATCAAAGTGTGATATAAAGGTAAAGATGTAGCTTTGACTTTGCATTGTTAATATTTATGGGAAGCGCAAATTTTATGTAGAAATTATATTATTTCAGCTCGAAATTGATTTGTAAGATATGACATTTCATTTTCATTTGTACACATTTTGTCTCTAACTGATTAAATAACTTCCCAAATCAGCTTGAATTTGTCATATCTGTTTATAGCCAAAGATAACAAACAAATTGTTTGGGGGCTAATTTACATAGTAAGTATAGTGGAATTTTTGTTCTATATAAAGTATCAGATATAAACATTATTTTAATAAAATGCTAAAGAAGTTAACAATGTAACTTAATTATATGCTATGTATATATTTGTATTCAGATCTCGTTAAAATGTTAAAAAAAAAGAAGTGTTACATGGGCTGCTCTTTTCTCTTTTTCAGTTGACATGGTTAACAAGTCTCATATTAAGTCTGGTTTTGTAAAACTAGAACCAGTTGCTCCTAATTCATTTAACTCTAAAATTGGAGGAAGCAAAACATCTCCAATTCTCAGACCTAGTCTTGAGTTTCAAGTCTTCTGGCTTATGCCAAACTCAGCTAATGGCAGGAAAGCTTACACTGATTGATGATGTGATGATGGTAGGTAGATACCTCAGCAGCTACAGCCCACAGGTTCAATGCAATGTTATTTCAACTGTGCCTTAATTATCTACTAGAGGTTAGCCCTTTTTGGAGGAGCAGTTAAGCTTGTGGTAAAGATTAGATCAACCTACTTTATATATTCAGATTTTCAAAAAAAGTTTCCATGAACTGCCAAGCCAATGGCTTCTGTACAGTCAGGACAGGATAAGTTGTCCAGCAATAACAAAAATACTCTCATATAGTCTACTGCAGAGCAGCTGGTGGGCCAGGAGTGGGGGTAAGGGTGTCAGCTGGGGTTGTCATCACACAGGGGCACAGGCTTTTACAGCTTCTACCTAGAAGTGACTTGGATCACTTCTGTTCACATTTCATTATTCAGTGCAAGTCACCTCCAGGTACAGGAAAGTGCAATCCTAACTGTATCTGGAAACACTTAGTGACTAGAACTAATCACTCTCTTACCTATTACAATTAATTCAATTTACATGGAAAATTAATTCAATTTACATGGCTATATTGTTTGGACATCTCCCACTTCATCAGTACCTCATCACCCAGGGCTAATTCTGTCTAACAGAAGGATTTTTCTCTATCATTCTATGTACTTCCTTTTTACAGCTGTCACTCTCTTTAAGAGGAAGATTTATAGGATAGAAGCAAACCCTTCCTTAGTCTATAATAGTTATGTTCTTCTTCTACATGCATCTCAGCCCACTTTTATGATTCCAGTATAATCTCCAAAACATATTAGCTACTTAGCCAAAACAATTCTGGAAAAGAAGAAAAAGTAGAAAGACTCACACTTCCCAATTTCCAAATGTAATACAAAGCAATGGAAATCAAGACAGTGTGGTGCCAGGAAAAAATAGACTTATAGATCAATGGAATAGAATTGAAAATTGAGAATTAAACATATACATCTATGGGTCAACTGATTTTTGACAAGGGTGCCAACACCATTCAATGGGAAAGGAATAATCTTTTCAACAAATGGTGCTGGTTGGTAACAACTGGATGGTTACATACAAAAAACTCAAGTTGTTTTCTTTGTATTATAAGTCTAACATTTCCTGTGCTGCATTGACTTCTTTGAGCCTCACAGGGCCCCAAAGTCCTAAGCATGAGATTCCTTGCTCTTGTGATATATGCCCCCCACCCAGCAGGAAAGGCTTCCCATCTGACTAGTTCCTCTATCAGCTGCACCAGCTACAACCCACTCAGTCCTCAGTCTAATGGGTTTTATCTCTCTGCCAGACCTTGAAATTCAAACAAGCCAATCACAAACAAGCCAATGACCTCCTGTGGGAACCAGGGATCACCTCATCCTCTGGATACTATGAAGTCTGACTTCCACAGCCTCTACTTATTCCTACTATTCTAAAGCGCAACCCCCATGTGACCCTGTATGATATGCTGTGTCCCTCCCTGGGGCTGCAAGTATGATTGATTAATAAACATCTATTTGATTTCATCTGTCTAGTGTTGGATATCATGTGTACAGCCATCTCATACTATCTATGATAGGTGATACCTCCCTCACCAACTGGGTAAATAGGAGGTGATCAAAACATCCTTACCTAACGACAGATACCAAACTTAATTCAAAATGGATCAAAGACCTAAATGTAAAAGCTAAAACTATAAAACTCATAGAAAACATAGGATTTGGCAAAGAATTCTTAGATATGACACTAAAATGATGAGCAACAAAAGAAAAATAGATAAATTTGACTTCATTAAAATTAAAAACGTCTGTGCTTCAAAAGACACCGTCAAAAAAGTAAGAACACACACAATGAGAGAAAATACTTGTAAATCATATACCTGATAAGGAACTTACATCTAGGTTATATAAAGAATTCTTACAACTCATTTTAAAAAAGACAAATAACCCAATTTTTAAAATGGGCAAAGAATTTTTTTAACATCTCTTTTGGAGTATAATTGCTGTACAATGTTGTGTTAGTGTTTGCTGTATAACAAAGTGAATCAGCTATATGTAAACATATATCCCCATATCCCCTTCCTCTTGCGCCTCCCTCCGACCCTCCCTATCCCACCCCTCTAGGTGGTCACAAAGTACTGAGCTGATCTCCCTGTGCTATGCAGCAGCTTCCAACTAGCTATCTAGTTGACATTTAGTAATGTATATATGTCAATGTGACTCTACAAATAACTCAATTTCATTTCTTTTTATGGCCAAGTAATATTCCATTGTATATATGTGCCACATCTTCTTTATCCATTTATCTGTCGATGGACACTTAGGTTGCTTCCATGTCCTGGCTATTGTAAACAGTGCTGCAATGAACATCGTGGTACATGGTCTCTCTCTTTTTTTTTTTAACATCTTTATTGGAGTATAATTGCTTTACAATATTGTGTTAGTTTCTGCTTTATAACAAAGTGAATCAGCTATACGTAAACAAATATCTGCATATCCCCTCCCTCTTGCGTCTCCCTCCCACCGTCTCTATCCCACCCCTCTAGGTGGTAACAAAGCACCGAGCTGATCTCCCTGTGCTATGCGGCTGCTTCTCACTAGCTATCTATTTTACATTTGATAGTGTATATATGTCCATGCCACTCTCTCACTTCGTCCCAGCTTACCCTTCCCCCTCCCCGTGTCCTGAAGTCCATTCTCTACGTCTGCGTCTTTATTCCTGTCCTTCCCCTAGGTTCTTCAGAACCATTTTTTTTTAGATTCCATATATATGTGTTAGCATATGGTATTTGTTTTTCTCTTTCTGACTTATTTCTCTCTGTATAACAGATTCTAGGGCCATCCACTTCACTACAAATAATTCAGTTTTGTTTATTTTTATGGCTGAGTAATATTCCATTGTATATATATGCCACATCTTCTTTATCCATTCATCTGTTGATGGACACTTAGTTTGCTTCCATGTCCTGGCTATTGTAAATAGTGCTGCAGTGAACAGTGTGGTACGTGATTCTTTTTGAATTATGGTTTTCTCAGGGTCTATGCCCAGTAGTGGGATTGCTGGGTCATATGGCAGTTCTATTTTTAGTTTTTTAAGGAACCTCCATACTGTTCTCCATAGTGGCTGTATCAATTTACATTCCCACCAACAGTGCAAGAGGGTTCTCTTTTCTCCACACCCTCTCCAGCATTTATTGTTTCTAGATTTTTTATGATGGCCATTCTGACTGGTGTGAGGTGATACCTCATTGTAGTTTTGATTTGCATTTCTCTAATGATTAATGACATTGAGCATCCTTTCATGTGTTTGTTGGCAATCTGTATATCTTCTTTGGAGAAATGTCTATTAAGGTCTTCTGCCCATTTTTGGATTGGGTTGTTTGTTTTTTTGATATTGAGCTGCATGAGCTGCTTGTATATTTTGGAGATTAAACCTTTGTCAATTGCTTCCTTTGCAAATGTTTTCTCCCATTCTGAGGGTTGTCTTTTCATCTTGTATACGGTTTCCTTTGCTGTGCAAAAGCTTTTAAGCTTCATTAGGTCCCATTTGTTTGTTTTTATTTCCATTTTTCTAGGAGGTGGTCCAAAAGGATCTTGCTGTGATTTATGTCATAGAGTGTTCTGCCTATGTTTTCCTCTAAGAGTTTGATAGTGTCTGCCCTTACATTTAGTCCTTTAATCCATTTTGAGTTTGTTTTTGTGTATGGTGTTAGAAAGTGTTCTAATTTCATTCTTTTACATGTAGCTGTCCAGTTTTCCCAACTCCACTTATTGAAGAGGCTGTCTTTTCTCCATTGTATATTCTTGCCTCCTTTGTCAAAGATAAGGTGACCATATGTGCGTGGGTTTACCTCTGGGCTTTCTATCCTGTTCCATTGATCTATATTTCTGTTTTTTTGCCAGTACCATACTGTCTTGATTACTGTAGCTTTGTAATATAGTCTGAAGTCAGGGAGCCTGATTCCTCCAGCTCCGTTTTTCTTTCTCAAGATTGCTTTGGCTATTCGGGGTCTTTGTGTTTCCATACAAATTGTGAAATTTTTTGTTCTAATTCTGTGAAAAATGTCATTGGTAGCTTGATAGGGATTGTACTGAATCTGTAGATTGCTTTGGGTAGTACAGCCATTTTCACAATGTTGATTCTTCCAATCCAAGAACATGGTATATCTCTCCATCTGTTTGTATAGTCTTCAATTTCTTTCATCAGTGTCTTATACTTTTCTGCATACAGGTCTTTTGTCCCCTTAGGAAGGTTTATTCCTAGGTATTTTATTCCTTTTATTGAAATGATAAATGGGATTGTTTCCTTAATTTCTCTTTCAGATTTTTCATCGTTAGTGTATAGGAATGCAAGAGATTTCTGTGCATTAATTTTGTATCCTGCTACTTTACCAAATGCATTGAATAGCTCTAGTAGTTTTCTGGTAGCATCTTTAGCATTCTCTATGTATAGAATCATGTCATCTGCAAACAGTGACAGTTTTACTTCTTCTTTTCTGATTTAGATTCCTTTTATTTCTTTTTCTTCTCTGATTGCTGTGGCTAAAACTTCCAAAACTATGTGGAATAATAGCGGTGAGAGTGGACATCCTTGTCTTGTTCCTGATCTTAGAGGAAATGGTTTCAGTTTTTCACTATTGAGAATGATGTTGGCTGTGGGTTTGTCATATTGGCCTTTATTATGTTGAGGTAGGTTCCCTCTATGCCCACTTTCTGGAAAGTGGGCAAAGAATTTTTTAAATGGGCCTTTCTCTAAGGAAGATATACAAGTAGCCAGTAAGCACATGAAAAGACTCTAAATATCATTAGTCAACAGGGAGGAGCAAATCAAAACCACAATGAGGTCCCATTTCACACCCACTACGATGGCTAGAATTAATGGGTCAGATAATAACAGGAGCTGATGAGGAGGTAGAGAAATCAGAGCACTCATATACACTTTTGATGAGAGTATAAAATGATGCAGCCACTTTGGAAAACATTCTGGTAGTTCCTTAAACAATTAAATATAGAGTTACCACATGACCCAGCAATTCCACTTCTAGATATACACTCAAGAGACATGAAAATATATGCCCATGCAAAAACTTGTATAAGAATATTTATAGCAACATTATTCATAATAGCCAAAATATGGGGGAAAAAACCCAAATATCAATCAGTGGACAAATGGAGAAACAAAGTATGGTATATTCATACAATGAAATATTACTTGGCCATAAAAAGAAATGAAGTACTGATATATAGTACAGTTTAGATGAATCTTAAAAAATATTATGTTAAGTGAAAGAAGTCAGTCACAAAAGTCTCCATATGAAATGATTCCATTCATAAAAAAGACCAGAATAGGCAATCTATAGCGGCAGAAGGTAGATCAGTGGTTGCTTAGGGCTAGGAAAGTTATGTGGGAGTAGGATGGTAATAGCTAAAGGTTACAGTTTCTTTTTGAGGTGAAGAAAATGTTCTAAAATTGAATGTGGTGATAGTTGCACATATCTGTGAGCATATGAAAAATCATGAAATTGTACACTTTACAGGGGTGAATTATATGGTATGTGAATCATATCTCAATAAAGCTGTTTAAAAATACTAGAAGAGTACTGCAGTATATTCAAGAAGATTGACACAAATTCACAGATGACTTATCTATAATAGATTGTTAAGAAAAGTAAGCAAATTTGGTTTTATTCCTTGTTCGAACAGAATTATGTTTTCCTATAAAATATTTCTTGGTGCTAGTATTCAAAAAGGATAGAGTTGGATAATCCACTGCTCTAAATAAATATGGCATGTTGTGTTTTTATATGATAGACAAAACGGGGAAAAAAAGAAAATGGATAGGGTTTTCAGAATTCAAGCTCTGCGTAAAAGATCCTGCTCTTTTTCCTTATTACAACTTCTCCTAGTTCCTTGAGACCATCATCCCTCTTCTGATTTGAGTTGCCTCTTTACAAAACTTAAACAGAGCTCCCTGAAATGATGCTCTCTTTAACCTTGGGGAGGCACAGTAGGGCCTGGATCGACTACAGCCCCACTTGGTAACCTCTGGCAGATAGCAGCCTCCTCTGGGGCTCCTCAGGGAGCAACCCAAGTGCTGCCCACAAAAAATGATGAGTGGGCTTCCCTGGTGGCGCAGTGGTTGGGAATCTGCCTGCCAATGCAGGGGACACGGGTTCGAGCCCTGGTCTGGGAAGATCCCACATGCCACGGAGCAACTGGGCCCGTGAGCCACAATTGCTGAGCCTGCGCGTCTGGAGCCTGTGCTCCGCAGCAAGAGAGGCCGCGATGGTGAGAGGCCCGCGCACCGCGATGAAGAGTGGTCCCCACTTGCCGCAGCTGGGGAGGGCCCTCGCGCAGAAACGAAGACTCAACACGGTCATAAATAAATAAATAAAAAAAAAATAAAAGAACGTGAATTTCTTAAAAAAAAAAAAAAAAAAAAATGATGAGTAACCCTTTGTGCCTCCCGTTTTGTCATACAGTGATGAGCGTGGACAAGGATGTGTTTGTTCTATCACTTGGACATCCTCAAAATTTGCTTCAGCACTCAGTCACTGCCCATTCCCCACAAGTGAACCAGGAAGCTGTTGAAGGAGTTTGTGTTCCAGGCAACCAAGTAATAGAGTCCATGCTCCAGAATGTTGGGGTGAAGAAGTCAGGCAGAACACAGGGCAGGCACAGCTGGAGACTACATCCCAAAATCTGTCATCATAAATAAGTCATGGTTAATTTGTCCTTTCAGCAGCCACCAAGCTAGCTACATGATGATTCTTCTAACAATGCATATGCATTTAAATGCTTGGTCTGGAAAAGCTTAATTGGATTTGAAATCTCTTTCCACTATCTTAGAAAAAGTCCAACATTACATTTGTCAATGAAAAAAAAGAAAAAAGAAAAAAGCTTTTTTAAAATCATTTTTGGAACTGATTTCAATTCCTATAAAATTTTGTCCTAAAATTTTGTTTTAATTTTTTATTATATACTTATTTGTTCCATCAATAATGACAATCAGGAATTTAAATGGATGATCACTTAAAAGTCTTGATCAGTAATTGCTCATGGCTATTCTAGGGGGAAAATCCTGATATTAAAAATGATATGCTCTGTAGACTTTTGAGTCTGGCTTCTTTCACTTTGCGAAATAGTGAGATTTACCTATGTTGTTCCATGTATCAACAGTTTGTTCCTTTTTATTGCTGAGTGGTGTTTCATTGTATAGATGTTCCACAATTGGTTTATCTATTCACTAATTGATGGACATTTGGATTGCTTCCATCTTTGGTGATTATAAAGTTGTCATAAACATTGCACATAGGTTTTTATGTGGGCATAACTTTTCATATCTCTTGCATGACACCTAGGAACAAAATTACTGGTCATATGCTAAATGTGTGTTTAACTTTATTATAAACTGCCATAACTGGTTAAAAAAAAAAAAGTGATATGCTCAGAAAACAATATAAAATATGCTCAGAAAACAAACTGAAGTTTTCCATTAAAACATTTTAAAGGATTTTATTTAAAATTGCAGACAAATTCAACAGTAATATCTTCTGTAGTATTTGCTATTCATTATTCTCATTAAGTATATGTTACCAAAAGGTAAAACTGACAGTACAAAATTTTTTCCACCAAGACCTATAAAGATGCCTCCAAATGCCACAAAAATTGTCATTTCTATGTCATTTTCCTGCCATGACATGAAAAAAGTCAGGAAAGCATTAGTTTAAATCCAGTGGCCTGCCATTTTGAGGTTGCCATCATTAACAATATTTTCTCCTCCCCACATCTACCCCCACTCTCTCAGACATTCTTGTTTATGTCTACTAATCCAATTCCCAATCCTGTTTAACCTCTGGCATTTATAGGAATCCCCAATCCCAGGCTGCTATGTCAAACTGTAGTGTGGGTACACAATCTTTCCATTTTTATTACATAAAGTCAGTAGGAAATGCATCCTCCTTTTCTGAGAAGAGCAAAACCATCTGTTATGAACTGAATAGTCTTCCCTTCAAATTCATATGTTGAAGCCCAAACTCCCAAAGTGACTGTATTTGAAGGCAGGGCCTTTAGGTAATGAAGGTTAAATGAGGTCATAAGGGTGGGACCCTAATCTGATAGGACTGGTGTTCTTATAAAAAGGGCAAAAGACATCAGAAATCTCTCTCTGTGCGTGCGTACACACACACACACACACACACACACACACACACACACACACACAAGAAAGGTCATGTGAGGACACAGGGCAAAGGAAGTCTGCAAGCCAGGAAAAGAGGTATCACCAGAAACTGAATTTGTCGGCACCTTGATCTTGGATTTCCAACCTCCAGAAGTGTGATAAAATATATTTCTGTTGTCTAAGCCATCCAGTCTGTGGTACCCTGTTATGGCAGCCCAAGCTCCACACTTGGTCCATTACTACATAGTTTGCTGTGTCTGATTGCATCCTATCGCCTTTACTTGCTTCTTAGGAAAAGACAAAAACAGAAAACTCTCATCTCCAAAATGAATCCTTCCATCCATTCAGCCTTCCATCAAAACTCCTCTCTGTTTCTTTTTCCCTTCTCTCTGGTATCAATTACTTTGGAACACAGAACTATTAGTGAGAAGGTTGTTTGGGAGGCAAGAAATCAAAGTGAAGAGAGATAAATAGTCTTGGGGAAATTTTTGATCAGACAATAGTGAGATATGAAGAATTGTCCTTGCTCTTCACCAAAGCCATCTCTATAGTGATGAAAGCAATTCTCTCCAGGTTCATCATCACTCTCTCTCTGAGCCTGTTGGACTAACCGGTAGATTCCTGGACTTTGGCCTCCCTTTTCTAGGTTCTACACTCACTATCACCTGTTAATTAATTTCCACCTAGAGATAAGTAATATAATTATGAACTGGTAAATTTTTTATTTACTGGAGTATATGAAGTTACAATTTAATTATATTACAGCTGTTTATATTTGATATGATTAGTTTATGCCTGGAGATTTTATCTACACTCACTGTCTCCATTTCCTCATTTTACACTCATTCCTCAACCTATTCCACAGAGATTGCTCTTGCAGTCTGCATGTTGCCAAATTTGATGGTTATTTTGTTTTTTTCTTATTGAACATTTCAGCAGCAATAGCACAATTCACCACCACCACTACTCCTTCTTAAAACAGTCTCCTCCATCGGCGTCCATTATACTACACTATGTCTCACTGAGCTCCATCTTCTCAATCTCCTTTCCTGTTCCTCTGTCTCCACAGAATCTCTAAATGCTGGAGTACTTCCAGATTGGCACAGGACTTCTTCTCTTCTGTATCTGCACATTCTCCCTATTTTTTCTTAACCACTACCTGACCTTATAATACTATCAATATGTTGATGTCTCATAAATGTATATCTCTCCAGGTCTCCAGAAACACATATCCAAGTGCTTACTTGATACACCCACTTGGATGTCCAACAAGTAAATCAAACTATCTGTCCAAGCAGAATTCTTGATTTTTCCTCAGATACTGTTTCTTTCCAAGTTTTTCATAGGTCACTAAAGGGTACATCCACACATTAGGTTGCTCAAGCCAAAAACTAAAGAGTCATCCTTGATCCTTCTCTTTCTTTCGCCCCTTACATCCATCATCAAGTCCCACAGCTGCTAGTTTCACATTATATCTAAAATCCATCCTCTTCTCTCCACCCCCATTGCCACCACCCTAATCAAAAGTCCACTATGTCTCACCAAGATTGTTAAAAGTGTCTTCTAACTAGTCTCCTTGCCTTTGCTCTTGCCCTCTTCCATCCATCCTCCAAATGGTAATCAGGTTATTCTTTGTAAAACAAAAAGCAGATCATATCACTTACTGAATAAAAATCTTTCTATTATCAGAATAAAGTCCAAACGCCTTATCCTGGCCTGGCCCTTGCCTCCTCTTCCACCTCTTTTTGTACCAATTTTCCCATGGCTACATTCTGGCCATGTGGGCTTTATTTGGTTCCTCTTTGAAACCTCAGTGTCTTTGCACTTGCTAACACTTGCGGCTGTAAAGCTATTCCAGCTCTTCCCTTAGCAGCTCATTCCTACCCTTTAGGTTTCAGCTATATGACTTCCTCACAGAGAAACTCCATTATGATCTAATTCAAAATTCTTCCTACCTCTTCTTTGCCCTCTCTTTTGGTTCTCTATCTTGTCATCCTGTTTATTCCCCTCATTGTACTTATCACAATCTATAACTGACATATTTACCTGTTCATCTATCTCTTCCAGTAAGAAGAGGGGCATCTTATGTCTATATCCTTAGTCTCTATCAAAGTTTTTGTCCCTCAGTAAATATTGAATAAATTGATAGATGAATAAATGATTGAATACTATTCTGAACTTATACTCTAGTAACTGATAGCCTTGGAAATCTTTAGTTCATTCTCACATTTGCAGAGCTCAGAAAGAGCAATTTTTACAGGTGGCTGATTTGCATTCATTGACTGTATATTCTCCAAAATTTCACTCTCAGAGAGTAACTGACCTTAAAATTATACATGTATTATTTCCACCACCACATGCATATGTATATATACTAACTTGAACCAAGAAGGTACTTGTTGCTAAATTTATAGTTCAGCAGCAGATCTGGTATCTTTTGGATCTGATTTATTTTCTGGGTTTCCTTCTAAACATCTGCTTTTGTCATTTCTAAATTGATTTTATTTGTACAACTTTTCATATGTTTTAATATCTTAAACCACCACAATCTCTTTTATATGCTATGATCTGACCAGATGCTTATCAATCCATCTTGTCTTCTTCCTGGGCACAGAACTAGTGTGGTAGTTCTTTGTGCTGTTCACTAAATATGTCTGACTCTGCCTTACAGACACATGGTCAGTTGCTCTTCTTTGCCCACCTTGATTTTAGGCAATGTCATCCGACTGACTTAACACTAACCAATGAGGAAGGAGAAGTTGCAGGTGTCATTATTAGGTGGATGCCTTAAGCATAACATTTCCTTCCCACTACTGTGATGATTGTGTTGGGTGACCAACCACCCCAATTTTCCCAGAACTGAGGGATTTCCTGGGACACAGGACTTCGAGATTCAAGATCACAACAATACCAGACAAACTGCTCTGGTTTGACTGGGTTCATAGGAAGCAGGGTTTTCAGTGCTAAGTCTGGGAAAGATCCAGACAGATAAGAATGGCTTGGTCACCCTATGATTTTGGAAGAAAGTGTTTACATGAAACCTCCACTAGCCTTGATTCCTTAGTGATTATTATGAACAGAACCTGTTACCCAACCCACACTAAGCATGTAGCATGAAAGAAAAATAAATTCAGTTTAGTAAGCCACCGAGATTTGGGAGTTTTTGTTTATATATCATAATCTGGCCTATCCTTAAAAATGCAGAAATTAGTACCTACCAGTGAGATGCTGCCATAACAATAAAACCTAACAAATGTGGCACTGGGTTCAGGCAACAGGTGATGAGGAAACTCTTTTCAAAGGCCGAAAATATGGTTGTCCAATACTATGCCATGGCAAAACATCTGACAGACCTGCCACCTGAAATGACTTAGATGGAAGGTTATATAGCTGATGAACTTGTCATCCTAAAGGAAAAGGTTAGAAAGAAGTTTAGCAACATGTTCTAGTTGGTGTTGCCTACATTCAATGAGGTATCACAAGAAAATAAGAAGCTCATGAAAAGAACTGGTTGGTAATAAGCAGAAATATACGATTTAGAAAGAATGTACAAATTCTGTGATTTATAGGGTTGACAGAGGTAACTCTCCTCAAACCTAAATAGTAAAAGATAAAGCAGAGAATTAAAACTGATTAAAACTGAGCCTCTGGCAAAGATGAGAGCTAAGGTTTGTGAATAAATTGACTTGACACCCAGTATATGCTTTCAGTTGGTCAAAATGACCCAAGGCAAAAAATTATCAGACTTTGGTGGCTTCTGCCACCAAAGTCTGATAAGTCCAAGGTACTCCAATTGAGGTGAAACACCAAGAGATCATAATAATATGAGAGTGAGAGTAACAGAGAAGAAGCAGATGATAAGAAGGAAAAGACATACAGAAAATCTAAGTATGTCTAGAAGAGAACTACAGGTGTGTGATAGGCATATAAAAGTAACTGGAATCAGATTAAATGCCTATTAAGTTTACAAGAACATTATTCTGTCAAATAAATCATGAGCCTAGACTAGAAATATCTGAGACTTTCTGAGTTTTAGAACAACCCCTGGCCTCCAACCTTCCTCAGACAGAAAGCAGGGTAGAAAAAAAGCTATTCAGCCTGTAGGGAGGGCATATTCTCCAACGTTCATTTTAGGTGAGACCAAGAGGAATATTGGAAAGGAATACTCTTCAAAAGGGAAGACCTGAGAGACACAGAGAACAATGGACTGAGCAGCACCTTCCAGAAAGTAGAATTACCCAATAAGGGATATTCCCTATCCCTAGGGTAGGGGACCCTTATAACATGGAAAGATTTCAGAATCTTAATGGACCAGAGACTGCTATGTGTTCCCATTCATCTTCTTTCTGAATGGGCAAGTTTATTGGGGTTATCCTATATCCTATACGATTATATATTATATACTGAGTATGCAGAGAGTTCATCTTGTAATTCTTAAGACTCTAGATCAAGAGGAGCTATATTCAGAGCTAGCTTAGAAATAACTACACATCACTCCCTGATGTAGAAACTACTATGTATCACGCAGGGATTAATCACAACTTTGAACATGACCCATATTGAAAACTTCCTGCCAAGGAACACATGTTGGATTTCACTAAATTCTATTGTGTTAAGCCATGAACATTTGGGGTATTACGGAGTGAATGTTTATGTTCCCCCAAAATGTATATGTTGAAGCTCTTAACTCCAGTGTGATAGTATTTGAGATAGGGCCTTTGGGAGGTAATTAGGGTTAGGTGAGGTCATGGGGGCGGGGCTCATGATGGCATCAGTGGCCTCATAAAGAGACACCAGAGAGTTTGCAGTCTCTCCCTCAGCCATGTGATAACAAAGAGAGAAGGCAACACACTAGGAAGTGTTCACACCAGAAACCAACCCATGCAGGCACCTTAATTGCAGACTTCCAGCCTCCAGAACGGTGAGAAATTAAATTTCTGTTGTTTAAGCCACCCAGTCTACGGTATTTTGTTATGGCAGCCTGAGATGACTAAGACAGGGGGATTTTTCTGTTTTAACAAGTAATATTTCCCTAATAAATACACGTAGTGTAAATTATTTTTTAAATAGCTTTTCAGTTGGGCTTTCTGATTCCAATGCCTCCTCTCTCAAATTCTCCATGTACAGCTATGCCAGATTACTCTCCCAAAAGCAAACCTCTGATTGTTTCCATCATAAATGTTCCTCTTCAACTACCATATAAAATCAAACTTTCCCTTTTCTTCCTTTCTTGATCTGTCTTCAACACACATTTCGATCCTATCTCTGACCGCCAGCTTGCGTACCTCATGCTATAAACTTTACAGCTTATATCCCTGTTTATCACCATCCAAATATGCCTTTTGTTTTCCTGCCTCCCACAACATGTATCAAAAGCAGGTATGAGCCATGAAGCAACCACCAGAGTGAGTAATTAAAGAACTGCATTTGAGTTCTCTTCTCTCTCCACTCCCCTCCCCACTTCACCCCCTTATCCTCAGCCGCCTTCCCACAAGCAGCATAAATCTCCAGGAGATAATGAAATCTGTGGTAGGGAGAAAGGATTATATCTCCTCCTCCATGAGCCCTGGCATTTTAACACAATGGTTAAGTGTGTGTGCTCTGGAGTTACCATTCCTGGTTTCAAATCCCACTTCAGCAATTTGTGTTCTGTGTAACCATAACTTACTTAACTTCACTACTCCAGTTTCTTCATCTGTTAACATCGGAATAAAAATACCCAAAGGCAATGAAAAGAGCAAGCTACAGTTAAGGCAAATTTAAGCCATTCCCACCAGGTTGTGGACTTGTAATGCCAGATCATTTTGTCAGTGGCGTCAAGACTCAAAATTATTGGCACACCCTGATAAGCACAGCTGAAAATAAAGAGAAGTCTTGCCACAGAAGAGGCATGATGCAGAGAATGGACTTTAGAGCTATGTAGATCTAGATTCGAATGCCTGCTCTTATAAGGTGGTAGTGTGACTTTGAATCACTTATTCAACCAACCTCCCTGAACTTTATTTTTTTCTATATGGAAATGAGTGTAATAATGTCAGCCCAATTGGACTGATGTGACGATAAAAAGTGAGGTAACCCATGTAAACAGCCTTGCACATTTAAGCAAGAGCTCCCTTCTCTCCCCTCCATATCCATTACAGAAAGCAAGAGCAAAATTAATCCTCCTAATTCCTTAAGCTTTACTTTTTATCCCTAGCAATCTGATTATTCAATGTTTCTCCATGTTCTTTGCTTTCTAAGCATTTCTTTCCTAACACAGCATTATATTAGGTTTGTGCTTTTAAGAAGCAATATATATTAGTTAAAATGTCTTTCTGTTTTCTTTCCAGCGAACTAATTCTCACTGCAATCTAAAATATAAATAGCACTGTATTTCTTGCAATTGTTTGTGATCTGTGATCATGTTTACAAGTTGATATGCCAGCAAATACCAAATTCATTTTCTTCTCCTGGCAACATTTAGTTGAACTCAAAAATTATACTTATCTGAAAATCAAGTTCAAAACTAGAATTAAAATTATATTTTGTACCAATATTGACCAGCAGTATGATCTATTTTGTTTCCTTGTTTATGCACCTAGAAATTAATAATAGGCATCTAGTGCTTATTTCTCCATGGAGTAATTTATTCTCACTATCCATTAGGTCCTTTGTTTCATCTGCCTGCAGTAAGGAAACTAAAAGAAATGGGCATTTCATGCTCATAGTCATTTTGCTTCAATATGAAAAACAAGTCTATAAATTTATTCATGATTGTTAGGCACTGTGGGATTCTAGTAAAATAGAGGGGGAGTATCACCATATTATAATGATAAACTAAAAGTGCCTCTACACATTATTTTTCTAGAGTAATTCAGATTAGTAGCTTCCATCTAGAAACATCGTAAAAGGTGTCTACATGGTAAACTGTCAGTAATTAGGGTTTTTCAATAGCTATTTTATTGCTGTTTCATATATGAAAGCTTGGGTGTTTATAAAAAACTTTTTTTACTGCATTTTATTTTCATTTTAATAACGTATAAACACTTGAGTTTTCACTTCTAAACATTCATTCAAAATTCAGCTATCATCTACAAATTAAGTTACACTATCACTCAGAAAATGTCTGTAAATCAAAAGCCTCTGCAATCACATTATGTTCTATATATTCAATCAACGAATACTTGCAGCTCTATTAAGTGCAGACACTGTCAGGCCCTGGAGATACAATGATAAGCAAAACAGACACAGACTCTGTTCTCACGGATACAAAGAAAACCTCAGTGCAGCACTCAAGATGTGTGGAATGGGGAAGTAGATTTACTCATCGAGTTTTTGTAGCCGTCATAAATATAAAGTCCATGGCCATGTGTTATGAGAGGTGCAAAGGGGAAAAGAATTGCAGATTGGCTGAAAGTCACAGTCTGGAATTTTTTAACCTTCCTTTCTTTTCTTCTCTTCATTTTAATTAAGATTTTATTTTTTTTAGAGCAGATTTAGGTTCAAAGAAAAACTGAGGGGAAGATGCAGAGACTTCCCATAGAGCCCCTGCCCCCAAACATGCATAAACCCACACCCCCGTTATCAACATCCCCCACCAAAATGGTACATTTGTTACAGTTGATGAATCTGAACTGACACATCACAATCATCCAAAGTCCATAGTTTACATTATGGTTCATGCTTGGTATTCATTCTGTGGGTGTGAACAAATGTATAATGACATGTATCCATCATTATGGTACCAAGCAGAGTATTTTCAGTGCCTTAAAAATCCTCTGTATTCCACTTACTTATCCCTTCCCCACCCCCTACCCTAATCCCTGGCAACTACTGAACTTCTTACTGTCTCCATAGTTTTGCCTTTTCCAGAGTGTCATATAGTTGGACTCATACAGTATGGAGTATTTTAGATTGGCTTCTTTCACTTAGTAATAGGTAGGTAAGATTCCTCCATGTCTTTTCATGTCTTGATAGCTCATATCTTTTTAGTGCTGAATAATATTCAATTGTTGGATGCACCACACTTTATTTATCCATTCACCTACTGAAAGGCATCTTGGTTTCTTCCAAGTTTTGACAATTGTTAATACAGCTGCTATAAATATCCATGTACAGCTTTTCTGTGGGCACGAATTTACAATTCTTCTGGGTAAATATTAAGGAGAGATGTTACTGGCTCCTGTAGTAACAGTATGTTTAGTTATATAAGAAACCCATCAAGCTGTTTCCCAAAGTGGCTGTACCATTTTTTATGGATTCTCTATTCTATTTCATTAATCTATTTGTCTATTCTTTTCCAGTAACACACTTGATTACTGTGGTTTTCTATCAATAGTAAGCCTTGAAGCTGGGTACTGTCAGTTTTGCAACCTTGTTCTTCTCCTTCAATATTGCATTGACTATTCTGACTCTTCTGCGTCTCCATGAAAACTTTAGAGTCAGTTTGTTGATATCCACAAAATAACCAAGATTTTGACTGCGACTGCACTGAATCCATAGCATATAATGAAATACATTAGATTGTTATTATTATTATTTTGAACAAACTGTTATCTATTAGATAAATTATGAAGAAAAATTAAAATTTTTATTTTACCTTCACTTATTCCTTCTTCCACATTCTCCCTTTCCTTTAAGTAAATCTGAGTTTCTGACCTACATTATTTCCCTTATCTTAAAGAACTTCTTTTTAACATTTCTTGCAAGGCAGACCTACTGGCAACAAATTCCATCAGTTTTTGTTTGAGAAAGTCATTATTTCTCCTTTGCTTTTGAATGATAATTTTGCAGGGCACAGAATTCTAGGGTGGTACATTTTTTTTTCTCAAAACATTTAAAATATTTCACTCCACTTTCTTCTTGCTTGCGTGGTTTCCAAGGGGAAGACAAATGTAATTCTTACCTCTGTACCTATAAGTAATTGTTCTTTCTCTGGCTTAAGGATTTTTTTAAGGACAAAATATTCAGACAAGTATTCAGCTTTAACTTTCTGTAGTTTGAAAACGATATGCCTAGGGGTAGTTTCTTGGCATTTATCTGCTCAGTGTCCTCAAGCTTTGTGAATCTGTGAGCTAGTTTATGACATGAATTTTGGCAAATTCTCAGTCATTACTATTCAAGTATTTCTTCTGCTCCTTTCTGTCTTCTCCTTCTATTTCCATCACATGTATGCGTGTAGTTGTCCCACAGTCCTTGGATATTCTGTTGTTTTTTTCAGTCTTCATTCTTTTCGCTTTCCAGTTTCCACTGATTCTACTGACATATCCTCTAGCTCAGAGATTTTTTTTTCCTCAGCTCTGTCCAGTCTACATAGAGCCCATCAAAGGCATTCTTCATTTCTGTTATGGTGTTTTTGATCTCTTGAATTTCTTTTTCGTTCGTTTGGCTGGACAGTGACTAAGACCAAGTTCTACATGATTCAAACCCCATTTTCTTTTTTCTACATGATCCTGATTTTTGACTTAGTTTCTAGTGAACAATTTGAAAGAAACACTGTATAAAAGAGCAGCAGTTTTCATATTTGTGTAAAAATCTAAAACTATGTTGAGGACTTAATGTTGTTCAACTAAATGGGACATCATTTGTACTGTAGTCCCCCTTAGGAGTTGTTCAACATGATGACCTCGTCGCATTTTCTTTCCCCTCCCTAGCTGCTTCCCACTTGCTACCTTCCAGCTGCCTTAGGTCCTAAGAGGAAAAAACAACAACAACAACAACAAAAAACACACAAGAGAAGTAAATACTAGGGAATAGCTTAATGATAGTATAAGGTTTTCAATTAGTCATTTTTTGTTGCATTTATTATTCTACTATGAAATATAAGGAGAAAATGAACAAAACTTTTATTTGAGTCTACTCAGTGATGTGCTGGAGTCAGTTCACATCAGCTCTCAAGAGCTAATTGTTTTCATCTTTTTCCAACCTTTGACCAATAAAAACCAGATGGTACCTTAAACTCTGCCGCAGTGGATGTATTAGTTTTCCCATTGCTGCTATAACAAATCACCGTGAATTTAGTGGCTTAAAACAACACAAATTTCTATCTTACAGTTATATAGAAGTCTGTCACAGGTCTCATTGGGCTGAATTCCTTTCTGGAATCTCTAAGAGAATCTACATCTATAGATTTTCCAGCTTCTAGAGGCTTCCCACATTCCTTGGCTCATGGCCTCCTTTCCCCATCTTTAAAGCCAGCAACATTGCATTTCTTTGGCCATTCTTTTATAGTCACACCTCCCTTTGACTTTCCTCTTCATCCTCCCTCTTTCACTTTTAAGGATTCTTCTGATTACACTGGACCCTGAATAATCCAGGATAATGTCCCTATTTTAAGGTCAGTTGATTAGCAACATTAATTTCATGTGCAACCTTCTTTCTCCTTTGAATGTATAACTGAATATCTTCTCAGGTTCCAGGGATTAGGAGGTAGACTACTCTAGGGGAAGGCATTAAACTGCCAATCACAGAAACTGGCAAATGCTTAAAATCAGGACTTTTCCCCCTGGAGAGCCGGTTGTTAAACACTTACCTGCACACCACAGCTAGAAGTAATCATGAGGGAATATGAGGCAAGCCCCTTGTAAAAATTATAAGATTTAATTTAACAATTTAGCAATTTAACAGGATTCTTCTAACAAAGTTGCTTTGTAATTTAAGATGTTGAAATATACTATATAACAAGGAAGGATAAATTACTCTTTGACCAGTCTAAACAAATTAAGTTTGCAAAGTATCTTCATTTAGGATGGATTAATATGGAGTCTGAAAATCTTGTGAACTATTAACTCTTTTCTTAGAAAAGATTTGCTTAGAAACAAACAGAAAAGCTTATTATGGAGCATTCAAGCTGTTGCCTTTTAAGATTAAAAAACAATAGCTGGGAAAGAGACCTGAGATAAATTTTTCCAGATGCTATTTATCATTCAAATAGCATCAAAAAATTCTTTCAACATCAGGCATGGATTAACTCAGCATCATTTTCAACTGAGGAGAGATGACCTACATATCAAGATTTTAATTCCCTGAGTCATAATGCAAATCAGAGAGGGTGGAACATTATAATGGCATGCTATGTGGGCAGGCATTGCTTGAGCAAACCTAGGGAGAAACATCAATCACACTTCTTAGACTTACAGCTCTGGCATAAAAGGGGGTCACCTTGTCTACATGTTGAAATCAATGATATTTGCAATAAAGAGTTATTTGATCAGATTGTTGGTAGTTGGATAAGCTTTTACTAAACAGTCCTTTTCTTTCCTTTAAGTTTTATATAATATGGCTTTTAGAAGTTTCCCATTAAAGTTTCTGATGGAAAGAGAGAAAGAAATGAATTCCAGGCTTTATAAATATAATAGCTAATATTTAAGTAATACTTATTCTGGCAGGAGATACATTAAGCCTCTAACATATATTATCTTATTTAATTCTAAAGACAACCTATGAGACAGGTCTAGAGGGTTCAGGGAATGAACTTGAAGTCAAATTGTCTGGATTCAAAGCCTGGCTCCACCACTTCCTAGTTAAGTTTGACCTTGGGCATATTTTTATGCCTTGGTTTCCTCATTTGTCTAAAAAAGTGGCGGGGTGGGAGTGGTAGAGTAATAAGTCTGCCTTACAATGTTGTAATTAGTAGTAAATGAAGTAATACATATCGTGCCTGGCTCAATAATGTTATCCATTATTGTTAGTTTCATCCTGATATGAGATGCCTTCTTGTTATAACCCTTTCTCTTGACTTTTTTCTTTACCTTCTACCTAACCAAGAAAGGTGGAGATTTCCTCCAAAGATGAATTCTACCAACCACCTTAGAGGAAAGGAACAAACTGCTACAGTGGGAAATACCAAAGAGTAATAAATGTATATATAATTTCTATGTGTACTTACACTGGACTTGAAATTAAATTTCAAATTTAGGGGTTCTGTTTTGCTATGCAGCAACTGCTATTTGTTAAGATAACAAGGTTCCTGCATGCCGTATTTAAGCATTTTTGAATAAGGGGTTACAGAGCAGCATTCTAACATATCCTCTTACACCACTAGAAGTAAGCCTTGGATATATAAAAATGTTTCCTGTGAATTATTTTAATTATGCTGAGCATGCATTGCTTTTACAATTGGAAAGAAAAGAAAAAATGCAAAAAAAGAAAATGGATATTTTTTGGCAATGGTGACTATGGTATGTGGATTCTAGGAAACTTTTTGCTGTTGTTGTTAATAAAAGGAGGACATGTCTGGTTTTATTTGTGCTTGTACCTAACTTTTCCTTCATTCAGATTCATCCTGACTGAAATGTTGTGAAATAATAGGCTTCAAATACCCGGATAAGAGATGTTTTAGTACAAACATAATGCTCTAGTTGGAAATTTAAAAGACCTATTAAAAAATTATCCACTGGTGGGGGGTGGTGAAGTAAAGCTCAGAGCCCTTTTGCTAAAGGCGCGCCATAATCTCCAATTCTGATTCTCTGCCTCCATCAAGTCACTTGCAGCCACTTATGATTAGCCACTCTAGACACTCGATGAACTGGTCTTTTATAAGTATCTCTTGAACACCAACTATGTGCCTGGTACCATTCTAGGTGTTGAGGATACATCAAACAAAACAAACAAACAAAACAGCAAAAATTGTCATCGTAGAGCTTACATTTTAGTGGAGGGAGATACATAAAACAAAATAAGATAATTATGTAACATATTAGACAGTAATAAGTACTGAGATGAAAACAAAGAAGGGAAAGGAGATAAAAAGTGATGAGAATGCAGTAGGTGTGAAATTTTGGACAGGGAAAGCCTCATTAAAAAGGTGGCACTGGAGCAAAGACAAGAAAAAAGTGAGAGAGCAAGCCATGCCAATATTTGGGGAAGAGAATCCCAAGCCAGGAAAGGGCAAATGCAAAGCCTTGAGGCATGTAGAGGATCTAGGATATCCACTTGCTGGTGTGGGAGCAAAATGGAAAATAGTAAAAAGTCAGAACGTTTTCTTTTTTTAAAGTATCTAGCTTTTATTGAGTAAAATAGGGACATGTTGGGGGTTTTGAACAAAGGAATAAAGACCACTTTGAGATTTGTATTACAGATCACTTTGACTTCTGTGCTGAGAACAGACTGTAGACAGGGAGACCAGCTGAGAGATTATTTTAATATTCCAGGTTAGATGACAATGGCTTAGGACCAAGGTGACAGTAGGGGAATTGTGTGTTGAAAATAGTGAGATTCTGGGCATTATTCTTAAGGTAGAGCAAACGTAATCAATATGTGGATATGGGGTATTAAAGAGTTAACGAAGACTCCGAGGATTTCGGCCTGAACTACTGGAAGGATGGTGTTCCTATAAACTGGCATAATTGAAAACAGCAGGAATGAAGATTGTGGATGTGGGAACTGAGAAGTTCACAAGTTCAAATTGGACATGTTAATCTGAACAATTACTTTGGACAGCCAAAGCATGGTATTTGAAGACATGAGACTGGATAAAGAGAGTTCAAATAGTGAAAAGGTCCAATGTGTTTTTCCTTTGGGGCACTCCAACACTAAGTGAAGGTGTATCACCAAGAGACTGAGTAGAAAAGCCAACGATGTAAAAAGAAAACAAAGACAGCACGTTGTTCTAGAGAGTGAAGGAAGAAAATATTTCAAGGAGCTGGGTCAACTGTTACTATTAGGTCAAAGTGAGCAATGATAATTACCTTCTGAATTTAGAAACATAGAGGTCATTGATGCCCTAAACAGAAGCATTTTTAGTTGAGTGGTAAGGGTAAAACCTGATCAGGGTGGGCTAATAAACTTGAAAGAAGCAAAATTCAGCATAATTTTTGCTTGGCTCTTGTTTCAAGTACCTACTGGGAAGCATTTGTCAATTCTCAAAACTGCAATTTTTCGAATATACATAAATGCTACCCAAGGCAACATCTGTATTTAAATGTAGCTCTGCCTAGTGACCTCATTAAGCTGAGGAACTGACAAAGCAGTCTGCTGTATATTTAAATAAGCAGCACAGTAAAAGCATAATTTTAAACAAATTCATTTAAGGAAAAAAAAAAGAGCACGTTATCTTTCCTGGCAGCATTGATACCTGATGCAGTCCTAAGTGACAGTCAACTTCCATTGCCATTGCAGCTTCCTGAATAGCAGTAATTGGATGTAATAGTGTCTTCAAGACATACTATATCTCATGCCAAATTTTACATTCAGTTTTATGTGGGAAAGTCCAGGAATACTGAACACAAAGAGTTTACTTAAAGTTTAAGAATCTTAAAAGATCCATACAATTGTCTTCAATAGTAGAAAATGCTATTACTAATTTCTTAACGCATTTATTCGGAACTGCTTAATAAAATGTTTGTCTTTCAATTACTTAGCTATTTATAACTATGGCCCTGTAGTTTTTTACACATTTTTAAACTTTGAGGTGATTTGTGCCAAAGCATCCAGAGTGGTTCCCAACATGGGTGGGAATGAGACAATTTTGCTCACTAGGAAACATCTGGCAATGTCTGCATGCATTTTTGGTTTTCACAACCTGGAGAGGGGAGGAGTGCCACTGGCATATAATGGCAGAGGACAAGGATGCTGCTAACTATGCTAAAATAAAAATGCACAGGACAGGCCACTACAACAAATGGTCTGACTCAGAAAGTCAACAGTGGCAAGGCTGAGAAACTCTGCTCTGGAGATTGAAATTATGCAAGAGACACGGGAGCTTAAAAGTATGGACAGTCAAGTAACTGAAATGCACTCTACATTCATTTCAAGACTACCTGGGTTCAAATACAGTTGGTCCTCCACATCCATGGGTTCTGCGTTCATGGATACAGATATGCCATTTTATATACGGAACTTGACTATCTGTGGATTTGGGTGTCTGCGGGGGTGGGGGGGGTGTCCTGGAACAAATCCCCCAGATACCAAAGGACAACTATATCCACATTTGACTAACAGAATGAACTTGAATAATTTAATTCAAGTCTTGGTTTCCTTACTGTTTTTGAAAAAAATTTAAGCATTTGATATAATCCACATAATTTAACATTTAATTCAGTTCCTGACATGTAAAATGTGCTATTACTTCGTAAACACAAAGATTTATTATACCTATATATTAAAATCCAAAATTGTCTCACTAAATTCAAGTTTCTATAATGTCATGATTTACATATACCTATGTGGAAAGTTGATATATGACATGGTTAATTCTTGATTAGCCACCACTGAACCATTGAAATGTTCTGCTCATTTGATCATTTGAGATCCAGCTAAAAGGTCAGAGCTATGTAGCAGGTAACATCAATATACACCCAAACATTTTCTCTTACCAAATTCCAATTCCACAGCCCATTCTTAAAAAGTTAACTCTCACTCAAAATTGCTACTAACATACTTTCTAGCCTTTGAAAACCTGCCAAGACTCAGCAGAAGTTCTCAAGAGCTCTTCTTGGCCACTAGTTCCATGGTTAGTAGCAATGGACTCAGATCCAACAATCCCCAGCCAGACCACAGTGACTAACAACCTTAAAAATCTTCAGCAAAGAGAATGCCATGGTAAAAACCAGCATTAACAACTGCACATACTTCGACATCAGCCAGTAACAGAAATCTAGAGGTTTTCATTTTGCCCATGCCAAAGAGGCTTGAATAATCTTGCCAGTCTACGTTCGATTTCCAGTTCCAGTTCTTAAATATGCCCTGGTGTTACCAATGGCCTACACACAAAATAAAAGTGTTTTATTAGAGCAGCTTAAAGTCTTATTTTCAAATTACACGAACACACAGAAATTCAAGAAACTCCTTAAATTCTAACAGTTTATTTCCTATACCCTAAGTTATAAAATTCAGAGTAGAGTTTCGGCATTAAATAGTGACACACATCAAGTTTCAAACTATTTATTAATCAGTGTAAACCCCATCACAATACACCAACATGATTTTGTGCATTTAAAGGGGAAATATTTCCTGGTTAAGTGGAAAATTGTGCGGATGGCTTCTGGAAGACCTTCATTCTAAGCAGCTTTATAGTGAAACATTTCATTTAGAAGTCTGGACCTTCTTTCTTCAGTTTGCTGTAATCTACATTCACTGAGTAGAACTTGGAAAAGAAAAAAGATATTTTAGATAATCAATCAAATACACAAAGATGGTACAGAAGTTTAAGATTATTTTTATTCAGCTTTCTATAGTAACAATTACAGACATTAATTTTGTATTAGGAATATTTAACAATATAAAAGTCATTCAAACAAAGACATTAAAATTCCAGTTCTTTAATAATGGTTTTGGTAAGGTAAAAATATTCAATCTTCCTCAGAAGAGCAGTGCCAGTATAATCTGGTAGAACCTATAAAAAAATTCTTCTATTTCAAGGTGAATAATTATGAATTTCTTCTGATGCATACTTCCAATTCTTATGTTTTTACTTCCATCTCCACTATGTACATGGGTGACTCTCCAACAGAATAGAGAAATACCAGTTATCATCCCTATTTGGTTAGCAAAGGGCTATAATTTAGATGGGAAAAATTTATAGCAATAAAGATTGGCTAGTAATATAAAGTAATACTTCGTTGTGTGTTTGTTTCCATACTTTTTAGATACAAATTGGCCTGCTTTGATGGCTTTTCTGTCTATTTTCTCTCTCTCACTTAGATGTTTCCTTAATTTCCTAACCCAGAATGCATCAAAATCAAATTCACACCTGACCACCTTTGGTACAAAAGCTTTTAAACGGTACAGTATTTCTGCTTTTAAATAATACTGTATTTTGGAAGCTTTGTAATTTCCATAAATTTCCTTATATTCAACTTAAATTTTAGAAATACATCTATCATTACTTAAAAAAACTGCCTCTAACTCTCAAGAATTTTTTTAAAAAATGATTTATACTTGATACGGCTCTAGAATTCCTACTGAGGAAACATTAGGATTTGTACATAAGCCCAAATAAAGCTATAATCTTGAGTTTACTCATTCTTGTGCCAAAGAACACTGAAGAGGCTGTGCTATAATTACTTGGAGACTACATTATTTAACTCCAAAAGAACCAAAACTGCAGAATTATCATCATTTTCTTCAGTTTTTAAGCAAGAAGCTCATAAATCTGTGTCCATTATTTCTTCAAACCCTTTTCTTTATTTCTCCAAACATACCCTAACTTCTTTATCTCTAGTTGAAAAATTCTTATTTTATTTGACTTTTAAAAAAAGAAAAATTCCCAGGTTGTGAAGCTTATCCTTGAGATACGTACACAGACTTTTATAAACTTTATAAACATACAAGTATGAATCAGTCATAAAGCAGTATTTTTTGTTCTGACAGTGTTCTCCTATGAAGCAACTGAACTAGACAATGAGACTTAAAAAGAAACTAACTGTATCATCTCTAACATATTAACAAAATATTAAAGGGAATATTTATAAAAGGAACTGCAGGTTATATTTTAAGAAATAAATATTTGTTGGGCTCTTCTAATAGATCCCAGGCACTGCAGGCAGAATGCTTTATGTTTATCTTAATTATCACAACCTTACTCATTCTTACTTTATAAAAGAAGCCATTGAAGATCAAGTTATATGACTTGCCAGAAGCAGGATCAAGCCCCTACACCCAAGCAGAGTGGAAAGGTCACAGTACCTTTGCTAATTTTCTCAAAACTAAGCAGGTTTCTGATGTATTTGCTTTTATTCGGTTCCATGTGCCAGTATCAAAATACTCCGTCGAAGTTATTTTCAAATCTGCTTTATTTTTCAGCTTCCATGACCACATTCCTTTTCTCAATTTAATGGTGGCTACCTTTAAGGTTTTTGTAACAATAGCTGGGAAGGCACAACATATTCTGATCTTGGCTTTGGGGCATTTTATTCAGTTGAGAAGTGTTGCTAGGCCTTTAATGCTTAAATCCTATTTTAGCCCCCTGTCTTGTTTGTATTAGTTAGCTTCTCCTAGATTGTGAAGTAGCAAAAAATAACCACCAAATCTTAGCGGCTTACAAGAAAGGTCTATTTTTCATTCACATTATATGCCTTTATAAGCTGACTGCCCTGTGTTCTCTTCATTCTAATCCTGGGCTGAATGAGTAGCCCTTAACTGTCAATTTGGTCTCATGACAGATGGAAAAGAACAATGGGGGAACTACACACTGGCTCAGAAGTGGCAGGTAGCACTTCCCCTCATTTGATTTGCCAGAGCAAGCAAGTCACATGGCCAAATCTGATGTTAATGGGCCAGAAAAAAAATTATCTCAGGTGAGGGGAAGTGAATGATAGAGAAAGAATAATCTAGTCTACTAGTCTTCTAGTCTAGAAGCAGTAGTAGGCATCATCCACTCCAGGCTCACAAGCTTCTGGACTTGATTCCCTTTTATTTCTGCTTGCAAATGTCCCAATTCTTCTAAACTCATCTCTTGGCAAGTAGAGCCAGCAACAGTCCACAAACATCCTGTTTTCCAAAAACCTTTTCTATAACAAACTCTTTAGGCACATGGTCTTCTTTCCAAGTTATAGCAGGTCACACCTTATCAAATATTTTGCCATTACATGATTCATTTTTCCAGGCTCTAATACCAGTATCTTGGCTATTCACAGCCCAATCTATGCCACACACATTAGTTTTTTGTTGCAGCAACGTTCCATTTCCAGCTCACATGGCCTCATACTGGCAGGTATTTTCATGTTCCAGAACATGATTAATAATTAGCTTCATTAACATAATCACTTGAGGAGCTTTCTGAACTATATACGCAGAGACTCCAATATGCTCTTTGATGGAAGGACTAAGGCCTGTCTTTTTTGTTTTCTTTTCTTTTTTAAAGTTTATTGGATGTGGAATCATTTTCTCCAGAATGGACTACAATTTATAGGACAGAAAAAACAGGATGCCTGTGTATCATTTTTTGAGTCAAAATGTGACACAGATTAGATGGTTCACTTCAGCTTCACCAGTGCATTTTTGTTTGTTTCTTGTAGCAAGATCTGTTTAGAGATTTGGAAGCCAAATTATAATCAGAAGGTTGAGTGGAAAGCTTGGAATCTGTAAAAGGTGACAGTTATCTTAAAAGTTGTTGTCATCAGTAATGACAGCATCCATCTCCATCAAGGAGGTATATCTGCTAAGGGGTGCTGAACACTCCTCGGTCAAGACACCTCTTCTTGAGAGTGCTCAAAGAAACTGCTATTTTTTGATGAAGCAGCCTGGTATAATGGAAAATTCATGGCAAGTTACATACTTTAAATGGGTAAATTGTATGGTATGTGAATCATACCCTAATAAAGCTGCTGCCCCCCCACCCTTTTTGACATTGCAAGGATTTTATCTTTGTATGCAAAAAGTTTACAGGTAAGTAAAGCTGTGTTTGGGGAATCAATGGTCTCAGATTTTCAACTACATGGATGGACCTTAAGGGCATTATGCTAAGTGAGATAAGTGAGACAGAGAAAGACAAATACTGTATGATATCACTTAAATGGAATCTAAAAAACCTGAACTTGTAAAAACAGAAAGTAGAATGGTGGCTACCAGGGGATGGGGGGTGGGGAAATTAGGGAGATGTTAAAGGTACAAACTTGCAACTACCAGACCAACAAGTTCTGGAGATTTAATACACAATATAGTGATTATAGTCAACAATACTTTATTATAAACTTCAAAGTTGCTAAGGAACTATCTCTTAATTGTTCTCAACACAAAAAAGTGATATTTATGTAACATGATAAAGGTGTTAGCTAACACTACTGTAGTAATCATAGTGTAATACATAAATGCATCAAACAACAAGTTGTACACCTCGAGCTTATACAATGTTGCACGTCAATCATGTATCAATAAAACAAATTAAAAAAAGTAAATGGCGTCAGTCCATGAAATCATTCTTTGGAAGAGTAGTTTCACAAACCAGTTTTCCAGAAAGATGTTAAAAAGTTTATCTAGAAGGTTTATGGTAAAATATAAGTTTCAACTGATTTTCATTTCTTCCTACTAATTCTCAGCTGAAATATGTCAACCATACCAAGAAGAAAGAACAGCCAACCAAACCAGCCACTAGATTAGTGCTACTCAAAGTGTGGTCCATGGACCAACAGCATCAACATCATCTAAAACCTTATCAGAAATGCAAATTCTCAGCCTCTGCAACAGATCAACTGAATCAGAATCTCTGGGGATGGAGCTGAAGAAGATGCCTATGTACACTGAGGTTTGAGAACCACTGCACTACACTACCCAAGAGCAAAGAAAATATTAAACAAGAACTATACTATCTCTTTTTTTTCTTAGTCAAATCAGTAGAATTGAGACATTATCTTCATTTCACATACAGAGTCTAAAGCCTGTGAATAAAATCCTTAGAAAAAATATTTGTTAGAAAAATATGCCATTCTAATTTCACAGAACAATCTAGCAATTCTTCTAAGTTCATTATAATACAATTTTACTTGCAGATCCAATTTCAAAAAAAACCTACCCTATGACAAAGTTTATTAAAATACACTTTCCAGCAATTTTGAAGCAATTTTGTAGCTTACCTTGTACTGATCATTGGGACCCAGTTTGTTCCAGGGTTCTGGGTTATTCTTTTTGTCCCAACTAAAAGAAATAAAACATTTTAACTGTTAGAGTAATAAAACACTATTTAAAATAGTCTTGTACTCAAGAAGCTAACATTTCAAATAGATTAATCCCACTTCCTATCAGGTGAAGGATGGTGTTATTTTCATTATGGAGTTGAGATAGACAGGATTCATAATAAGCAATCTCATGTAATCAATGAGAAAAAGGTACAACACAGAGCCTCTTGGGGCAGCTGTCCTTGTCCCTATCCTTGTCACAAAAAACTTTACACTTGGCTTTTACTAGTGTTTACTATTTCATCAATGAAGTGATATACAGAAAACTGCATAGAAAAACAATGGAACAACCTTTTCCATGCCTGTTCTTTTACAACTTCAAAAAGAAGCATTCCCTATTGTGGAAAACAGGCAAAAAACACTTAAACATACCAGCAACCCTGACTGTTTTATAAAAACAATTATCTCGATCCTCACATTACAAAATAGGTATTAGCAGTCCTACTCAACCAATGAGAAAATGAGACTCAGAGAAATTCAGATAATTTCATGAACCAGAAAAAGTAAATGACAACAGTAGAACCGGGATCTGAACTTACTGTATGACAACAAATTTCAGGTTCTTTATACTACTTGATGCTGCCTCCCTAGAAAGGCTGTGGCTCCTGAATCAGTTTGATAAACCATCAAAGTTCTAAACATTTTTAAGCACTTACCTGACATCTGGATTGAACAATGCCAGGCGCAAAACATACAGTGCTGCTCCAGTACCTCCCGCTCCAATAAATATGAAGAGGGGGATCAACTGGAACCAAAAACAAAATAGACAAGAATCAAGAGTCATCTTCAAATACCTACATACTGATAAAAATAAACAGAAAGACTACAGTAGTTTCTACACATTGATTTCCAAGTCTCAAGCCATCTTTTTATTTTATTTTTTAAAAAAACTTCAACAGCTTTATTGAGGTTTAATTTACATGCCATAAAATTCATTAATTGCAAGTATGAAACCACCAATGATTTGTAGTAAATTTATAAAGTTGTACAACCATCCCACGATACAATTTTAGAACATTCTCATCACCCCAAGAATCTCTCATGGCCACTGCAGTCACTCCCCATCCCCACACCCAGCCTCAGGCAACCACTAATCTGCATTCTATCTCTATAGTTTTACTTTCTCTTCAAACCGTCTTTCTAATCTTGTCTTAAAATTTGAAAAAAGATAGACCTCATATTGAGGTAAGATTTCTTATAACTACATTCAAAAGAAAGAAATGTAATTTCCAAAGGATGTGAAGATAATTCTGGTTTAAATGTGGGAAAAGTTACATTCAAATTTTAAATTTTCCCATAAAATACATCGCCTTTTTCACTTAATATTTATACATCACTCCCATTAAATTTCCCAGTTTCTTTCATCTCAAGCCTTGAAAAACAAGCTCTTGGCAAATTACTTAAGCTTGCTTCGATACAGACGTTACGAAAAATAAAAATTCTGTTAAATAAAGAGTCTGAATGAACAAACAGAAACATACCTATTATAAATACCGGTTTTACGCATAATCTCTGAAAACGTACTGCTACCAACGCTTAATGCATCGTTAGGCAACTGGGTTTAAGATAAAAATTAAATATTGCGTAATTGATTTTTAGGGCCACAGCACGTTGATATGCAGGGGAAAATGTGAGATACAAAAGAACTCAACTGCGATTAAACTCTGCACTACAAAAATCCCCCCAAATATCAAGACGTCCAGACAAACCGAGCATTCCAAGATCAGAGACCCTCATATTTGCCTCAAAGCCTCATGGTGCAATGCAGTGAATACGAGACTCTAAACAGCACAACAAATAGGGTGCCTGACCTTTGCTGGTCTTTAACCCACACAGCGCACAACTATCCCTCTTGGTCCGACCAACCTGCAAGAGGACGCGCGCCCACCACACTGTTCCAACATTTTATTTTCCTCGAGAGCGTCCCTTACCTTTCGTGTGCCAGGCCAAACCCCACAATGCAAGGCGTGGAAGGTCAGAGCTCAAGGTCCTGGGGCAACCAGCAGAATAGGACAAAGTGAGGCAGGGTCCAGCCCCGAGAAACGGTAAGAGGCTGCGAAGGAGAAAGCTCCCAGGGGACTGAGGCAGCCGCAACCAGACACAGGATGCACAAGTGAAAACACTGGGAAAGGGTTTAAGAACTTACGCTAGGATGCTTCTTGGCCTGACCGATGATCTGGCGGATCATGGCTGCGACAGAAGCCTCGAGTCCAGAGGGAGAGAACGTCAAACTCGCAAGGCCCGGGACTGAAGAGCCTTCGTGCCGAGGAAGGGCGGACGTCCAAAGTCACCCAGCACCTCCTACCTGAAGGACCCCTGGCTCGGAGGACGGCTTGCGACAGGAGGGCCCGGATGCAGCTGTCCTAAACAGTGCCTGCTTTGACCCAGCAGCTCTCGCGTCCGCTCTAACCTGTCCAAATCAACAGCGTTCAACTGCAAAGTGAAACCTTCTCATTCCTATGCTATGCATACTTCTGATGGGTAATTTTTTGCGTCAAAAGTAGAATCCTTCGATTGACTACACAGGCACTTTCTCGGTAGGCCCCGTGTTTAAAGAGGAGGAGGACAGGCGGACGCACGGGCGTCGCGCTCTGCGAGCCGGGTCCTTTTGCTAGCCTCCAGGGAGCCGGGTCCGCGCGCCGAGACGCTGGGGGCGCGCGTGCGGGGCGCGCGCCGGCCGCCTTGACCGCCGCTGAGGGAGTTGCGAGGCGCCTTTGGCTGCTGAGCGCCGGGCGACTGGAGGGCAGGTCGAGTCTCTAGCCGCTAAGGTCAGCGACTGCGGTTTAAAAATACTGCAGCTGCTTCCTGTCCTTGACTGTCGTTTACGGGCAGAAGTTAGAAACTAGTAAATGACTTAAAGATGGCAGTTGTCCTGTCAGTGTGATCTATAAACAGTTCCTGGTCCTAGCTTAAGTGTTCAACGCTGCAAAGACCTTTGGAACATTGCCACTATCCTCTCCCCGGGCCTGAAATTGCATTCTAAAAATATGTTTTTATTGGTCGTGTCGCTACACATAATCTTTTCTTGTACCAATACAATTGTCATTTATCTGTTTGTTTTTGTGTTTTAACCCGAAAGTCTTCCCTGGGACAGGCTTTAGTGGACACTCTGAACGCCTTCCAACCCCATACGTAACTTAAAGCATCAATCAAATGATCACGCAAGTAATTGGGCCTGGAAAGAATAGGAAAAGTCACCTCTGAAAAAGTAATGTTAGACCTGAAGGAGGAATAGACGTTAACCAAGTGAAAGGAAGGATGTAGATATACAGAAGAGAGGTAATAGGTGTGACGGTCTGAAACTAAAGAGACTTTTTGAGAAGCTGAAGGAGGTCTATACGTATGGTTGGAACTTGAAGAGGGAGAGCAAGGCGGGAATCAGATCTGCTGGACCAATGGTCATTTACACAGCATGGGTTTTATGCTGAGAGCATTAGGGAGTTAAGCAAAAGCAAGATGTTGCGGTTGTAAATGATTGCTTTGTCTATGAAGAATGAATTAGAGGAGATAAACATGAAAGGGGAGGGACTGGTTAAGGGGTCGTTACAATAGTCCCTGTGAGATAATGGTAGCTTGGACTAGTATAGGGGATGTGATGATGACGAAAAGATTCCAGAGATATTTAGGAGGTAGCACCAAGACTTAGTGATTGGACAGACATAGGGGAGTGGGAAGATGGGGGAGTCCAGGATGGTTTCAGAGGTTCAGTTCTGGCTGTGTGGATTTTGATGCCTATTATTGAGATAAAACAATAGAGAATGATGGGTATGTATTTATGTAAAACCCAAGTAGACTTCTGTAGGGCAGAAGAGACATATAAACTAGAAGAATACATTTAGGACTCTATTTATTTATTTATTTATTTAAGCCCACCACGCGTCTTGTGAGATCTTAGTTCCCCAACCAGGGATTGAACCCGGGCCCTCAGCAGTGAGAGTGGGAGTCCTAACCACTGGACCACCAGGGAATTCCCTAGGACTCATTTCATTAATAGAAAGTGAAGTCATGTGACTGAATGAGATTGTTTAGGGAGAGAAGGTTGAGTGACAAGAGAGACAAAGGACATGGAGCTGGGGAATGCCAATATGCAATGCTTAGGAGAGGAGAAATGGCCAACGAGGTAGCAAAAAAATAATAAGTGGTGATTATTAAGATGACATGTCATGAAGCTTATGAAGACTGGTGTCTTTTTCATTCATTCAGTAAATCTTTATTAAGTACCTACTCTGCATCTGGCACTGTTCTAACTAGGGAGATGGCAGTGAACGAAAAAATTGTTCCTCCCTAATGGAGTTTACATGCTGGTTAGGAAGACAAACCATAAACAAACAAGATAATTTTAGAGAGTAACAAACCAATAAAATACAATAATGAGACAGAAGGACATGGGGGACTGGAGGAAAGAAGTTTACTTTAGTGAGAGTGGACATGGAAGGTTCCTCTGAGGAGGTAATATTTGAGCTGAAACCTAAATGAAAAGAAGGAGGTAAACTGCTGAAGATCTGAGGGAAGAATATTCCAACTGTCAAAAATGGTTTTGAGATTTTAAAAAATAATAAATAAAATGCTCAAGGGAAGCCAGTGTGGCTGACCCATAACAAAATGAGATCAGAGAGGTTATAAAGGTCTCTCTGACATTGACCTTATAAACTATGGTAAGGAGTATGGTTATGTTAAAAGAAAATATCAGCACAAAAATCATGTAAAATACTTAGAAGTGAACACAGAAGCCTAATAGCAATAAGTGTAGGTAGGCTTTCATTAAAGAAATTAGAAGCGGAAGACCTCTCCTTGCAATATTTTATTTTTAATGATAACACGTGGTAATAAAATAAGTAGGCATACAAGAATGCCACTGTTAATAAGAAAGTAAAATCCAGTGGCTTACTCTTTTGTCATTGACCTAGTTTCTAGAAGTAACAATAATATAGGTAGTCAAGTGATGCCTTTGGAATTGTTAACAAAGCAGGGTTAGAGAATATAAATTCCATTTAAAAAAATTTTTTTTTGGCCATGTGGCTTGGGGGATCTTAGTTCCCTGACCAGGGATTGAACCCGGCCCTCCGGCAGTGGAAGCATGGTGTCCTAACCACTGGACCGCCAGGGAATTCCCTAAGTTGCATTAAAGATTAACCAAAATATCCAATTGTAAAAGTTTAAATTTTGCACATTAAAGTTAGGGGAGTCTGTGAGCAATATTTTAAGCAGAGATTGGAAGATTAGAAGTGACAGTCTGGAAAAAGAAGCCATAGTAGAATATACATATTGTAAAAACAAACTTTAGCTTTAGAAGTAGGATTGGTATGTGTGGTAGATTATATTGTGTACAAATCCCTGCTGCCTCTCCCTGGAAGGGGATATCACTTACTTGCCTCATTAATGTCAGGCTTGATAAGATGACTTGCTTTATTCGCAAATGAGATGTGAAAAGTAGCCTGTGTCATGCACAGGCAGAAGCTTTAAGAGCCAACAAATGCCATGTTCTGTCTTTTCTCTCTGCTACAAGATCAGCAATGGTGTAGATAGAGCCTTCTGTGTCAGGCTGAAAACTACTTGGAGCAGATATGTTGCTGACCTACGGTGGACATGTATTGAGAATGAAAGACAAACCTTTATTGTTGCAAGTCACCAGATTTGAGAGTAGTTTGTTACTGCAGCATAGCCTAGCCTACTATGACTAATACAGAATTTGGCACTGAAAGTGTGGTGGTGTATTATCATGATAAAAATCCTAAAATATATGACATTGGATTCAGGACCCAACAACATGTGACGAGGTAACTATTACCAGAGGCTAGAAGGATGGCAATCTATATTATGCAGTGCTGGAACATTTCGTGAAGCAATTCTCAATTAATTAGAAGGCAGTTAACATCCCTGATGAACTCAGAGCTTTCAGTGAAATGGCAGGCAAAGGGTATGTTAGGAACATGTGTCAGTTGCTATTCGCAACAGTTGACAAAGTAGTACAATAAAAAGAAGGACTCAGAAAATAATTGATCCATTTGCAAGTTATAATGATAGAGAATGGAGCATCTAGAAAGTTAGAGAGAAAAAAAAGAGGGAGATTTGCTTCCATATAGATGATATAGCCTGAACAAGGCAGAAGAAATAAAAGTTCATAGTGTAAGTGCATCATGTGTAGAAGGAATCGAGATGAGTTCAGTGTGAGGGAGCTTACGTTGCATAAGGAGGAGTTATAGAAAATGAAATGGAAAAGGTTAACCCAGATTTTTTAGAAGTTTATTTGGAACTTTATCTTTTAGGCGGTGAAGATTCAGAAGTTTTATATCTAAACACAGGATAAAACAACTACAGGGCATACTGTCTTAATCAATGAATTGGAGCTGTTTTTTACCATTCCACTCTGAAGACATGTGCCCTCTAGATTTCTTGTTCCTTTGTTTGATTTAATTTTGTGAACAACTTAAAAATCCAAAATATCAATTGTTCAAATTAAACGCAAGTTGTTCAGTGAATAAATCTAAAAAATCTAGGCAGTATATCAATAGCACCCCCAAAAAATTATTTCTCTTGCATGGTTTCTCTGAAGATTCAAGCCCAGAAAATTCTGGAAGGTATAGTAATTATATGTTGTTATTAATGTGTGACAGGAAAGAAAGAGCTTTATTCTTAGAGAAGAAAAATTTGATAAGTGAGCCATGGAGTGCAACTATATTAATGCAAATCGAAAGCAGAATCTTATATTTTTTACTCTGTTTGCATTTAGGCATTTAATTATTTTTCTAGCAGATAAATTGACAACCAGAGTTGTTTTTCTGCTAACACAATACAAATTATACCTTCGCTTATTAATAAAGATTCTGTAGCTATACTTAATCTAAAAATAAAAATGTTTTTCCACTAGTATTGTGGTTGCTTAGTATAAACTGTATTTAATTATAAAATTTCTATAAGAAAAATGAAAACATAGTTTGTTCTGTGAAAGTTTACTTCCGCTGTTATAACTCTCAAAGCCTCACATACTGTCATCAGTTTAAATTAAATACCTGAAGCATTTTATGTACAAAATTCAATGAATAGTAAAAAGTAAGGAAACTCTAGCAATTTAAAATTGTTGTACTTCTTTTCACTGAAAACTTCTGGTTAAATAATATTTGGGGAAAACTGTGTATTTACAATTTTTGGAAAATTATGCCATACACGTAGATCTTTAAATTATAGCTTTTTGAAAATAACTATGTTCTATTCTTCTGTGTTGCCATTTATTATCTCTCTGCAATTTCTATCTTTTCTATGAATCCATTCATTCAGTCATTTGTTCATTCATATATTCATTCATTAAACATATATTAAGTGCCTACTATGTATTGTTTATCATGCTAAGTGCTTAGGATAAAAATAACACAGTGCTGTCTTTCTTCGACACCTTGTAGTCTAGCGGAGCTGGGAGTATAATTATTACAAAGCTTTAGGATAAGTGCTACAATAGGCACTGATACACAGCTTAGGTTACTTGGTGTATAGTGTCCTAACCAAGGTTAGGAATATGAATTCATTTTTGGAAATGTTGGGTCTAGGATATCTATGAAGTATCCAATCAGAGATGCTCTGAAGGCTGGCAGAAATATCACTCTTGAGCTCAAGAGAAAAGTTTGGTCTAGAGGTACAATATAAAAGGAAAGGTCACGTATGTGAGAGTTATGGGAATTGATGAGCTTGGCTACAAAGAATGTGTAAGAAGGAAAGTGTAAGGAAAGAAGAGGGTCAGTGATGAAAGTCTAGAGAATACTAACAAAATGAGGACCAGGCCAAGAAGGAGAAGTCAGAACAGAAAAGCTAGAATGAGTTAGAAATGTAGGCAGATATATCCATCAGGGTTCAACTAGAGAAAAAGAGCTTCTAGGATATATGCATATATATATAATGAGGGATTTATTATAAGGAATTGACATTATGCAATTGTGGGAGCATTGTTTCTTGTTGCATCTTGAAGTTAGCGGGAAAGGAGTCAAGAAAGGAGGACATTGGGCTTCCCTGGTGGCGCAGTGGTTGAGAATCTGCCTGCCAATGCAGGGGACACGGGTTTGAGCCCTGGTCTGGGAAGATCCCACGTGCCACGGAGCAACTGGGCCCGTGAGCCACAATTACTGAGCCTGCGCGTCTGGAGCCTGTGCTCCGCAACAAGAGAGGCCGCGGTGGTGAGAGGCCCGCGCACCGCGATGAAGAGTGGTCCCCACTTGCCGCAACTAGAGAAAGCCCTCGCACAGAAACGAAGACTCAACACAGTCATAAATAAATAAATAAATATAAGCAGTCATTTATATTTAAAAAAAAAAAGAAAGGAGGACATGAGGCACAGAAGCAAAGACACATTACAACCTATGGGGATGGGTGGGACCCATGAGGACAGAGAGACCACATTGGTCTCTCATTGCCCCCAGGCTCTCAACTTCAATGATGTGGGTATCCTGCCAAAGACACTAGAGCCCTTTGTCACAGAACTAGACATAAACCTAGTTTCGGAGTATAGAAACTGAAGGAGGAGTTTGGCAAGAACTGGAATACTAAGAGCTACCCCAGGAGATCTCCTGCATTTCTGACATACTTACTCCTCCTTACCCTCATTGAGTTGTAGTATCCCAATTTCCCCTTGCTAATCAAAGTCAATTACCCAAGCTAATAGAGTAACCTCCCATATGGCTGTTGATCGACTGGAATGAAGAGCCCCAAGTGACCAGGTGGCAGTTTCAACTTCCAGTTTAATGGAATCATTGCCCTATTCCCTGACAGAAGCATTCTTTTCTTGAAACTAAGGCTTCTAGACCAGCAAAGCTACAGTTGCAGGGCTGGTCAGAATTTCACTAGTGGATTATTAGGGAAAATAATAAGAGCCACTCCCATATTATCTTTCACTACTGTCCTTCAGGGTTAATCCAGAGTGGAACTAAAGTGCTACAGCTGTCTGTTTGATATTGACAGCATTTCATACAGAAACATCTGTAAAACAGTCTCAAATATTTCTTCCTCAGTTAACTGGTCAGAGAGAGCTCTATGTAACCACAGGTGCAGGTTGAGAGGGGAGGGGGCATTATTGCAGGAGTATAAACGTAGGCATCTGTAACAGTTACTCATGCAATTTACTTACACCTTCAGGACCAGCTCAAACTCATCCAGTTTCCATTTGGTGATGGAATGCTGCCCTGCATATTCAGTCTTACAGCTTTGTTGGTCAGACAAAACCCAGTTCATGATGGATAACTCAGGTAGCATGGTAATTTGCTTCAAGTACCAACAGATCTGCTAGGTTATTTTTATTATTGAAGTATAGTTGTTTTACAATGTTGTGTTAGTTTCTGGTATACAGTTTACAGTGATTCAGTTATATATGTGTATGACCGAATATATATATATATGTATTCTTTTTCAGATTCTTTTCCATTATAGGTTATTAAAAGATATTGAATATAGTTCCCTGTTATATACAGTAGAACCTTGTTATTTATCTATTTTATATATAGTAGCGTGTATCTGCTAATCCTAAACTCCTAATTTATCCCTCCCCCCCTTTCCACTTTGGTAACCATAAGTTTGTCTTCCATGTCTGTGAGTCTGTTTCTGTTTTATAAGTTCATTTGTACCATTTTTTTTAGATTCCACATATAAGTGATATCATATGATACTTATCTTTGTCTGACTTACTTCACTTAGTATGATAATCTCTAGGTCCATCCATGTTCCTGCAAATGGCATTATTTCATTCTTTTTTATGGCTGAGTAATATTCTATTGTGTGTGTGTGTGTGTGTGTGTGTGTGTGTGTATATATATATATATATATATATATATATATATATACCACTTCTTCTTTATCCACTCTTCTGTTGATGGACACTTAGGTTGCGTCCATATCTTGGCTATTGTAAATAGTGCTGCTGTGAACATTACGGTGCATGTATTGTTTCAAATTAGAGTTTTCTCTGGATAAATGCCCAGGAGTGGGATTGCTGGATAATATGATAACTCTATTTTTAATTTTTTTAAGGAACTTCCATACTGTTTTCCATAGTGGCTGCACCAGTTTACATTCTCACCAACAGTGCAGGAGGGTTCCCTTTTCTCCAAACCTTGTACTGCATTTGTTATTTGTAGACTTTTTCATTATGGCCATTCTGACCAGTGTGAGGTGATACCTCATGGTAGTTTTGATCTGCATTTCTCTAATAATTAGCAATGTTGAGCATCTTTTCATGTGCTTGTTGGCCAATTGTATGTCTTCTTTGGAGAAATGTCTATTTAGGTCTTCTGCCCATTTTTTAAAAAATTTATTTATTTTATTTATTTATTTTTGACTGTGTTGGGTCTTCGTTGCTGTGCATGGGCTTTCTCTAGTTGTGGCGAGTGGGGACTGCTCTTCGTTGCGGTGCACGGGCTTCTCATCTCAGTGGCTTCTCTTGTTGCGGAGCACAGGCTCTAGGCACATGGGCTTCAGTAGTTGTGGCTCATGGGCTTTAAGAGTGCAGGCTCAGTAGTTGTGACATATGGGCTTAGTTGCTCTGAGGCATGTGGGATCTTCCCAGACCAGGGCTCGAACCCATGTCCCCTGCATTGGCAGGTGGATTCTTAACCACTGAGCCACCAGGGAAGCCCATTCTTCTGCCCATTTTTTGATGGAGTTGTTTGCTTTTTTGATATTGAGTTGTATGAGCTGTTTGTGTATCTTGAAACTTAAACCCTTGTCGGTTGCATCATTTGCAAATATTGTCTCCCATTCTGTAGGTTGTCTTTTCATTTTGTTTATGGTTTCCTTTGCTGTGCAAAAGCTTACAAGTTTGATTAGGGCCCATTTGTTTATTTTGCTTTTATTTCTTTTGCCTTGGGAGACTGACCTAAGAAAACATTGCTACAATTTATGTCAGAGAATGTTTTGCCTATGTTCTCTTCTAGGAGTTTTATGGTGTCATGTCTTATATTTAAGTCTTTAAGCCACTTTGAGTTTATTTTTGTGTATAGCTTGAGGGAGTGTTCTAACTTCATTGATTTACATGCAGCTATCCAGCTTTCCCAGCACCACTTGCTGAAGGGACTGTCTTTTCTCCATTGTATATTCTTGCCTCATTTTTCAAAGATTAATTGACCATACACCTATGGGTTTATTGTGGGTTTATTTCTGGGCTCTCTATTCTGTTCCACTCATCTATATGTCTGTTTTTGTGCCAATACCATGCTGTTTTGGTTGCTGTAGCTTTGCAGTATTTTCTAAAGTCTGGGAGGGTTATGCCTCCAGCTTTGTTCTTTTTCCTCAGGATTGCTTTGGTAATTCTGGGTCTTTTGTGGTTCCATATAAATTTTAGAATTATTTGTTCTAGTTATGTGAAAAATGTCATGGGTAATTTGATAAGGATTACATTAAATCTGTGGATTGCTTTGGGTAGTATGGCCATTTTAACTGTATTAATTCTTCCCATCCAAAAGCATGGGATATCTTTCCATTTCTTTGAATCATCTTCAGTTTCCTTTATTAGTCTTTTATAGTCTGCATGTAAGTTTTTCACCTTCTTGGTCAGGTTTACTCCTAAGTATTTTTTTTTAACATCTTTATTGGAGTATAATTGCTTTACAATAGTGTGTTAGTTTCTGCTTTATAACAAAGTGAATCAGCTATACATATACATATATCCCCATATCCCCTCCCTCTTGAGCCTCCCTCCCACCCTCCCTATCCCACCCCTCTAGGTGGTCACAAAGCATCGAGCTGATCTCCCTGTGCTATGTGGCTGCTTCCCACTGGCTATCTGTTTTACATTTGGTAGTATATAGAAGTCCCTGCCACTCTCTCACTTAGCCCCAGCTTACCCTTCCCCCTTCCCATGTCCTCAAGTCCATTCTCTACATCTGTGTCTTTATTCCTGTCCTGCCCCTAGGTTCTTCATAACCTTTTTTTTTTTTTTAGATTCCATATATATGTGTTAGCCTATGATATTTGTTTTTCTCTTTCTGACTTACTTCATTCTGTATGACAGACTCTTGGTCCATCCACATCACTACAAATAACTCAAGTTCATTTCTTTTTATGGCTGAGTAATATATTGTATATATGTGCCACATCTTCTTTATCCATTCATCTGTCGATGGACACTTAGGTTGCTTCCATGTCCTGGCTATTGTAAATAGTGCTGCAATGAACATTGTGTAAATGACTTTTTGAATTATGGTTTTCTCAGGGTATATGCCCAGTAGTAGGATTGCTGGGTCGTATGGTAGTTCTATTTTTAGTTTTTTCAGGAACCTCCATACTGTTCTCCATAGTGGCTGAATCAATTTACATTCCCACCAACAGTGCAAGAGGGTTCCCTTTTCTCCAAACCCTCTCCAGCATTTATTGTTTGTAGATTTTTGATGATGGCCATTCTGCCTGGTGTGAGGTGATACCTCATTGTAGTTTTGATTTACATTTCTCTAATGATTAGTGATGTTGAGCATTCTTTCATGTGTTTGTTGGCAATCTGTATATCTTCTTTGGAGAAATGTCTATTTAGGTCTTCTTTCCATTTTTGGATTGGGTTGTTTGTTTTTTTGATATTGAGCTGCATGAGCTGCTTGTATATTTTGGAGATTAATCCTTTGTCATTTGCTTCATTTGCAAATATTTTCTCCCATTCTGAGGGTTGTCTTTTGGTCTTGTTTATGGTTTCCTTTGCTGTGCAAAAGCTTTTAAGTTTCATTAGGTCACATTTGCTTATTTTTGTTTTTATTTCCATTTCTCTAGGAGGTGGGTCAAAAAGGATCTTGCTGTGATTTATGTCATAGAGTGTTCTGCCTATGTTTTCCTCTAGGACTTTGATAGTGTCTGGCCTTCCATTTAGGTCTTTAATTCATTTTGAGTTTATTTTTGTGTATGGTGTTAGGGAGTGTTCTAATTTAATTCTTTTACATGTAGCTGTCCAGTTTTCCTAGCACCACTTATTGATACCATTTTAAAAGGGCTTTTTTTTTTTTTTTTTTACTTTCTCTTTTTGGTATTTCATTGTAAGTATAAAGAAATGCAACAGATTTCTGTATATTAATCTTCTATCCTGCTACCTTGCTGAATTCATTTAGCAGTTCTAATAGTTTTTGTGTGGAGTCTTTAGGGTTTTCTATACAGAGTATCATGACATCTGCATATAATGACTGTTTTACCTCTTCCTTCCCAATTTGGATACCTTTTATTTCTTTTTCTTGTCTGATTGCTGTGGCTAGGACTTCCAATACTATGTTTCATAGAAGTGATGAGAGTGGGCATCCTTGTCTTGGTCCAGATTTTAGCAGGAAGGCTTTCAGTTTTTCACCATTGAGTATTACATTGGCTGTGGGTTTGTCATAAATAGCTTTTATTACTTTGAGATATGATCCCTCTATACCCACTTTGGTGAGAGTTTTTATCATGAATTGATGTTGAATTTTATCAAATGCTTTTTCTGCATCTATTGAGATGATCATGTGGTTTTTGTCTTTTCTTTTGTTGATGTGGTGTATCACATTGATTGACTTGCGTATGTTGAACCGTCCTTTTGACCCTGGGGTGAATCCAACTTGATCATGGTGTATTCCCCTTTTTATGTGTTGTTGGATTCGATTTGCTAATATTTTGTGGAGGATTTTTGCATCTATATTCATCAAAAATATTGTCCTGTAATTTTCTTTTTTGGTAGTGTCTGTCTGGTTTTTGTATCTGGGTAATGGTGGCTTCATAGAATGACTTTGGGAATGTTCCCTCCTCTTTTGGAAGAGTTTGAGAAGGATCAGTATAAGTTCTTCTTTGTATGTTTGGTAGAATTGCCCAGAGAAGCCATCGAGTCCTAGACTTTTGTTTGCAAGGAGTTTTTTTTTTTCTTACAGATTCTGTTTCACTTCTAGTGCAGATTGACTAGGTTATATCAGTACATCTCAGTTGAAGAGCAATTTGCATGGCAGCTGAGACCTGTTGCAGAGCCCTGCCAAAAACTAGCAGCTCTTCAGGCTACTCAGTAAATGGGTCAGAATAACACCCAGATGAGGTAAATGTTGCCTCCAGAATCTAAAGAGACCCACATAGTATTATGCATTTTTGTGATAAGAGGAAGCAAATGCAGTAACAGATCCCTCACTTTGAAAGGCTATCTTGACATGTCCCAGACCATTGGAACCCTCGGAATTTCACTGAGTTGGCAGAAATATGATTTTTTTGATCATGTTTACTTCCCACAATCTAGCCTACAATTATCAATATGTTAGAGTAAGTGTTATTTCATTTTTACTAGATCAATTCAATATGATACCATCAGTGTACCTGGCCAGCATGATTTCTTGTGGGAAAAAAAAAAAAGACACAAGGACACTGCAGGTGGGCTGCCAAGTTGATATATCCCTGAGGTAAGACAGTCAGAGTGTATTACTAATCAACAGAAAGCAAACTGCTTTTCATGGTCTCTAATAACAGCAGTGGATACAGAAGCATTCTTCAGTCCAAGATCAAGGTGCCAGCAGATTGTGTTTTTGGTGAGAACCTTCTTTTAGACTTGCAGATGGGGGACTTTTCACTGTGTCCTCACATAGTGAAAACAGAGAGCTCTGGTCTCTCTTCTTATGCTTATAACGACAGTAATTCCATCATGGGGACTCCACCCTCATTACCTTTCTAAACCTAATTGTGTCCCAAGGGCCCCATTTACAAATACTGGCATATTGGGAGTCAGAGCTTCAACATATGAATTTGCGGGAGACACAAACATTCATGTGCATAGCTGTTCGGAGCAGCTATCGAACCTTCAAGGGATAGATAATTCCTATTAAATGTAACCATAACATTGAGAAAAGAATCTTCCATATTTATAAAGCATTAACCTCATAATAAAACTTGACAAGAATCATCCACCCATGCTTTCTTTAATCGCCACCAGACTAATTACAGCAGTTTTATTAAAGAAATATCAAATTCCTCAAAACGTGAGTCCCTAGTAAAACATTATGAGTTAAAATTACTTGATCTTAAAACTGTTCACAGGGACTTCCCTGGTGGTCCAGTGGTTAAAAATCCGCCTTCCAATGCAGGGGACACGGGTTCCATCCCTGGCTGGGGAACTAATATCCCACATGCTGCGAGGCAACTAAGCCCATGCACCACAATGAGAGAGTCCACGTGCCAGAACTAGAGAGAAGCCCGCGTGCCACAACTACAGAGCCCATGCGCTCTGGAGCCCATGCACAACTAGAGAGAAGCCTGTGCACCACAACTAAGACCTGACACAGCCAAAAATAAATTAAATAAATAAATAAATAAATTTAAAACTGTTCACAACTTGAACTTCCAAGATTGGCATATTAGGTTATTCAGACAATGCAGACTATATTTTTCTGTTCAAAAACATTGAAGAATATAGTGGGTTGAATAGCGTCCACTAAAAATTCGTGAACACCTGGAACCACAGAATGTGAACTTACTCGGAAATAGGCTTTTTGCAGATGTAATTAGTTAAAGTAAGGTCATATTGGATTAGGATGGGCACTAAGTTCAATGATTGGTATCCTTATAAGTAGAGGGAAGGGACACACAGACACAGAGGCACAGAAAGAAGGCCATGTGAAGATGGAGACAGATTGGATTTATGCTACCAATAAGCACAGGAACACCAGGAGTCACTAGGAAATAGAAGAGGCAGGGAAATTTTCTCTCCTAGAGCCTCTGGAGGAAATATGGCCCTGTTAACACCTCGATTTCAGACCTCTGACCTCCAGAACTGTAAGAAAATAAATTCTTTTTATTGTAAGCCACCCAATTTACACTTGCAGTCCCTGAAAACTAATACAGATTTTGGTACCAGAAGCGACGTGCTGTTGTAACAAATACCTAAAAATGAGGAAATGTCTTTGGCATTGGGTAACGGGTAGAGACTGGAAGAATTTTGAAGTACATGATAGAAAAAGCCTACAATGTGTTGAAGAGAAAGTTGTTAGAAATATGGATATCAAAGGCAGTTCTGATAAGGGTTCAGATGGAAGTGAGGAGCACAGTAGAGAAAGTTTCTATCATCTTGGAGAATACTTGTATTGTCATGAACAGAACATTGGTAGAAATATAAACATTAAAGGTACTTCTGGTGAGGTTGTAGAAAGAGAACATGTTATTGCACATTGGAGGAAAGGTGATCTTTGTTATTAGTGGCAGACAATTTGACTGAATTTTGTTCTGTTGTTGGGTATGAAGTAGACCTTGTAAATAGTGAACTTGGATATTTAGCTGAGGAGATTTCCAAGCAAAGTGATGAGGTACAGCCTTGTTTTTCCTTGCTACTTATAGTAAAATGCAAGAGGAAAGAGATAAGGCTGAGAAAAATGAAGACAGTGCAAGATAGTGCCCAATATGTATGAAATTGAAGTCTTGGAGAAGACTAAGAGAATAGAGAATAAAAAATATTTGGAGCTATAATAACAAAGGTTATTCCAAATCTGATGTAATATATCAAACTAAAGATTCACAACTCTCTTCAAGTACCATGTAGAAGAAAAAGAAAACCTCACCTAAATACATTGCTGATGAGAGTATAAATTGGTACTATACTTCGAAAATCTGTTTGACTTTTTACTAAAGTTTAATATTTGAATACCATATGACCCACTAATTTCACTTTGAGATATAAACCCAACAGAAATGTGTGCTTATGTGCACCGAGACATGAACAAGAATACGTATAGAATCATTATCTATAATAGCATAAACTGGAAAGAACCAAAATGTTTATCAAGGGTAAATGAAAAATAGATTGTGGTACATTCAAGCATGTGCCTCCACAATGCAAATGAACTACAACTACACACAACAACATAGATGGTCCTCACAAAAAAATATTAGTCAAAGAAACCAGAAACAAAACAACATATACTGTATGAGTCCATGTACATAAAATTTGAAAAAATAGTGTTAGACTCAAGAAAATGACTATATTTATAGGCTGCAGAGGGTATTAATTGAGGGGGCTCAAGAGAGGCTTTTTTGGTCTTGGCATGGATGGTGTTTATGAGGGCGTTTTGTTTCTTGATCCTTTCATCTGTATGTTCATTTTTTGCTTTCCTCTGATATTTTCCAGTAAAAGTTTTTTTTAACTGAGTTGTGTAGATTTAGAACAATGTTAGGGAGTTTGCTTATGTTCTGTCACTTAAAGACCTGATGGATTAAAAAGAACAGAAGGTATCATTTACATATTCTTGTTTCTTTGAAAGCTTCACCACCTTTTGAGTTGATGACATGAAACCTCCTGTCTCTAACTAACCTTATTTGTCTAACATACAATACTGTACACTTTATGATGTTGCGTCACTGATGCTGTCTTTGCCCATCTGCTTTGCTTCCTTGGGACTTGCCCCTTGTGAAACTCAGCCCCTAAGACTGCCATTCATATGCACCAAAGCATAATTAAATATCTCAGCTTGTCTAAGAGATCTAATACACAGCTATTATAGCAAATATTGAAATACCTCTCACTTTCATCTTTTCTCCATGCAGAACAAATACTGATAACATTTCACAGTATCATTGTTAGTTTAAAAACAAGCTGTGTTACAGTGTGGATGAAACACTGAAAACACTATGAACAACATGAAAACACTATGCTAGGTAAAAGAAGCCAGACACATAAGATCATTTGTATGAAAAGTCTAGAATAGGCAAATCCCAAGAGACAGAAAGTAGGTTAGTGATTGCCAGGGTCTAGAAATAAGGAAACAAGGAGTAACTGCTAATGTGTTTGGGCTATCTTTCTGTGGTGATGTTATAAATGTTCTAGAATTAGATAGTGGTGATGATTGTACAACTTTTGAATATGCTAAAAACCACAAATTTTACACCATGAAAGGGTGAATTATATGGTATGTGAATTGTATCTCAATAAAGCTATTATAAAAACTCAGTCCGGAGCTAAGCACCTTTTTTTTTTCTAATAAATCTTTATTGGAGTATAATTGCTTCACAATGCTGTTAGTTTCTGTTGTACACCAAAGTGAATCAGCCATATGCATACATATGTCCCCATATCCCTTTCCCTCTTGAGCCTCCCTCCCATCTGCCCTATCCCACCCCTCTAGGTAAGCACCTTTTTTAAAAAAGTTAATCTTGTTATGTCTAGAGAGATGACTAACTGGCTAGGGCACAAAGATTATTTTCATAATTTTTTGTGCATTAAAATTTTTTTACTGTGTGTACATATTATCTATGAAAAATTAATTAATTAAAAAATTTCATTATTATTCATTTTTTAATATATGTGGAAAGTTTTTACTCTGTAATACTAGAGCAGATCCTTGCCGCCTTGGGGAAAATTCTGTAGTCAGTGTATTTTATATTATTTGAAAAGAGTGATTATCAATGAACCCTTTATTAGGAAACATTGAAATAATTTTAGAAGTTCCCAGTCATCCAAAGTTGCAGTTGAGAATTCTGATTCAAACCTGACTTCTATTCCTTTGTAGATATTCTGTCTTTTCTCTGTGGAAGCACTTAGGATTCTCTTGAAGATCAGATATTTCAGCACTATCTTTTTGTACTTCATCAGTATTATTTTGTCCTGAATATCTCTGAAAACATTAATTATCGCAAGATAAAATGATCCATGGACTCTCTACAGGGAATACCCTTAAGTCAGGGTTCCCCAACCCCCGGGCCTCAGACCAGTATCGGTTGGGCCTATTAGGAACCAGGCCGCACAGCAGGAGGTGAGCGGTGCGCAAGCGAGCAAAGCTTCATCTGCAGCTCCCCATCGCTGCCCATAGTTCGCCTTACCGCCTGAACCATTCCCCCCATTGCTCACATTGCTGCCTGAACCATACCCTCCCCCAAGCTGGGGAAAAACTGTCTTCCATGAAACAGGTCCCTAGTGCCAAAAAAGGTTGGGGACCCCTGCCTTAAGGGATCACAAATGACAGCTATTTGTTTGGCTAGCTGCCTGCTCCAGCCCAAGTCAGTATTTCTTATTTTAATCCTAATAAAATAATAATTTTCCTTCTGTCATAGCAAGCACTTGTTACCAAAGGCTTGCCTTCAACAGCCACCTTATTCCAGGTGATCACATTTCATACTGTAAGTAACTGTTCTACCACTGCATCTGTATCTTATTTGCCACTGGTCATGAAGTTGTCACTGATTTTTGACACACACCAAGTCAATTAATAAACCTTTAATTCCCATTGTTGAGAAGTTGATTTATTTTCTGAACACCTTTCTGTAGCAAGCACTGTGTCAAACAAGATTTTAGTAGAAGAAATGGAAACCACTCTAAGTATTTTATTCTGAAAAGAAATTTGGTACATACAAAATCATTAGAAAGGCTGAAAGAGTGAAAGTCAGTGATCCAAAGAGGCTTCTAGTTTCAAGATCATACAACTGTAGCTGTGATCTAGATGTCAGAAAACAAAGTGCAGCTGTTGCTGCTAACATTTTCCAGATCTGGTTCTCCACCATGACCTTATTTATACCTTTGAAACTGGTGAGTAGATGCCAGAACGTAGATTCTATTTTCATAGATAATGGATCTTGTTTTGCTGCTGCTACAGCTAAAAGAAGGTGGTCTCTGTCTCCTTTTCACCTTCTAAATCTCATGATGTACATAAGAAACCTGATATAGATGAATTATATAATTGTCTTAAAGGTTTTTTAAAATTTAAAACCTCTCATGTTGGTAGTTTTACTTAAGTGTTTATTGATTCTTGGTTGCCTATATGTTGTATACATAATGTGGTTTTGGTAGACAGAATTTATATATGTTGCCTAAATAAGAAGTCCCGTTCATCTGGCAGATAATGAATGCAAGTTCTGTTTGTAGATTTCCTTGCTCTGATGGTTGTTGTGGGTGGGAAAAAGATAAGTGATGTAGGGAAGGGAGCATGTGAGTAGGCTCTACTTTGTGGTTTATGAGTAGTTTTATATGCTGGATCTTCCTATTCCTTATGGCAGTTCATGACACTGGGTTCATTATCCTTCTTTCTCCTATAAACCTGGTGCCCAGTCTGGCAATTTCTGTAATCAGACTTCTCACTTAATAAAACTGAACTTCAAATTATATACTGGGGAGAAACACTATTTTCAGCTTCTCTGAAAATGGATTGCTATGTGGCTTTTTTTCCTTCTTATGAATCATCCAGCCTATTATCCAAGTCTTAGCTCTTCTCACAGCCCTCATTATCTCTCATCTGAGCGTTATGCAGAGACTTTACTGGAAAAACTCATTTCAGTAACTCATCTCTTTCACCTGGATGAGATTATTCACTTTTTAGTCAGGTGGGTTTTGTTGGCAATCTGAGCCTACCTCCATAACTGTCAACATTCTTTTCTAGCCCTCAAAAGTTTGCTTGTGACACTCTTCTAAGATTTATAGCAGTATTATGCTTTTATGGCTTTATTTCTATTTTTATATTTCTTCTGTGATTTCAGCGAAATTTGGGGAGGGTAACTGAGATGTTCAGTTACCCTTTGTGAGCCAGTCCTATTATCCTTAGGTTTATAACAAACTGATTTCTACTTTTCTGGCTGCTTAAAAAACTAATCAGGATCTACAGCTTCTCACTCAAACCAGATAATACAATTCAAATTTTTTTTCATTTCTCTTGTTTTACTGCCACCAAGCACCCCATCTCTTTATCTCCAAATATCTTGGATTTGATTATAATCATTTTGAATTACGACTCTTCTATTTTACTTACCCTTGCTTATTAATTGTATTAAAACCCACACTTTTATTATCAATAATTATTCACATTTAATTGTATCTTTTATTTTCCTTTCCTTTTTACATCATGTTTTGCATTGCATGCCCTCCTATTTCTTGGATTTTTTCCTCCATTTTCCTGGAGTAATTATGGAGATAAGTTACTTTGTCATTTACTTCTCAAAAATTTTATTTAACGAGAGAGGCTATTATTATCATCTCCAGATTCTAAATGAGGAATCAGAGGCTCAAAGAATTCAAGTTGACTTTCTAAAGACACAGAAATTCAGTGGCAAAGCTCTGACTCAAATTCAGTTCTCCAGACTGTTTGTTTGTTGTTTCTTATTTATGTTTCTCTTTCCTATAGCAAGTGTCTACAACAACAGTTTGTTGCTTATGTCACTACCTTTTGTAGGAGTAGCTTGAAGGGCCATTTCTAAATATAAATCTCCTTTTTATAATTATTGTTGATGATGCTTGTACAATCACATTAGGCTTGCTTCGTTGAACAGAATTGCGAATATTAAGAGTATTCTTTGGCAAAACACTCTATTAAGACTGTTTGTGGTTGCAGCTGTTAGGAAGTAATTGTTCTTATAATATGTGTAGTAATGCATGAATACCTCAAATTTTAATGCAGAACAAAAAAAGAAACATGATGGATTATATAATAAAAATATTTTAAGAAGATAGCAGATTATTACAAGATTCAAAATTTTCTAAGAATGCAGAAATTTGTGTGTGCTTTCAAGATGTACAAAAAAGTTATAGGAGGTGATATAATAGCAGTTAATAAACAATAAAAATTCTTTAACATAAAAATATTAAGTAATGCAATATCTCTTATGAATATAGATGCAAAAATAGTCAACAAAATACTAGCAAAACTGAAACCAGTAACATATTCACCATGACTAAGAGGAATTTAAACAAGTAATGCAAGGTTGGTTCAACATATGAAAATCAGTCACTGTATTATTGTACCGTATTGAAAAACAAAGTGCAAAAACACATGATCATTTCAATAGACACAGAAAGAGTTTAATAAAACTCAAAACTCTTTCATATAAAAACAATCAACAACCTAGAAACAGAAAAGAAGTTCCTCCACCTGATAAAGGGCACCTGTGAAAACCCACAACTAAATATGATTAAATAGTGAAAGACTGAAAGCTTTCCAGAGAGAGAATTCAATATGGCAGCATAGGAAGAGACTGAACTCACCTCCTCCCACGGACACAACAGATCTACAACTACATATGGACTAATTCCCTCTTAAAGGGACCTAAAAACTGGATGAACAGAACCTACACAAGCAAGGGTAAAAGGACAGCATTAAGATGCATAGGAGAGGCAGAAATACGGTCTCACCAAGGGAAAAGAAAATTACACCTGAGCCGTGGTGATCCACAATCAGGAGGGATTATAAAGTTACAAATATTTTCCCTGAGGAGCAAGGGATTTGAGCTCCACATCAGGCATCCCAGCCCTTAGATCCTGCACAGGAGAGACGAGCCCCCAAACACCTAGCTTTGAAAACCAACGGGGTGCGGGGAGAACACATCCAGGAAAACTATAAAACTAGAGGGAATGGAAAACTTGCTCTTAAAGGGACCATGTGCAGACTCACTTGACCCAAAAACTAGCACAAAAACACCAGATTAAAAAGTGCATGGACCATAGATAAAGGGGATACACGTAGTAATCTTAGAGTATCTACCAGAGAAGGAGGAACCAGTTGGGACATTCCCCAGGGACTGAGACACTGGCAGGAGCCATTTTTGCAATCTCAGATTACCTTGCTAATGCCAGCAATGGCAGGCACCATTTTGAAACTACTCTCCCTTTAACTGTCAGCACCAGGGGTCAAATCCCACTGAGAGCCCTGCCCAGCCCTGTTCCTTGGCTCGGCGGTAGCTTTGCCCACCAGCACTCTGCAGCAGTCATGGCATCACCACAACAGGAGGGCACAAGCAGCCCACATAAGAGACACCCCTAGAACACCTGGCTCTGTTGGCTGGGAGGGATTGTGCTTCTGAGCCCAACAGGGCTACATAAGGCCACTTATGAGTGGTCTCCTACATAAGGCCACTCTTTCAAGACTGAAAAAGGTAGCTGATTTACCTAACACAAAGAAATGAATGCAGAGAATTAGACAAAATGAGGAGACAGAGGAATATGTTCCAATTGAAAGAACAAGACAAACCCTCAGAAAATGAACTCAACAAAATGGAGATAAGCAATCCACCTGATAAACAGTTCAAAGTAATGGGCATAAAAATGCTTACCAAACTCATAAGAAGAATGGGTGAACACAGCAAGACCTTCAACAAGGAGATGATAGAAAATATAAGAAAGTACCAAACGGAAGTTATAATTGAACTGAAAAATACACTAGAGGGGTTCAATGGCAGACTGAATGAGGTAGAAGAGTGAATCAGTGAACTGGAGACAAAGTAATGGACTCACCCAGACAGAGCAGCAAAATGAGAAAAGAATTTTAAAAAGTGAAGCTATCTTAAGAAGCCTTTGGGACAACATCAAGCAAAATAACATTCACACTATAGGGGTCCCAGAAGTAAGAGAGAGAGAGAAAGAGTCAGTATGGCAATTCCTCAAAAAATTAAAAATAGAACTATCATATGACCCAGCTATTCCATTTCTGTGTATTTATTCAAAGAACATGAAAATACTGATTGACAAAAGATATATGCACCACTATATTCATTGCAGCATTATTTACAATAGCCAAGATTGGAAGTAACCTAAGTGTCCATTGATTGGTAAATGGATAAAGAAATTGTGGTATACAACTGACCCTTGAACAACACGTGTTTGAACCTTACAGGTTTACTTCTCAGATTTTTTTCAATAAATATAGTACCTGTATTTTCTTTTTAGAGATCTTTAAGTGTGGGGAAAAGTTTGTATTCAATTAGAGATCACAATATGTGGAATCAAAAGATCTATAGTCCTGGGGCTTCCCTGGTGGCGCAGTGGTTGAGAATCTGCCTGCCAATGCAGGGGACACGGGTTCGAGCCCTGGTCTGGGAAGATCCCACATGCCACGGAGCAACTAGGCCCGTGAGCCACAATTACTGAGCCTGCGCGTCTGGAGCCTGTGCTCCGCAACAAGAGAGGCCGCGATGGTGAGAGGCCCGCGCACCGTGATGAAGAGTGGTTCCCACTTGCCGCAACTAGAGAAAGCCCTCGCACAGAAACGAAGACTCAACACAGCCATAAATAAATAAATAAATAAATAAATAAATAAATAAATAAATAAATAGAGAAAAAAAAAAAATCCATAGTCCTGATTCTATCCGAACTGTTTCTGCTTCCTGCCCTTGGGTGAGTCATTTATCCACTTCTTTGTTTTTGAGGTAGAGATAGCAGTACTCATATTTTGATTGCAAGGAGCGGGGAGGCGGTCAGTGACCCTAACCTCTGAGTTGCTCAGGTGTCAACTATATATATATATATATATATATATATATATATATATATATATATATATACACACACACACACACATACACACACACACACACACAAAGGAATACTACTCAGCCATTAAAAAAATGAAATCCTGCCCTTTGTGACAACACAGATGGACCTTGTGGGTATTATACTAAGTGAAATGAGTCAGACAGAGAAAGACAAATACCATATAATTTCACTAATATGTGGAATCTAAAAAACAAAACAAAACAAATGAACAAACAAAATAAAACAAAAACAAACTCATGCATACAGAGAACAGATTAGTTGTTACCAGAGGGGAAGAGGTTGGGGAGTGGGTGAAATGGGTGAAGGGGGTCAATTGTATGGTGATGGATGGTAACTAAGCTTGTGGTGGCAATCACTTTGAAGTGTATACTGATGTCAAATTATAATGCTGTACACCTATAACATATTCTTATATATATGTAAGTTTTCTCAAAAACCTGGAAACTTTCCTCCTAAGATCAGAAAAACACAAGGAAGTCAACTCTCCCTACTTTTGTTCAATAGCATACTGGATGTTCTAGCAAGGGAAGTTAGGCAAGAAAAAAAAAAGGGAACTAGAAAAGGGGGGAAAAATTTAATGCCATTTCCTGGAAGTTGCACATACCTCTTCTGGTAACATTGCATTAGCCAGAACATAATTACATAACGGCACATAACTTCAAGTCATGAAATGAAGTCTTTATTCTTGGAAAGCTTGTGCCTAGTTAAAATTTAGGGCTTTCATTTTTGAAGAAGAAAGGGATAAAAGGTATTGGGAGACAACTGTCAGTCTCTTCCATATTTATTAAACGCACATCAAAAAAGCAATTAGCTATTTTAAAATCCTTTCTTTCTTTTTTCTTTCCTTCCCTTTCCTCTCCCCTTCCCCTCCCCTCTCCCCTTCCCCTCCCTTCCTCCCTTCGTTCATTCCTTTTTTTTTTTTCTTTTTAACACATGGATTGCAAAGTTTAAAACGGTTGTCAATCTAAATGCAGTATAGTCCCTTGAACTGGATCTTGGAACAGAAAAAGGACGTTAGTGGAAAAACTAGTGAAATTAAAATTTTACTTAATAATATTGTACTAATATTAATAAATAAAAACTAATAGTTTTGTAAATGTTCCAGGGTTATGCAAGATGTTGACATTAGTGGAAACTGGGTGAAGAATACACAGGAACTCAGTATTATCTTTGTATACTTCAATAAATCTAAAATTACTTCAAAAGTTAAAAGAAGGATTGCTAGTAGTCAATGATGAGGAGTTTGGAAAATTGGAGAGAATTCTCATGAACTCTTAGTAGTAATATATGTTAATACAGCCTGTTTTTAGAGAACAATTAAGCAGTATTTATAAAATTAAATGGTTTATGTATTTTCATTGAGAAAATCTACTTCTAAGATTTTCTCTTATAGAAACTTGAATGCCAGCTTTAGAAATCTCTTTTCCCTTTTAAATAATTCAGAATAATTCCTCCCAATGAATGTAGGAGGTTGTCAGAGAGAGGAATGTTTGGTTTTATAATTTCAGGGATTAAACAATCCATAGTATGGTTAATGTTTGAAGCATGTAGAATGGAAATGAAGTTCCTGGAGTGGAGCTGGTTAAATATTTAAGTTGCTAGGCTTTTGACTGGAGAAATAACAGATCTGAAAGGCAGTGGGGAACATTAAGGACCAGATGCCACATTTGGATGTTGAGAAAATGAGTGGCTTCCATCTGAGGGGGCTGCAGGGTAACTTTCCACTTTATACAAGGAGGTACAAGAATGATCATCGAAAGGGAAAAGGGTTTACTAAGGTTTTAAAATTTTGGAATGGAAGTTTCCTCGGCAAGATAGAAAGATTTGAGTGGGTACATAGCAGTGGTAGTTTGGGTCAGGGAACTAAAGGTTCAGAGAGATTGGAGGGTCAGAGAGACTGCATTTTTAGCAGTGATTAGGAACACAGAAATATGAGGTTGCCGTAACTACTATTGTGGTGGAATATCCTGAGGCACTAGAGGTAGTCCAGCTTTCGGGGAATCTGACTAGCCATACTCTCTTCGTCCTGGTCATTTGCACATGTCCTTTCTTTGGTCTGGAACCTCTGTCTCTTTTTCTCACTTCCCCAGCCAGTTCAGACACTGTGTCTGGATCTAAATATAACTTTCTCCAGGAAGACTTATTATGTGTACTTTTTCTCTGGCAGTCCTTTTCACAACAGAGAGCAATTGCTCACTGACTTCTTTGTGTCCTCAACTGTACCTTAAGCTCTGGCAGGGAAAAGATAACAACTTTCTTGCTGAAGGTTCAGCCTGTATGTAATCATCCCATGACTTGTACTATATAGGTATTTACCAATTTTTCAAATTTAATGTTATAAAATTTAATTCCAGTTTACAAAAGAATTCAACACGTTTTCTTTAAAGAATAAGCGCCACTACTGCAATGTATGATTTGATTCCTATATATTTCATTTACAGTCCTTTGTAACACGGTATTTCCCCATGTTACAAACATTAGCACTCAATGTATATCTGGGGAATAAATGAATCAATTGAATCGGCTTCATTCAAATCTTCCTCTATCCTTGATATATAAACATTTAAAAAGTATTAATACTGCTCAGAGTCTAACATTTTAACATTGTTTTTAAAAATAATTAACCTGTATGTGAATAAACGTGGCGTTTGAAATTGTTGAAGGACTGACGTACGATTGTACATACTCTCCTCATATTTTTATGGATTTAAAAATTCACCTTATAAAATAAATGATCTAAATGTATGCAAGGCACTATTCCACATTCATGGGGACACACATCCTGCTCCGTCTTGTCAGACACAAAAATTGGCCTTCCACGGATTTGGACTGAGGGCCGGGCCTCGGGGACTTATTGGCCAAGGGTCTGGAACTCTCTACTCCCCCCTCGCACTGCTCGGCTCCTCTCGGCTCCCTCTCGGCTTCCGTTCGGTTCCGTCCGGCTCCGTTCGGCTCCTCCTCCCTGAGGGAGAGCGGAGGCGAGGCCGGCGCACGCGCCCTCGGCTCCTGCTGCTCTTAGGGCCGCTCTCTGCCTGGTGTTTTCACTTCCTTCTCTTCAGAGCTGTATCCGGGTCGTTGCTTTCCCTATTGTTTTAGGCAACCGGCCTCGGATTGTGTAAATTCTGAGTCTTTTGTTGCTTTTGTTGCAGGCTAATAAAGTTTTTCTTTCGTTTATTTTTTTTTCTAGGAGTTTTAACAGGGGACATTAACTCCCCAGGGCTGCCGGGTTAGCCGCGCTGCCTGGGCCGGAGGGCGCCTTTGGCCGGGGAAGCGCCAAAGGAAGGCGCGCTAGCGGCCGGGGTCGGTTCTGCGAGGACCAGGGGCCGGGGGGCGGGAGGGGAACCGCGGGGCTGCACCTGGGGCGCCCCGGTCTGGTCCGCGGCGCCGCCTATTTTTAATAGCATCTTTTGGACTCGTTTCCTTGGTCTCAGTCCTCGACCTCGGCGCTGCCTGGGCTCTCGCAGCCTCTCCCTAGGTCTACTCCAAACGACCACCTCGGATTCCTTAGTAAGTGTGTCGGAGGCGTCCGCGGGGCGACAGGTCCATTTCAGCCCTTCTAGAAGTCAGGGCCGGCTGGAGCAGGGCGGGGGTGGGAGTGTCCTGCGGGAAGCTGGACCCTTCGTGGACGCTCCCCCTCCACGGTCCGTGGGAATGAACATAGCTTTTCATATTCCCTGGTCTTTGCATTTTCTATTGACTGTTAAACGATGTCTAAGTGAGGGATTACAAGCGAGTTTCAGAAGCAAGATGTTCAAGAGGGCCAGTTTCGATTTTGGTCGGCCTGGGTTCGTCTTTGCTGCACCTTGGGGCTGGAGCTGCCCGTGGATCTGCCCGGCCCTCCCCAGCCAGTGTTCCCACCCCAACCTTCCCCCACACCTTTTGCTGAGAACTGAATTAAGACAGAGATTTGTACCACCTGCACGAGGTCATCTGTACCTTCCCTCAGTACCACAGCTCTCCCCTGTGCTTGGCGTGATTATGAATGACGGTGTAATGTTTTTCTCTTAACAGTGGATCGCAGCTCCAAGAGGAGGCAGGTGAAGCCTTTGGCAGCTTCTCTGCTAGAAGCTCTCGATTATGATAGTTCAGATGACAGTGATTTTAAAGTTGGAGATGCTTCAGGTAAATGTTTCCTTCTCGCTTCCCTTTTCCCAGCTTTCTGCAGTTGAGCTGATTTTCAGACTTTTCTTAAAAAGAACCCGTTTAATTAAAATGCCAGTATAAAGTTAAAGCACATAAACTTTATTTTGTCTGTTTATTTCCCACCTTTCCCTAAGATCGTATCACTAGATACTATCACTGCTTCTGTTTTTTTTGATACTTCCTCAGATAATTATCAGAGAAGGCCTTATTCCAAAGATACAGTAATACTGTAAATCAACTATACCTTATTAAAAAACAAACAAAAAGGTACAAAGATGCAAAAGTGTTTTCTCTATTCTTTACTTTAAAATATATTCATGCTTATTTTATGGACAGAGGGGAAAAAAATCTAGAGATACCCTGAAGTAGAGTGCCATCCTGAGAATAACGTGAGCCATGAACAGCCCAGGAACAGAGTTCTCTTTTCAGATCACTAGGCATCCCCTGAGGGGAGTTTTGCTTTTTGTCTATTAGCTCCCTTACCAGAATAGAATTGACCAGAAAAGAGTTGTACTTTGGTAGGTGCTGGATCTTGTGGATTGGGCCTTTTAAAAATATGAGGTACAAAGTATGCCTGCTTGCTCGTTATATTTTGTGATTTTAAGAACAATAAACTTCTTTAAAGAGTTGTATATTCACATGGTACAAAATTGAAAAACAGAGAAGTGTGGTTTTCGTTTTATCTCCTGTTCATTGTAACTCACACACATGCACACATATATAGATATAAAGTTTTCATTGCAGGAATCTGAGAAATACAAATTATGTTTAAATATTTTATGTGAAAAATACAAATACATGAACAATAAAAATTACTTAATTCTGTCCCTTTTGACAGAAATTTAAATAAAGTGAGAAATTGGAGCCCTTTCAGTTTTATCTTTTTAACAGTTTTAAAATATTCTTCCAGAGAATTTTTGATGCTTAGTCATATCTCTCTCCTTTCCTCTGGTTTTTCTTTTTCTTTTCTTTCTTTTTTTTTCTGTTCGGTACGGTAGGAAGGGATGAAATTTGGTTGTGTTTTGTTACTATTTTACTTTTAATGGCATCAGCAAGCAGAATTTGCATCGTGATTTACTGAGAACTTTTTGTTTCCACAATCTCATTTAATTTTTACAGTAACTCTGTTTAGCAGATATTATTTTACAGATAACAGGGGCACTGAGTTTAAGGAATTTGCATGAGGCCACTTAGGCCTAAATGGATCTAATCCAATTCTTTTGACTCCCAACATTTAGAATCTTTTTATTGCTTAGATCCTGAAAGTAGATAGATGTAATCTTAAATTGAAACTACTTACTTACTGTATCAAGGTGACTAATTGAGGTTACTTCCAGCAATTAAAAGTTGTTAAGTTTATTTTGATCAATTTTTTTAAACCTTTACTTCTCAGCTCTTTCATCTCCTGTTTCGTGTTTGGTACTTCCAAAGAAGGGAAAGAAAGGGAAGGTAAAGGAAGTAAAATTCAAACCTATTTTAGTGCTCCTGGTGAAAACCTTGGCAGAAAATAATATTCTTGGCTAGAATGTAGCTTTGGTTTGTCATCGTTGAGATTGTAAACTGACAAAAATAGTTAGGTCTCAGAAGTTATGACTTAATTTAAATACCATTAGGGAAAAACTCCAAAGCTTAATTTCTTTAAGTATTCCATAATTATTTTTATGAAAATAAATCCTGACTTTGTATATAATTTTTCTCTTTTTGTTTATTGAGATGTATTACTTCCCTTTACAAGGGTTAAAACAATCTAATGATACAAATTACTTTCTCAAAATAATTTTTGGTATCAAGCAAATTAGAGACTCCTGACCTTGTTAAAGCTTAATCATGGTTGATGGGAATTATCTGTTACTTGTGAAAGTGGTAGAATGAGTTTTGTTAGGTTGATAATTTTTTTTTTAATCTCCTAAAAGCACTCAAAAATGTATACTTTCTGTTACCTAGTCTGCTATACTTGTAATTTACTTCCTGGGCCCCAAAGGTCACAAATTTATTTGTGTAGTTCTTGATACATTATCATAACTGAGAGTTTAGAAGAAAATGATTTTGTTTGAAATAGGTATTAGTAGAAATTGAGTCGTATTTTACACTCCTGGTTAAGGTGCATTGTTGTCTCCAATAGCTGAGATGTTGGCTTACTCTAGATTACCAGTGTTTCCTGTTTGAATCCTCTCTCGTCTCTGCGTAAGACAGTTGGACTCTTACAGGAAATAAGACATTAGACTTATCACTGTTTTCCAAACATGCTGAAGTTGTGGAATCCCAACCCTATTTAGTAATAGGTGATTAAACTGGAGGTGGAGAAATAATAGCTAAATAATAATCTTTAATGATAGCTAATAATAATCTTTCTGATCATAGCTTCTTTCAAAACAATCTGTAGACATGACTAACTCAATGAACTACTGACTTCCTTCAAACTTAATGTTAAAATGGTTAGATTGGTGGCCCTCAATTTTTAACTGATTCTATGCATCAGTTTCTTCTGATTTTCATTTTGAATTCTGAAATTCTGACTACAAAACTTCATATTTCTGTTTGGCTTTAAGAATAAATAGAGGGACTTCCCTGGTGGTCCAGTGGTTAAGACTCTGAGCTTCCAGTGCAGGGGGTGTGGGTTCCCTGGTTGGGGAACTAAGATCCTACATGCTGCAGAGTGCAATCAAAAAGTAAATAAATAAATAAGAATAAATATAGACATTTCTGAAAAGTTATCACCCTTGCAGATAGACATAATTTTATTTTTGTGCTTCTCAGATGATAACATAGAGAAAGATAAATATTATTCAAAAATGACCTGCCAATAAGATTGGCAGGTGATTATAAACAGTTAATAATTATCAGGTTCTACCTTTAGAGAATTGTGAACTGAAAATAGATCATCTTTTATTTTATCTTTAATGTGAAAGTAGGGCTAAATTTCTCATTTTTGATTGAGGACAGTCAATAAATACATTTTCAAATTAGTCCTAAAACAGTGTGTAAGTGTATTAGAGTTATGGTGGTAACCACCAGAAGAACTGTATGTAGAAAAGTTAGCTGGTACCATATGAAATTATCAGCATTATAGGTCTAAGACAGTTAATTATTGGCAATTTCATGGTTTGGCCTAGTTAAAGTGGTTATATTTGAGACTTGGACTTAAGATTGGGTATAGGATAGGAGACATTTAAGATAGGATTGATTACATTTAGTAATCTACATAACGAATGATTATGAAAATAAGTGCATATATTACTTTTATTAAACAAGACAAAATAGCAGTGCTGTGTCTTCCCAACCCCCTAGCCAAAGTAAGATGGCTAATTTTAGATCTTGAGCCATAGTTTAGTTGGTCCAAATTGCCAGAAAACAACTTAACTGGAAGAGTCAGCCTGAGAGTTTGCCATGGTAGTATTTTGTGCTTAACTGCCTTTGGCTAAGTGGATCAAGATATGTTCATTGACCAACTGTAGCTTTGTTTTAAAGCACTTTGCTGGATATTACGGTGAATTCACAAATAATGATAATGTTAGAATAATTAAATAAAATAGCAGATAGATGTTATAAGGCATGATCGATCACTTGTGTAGTTCAAGTCTTTCAAAGGAGATGGGACTACTTGAGACTGGATTTACAACGATTCTTTGAGGAGATGAGACTTGAACTAGGAACTGAAAGAGAAGCAACCTAGGTAGGGGAAACGTTAGGTGTTAAAAATGTGGAGGATGGAAAATATCGTTTATACATGGAGATCAGGTTTCGAGTAAAAGCGTAGTAGAAGAGATGAGCCTGGGGAAGTAGAATGAGGTCAAATTGAGGTCTTACATGCTTGACCAGTGTTTCTCAATCTCAGCAATATTGGCATTTTGAGTTGGTTAAATCTTTGTTGTGGAGGCTTGTCTTTTGTATTGGAGGATGTTTAGTAGCATCCCTGTCTTCTACCTACTCAATGCCAGTAGCATTTACTGTACCTAACCCCTACCCTAACCCTGCCCTTTTGTGGCAACCACTGTCTCTAGACATTGCCAGATGTTTTCTGTGGGAAAAATTGTACCCACTTGAGAACCACTGGTCTAGATCTACTAAGAAAATGTAGAATGACACAGCTGGAACTGGAGTCAGAAGTAGAAGATGAGTTGTGTTGACTGATTGGCTTTTTAGAAAGAGATATACTAGATGGGTTAAAAATGTTTCCAAGATGATAACTGAATAGTAGACTGGTGATCTGTCTGTTATCTGTTATATATATTTATAATCCTAATTACTGTTGCACCAGATCAATAAACAGAATAGTTAAATAATTAAGGTTGATGAACAAAGATGATTTTTTATATTGCAAAGTTAACATAAAACTCTGAATTAAATCATATTGATTTTATTATTTAATATTTATCATGGGGGAAACTTAAGCATTGAATATTGTGAAGGGATTCTTGAAGGTTGGTTTCTAATCTCTGTAACTGTAAAACATTTAACTGTCTGTTAGCTGAAATAGCTATATTGCTTAGAGAGGTTTTGATATATTGTGTTTGAGAAAGGTTACCTCTTATTTAACTGAATAGGAGGTAGGGATTTCCATGTTAAAGATTTTTCTTCTAATGTAAACATTTTTATTGTAGACTTAGAATTAACTCTGTTCTTATACCTAAGATAGCTGTATTTGAAATATCTGGTTTATTTCTCTAGTCTGTTACTACTTTTTTCTTTTATTTAAGGTTGTAAGAGTGATGGATTTGAAACGTTGTTTGAATTGGTAGGAATGGGAAATTTTTCATTACAGCCTACAAAAATAGAATTATAGACAGCCAAGGACAGTGATTTTCTCATTGTCATTATTACTAAGTAATGCCATAACTAAATATTGTTTATCTCCATCCCTCAAGTGCGTATGTACCAAAAAGAACTTATGACTAATCAGTTGAAGAAGTTATTTTTCAGAAATCAGAGAAAGATAAAATTTGATATATTCCTGATCCCAGCAGTTGGAGTATGGATAATGTGATATATGGAGAATGAAGGGTTGGGTAAGCTACTAGGATTTAATTCGTGGAAAAATCTCACATTCTTCTAATAATGTTAACAAATATAAAGCATTTAAATCTTTTTAAAATTCTGCTTTCTATTTAGGCATGATAACAAAACAAAATCAGAATCAAAGAGTTATCAATTTCCCTGTACTTTTAAAAATAATCGGTTGGCATTGCCAACAACAACCAAAACAAAACTGCAGAAATTCTTGACATTCTGTAAAATTTACAAGTAATAGCACAGTTGGATTGGTCTCAGTTTTGATCAGGAGCCCACGTTTGTGCCCCACTTGATCGTTCTTTTATATCTACTGTTATGTTTTTATTGGTAAAAATTATTAGCTGTACTTTTTAGTTACTTAAGAAAAAATTCTACAAGGTTAATCCAGAAGAAAAGTTCCTTTCTCCATTTCCCAGGGCTGTTAATTATAGCATTGCTTGCTTTAGTCAGTGTGCACAAGGATCTATCTTTGCCTTAGAAGCGTTTGGTCAACTCTGCTTATTATTATATCCTTATCTAAAAATATCTAGGAACTATTATTTTTTACCAGGGGTATTTTTTCTTGGTAGGTTGGATTTAATTGTTTTGAGTGGTATAAAAAAAATCACTTCTTTTCTTAATGATTTGTAGAGCTGTTGGACTGAAAATAAGTCCCCTATTTGTAAGTGACATTGGGTCCACGCTCTTTTGGAAATTTAAGAAGCTCACAAATCCAAAGATGTTTCCTAAGTTTGGCATGAATTTATTTGATGGTAAAACCTGACTGGAACTGATAGGAGTTTATTTGTAGCGTTTACTTATCATACTTGTAAATATTCATACTTTTCACTGCAGATGTATTTGATTACAGTATAGTACCATAGACCTCACTGGAGGTGTTAGTGTAATATATTGTGCATACACTATGCTACCTTTCTAAAATCTGAAAAAAATCTAAATTCTGTAACATGTGTGGCTCCAAAATTCAGATAAGGGATGGTTGGCCTACATGATATTGCTTTTGTGTCCTTTACAAGATTGTTCAGGATGAGAGTGTCTTGTCACAACAGTCCTGAATAAGATGTAGGCACCTGTATGATAATCTTGAGATTGACAGTGATTTTATAGGTTCAATCAACATCCACTAAATGTTAGTCTTTATTTTTTATGTGATTTAACTTGCAGGAATTTTTTCATCAGCCATTTGTAAAGGATTTCTGAGATATTTTAGAAACCAGATACTAATTACAGACAATTATTTTTACTTTGAACACCCAGGTTATTATAGAGGCTAACACTGGTTGAGTTAGCAGAAATTAGAATGGTGTGGAAACATGAATTTTTTTCACCGTTTTATTGTTACCCTTATCTTGGTTATAGGTGCAAAATATTCATCACCCTACAGATTTTACTATTGATGTTGGTTACAACTTGACTGTGACTGGTTTGTTTCCCACTGCCTCCTGCTCCCCTTCCACCAATAACCCTCTCCACAAATATTTTAGATTTTTATTGATTTGATTATGTGTAAAGAGGATTAGAATGTTACTGAGTAGTGTTGGTCTAAAAGGGCCTGAGCCGCCCTAGACAGGAATGGAAGGCACTTGCTAGAAAGCTTATGGTCCTGCATGAACTCTTTAATGTCCTCAGCCTATCTTTTTAGTGACTACTGTGCTTGCTCATTTCCGAGATGGATTAGGTTTTAAAAAAATGCATTAATCTCTTTCATTCTAGGGTCTGTAGTAGTTACTGCCTAGAATTTTTGGAAGTTTAGGTAACTCTTTTATTGATATGAACAGTATCCTAATGATCAGAAAAATTGATAACTTACCTTGCAACTTCCATTTTCTGTGCCATTGCTATTGTCTGTTTTTCACTTGTGTATTTGGTGATCCTAAAATTGATTGGTATATTAGGGATGTGGTACAAATTGACTGTCATAAATATCTGTGTTCATTTTTGCTGGGTGAAGAGTGAGATAAATGAAACAAAGTTTTTGGGTCATATTTTTCTTGTTCTGAATGTGACTCAATGCATGTAAGTCCATATAATTTATGAAAGAAAGATGTAAGAGAAGAACAATTTGGTATGTATTACATTATCATAAAGTTAAAATCAAGTGCTCAATTTAAAAAGAAGCACATTTACTTTTCAAAAAAATTGCCTCTAAGGTACGCAGTATAGCATGAGATGTATGACACAAAATAGTGGTCCTCGTTTTAAAGCATATTTTAATTTAGAGTTACATATATTCATCTTCATTAGTGCTATATTGAACTAGAACCATTATTCCAGCTTCATTGATTTATTATTTAATCAGGTTGGGAACGTCTACCATTCTTTGACTTAAATTTGTTTATATTGTTTTGCAAGTTATTCACAAATTTTGGTGGTTTCATTTGTGTCAGCGTTGTGTGTGTGTGTGTGTATGTATATACATATGTGTGGTTTTTTTTTTTCTCATATTTTCAACAGATTCTGAAGGGAGTGGTAATGGAAGTGAAGATCCTTCAAAGGACAGTGGAGAAGGTTCCTGTAGTGATTCTGAAGAAAATATTTTAGAGGAAGAACTGAATGAAGATATTAAAGTAAAAGAAGAACAACTTAAAAATTCTGCAGAGGAAGAAATACTATCATCAGAAAAACAGTTAATTAAAGTGGAAAAGAAGGAGGAAGAAGAGAATGGAGAGAGACCTAGAAAGAAGAAGGAAAAAGAGAAGGAGAAAGAAAAAGATAAAGAGAAGGAGAGAGAGAAGGATAAAGAAAAAGCAACAACATCTGATAATGTGGCTGCTTCTGCTGCTTCCACCACACCAGCCACAAGTCCTCCTGCTGCTAACACATCTCCTTCAGTCCCCACTACAGCAACTACAGAGGAACAAGTCAGTGAGCCAAAAAAGTGGAACCTTCGTCGCAACCGACCTCTTTTGGATTTTGTATCCATGGAAGAGCTGAATGACATGGATGACTATGATAGTGAAGATGACAATGATTGGCGACCCACTGCAGTAAAGAGAAAGGGAAGATCTGCATCTCAGAAGGAAGGAAGTGATGGAGACAATGAGGATGATGAAGATGAGGGAAGTGGGAGTGATGAGGATGAGAATGATGAAGGCAATGATGAAGATCATAGCAGCCCTGCCAGTGAAGGGGGTTGCAAGAAGAAGAAGAGTAAAGTTCTTAGCAGAAACAGTGCTGATGATGAGGAACTGACCAATGATAGCCTGACACTATCTCAGAGCAAGAGTAATGAGGTAGATCAACCCAATTTTTATGATATCTGTCTGTCTGGGGAAAAGGGAATTCTTCTCTAAACCATTCTACCCGTTATATTAAGTGGCTTCCTTGAAATCCTGTTATAGACAGCTGTGGTAGTGAGTGAGCACCCTAACTGTAACATTTATTCATTTGGTCAGCCCGCCTTTATTGAGTATCTGCTGTTTGTCACCGTCCTCAAGGAGCTCACAGTCACCGTCCTCAAGGAGCTCAGTCTCTATACTTAGAGAAATATTTCTATGTCCATACCCTTGGGAAATAGTGGTTTTCCTTTCCCTTTTCTGTCCTCTCACTCCATTGTTCATAGGACTGCTGAATGGTGCTGAGTGGATTATGAAAACAAAGGTCACCTTTCTTTCAACTTAGTTATATCCATATCCGCATAAAAATTTAGACTTTTAGAATACTTTTGAGCAGGGCAACAAACAACTTAATGATCGTCTCAGGCTTTTAGAGATTCATTTTAAAGGTTAATTCCTTTTTCAGTTGTAGCACCCATCTGAATAGTCACCAGATCTTTGCTTTAGATGTATGGGAGTAAATACAAACTATATATTTACATATTTTTAGTGAATAAGTTCTCTCTACAAAGAAATGAAAACAAACAAACATTTCTTATCCTAAAACAAACATTACTATCATAAAACTACAGTAATGACTCAGTTCTTCCACTTGAAGTTCTACTACTGAAAGTTAGGTTTATCCATTGGTCCCAGGATGCAACATTCAAGACTCTTCAGTCAAACACATTTGTGTCTCTTTGTCTGTGTGTTTATGTATATGTTTTTCTTCAAAAGAAAGACTGAGTTGTCGTCTTACATGTAGATGTACCTGTTACATCACATGTAGAACTATAATAAGTCTGTCATGCCATTAATGTGTTTATAGTCTTAAAAATTCACTTCTTTAACAAGCACTTATTTTTTTGTTTTTTCATATTATTGAAATAGGTTAAATTGGTAGAAAGATTTTCCTTCTATGCTTTATTTGTTCTTTTACATTTCTTCTGTTTACAAATTTTACATAGCAGTGATTTTCTATTTTAAGTTTCATTTAAAAATTTGGTGTTTTACCAAAATAATATATAGCAGATTAGGAGGTGTTATATGTCAGTAGAGATGAAGCAGTAGTTTATATTTTACGTTATAAACATTGTTGGTTAACTTCCAGGTTGCCCATTTTCTTAAGAAGAACCTTGCCTGATTCCAGTGCTTACCTAATTCCTATCTTTAGGTAAAGGAAAATTGTCATTTGGAATATAGTATAGTATTCATAATGATGTAGCACAGACAGTTCCATATTTCCAGTTTAAGGAAACAGAAGTATGGAAAATCTAATTGTTCATACTTTATTTAAACATGTATCCAGTTTATTTTATAGCACTTAATACTAACCTATATCTACTGACTAAGGTTACCTTCTGCAGTATCACGTTCTTCATTTTTGTTAGCCTGACATTCACAAAAGGAGGCTGGCTAGGATAGAAGGCAGTATGGATTAGATTTATGCTAAGGTGTGGGGGAACACCTGCATGTGTCTAGAAATTTGCCATGTAAAATATATATAAATTATCCATTTGTTAATAATCTGTAATACATAACAAGTTGCTTAAGAGATTGTAGACTATCCTTTATGATGCATTTAAAGGCCACATGTGCTGTTTAGTTTTTTTCCTACTAAACAGAAGAGATTTTAGTAAATAATGGGACTTTATTTATTTAGATTAACAGTCCGAAAGGAATGAGATTCCAGGGCATTTCTTGGATAAGTGCCTTGATACAGTTGTCAAGAAGATTATTCTTTTTTTTTTTTAATATCATTATTTATTTATTTATTTATTTATTTTTTTTATTTTTATTTTTTGGCTGTGTTGGGTCTTCGGTTCGTGCGAGGGCTTTCTCTAGTTGCGGCAAGCGGGGGCCACTCTTCATCGCGGCGCGCGGGCCCCTCACTATTGCGGCCCCTCCCGTTGCGGGGCACAGGCTCCAGACGCGCAGGCTCAGTAGTTGTGGCTCACGGGCCCAGCCGCTCCGTGGCATATGGGATCTTCCCAGACCAGGGCTCGAACCCGTGTCTCCTGCATTAGCAGGCAGATTCTCAACCACTGCGCCACCAGGGAAGCCCCAAGAAGATTATTCTTATAGTAACTAAATGAATTCCTTTTGTGTTAATTTATGTTAATTTTCCTTTTGCTCTACCCTATGCAGAAATGTAGAATTTATATAAGGTTAATTTTTGCTCAATAATATTCTGCCTGAAAGCTTGATAACTGTTTTTTTCCAAGACTATTATTCAAACTCTTAAGTAATTTTTGATGATTCTAGTTCTATGTAAATGCCACTTAAATTAGATATTAAATTTTAAGAAAGAACTAATCGAAATTATTTTATATTTCTAAATTTCCTGTTCTTATAATCTTGATTTTGTAAAAAAGATGACTAAAGGTAATCCTTGTTGTCTTCTGGCCAACGTTTGTATTTTAATCTTCCTGGTTATTTTAGGTAGTGATACCTTGCCAAGTGTTCATTAGTTAATATGTATATATTTGATTGTATTTGAAGTTTTATTTTTCTATGCTTTTACTTTGTTTTCAAATACTACTTTGTAATAGAGATAGCTGAAAATGTGGTTTTAGAATACATAATAAAATTGTATTTAGTCTATAAGCAGGAAAATTTTTTCTTGGGTGCTATGTCAGGTGCTTTTGTAGGGATATGGTGTTGGGTATCATGTAAATGATGCCCAGGAACTTTCATAATTTTGAAATTTCTTAGGGGAATTTGACATTTTTTTTTTGAGTGGAGGCCTTTTATAATTATTGGCTTTTAATGGTCTTACCATGCCTATGTTGTAGGCCTTGAAATGCTCTAGAGCAGTGGTTCTCAAACTGTTTGGTTCAGGACACCTTTATAGTCTTAAAAATTGAGGACCCCGATTATTATTCATATAGGTTATATCTTTTGATTTGCCATTTCCAATTAAAACTCAGAAATTTAAAAAAATGAGATGTATAGAAACAAGAGTTATTAGATTGATGACACCATCCCGTGTCATGTAACTTCTGGAAATCTTCACCATACACCCATGAGAGAGAGTGAAAAGGCAAATATCCTTAGTATTTGCCTTTTGGATCCCCTGGAAGAGAGTTCCCCAGACCACACTTTGGGAACTACTGTTCTAGATTTGGGCATATGATAGCCTGCATTTTCTTCACATGGGCATATACCTTTGTCAGTGGCATTATGGCATTTTTTGAATTTAGTGCTATCTGAAACAATCCCCTTGGAATATGGTTACATGTCTTTTTCAAACTTTTATCTTGAAGTTTTTGAGATTCACCAAGGTTATCTTGCCTTTAGTTTTCTGAAATAAATTTTTTGGGGAGGGCTGTATAGTATTTTCAGATAATGGTTCCCATTTTCAGGACTTTGAAACTAGAGCTTTGAATGAGAATTAGTATATGATAGAAAATCATCTCAGTATAAATTTCAGGTGGATGTTTTTTACTTTTTTTTTCATAAGGTTAAATAGATTAGATGTCTTGCCGTGTGAAGAAATAGCAATTGTCATCTGAATTTTGCTAATTAAAATGTAAACATTTTGCCAAAATTTTTAAATAGCCATTTCTTTTGGGGGCTTCTGACTTATTAATCATTTGTCTTTTTACACATTTCAAAATAAAACAAATTGCTCTAAAGCCTAAAAAAAAAAAATCAATTTGTAACATTGTACAAAAATTACTTGAGATTCTTGAAAATTTAACCTTCTTTAAAAACTTCTAGGAAGAACTATTGGTCAAACTTGGTATAATAATTTTTTCTCATTTTCAGAGCAATAGGATTCTTTTAATTCTGGTTTTATATGAAGGGTGCTGGAATTTCCTCCTATTAAACACACATATAGCTTAGTTAGAATTTACCCTGTTGTATATGTTATTTATAATAATCTTTGTGGAATACATATATAAATGAACACGAAACATATTTGAGAGCCCATAAAAAACATTGGGCAGAATTATTTTTGGTGTAAATTTTAAATCCCAAGGAGAAAAATGAAATAATTTACAATAAGGAGTCATTGATTTATTACTATAGTGCCCCATTTAATCTTAATAATTACCATTAGAGTCCATTAAATTATTCCATAATATTAAAGTTATATCCTAGATGTGCCATTCAAAACCCATTTTCCCAAATTCTATTTTTATGGAAAAATCATATTTTCAAATGATGTATTTTGTGGTAAAAACTTAAGCTTAAATATTTTCTCCGGAAACTTGAAAAATGATATGTGTTCAGAAATATGCTATTAAAAATTGATACTAAATTGACTTTTGTATTCTGATCAGAGGTGCGCTTCAACCCATGTTTGATCTATTGAAGACAACCTAGATAACTTTTTAAGAGGATGTATTGTTTAGATTTTCCCATTGAAACATTGTCAGCAATTCGGTTAGGGTAATACTGTAGGACTCTAGTTATCCCCATTTCTATCTCTTTGTATTTAATGTCTAGTAAGCGTCTCAAATGATGGAGATCAGAGGGTCAAAATTGCCAGTTAATTTTGTTTTCTCTGCCTCTAAATGATAATATGTGTAGAGAGAAAGTGGAATAGAGATAATTTAGACATTTACTGTTTTTCTGAGCAAAATGGCCAAATAGGAAAATAATGGAATAGAACTGTTGATGCTAGTTTTTCTGATCCATAGACATTTACTTGTTTCCCACATGGGTAAACCTCTTTTTTCAAGGGCTGATTAGTTTTTGTAGTTCCACCAGAGAAATATTGGCAGAGCCCATAAACATGAGTAGCCTCTCAGTCATCAAACTCTGGTTGTTTGCTAGATCTTTTTCTGGTCTGTGATTTTTTTTAACCTAGGTGTGGTATTTTAAGAAAAAATTTTTTTGGACTTACCATGGGAAAATATTTAAAGTACCAGTGTTCATTGAGGCTTATAACCTTTCTTTTGGGGTTCCAAGGAAGATTCCCCAGTGTAATAAATGGTCAACTCATGTTTCTCTTTTTGGACCACCTACAAAGAAGTACAGAGGAAAGGAGAATGGGAATGAACATTTATTGAGTACCTAGTATGTCTCAGGAACATTCTTGCCATACATTATCTTGTTAAGTCTCAAAACAACCTGATGAGGTAGGTATTATTTTTATCATCCCATTTTACAGATTAGAAAACTACAGCTTCGAGGTTCAACAGCTATTAAGTGAGAGCTGAGAATGAAACCCAAGAACATTTGACTTTAAGGCAAATGCTGTTACATTTGAAGCATTGCTAATGGGATGAAAATCTGGGCAGATTTTTGTTTTGCTCAGAAGTACTGTACTAAAGTACTTTAAAACATGAGTTTTCTTTTTAGGAAGTTTTAATCTTTATTTGCCAGCGACGTCCAAAGCCCCAAACTATTGATACTTTGGTTTTATAACAAAAAGGAGCAAAATATAAAATTTTAAAATGCTAGAATTCTCAAGAGAAATGATGCCTCCTTGTTAACTTTCGCATTCTTTTTTGATTTGTTTTTTAGATCAGCTGCAAGTTTAGATTTATTACACAGAAAATATATTGAAAGAATGTTATTGTGACAGTCAAGTGTCTTTCAGATGTTATTTACAAATTGCTATTGAAATAACTCTAAATGTTACTTTTGGATATTGGTCAGTTTAAAAGAATACAGAAATACAAAAATGTTAATATGAAACAATATAGTTAATGTGTGATATGGAACTAATTTATTTTGTTTCTGAATATGGTTAGGTTCTTAAATGAAAATATATAGACTCAAGTGCCATCTTTTATTATATGTAATGCTGAGCCCAGTGTGTTAAATATGACAAGAATCATCATCATGTTAATTTGTCATTTAAAGTTTAAATTCATAATGCTGAAGGTTTAAATTAAATGGAGCACACTCTTCCCTTTATTTTTTTATATTCATTAATACATCTTTCTTTCTCCTTTTATGTTACAATTAACTAGGTATCTTTATTACTAGTTTTCACTAGATATTTCTTGACATAAACCTAATAGAGTACTCTGACTCTTCTAGCAATCAGTCAATCTGGATTCTTTTTTAGATGGTTTTCTGTACCTGTATACACAGATTTCCTATGCAGGCTTTCATGGATCTGTCATCCAGTGGTTTGATGACCCTGGAAATTCTGGATTCCCCAGCACTAAAGGAGTGTAGTCTGTAATATGCCATCACATACATATTTGCTTATACGTTATCTTGATTTTTTTTTACTGTTTAATATGTGTGTGTCTTGTCTCCCCAAGATAGGATTATAAGCTTCCTAAGTGTAGGAAACGTGTCTTATACTTTTAAAACCCATATATAGGATTAGTAATTACTTGTGGGTTAATTTTTCCTTTCTTGTAATTTCAGGGGTCAGATATAGATCCAGAATGGGAAAGCAGATGAAGGGTTGTTGGTTATAAGCTTGGTTTTATATTTCCTAGAGGAGAGAGAATATGGGACTTGCAGAGAAGTGAAAAATTAGGGAGAGGGTGCTTAGAGGGTCTTTGGACAAAGAGATTCACTTCTCAAACATAGCATACTTTGAAATTACTAAAATAATGGAATATGCAGCATAATTTTGGAAATGCCTAAAATGATTTAAGGTGCGAATTTTATTTATTAAAATTACCTTTTAAATATGTGATTTTCTGATATTTTAATATTAGGACTCGCTGATTCTTGAGAAGAGTCAAAATTGGAGTTCTCAAAAAATGGACCATATTCTGATTTGCTGTGTTTGTCTTGGAGATAATAGTGAGGATGCTGATGAAATAATTCAGTGTGACAACTGTGGCATTACAGTCCATGAAGGTAATTTTGCTTTGTTTTGTTTCCTTTTAGAAATGGCTGGTTGACACTGCATTTATATAAGTAATATCAGCTATTTTACGTATGTACTATGCTAAGGTTTTCCTGTAATATTTTATGATATTTGAACTGAAATAAGACATACTGAATTTTCAAAGTATAATGGGTGTTATTTTTCAGATTATGTTCATTTAAAATGTGTTTAAAAATAATTAAAATAGATTATTACTGTATGGAAATCAGTATTTCTTTGAAGGTCATTGTTATGATATTTTCCTTCATGGCATTATTTCTAGTTTTTAACTGAAATTTAGATATAGGAAAACGTCTAGTATGTTAGTCTAGTAGAATGTATTATTTAAAAAGTTATTGTTGGGCTTCCCTGGTGGCGCAGTGGTTGAGAATCTTCCTGCCAATGCAGGGGACACGGGTTCGAGCCCAGGTCTGGGAAGATCCCACATGCCGCGGAGCAACTAGGCCCGTGAGCCACAATTACTGAGCCTGCGCGTCTGGAGCCTGTGCTCCGCAACAAGAGAGGCCGTGATAATGAGAGGCCCGCGCACCACGATGAAGAGTGGCCCCCGCTTGCCGCAACTAGAGAAAGCCCTCGCACAGAAACGAAGACCCAACACAGCCAAAAATAAATAAATTAATTAATAATTAAAAAAAAAAAGTTATTGTTGAAGTCTAGTGGTATTATAGTTTCTTCTTTAATAGTTACACTTTTTAATTTTGAACTTGAAAGGAGAATTTGTAGAGTTCATCTTTTAAAATCTGAATATGTTGAACATATTTTTATATGTAATTACATATTACATATAATATGTTGTAATATGTTGAAAATGTTTTTCCTGATTATGAATTTTGAACCTTTTTTTAATGTAATTTTTTGTTGTACTTTATTTAAAATTTTTTATTTTGACATAATTTCTGACTTATAGAAAAGTTATAAGAGTAATAGAAAGAATTTCCGTATACTTGGCACTCAGATTTCCAAGATGGTGACATTTTGCTATATTTGTTTTATCTTCTCTCATATAAGTTTTTCCTCACCTCTCTGAGGGTAAATCGTAGACAAAATGTTCAGCTCCTAATACCTCAATGTATATTTCTTAAGAACAAAGAACAAGGGCATTCTCTTACACAATCACATAATTATCAAAGTCAGGAAGTCAGCATTGATAGAATACCATAATCTACTGATTATATTCACATTTAGCCAATCATCCCAATAATGTTGATTCTAGCAAAATAAAATCCAGGATTATGAATTGCATTCAGTTGTCATGTCTGTGTAGTTTCCTTTAATCTAGAACATATTTTGAGTCTTTTGTGTTTCATGCCATTGGCATTTTTGAAGAATACAGGCCAGTTCTTTTATAGAATGTCCTCAATATTGGGGTTTTCTTATGTTTTCTCATGATTAGTTTCAGGTTATGTGCTTTTGGCAGGAGTGCCACAGAAGTTATGTTGTGCTCTCAATGTATTATATTAGGAAGCATGCATGTATGTTTATTTGTCCAGTTACTGGTGATGTTATTTTGATCACTTGGTTGAGAGGGTGTTTCTCTGTGGTAAATTTATTCTTTTTTCCTATCAGTTAATTTTTTCTTATCAGGGCCATGACTACTGCAAAACAGTGTTTCTGTGGCCCTTTCTTACTGGCCTTTCTGGTATTATAGCCCTCCTCCCAAATACTTCTGGGCGTCTGCTGGACTCGTGAGACCTGTGGGGCCTGTGCTTCTTTAACCAGTCCTCTTGCCTTCATGTGAAGCTCCCCTCCCTTGCTCTAAGACTCACTGTGGGAATGTCTCCTATTACTGTTATTCATTCATTTTTTTTTTCAGTAATGTTTGTTTAGTACCTTCTGTGTGCTAGGCGTTCTGTTGGTTTTAGGCATGTAAAATAAACAATATAGACATTGCTGACCTCATGGAGCTTAAAGTATAGTAAGAGAGACAGGAATGAAAACATAAAACAATAAATATGTATCAGGTGGTGGTCTGGACTATGGAGAAAAATAAATCAGGAAAAGGAATATTGGGAGTGCTACGAATGGGGGTGGTTGAGTGGGTAGGTGGAAGTTTGTATGTATAAAAGCTTACACAGAAAATCCTCTCTGTTAAGGTGATATTTGAGCAGTGACCTGAAGGATGTGAGTGAGCAAACCATGTGAATATTTGGGGAAAGAGCACTCCAGAATGAGGGAGTAGTGAGTAAAGATGTTGAAGTGGAAACGTGTTTGGGGTGTTTGTATAATGACATGAAGGTTAGTGTGGCTAGAACTGAGTGAGTGAGCTAATTAGTGGTAGAGGCAGAGATGGGGGCAAGCCAGATGAGGCCTTGGAAGTCATAGATTTCAGATTTTACTGTGATGGATCTGGGAAGACCGACATGAGTTTTGAGCAGAGGATTAATAGGATTTGATTTATGTTTTGGAAGGATCACTCTGACTGCTGGGTTGAGAGTAGACTGAAGTGGGTCTAAAGTGGGAATCAGGGAGACCATTTAGGAGACCATAGCAATGATCCAAGAGAGGAATAGGTTTTGAGGTGGAGAGTAAAAGTTTGATTTTAAATTTTTAGAGTTTAGGTAAGATATAGGGGCTGGCGAGATAAATTTGGGACTCATCAGTCTGCAGATGTTATTTAAAACTGTGAGCCTGGATGTGCTATCTAGGGAGTAGTAAAGTGGTCCTAGCACATCAGAGGAGATGGGGAACACATTGCCAGTGAGATAGGAGAAGAACCTTAAGTAGTGACCTGGAGGTTAAGTAAGGAAGATGTTTCAAAAGAGAAGATAGCTCTCAAATACTGTTTTTAGAGTAAGATGAAAACCTGTCTTGTGGGGAATTACTCTAATGCAACCATAGACCCCCAGTACACTACCAGGCAAGCCATCCCAAAGATTATGGGAAAAAAAGGGTTACTAACAAAATGTTTATATCACATGGCTTATTAAATAAATGTAAAATACATAAAAGCAAGGGGAAAGATACGGAATTAGTTAACAGACTATGTACTATCATTTCTGCCATATTCTGTTGTTCACACAGAACAACGCTAGTCAAATGTAGGACGGGACATTCCAAGAATGTTAATACTGTGGGCCATCTTAGAGGCTGCCTACCACAGATGCAGAGATTATATGGCATGTTAGTGTGCTGATGGAAGTGACCAGTGGAAAGAGAAAGGTGACAATTGATGATATAAGGAGAGAAAGTGGAACAGTTGGTGGAGCAAGGGCTTTGTGTACAAGGCTAGAGAGGATGGGATCCAGTACCAAGTGGAGAGATTTAATAGATAAAGGTAGCCATAGTAACTGGAGGGAAAATAGAATATGTGGATACAGATGTAGGTGGGTTGTTAGATGTGATGGTCAGAGCACGTGGAAGTTATTTTTTGAATGCTTCTTATTTTTTCAGTGAAATAGGAACAGTCATTAGCAGAGTAGAGGTGGGGAGGTGTTGGAGATTTGAGGAGTGAGAGGTTGGTGTAAAATAGTTATTTGGGGGAAAAACACAATACATAATATTGTGTGGGTGTGTATACATACATACATGTATTCACACGTATATATTATGTGTATATATCATTACCAGATAGCAATAAGGGACCACTTTAGATTAGTAATGAATATAAATCGAGACCAGTCAACATGATTGTATGTATGCATTTTTTTTTTTTCCTCCAGCAGTGGTTCAGATTTTTGAAGGAGTTACAGAGTAGTTGAACATCAAAAGCAGCAGCTGTGCTGCCATTGTTGTATTGATCACCACTGATGGTCACAAGTATGTTACCATTGCTTGTATTCATGACTGTCATTGCTGATGTGTGATGCAGGCATGACCAGTACTATTAGTGTTGTTGACTTTTCATCATGCTGAGGGCACTATCTCTACTTCATAGGTCATGGGTTTGACCATGGATGTGATTTTTAAGGCTAGCACAATGGTTTTAAGAAATTGAATGGATTGCTAACATTTAAAAACTGGGAGATTTTATTTTACACATTCTGGAATTCGTTCTCTTGAAGTTCTGACAGCAGTAGGTTTTCACTCTCTTATGGCAACAATCCTCTGGAGCTGAATAGGGCTGCCTCCTGCTGGTGAAGCCTACAGTCTTCAGTTTACCACTGTCTTCTCTCAAATCCCTTGCTCATTTTTGATAGTTGCCTGGTCCCTAGAAGTGTATAACTGTATAGTTCCTCATCTACTTTGAGGGTGATGTGTCTTGCTGCTGGTAGGTAGGCTGCTACGGCCATGTGGTCTCAATGTCCCACAGCTATGATAGTAAAGCAACTGTTTTATTGTACTATAGGTCCTTTATTTTGGACTCAGGCCTGAGTCTCCTGGGGACTAGTACCATGTACAAATCAGAATGAACGCGCCCCTCTGACCTCTTATTTATTTATTTATTGAAGTATAGTGGATTTATAATATTATATTAATTTAAGATGTACGAAGTAGTGATTCAGTATTTTTATAGATTTTACTCCATTTAAAGTTATTACAAAATAATGGCTGTATTTCCATGTGCTGTACAATGTATCCTTGTTATTTATTTCATACATAGTAGTTTGTATCTCTTAATCTCCTACCCTTATCTTGCCCCTCCTCCCTTCCCTCTCCCCACTGGTAACTGCTAGTTTGTTTTCTATATATTGAGTCTGTTTCTGTTTTGTTACATACGTTTGCTGTTTTATTTTTTTAGATTCCACATATAAGTGATAACATAGGTATTTGTCCTTTTCTGGCTGACTTACTCGCCTAAGCATAATATTTACTCTCTAGGTCCATCCACATTGTTGCAAATGGCAGAATTTCATTCTTTTTAATGGCTGAGTAATATTCAATTGTGTATACCAGATCTGCTTTATCCATTCATCTGTTGATGTACACTTAGGTTGCTTCCATATCTTGGCTATTGTAAATAATGCTGCTATGAACATTGGGGTACATGTATCTTTTCGAATTAGTATTTCTGTTTTCTTTGCATATATACCCAGCGGTGGAATTGCTGGATCATATGGTAGTTCTATTTTTAGTTTTTTAAGGAACGTCCATACTGTTTTCCATAGTGGCTGCACCAATTTACAATCCCACCAACAGTGTACAAGGGTTCCTTTTTCTCTGTATCCTCACCAACATTGTCTTTGTCTTTGATTTAGTCTTGTACCTCTTGGATTCTTAGTATGAATTCTTTCCCAATAGATTCTTGTTTAAATGAATGTAGATTTCTGGAAGGACACCCCATTAGTTCTCCTGATGTGTCTAGAGCTATTAAAAGTTCATAATGATACTTGTGCTTCAGATGAATAGTCTCAATAATGGCAAATCTACTTTCTTTCTAAAGAAGCTTTGATTTTTTAGAAACAGCCAAAAAGTCTTTCTGAGTCAAGGCAGACAAAGAAGATTATCAAACTGAGTGGTAATTTCATTTAGGTCAAAAGCAAGTTGTGTCTATAAAGTCATGTAGCATTTTTTCTTGTGTTATTCATTTAAATGGCTCTGATGGCATTTGAGCATTTGCTCAAATTTTCTCCCAAGACTAACTCGTTAGAATAGGGGAACTATTTTTATTATGGCAGAAGGAAGAAGGGAGGACACGGAAAGGGAAATTAATACTCCTGAGTGTGATGCTTTGTAGGCTTTTTGAGAACAAACTAATATGTGGAAAAAATAAATAAGGAAAACAATAAATAGAGAAACTGAATAGTTTCTCTATTCAGAAACTGAATCTTTATGTTGTAGTGTAATTGCTTTGTTGGGAGTATTGTTAATTCTGTGAACTTCAGATACATTCAAACTTAAAGATGCAAATTGTAAATCAAAGTAAAAAATAAATCTTGAGTTTTTTCTTTTATTGTTACTACTTTCTTCCTTTAGTATAAATAATTTTCCCTTTCATTAATTTTGAGGTTTCTGTTGTATGATTGTGATTATATAATTCTCTTTCTCACTTTCTTAGTAGCTTTTCTTTCTTTTCTTAGTAGCAGTATTAGAGCTAATATCTTGAAAGATTCCTAGTTTTGGAGATTTTAAATGATCTGTTTTGGTTTAAGGGAGAAATGTTATTAAACATCAATGCATATTTTTATAAATCTAATGAATTAAAGTTATGATTAATATAGTGTTCTAATAAAATTGTTATTCCCTGTTTGTCAGTAAACATACCAAATATGGTATTTGGGATCCTTTTTAATGTAATTTCCTGTAGGTCATTTTTATCTGACTACTAGTCCAAAAGATTCCTTACCAAATATCACTATTTGTTTGAGAAGGGGTTGTTTTGATATGGATATACCCCTGACTTTTCCATTTAAGTTTTTTTAGTAGCATTTGGATGGCGTCACTAAGAAATTGTGTTGATTAGTAGATCTGTGAAGACTTTTTCATCTTCCACTAGCTTTGTAGCAATCTTGTCTACTAAATAGAAAAAGAAAAAAACCCACATCAAACCCTGCTTAATAATCTTTGGTTACATGGTTGAATTTCTCTTTTGAGGAAAAGTAACAATAATCCTCAATACAGTAATGTGCAGCCTGATCAGCATATATATATCCTGGAGCCAATTTGGGTCAAGTCTTACTGACACTGTTATGCACTGTTGCCGCCCCATATTAATTGAAACCTGGGTTGAAAAAATAAGTAATGATGTGTGACCTGGTCTAAATAATGTAGATTTTTTTGTTTTTTGTCTTTTTTCTAGGTGGACCATGTTCTTACTCCTTTTTAGCTTTTAATTTTGTCTTCCTTCTCTAAAACAGGGTCAGCAGCCTCTCAGAAGTAAAGTTTCAATCCTTCCGTTGTTTATCCAAATAGGAGCTTTTATCACTACTTAATTATAGTTTTTTGTAAAAAATTTATTTATTTTTTTATTACTTATCTCCATGATATCATCTTATTTTTTATTTTATTTTATTTTTTAAACATCTTTATTGGAGTATAATTGCTTTACAATGGTGTGTTAGTTTCTGCTTTATAACAAAGTAAATCAGTTATACATATACATATGTCCCCATATCTCTTTCCTCTTGCGTCTCCCTCCCTCCCACCCTCCCTAACCCACCCCTCTAGGTGGTCACAAAGCACTGAGCTGATCTCCCTGTGCTATGTGGCTGCTTCCCACTAGCTATCTATTTTACGTTTGGTAGTGTATATATGTCCATGCCACTCTCTCACTTTGTCCCAGCTTACCCTTCCCCCTCCCCGTGTCCTCAAGTCCATTCTCGAATAGGTCTGTGTCTTTATTCCCGTCCTGCCCCTAGGTTCTACATGACCCTTTTTTTTTTTTTTTTTAGATTCCATATATATGTGTTAGCATACAGTATTTGTTTTTCTCTTTCTGACTTACTTTACTCTGTATGACAGTCTCTAGGTCCATCCACCTCACTACAAATAACTCAATTTCGTTTCTTTTTATGGCTGAGTAATATTCCATTGTACGAATGTGCCCCATCTTCTTTATCCATTCATCTGTCTATGGACACTTAGGTTGCTTCCATGTCCTGGCTATTGTAAATAGAGCTGCAATGAACGTTGTGGTACATGACTCTTTTTGAATTATGGTTTTCTCAGGGTATATGCCCAGTAGTGGGATTGCTGGGTCATATGGTAGTTCTATTTTTAGTTTTTTAAGGAACCTCCATACTGTTCTCCATAGTGGCTGTATCAATTTACATTCCCACCAACAGTGCAAGAGGGTTCCTTTTTCTCCACACCCTCTCCAGCATTTATTGTTTGTAGATTTTTTGATGATGGCTATTCTGACTGTTGTGAGGTGATATCTCATTGTAGTTTTGATTTGCATTTCTCTAATGATTAGGGATGTTGAGCATTCTTTCATGTGTTTGTTGGCAATCTGTATATCTTCTTTGGAGAAATGTCTATTTAGGTCTTCTGCCCATTTTTGGATTGGGTTGTTTGTTTTTTTGATATTGAGCTACATGAGCTGCTTGTAAATTTTGGAGATTAATTCTTTGTCATTTGCTTCCTTTGCAAATATTTTCTCCCATTCTGAGGGTTGTCTTTTCATCTTGTTTATGGTTTCCTTTGCTGTGCAAAAGCTTTTTAAGTTTCATTAGGTCCCATTTGTTTATTTTTGTTTTTATTTCCATTTCTCTAGGAGGTGGGTCAAAAAGGATCTTGCTGTGATTTATGTCATAGAGTGTTCTGCCTATGTTTTCCTCTAAGAGTTTGATAGTGTCTGGCCTTACATTTAGGTCTTTAATCCATTTTGAGTTTATTTTTGTGTATGGTGTTAGGGAGTGTTCTAATTTCATTCTTTTACATGTAGCTGTCCAGTTTTCCCAGCAGCACTTATAGAAGAGACTGTCTTTTCTCCTGTATATTCTTGCCTCCTTTATCAAAAATAAGGTGACCATACGTGCATGGGTTTATCTCTGGGCTTTCTATTCTATTCCATTGATCTATATTTCTGTTTTTGTGCCAGTACCATACTGTCTTGATTACTGTAGCTTTGTAGTACAGTCTGAAGTCAGGGAGCCTGATTCCTCCAGCACTGTTTTTCTTTCTCAAGATTGCTCTGGCTATTTGGGGTCTTTTGTGTTTCCATACAAATTGTGAAATTTTTAGTTCTAGTTCTGTGTAAAATGCCAGTGGTAGTTTGATAAGCATTGCATTGAATCTGTAGATTGCTTTGGATAGTATAGTCATTTTCACAATGTAGATTCTTCCAATCCAAGAACATGGTATATCTCTCCATCTGTTGGTATCATCTTTCATTTCTTTCATCAGTGTCTTATACTTTTCTGCATACAGGTCTTTTGTCTCCTTAGGTAGATTTATTCCTAGATATTTTATTCTTTTTGTTGCAATGGTAAATGGGAGTGTTTCCTTAATTTCTCTTTCAGATTTTTCATCATTAGTGTATGGGAATGCAAGAGATTTCTGTGCATTAATTTTGTATCCTGCTACTTTACCAAATTCATTGATTAGTCCTAGTAGTTTTCTGGTAGCATCTTTAGGATTCTCTATGTATAGTTTCATGTCATCTGCAAACAGTGACAGCTTCACTTCTCCTTTTCCGATTTGGATTCCTTTTATTTCTTATTTCTTTTTGTTCTCTGATTGCTGTGGCTAAAACTTCCAAAACCATGTTGAATAATTGTGGTGGGAGTGGACAGCCTTGTCTTGTTCCTGATCTTAGTGGAAATGGTTTCAGTTTTTCACCATTGAGGACGATATTGGCTCTGGGTTTATCATATATGGCCTTTATTATGTTGAGGTAAGTTCCCTCTAGGCCTACTTTCTGGAGGGTTTTTATCATAAATGGGTGTTGAATTTTGTTGAAAGCTTTTTCTGCATCTATTGAGATGATCAAATGGTTTTTCTCCTTCAATTTGTTAATATGGTGTATCACATTGAGTGATTTCCGAATATTGAAGAATCCTTGCATTCCTGGGATAAACCCCACTTGACCATGCTGTATGATCCTTTTAATGTGCTGTTGGTTTCTGTTTGCTAGTATTTTGTTGAGGATTTTTGCATCTATGTTCATCAGTGATATTGGCCTGTAGTTTTCTTTGTGACATCTTTGTCTGGTTTTGGTATCAGGGTGATGGTGGCCTCATAGAATGAGTTTAGGAGTGTTCCTCCTTCCGCTATATTTTGGAAGAGTTTGAGAAGGATAGGTGTTAGCTCTTCTCTAAATGTTTGATAGAATTCACCTGTGAAGCCATCTGGTCCTGGGCTTTTATTTGTTGGAAGATTTTTAATCACAGTTCAGTTTCAGTGCTTGTGATTCGTCTGTTTATATTTTCTATTTCTTCCAGGTTCAGTCTCAGAAGGATGGGGATTTTCTAATTCTATCATTCCTTCTACATTTATCAGGCAGCATTTATTTTGTAGAGAACTTCTTCCCTTTTATCCTTTTCAGTATTACTGTGGTCTCACACATTATTATCTATAACCTGATTACTCTTTCTGATGCTTAAATTGTCCAAATTTGACCAGTGAAGAGCCCCTTTCGTCAGGCTCTTACTTACACGCACGTGTGCACATACGCATATGCATATTTGCACAGTCCCTGCCCTGAAATAAGTGCATAAATAAGATGAATTCCATGGTATTTTCCTCCCCTATAACTCACTCTATTTCACTCATCTCTATTTCTCTCACTCATCTCTTAATCTTGAGAATCTTTTCATATGAGTACATAGGGATATTTTATTATCATTTTTTAATGGTATGTAGTTAGCTATAGAATGGTTCAACCATAATGTATTTACTTTTTTTGTTTGTAGTTTTTCGGTTATATATAGTGCTAACACATATGTCATATATATTCATGTAATAATTTCTGTGGGATAGATTCCTAGAATGAATCAAAAGATAAGTGCATTTAAACTGTTAACAAACTTTGCCAGATTGCCCTTCAAAAAGACTGTATTTATTTGTATGCTTACCAACAGTGTACAAAGTACTTGATAACTCTGCAACACTGCATATTAATAAATTAAAAAAATATATTTTAGAGACTATCTCAATTAAAATATATGTTCAGTTTATTTGTATTGAAGTTTCGTATCTGTGGCTATTTTCTTTTACTTTTTTTTTTTCTGTTACTTTCTTTATATTTCTCTTGTCATTTCTTGTCTTTTTCTCATTGACTTCTTGGAATTTTTTTTTTAATGTTAATCCTTTGTTAGCTATATGTGTTACAAATAGTTTTCATCCTTGTGAATACTTTTTCCACCCTGTCCTGTACCTTTTAACTTTGTAGTATTTTTCACTGTTTAGAATGTTCATTTTTATACACATATGTAGATATTTCTCTGATACTTTTAAAGTTCCAAAATGAATTTTTATCTAAAATTAATGAATTTAGAAGATGTGAAATTTTCTAAGGCATAATAGGAAACTAGTGTTGCTAGGTTTTATGTTTTTGGTTTTGGTTTTTAATCAGGTGTCTAAGTAACAGACTTCCATATTGTAAGTCGGCCATGCAACTTTTCCTTAAACATTTCATGGTTAAACATGAACTTATTAAATGTTTTATTTTAGAGAAAACTAACTGTCCTTCATAATATATTGCATGAATAGTAAATAAAATGTGGGAATTATAGAACAGAGAGAGAAGATAAAACATTTCTAACAGTCCTAATATCCAGACAACCATAGTTAGTGCTTTTGTGTATTTCCTTTATCATTTCTTTTTCTTTTTTCCCTTTTTTAAAAAAATATACTTATGCTTAAGTAATTATAATTCAGGTAAGTTTTTTAAAAAATTAATTAATTAATTAATTTTATTTTTGGCTGTGTTGTGTCCTAGTTGCTGTGCGCAGGCTTTCTCTAGTTGCGGCGAGCGGGAGCTACTCTTCATTGCGGTGCGCGGGCTTCTCACTGCGGTGGCTTCCCTTGTTGCAGAGCACGGGCTCTAGGCGCGCGGGCTTCAGTAGTTGCAGCACGCAGTCTCCGTAGTTGTGGCTCATGGGCTCTAGAGCGCAGGCTCAGTAGTTGTGGCTCCCGGGCTTAGTTGCTCCGCATCATATGGGATCTTCCCGGACCAGGGTTCGAACCCATGTCCCCTGCATTGGCAGGCGGATTCTTAACCACTGCGCCACCAGGGAAGTCCTAGGTAAGTTTTTAAGTTGAGATTTTGCTAAAAGATAGTTTTCCAGATGTGCTTATTAAATGTATAACTGTCTATTTTTCAGAGTACTTATTTCATCTAAATGTAGATGAATCTCTTTTCTTTTTGGGTTGCAACTTGTCACTTAGTATAAGCACCTTTGTGACAAGATCTTGTAACTGACTTGTAATAGTAGGGTACCCCTGACTGTGATGTCAGTTATCATGATGTATTGATTGCACTGTGTCTGGAGAAGAATGTCACCTACATGTCATAGTACATGACGGAGCATTAGGTAGCACACTTGCCAGCAATGCATTAAATAAGGTCTACTAAGATGTTTTCCCCCATTTGTTTATTTTTCAGTCCGTTAGCCTAGTCCTAGACTATTTTTATTTCTTAGCATATGCAAAAATATATTCTTATGAGTGTTTACTGAGTAGTAAAGTATGTTCAAGTTATAACCATTTGGACTCTATATGTGAGCAGGCACTTTCTCTCTTTTATGCTTTAGGATATATTTGTGACAGGTATCATGCATGTTATAAGTTCTTTTCTCATAAACAACAATATTACTCAATTTAAAATCTTTTATTTTAGTGGGTTTTGTAATCAGAGGTCTAGTGATAGAATGTTAAGTACAGAAAAATGTTTTAAATTTTGTGTTCCTGTTTTTTTATTTTTTATACTGAGAGATAGTTAGAATAGATGTTAAATACTTACTGCAGATGAGGTAACTCAGCCTCAGAGATGTGGTTTGTCTAAAGTTACATAGCTAGAAAGTAGAAGACTGTAGGTCTTTTGGTCTCCCGTGCCAAGCTGAATGGGAAAATTTCCACTGATTTGGATTATACGTATTCTTGTATAACTCAAAACAGTTGTAAGCACATTTTATATTATTTTGCATTAAATATGATTTGTATAAGTTGCATGTGCTACCCAGAGGTTGATTGTTAGACATAGAACCATGTTTTCTCTGTTTACCCATTTAAAAACATGAAAAACCTATATGAAATAGGTTTTATATATCTATAAATTTTTTATTTTATATGTTTACCCATATAAAAAAAAGACTTTTTTTCTGTAATCATATTGAAGGTGTACCTTTTGTATCTATTACTCAAAATTAGATAGGTAGGAGAGAATAAACCTTGTTTTATGGTAGTTTAAATTCTTTTATCTATGGAAGAAAGAAAAATATTTAAAAATGTATTTAGTCATTAATTAAAATGGATTAGAGTGGATATAAATGCTAGAACTTTGGTCTAGAGCTCAGTAAACTCAACAGGTATGGCAGAGAAATAGGGGAAAAGTGGCAGGGGAAAGTGGCAAGTAAAGAACTCTGTAAGGGTAATAACACAGTGTGGATTATTTTTCAAGGGCAGTGCAGCTGAAGAAGAAATACTTATCCACTTGCTGGTTGTTCTTTGTGCTTATCTGATACCAGTCTTGTAGGTTACAAAGTAGGAATTTCCTAGGAGAGACCCTCAGAAATCACTTCTCAGGTTGTTTGTAGGTGGTTTAATCATTATGCAGGTGTTTGTCAGATGTGTGGTATATTCTTTAAAAATTAGAATTGAAACTGCTTTATTCTAAAAGAGTGAACTGCTGTGATTTACCTTGATATTGGTGAATGAGGTGAATAAAATGGATAGTCACTTGGGGGTTTTATTATCTTGGGACTTTGTGTGAATACAAATGAAAGAATTTGCCTCAAAGGAATATTATTTCGTAAAGAAAATAGACTTTTCTCTTTGTAGTATTGCATAACCTTTTGAAAAATCAAATTGACTGTTTTTATTGTTTTATGATTTTTTTGAATAAAATATTTTGCTTACTGTTGCCTTTACTGAAGAATATTCTTCTATTGGTGATAGTTAATAATAACTACTCCCAGAAGAAAATTTTATTTCTTTTTCATTTTATAATTTATCATTTTAAAAATGTATATCTAAACAGAAGTGATGAAGTTGATAATTATTACCAAGCACAATTTAATGATATTAAAGAAATTAATATTTTGATTCCTTTTCTTATCTTGTGCATGATAGTCTAGCTCCTTTAAAATCTTTTCTCTGGCATTCTTTCGTATGACTTTTCAGATTATGTTAAGGTTCACCATTATAAAACCTTTGAATAACATAAGCTTGACAATAATTAAGGGATTTGCGTGAGGCAGCTTATGTAAGTCACAGTTGCAAACAACTTTTTAGTTTTCTGCCTACTAGGATATTTTAATTATAATCTATATGGAGTGGTACTACTGTGTGAATAAAATACTTATGCATTACTGTTGACCTATTAACGACATCTAGTAAATTAATGTTGGTAGTTTAAAATTATTTATTAATGTGTATGGTTCTTTTTCTTTCTGGGTGATTTGTTCAACTCAGTATTTATTTACATACTTATTTATTTGTTTTAACTTGGATGTCTTTGGTGGTTATGAGAAGAAGCTTTTCAACAGGCTCCTGTTGTCTGTGTAGTGTATAACCAGTTTCAGTAATCACATGATCTTACATTGGATGCATATAAACTCACCTACATGGTGAATCCTTTTGAGAGATGCTTGTTACTTATATATGTTTCTCATAGTGGTTTTTTTTAATGGCTTCAGTTTATTGAAGGGTACTTTGGGTACTTAGTGCCCTTTCGAATTTGGCACTAAGACTACCCTCCTAGAATAAACCTGGTCAGAAGTATCCTGGGAAGGTTGATAATAGGCTATCTGTAGAAGTGACCTATCTTGACGGGAAATAAATGTCTTAGGATATCAGAGAAATGCCCAACCCTAAAGATGATGAGCATACATTGGAACTAGAATAAGGTTGTAATCTATTTAATTACTACATATGCATTAAATTATTTTTCTTAAGTATGTTTTGTCATTAGGGCAGTATCTTCCTTTCTGGAAAAAGAGAGTTAGATAATATGAAGTTTGTGGTGTATCCAGCACTATTTAGGTAAAAGAAAACAATTTAGGAGTCATGACTATTGTAGTCACCAGGGAGGTACTCTTTATTATAAGCCATCAATAATAGTTGATGTCCTACTCTAAAATGTAAAGAACTATGCTACATTATCTTCTCTGTTTGGTATGTTCATGAGGATATTTAAAATTTTTAAAATCACATTAGCTGCTTAAATAATTTAACCCTCAGAATATCGAGTTATCAGTGAATGAAAAGAGGAAAAAGAGTATTCTTTTCATTCATTTCAGTTATGGATACATTTTTACGGAAGACAGAAGAATTATAAATGTTTAAAAAGATCAAATACCTAGTATAGCTCTAGATTGGCTCAGCTGTGAATAGAACTCACTTGTCTAACTCTAGTCTGAACTATTCAAATTGTTCTATAGCCTTAATTTATGTGTGTGTGTTTCTGTATTATTTTTCTTTTACTAATACTAACTTTGCATTTGTGGTTGCATGAATTTGTGTTTTAATCTGCCACCTCCAAAATTAGATCAGAGGCTTTTTGTTTGTATGTTTTGCATGATCATGGTCTTTTATATATAAGTGTTCAGTACAAAGGGAGCTCAAAAATATTTACTAATTAATAGTTCCTAGACTCAATAGTTCTGATTTCTTTTTAATGAAAATGCATATTTTTATGTATTTTTTTAATTAAAAAAGTTTTTAAAGAACCATAAAATTTCCCCCTTCTGTAATGCTTTCCAGTAGGTCTAAAACTATCTTAAAGAGTCATTTATTTCATTGCATGTACTGTGGTATGTGAAAAACTATTATTATAAAATGATTTCACTTCTGTGTTTTGGCTTTAATATCATTCTTATAAACCATTAATTTTTCACTACTTCCTTTCTGTTTTTCTTTTGTAACTTTATAAATGTGAGTTTAAAAAATAAACTCTATTTAATCATACTCTTTTTTTCTTCTAGGTTGTTATGGAGTTGATGGAGAGAGTGACTCTATTATGAGTTCAGCTTCTGAAAACTCCACTGAACCTTGGTTTTGTGACGCCTGTAAATGTGGTGTTTCCCCTAGCTGTGAACTATGTCCCAATCAGGATGGAATTTTCAAGGAGACAGATGCTGGAAGGTTGATGTCATAATTCTGTTGGGTTAATATGCCTGCTTTATAATGCGTATGCTTCTGACTGTTTTCCTATTTATGATTTTCTGAGTTACACACTTTCATTTGATTGCTTTTTTGTGTCTTTTTGGCATAGAGTAAATGGACAGGAGGCTACAGATCACGGCAGGGAGGAGAAAAGATCATTTATTGAGGATCTGCATTTGCCTTTATAACCCATAATCCCATTTAATCTTAGTAATGACCATATGATAAGAGAGATGGTAAAGTTTCCTATTTTATAGGTAGTAGCTGAGGCTCAGATCATTACATAGTTTTAATTTGAACAAGTCCATAGTAAATTTGAACTCAGATCTGTTTGACTTCAAGAGTATATCAGGAAACAGAACCCATACAGTGATTTTAAAAGGGGATGTTTAATGTAAAGAATTACTAAGCTATGATAAACAGTAACCATAAGATATAAAAGAACTCTAAAGAATAACACTGTAGGGCTGAGGGAGAGTATCCAGGGAATGACAAACTTGGAAGGAAGAAACCTTCCCCAAGGCTGGGGTTCAGGCTTTGTTAGAGAAAGTGTAGTTCCAGCCTACTGGATGGCAGAGAAGTTGGCTGGTTTGCCTGGGTCACTACCTAGTCTACAGTTCTTGGCAAGTGGGTGACTGGGCAGTGGTTCAAAGCCTGGAGTGTATGGTGTCTGTGTTGAGAGGCCCACAGAAAAGTGATCTCCAGCCTGGGCCTGCAGGGTCACTGAGGGACGATGCATGTGGTGGGGCAGAGCACTGGCGGATGTCCTCTTCCCATCCTGCAGAGAAGCCCCTTCCTCCTACAATGCCTTCTTCCACTCCCTACTGAGACAGCTTAGTATGATGCTCACTGTAAAGGAGAAATGCTGAAGGGATTCTGTCCATTGTTGCAAAGCAGATATTGAAGGGTGGATTTGAGCTGAGAGGCAATAAATTGATAACTGGCACAAAGACCTGTGTTCTTTTCACTATATTCACACTCATCTTTATTACCACATTTGAGCAGTTGTCATCATCATAGTGTTGGCATCTGTCATGTTTTTCTTCTAAGGAGACTACCAACTGGGATGGGTGACTGATATATAAGAGTAGTTCCTAACCTTTTATATTTCATGGATCACTACTTACCCTCCTCCCCCATGTCAGAGGGGGTGCTCAACTTTTTATTTTGCCACATACGTATATTTCAGTATTTTTACTAAACATTTAATATTTTAACAAGAATAACAAAATAACTTGTACAAATTATCACCATTATTTTTCATATTTTAACATATTGAAAAGGATAGGATACATTTTATCCCAAAATAAAGGACAGTCTTTTAAATTTAATAAATTTTTTTTAGTAAAATAAAAAATATTTTTCTCATTTTTACCTCAATTGGCGGATAGGCCCTTGAGAAGTATTGCCATACAAGATTATTGGGATTGCATAGGGTCTACCATGGAATCTTGGAGAACCCTGTGTTGATGTTTAGGAAAAATGACTAAAAATCTTACCTCTTGTCCGTCATTGCCCATCCCCAAAATAAAATAAATATATAACAAATTATTTGATGTATTGACTTGAGTCTGTGGTCTGTATCATGGACAAGAGCATTATTTTATGTTTGGAGTGACTTTGGCCTAGAATTAGGGAATTTAATACAACATTAAAAGCATGTACTTTCAGGTTGGACCGCCTATATTTGAATTCTAGTCTTTTCCTTCTAACTGTAATTTTAGATTTAACCATTTTATGCCTCAGTTTCCTAGCACTTTTGAGAGAATTAAATGAGATGATTTCTATAAACAGTGTAGTTTCTGGAGTGTAGTAAGTGTTTAATAAATATCTCCTTAGTTCTGCTACTGCTACTACTAGTGATTTTTATTACCAATATTATTCTACTTACTTAAGGTAATCTTAGAATACCAACTGCATAAATTCTTTCTTATTAACTCTTTAGTCCTGAGAGTTGAAATTTATGGTGATAAATTGTTGTGAAGTAAGTATGGCAGCTTTGGAAAACCCAGAGCTTCGTTTTAGGGAAGAGCATTTATTTTACCTTTTTTCTTGTCAATAATTTGAAATCTCTATTGAAAAGCAACTATAAAGTAGCTCTCTTATCACACTAATATATAATGTGTACTAATACATAGTCCACAAAATAACTTGGAAAGTTTTTCTGAATGAAGGAAAGGGAGGCCTCTTTAACCATTTAGTTTTACTGAGAGATATTTGTATTGACTTCTGTGGATCTTACGTGTATGTAGGCACCTCCCTTCATGGTGCAGCCTGGCAAGTTTTTTTTATACTGTTTGAACATTTTATTTGTGTTGATGTTCACACTCACCTGTAGGCTAGTGTGGAAAGTACAGGTCTTGATATAGTTTGAAGGATGTAATACTAGCTTGAATCAAGGCAAAAAAAGCCAAGACATTTGACAAGCTATTTAGTATTCTAGCTAAAATGCAAAACAGATGAAAGGAAAGAACAATGCATGGAAAGAATGAAAAAGGTTTTGAAATTAACTTCTATTACGTAGTCTAATTAGACTTTTTCCCCCTCTGTTTCTGATGGGACCCACAAATTCTACAATAGAAGATGATGTGATTTAATGTGAGAAGACCATCAGCGCATTCTTATCATTAAATTTTTATTTTTTTTCCTTAGGGAATGTGTTTTATCCTGTGTTAATGGTATTAAAAACCTGATTATAGGAAGTATTAGACATGCTTTAATATAATAGGGTACCACGCCCTATGCTGCAAACATTTCACATGCATCATTGTAACTTCCAAACTACATGGTGCCTACATGGTGCTCCGTCCCTGGTAAACACTTAGTAATTAATTACTGAATGAATAAATGAAGGAATGGAAATAACATCCTGGAAGTGAATTTTTTAACATGTTATAAAGGCACTACAAATACAAGACATTTCAAAATCAAATTTGATTGATGAATATAGTTCCCATCCTGAAATGAGTTTTTTGAGAAGTAGCTTTCTACTTAGTTTGCTTTATTAAAATATGTAAATTTAAAAGAATCTATTAATAGCTTCTATGCTAGAATGAAAATTCTGACGCTTTGTTTTTTGGTGGTTTTATGGGATGCTTGTTTTCTGCTCCTTTCCCTAATCAACATCTGTCTTCATAGCTCCAAGCAGAATGGATGGTAAAGTAACAAGGAAAATTATTCCTTTTTGATTTCTCAGTTTGTCTTAGTTACAAGGTTCTAAAGTATGTGCAGCTAAACAAATGAACAAAAAAACTATATACAACATATATTAAAAGGGACCAAAATTGTCTCAGCTGTTTGATATGTATTTTAATAAAGAGTCAAGTTGGCATCCTCACATGAGTGGTTGGGGGAAATGACACACTTGTGTGCCAATCACACTGAAATGTCAGTTTAAATCTGTAGTACTTGTGTGACTTGTACTAAAACATTTTAAGAAGGTCAGTAGGAAGCAAGCAGCCAGCTGTTGGGTTTATCAAAGATAAACTTGTACAGAGTACAACAGCATTTAACACACCAGTGGAGCATGAGAAAACTGCGCAAATTAAATTGAGAAAGCAGCTGCTTGTTGAAGATGTGTATCTTTATATTGAACTCCACAGGATGCATTTGGGAGGTTGGATTAAAACATTTTATCTAGAAAATCTCAAAACCTTGGAGTTTCTTCCCAATAAAAGAAGATAATTTTTAAAGATTTGTAACTCTTTTCCCCAGTACATCTATAAAGTGATTCTTAGTCTTATTTCTTTAAAACACATAATGCATCACAAAACAGAACCATGTAGCAATGATAGCCTCTCAAGCTGTGATAAAGCAAAATTTGTTGTTAATATTTTCACAAGGTTAAGAGATATTTGCCATCTCATTTTTACCCTCTGTCTTGCAGAAGTGATATAGATCTGTTTACATTTCAAAATCTAGTGATCCTGTGTTTTGTTTGATTGTAAGCAAACAGGGTGCCTAATATATTTTAAAAATGTTCAGAGCAGTTTTTAAAAAATGGAATTAGAATCAACTCCTATTTATTTTTTCTGTTTAGTATACTTAAACTGAACATTCTTTGTTTAGTGTTGTAGCATCATTCAGACTTCAAAAAATATATGTGGGGCACCTACGTTTTAGTACATAGGTTTGTATGGTGAACAGATGAGTTGAATGAAATATGACTTTCTTATATTATTACAACTGTTCTGTACAGTCTTCTAGCAATCAGTTTCAACCTGGGAAGAAAGAAAGTTAAGATGCACACCAAAAATTGTTTTAAAATATGTCCTTAAGGATTATCTAGTAGCTTTTAGAAAAAAGTAACAGGAAAGAGCAATTTTATGTGATTTATGCAGAGTAACTTCCCAAGTCTTAAATTAGGATCTTTAATTCTCAGAGTACTTAAAATAATGAATGTGAATACCTTTCCGTGCATGTGAAAATGATGTTTCATTTGAATAGTGGTTTTGTGCAAATATTTAAGAATAACAGATAAGTGCAAAGTGCGGTGAATTTTAAGTGAAAGGCAATTATAGATGTTAACTCTCACCTTTGGCTAAGCTGCTGGAAAAGTAGCGCTTATTGCAGTTCCTTTTTCTATAAATGATATCATTGTATAGGTGTTCCATATTCTTTAGTTGTGTGTCTGAGATTGTGAAATCTGATCATAAAATTCTTGGAGTAGTTATTTGAGATGACACATATTTTACATTTATTTTCCTGTGGGCATTTTATCCGAAGGTCTGATAGCAAAATCATATCTTTTCTCTGTATAGATGGGTTCACATTGTTTGTGCCCTGTATGTTCCTGGTGTAGCCTTTGGAGATATTGACAAATTGCGACCAGTAACACTCACAGAAATGAACTATTCCAAATATGGTGCCAAGGTAAGACAAAGTGTTTTTGATTGTCTAAGAGAAAGTTTTTACTTGTTAGTTTACATGACTTTTTACTAATATCATTGTTGACTACAGAAATGCTTATTACTAATTGTGCTATTGGAGAGCAGTTAGCACTAAATCATTTAGTATTGATAGTAATTTTCCCAGAGAGCCAATAATGTATAAATTCTTCTGTATATTTGTATAACTTGTGGGGTAAAATGGTAGTTGATGCCACTGCTGTTTTCCTCGTATTTAGCACACTGCTTAGTGCATAATGAATTCTCAGACTACGTCCTTATTTTTAATCAGTTGGATCAAATACAAGCTTAATTTCTGACTTTACTTTTGAAGTGGAATTTATTAAAATTATCAAAAGAGTACAAGAAGCACCCATTATTTTACTTCCACTGCAGAAGGCCAACATAACTTTTTTTTTTTTTTTTTACTAGCAAATGATTCTCAGCCTCCATAGTTTATAAATAGGTTTTTAACTATGACTGAGTTTTAGGATTATAAGTGATAAGATTACCCACTTATGAATTTAAACTTAAGTATGTAATTATTGCAAACATCTTCAGAATACTACAAATAATTAGGCAATGATATATTCTCTTTCCATTACTACGTATTGGGCAGTTGGGAAGGAAGACTCTTGAAGAGCATTAGTAACATATTAAAGGTGGGGTGGGAAACTTACAGATTGTTGGAAAATTCTGATTTGAAATTTTTAAAATTTCACAATTTCTGCTGTTATATCCAGAATATCCTCTTTGGGCTTTTAACACCATCCCCATCCGTCACCTTCTACCCTCGAATAATCTTGTGCTTTAGTTTGGGAGGTTGTAGCTTCCCTCTCCAGAATTAGATAAAGCTTCCAGGCCCTAGTATTTTTTTTTTTTTTTAACATCTTTATTGAAGTATAATTGCCTTACAATAGTGTGTTAGCTTCTGCTTTATAACAAAGTGAATCAGTTATACATATACAATATGTTCCCATTTCTCTTCCCTCTTGCATCCCCCTCCCTCCCACCCTCCCCATCCCACCCCTCTAGGTGGTCACAAAGCACCGAGCTGATCTCCCTGTGCTGTGTGGCTGCTTCCCACTAGTTATCTATTTTACATTTGGTAGTGTATATGTGTCCATGACACTCTCTTACCCTGTCACATCTCACCCCACCCCCTCCCCATATCCTCAAGTCCATTCTCTAGTAGGTCTGTGTCTTTATTCCCGTCTTGCCACTAGGTTTTTCATGGCCTTTTTTTTTTTTTTTTTCCCCTTAGATTCCATATATATGTGTTAGCATACTGTATTTGTTTTTCTCTTTCTGACTTACTTCACTCTGTATGACAGACTCTTAACTCCATCCACCTCATTACAAATACCTCCATTTCATTTCTTTTTATGGCTGAGTAATATTCCATTGTATATATGTGCCACATCTTCTTCATCCATTCATCTGTCGATGGACATTTAGGTTGCTTCCATGTCCTGGCTATTGTAAATAGAGCTGCAATGAACATTTTGGTACATGACTCTTTTAGACCTATGGTTTTCTCAGGGTATATGCCCAGTAGTGGGATTGCTGGGTCGTATGGTAGTTCTATTTGTAGTTTTTTAAGGAACCTCCATACTGTTCTCCATAGTGGCTGTATCAATTTACATTCCCACCAACAGTGCAAGAGTGTTCCCTTTCCTCCACACCCTCTCCAGCATTTATTGTTTCTAGATTTTTTGATGATGGCCATTCTGACCGGTGTGAGATGATATCTCATTGTAGTTTTGATTTGCATTTCTCTAATGATTAATGATGTTGAGCATTCTTTCATGTGTCTGTAGGCCATCTGTATATCTTCTTTGGAGAAATGTCTATTTAGATCTTCTGCCCATTTTTGGATTGGGTTGTTTGTTTTTTTGTTATTGAGCTGCATGAGCTGCTTGTAAATCTTGGAGATTAATCCTTTGTCAGTTGCTTCATTTGCAAATATTTTCTCCCATTCTGAGGGTTGTCTTTTGGTCTTGTTTATGGTTTCCTTTGCTGTGCAAAAGCTTTGAAGTTTCATTAGGTCCCATTTGTTTATTTGTGTTCTTATTTCCATTTCTCTGGGAGCTGGGTCACAAAGAATCTTGCTGTGATGTATGTCATAGAGTGTTCTGCCTATGTTTTCCTCTAAGAGTTTGATAGTGTCTGCCCTTACACTTAGGTCTTTAATCCATTTTGAGTTTATTTTTGAGCATGGTGTCAGGGAGTGTTCTAATTTCATACTTTTACATGTTCCTGTCCAATTTTCCCAGCACCACTTATTGAAGAGGCTGTCTTTTCTCCACTGTATATGCTTGCCTCCTTTATCAAAGATAAGTTGACCATATGTGTGTGGGTTTATCTCTGGGCTTTCTATCCTGTTCCATTGATCTATATTTCTGTTTTTGTGCCAGTACCAAACTGTCTTGATTACTGAAGCTTTGTAATATAGTCTGAAGTCAGGGAGCCTGATTCCCCCAGCTCCATTTTTCGTTCTCAAGATGGCTTTGGCTATTCGGGGTCTTTTGTGTTTCCATACAAATTGTGAAATTTTTTGTTCTAGTTCTGTGAAAAATCAGGCCCTAGTATTGAACTTACTTTCCTGGTGCTCAAGTAATTGTACACTATCTTGTTACCTCTCTTAAATGCCTTTAAACTATAACAAAATAATTTGTCCACATTATCTAGTTGAGTAGGAGTAATACAAATTACCTGGTCCACCAGTGTTGGAAATGGAAGTTACTGCCTTTTGAGGGCAGTTTCATAATTCATAAGCACAGCGCCTAGAAGGGAGTAGCTTCCATCTTTTTCAATAAGCACATGTTTTTACCATAAATATAAATCTAGAAGCAATTAAAAAACAGTAACCAGATATTACTTCATATAACTGAGACCAGCAGTGACCTCTGGACTGAAAAGGAGAGTCATTAAATGTATAATTATCAGCTGATTATTTTCATTATCACCTGCTTTTGTTTTGAAGTATTACTGGGACATGGAGTCAAAAAATTATGTACTCTCTAGGTCATCTGCAAAATCAAACCCAGTGCTGTGAATTATATCTGGGATAGCTCTCTAGGTCACATTGTCTATCCATTTCCTCCTCCTGATTACTTTCTCCCCTGTGTTCTCAGTTGCTCAGTTCCCTAGCATTTTATTTATTTACTTATTTTTAAATTTATTTATTTATTTATTTATTTTTGGCTGCGTTGGGTCTTCGTTGCTGTGCGTGGACTACTCTTCGTTGCGGTGCACAGGCTTCTCATTGCGGTGGCTTCTCTTTGTTGTGGAGCACAAGCTCTAGGCACGCGGGCTTCAGTAGTTGTGGCTCCCGAGCTCTAGAGCGCAGGCTCAGTAGTTGTGGCACACGGGCTTAGTTGATCCGTGGCATGTGGGATCTTCCCAGACCAGGGCTTGAACGTGTGTCCCCTGCATTGGCAGGCCGATTCTCAACCACTGTGCCACCAGGGAAGCCCGTTCCCTAGCATTTTAAATGATTCAAGCAATTGAGGAAGATTCTGTTTTCTTCATTAGATTGTTGTATTGTCTTATGAGACTTCATTGTTGGAAATTTTTTCTTTGTGTTCACTCTGAAATCCCTTGCCCAATTTCATCATACTACATTAAGTCACTCACTCAGGGGACTGTTCTAAACAATTTGATTCTGTTCATAGTATTGACATCCTTTAAATAGTTTTAATTTCTCCATTTCTCCCTCTCTGACCCCCTCTCCTTCTCTCTATCTCTTTTCTTTCTCTCTCATCTCAATTTTTTGGTTTCATGTTTAGATTACTATTTGCTGGAATTTTTACCATACATATACTGCTGTTGGTGGAAAAAGACCCATAATTAGGCAGTAGAGTGTCAGGTGTTGGGAATGTTTTCACATCTGTACCCAGAGTCCTTTTCCTGCTATTTTTATTCATCACTGATATGTCAGTTTGGTGCTGTATACCAAGTAGGTACTCACTAACTGTTATAGTATTATGATGTTTTTAGTGTCTATTGAAACTTTTTAATTTTATTTTTTTAAATGTTTCTCTCATATTTAATTTACATAGAATACAATTATTAAGCAGTTCTTCCTTAATTGTTTACTGGCAATCTTTCACAATTTAGCAGGTTTTATGTGAAGGTTCCTATTACCAGAGTAGTATATATTTTGAGACTAGGTTTTTCTTTTTCTCTCTCTGTGGCTTAGTTAAAAGTATAAAAAAATAAATCGGGGCAGTGGCATTTGGGGTAATTTCGACAGTTTATGCCTTTAGTTTTGCAGGTTTTCCCTTTGTATGCAGAAAGAATGTAAATAATTGGCTATATTGTGTATTACTACCAATTTCACAAAATTGTTTACTTAAGATTACTTTTAATTCTCTTAAATATATTTTTAAAATGCATTATATCTTTGGTTGCAATGCCTAGATCTTTCAGCGAATTTTCTATGGCTTCTTATTTATTTTTCTTAATTTTTCTGAGTAGTATTGTTCAAATCAGTGTAGCTTAATGGTTAAGAGCATGGACTTAAAGTAAGATTATCCTGGTTTGAAAACTGTCTTTACCTCAGTTTTCTCATGTGTAAAATTTTCTCATATGTAAAATGGAAATATAGTACCTCTTCCACATATTATTGTGGAATAGAGTGTCAAATGATTATATATATTAATATTTATAAAGTGCTTAGAATAGTGCCTAGCACACAGTAAGCCCTCAAATGATATTAATTATTATTATCATCATTACTATATCAGTGGAATTTTGTTTTTTTAGAACTATATAGAGAATTACTTTTTTCATATAAATACTTGGCTTACCTATAGTTATTGTTTGTATTGACATACTGTTGGTTCACTATTTGTATTTTGTAGATGCTTTGTATGAGAATGCAGTTTCTGTTCTGGAAATATTTTTGCTCTGAGACTTTTCCTGTTATTCTGTTGTAGGAGTGTAGCTTCTGTGAAGACCCTCGTTTTGCTAGAACTGGAGTTTGCATTAGCTGTGATGCAGGGATGTGCAGAGCCTATTTCCATGTGACCTGCGCTCAGAAGGAAGGTCTGCTTTCAGAGGCAGCAGCAGAGGAGGTAGGTTGATTTAAGTCCATAGTTGGTGAATATGTTCATGAGACTTTTCATGACTCCATTATGTCCTACAAACAAGTATGCATCATAAAATAAATTTACGAGTTTATTCTTAAAATCTTTGTCTAGATCACAGATCTAAAACTTTAAGAGTAAACAATATATATGAGTTTCTTCAGTGTTAAACCTAACCATACATTTAGAAAACATGTTAAAAATCTTATAGTGAAATCTGACAGATAAAATGAAACATAATTCAAGGTGTTTTAAAGCATTATAATGTCAGCATATTTTATATGAGAATCTGAAATTATATTTGAGTAATAACCTTGCTCTGTTACTCTTTAAATAAAATCATTACCCTGTCTTCAGTCTTCAGTATTTGCATTTCTACTTCTTTAAATTATTTTTAATTCTAAAATTTTCCTACCGGAAATTTAGATTAAGCAATCAGTTGTTTTCAAAGTATGTATTCGGGACTCTTTAATATTCTTTCAAGGTCTTTGAGGTTAAAACTGTCTTCATAACAGTATTAAAATAGTATATACTTTTTTTGCTCCTAATTTTCTCACATGTAATAGTGGAGATTTCTAGAGATTATATAGCTATCTTCTTTAATGTCCACTATCGAGATATTAAAGAGATTTGTAAAAATGTAAAACAGTGCCACTCTTCTCACTAAATTTTTTTTGTTGTGTAAATTATAGTATTTTTCATAAAAATGTTGTTTTTGTTAACATGTAATGGCCTTACTGTTATTTTAAAAATTACTCAATTTTAACTTCTAATATGCTATCTATAAATATAACTCACATAAGCTCTTTGGGGTCTTCAAAACATTTTAATACTGTAAGGAGTCCTGAGAGCAAGTTTTGTTGATTCTTTAAGCACTTTATATAGGCAGGTAATTGAGTATTCTGTAATTCTTACTTTATATTTGGGATATATTGTTATGTATATATGTTATGTTCCATCTTTTATTGGGTAAATTTTCAGTGTCATGTAAAAATATGTTTTTTATGTTGGGCTTTCATCTTATTCCATTTATTTCATAGATAGGAAACAAAAAAGATAATCTGATGAAGAAAATTTGTTGAGCAAATTTTGAAGGATATATTTTATCAATATAGGGATCCTATTGAAATTATATTTTGGGTACATAAATCTGTTTTTGTGTCAGTCTCTGATTCTGATGAGTTGTACTTTGATTAATTGAAGAAGGGTACTAGATGAACACTGAGCATTTTCACAGCTGTTTGGTAGACACAGAGGTACAATTATAAAATAGGGTCGTGTGGATTAGTCATGGCTATAACTCAAGACGGTGGGCAAAAGTGCAGAGAGACAATACAAGTAAGACTCAAGATCAGATAAATCTCAGTGAACAGCTGGATCAGGGAATCCATAGGTTAAGGTATTACTCTCCTTCTGGCAAACTTTGAGTTTTGCCACCAGAAGGGTTCCTTTGTAGCCATTTCTTTTAGAACTTGTAGAAAGAGCTTTGCCTTTTATGCTATGGTAGTTTGGGTCTCTTTGTATAGCACCATCCATCATTATTTCTGGTAGACAGTAGCCATTTAATTAATGAAAATGTGTGAAGTAGCCATGTATGGGACAGTGGAGTATAATGGGGTCTATAGTGATTTAGAGAGTGTATCCCCATATCTAAAGGCATTCAAATTGAATTGAAACAAACAAAACACAATATTGCACTAAATAAATAGTTTGCAGTCTGTGGTCTCTATGTCTATATCTGTGGGCTAATCTGGAGAAATTTACAGGGAAAGTTAAATAAATCTGGATGTGGAAAGTAGGCCTGAGGCATTTTCCTTACCTTGCTCCCTCCCTTGATTGATTAGGTAGGAATTCTGGATTCTGGAATAATGACTTTTCTTCGCATTTGCTGTCTTGTTAAATGAACTCTTTTTGGGGAAATGATTTAAAGCATATTTACATATGTTTATGGTTTCCTCTTATAAACAGTTTATAGAATTGGAAAATCGTAAAGATTTCTGAACAGTGTTTTAAAACCCAAGACTTTGCATGAATCACTATCAATGAGGTTTGCTCTTGACAGTAAGCATTCTGTTAAAATGAAGTTCTTGGCTACTTCTCATGGTTGTACTTCTGTAGATTAAGATTTATGTAATGTATATTTGATTAAGAAACAAATTTTAAACTAAAACAGACCTACTCTTTGTGGGTACACCTTGTCTTCCGTTTCAGTTTTATGACATTCTAGAAAGCATTTTTTTTTTTATTTTTTAAAGACTCATTTATAAAGTTGGATTTCTTACTTCTTAATGGCTGTTTTATATAGGCAGTAAAAGAAAGGTTGAAAAAGAGAATAAGTACCTCAGTTTCATCCAATGACATCATACACCTTAGCCTATTTTCATGTTTTTTTATAGCCTTCTGACATAGTACTTTATCTTACTGGTGAGAATGCATTTGAAGTTTCTATTCTTTTTGATCCACTTTGTGAAAATTCTAGATTATTTAGAATATTTAACCATGTTATGTTACAACATATCTTATTATTATTAAAACTGAACTATAGCACAGGCTCAGTTATGACTGAAACTTACATTATTATGGTTCACATCATATAGTTAGACTTAAGATTACTTATATTTCATTTAAACCATATGGTAGTATGGTAGTATGATAAAGTATGATTTTGGTACTGTGAACATTATTATAATTTGTTACCATGTAGAAAATTCTCTTTGAAACAATGTAAGATAATTTATCGATTTTTTTCCCACAGCCTTTGATAATGCATTGCAATCATTCATGGATTAAATTTCAAAGGCTCAAATTAGATCTTTAGCTGTTGAACTGATGCCTTAATATTGCTAGAAGAACCAGGATGGATAGGAATGGCTCATGGTGGATCAAAAACTTTTTAAATGAATTCATCAAGAAGTTATGTTACTTAAAGTTAGACATTTTATATCAGATCTTCAGTGATACCTTTATGTGGCTGTGTTAGGCATTATTTTAAAAATTATTCTGGATGAACTCTGAGGTAGGAACATGCTTGGTTTGAGGACCAAGAAGAAGACTGGTGTGGCTGGTACAGAGTTAGGGGCTGGGGTTTGGTAAGAGGAGAGGAGGAGGTCATAGAGGTAGCAGGGAGCTACTTCCTGGAAAGGGCCTGGAAAAATATGGGGAATGACTTTGGATTTACACTCTGAGTGAGATGGAAGGCCATAAGAGTTGCATAGAGTATATATGAACCAACTGATGTTTAAAAGGACTGCCCTGATAACTGTATTGAGTACAGGCTGTAGGGAGGCAAGGGTGAAAGCAGGGAGGCCAGTTAGAACTTTTACTGTAACAGGTTTTAGGATAGAGGTAATGAGAAATGACAAATTTTCTAGGTATTTGCTGAAGGATTGTGGAATGTAACAGAAAGAGAGGGTAAAAAGGGTGACTTCTTTTTGGCCTGAGCTTCTAGTAGAATGGAGTTGTGGTTTACTGAGATGGAGAAGACTGAAGGAAGAGCAGATCTGTTGCAGGAGAAAAGGAAACTGAGGACAGTTTTGGACATGTTGAGTTCAAAATGCCTATTAGACATGTAAGTGGAGATATCAGGTAGGTTGTTGGCCATCAGAGTCTGAAGTTTAGGGAAGCAGTCAAGGCTAAAGATATAAATTTGGGAGCTGTCAGGGTATAGATAAAATATTTATGGTGAGATGACTAGATGAAATTATCTAGGTTATAAGAGTAGAAGGAGATGGGAAGAGGTCTGATGACTGTCATAGGGCTACCTCAGCATTCAACAGCATTCAAATTTGGGAAAATAAGGAGGAATCTACCAAGGAGACTGAGGAGGAGTGATCAGTGAGGTAAAAAAAAGAACTAAGAGAGGTATTTCAAAGAAGTGTTTCAAAGAGGGAGTGAGCAAATTGTGTCAAAGGAGTAAGATTAAGATTGAGAAATGACAATTGGAATTGGCAAAATGAAGGTCATTTTGCACTTGACAGGAGCTATTGGAGTGGTTGGGAGTAGTCAGTGAAAACTTAGGAATGGAATAGAATTGAAGATAGCTAATATGGACAGGCCTTTAGATTTTTCCTTTTAAGAGGAGCTTAGAAGTGGAACGACAAATGGGAGCCCAAGGAAGGTCTTTTAAGTATTTTTAAAGGATATTACAGTATGTTTAGCATGCCATTGGAGAGAAAAAATGTGTAAGAGAGATAGACTTGCTGGAGGGAAGACGGGGTGGGATATAATTGCAACTGAAGGTTAAACTTAGAGAGGAACATTGGGCAATTTATCCATAGTAACAGGAGATTAGTCAGAGGATATGTGTAGACATGCAGATAGGTTGAGGTATGTGGTGATAGGAGGTTGTGGAAGTTTTTGTTTTGTTGCTTTTCTCCTCTCTTCGAAACCCTCTCCAGTGAAATAAACAAACAAGGTCATCATCTGCAAGTTAGGAATAGGGAGGAGATATTGAAGGTTTGAGAGAGAGATAAAGCTATTCAATAATTATCTACAAAAATGGAATACAAATTAATTTGAGAATGCGTTCAGCTGCTCAGGTACAGGTACAAAATAGGGGAAGAGTTGGATTTACCTGTGCCATAGGTTTTGTCAAGCGAAGCTCGTTGAGGAAGAGAGGAACAAGCAAATCAATGTGCCATGCAAAGAAGTAATTAGAGAAGGCATGGGGAAGAGCTCCGTGGTTGGCTCACAGTGAAAACAACTGGTTACCCGAAGTCCCACCTGATGCCCTTGACACACATCTCACTGGAGAGAGGACCTAGGAACCATACCTTTGAATATAATCATCAAGGAAGGTAGCACCCATATGTCCCAGTTTCTGTGACAGCCCAACCATGACCAAGTTGCAAAACTACCACCTGTCATAGAGCTGTGTGGACGAAAGGCTCTTGGTGCTCCAGCCAGGCATCAGGGCCGTGCCTCTGAGGTGGGAGAGCCAACTTCAGAACACTGGTCCACAAGAGACCTCCCAGCTCCACGCAATACCAAACGGCAAAAATCTCCCAGAGATCTCCATCTCAACATCAAGACCCAGCTTCACCCAACGACCAGCAAGCTACAGTGCTGGACACCCTATGCCAAACAACTAGCTAGACAGGAAAACAACCCCATCCATTAGCAGAGAGGCTGCCTAAAATCATAATAAGGCCACAGACACCCCAAAATACACCACCAGACGTGGACGTGCCCACCAGAAAGACAAGATCTAGCCTCATCCACCAGAACTCAGGCACTAGTTCCCTCCACCAGGAAGCCTACACAACCCACTGAACCAACCTTAGCCACTGGGGACAGATACCAAAAACAACGGGAACTACGAACCTGCAGCCTGTGAAAAGGAGACCCCAAACACAGTAAGATAGGCAAAATGAGACGACAGAAAAACACACAGCAGTTGAAGGAGCAGGCTCAAAACACACTGGACTTAACAAATGAAGAGGAAATAGGTAGTCTACCTGAAAAAGAATTCAGAATAATGATAGTAAGGATGATCCAAAATCTTGGAAATAGAATAGACAAAATGCAAGAAACATTTAACAAGGATGCAGAAGAACTAAAGAGGAACCAAGCAATGATGAAGAACACAATAAATGAAATTAAAAATACTCTAGATGGGATCAATAGTAGAATAACTGAGGCAGAAGAAAGGATAAGTGACCTGGAAGATAAAATGGTGGAAATAACTACTACAGAGCAGGATAAAGAAAAAAGAATGAAAAGAACTGAGGACAGTCTCAGGGACCTCTGGGACAACATTAAACGTGCCAACATTCGAATTATAGGGGTACCAGAAGAAGAAGAGAAAAAGAAAGGGACTGAGAAAATTTTTGAAGAGATTATAGTTGAAAACTTCCCTAATATGGGAAAGGAAATAGTTAATCAAGTCCTGGAAGCACAGAGAGTCCCATACAGGATAAACCCAAGGAGGAACACGCCAAGACACATATTAATCAAACTGTCAAAAATTAAATATAAGGAAAACATATTAAAGGCAGCAAGGGAAAAAAAACAACACACAAGGGAATCCCCATAAGGTTAACATCTGATCTATCAGCAGAAACTCTGCAAGCCAGAAGGGAGTGGCAGGATATACTTAAAGTGATGAAGGACAAAAACCTACAACCAAGATTACTCTACCCAGCAAGGATCTCATTCAGATTCGATGGAGAAATTAAAACCTTTACAGACAAACAAAAGCTGAGAGAGTTCAGCACCACCAAACCAGCTTTACAACAAATGCTAAAGGAACTTCTCTAGGCAAGAAACACAAGAGAAGGAAAACACCTACAATAACAAACCCAATACATTTAAGAAAATGGGAATAGGAACATACATATCGATAATTACCTTGAATGTAAATGGATTAAATGCTCCCACCAAAAGACACAGGCTGGCTGAATGGATACAAAAACAAGACCCATATATATGCTGTCTACAAGAGACCCACTTCAGACCTAGAGACACATACAGATTGAAAGTGAGGGGATGGAAAAAGATATTCCATGCAAATGGAAATCAAAAGAAAGCTGGAGTAGCAATTCTCATATCAGACAAAATAGACTTTAAAATAAAGACTATTACAATAGACAAAGAAGGACACTATATAATGATCAAGGGATCGATCCAAGAGGAAGGTATAACAATTGTAAATATTTATGCACCCAACATAGGAGCACCTCAATACATAAGGCAAATACTAACAGCCATAAAAGGGGAAATTGACAGCAACACAATCATAGTAGGGGACTTTAACACCCCACTTTCACCAATGGACAGATCATCCAAAATGAAAATAAATAAGGAAACACAAGCTTTAAATGATACATTAAACAATATGGACTTAATTGACATTTATAGGACATTCCACCCAAAAACAACAGAATACACATTTTTCTCAAGTGCTCATGGAACATTCTCCAGGATAGATCATATCTTGGGTCACAAATCAAGCCTTGGTAAATTTAAGAAAATTGAAATCGTATCAAGTATCTTTTCCGACCACAATGCTATGAGACTAGATATCAATTACAGGAAAAGATCTGTAAAAAATACAAACACATGGAGGCTACACAATACATTACTTAATAACGAAGTGATTACTGAAGAAATCAAAGGGGAAATCAAAAAATACCTAGAAACAAATGACAACGGAGACACGACGACCCAAAACCTATGGGACACAGCAAAAGCAGTGCTAAGAGGGAAGTTTATAGCAATACAAGCCTACCTCAAGAAACAGGAAACATCTCGAATAAACAACCTAACCTTGCACCTAAAGCAATTAGAGAAAGAAGAACAAAAAAACCCCAAAGCCAGCAGAAGGAAAGAAATTATAAAGATCAGGTCAGAAATAAATGAAAAAGAAATGAAGGAAACAATAGCAAAAATCAATGAAACTAAAAGCTGGTTCTTTGAGAAGATAAACAAAATTGATAAACCATTAGCCAGACTCATCAAGAAAAAAAGGGAGAAGACCCAGATTAATAGAATTAGAAATGAAAAAGGAGAAGTAACCACTGACACTGCAGAAATACAAAAGATCATGAGAGATTACTACAAGCAACTCTATGCCAATAAAATGGACAACCTGGAAGAAATGGACAGATTCTTAGAAATGCACAAGCTGCCGAGACTGAACCAGGAAGAAATAGAAAATATGAACAGACCAATCACAAGCACTGAAATTGAAACTGTGATTAAAAACCTTCCAACAAACAAAAGCCCAGGACCAGATGGCTTCACAGGTGAATTCTATCAAACATTTAGAGAAGAGCTAACACCTATCCTTCTCAAACTCTTCCAAAATATTGCAGAGGGAGGAACACTCCCAAACTCATTCTACGAGGCCACCATCACCCTGATACCAAAACCAGACAAAGATGTCACAAAGAAAGAAAACTACAGGCCAATATCACTGATGAACATAGATGCAAAAATCCTCAACAAAATACTAGCAAACAGAATCCAACAGCACATTAAAAGGATCATACACCATGATCAAGTGGGGTTTATCCCAGGAATGCAAGGATTCTTCAATATACGCAAATCAATCAATGTGATACACCATATTAACAAATTGAAGGAGAAAAACCATATGATCATCTCAGTAGATGCAGAGAAAGCTTTCGACAAAATTCAACACCCATTTATGATAAAAGCCCTGCAGAAAGTAGGCATAGAGGGAACTTTCCTCAACATAATAAAGGCCATATATGACAAACCCACAGCCAACATTGTCCTCAATGGTGAAAAACTGAAACCATTTCCACTAAGATCAGGAACAAGACAAGGTTGCCCACTCTCACCACTATTATTCAACATAGTTCTGGAAGTCCTAGCCACAGCAATCAGAGAAGACAAAGAAATAAAAGGAATCCAAATCGGAAAAGAAGAAGTAAAGCTGTCACTATTTGCAGATGACATGATACTATACATAGAGAATCCTAAAGATGCTACCAGAAAACTCCTAGAGCTAATCAATGAATTTGGTAAAGTAGCAGGATACAAAATTAATGCACAGAAATCTCTTGCATTTCTATACACTAATGACGAAAAATCTGAAAGTGAAATTAAGAAAACACTCCCATTTACCATTGCAACAAAAAGAATAAAATATCTAGGAATAAACCTACCTAAGGAGACAAAAGACCTGTATGCAGAAAATTATAAGACACTGATGAAAGAAATTAAAGATGATACAAATAGATGGAGAGATATACCATGTTCCTGGATTGGAAGAATCAACATTGTGAAAATGACTCTACTTCCCAAAGCAATCTACAGATTCAGTGCAATCCCTATCAAAGTACCACTGGCATTTTTCACAGAACTAGAACAAAAAATTTCACAATTTGTATGGAAACACAAAAGACCCCGAATAGCCAAAGCCATCTTGAGAACGAAAAATGGAGCTGGGGGAATCAGGCTCCCTGACTTCAGACTATATTACAAAGCTTCAGTAATCAAGACAGTTTGGTACTGGCACAAAAACAGAAATATAGATCAATGGAACAGGATAGAAAGCCCAGAGATAAACCCACACACATATGGTCAACTTATCTTTGATAAAGGAGGCAAGCATATACAGTGGAGAAAAGACAGCCTCTTCAATAAGTGGTGCTGGGAAAATTGGACAGGAACATGTAAAAGTATGAAATTAGAACACTCCCTGACACCATGCACAAAAATAAACTCAAAATGGATTAAAGACCTAAGTGTAAGGGCAGACACTATCAAACTCTTAGAGGAAAACATAGGCAGAACACTCTATGACATACATCACAGCAAGATTCTTTGTGACCCAGCTCCCAGAGAAATGGAAATAAGAACACAAATAAACAAATGGGACCTAATGAAACTTCAAAGCTTTTGCACAGCAAAGGAAACCATAAACAAGACCAAAAGACAACCCTCAGAATGGGAGAAAATATTTGCAAATGAAGCAACTGACAAAGGATTAATCTCCAAGATTTACAAGCAGCTCATGCAGCTCAATAACAAAAAAACAAACAACCCAATCCAAAAATGGGCAGAAGATCTAAATAGACATTTCTCCAAAGAAGATATACAGATGGCCTACAGACACATGAAAGAATGCTCAACATCATTAATCATTAGAGAAATGCAAATCAAAACTACAATGAGATATCATCTCACACCGGTCAGAATGGCCATCATCAAAAAATCTAGAAACAATAAATGCTGGAGAGGGTGTGGAGGAAAGGGAACACTCTTGCACTGTTGGTGGGAATGTAAATTGATACAGCCACTATGGAGAACAGTATGGAGGTTCCTTAAAAAACTACAAATAGAACTACCATACGACCCAGCAATCCCACTACTGGGCATATACCCTGAGAAAACCATAGGTCAAAAAGAGTCATGTACCAAAATGTTCATTGCAGCTCTATTTACAATAGCCAGGACATGGAAGCAACCTAAATGTCCATCGACAGATGAATGGATGAAGAAGATGTGGCACATATATACAATGGAATATTACTCAGCCATAAAGAGAAATGAAATGGAGGTATTTGTAATGAGGTGGATGGAGTTAGAGTCTGTCATACAGAGTGAAGTAAGCCAGAAAGAGAAAAACAAATACAGTATGCTAACACATATATACGGAATCTAAGGGAAAAAAAAAAAAAAAAGGCCATGAAGAACCTAGTGGCAAGACGGGAATAAAGACACAGACCTACTAGAGAATGGACTTGAGGATATGGGGAGGGGGTGGGGTGAGATGTGACAGGGTAAGAGAGTGTCATGGACATATATACACTACCAAATGTAAAATAGATAACTAGTGGGAAGCAGCCGCACAGCACAGGGAGATCAGCTCGGTGCTTTGTGACCACCTAGAGGGGTGGGATGGGGAGGGTGGGAGGGAGGGAGATGCAAGAGGGAAGAGAAATGGGAATATATTGTATATGTATAACTGATTCACTTTGTTATAAAGCAGAAGCTAACACACTATTGTAAGGCAATTATACTTCAATAAAGATGTTTAAAAAAAAAAAAAAAGAAGTAATTAATTGATGGACCATGAAATAATCAGGTAAAGAGGGCAATCATGTGCATGGGCTCTCGGACAGTCAGAAGACAGAAAGTCTGTACATTGGAGACCTGAAAGGTGTTAAAAACTTGTTTGAGTCTTAGAGGGAGTGATCAGGAAAGATAAAAGATGATGCTCAGAGAATGATATTTTAGGCATTGAATTATGGAAAGAGTACAGAATCTAGGTCCAGTCATGGGAATTAAATGGCTGAGGTGGGGTGGATAAGAACATTGATGGTGTTGTAATTGAGAAGGTAAATATGATATGCTCCTAACTCATTATAGGATTTCAGTAAACACTTCAGTTTTATTAAGGTACCAATAAAGCATCCCTACTTTCTTAAAATTACATTGTTTTTACAAGTGCCAGTTGGTTCTCAGTGTACAAGACTCCCAGTAGTTTCTTTCAGTTTATATTCCTTTGATCTGCTGTATCAGTATTACTCAGGGAGCTTTGTTTAAAAAATATATATATTTTTTAAGATTCTAGAACAAATCATGCAATCCAGAGGTCCACAGCCTAAATTAGACCTGTAGATACATTTTTTGGATAAGAATAGTGCTATAAAAAGACAACCTTGGGTTGAGGGGCATTCCACTTTGTCACATTGCTCCTAGTCCTCACCATTTACCCCGCATCCCCCCACCCCCTCACCCCCATCATTACTTTTGTCTTATAATTTTCCAGTGTCTTTTAGGCCCCTTTGCACGTTTACGTTTACTGGTACTTTTTCTCGAGGCATTCACGTTTAAAACTCTTTGCCTTAGACCTACTGAATCACAGTCTCCAGAGTTGGGCTTTTGTCATTTCTGTTTGGAAAAGTCCTTAAGTAAATCTGATGACAGGTAGTGGTTGAAAAAGACAGATCTTAACTTACTAGCAGTGGATCTTGGGTCAGCAACTTAACCTCTCTTGTTTTCAGTTTTCTATCCATAAAATTGATATTAAAATAATAGAACCCACCTCATGTGGTAGTGTTAAAGGATAAATGAGATAGTATGAAAAAAGACACCTGAGCCTGGTACATGGTAGATATTCAGAAAAATATTTTTCCCTTTCTGTTTTCCATTGGGAGTAGGATCTTGAAAGTTTCTCTAGGCAAGTTGAAGGGACATTCCAGGTCAACCAATGCATTAATTAGGACACTATTTTGAATGGTTTAACAAAACCAAATAGCCAGTGACTTAAACAAAGAAGAAGTTGAATTCTTTCTACATTCCAGACTGATTTGATATTGGGGGAGTTTGGTTCCAGGGACCAGGTGCCTTCTTACTTGTTGCTTCATCTTCTCTTAGTCTGTTGCACTTTCTTACATGGTCAGAGATGGTTTATCACACCTTGACTGGGTTCCACCCCATTGGAAGGAAGGAAGAAAAGGTTAAGAGTAGGCAGTTTCCTTTCAAGGGTATGGTTAGGAAATTTCACAAACCTCATTGGCTGGAACTTATCACATGGCCATATCCAGATGCTGAGAGTCTGGAGCAGAGATTTTCTAGCAAGGTCGTCAAGTACCCAGTAGAAACTCAGAAGATTCTAGTACTAAGGAGAAGAAGGGGAGGATAGATATTAGAAGACTGGTTTCTGTCACAGTTAATATTTGCTTGGTATATCTGTTCCACTGTCTAAACAAGGTTAATCCCTTGGTCATTCTAGCCTTAGACTTAGGGTTTATTGTCCCCCAATCCCAAATAATGAAAACACAAAAAAAATTACTTGGGCTACCTAGTCCCTTTCAGATATCTTTTTGACCAGAGATGACTGGTCTTTTTAGCGAGTCAGAGTCTAGGTCCTAACGCTTAACTCATCTATGCAAGCATGAATCCTATCTCTGATAAGTCAATTTCAACCTTACCTACTACTTTAAAACAGTAGAATAGTTCTCCAGATCATTCTGACTACGGTTCAATGTGTTCTTTATTTCCATTAGCCTATTCTGTGACCAGGATGTAGAGTATGTTGTGAGAAAGCAACTGTGTGTGTGCGCGTTTTAATGCAATCTCCTGCCCGTGTTTTTGTATTGTGTACCTATATGAAGTAGTTATTATTAAATCTGTTTTACTAATGAGTTAACAGAGACCCAGAGATGTTTAGCAACTTGTTTGAAGCCACAAAAATCAGTAAATGGTGGAGCCAGGATTTATCTCCAGGTTTTTATATTTCCAAATTCTGTGATCACAGTGTTCACAGTGCTATATTGTGACATCTTTGGATATCACACTACAGAATTGGATCATATGCTTTTTTTTAATGTCAAGGACACTTTAGTTTTATTATTACGATGATTTCTCTTTTTGTACTTTCTCATTTGTTTCTTCTTTTCTTAGTGTCATCATTTCTCTTTGGGCTGTAAAACCCCACCTTACTAAGAGACGCTTTAACATAACTTAGATAAAAACCTATATGGATAGCTTATCTTTATTTTTTTCTTTGGGACAGACCTAAAGAATGAACTGCCTGTTACTTTGTTGGCAATCACATTGCACATTACTTTTTCTGGCTACACATTTACAATTTATTTCTATTTTTGATAGTAGATTTCTTTTATTTTTGGTACCCTACTATTTATGAATAAAAAATGTACCCATTAAGGTAGCACCATGAAATATGACTGTGAGAGAGCTGTGTTTCCATCTGAGGTTTTAGGGTTTCATGAAGAGTTAAAGGGAATATCTAAAGTGTTTTATTGACAAGGCCTGGCCTTCTTAATCCATTTTTGTCCCAGGTAGAATCTGCATGTGCATTTCTAGTCAATTAGAAGTGCCCTACTTATCTGTGTTGGCTAGTCCTGTATTTTCTAGATATACTGTTGTTTTATAATATTAATCTATGTATGCATAACTTTAATATTTAATGATGGTTTCTACCTAAGATTATTGAAATCTTATTTGTTTTAAACAGTGATTATCTGTTAGGTAACAAATATAACTAAATGGTAATACCTAAGATTTGATTTCAGTATTTTTAAATCCACAAGGCCCTTTAAAGAAAAAAATTGCTAATTTGAACTTGATATATAGGATTAAGTTTCTAAAGCAACAATTTTTATCATTATGTATAAAAATTACTTTTGTAACTTATTTTAGGAATAACCAACACTAGGATATTCTTCAAAAAGGAAATATTATCTATTATCATTGTTTTTTTATGACCCTTTGAAGTAAAAATGTTTACTTTTTCCCCCCTGTTTTTTGATATAGGATATAGCAGATCCATTTTTTGCTTATTGTAAGCAACATGCAGATAGGTTAGACAGAAAGTGGAAGAGAAAAAACTACTTGGCTCTACAATCCTATTGTAAAATGTCTTTACAAGAGAGAGAGAAGCAGCTATCACCAGAAGCACAGGTATGGATGGGATTCTTGCCAAAACTCATGTTTTTTTCTTTCAAGGTTATAGGTTTCAGGGAATTCCCTGGCGGTCCAGTGGTTAGAACTCCGCGCTCTCACCGCTGAGGGCCCGGGTTTGATCCCTGGTCAGGGAACTAAGATCCCACAAGCCACGCAGCATGGCCAAAAAAAAAAAAAAAAAATCAAGGTTATAAATTTCAGATCTCATGTGTGTTTGCCAATGACATGTGAAGTATAATTGTGAAATCTGGTTAGTTACCTAGGAAGTGGATTGTCATTAAGGTAAATGGTGAGTATAGTTTGTGGTTGAATATATTACTTGTCACCTAGTCAACAAAGCAGTCATTTGTAAAGCATGCTTCCAGTACATTAAAGAATGTGGCTTTCCCCGCACCGCGATGAAGAGTGGCCCCCACTTGCCGTAACCAGAGAAAGCCCTCGCACGAACTGAAGACCCAACACAGCCAAAAAAAATAAAAAAAAAAAAAAAAAAAAAAAGAATGTGGCTTAGAGGAAATTATTCTATCAGTGTAATATGTTGACCACATCTTTTTTCAGTCTGTTCTAATGTTCTTTTATGCAAAGAATTTGATTAGTTTGCCCATCATATAAAATGTATTTTTATGTAAATTAAGTACATTTATGGAGACTAGTGCAAGGCTAGTTGAGAAGAGAAACTTCAGCTTAATGATATTAGTTTTTGACAATTCTGATCATAGACTAGGACAGTTGTTACTAGGGGTAGACCTGGTTTATTATAACCCAAGAATTATACAGTATACCTTAAGGACTGTGGATAGATATAATTTGCCTTGATATGTGAAATTCTGGTTATCTTTACTTTTTCTAAATGTGGAAGTAAAAATCATAAGGAGTATGTTCCATTTTAATATCTTTTAAAATTTGTATACATTTCTTTTATAGGCAAGGATCAATGCCCGGCTTCAGCAATATCGTGCCAAAGCAGAACTAGCTCGATCCACCAGACCCCAGGCCTGGGTTCCAAGGGAAAAATTGCCCAGACCACTCACTAGCAGTGCTTCGGCCATTCGTAAACTTATGCGGAAAGCAGAACTAATGGGGATCAGCACAGATATCTTCCCAGTGGACAATTCAGATACTAGTTCTAGTGTGGATGGAAGGAGAAAACATAAGCAACCTGCTCTCACTGCTGATTTTGTGAATTATTATTTTGGTCAGTATGGACACTGATGCATGCACATTTTCATTGATGACAATTTGCCGATGGAGATTTTGATATGCTGTCAATTTTTAGAAATTTACTAGCAATGTTACATATATCAAGTAAACGCATGTTTATTTTCCTAATAAGTTGTGGGTTGTTGTAAAATGCTAAGTTAATTTGTGAATAGAGTTAAAAGTGTTTTGAATAATGTAGATTTATCCATGTGATCATCCCTATGGCTAGCTTCTTCCTTTGTGTACTTTGTATATCAGCTTTTATTTTCTACTAAAGTAAAATTGGATATTTAATTTAAATAGAGAGAAATATGCGCATGATTCAAATTCAAGAAAATATGGCTGAACAAAAGAATATAAAGGATAAATTAGAGAATGAACAAGAAAAGCTTCATGTGGAATATAATAAGGTAAGTTGGCTATAAAACAAACGACATAATATATTACATCTTATTGATGATTTCTTTTGTGATTTTATAACATTTTTATTTATGTTTTATTTTGAAATTCCTCTGGAGTTTTTACAACTTGCCTACAATTCCGACCCCTCATTATTTTCATTACCATCACTAACACTTACTGAGTACTTTCTATGTGCCAGGCACAATTTTGAGCACTTTTACTTGTATTAACTCATTTAATTCTCATTTCAGCTTTATAATATGGTTTAGGATTACTGCTCCCATTTTCAGAGTAAACTGAGTCCTAAACAGGGGAAGTAATTTGCCCAGGCTAACATAGGTAGTCAAGTCATAGAGTTGGGGTTTGAGGCCCAGCAGTCTGACTCCATTCCTTATTCCTAACCACTGTATTGTGGAACTTCTCTTTCTAAGTTGTAGAAAACTTTAAAACCTATTTTGAAATTACTGTTTTTTTCTTGAATTGTTTGTTACTTTTGATTAAAAAAAAAAAGAAACTCCTAATTTAAATTTCCCTTCTACTCCTTCATTCTAAAGATGAGGAAGATCAAAAAGAAATATATAAAAGCAAGTTGTGACTAAATATTAGGTAATAAGTAACACGAGCATATAAAACCAAGATTGACTTATTGATAAATAATATTTTAAGTGATAAAAAAATTTGTAGGAAGTAAATTTCCAATAATCAGCCACGCTGTATTGAAAAGAGTACTGGGATTCAATTCAAAAGACCTAAGGATTCTTGCTTGTCTTATAATTTTGGCTAAGTCACGAAAACCTGGTGATCCTTAGTTTTCTCATTGGGAAAATGGTGGGAGTGCGTCTTGATAGACTCATAAGGATTAATTAGCAGAATGTTTCTGAAATTATATAGTAAACTATAATAGAATATATAAATGTAGGCATCATTATTATCATTAGTAAAAATGGTAACATAAAACAAAATGCTTACATTTTGTTGGTGCTGCTTAAATAATTGGAGACCCTCATTTTTCAATGTATTGTATTTGAATGTGTTAAAAATATATGGACTATAAATATAGATATTTTTGGACATTTATTAATAAATTATTTACATTTTCACATATTTTACTGTGTATTTTAATGGTTTACTAATTTGAATTATTTACATTGTAGCTGTGTGAATCTTTAGAAGAACTACAAAACCTGAATGGAAAACTTCGAAGTGAAGGACAAGGAATATGGGCCTTACTAGGCAGAATCACAGGGCAGGTTAGTTTCTTTCCAATTGCTATCTCTTTCTCTTCTTGCTCTCTATATGATTTCAAAGATCAGAACTCTAATACAACTGTCGCTTCACTAACTAAAGAATTCCATTTAATCAGGGCCAACTAATCCTCTGGGATAATGATTCCTGCCTGAAGTACATCTAGAGCTTTGGAAGCTGCCTACTGAGAACTTGTAGCTTAATTTGGTTGTTTTAACAGCTATCTTGTTTGCAGATTTTTTCATTTGCTCTAACTGATTGACCTGTCGTTTGTGATGAAGCTAAGATTTGAAGCATGAGTTACTTCTACCATATTCTTCCACCTCCAATGTAGGGGTTTTAGATTCCTTGCCACATTTCTTCTGTCCTGTTCTTGTGCTATAATTAGTTCTTTTTTTTTTTTTTTTTTTGGACCGGGGGGTGTGTGTAAAATTTAAACGGAAAACTGGAGAGATTTATTTTCATGTTGATTTGGTTTTGAACTGCGTAAGAAATGGTTTTTGAAACTTTAATGTTAAAGTGTAGTTTTTCTCCTTCAGTAGCTATTATTGTAGTTATGAAAAAAATTAACTTTATCCTTGAACATATTTAGCCTTTTATAGTTCTTGGTATTGAAAAGAAGAATCATTGCCAAATGGATTTCTTTGAATGCTTTTTTTTTGGTACTGTGTACATAATTCTTAAATTAAGAATTCATTTGAATAATTTCAGTTATTTTTTTAAGGATGATGGAGACTCACTGTGGTCCTTTCACTATGAAAATAGTTTTGTTTGTGAAGGAAGGTTTTCAAAGAACAGATATTTTTCATTGTACTTGTTTTAAAGGTTTACAAAGAGTCAAATTCATTAAACAATTTGTGTAGACATATTATTTTAGAAGGTAATGCATACTGATATGTATTGTGCCATGCTGGCTTTGAAGATGCTGCTTTTGTGAACAAGGTGTATGTGGCTTATATTTTATAATGAATAACATAATATAAAAGGTGAGAATGAATAGTCGCATATGGAGAATTGACCTTTGTTTCTATTGTTAGGTTGTTGATGAATTTTTGGAAGATTATGGTGTTTTATATTTTATATTTAGATAAGTTAATATTGAATGCAAGCCTATTATTAGTTTATTTGGCAAGCTAGCATTATCTTTTGGCTTGGTTTGCAAGTTTGTCTCATAAGAATTTCCTATTTAGTATAAAACATTATCTACTATAAAAGAGCATTTTCATTTATTAAATCACTTGTAACAGAAGCGCATGCATTTCCTTGTGCAAATGTAAAATACACAGCAGAAGTAGAATTCATTTGTACCACTTGCAGGACACTTTTCCAGTTGGTTAAACAGATGCCAGCCCACCGGGCCACTAAGAAATGACTTTGATAGATGGTTGCTGTCTAGGAAGCCAGCATACTACTGATTAGTAGAAACCCAAAGAGAATCTACTTCGCTTTGTGGAGAGTTTGGTCCAATAAGATAATTTTTCTAATTAACCTTTGGAGCACCAGTGTAGCTGGGATGTTGAGGAAAATAAACGGCCTCAATATTCTTTTTGTCAAGTGTACTTTTTTTTTTTTTAAGTTCTTAAATTCTTGTCCTTGTCTTTCATTTTTAAAGCTAAAGTAGAAGTTTAATTTTCATAATGTTTTAGTGGTCCACTGAAAATCGATGAAAGTATGTTATTATAGGCTTCTAGCAGCAGTGACTGAGACAAAAACTCATTTTAGTCCTTTTTGCCAATGTAAAAGCTTGTAAAAGATTTCCCCCTCACAATCCTAGCATATTAGTTGACTTGAGCGGTGCATAGAGGAAAGTTGTTTTATATTTTTTCTTTAAAACAAAATAAACTGCATTTGTTCAAATCAATAGAAGTTGAACATACCGGCAATTTTGCGAGCACCCAAGGAGAGAAAACCAAGTAAAAAAGAAGGAGGCACACAAAAGACATCTACTCTTCCTGCAGTACTTTATAGGCAAGTAATGAAATTATGATAGATTAATATTGTGTATTTTTTTTTCATTTTTAAAAATATTATTTATTTTTGGCTGCATTGGGTCTTGGCTGCTGCGTGTGGGCCTCTCATTGCGGTGACCTCTCTTGTTGAGGAGCACGGGCTTTAGGTGTGCAGGCTTCAGTAGTTGTGGCACACGGGCTCAGTAGTTTTGGCTCGCAGGCTCTAGAGCGCAGGCTCAGTAGCTGTGGTACACGGGCCTAGCTGCTCCACGGCATGTGGGGTCCTCCCTGACCAGGGCTTGAACCCATGTCCCCTGCATTGGCAGGCGGGTTCTTAACTACTGCGCCACCAGGGAAGCCCTTGTGTATTTTTAAACTAATACTTTTTAGTAACAAGATGCTTCAGATATTTGCGAATAAGTTATGTTTATATTGGAATTTAAGTTAAATGCATTTGAAGTTCATTTTATTAAAACCATCAAAGATGCTTTCCAGATTGAATGATGATAGAAGAGATTTTGCTCCTCTTTTAATGACAAGCTAAATCACTCTTTGTATCCTTTAAGTAACCGGGGCTATGTGTGCATATGTTCCATGGAAATGAACTGTCCTCTTTGGGGAATTGGAAAGTGACTTTAAATAATGTAGATGATTATTTTCTTAAATAGTTTAAATGATATGTTAGATAAATGGGCATTTATATTTTATTTTACTTGAATGAGTTTTAGAGGTTTACATGTGTTTTTAGGTAGTGATGGGTATTATAATATAGCTTGAACTACTGCCTTTGCACAGTGGTGGATAATGAAGATAAGTTTTAGATTTGAATCTGTCTACATTTTTTTCTCTCTTGGCTCAGTTGTAATAATTTCATTCTCCCAAGTATTTTTGTTCTTGGCTCAGTATTTTACAGTATTCACCATTATAGCAATTTTACATAGTTATTAAGACTTCTTTCCATACTTCAGTAGGTTTGGATCTCACTATTTTTTCCATGTAACTGATGATATTAATTGAGAAAAGTCTAGAAGATGCTAGTATATGTTTGTGTGTATACATACACAAATCTATCTATTCACATACACAAGTATGTATGCTTATGTAAATTTATAAATATTCTCCCCACAACCTCTTCCTTTCTCAGAAATAGCAGCAATAGCAACAATATCAGTCTCTATAATTACTTTCTCTTCTTGGTTGGAGGCTCTCTCCATAGGTAATAGCAGATAACTTCCTTGAACTGTGGAAGCCCACTAGTGTTTTAGTGTACTTTATGAAGACTAGCACATTCTCAGTCTAGCTTTTCCAAATAAAATTGGTTCATTTGGAACCATCAGGCATATCACTTATGCTCCTGACTTTTTATCACTACAGTTCATTTTTATTTCAGAATATGCTTTTAAGTAATTTTCCATTTTTACTCTGAGCCACTTTGAGACCCAGTACTGGTCGTTGTTGTCATTGTTGTATATGTGTGTATGTGATCTTTTTTTCTAGGATTATTTAAAAATTCAAACATCATTGCTGTTTCTGTATATGTATGGCTCTTTTAGGTTCTCAACAACTTTTTCCTCAACCTTCACATTCTTAATATAAATATACCCTAGATTTTTAGGTCATGGTGTTTGTGCTCTCAGGAGTAGTTAACTTGTCCTTTTGCACAAGAAAAGTTGGATTTCTTAAGAACAAACAAAAATCTAAAATAACAGTAACAGGGACTTTCCTGGTGGTCCAGTGGTTAAGACTTCACCTTCCAACACAAGGGGTGTGGGTTCGATCCCTTGTCGGGGAGCGAAGATCCCACATATCTCGTGGCCAAAAAACCAAAACATAAAAAAAAAACAACAAAAAAAACCTGGAAGCAATATTGTAACAAATTCAGTAAAGACTTTAAAAATGGTCCATATAGTAAATAAATAAGATAACATAATGTGACATAACAGTAACAACAATAGTAAAACTTCCCATTCTTTATAATAAATAATCAATTGGTATATTTTTAAGACTCAAAGTCTGATTTTGTAAAGAGACTTATATATGTAGCTTATTTACATGTTGAAAGTTCTTTGAAAGATTTATAATTAATGGTAGAAAATAAACTGAATTTTGTTTGTAAAGTAACTTTTGTAGTTTTAGAGAGGTAGAAAATTGAAAGTTTTTTTGTTTAATAATTTGTTTCTAGAAAAAAATTGGTCTAATGTTAAATGGGTTTTAAAGTGATAATTAAAATTAAGATAAAGACAACGTTAACATAAGTATCTAACGTATGCCCTTCTCTGAAAAGTATGACACCAGCAATATTTAAATTTATACTAGATCCAGGCTACTTTTCTACATTCTCAAAAGTATATAGAACTAATAGTTATTGACATTATAAAAAGACATGTTATGAAAAAATATTTCATTTCAATAAAAGAAAAGTTAATATGGTGAAATTTTGAAATTTTAAACATATGCTATAAGTTAACTGTTCACTATGATGATTATTATTCTAATCCTTTATTTGCTGCCTTTATTCAAAGTTGTGGAATTTGTAAGAAGAACCATGATCAGCATCTTCTTTTATTGTGTGATACCTGTAAACTCCATTACCATCTTGGATGTCTGGACCCTCCTCTTACAAGGATGCCAAGAAAGACCAAAAACAGTTATTGGTAAGTAAAATGGAGAGGATTTAGATGTTAGAACTGCTTTGCTCTTAGTTTCAACAGTGTAAGTGTTATATCATATTGCTTCATATAAAGTTTTCAGTAAGTTTTTAATTGATATTTTTATAATTTTTTCCAATTTTATTGAGATATAATTGACAGTTAAAAATTGTGTAGTTTTAAAAATAAACAAATGGGACCTAATGAAACCTAAAAGCTTTTGCACAGCAAAGGAAACCATAAACAAGATGAAAAGACAACCCTCAGAATGGGAGAAAACATTTGCAAATGAATCAACTGACAAGGGATTAATCCCCAAAATATACAAGCAGCTCATGCAGCTCAATATCTAAAAAACAAACAACCCAATCCAAAAATGGGCAGGAGACCTAAATAGACATTTCTCCAAAGAAGATATACAGATTGCCAACAAACACATGAAAGAATGCTCAACATCATTAATCATTAGAGAAATGCAAATCAAAACTACAATGAGATATCATCACACTGGTCAGAATGGCCATCATCAAAAAATCTACAAACAATAAATGCTGGAGAGGGTGTGGAGAAAAGGGAACCCTCTTGCACTGTTGGTGGGAATGTAAATTGATACAGCCACTATGGAGAACAGTATGGAGGTTCCTTAAAAAACTAAAAATAGAACTATCATACGACCCAGCAATCCCACTACTGGGCATATACCCTGAGAAAACCATAATTCAAAAAGAGTCATGTACCAAAATGTTCATTGCAGCTCTATTTACAGTAGCCAGGACATGGAAGCAACCTAAGTGTCCATCAACAGATGAATGGATAAAGAAGACGTGGCACATATATACAATGGAATATTACTCAGCCATAAAAAGAAACGAAATTGAGTTATTTGTAGTGAGGTGGATGGACCTAGAGTCTGTGATACAGAGTGAAGTAAGTCAGAAAGAGAAAAACAAATACCGTATGCTAACACATATATGGAATCTAAGAAAAAAATGGTCATGAAGAACCTAGGGGCAAGACGGGAATAAAGACACAGACTTACTAGAGAATGGACGTGAGGCTATGGGGAGGGGGAAGGGTAAGCTGTGACAAAGTGAGAGAGTGGCATGGACATATATACGCTACCAGATGTAAAGTAGATAGCTAGTGGGAAGCAACTGCATAGCACAGGGAGATCAGCTCAGTGCTTTGTGACCACCTAGAGTGGTGGGGTAGGGAGGGTGGGAGGGAGGGAGATGCAAGAGGGAAGAGATATGGGGACATATGTATATGTACAGCTGATTCACTTTGTTATAAAGCAGAAACTAACACACCATTGTAAAGCAATTATACTCCAATAAAGATGTTAAAAAAAAATTGTGTAGTTTTAAGGTTTACAACTTAATGATTTGATATATATATGTATACATTATGAAATAATCACCACAATCAAGCTAATTAGCATAGTCATCACCTCACATAGTTACCAGTTTTTTGTGGTGAGAACATTTCAGACATAAATATTTATTATAGCATTATATGAATAAAGATGTAGCAGTTTTTTGATAAATGAATTTTAAGTTAATTGAGGCTATTTTGGTATCGTAGCAATAGTTTCTTAAAGCATGAATTCTGTTTAGTGTGTTTATAGTTCTCTTGCTTTATTATACATTTTTTTAAATGCTTTAATTTTGTTTTGAAATTGAATGAATTTATCAAGAATTTGCCTCCATATTCATGCTTTTATTTGTAATTTAGTATTTTATTTCTAAATTAGTGTCACCTAAGGCTTTACTTCTGGTACTTGTCATTTGTGCTAGTTGTATATTTAAGTTCAGCCATTCTTTGCAAATCTAGAAACATTTGACATATGTTTCTGAATTATTTTTTTCATTAACTTAGGCATGTTGAATCACTACAGATGTTTGATAAAAGCTTATGATATTTATAAGTTTTATTCTCAATTTTAGTCCAAGGAAGAGACAGATGTTCAAATTCTAATAGATTGATTCCATACAGGAAGAATATAGGCCACGGAAAGCTTTGGAATGAACTTGACTCTTCTTATTATACAAACTTTATACAAATTCTAGTTTTAGAAAAGACTGGGCCCCAGATTTTTAAATGGTAATCTATACAAAAAGGTGTGTATTCTTCAAACACATTAAAGCAAGTTTTCTGACCTCATTGTTTTATTTCCTAAACCTACCTCTGTTCATTTCATTAAGAAGCTCACATTCTTTCACCATTTTCACATGATTGCTTTTTCATAGTGTTCTTTTATCAGTTTGTCTTGAGCCAGTCATACTGATCAACTCTTTTTCAAATATAGTGGAATGTATTACTTTTGATACGTGTGTGCTTTTGAAACCAGAATTTAAGAGAAACTTGCTGTCGCTTATTAGAATGCCAGCAGTGTTAATAAACATCCTATGTGGGTTTCTAAATTGAAAGCCAGTTTGGTAGTCTCCAGGGCCAGGGAGCTTTGTCATGATCTTGGAAGTGGAGATATGCATTTCTCTTCTTAAATGAGGTTATTAATTTGTCTAATCCCACTGTGCTTGCAGAGCTTTGTTTTCCAGTGTGTAAGAGTTTCTGGAAGAATATCAGATGAAAGTGCATAGCCTGGGATGTTTTAGTGAAAGCTCCCCCCAGAGAACCTAAACTACTTAGGGTTCTATGCATTAGTTGCAATGTTTTAAAGTAAAAGTAGAAGCTAATATTGCAGCAAAGTGAAGTCTTCACTATCTTGTAGCTTCTAGTGATCAAATTTCCTTTAGCCTCTAAAATCAACTTAGCTTTGCTTAGCAATTAATTGGATGTATTATTTTTGGAGTAATTTTTGGAGAATATTTTTTTCTTCAGTGCTCTCAAATGTGGGAGGCAGTTTTTACTTTTTGCTTTTTAACATTTCCAGTTTATTTTTGAAATTATATTAAAGATAATAAATACTAAAAAAAAACTTCACCTCCTACATACTTTACCATTAACTATGCTTTTTAGTTTATTTAAATCTATTGTATATATATGTTAGAAAAGCTGTGTAATGGTGTGCTACTACATCTTATCCCCATTTCGTGCATGATAGCTTGAAATTGACCACAGGTAGGAGTATTCCTACCACAGAAATTGGCAAAAGCTACAAATTAGGACTTTTGCCCATATTTACCATCACACCGTTGCCTAATTTCTGCTTTAATCTCTACCTTAGTTTTCAGTCTTTTACTTAGGGAAAGAGGTCCTGTTACTGGATCCTTATTTCATGACTAAGCCCTAGTTTGGGGCTTAAATTTCTACAGAGCCCACTGGTATACATTTCTGATGTCACCAGTTTCTGCTTTTGCTGTCTTTATGCTATGCAAGCCTGTGTTAACACCCTTACTGCTATATCCCCCTTATGTTTGCTGCCAGCTAGAGTTACTATGCAGTATGTTGCTTTAATTCTCAAATACCATATTCTGCTCGATAGACTATTCTAAGCAACTGCTATCCAGCTCTTTCTTCCAATATCAGCATTGCTTTCCTGAAGATACTAGTTCTAGATCTGGATGCTTTCTGTTTGGTCCATTCCACAATAGTTCACAGCGCTATGCTGGACTGAGTTAAGATATGTGACAGGAAAGAAGAGATGGATAAAACTACAGAAGTAATTATTGGTAGAGAATAGGGAACTTGAGTGAGTTCATGTTAGATAGACTGTTCAGTGAAATAGAAGTAGTCTGTTGAGAGGGAAAGGACCTGGGATGATAATGGGGGCTTGAGAAGAGAGGAAATAGTTTGCACGAGCTACTGTGGGAAAAAAATCAGAGATAACTGACTTGCTGAGGCTATATAGCAAGAATGTTCAGTGAATTTGTTTAGTAAGTGTGATTAATTGATTTTTCTCCAGTAATGCTGAGCTGCCCAGGAGGAGGAGAGGGGAAAACCCAAGGACTTCTTAGGTTAGATTAGAGATGGGTAAATCAGATGAAGAAGAATATTAGGTGGGGGGGGTAGAGGGACTAGTAAAGGTGTAATCTAGGCTCTGTTTTGTTTGTACCTACTCCCAGTGTTTGAAATATATTTTGTTTCACTTTTAGTTTATGTTATCTTGGTTTTTTTTTTTTAATTAATTTATTTATTTTTAGCTGTGTTGGGTCTTTCATTTCTGTGCGAGGGCTTTCTCTAGTTGTGGCAAATGGGGGCCACTCTTCATTGCGGTGCGCGGGCCTCTAACTATCGCGGCCTCTCTTGTTGCGGAGCACAGGCTCCAGATGCGCAGGCTCAGTAGTTGTGGCTCACGGGCCTAGTTGCTCCGCGGCATGTGGGATCTTCCCAGACCAGGGCTCGAACCCGTGTCCCCTGCATTGGCAGGCAGATTCTCAACCACTGCGCCACCAGGGAAGCCCGGTTTGTTTTTTAAAATATATAATTTTGAACACTACCTTACATTCTTTCTAAGACAAACCTGGTAAGGTATAAATAAATAGTAAGGGTTTGATTCGTTAGAGTAGTTCAAATAGTAAATACTTATTTTAATTTTGGGGTACTAATCTTATGTTTCCACCACCCATCTGATCAGAATTTGTCTTGCATTTTCTAATTATTTAAAGAATATTATGAAGAGTATTACTTGACAGAGAATTGAGTAATATTACTTAAAAAATATTACTCAGCATAATGTCCTCAAGATCCATCCATGAAAAAAACTGTGGTGTGAAATCTTTGAAGACTGAAAGAGGTAATTTGTAAAAGAAAAAAAAGTAAATCATAAAGTATTTATAATATTTGGGAAATAGAGTGTTACTAGATTTATTACGTTTAAAAATTCATAAAATCGTTTTTTCTTTTATCCTTTTATTCTCTGGATATACTTTTATTTATTCTTTTAAGACAAAAAGAAAATATGTAGCACAAACCCTTCTATGAAGAATTTTGCAGGTAGTTTTTTCCCGTGTTTGTCTTCATAATTTGTCTTCCCTTTCTCCCATTAACTCTTTTTTTTTAATTGAGATATAATTGACATTTAACATTTTATTAGTTTTAGGTGTACAACGTAATGATTTGATATAGGTATATTGTGAAGTAATTACCACAGTAAGTTTAGTTGACATCCATCACCAAACAAATTTTTTTTTCTTGTGATGAGAACTTTTAAGATCTACTTTGTTAGCAACTTTCAAACATACAGTGTAGTATTATTAACTGTAGTCACCATGCTGTACATTACATCTCAGGACTTATTTATTTTGTAACTGGAAGTCTGTCCCTTTTGACCACCTTTACCCATTTTGCCCACCCCCTCCACTTGCCTCTGGCAACCACCTGTCCATTCTCTGTGAGTTTGTTTTTGTTTTTAATATTTCACATATAAGTGAGATTATACAGTATTTGCCTTTGACTTATTTCATTTAACATAACGTCCTCAAGGTCCATCCATGTTGTTGCAAATGCCAGGATTTTCTTCTTTTTTATGGCTGAATAATACTCTATTGTATATATAGACCACATTTTCTTTATACGTTTATCTGTTGATGGACACAGGTTGTTTCCATGCCTTGGCTATTGTAAATAATGATGCAGTGAACATGGGAGTGCAGATATCTTTTCAAGATAGTGATTTCATTTGCTTTGGATAAATACCCAGAAGTGGAATTGCTGTCTCATACGATAGTTCCATTTTTAATTTTTTGAGGAATCTCCACATTGCTTTTCAGAGTGGCTGTACCAGTTTACATTCCCAGCAGTGCATGAGGTTTCCCTTTTTTCCATATCCGCAGCAGCACTTGTTATCACTTGTCTTTTTTATGACAGTCATTCTAACAGGTTTGAGGTGATATCTCATTGTAGTTTTGATTTGTATTTCCCTGATGTAGTTTTCTATAGGCACCTTTGAAGATTTCCCTCTAAAAAGTGGGGAAAGCATGGGAAAAGGCTTAGAAATAAGAAAAAAAAAACTATGGTATGAAATCTTTGAAGACTGAAAGTGGTAATTTATAAAGGAAAAAAAAGTAAATCATAAATTATTTATAATATTTGGGAAATAGAGTGTTACTGGATTTATTATGTATTATTAAAAATTCATAAAATCTTTTTTCTTTTCCTTATGCAAATTAAATATTCTATAGATTAAATTAGTATTCTTCCTTGTTTTAGCATTATACAATAAAAATTATTTTTCTTTAGTAATTAAGCTTTTTAAAACCTCCTTAGGTAATTATTCTGAACATAAGTTGTAGTGTAGGGTGCTGGGGATCAAGAAGGTACAGCAAATTGAGGAAAATCTCTTAGTATTTCAGTATGAAGGTAGTGCTTTGTCATAAATTCCTTACCTGAATTTTCATTATTTATACTTTAAAAATCCATTTTTAATTAATGGAATTTTTTGATTACATAAGGTTATCTTTAGTACTATGCATAGGAATTATAGATGTTATAGATTCTCTTCCCTAATAGAATATATTAAGTAAAAATATACAGGATTAAGGTGAGTTTAGCTAAATTCATAGATAATAGCAGCTTAATGGATTATTTTTTTCTATTTTTTTATTAATTAATTTATTTTTTAGTGGATTACTAAAAGAAGCCAGGTATGTGTTTTGATATTATGAAAGATAATTATGACTTTCCCCCAAATATTTGTAACTCCATGGAATTGGACAAGCCATGGCTTTATCCTCAGTTATTATTTTTTAGGATCTTGTGTACCGGTTAATGTAGCAGAGATGCTTTTTCATATCTTAAAGGCTATTTATAAGATGAAGACTATAGGGACTTCCCTGGTGGTCCAGTGGTTAAGACTTTGCCTTCCAGTGCAGGGGCGGGTTTGATCCCTGGTCAGGGAGCTAAGATCCCACATGCCTTGAGGCCAAAAAACCAAAACATAAAACAAAAGCAATATTGTAACAAATTCAATAAAGACTTTAGAAATGGTCCATGTCAAAAAAAACAAAACAAAAAAAGAAGATGAGGACTATAGAGTTTAACAGATTGCTGAAAGAGTTGCAGGTAGTGTTTTCATCTGTGTTGGCTTTTTGTACTGCAGGTATCATGTGGCAGTTGTCTTGAAATAGGAATAGATAAATTTCTGCTTTGGCAGTTACATTTTGTTTAGATTTTTCTGAGTTGTTCAGTGTTTTGTGGTTTTCAGAGCATAACATTTCTATTTGAGTGCTCTAAAGCAAGTTTCTTTGTCACCTAAATGTATTACTTTTGGTGGGGGTGAGAATGAGCATGAGAAGTTGGAGAAAGGTTACTGACAAAGGTTATAGTTACAAAATGAGAAACACAGGGGAAACAATGGAAATAATGGAAATAATGGAAATGAGATGTCCATTTTCCTGGAAATGAGGTTCTCCTCCATCCGCAGGGCTTGCTATGTTTTGTTATTTATTTGTTTGTTTGTTTTTATTGTAGCGGGCTGTCTTTGTGCTGGGTAACAGCCTGAAGTGTAAACTTACGATTTTCTCATGTCTTTTCTGTCTTGCCTTTCCCTGGGCAAGTGTGGTCATTTAAAATTTCTTCCCATATATGCCTTTTCTTTTGAAGGTCCTAGTCTTTAATGTCTGGTTCCCAAAAGGGGAAAAAGAAAAATGAAGGTGGGGGGTAAAGGGTACCAGTCTTCTAAGTGCTGGAAGTCACTTTAGAACAATGGGTGGGGTTTGCAATAATAGGAGGGGTCACCCACCTCTTTGTCTGCCATCATGTGATGAGAAGCAGCAACCAGTGATCAGAGCACAGATCCCCAATATTTGGAGGACAGGGTTCATTTTGTCCAACCTGGCTCCTAAAAGCTGTGACATGCTGCTGCAGGAACATGTGCACAGCTGTCTGCCATGTGGCTTAGGATGGGGGATAGGTAGCTGCTACTGTACTAAGCTGAAATTGACCAAAATTAACTGTAATTTACCTGTGCCAGCCTTTCCCTGGAAGTTGCAAGCCTTCAGTAGACTCCAGAGCTCCAAAATAGATAAGTCAGACAGATTCTGCTAATGTAATTGTTGTCTAGGTTGAGATGCAGATTCCTATTGCTTTCTGTTCTGCCATCTTCCCCCCATATTTTTAAAAACTCTACTTTTTAAAATTAATTAATTAACTTATTTATTTTTGGCTGTGTTGGGTCTTCGTTACTGCGCATGGGCTTTCTCTAGTTGCCGCGAGCGGGGGCTGCTCTTAGTTGCGGTGCGCGGGCTTCTCATTGCGATGGCTTCTCTTGTTTTGGATCACGGGCTTGAGGTGTGCGGGCTTCGGTAGTTGTGGCACACAGGCTCGGTGGCTGTGGCTTGCAGGCTCAGTAGTTGTAGCGCACAGGCCTAGCTGCTCTGTGGCATGTGGGATCTTCCCTGACCAGGGCTCGAACCCGTGTCCCCTGCATTGGCAGGCGGATTCTTAACCACTGTGCCACCAGGGAAGCCCTAAAAAGGCTACTTTAATACATTCTTTTCATAAATAAATTTATATTTTTTCTTTTATACGTAGTATAGGCCAACAACCAAAATGATCCATTTATTTTTGTTCAGCACTTCTTAGAGTCTGTTTTTACAGAACTTCCTTAGTTGGTATATTCAGCACAGCTTGCCATTAATTAAGATTCAAGGATATTATAGCTGTGACAAGACGTAGAGTCAGGGTCAATGAATGACTTTGATTTTCTGGTGTCACAGTGTATGTCGCTTAAGGAAAAATCATGATTTCCTAATGGAAACTATCTTTTTAATCAGTACTGGGCCTCTTATGTTGGTTCACTTAAACATGTGGCAGTATTACATGTGTTTTTATTATACTTATTAGGGATACATGGAATTGCTTGATGCATTATACTTATTGTTGTTTCTCTTACAGGAATGTATGTGCTTTTCTGTATGTATAGTCTTTGTATACCCTATGGTCACATGTTCCTGTGCATATTTTCATACATTCTAAACATATACCTGAATTTTGTATTTATAGAAAACATAGCTAATGCTGGAAGGTAAAAATAAATGTATGAACTTATATTTTTTTCTTTATGTAGGCAGTGTTCAGAATGTGACCAGGCAGGGAGCAGTGACATGGAAGCAGACATGGCCATGGAAACCTTACCAGATGGGACCAAACGATCAAGGAGGCAGATTAAGGAACCAGTGAAATTTGTTCCACAGGATATGCCTCCAGAACCCAAGAAGATTCCAATAAGAAACACGGTAATTTATTCCCTAGTTATCATAACCATTACAAAATTCTGAGGTCAAAATTTAAGGGGTGAGAAAGACAAAGGGTAAACATATACTCAGTAGCCAATGAAAGAAACATGTGTATTGCTATTGGTTATTCTTAAAAGTTTATTTTATATTATGAAATATACCAATCATACATGAGAATGTACAGTTTTTATATTCAACATAAAGCATAATAATAATGAAGGCCCATTGTGTTCACAAACCCACTTCAAAAACAGAATATTACCAAAGCCTTTGAAGTCACCTTTGAATTCCTCAGTACTCACTTCACCATCCATCTAGCCCAGAGGTCACCTCGTTTCTCAACTTTGTACTTCTCATTCACTCCTTTTTTAATACGTATTGATATGTATGTATATATGCATTCATAAATAATACATAGTTTTTCAGGGTTTGAACTTTGTATAAATGGAGTCAGACTTTTTTCCTGTTATTTGATACTTTGACCAACATTATCTTGATTTGATTCACACACGCTGATCTGTGTAATTGTAGTTCATTTGTTTTCACTAATATGTAGTTTTTTATTGAAACAATAGATCATAATTAATTTATCTTTTATATAGTTTGGCAGTTTTGTTGTTTCCATCTTTTTACTTTTATAAACAACTCATTTTTAAATATCTCTCTAAATGTCTCCTGCAGCATGGTAACAGGGAGATAGGGTATATAGCAAGACATGGATTTGCTTAGTTACAGGATATCTGCATCTTCAGTTTTGCTAGGTAATTCCAGTATTTTCCAAACCAGTTTACACTTATACCAGTAATGAATAAGTGGTATAAGTTTTGCTCCCAAACATGTTTTGTCCAATGTTTTAATGCTTTCCAGTGTGATCCATGTAAAATAGTACATGGACATTTTATTTTGCATTTCCCTCAACACTTAGATGACTTAGAGCATGTATTTGTATATTTTTGGTCAGTTGTATTTCCTCTTCTAGGATATGTAGTGCAAGTCTTATTCAGCTTTTCTATCAAGTTGTTAGCCTATTTCTCATTGAAAATTCTTTGAGGTCAGAGTTATTACCAGGTGCCTGGGAGCTCTACCAACCTAAGACCATTTTAAATAAAAGTTTGGCATGTGTGTCTCTTCTATTACATGAGTAGTGTTAATTTCTACTCCAAACCCATGAGGGGTGGCTTGCAGTTATGAATCCTTAGGGGAGACATTTTTTACCTTCTTACCTTGAGCCAAGGCAGGCACATTTAAAAAATCTGCCTTCCCCTGAGGGAGATGTAAATATGTTTTTTAGGGTTAGTTATCATCATTCATTTGTTTTATCTGTTTGGTTTTAGAGAGTCTTAATTTTTTTCTCCTTAAACTAACAGTTTTCTCAAAAGTTTTTTTTAATCTGTAGTAACTGTCTATATTACAATATAATCACTTAAAAGATTTTGTTTAAGAGAAATCACTTAGATTATTTCATTCAGTTTTGTGTTGTGGACTCATTTGAAATCAATGAGGCAAATCTGGGAATTTTTATCTTTTAGATAATTGAAGTAGTTAATTTTGAGTGCTCTAAATTGATCAACTTGAAAGTTTTATCTATAACTTCCACTAGTTTAAAACATTTTTTAGACTTCACAAATATATTTTGTTTACAGATGAACTAGAGAGAATTTTCCTTCTTTAAATAAGCCTGTTTGTTTCTATTTCTAAAATATTTTCTATACTGTTTGTTGCTACTATCTGCAGCTATTCTTAAAATCTTAGAGAAAAACTTATTACTTCTTCTTATGTCTATGTCTGCAAAATTATCCTCTTATGAAACATTTTTTCTAGTTTATTGTTTAAAGAAATCCTTAGAAACAGTATTATCATTTTTAACTTTGGAGTTGTCACATAGAGGGGAATTTTGTACATATTATAGTGATATTTATGTGCCCATAGTTTAGTATTACTTAAGATAAATGAGGATTCTGGGTTTTTTTTTTCCAATTTACCTGTCTGCTTTTCCAGCCTAGAATTACAAGGAAGCTTTTAAATTTTCTAATTTAGTCCAATTCCTCTCATCTTATTCTTTGTCTCTAGTTTTCTTGTGTTAAAGTTTTAGTCTTCTTGTAGATGTTGGTAGGTAAAAGACGAGAAAGGATTCTATGCCCAGTAATTTTAAGAAATATAGTATGGTTATTTTTTCTTTGGGGGGAATTCAAATGCATATTGAAGCTTTGAGAAATACTAATGTTTAGAAAAATGATTACTTTTCCTTATTTATCCTTTTTCCTAACTTATTTTATCAAAGAGCACTTTTTTTCAAGACAATATTTTATTGTGGCATAGAGCACCATGAGGTACCATCTTTGGAAATGGTATTCTAGAGGCCACAGATTCCTTGCATCAGGATCACCTAGGGTGTTTGTTGAAGTGTAGACTTTGGATTCATCCTAGAGCTAATGAATTAGAATTAGGGGGTTGGGCTAAGCAGATATCTTAGGTGTTAGTCTTATGCAGACTAAAGTCTGAAAGTAACTCTCTGGATAACATTTATAATTATTACTCTTACTCTTTTCATTCTTCTCTGCCTTTGCTCCATCAGTCTATACAGCAGTTCAGAAAACTTGTGATGAGCATATTCAGTTGGTCAGGTAACAGATCGAGGAACTTAAGAATTGAGAGATGTAGAAGAGAATGATCAGTCTCTTGATCTTGATCTTGGCTGAGTTTCTATTGTTACCTTAATTTTTTTTTTTTATTAAATTTATTTATTTATTTATTTTTTGTTTTGGCTGCATTGGGTCTTCGTTGCTGCCCGCGGGCTTTCTCTAGTTGCAGTGAGCGGGGGCTACTCTTCATTGCAGTGCACAGGCTTCTCATTGCAGTGCCTTCTCTTGTTGCAGAGCACAGGCTCTAGGCGCGCGGGCTTCAGTAATTGTGGCTCGCAGGCTCCAGAGCGCAGGCTCAGTAGTTGTGGCACACGGGCTTAGTTGCTCCGCGGCATGTGGGATCTTCCCGGACCAGGGCTCAAACCCGTGTCCCCTGCATTGGCAGGTGGATTCTTAACCACTGCACCACCAGGGAAGTCCCTACCTTAATTTTTTATTGGTCATTTTTGTTTGAGTTGTATTAACATTTTAAAGTTTCTTTTCTTAGCACTCTGTTAATTATGGGAATTCAAGTATATTACTGCCTAATAATAATTTGTCTAACCAAGTACCTTTCACAATAAATAACTGATTTATCTCTCCCTTTGTTTAATTTTTCAGTTGTTGTTCCTAGTATCTTCCTACTTACACCTTTTATTTTAGTACATATGTTGCATTTTGGGATATTCCATCCTTAAATTCTTTCTAATAGTATTTTTGCTTTTGTTAGTTTTTGTTTTTCCTGCCATTATTCATCAAAATATAGTTCATTTCACAGTAGTCATAGTATTCTATTAGAATTTTGAAGAAAATTTTACCCTTGTGACATAGGGGATTCATGACAGAACGTAAACTTCAGTTTCTCATTTCAAAGTAATATCTCACTCATTAAAACTGTTGAAATGATCATCTCTTCTAAAACTTTCCATTTCTGTTAAGTTTGTTATGTTCCCTTGGGTTATAGTGATAGCACAATTTTTAGAAAAGTAGTTTGGGGTTATTTCATGCTAGTAAAAATGATTTCATCTTGTTTCAGAAATCCATCTTGTGTGATATATGAATTGATATTCTGTTAGAATAATTTTATTTTTAAAAATTCAGACTCTACAGTATAATTAAGTATATATAGCTCTTTAATCTGTTTTTTTGAAGTCTGTCTCTGTGGAACTGTCCAAGAATCATCAAAAACAAAAAATGATCAGAGCTACTATAGATTGACGTTCCATTTGTATTGAATATCTTTTCTTACCATCTGTTATTACTTTCTCTCCTTTTATACTTTATATCTTTATGTTTAAAAATAACATCATGGTGGTAGTAAGGGAGTGAAAGGGAGAAGGAAGGGATTCACATGTCGGAATATTTGAGTAAATCCTGGTATATTACTACTATTAATTTAACATCTTTTTTAATCTATACTGCTAATAAATCCAACCATTTTATTATTCTGTATTTCTTCCTATTATTTGACCTTTGTGTATTTTACTTCATTACATTTTTCAAAGGTAGGTAAGTCAGAAGTGGATGTGGGGAATTAGTTTACTTTTATATAAGATGGTTTAATAATAATAATACCTAACATTTGCTGAGGATTGATCATATACCAGATACTGTAGTAATCCTCCACCCTACTCCCTCTTTAAAAAAATAAGTTACTTTTAACTATCATAACTCCTATATTACTCAAAATGAAACTGAGGCACAGAAACCTTAAGTAATTTACCTGTGATCTTACAGATAGTAAGAGGAATAGGAATTGAACCCAGACAGCCTGAATTAAGAACTGGTGTCTTTTCTGAGGTCTGTAGAAGAGCATTTAGTTGAGGTACAAATGGAGTAGTTATAAAAACATTTGATCATTAGATAGCATAGTTGGGAATGTGATATTCTAATCTGATACCAAAATGGTCATGTGTCGTTCCATAGCGTAGTGTTATCTGTGGGAAGCCAGGCATATATCCACTTACTAACTCATGTAACTGAGTTCATTCACATTAACTATTACATTTAACACTCCTTTTCTTTGTACTTTCATTTAGGTGTGAACAGTTTTCCTTTTCAAGCTTGTGCAAGAGCATTGGCATTAATCTTGTCAATTACAGTGTAATAGCGTAGAAGTTAATAAAATGTTTGAAGGTTATTTTACCTCAAGGAAATTGGTATTTAAAAAGATCAAACAAAAAGAAAAGAAAAAAATTAGAAGCAGCAAATCAATACGTACACTGACAGCATGTGTATGTATGAACAGCCAGTATATGTTTGTCTTGCTGTTCTCTATTTTGGTTTGCTTTTTTTCCCACCAAATTGAGTACTATGAAACCTGCTGTGGGAAAAAAGGTGTATGCTCTGCATTGAGAGTGAAGTTGGAGAAGTACATAGTGGTTTTCTTTACTATTTTTTTTCTTTCCTAACTTGTCTCTCCAAATCTACCTAAAACATTTGGCTTACCGCATCTCAGGTTTTTTTGATTAAGCAACAAATACCTTGATTGTTTCACTTGGTTTGATCAGTGTTAAGAGAGATGAGCCCATAGACTCAGTCTCTGTGCTCCAGTGCCGCTTTTGTGCCAAACAAGGCTGCTATTAGAAAAATGGCATCCACTTTTTCCTGCTGACAGGCAGTTTCCATTTATCATGGCCAAAGTGTGCAACGGGAGTAGAACACTTTGTTAAACCTTACTATATTTTTATTATTTGGATACTGAGGAAAGTCATTTTTTATTTCATTCTACTCTGATTTCCTTAATAAGGATTTATAGAAATCTGAAGGAATACAGCATATTTTGAGACAGTTGATTTAATAAGATATAGATGCTTTTCAAAGTGAATAGTCTCGGTGTTACTTTTTTCGCCTAGATTATTTTTACCCAAAGATCATAAAAAGATTAGCCAGAAAAGTTGTTTGAAAAAAATTATAGCACTAAAGATTCAGTGTTTTTTTTAAAATGGGTTAAAAGAGCTATTTATCTGTATAAGAATGAAAATAGTATACTTTCAGAAAATACCCTTCTTAAACAAACATGGAGATTCTCTGTTTCATATTTTAATGTTATCATATTTAATTGTTAGTTATCAATGCTTTTGAAATTTATCATTCTGAATGTTAGAATTATTTTTAAATTAAGTTTTAACTATAAAAGTAATATGTGAATACTTTTTGTTCTAAGAAATTAAAAATAGAATTAAAGTCTTCTTTAACTTTTCTCCCAACATTCCCCTTCTCCAACCCAATTCACATGCCTTGAATCTATCTTTATTATGAGGGCACATATTTTGAACTTTGATTATCTGACATTTCTATAGGTATATCTGTCAAAAAAATAAGAAAAAAATTGAAGAATGAGCCATATGGAAAAGTAGTATGGAGATAGTTCAAAAAACATAGAAATATTCAAGTATTAATAAATAAAAGAGGAACAATCTGGTTTTAGAAAATTCTTCACATGTTGTTTCCTACTCCAGAGATAAGACTTTGTAACATCTTCTTAGATTGGCTCACAAATATCCCATCTCCAGTATTTAAGCATCTCAGTAGCCATTATTCTCTTTTATTACTGGGTACAAATAGGAGGACTAAGTCTAAAGAAGAAAAAGGGTTGAAAAGCATATTTCTATTTAACCTTTACCTGTTATTTACTGTGTATTTTATATTTATTCAATTGTCGTAGCTACCCTATGAAGCAGTAACTAATGTCATTGCCATTTACAAATGAGAAACTGAGGCAGAGAGTTTAAGTAACCTATCTAATAAGGACATACAGCTTCAAAGTGGTAGAGACAGGAATCAAATTTAGCTAGCTCCTGAGCCCATACTTTAACTACTTTATTAGGCTGCCTTTCTAGACAAGATTACTGGTAGTTGTTCCTGGTATTTCTTGGGCTAGAGTCACAGTATCTTCATGCTTCCAGCAGCTTAGTGACTAAGGGTTTGGTCAGGAAAATGGAAGTCACTCTATGGAGAATTATGGTCTTATACTATGGTTGGCATAGCTGAGGGCGTGGATATCAAGAAAGCTGTCACCATAGGTCAGAGAAGGTCTGCTGAACATCAGAGAAACTGTCAATGAAATATCTATCCTGAAGCACCAAGCAGGTGGTAGGAGCTGACATTAGGTCAGAGAACTTGATGGTGAAGACCTCAGCCTGAACATCACTGGTGAGTGGGTAGAAAAGTGAGAGTTTGTGGGGAAGTCTGCAAAGTCTGACAGGACTGTGAAGTGGGAGCTGATGGAAAGGTCAGCAAGGCTACAGCATCTGAAAAAGCCAAGCATCCGACTCCCATGACCTCCTGATAAAAAATGGCCTTCACTTTACTTATCTGCTTCAAATATGAGGTTACGGACATGGAACTCTCCAGGGAAGGGGGACTGTGGGGAATGTGGTTTCCACCCTTAGACAGAGTAAGCAAGGGTGGTGGTGGTGGTGGTGTGTGCCAGATTGACCACAGACAATCTAGCATAGTAACCAACTGCAGCTTAAAAAGTGCTTAATGTAGTGCTTACTCGGCACACGGTGGGTGCCCTAAAAAGCAACATTTCCAGACTCCTTTCCCTACCCCCACTCCTGCCCCCTTTTCTTTCCTCTTAGAGGACTGTGATACCGTCGTCTTCATCCATATTCTCCCAGCTCTGAGCCTTCTGCAAGGCAAGCATGAAGTTCTTATAAAACGGTTATGTGAATCACTGACAGCATAAATACAGACAGTGACCTGAAGAGTTATAAAATACCAAGAGGATAACCTCAGTGTAGGCCAAAGAGGGTGAACGTGGGCTTTTTACAGGCTTAGCAGTATTTAAAAGAGACAGAGAGAAGTTTAACTCCTTCCCTAGCTTGCTGAATATCCAGTGGAGCCCTCACAGTGTTTGCCGTTGATTTACAGGTGAGTAACAAGTTTTTTCTCACCCTTGTATTTCTTTTCCTTTCTTTTTTTAGTTAATTAAAAGGAAGCATGAGAGAAGTAGAGAATCTTAAAAGATAAAGGTTCTTGTGATAGATGTCAGCCTTGTTAACCCAATGACTCTCTTCCTCTGTTCCTCTTATTTATAAAAGCTACACAAATCAATATAGGGCTTTTCTCATTAGAGATTTTGACAAAGAGAGCCCCTTTTATTTTGATTACATTAAGCAATTCTTTCTTCCAGAATTCCTACAATTTTTTTTTTTTTTTTTTTGAGATTATAGTATAATTTTTTTAAAATAATTTATTTGGCTGCATTGGGTCTTCATTGCTGCGCACGGGCTTTCTCTAATTGCGGTGAGTGAAGGCTACTCTTCGTTGTGGTGCACGGGCTTCTCATTGCAGTGGCTTCTCTTGTTCCAGGGCACGGGCTCTAGGCATGCGGGCTTCAGTAGTTGTGGCACGCAGGCTCAGTAGTTGTGGTGCATGGGCTTAGTTGCTCTGCAGCATGTGGGATCTTCCCGGACCAGGGCTCGAACCCGTGTCCCCTGCGTTGGCAGGCGGATTCTTTTTTTTTTTTTTTTTTTTTTTTTCACACACACTGTATTTTATTTTTACAAGAGATAAATAGACTGACACCAAGCATTGTACATGGATGACCACAACAAAAGCAACAATGATTGCAATTACCAAACATGAAACACACTTATACTATGTCATAATATTGACATTCAGTCCAGTAATCCTCCACTGTAACAGCTCCTTTACTTTGCAGTGAAAATTGATTTGTATATTCTTTTCCTCTGAGTCCTTGTGGGATTTTTTTTTTTTAATTCAGACAGAAAGTCACAAAAATTATACTCATCCTCATCAGTTCACTCAGTCCCATGTAATTAATTTCTTTTTTTTCATCTTGATCTTTTGTTAGCACTTTTATGAGTTCATCAGTTTTTCATTAGAGTTCTGAAAATGCTTATTCATTCAGTTCAGCAGTACAGTCAGTTACCAGAAACCTGTACTTGTCAGAGTCTTTTCCATGAATTTCTTGAAGATGAAACCCTTTTATAGGAACATATTTGCAAAATCATCAGAGTACACCCAGAACTGTCTGTAAATGACAAAAGACTTAAAAATGACCATGGTTAAAGATTTGATGAAAGTTCATAATAATGCAGTTGACAAGAAACTTAGTTATTTCTGAGATATACATTTTAAAGTAATAACTAGGATTATTACTTATAACATTATACCAGAACATATAAGATTTTTAGACGTTTCCTGTAATGTCTGAAACATTTATATTAACATATTTCCATACATATTTCCATACAAATACAAATATAAGATTTTTAGAAATTTCATGTAATGTCTGAAACATTTATATTAACATATTTCCATACATATTTCCATACAAATACAAATATAAGATTTTTAGAAATTTCATGTAATGTCTGAAACATTTATATTAACATATTTCCATACATATTTCCATACAAATACAAATATAAGATTTTTAGAAATTTCATGTAATGTCTGAAACATTTATATTAATATATTTCCATACAAATAACCCAATGAAAGTTTAGTATTAGTTGTTTTGTTTGTTTTTTTATACTGCAGGTTCTTATTAGGCATCAGTTTTATACACATCAGTGTATACATGTCAATCCCAATCGCCCAAATCAGCACACCACCATCCCCACCTCATCGCAGTTTTCCCCCCTTGGTGTCCATATGTCCATTCTCTACATCTGTGTCTCAACTTCTGCCCTGCAAACTGGCTCATCTGTACCATTTTTCTAGGTTCCACATACATGCATTAATATACGATATTTGTTTTTCTCTTTCTGACTTACTTCACTCTGTATGACAGTCTCTAGATCCATCCACTTCTCAACAAATGACTCAATTTCGTTCCTTTTTATGGCTGAGTAATATTCCATTGTATATATGTACCACAACTTCTTTATCCATTCGTCTGTTGATGGGCATTTAGGTTGCTTCCATGACCTGGCTATTGTAAATAGTGCTGCAATGAACATTCGGGTGCACGTGTCTTTTTGAATTACGGTTTTCTCTGGGTATATGCCCAGTAGTGGGATTGCTGGGTCATATGGTAATTCTATTTTTAGTTTTTTAAGGAACCTCCATATTGTTCTCCATAGTGGCTGTATCAATTTACATTCCCACCAACAGTGCAAGAGGGTTCCCTTTTCTCCACACCCTCTCCAGCATTTGTTGTTTGTAGATTTTCTGATGATGCCCATTCTAACAGGAGTGAGGTGATACCTCATTGTAGTTTTGATTTGCATTTCTCTAATAATTAGTGATGTTGAGCATCTTTTCATGTGCTTCGTGGCTGTCTGTATGTCTTCTTTGGAGAAATGTCTATTTAGGTCTTCTGCCCATTTTTGGATTGGGGTGTTTGTTTCTTTGATATTGAGCTGCATGAGCTGTTTGTATATTTTGGAGATTAATCCTTTGTCCGTTGATTCATTTGCAAATATTTTCTCCCATTCTGAGGGTTGTCTTTTCGTCTTGTTTATGGTTTCCTTTGCTGTGCAAAAGCTTTGAAGTTTCATTAGGTCCCACTTGTTTATTTTTGTTTTTATTTCCATTACTCTAGGAGGTGGATCGAAAAAGATCTTGCTGTGATTTATGTCAAAGAGTGTTCTTCCTATGTTTTCCTCTAAGAGTTTTATAGTGGCTAGTCTTATATTTAGGTCTCTAATCCATTTTGAGTTTATTTTTGTGTATGGTGTTAGGGAGTATTCTAATTTCATTCTTTTACATGTGGCTGTCCAGTTTTCCCAGCACCACTTATTGAAGAGACTGTCTTTTCTCCATTGTATATCTTTGCCTCCTTTGTCATAGATTAGTTGACCATAGGTGCGTGGGTTAATCTCTGGGCTTTCTATCTTGTTCCATTGATCTATGTTTCTGTTTTTGTGCCAGTACCATATTGTCTTGATTACTGTAGCTTTGTAGTATAGTCTGAAGTCAGGGAGTCTGATTCCTCCAGCTCCATTTTTTTGCCTCAAGACTGCTTTGGCTATTCGGGGTCTTTTGTGTCTCCCTACAAATTTTAAGATGATTTGTTCTAGCTCCGTAAAAAATGCCATTGGTAATTTGATAGGGATTGCATTGAATCTGTAGATTGCTTTGGGTAGTATACTCATTTTCACACTGTTGATTCTTCCAATCCAAGAACATGGTATATCTCTCCATCTGTTGGTATCATCTTTAATTTCTTTCATCAGTGTCTTATAGTTTTCTGCATACAGGTCTTTTGTCTCCCTAGGTAGGTTTATTCCCAGGTATTTTATTCTTTTTGTTGCGATGGTAAATGGGAGTGTTTCCATAATTTCTCTTTCAGATTTTTCATCATTAGTGTATAGGAATGCAAGAGATTTCTGTGCATTAATTTTGTAACCTGCAACTTTACCATATTCATTAATTAGCTCTAGCAGTTTTCTGGTGGCAGTTTTAGGATTCTCTATGTATAGTATCATGTCATCCGCAAACAGTGACAGTTTTACTTCTTCTTTTCCAATTTGTATTCCTTTTATTTCTTTGTCTTCTCTGATTGCCGTGGCTAGGACTTCCAGAACTATGTTGAATAATAGTGGTGAGAGTGGACATCCTTGTCTCGTTCCTGATCTTAGAGGAAATGCTTTCAGTTTTTCACCATTGAGAATGATGTTTGCTGTGGGTTTGTCATATATGGCCTTTATTATGTTGAGGTAGGTTCCCTCTATGCCCACTTTCTGGAGAGTTTTTATCAGAAATGGGTGTTGAATTTTGTCAAAAGCTTTTTCTGCATCTATTGAGATGATCATATGGTTTTTCTTCTTCAATTTGTTAATATGGTGTATCACATTGATTGATTTGCGTATATTGAAGAATCCTTGCATCCCTGGGATAAATCCCACTTGATCGTGGTGTATGATCCTTTTAATGTGTTGTTGGATTCTGTTTGCTAGTATTTTGTTGAGGATTTTTGCATCTATATTCATCAGTGATATTGGTCTGTAATTTTCTTTTTTTGTAGTGTCTTTGTCTGGTTTTGGTATCAGGGTGATGGTGGCCTCATAGAATGAGTTTGGGAGAGTTCCTTCCTCTGCAATTTTTTGGAAGAGTTTGAGAAGGATGGGTGTTAGCTCTTCTCTAAATGTTTGATAGAATTCACCTGTGAAGCCATCTGGTCCTGGACTTTTGTTTGTTGGAAGATTTTTAATCACAGTTTCAATTTCATTACTTGTGATTGGTCTGTTGATATTTTCTGTTTCTTCCTGATTCAGTCTTGGAAGGTTATACCTTTCTAAGAATTTGTCCATTTCTTCCAGGTTGTCCATTTTATTGGCATAAAGTTGCTTGTAGTAGTCTCTTAGGATGTTTTGTATTTCTGCGGTGTCTGTTGTAACTTCTCCTTTTTCATTTCTGATTTTATTGATTTGAGTCCTCTCCCTCTTTTTCTTGATGAGTCTGGCTAATGGCTTATCAATTTTGTTTATCTTCTCAAAGAACCAACTTTTAGTTTTATTGATCTTTGCTATTGTTTTCTTTGTTTCTATTTCATTTATTTCTGCTCTGATCTTTATGATTTCTTTCCTTCTGCTAACTTTGGATTTTGTTTGTTCTTCTTTCTCTAGTTTCTTTAGATGTAATGTTAGATTGTTTACTTGAGATTTTTCTTGTTTCTTTAGGTAGGCTTGTATAGCTATAAACTTCCCTCTTAGAACCGCTTTTGCTGCATCCCATAGGTTTTGGGTCGTCGTGTTTTCATTGTCATTTGTCTCTAGGTATTTTTTTATTTCCTGTTTGATTTCTTCAGTGATCTCTTGGTTATTTAATAACGTATTGTTTAGCCTCCATGTGTTTGTCTTTTTTACGTTTTTTTCCCTGTAATTCATTTCTAATCTCATAGCGTTGTGGTCAGAAAAGATGCTTGATATGATTTCAATTTTCTTAAATTTACTGAGGCTTGATTTGTGACCCAAGATGTGATCTATCCTGGAGAATGTTCCGTGCGCACTTGAGAAGAACGTGTAATCTGCCGTTTTTGGATGGAATGTCCTATATATATCAATTAAATCTATCTGGTCTATTGTGTCATTTAAAGCTTGTGTTTCCTTATTTATTTTCATTTTGGATGATCTGTCCATTGGTGTAAGTGAGGTGTTAAAGTCCCCCACTATTATTGTGTTACTGTCGATTTCCTCTTTTATAGCTGTTAGCAGTTGCCTTATGTATTGAGGTGCTCCGATGTTGGGTGCATATATATTTATAATTGTTATATCTTCTTCTTGGATTGATCCCTGGATCATTATGTAGTGTCCTTCCTTGTCTCTTGTAACATTCTTTATTTTAAAGTCTATTTTATCTGATATGAGTATAGCTACTCCAGCTTTCTTTTGATTTCCATTTGCATGGAATATCTTTTTCCATCCCCTCACTTTCAGTCTGTATGTGTCCCTAGGTCTGAAGTGGGTCTCTTGTAGACAGCATATATATGGGTCTTGTTTTTGTATCCATTCAGCCAGTCTATGTCTTTTGGTTGGGGCATTTAATCCATTCACGTTTAAGGTAATTATCGATATGTATGTTCCTATGACCATTTTCTTAATTGTCTTGGGTTTGTTTTTGTAGGTCCTTTTCTTCTCTTGTGTTTCCCACTTAGAGAAGTTCCTTTAGCATTTGTTGTAGAGCTGGTTTGGTGGTGCTGAATTCTCTTAGCTTTTGCTTGTCTGTAAAGCTTTTGATTTCTCCATCAAATCTAAATGAGATCCTTGCTGGGTAGAGTAATCTTGGTTGTAGGTTCTTCCCTTTCATCACTTTAAGTATTTCATGCCACTCCCTTCTGGCTTGCAGAGTTTCTGCTGAGAAATCAGCTGTTAACCTTATGGGAGTTCCCTTGTATGTTATTTGTCGTTTTTCCCTTGCTGCTTTCAGTAATTTTTCTTTGTCTTTAATTTTTGCCACTTTGATTACTATGTGTCTCGGCGTGTTTCTCCTTGGGTTTATTCTGTATGGGACTCTCTGCGCTTCCTGGACTTGGGTGGCTATTTCCTTTCCCATGTTAGGGAAGTTTTCGACTATAATCTCTTCAAATATTTTCTCTGGTCCTTTCTCTCTCTCTTCTCCTTCTGGGACCCCTATAATGCGAATGTTGTTGCGTTTAATGTTGTCCCAGAGGTCTCTTATGCTGTCTTCATTTCTTTTCATTCTTTTTTCTTTAGTCTGTTCCGCAGCAGTGAATTCCACCATTCTGTCTTCCAGGTCACTTATCCGTTCTTCTGCCTCAGTTATTCTGCTATTGATTCCTTCTAGTGTAGTTTTCATTTCAGTTATTGTATTGGTCATCTCTGTTTGTTTGTTCTTTAATTCTTCTAGGTCTTTGTTAATCATTTCTTGCATCTTCTCAATCTTTGCCTCCATTCTTATTCCAAGGTCCTGGATCATCTTCACTATCATTATTCTGAATTCTTTTTCTGGAAGGTTGCCTATCTCCACTTCATTTAGTTGTTTTTCTGGGGTTTTTTCTTGTTCCTTCATCTGGTACATAGCCCTCTGCCTTTTCATCTTCTCTTTCTTTCTGTAACTGTGGTTTTTGGTCCACAGGCTGCAGGATTGTAGTTTTTCTTGCTTCTGTTGTCTGCCCTCTGGTGGTTGAGGCTATCTAAGAGGCTTGATGGGAGGCTCTGGTGGTGGGTAGAGCTGACTGTTGCTGTGGCGGTCAGAGCTCAGTAAAACCTTAATCCACTTGACTGTTGATGGGTGGGGCTGGGTTCCCTCCCTGTTGCTGTGGCGATCAGAGCTCAGTAAAACCTTAATCCACTTGACTGTTGATGGGTGGGGCTGGGTTCCCTCCCTGTTGGTTGTTTTGCCTGAGGCAACCCAACACTGGAGCCTACCGGTGCTCTTTGGTGGGGTTAATGGCAGACTCTGGGAGGGCTCACGCCAAGGAGAACTTCCCAGGACCTCTGCTGCCAGTGTCCTTATCCCCACGGTGAAACAGAGCCACCACTTGCCTCTGCAGGAGACCCCCCAACACCAGCAAGTAAGTCTGGTTCAGTCTCCCCCAGGGTCACTGCTCCTTCCCCTGGGTCCCGATGCACACATTACTTTGTGTGTGCCCTCCAAGAGTGGGGTCTCTGTTTCCCCCAGTCCTGTCACAGTCCTGCAATCAATTCCCACTAGACTTCAAAGTCTGATTCTCTAGGAATTCCTCCTCCCTTTGCCGGACCCCCAGGTTGGAAAGCCTGACGTGGGGCTCAGAAACTTCACTCCAGTGGGTGGACTTCTGTGGTATAAGTGTTCGCCAGTCTGTGAGTCACCCACCCAGCAGTTATGGGATTTGATTTTACTCTGATTGTGCCCCTCCTACCGTCTCACTGTGGCTTCTCCTCTGTCCTTGGACGTGGGGTATCCTCCTTGGTGAAGTCCAGGGTCTTCCTGTCAATGATTGTCCAGCAGCCAGTTGTGATTCTGGTGCTCTCGCAAGAGGGAGTGAGAGCACGTCCTTCTACTCCGCCATCTTGGTTAATCTCCCAGAATTCCTACAATTTATACCATCCATTGCCAGTGTATATTTCAGAAGTCGGCTTTGATGTAATTTATTTATTTTTTAGTGGCTGAGCCTATGCTTTGGATCCATATATTCAGTATAAATGGTATAATACCACTTTATAAAATAATAACTGTCATATGTCTAATTATACATTCTGGAGAAAGCTAGCAGTTTTCTCTAATAGTTTTAACTTCTGCATTAGCCAATAATAATAATTGGGGATAATTTTTAAATATAGTTTTCATTTATTGTAGGAATGAAAATGTTTTGTTTTGGGAACTGGGATCTCATTTATCATAATATAATTCAGCTTCCTTTGCTCTGGGAGAATTGCTTTACTTCTCCTGCATGAAAGCCTTTTTATAGGTATTAGTTTTATATACCTAGCCCACCTTTAAATGTAAAATGACCATACTTCATATATAGTGTTTTCCTTTGATTCCTATATTAGATAAAATATTTTTTCTTGAACTTCTTAAAATGTTATGTGGTTCTAATCTTTCAACTATGAATTTTTATTATAGTACTTTTTTTCTACTAGTTTAAAATAGTATCTTTTTCCTTCCACTTTTCCAGTTTTTGTCTCTGGCATCAAGCCAGAAGAACTTGTAATACCACTGACCTTGCTGTTTTAGTGATACGTGTTGCATTCACTGTCTAGTATCACGCAGTCTGTTTTATGATGTTATAGTATTCTAGTTTTAAGACTTAATTGCTTTGTTTTTTACACCTTTACGGATCCCAGTAATTCTGTAGTTATTTCATCTCCCCTGATTTTGCTAATTTTCAGCTTTATCTCACATCACTTAGAGGGTAGATAGTGACTTGTAATGCATACAACAGAATTCTCAGCCTCAGTGGTTTGATCTTTATTTTGTCCTCTTGGGTAAACCTTCAGAGTCAAGGGAAGACAGTACTTTAAGATGAACTTCTGTTTATAATGTATAGAAGCATGAATTGATGTTATATTTTCTTCACAATTGTCAAAATTGTAGGTAATTATCTTTTGTGTGAGTGCTTTATATTTATTCCTGCATTTAATAGTTAAGCAGTAAAAATTGCCTGCATGGGAATCCACGTGTTTCCATACTCTCTGGTCTTTGTGACTCCTTGTCCTACTCTTGAACCATGGATCAGGTTAATTTTTTCAATATACATCTATTGAGCAAGTAACGAGGTAATACGGCACTGGGCAGTAGATGCTGAATAGAACACTAAAATGAAGACATGGTCTATGTCCTCAAAGAACTATGGTGATAGAAAGTTGACCCTCAAATAATGTAATATAAACCAGAAGGTAGAGTGTCCATATGAGAGGTACATTAAATTACCCTAGAGGTAACATAACTGAAATGGAAGAGGAAAGACAGAAGATTGAGGTGAGCAACAAAACTACAAGTTGACTATTAATACTAGTAGGAAAGTATTCTACTGGCTGAGAAAGTCTTTATTTTCCACTGCCCCAAACCTTTGTATTAAGAAGTTGAACTTTTTAAAGTAACAGCAAGCTGAACACTTGTAAAAGCATTGGAGCCTTTAGCATAAAATTTAGTGTAAAAATTTTGAACCACATTTAGATATCATCTAACACCCGTATTTGTCTTTCTTACAATATGTTTTTATGATAGGCATCTTGATGGCTGGCAACAGCTTCTTGCATTAGTAACTTGGCAAAATTTTAAAGAAGTTTATTGGATCAAATCTTAATAGCTTAGTGTTAGTACAGATTCACTTATCAATTAAGGTTATTGATGATTAATGACTTAGAGCACCTTCAGCAAAAAGTCACTTAATATTTCATTCATTCAGTTTTTTCAGATAAATAGGTGTGAACATTTTTTTAGGATAGCTCATTTCTCTTTAAATTTTTCCTGTGTTAAGGAAATTTTGATCATTAGTATATTGATTGATTGAAGTGTTTTTTTTAACTTAAATAACTTTCTCATATTTATTTAATTAGAAATACATATGGATATGACTTCTAATTATGCTTGAGAAAATAATCAACCATTTAAAATGTAATGGTATTTTCCTCTCTAGGACAGCTTTTTTGTCGCATTATTCCCTGTAAAAGATAAATGGTACAAAATCAAATTCTTGAGTGTTTTAGACAGCATCAAACCCTGTAAGATAGCCTCATGTGTGGTGGAAAGTACCTGGACTAGCACATGATAAATTAGAATTCTGGTCCATACTCTGGCAATAACCCTGTATGTGGCCTTGGATAAGTAATTTAACTTACCCTGTTTGTGCTCAATATCCTCATTTATAAAATAAATTAGATGATCTGCAATCTTTTCTAGAACCAAAAGTCTCTTTCTGAATTTCACAATTGTATTCATTTTTTATCCCTAAGACTGTTTATGGGAGGGTTAAAATATACACATCGACGTTCGAATAATCCGGAAACGGTAATACTTTGTAATTATACTATACTTCAGGGTTTTAATTTATTTATGTATGTATTTATTTATTTTATCATTTTAATCATTTTAAATGTACAATTCAGAGGCATTATGTACGTTCGCAGGGTTGTGCAACCATCACCACCATCCACTTCCAGAACTTTTTCATCATGCCAAACAGAAGCTCCATACCCATTAAACGATAATTCCCTATTCCTTCTTATGCCCAGCCTCTTGCAACCACCATTCTACTTTCTATCTGTGTCAGTTTGCCTTTTCTGCATAACTCATGTAAGTGACTGGCTTATTTCACTTAGCATAATATCCTCAAGCTTCATCCATGTTGTAGCATGTGTCAGGATTTCATTCCTTTTTAAGGCTGAATTATATTTCTTTGTATGTCTATACCACATTTTGTTTGTCCATTCATCTGTTGGTGAACACTTGGGTTGCTTCCACCTCTTGACTTTTGTCAGTAATGCTGCTATAAGCATGGCGTATACAAACACCTGTTTGAGTTCCTGCTTTCAGTTCTTTTGGCTATATACATAAGAGTATAATTGCTGGATCATATGGTAATTCTATGTTATACTCTTTGAGTGACCACCAAACTGTTTTCCACAGCAGCTACACCATTTTACATTTTCACCAGCACTACACAAGGGTTCTAATTTCTCCATATTCTTGCCAACACTTTTTTTTTTAAATTTTCATTTGTTGATAATAGGCATCCTAATGGGTGTGATGTTGTATCTCTTAGTTTTGGTTTGCATTTCGCTAATGACTAATAATGTTGAGCACCTTTTCATGTGTTTATTGGCCATTTGTATTCAAGTCCTTTCCCATTTTTTTTTTTCTTTTTTTTTTAAGTTTTATTTATTTATTTATTTATGGCTGTGTTGGGTCTTCATTTCTGTGCGAGGGCTTTCTCTAGTTGCGGCAAGTGGGGGCCACTCTTCACTGTGGTGCGCGGGCCTCTCACTATCGCGGCCTCTCTTGTTGCGGAGCACAGGCTCCAGATGCGCAGGCTCAGTAGTTGTGGCTCACGGGCCCAGTTGCTCCGCGGCATGTGGGATCTTCCCAGACCAGGGCTCGAACCCGTGTCCCCTGCATTGGCAGGCAGATTCTCAACCACTGTGCCACCAGGGAAGCCCCCATTTTTTGATATAGTAGTTTGTCTTGCCATCCTTGTGGAAAATCTGTTACAAATGTGAGGTTTAGGGGCTTCCCTGGCAGTCCAGTGGTTTAAGACTCCGCGCTTCCACCGTAGGGCGTGTGGGTTCGGTCCCTGGTTGGGGAACTAAGATCCTGCATGCAGCGTGAAATGGTAATACTTTGTGATTTTATTTTACTTTACTTTAGGGTTTTTAGTTTTGTTTTATTTTTAAAGATCACATTGGTTGGTAACCTTTATTTTTTCCCTTTTTGGCAGTTACCTTTGTTGTAATCATTGTCTTCTGAAAAAATCGTATGAATGATTACAAGAAACGCTTGTGATCAAGTGGGCCACCAGATGTATATACTGCAGGGCGACGTATTTTCAAGATTTTATTTTTTTGAAATTTTCCTTTTGCTTCATTTACAAATGACATTTGATTGGCTTAGCCAATTTTCTTCATGATAGAAACTTCCCAAAGATAAAATATTGTTTAAGAATAACAGAGCCATGCTCTCTGAACACTTTATGAACTTTTAAACAATAGCACACTTTTTACCCTATTACTGGTCTAAGGCTGGGTAGGCAGGAGTGAGGCAGATTCTGAAGGAAAGGATACAGTTAGACTGTCTCACTAATTAAATTTTGAGGATCCTCATTCATTCAGTTTATTTTTAAAGAAAGGAATGAATAGTTTTAAAAATAAACCATTTGCCCTTCATTGTATTTTCAATTTGTTTAGTTTCTTTGAATCTAAGACTGAGTCTTCTCATAGCCTTCAACTACCTTGTAAAATATCTCTGATAGACAGTTTTCCATCTGGTCAGACATGTCAGATAATTTCTTAGATATTTTCTCTGAGCCCTCTCTCCTCCAGCTCTAATGTGAATTGGTTTTTTATGTTATCCTTGAACTTTATTTCAGCATCATCCTGGGAATTCCTTTTAACCTTTGGTAGGTGGAATTTCCTGTTGCTTGCATTTCAGTTTCTTTTTTCATTAGTCCCTTATCTTGACGGGGCAATGCGTTCAGTGACTTACTGAGTAAAGATTAATGAGAGGTAAATCTTTTGAGATGTTACATGTCTAAAAATTTTTTAATTTCTTATATTTTATTAGTTATTTGGCTGTGTATAAAATACTACATTTTTTTTTAAAGCATCACTTGACTGACTCCTGGCTTCCAGTATTGCTTTCTGCATTCTAACTTTTTTTTCCCCTTCTCTTGAAACTCTTAGGATTTTCTCTTTCTGAGTTAGGATGAGTATGTACTTTCACTGTTTCTTTTAATAGCAGATATTCTTATTTCATGATTGCAAAGACTTCTTTTATATCTTTATGAATATTAATTATATTGTCAAAATTTTTTTCTGTATCGTGCATTGTCTGTGTTTGCTGTGGTTTCATTATTTCTATTCATGTTCATCTCTTTCATGTTGATGCTTTCAGATGCCTAAGGATCTTTGGATGTCCACTCCTATTTTGTTCTAAAAAAGGTAATTAAGTTTGTGTAGGACTGATAAACCCATTGTTTTCCCTGTAGGGTGATTTTATGATCAGGGGGCTTTTTCTTTGGGAACCTCCTTAATGTCAGGATCTGTAGGTTTTTTTCCACAATAATTCAGTAGAAGTATTCTCTCATCTCCTAACTGATAGGTATAATTTTGACTGTCAGAGTCCTGGACAGGTGAGGAGAAAGGGGCTAAAGGTCTCATGGTTTAGGAAGCAGAATTGCATTTAAGCTTCCTGGTTTCTGTTTGCTGCCTCATTGCTCCCTTCTCTGTGCCTGATAAACCCTTGTACAGAGTCTGTCTAGTTCTTTTTCTCCAGAGGATATGCCTCCTGTGTCCTATGGGAGAGGGGTAATCTCTTGACTGCATAGGGAGGGAGTGAAATCCTTACACCTTTATGTTACTGAAGTTTAACCCAAAGTAGCATTTTATTTCTTACCTATGCGAGTTTGTGTGATTGTAATATACTTAGGGATTTTGTTTTTCAAGTGTTACTACTGTTAAATGCCCCATTTCCATCTATAGGATGATAGCTTTAATAAATTCATTTAGTGTATACATTTGATTTCCACAGTGTTGAGTATTGTAGGCAGAATAATGCCCCCCCGCAAAGATATCCGTGTCCTAATCCCCAGAACCTGTTTATGTGTTACCTTACATGGCAAAAGGGGCTTTGCAGGTATGATTAAAGTTATGGACCTTGAGATGGGAAGATTAAGCAGTATTATATGGGCTCAATCTAATTACATGCGGACCTAAAAGGCGAGGACCTTCCCTGACTGTAAGTTAAGAGGGAGATGTGACTACAGACAATGGGTCTGAGATATACAGCATCCCTGCCTTTAAAGATGGAAGAAGGGGGTCTTGGACCAAGGAATGTTGGCAATCTCTAGGAGATGGAATAACCAAGCAAACTGATTCTCTTCCTAGAGCCTCCAGAAAGGAATGCAGCCTGCCAACACCTTGATTTTAGCCCAGCGACACTTGTGGTGTATCACTGTGGTTTTGATATGCATTTCTTTGTTGGCTAATGGTACTGTTGATATTGTAAAAGAAAAAAAATGATGTAGCCCCTTTTCCCTTTCTGCTATCTATGCTGTGTTACACAGTGCAAAAATGATGTTCTAATTGGACTCTTTAACAAATGAAAAATGACAGAGATTGTAGATCTGTTGTAAAGCGTTAATTAATCCTCTGTCATTATTGCCATCATCCCTCAATTTTAGCTCATATGAACTAAGAAAGCAAAACCTAATGTGATACTATGATGAAGTTCTAGAAAAGTACTCTGAGGAGTAATTAATTGAAACATTATTCACATAGCACTATTTTATTTTGCTGCCCTTGTCACAAGTGTAATTACGTTTTTTTGGTATGTTTATTAGTTTAATAAATGAATAAACAGAGACTCTTTACATAATAAAGACCTGGTCATTTATCTTTAAATATTTAAACTTCTGTTACATGAATGCTAGGATAAGTTCAGATAAAACTGGGACCAACAATTAGAACTGTGTTATATGGAACATGCTTCCTTGTTATCCAGAATAATTGAGGCTATATGACTAACAGGGATATTTTTGGAAGAGTTTTCTGCATTGGGTAGAGAGTATTATATGAAATAATATTTGATTTTAATTTTAAGATGCATGTGAAATAATCACGATTAAATTCATTTGACCTCAGTATGTTGCGGGTTTCTTCTTTACGTTTCTAGTCCAATAGCCATCTTTATTCTCACAGTTACTCAGCAGCCTGGTTATCTAGGTACCTCATGCCTTCACTTAGAGTTCCAGTATCTTTTCTGGATCCTATGTTCAGTTATTTTAGTAATGCTTTTGCTACTGTCCTTGATTCTTTTATCCTCTTGCCAATCTGAACTCTTTCTTTTTCCATTCCTCCCTGAGGGTTGCCAGAGTCACACGTAAGTGTGTTCCTTTGAGAATTTTTTTTCCAATTTGTTAGGCATTTTCTCCATACCCATCTTTAAGGTGAATGTAGTTTTATATCATTATTAAGGGCATTAAAATTATGACTGATTCTTAAATTTAAGAACAGTTTTGATTATAGTGAGATTTTGAAAGATCTGAGCAGTATGTGACTGTTTTTATCCTTCACTTTAGTTGCACTTACCATATTTATAAATCATTATCCATCTAATTATTTGTTTGGTATCTGTAGCCTCATGGGCCTGAACCCAGGTGGACAGGAGCTGTCCTGTTCACCACTGTATGTTCATTACCTACCACAGGAGGTACTTAGTTTGTATTTCACAAATGAGTTCTTTTCTCGTCCACTGTGGCTATGCATCTGAAGACAGTGTACTTTGAAAGAGTCTTTTTTTCTGGCCCTTTACAGTTAGGAAGGGAATTAGTCCCTTTCTCCTTGTACATTAATCATATTTCATTGGTGAAACTATAGAATTACTCTGAAGGTAGCCTGGGATACTTCTCTTTAAGTACCTTGTTAGACATTTTCTCTGCATTTTTTTTTTTTAATGTGGAAACTTTTCACTTGCTTTTAGAGAAGGAAATTACTTTTGAAGAAAATATAAATTAGCTTAACGTTCCCTTTGAAGTTACTTTAAAATTGACCTTTGTACTTTTTGTCATATTTTCTAATAACTTTAATGTAACTTGAAAGCTTTCAGATTTTCTTTTCGTTTTCTTTTCACTCTATGTCATCTAGTGACTTTTCATCTTTTATACAAGTGCCAAAGGGACTTGTTGAGACTATCTTTCCATAGTCTTTTACACAGTGTATCATCTTCTACTCTCTTTGAAGTTGTCAGGTCTTTCTTCCTGTCTCATACATTTTTATATTGTTTTGTATCCTTTTTTGGGAAGATAAATGCGGTAAAAAGTCAAAGTACTTTTTAGCAGCTTTGACTGAAACCATGTTGTTTTTCAGGATGCACCTTTTCTTATAGATCATTATTTTGGAAATAGACTTAAACACATCGTTAATCTGTTTTCCATTTTATTTAACAGTATAAATCAATAGCCTGTTACAAGTGCAGTCTTCATTTGAGAGATAATCAAATATCCTAGAGTCTGCTTTCATTACGTTTATTTTTAAAATATTTTTTAGATGCTAGTTCAGTAGAAATACAGAAACGTTTAGATTCAGCCCTATTGAAATGACTAAAGTGTACTAGGCATTCATGATGCCCATGTCTTAATTTACTTGTTACCTTTATACTAATTGTTTTGATTAAATTAATGCAGTTCTGGGAAGAAAGGGTTATACATGGGGGCTTTCGATATTAGAGTTATTATTGAGTTTATTATCAGACCCAAGGTGATCTCTGAAGTACTAAACAGATTCTATAAACTGTGTCTGTCACAGAACCTTAGAAGAAACCCTAGCAAAAATTTTTGTGGTGAACTAAACCATACTTAAGTCACTTTGGCTCACTTGGAAGAAATCCACTGTGGGTGTTCTTAGGTCAAGTAATCGTATTCAGAACCCAAAGGTTCCTGCTATGCTTTTTGCCTCTTGGAAATTCATCATTTTTATTTATTTCCAGGAGCATGGAATAAAGGGAACAAGGACGAGGCAGAGCTTCAGGATTTTACTTATTTTGAATATACCGTTATCTATGAGAAGAGTTGTATAGAAACATTTATTATGTAGAATGTATCTTTTTTATTTTTAGGCTTGTGGTTATTTTAATTTAGAGTGTTAAGCCAATTAGATCATGATATTATTTTTATTTTCCACCTATTTTCCTAACCCTGTTAATATAAATTAGATTAGATAAAAATAAACTCTACAGCCAACTGACAAGAAGGGAAAACACTCATTTTGGGGGATCACCATTCCATCTGTTGTATGCCGATAGCCCAACAGAAACAGGTGGTGCTTTTGTTCACACTTTGTTTATATATGTAACATTTTTCTTTTGAATATTTTATTAGCTTTAATATATGATTGTTTTCAATATATTGTTTTATAATTGGAAAACAAATACTTATTTTTTAAGGAAATATACATACTGTATATATTTCATTGAAGCATTTTGAACAGCTGCCAGACAGCCCCAACATTTATTCCTCAGCATAAATCTGAAGATATTTTAGCTTGACAGGTTTTCAAGGTTTGACTATTGTCCTAATTAACATTGAATTTGGAATTTTCTCATAAATAAGCATTTTCTCTTTTTATATATAAATTACATAGGAGGGTATCTTTATGTTTCATCTAACCATGTATGGCTTATTTATTGTCATTTGTATAAATGTTGATTTGTCATCAAAAAGATAAGTGTTGAATTTAGAGAAATCAGTGTACAAATGAATATGTGAAATCCATCTTAGTGATGTCAAAGATGCTGAGACACTGTCTTTTAGTTTTAAATTTAGTTCATTTGTGAAATGAATCATTCTAACCTTGGAAAAATCATCATGCATCTGACTTAATTATAAATTAAAACAACCCAGCTCTAAACAATTAATTAAAATTTGTTGCATGTTTTCTAGTCCAAATGAGTGAAGTTATTGAAACATTTAATTATTTGTTTCAGATGAATAAGCTATTAAAATGATGCCTGTAGTTAAAAATGTTTTATTCTTTCCTAACTTAGATACATTGTCTCTAATATCATGCCACTCTTTGTGGATGATTTTATCACGTCCTGTTTTCAAGTAAATGTACCAAAGACAGATAAAGAGCCAGATGATCTAAGCAGCTCAGATTGTCAGTGTTCCCTAAGAAAATTAAGTTCTTAAAAACTAACAAAGAAGAAAAAAATAGGAATGTGTCAAGATTTGGAATGATTTTCAAACTTTCATTTACTTTTAACAGTTTAATAATTGCAAAAGGAAGCACAATTTGGAAATATACCTTCAATCATTTGAAATGTCTAGATAATTTATGTGTTAAGTTCTAAAGCACATACTTGTTAAATAATGTTTTTCCTTCTTCCACACCCTGTGTTCTCCCTTCTGCTTTATTTATCTTGTTTCTAAAATAGTGTCAGCCTCAATGTGTACCATTAAATGACAACCTGGTTACAAATACTTCTGTACATCTAAGATGGGGCAAGCTCTTTGATTATTGAAATTATTATTTGATTATTGAAATCTGTTGGATGAGCCAAACATTTTTTTTTTCCTTTTTTCCATCGTTTCTCCCTCTTTTTAACTCCCCTTATATTTTCTGATTCATTCAGGGATACCATGTTTAAGATATCTTATCTGTTATGATTGTAGGCAAGTATGAGTTATAACAGTTACAGTTGCTGCCACTTCATTAAAACTAGAAAAAAACCCCACAACTCTCAGCATTTTCTTGGTTGGGGAACTTGATATTGTGAAACATTGTGTTTGGATTAAATCCTCTTATTTTCAGTTTTTGGAAATACTAGTTGTGTGATAAATGCTAAGGCTTGCTGCAAGTTATTTCGGTAATGGATCATGTTAGTCATTGTATGTATAAGGTACCAAATTGGATAGAATATAGTGTCAGTTTGAGGTATTGAGGTCCCCTCTCCATTGGGTAAATTGTCTCATTTACTTGTTTCAAAATATAAAAACTCTTCATTTACGCATCCCAGTGTTACAGTTTATTTACATATTCAAGTGAGAATAAGAGATTTGCTTTCTTATGATAATTTGCTCATCTCTACTTGGGATTAAATTATTAATCTTGGATTTGTCATGCAAGAAAAATCACTGAATTGAGAGTTGAGAGACCTGGGTTGAAGTTTACCTCTGTCAGTTATCAGCTGTGTGATCATCAAGTCATTTCCCTGGCCTGCTTTCTCAGAGCTCTAAGATGCTATAATTTCATATTGCTTGTAACAACTATGGTTTTCTGGCTAGAACTTGTTTATGTTGCTTATGTTTAGTTATTTAAAATTACTGCAGGAATACATCAGTGATTACCTTTTTGTAATATTGAAAAATGCATTTAAAATGACTGTTTTAGATAATTATATGTTTATTCATTTAAAAATATTACCTTAATAAAATATAATAAAAAGGAATTTATAAATGCAGAGGTATGTAACTATGTCATTGTGTGATAGGATCATTCTGTGGCATTATGCTTTATGATGCTAACAGCAGTATGGGTTTGAAAAACTTCCAATTGATGGACTCAAACCAGATGTTCAAAGATTTAAAGTATTAATCAGAAATGGTAAATAATTATATATCTTCAAAAGAATTGAAAACATGAACTTGGAGCATTCACACATATACTTCAAAAATTACTTCAATGATTAGATGATTCAAAAACTAGATGACTCAACAAAAGATGGGTTGAATGAAGAGAAATATGGAAATGTGTGAAGGACTTTTGAGCATTCTTTAGATGTTTATAGAATTAAAATAAGTAATTTGAATATTTTCCCTTTGATATTGGTTATTAATTTTGATCACCTTTTTGAAATGGATGGCTATATGCAGAAATTATGCAAATTGAAAATAGATTACCAGAAAAGGGAACAATAATTTATACTTTTTGTCAGTTGTTTTATCATTTGTATTATCTAGCGTGTTCATCTGTGAGTTTCAATCGAAACACTTATTATTTATTTTAATAAAACAAATTTATTGAACTTTTACGTAATATGTATTGTATTAAGTTTGAGTCTAGAAAGATGAATATGACATGGTCCTTACCAGTTTTGGGATAAATTGCACTGGGGGAGAAAAATTGAAGCATGAGGAAAGAAGTGTCACAGAGGGGAAGGATGACTATACAAAGGGTTAGGCATAAGGTTTTAATTAGAACTTGGAGAAGTGTTGTCAATATTAAGGGCTGTTTTCAAACTTTAATGTGTGTATGACTTACTTGGGGATCTTTTTAAATGGCAGGTTCCAATTCAGTATGTTGTTCCGGGCATGAGATTCTTCATTTCTAACTAACTCCCTGGGGATGCCAGTGCTTATGAACCATGATTGGTATTTTGAGGAGCAAGGCTTAGTACTAATTCTTTGGAAGTAAGAATAGATGTAGGGCCTGCATTTAAAACCTTTTCCTAGTTATAGTCTTACTTTTTCTTCCTTATTTCTTCCATAATGTAATTAAAACATACTGATTGGCAATATAAGTATAAATGAATATGTAGTCTATAAATTTACTTATTTTGAACGGCTAATTCAGTCAACTCTTGATTATCTAGGGGCAGATTAAACAGAGTGCAGTTAGCCTGGGTACTGAATAACAAGTGACTAGGTATTGTAGAGAATTGAAATGACAGTAATTTAGAAAAACATTAATGTTTTTTATATTGGACAGCAATTCTCTTTAGAATTATTTGGTACCTACTCTAACGTGGGAGTGTTCTTTGATCTCAACAGTCAGGCAAAGTAATTTTGGGGAGTGGTGCCTCCTTTTTCTTCCAGTCCCTCTAAAGAGCAGTAATCTTCACATGGGGATTATAAACCTCCAGAGGCTGTGCTACATGGGTGGAGATTTTTAACATATTGTCTGCAAATCCTATTGTACTTATATTACTTGCAAACATATGGATGTCATCTTTCAAATGGGAAATGTGTTCTGAAATACAGGATATAAATTTTAAGAAAATAAGCTTGAGTCACTTATACCATGTTTTTTTTAGTTAGTTTTATTTTAACTAGGATTGAGAGACATCTGAGACCTTTGCCTCCCACTTTTTTACAGCTGTTAAAGATTGTTTCTTTATGTTATTCAAACATGTTTGTGCACGCACGCATGCACACACAGAGGCATACAACCGATGTGAGTCCAGGTTTAGCATTTTAGCTCTAGAAGTCGTGTAAGTTATGAAAATTTTAATGTTCTGCATAAATCATCATTGTGTGATGTGTATGAGGTGTTCAGAAATCTTCAAGCTAATTTGTAGAACTTATTTTTCTTATCAGATACCTGTGTTATTTAACAGTAGAACACTGTCACTGTAGAGTGTGTTTAATTTGTCATGTGTTTATTTCCTCTGACATAAATTGTAATAAAGTGCAATAGAGCAGTACAGCATTAATTAGAAATGCTAATTTTCCAAGTGCTTAACCGAAGCAGTAACATTTAACAGAGAAAATTTATTTTTATTATTAATTAAACATTAGATATTTTTGTGGATTTTTCTTTTTTTTTTTTTCTTTTTTTCTTTTTTTTAGAGAACCAGAGGACGAAAACGAAGCTTCATTCCTGAGGAAGAAAAACATGAGGTTGGAATAAGTTAAGCATATTTTACACAATCTAAATTTGAGAAACTTTCTTGCTTAAATTTATTTCTGTTTTCCTCATATCCTGATTTTATGTTTTGTTTCATCCTCTCTTGTATGGCAGGAGAGAGTTCCTAGAGAGAGGAGACAAAGGCAGTCTGTGTTACAAAAGAAGCCCAAGGCTGAGGATTTACGAACTGAATGTGCAACTTGCAAGGGAACTGGAGACAATGAAAACCTTGTCAGGTAAGCTGGATGCTGAGACCTCGTCTTTGGGGGATTAAGGCTCCATCTTCATCATTTTCTCATCACAGATATAATGGGGAAAACAAATCACAGCGTAGGACCTTTCTTAAAGTCTTATTTAGTGGAAACAGTACTTCAGAAACAGATTTCATCCACTTAGGAACCTGCCACACATGGTTATTCTCTGGATTTAGATGTAATTAAGAGTGATTATCTGGATTTTGCACAAAAGAGAATTAATTATCCATTGACAAGAGAAGTTGACCATGCTCTGCATATAGAGGCCACAAAAATATATAATTTGATCCAAACCCTTTGTGCTAAGATTATTATGTTTTATCTCATAAAACAATAAAATTACTAAGTTCTGTTAGCATATTATAAAAGTTGAAGTTTATTAGCGATAATGATGACAGATAATTTTTCTTGACAAGAACTTCGTTAGCACTTATCATTTTTCAAAACAATGTGTTAAATGCTTCTCTCTTATGAAATAAAGAAAGGTGAAAAGATGGCCTAGATAGACATTTTTTGTTTTTTGTTTGGTTTTCTTCTTTGCTTCTTTGTTTTGTTTTGTTACTTTTTTTTTTTTTTTTAAATCAGACATAATTCTAATCAGGAATCTCAGCTGATATGGCACAATGGCTATTCCTGAGGGTCCAGAGACTGCTAATTTTAGCCATTTGCCTCTCTTGCTGAGATGAAGAAATTGCTCAAAGCCCTGGGTGAGATGAAGGAGTGGGGGGGTGATCAAAAGGAGACCTCATCTAAATAAAAGAGGTATCCTCTTTCAAAGGACAGTGACACAAAGAATCTTTTAGTATGTTACAGGAACGCTTTCTGATTTCCTTCAAAAATTGTCTTTTGATAAAGCCCTATTAAACTAACTCATGGCACAGAAATTAAATGTTTCAAAAAGAGTAAGTTGATAAAATGCATATTAGTACTGTTACAGGATTTTAAAGATTTGCTTCCAAAATGATGTCATTTATTTGTCATTAAAAGTATAATTTGTTTGTTTTAATTCCTCAAGTAAAGGCATGTGGTTTTAAATTTCATGAGGTTTTTATACCATCATTGAGGAAGGTAATGAAAAAGTAAAAATTCCAGTAAAGAAATACAAAGTGCTTCAACAAAGTTGAGAAAGTCTATAATATTAGGCCACTGTTTTTTGAAGTAGTTTATGTAGAATATCATGAGAGCTCTCCTGGAGGTTAAACTCATTTAAGTTTAAGGTAAATTAGTTCTAATGTCAGAAGATACAAATCAATAATTCTGACTGCAACATAATTTTCTGATTTCTGTAAAAAAAGAAAGCATAAGCATAACAGTGGAGTACATAAAACAACAAAACAACGAAAATAAATAAAAGAAAAAATTATAAAAACAATCTTATGTAATGAACAAAAATTCAATCTAGAAGAAAATTCCCACGGGGGTTGAGGGTGGCATTATAGGGCATGATCATTTTGAAACAGTAGTTAAAAACTTAAGAGACCTGGTTATACTCTTTAATTACTTAAACCTATGTAAATATCTACCTCTAATTTATTTTTTTAAGATAGTAGCTTGATTCAGGCCTTGTTGCTATAGGCCCTATATGTTTTTGCCAGGTTTTTATTTTATTTTTTTGGTCATGTATTTGAAAGAAAGAACCTAGAAAATAAATACAATTTTATTTTAAAAGCCACTTAATACAAGAGCATCTCCAAGACATTGTATTATATAGTTGTTTTTAAAAAAAATAGGTATCATCTTTCTTTGATTCTTGATAAGATTTTTAATTAATATTAGCCTTTCCTCTCATTTATTTAATTAGTTCCTGTTATAAAATTTTCATCCTAATTGCATTATTATAACATTCCAGTGTCTGGGATTTTTGTGAAAGTCTCATGAAAGGTAAAGATATTTTTGTTACTCTAGAAATGATGGTTAACAAAGTCTTTTTCCTTGGTTTTGCCTTGTTAAGAAGATAACATCACAGATTTTATGCAAAGGTTTTAAAGAGGTTATGAAGAGGGAATTAAATGTTTTATAAATATTATATATTAATAACGTTTCTGAGGATAAAACAAGCTGGATATAAAGCAGTGCCATCAAGTGTTTTATGGTTATAATGTGATTGTTCTTTAAATATATATATATATATATACACACACACACACACATACACACATTCAGTTTAAGCACATTGCTCTTGGGATAAAGAAGAATTTTATGTAGAATTTCATGTGTTTAAAAAGGTACTCTTATAAGCTAATATCTGCCATTTTCCTTAATATCTCTTTTCTTTAGTAATTGGCACCATCATTGTTTGCAAATCTGCCCCAAAAGCCCACACTTTTATGATTAAGTTGCATCTTAAATATTATGTATACATGCTATTTTTAACTTTATTTTAAGACATTTTAAATTACACTTTATTTTCCCTAAAGATATATTTCAGTGCTTGATCCTTATACTTACTTTGTATGTCTATTAAGTTCTCTTATAAAATTAAACTTCTTGGATCATAATTTAATTAATTTACTTAATCTTCTATTGAATTTACTGTATTTTCTCAAGTTCCTTTGAACTAATGTACATGACTCTTTAGAATCAGCTGTTTAGCAGTTTTGATTTTGAAACCACACTTCTCTATGTAATTCAGGCTGTATAAAAAAGTTTTCTTATTTTTTTCCTTTCTTTTTCAGTTATTTGTATATATGTATACATTAATTTACATGTATAATTTTTTAATATCACTAGGAAATTGCATTCAATTTATCAGTTAACTGTAATAATAGGTTCCAAATGTTATTTTCTGTTTTGTCTTTAAGTTTTTCTCAGGCCTTTGGCAAATAATTTAGTATTTCTGGGTCTTAGTTTTTCCTTCTGTTGTACATGATCAGAATTGTACTATGCTCCATTACAGGCTTTGTGAGTAATTCTGTATGAAATAGTAGGGCAGTGGTATTACTTAGTAATTTAAAGAATACATATATGTGGGCTCTGGAATAAGGGTTCCAGTTGGTAAATATGATACAGTAATAATATAAATGCATATTTTTTACTTTTCAGAGAATGTGCATGTTTTTGTATATAATTATTCCTGCAATATGGAGAACAAAAAATTTGAATTTGTTGAAACACTTTCCCTAAAATGATTAGACTAATAAACTATTTCCACTAAACATGGGAAATATGAAAATTACCACAAGGTGTTAAAGAGAAAGATGGTTTACAGTATCATATGGATTTAAAAAAAAAAAATAGTGCTTCCTTTTTTTGCCATCTACTTTTTAAACTTAATTAAAATTTGTCTGCAAAGTTTCCAGTTGAAAATATATTCCTTTATGTTATTTAGTGCAATTAAATGTTAAAGGCCAAATTGAAACTGTCTTCGAATTGTGAGGTCTTTTGGGGTATTTATCTCTTTGCTGTGGATGTTCATTGCTGGAGGTACTTTTGAGCCCTTAGTGATATCTTGGTTTTGCTTCCACAGTTCCTGGGACATTTAATGCTCAGTAAATGCTTGGTAAATGAATGACTGTGCTACATAAGTAGTGACTGATTATTCTTTGCTGAATTAATAAAAAAAAACCTTTTACTATTATAATTTATTCCTAGAACAAATTGGTCACTCAGTATAAGTATTTGATGAAGACATTTAAAAGGCTTAATAAAGGAGGATTACTTTCATGTCACTAAAGAATCGTGGGTGAGTTTTTTCTGTGTATTAGGTAAAGAACTAGGAATCACAGATTTGAGATTAGTTAGTTGATACACTGATGTGACAGTAGAAATGATTCTTCTTTTTGAACATACTTAATTTTCAAAAGGTAGATTTTAGAGGTAGGTAGGCTTTTCTCCTCTATAAGTCTTTATCAAACTATCAAATTAGGAATAAGGCCAAACTTTTAGGCCTCAAATTTTATCTTAACTGTGTAAACTCATTGTGACACATTTTATTACTTAATGGGAGATAGGAGGGAGCAAAAAGGTCTCCTAAAACTAAGAACCTTAAAATCCATTGGTCCTCTTAAATAGCATCTTTGATTTTTATCTTGTATTGTATTTGTATTTTATCTTGTATTATTTTATCTTGTATATCTTCTTCCTTCTAAGACTATGTCAGAAGTAGTGAAGGTAGGAGATGATCTATGAAGCTATTTTACTTTTATAGCTAAGTCCACCATTAAATGTTTGCTGTATTCTCTTCCTTATTTGAAGATATGGCAAATTATATCGATATTGAACCATTTTGGTTACAAGGTTAGGATGTTTGTTTGGTCTGTTAACAATGTTGTTAGCACTTTTATTTATTTCACAATTTAAACATCTAGCTTCTGAGTGCCTTCCCCAAAACCATATGGAGAAGGTGGTATGGAGGCTCTCACTGGTATGGAGGCTCATAGATTGCCTGGGTCATAGAAAGGGGTGTTTTCTCCCAGAGATTTGATTAGACCAAGAGAGCAAGGTTTAGTTGTAACTTTAGTTACTGTGTTCACAGAACATAAGATCACTTTAAATAGATTGTTTTAAATTACTTTAAAAAAGTGAAACCTAGTTTCATTTCTTTTAAGAACAAATAAGATTGCATTTGATAGGTTGCTTAAAACAAATAGAATGACTTATTTTATTTTGATTATACACTTACCAGTTTACTGTTTCTTATGCAGTTTATCACATAATAATCACTCTAAATGGTAAAATTTGCTTATTCATGTAGGAATATCAAATGATTGTAAAGTGATGGTGCAAATGTATATTATTTATACTTATAAATTAGAACTTAGAAACAAATAGAAATTTTAAAATGATTTGTCATCTAATAAATTTCAAATTATTAAAAGCATCTCCTGCACAAAGACATTTCTGGCTAATCTTCTGTTTCTTTTCCTTACTTCTACCAACAATTTCAAGGATAGGTTTTAGGTTTTTGTTTTGTTTTGTCTTGTAACCCTGAGTCAGTGATTGGTATAGTACAAATTACTGTATTCTTAAGGATTGTTTCCAAAGCTTAGATTTCTAATATTTCTTTCAATTATGTGTGGTAAAATATATCCCCTCTTGTCACCCTGATGTCCTGTGTGATATACCTCTTTCTTCAAGTTTCACTGCTGTTAGCTCTGGAATATGTTTCACTTCGCTTTTCTCTCTTGAAAGTATGACCATCTTAAAGGCAAGGTCTCTGTTTTACTTATCTTTACAGCTCCCACGTTCTTACTCCAAGTCACTGAGCAAGGATCGCCTCCCCGTGGTGGTTAGTGGCTTACACACTTCATAGGAGGTTGTGTGAAGCAATCATTGGCCAGATGTTAAATCTTCCTAATTTTTATTTTTAATATAAAATAGACTTAAAAATCTGATCTAAAAATAGATTTAATATAAAAGGCAAAGATAAAGTAGCATATCAAGATGTCTCAGAAAGCATATAGACTTCTTGTAACCCATAGCCTGAGGAAATATGCTGCCTAATTCTTTTAACAGGGTTCACATCAAAAGGGAAGATAAGTATAGCATTCTAAATACAAGCTGATGAAGGAATTATTTAGGAATTATTAGGAATTATTAGAAAATTTAAACAAAGGAATATAATTATGACCTGAAACTTTGTTTTCTTAGATTTTTAACTGTTTAAAAAACTTTTGCATTTGTTATTTTTTAAATAAGCATTATAAGAAATAGTTTATAGAAACAGCTTTTCAATGAAATTCTGATATGAATACCAAACAATAACATCATCTGATGCTTAAGTAAAATTGAAATTCAATAAAATTCAGAAGACCTATTTCTGTCACATTCTGGAGGGTTTAACATAATTATGTCCCTATTTTGAGACAATATTTCTAAATTTTCATTTTGTTTAACAGTTTATTTTTAAGCTTTTTGATTTAAAAACAATAAATTATCAGGTCTACTTTAGTTTTGAATGTTTATTATAGTTTTTGAACACCAGCTCATTTAATTGTATTGACTTAAAAAAAAAAAAAACTAGTTAATTGAATCAGCTTAATACCAGAAGTAGAACTCTCTAAGAATGCCAATATTTAATATATGAGTAATGCTAGAATGTGTGAAGAAATCAGCCTGAGCATTAATAAACAAAAGATATTTTTCTTTTTTTTTTTTTTGTCAAAGATAAGTAGGAAAAAAATGCAAATATTACAACTATTTAAAGTTTCATAATGTATCACCCTTCCTGATATGTTTTTTTAAATAGGTATTTTGACAAAATATGATCTTAGTAATTTTGGTATAGACAAAAAAAATTAAAAATCAAGTAAGAAAAATGGCTGTATCTACATAGAAACGTAATTACATGTGCTTTGTTTCAGTGTTTTTAAATCCAGACTGTGTAAACTACTTAGAGAAACAATAATTCAACTTCCCAAAAGTTGTAAATTCTGAATTAATGATGAAACAAGCTTAAACAGTTTCATGGAAATATTTTTTCAATAATTAAAGTGTATTTATAAATTGTCTTGTCCGATTTAGGTTTCAGGACAATATATTTTCCTATTTGCTCAAGCTTAGAATATATAGGAAGTAGTTTCAGAATTGCCATCCCAAACCACGGCAAAAATGTGAATCTAAGTTCAGTAGTTGTTTGGGTGGGTGTGTGTGGTAAAAGTTACATGCAATGAAATGCATAAATGTTAAGTGAATAAATCAGTGAATTTTAGCAAAAGCATGCACTCATGTAACCCCCATTTCTATCAAGATATAGAACATTTTCATCACTCCCCAAAAGCTGTGCCCTTTCCTGGTCAGTCCCTCTTCTCAAAGGCAACCACTTTTCTATTTTTTTCCCTTATAAGTTGCCTCTTGTAGAGTTTCATATAAATGGCATGTTTAGTATTTATTTGATGTCAGCCATTTTAATGAGTGTGTGAGGGAATCCCACTGTGGTTTTAATTTGCATTACCCTGCTGTATAATGATGTTAAGCACATTTTCATGTGCTCACTGGCTATTTGTATGTCTTCCTTTGCGAACTAATTCTTTTGCTCATTTAAAAAAAAATTGGGTTGTATGTTTAGTATTGAGTATAGGAGCTTTTAATATGTTCTGGATTTAAGTTTTTTACAAATACATGTTTTTCAAACATATGCCCCTTATCTATGGCCTGCCTATTCGTTTTCTTAATGGTGTTAAAGAGCAGAAGTTACTAATTTTACTAAGTCCAATTTAGCAACTTTTATGATTATTGCTTTTGTTTACTATCTAAGAAGTCTTGGCCTAGGTCCAGGTCACAAAAATTATCTCCTTTGTTTTCTTCTAGAAGCTTTATGATTTATCTTTTATATCGAGATATGTGATTCATCAGAAATTAATTTTTATGGTCTCAGGTAAGAGTTAAGGAAGATTTGTTTATTATCCCATGTGGGTTTCCAGTTTTCTAGCACCATTTGTTGAAAACGCTTGCCTTTCCACATTAAGTTGCTTTGGTTCCACTGTTAAATATCAATCAACTTTTTAAATGAGGGTCGATTTCTAGACTTTGTGTTGTGTTCCATCAAGCTATGTACTTTTTCTGTGCCAGTACCAGTTGTCTTGATCCTTGAGGCCTTATGGTAAGCTCTTTTGTTTTTCTGGATCCTTTGCATTTTCAAATGAGTGTTAGAAAGAGCTTTTTATTTTCATTAAAAAGAAGAAAGTCTGTGTATGATACCAAAAAAGCACAGGCAACAACAGCAACAACAAAAATATATAAGTTGGACTTCATTCAAAATTAAAAATGTTTGTGTATCAAAAGAATCTATCAACAGAGTGAAAAGGCAACCCACAAAATGGGAGAGATATTTGCAAATCATATATCTGATGAGGTATTGATATCAAGAGTATAAAAAGCACAACAAATCATCCATAACAATAATGAAAAAACCTGATTAAAAATGAGCAAAGGACTTGAATAGACATTTCTCCAAAGAAGATATACAAACGAGTAATAAGCACATGAAAAGATGCTAAACATTAATCATTAGTGTAACTCAAATCAAAACCACAATGAGATACTGCTTCAGACCCATTAGAATGGCTGTTATTAAACAAACAAACAAACAAAAATAGAAAATAACAAGTTTGGGGGAGGATGTGGAGAAGAAGGAATTTCATTTCTGAGTATATACCCAAAAGAATTGAAAGCAGGGACTTAAAGAGGTACTGTACATTCATATTCATGGCAGCATTATTGGCAGTAGCCGAATGGTGGAAGCAACCCAAGTGTCCATCAATGGATGGATGGATAAACAAAGTGTGATATATGTGTATAGTGGGATATTATTCAACCATAAAAAGGAAAGAAATTCTGACACATGCTATAACATGGATGAACATTGGAGACCTTAGGCTGAGTGAAATAAGCCAGTCACAAAAGAACAAATATTGTATGATTCTACTTAATATGGGATACGTAGTCAAATTCGTAGAGAAAGAAAATAGAATGGTGGTTGCCAGGAGCAGGGTGACTGGGGAGTTAGTGTTTAATGGATACAGAGTTTCAGTTGGGTAAAATGAAAAAGTTCTGGAGATGGTTGGTGGTGATGGTTGCACAACAGTGTGAAAATACTTAATGCTTCAGAAATACACACTTAAAAATGGTTAAAATGGTAAATTTTATGTATATTTAACCACAATTTTTCAAAAGAAGCCTACTGGGATTTTGATTAGCTTTGTGTTGAATACATGGATGAATTTGGGGGAACATTAACATCTTAACAGTATTGTTTTCTGATCCATGAACTAGGTATATCTCTACATTTATTCAGATTTTCAAATATCCATTATTTTTTCTCATTGGATGTTTTTGTAGTTTTCATTGTAGAAGTCTTGTATGTCTATTATTAAATGTATTCCTAAGTATTTAATGTTTTTTGATGCTATTGTATAAGAATAAAATATGATTTCTTTTAACTGTTTATGCAGGTGTTGAGAGCTACCAGGAGTTGAGGTAGTCAATTAGGATCACAAGCCAAGCTGAAAGTTACAATTAAAATTATTAATTTGTTGCAGTAGTATAAGCAAGAGGCCAAACAGGAAAGGTTGCTGGTTCCCGGAATGTTCCATTTCCCCCCACTAATAAGGGTCTAGTGGATCAGTGCCAAAATGGGGAGCGGGTGGGGCATTAAGGTCACTAGTGAGGCAGCCTGGACAGAAGGTCCTTGCTGTTTAATGGACCCAGGGGCTGGAGGGGAGGAAAAGGAGAAGGGGTAGGCAGTAGAAAAGTGCTGAGTCGGTGGAGCAAAGTGTCTTTAAGACCCCTCAATGAGGAGAGCTTGGCAGAGGTGCACAAGCAGTCTTTCAGTCTGGCTTTTCCATCCCCGACGGGAAGAGGCCTCAAAAGTTGGATCAGCTAACACACTATTGTAAGGCAATTATACTTCAATAAAGATGTTTGAAAAAATTAAAAAAAAAAAAAAAAAAAAAGTTGGATCAGCCTTACAGTCCTGGGATAAACCCCTCCTGATCGTGAGGTATTGCCTCTTTTATATGTGTATTTTTTTTTGGATTTCATTTGCTAATATTTTGATAAGGGTTTTGTGTCTCTATTCACGAAAGTATTATTCTTTTAATTTCTTTTCTTAAGTCTTTATCACGTTTTGTTATCAGGTTATATTGGCCTTCTAAAAGGTGTTACAAAGTATTCTATTTTTCTTAAAGCATTTATTGATTGATTTTATTTCTTCATTGAGTTTTCATTGAATTCCTCAATGAAACCATCTGGACCAGAGTTTCTTTGTTGGGACGTTTTTGGTAATTAATTCAATTTTAAAAATAGGTAATAGAGCTGTTGAAATTTTTTCTTTTGTCTTATGTTAGTTTTGGTAAGCTGTGTTTTTCAAGCAATTTATTCATTTCAGTTGGAAGTTGCTTCTTTTCTTTTAGTCTTGCTTTTATTTTGAATGTGCACTACAACTATTTGCTTGAGACTTTGTGGCTTCTTATAATATTTGGATCATATTCTCTTCTTCCTTCTAAGACTATGTCAGTATTTACTTCTTTCATGTATCCTTCCAGACTTACATGATCCCATAATGATCTTTTTCTTACTTTGATTGCCCTTGGGACCCTCATAAAATTCCACATCATGCTGTTATCCACTTGCTTGCAAATTGTCTATGAATTTTTACTTTTTTCACTAGATTAGGTCAGGCCTTCTATTTAGTCATGATGATTTTCATAGTCTTATACAATATGGCACAAGAAGTTAATTCAGAATAAATGCTTATTAAATTATTTACTGATGCATTGCTAAATCTGTATGTATTGCAGCTTTATACACTGAAATAGTATGTAATCTCTTTGAGGGCAGAGACATTTCTTTAAATAAGTCCAAATTGATTGGTTTTTTCATTTTTAATTATTAAAAACAAACTTAAAAATAGTATATATATGTTGCAAACAACAGCAGAAAAGAGTGGTAAATAATGGTTTCTCATTAACTGCGATTACTTCACTTAGAGTAGGAGATCTTAGTTAGTCCAAGCTTGTCACTTGCCAGTGCTGGCAAGTCACTTAATCCCTGTGGATCTCAGTTTTCTTATTTTACTGGAGAAGATGTCAAGGCTATATCATCTCTGAGGTCTAACACACTAGCTCTGATATTCAAAGGTTATGTGATGTTCCAAGTTCCCAAATAGATACTGCCTATGTGTTTACATTCCGTCACAGCTCTCCTGTAAACACCTACTTTCAGAATCTCTTGCTAGAGTATTCTGTAACTATGTAGAATATGATTAATGATCAAGTCTCTTAGAGTGGAAGCCATTCTTGTTGCCCTTTCTCTCGTTTAGCTAGAGAGGAGTGGAAAATAAGTCATTTCCTTTGATAAAGCGTACTTCCTTTGATAAAGAGCAAATATCTCTTTTCTTTTTTAAAGTAAGTATATTGAGATCTCATTTTCATACCATACAAATTCATCCATTTTAAGTATAGACTGTAGTAATTTTTAATAAATTTATAGAAGTGTTCAGTTATCACTACAATCCTATTTTAGAGAATTTCCATCACCTCAAAAAGTGTTGTGCCTCTATACTGTCAATCCTAGCTTCCACCCCAGCCCCAGACAGCCATGGCAAATGTTCTTTTATCACTGGTTCCTCATAGCCTATTCCTTTCCTGATCCTTTTTTTGTTTTCATCTTAATATTACTCTTATACATGATTCTGGTTTTTGTTTTGTTTTTTTCAAAAAAATTTTAATGCACTAAAGGCAACAAAGATTCTTTTCTAGACCAAACTTTAATCAGGTTACTGAACTTTCTCCTAAGCTCATCTGTATATTTCCTTATAAAGTCCAGTGTTAACAAGAACCCTGCTAAGTTACTTTAACCAGAACCCCCCACCCTTGATATCTGATCACCCTAGATATCTGATCAGGTTCCTCATCCTCTACCATTCTGATCACCTTGGCCTGTCTTAAGCAAAAATCCTTTTAGGTCAGTTTAGCCAGAACCCCCTTAGCCCTGATGTTTCCGCTTACTAATTTTCTATCCGCTGATCCCCACCGTGTTCTTTGGCTATAAATTCCCACTTGCCCGTACTGTATTCAGAGTTGAGCCCAATCTTTCTCCCCCAATATAAAATCCCATTGCAGTGGTTCTTAAATCTATCATGATGGTCCTAAATAAAGCCTGCCATACCATCTTGAACAGCTGTCATTGAATATGTTTTTTCTTTAACAAAGGAATTTCTAATAAAGGAGATATTTCTAATTAAAGTGAGTCTTGAAATGTGAACAAACTATCCCATTTTATTCTTTCTTCAGCTTCATATTTTACATTGGATGTTTTTAAAACAAGCCTGCTAAATTTATGTGAAGAGCCTAAATGTTATTAAATTTTAAAGTCTTTCTACATTTTGGGAGACAGTTTTATATAATGAATGATTAAGTGGGGATTTATAGCCACTCCGCTGGGTTTGAAACCTGTTTCTGTTATTTGTGAACTCTGCCTTTATGTTCCCTGTGGCTTAGTTTCTTTATCTGTAAAATAACCATAATCAGTAGTACCTAAACCATAGATTGTTGGAGGATTAATTGAGATAAATACAAATGAGTGGCTTGGCACAAGTGTTAGGGAATTGTAAATACCCTGTATATGCAAATGACAACTGTAATAAACCATTTATATAATGCTTACCGTGGGTCAGGTACCTCATGTATACATTTTGAATCATTTAATCCTTACAGCTTCCCTATTAGGTGAGCAGTAGTATTATCTCCTTTGAATTGTTGGGGAAACTAAGGCATAGAGAGCTTAAGTAACTTCCCAAAAGAAAGTAGTGAAACTGATACTCAAATTCAGGTAGTCTGGCTCCAGAGCCTATGCTCTTAACCTATACAGTCTCAACATAAATTTACATTTCAGCTCCCTGGTAGAATAAAACTTGCCTTTGATAGATGTATTTGTTTCAGGCTAAATGATGACATCTCTTTCAAGATCATATCTGATATTCTGTTTATATTATGGTTTTCAAGACTATTTGATGTTCGTTGAGATTGCAGTGCTATAATCTTTATTCTTCTAACTATGCTATTTGATTTTCTTTGATATTAAAAGGACTTATTTAAATAACTACTTTTCCTTTTTAACTTTAGATGTTATTAAATTATCCTTTATTTGTATTTATATTAAATGAGGATCATAGCACTCATAATAAATCTGACCTTTGTAGATGTTTATCTCTGGGACATTTGTGTTTTTTGTTTTTTTGTTTTTTGGGGTTTTTTTTCTTTATTTTGTTTCTGGCTGTGTTTGGTCTTAGTTGAGGCATGCGGGATCTTTCACTGCAGCATGGACTCTTCATTGTGGTGCGCAGGCTTCTCGCTATTTGTGGTGCATGGGCTTCTCTCTAGTTGTGGTGCGTGGGCTACAGAGTGTGTGGGCTGTGCAGTTTGAGGCACGCCAGCTCAGTAGTTGTGGCACACAGTCTTAGTTGCCCCGCGGCATGTGGGATCTTAGTTCCCTGACCAGGGATCGAACCCAAGTCCCCTGAATTGGAAGGCGGATTCTTTACCACCAGACCACCAGGGAAGTCCCTGGAACATTTACTTTTAACGAAATATACTCTGTCTTTTTTAAGGTGCAAGTTACATCTTTTACAAATAACTTTAAGATTGAAGGGTATATGAATATTATATTAATTTATGTATATGAATGAATATAATATATTTACATTGTATGTTATATATACACACATATTAAAATGGCATATGTGTACATATTTAATTCACACATAAGATACATACATAATACTATATATATTAATTGAAGTTGCTGTTTGTGAAGATCTGTGATGCCATCTATATTTTTACCTTTTTGGTCACTAGTAATTTTAATTGTGATCATCTATTTACTAAATGCTTTTGTAGTCCCTCTGTCTTGAAGAACAACACACATCGCTCTAATTATAGATGAAGAAATCTGAGTATATAGGCACAATGATGTGAAATTTTAGAGAGGTGAGTATTTGCATTAACCACCGGTTGTGGGGGAAAGAAAAAAGATGACAGCACAGTGTAATTACATTTGGTAGATTAAATTTGGAGAATAGATATACCTCACAGATAGTCAGCCTCTTGATTACCTGTGATCTGAGGGCTTTGTTTTGTTTTGAGAAGAGAGGTCATTTAAATGAGTAGAACAATACAAGATAATAGACAAAGAATTGCAGTCCTTTGAAATTTAGTGAGCTTAGCAAATAAGAACATTGTTATTTCAGAATCTTCATAAAATAAATGTCAGTTTGTTCCTTAGTTGAGGAGTTTTGCATCAAGTTGATTCCTTCTTCAGCATACGTGAAACGGAGACTTAAATCTCAAGAAATACATAACTTCAGAATTATATAACCTTAGGGTGATCTTGTTCAGGTTTTAAGACGTGCGCATGCGCGCGTGTGTGTGTGTGTGTATGTGCGTATTATAACGTATTTGAACAATGCTTTCATATTTCTATCTCTATTTTATGATTAAAGATAAAAATGAGAAGATTTCAAGCCTCATTTTTTCCCCTCATTTCACCTGATTCACTTATTCTTCAGATGTGGTATGTGTCGTTAGTATAACTACCTTTCTACTTAATGTTGTTGACCTATATGGAGAGGTTGTTAATTAGGAAAACCAAGAATATAATTTTATTAAGGACGGTTTCTCTCTCTTTTTTTTTTTTGTGGTAGTGCATTTAGTATTTATCTTAATAGGCTCAAAAAATGAACCTCACTTGACAACTTTATTAGGTAACTAACCGGGAAAAATGGTGGGGAAGGTATAGGGCTAAAATTGGGAGGTTCAAGACTGTGTCAACCATGAGGATGCAGATAACTTTTCTGGGAACCAGTGTTCTCATTCATAAAATGAGCAGTGTGTTAGATTGATTTGAAAATCCTTTTTAATTTTCACATTCTATGATTTTATTATACCATAAGAATGAAGAAAAAGAGAAAGAAATTCTGGGATTCTGAGTAATTTACAGCATAAACCTCCCACCAACAGTGCTATTTTTTTTTTTAATTTTTTAAAATTAATTAATTAATTTATTTATTTTTGGCTGTGTTGGGTCTTCGTTTCTGTGCGAGGGCTTTCTCTAGTTGGGGCAAGCAGGGGCCAGTCTTCATCGCGGTGCGCGGGCCTCTCACTATCGCAGCTTCTCTTGTTGCGGAGCACAGGCTCCAGACGCGCAGGCTCGGTAGTTGTGGCTCACGGGCCTAGTTGCTCCGCGGCATGTGGGATCCTCCCAGACCAGGGCTCGAACCCGTGTCCCCTGCATCGGCAGACAGACTCTCAACCACTGCGCCACCAGGGAAGCCCAGTGCTATTTTTTATTGTATTATTAACCCATAATATTTTTTCTAATTTTAATTCAGTTATATACTTTATAGGTCATAGCCTACCAGAAACATATGAGTTAATTATAAGGCAGCCACTTTTCATTTTTTACTAATTGAGATGTAGGTTTGTGAGGAATGGTTTATAGTAGAAAATGTTTTCTTTCAATCTGAAAAGTTTTTTTTTCTTTCTTAACTCTGTAAAACAAGATATTATAGATTGAGCTTTTAAATAGACTAAAACATTTGTAGATAAAAATACCATGCTATCTGGATATTTATAGCATATCTCATATTTACTGTAGCTTTATAGCTCCTCATAGGTTTACATGTATGATGTATGGTTTCTTTTCATTTTAATTCTTAATTTTTCTTTTAATTCTTCATTTTAATCCTGTTTGTGAAACAGTTTCAAGAAGCAATTACATTTATCCTAAACTGGAAGGAATTAATATTATAAATTTCTGAATTAGATCTTCCTATTACAATGCAGTTAATAGGATTTAAAGTTAGATATAGTATACCTGTATACAGCAGGCTCCCATTTAAAAAGAGTTTTCTCCAATTCTGGCCTCACTTTCTAGACTGACCTCCTGTAAGAAAATACACAGTCAAGAATTAGGCTGACATTGTGAAATGACTTGGTAGCTGACTTTTACCATTGCACATAAACAGCACAGTTATTCTGAGTCACAGTATCACTTTCAGTCAGATAACCACTAAAATCACTGCACTGTGGTTTCCTGAAAATGCCATAATCCTTCAAATGCCACATTAAACTGAGAGAGAATACCATCAGTAGTGCCTGCACGGTTATGTAGAAGGATGAGCTATGAACCAAGTGAAAAGATGTTCTGGAAGAACAGTAACCTTTCCCTTGATGTGTGCATTTCCCATTACATTTTTGACACAAAATGTTGCAGAATGATTTAATGGTGGCATTTTGTTTTGCTGACTCCTTTTTTTCATTAAAAAGAAACCAAAGTTTAGGATAGGAATGTAGGGGAAGAGTGACCAAGCACTGAATTCTATTACAGGAATCTGTTTTCAAAATAAATAAGTTAAATTTGTTTTAGGAACATGGCTTTTACCCCTTAACATTTTATGTTAACTGTGATAGACAAATCATTTAGTTTTATTATATCTTTAAAACAATGTTGTTTGTTCTTTAAAGTTAGTTTTTTTCCTCCATTGTCCTCCCCTCTTCTTTTTTCTTCCTAGTAACTCTTGATCAGAAATGACATGTCAATAAATAGGAAAGCTTTGTTTAGTAATTACATAGACTGCACGTATTGCATGTAACCCAGAAAGTGTCCTACTTTTTATTGTCACTTTAGATGTATATTACTAGAGCTGATTTTACAGGGAAACAAAGTACGAATATCACTGGTCTAAAAGATCAATGCCTATTAACTTTGAGAGGACACATTTCTATTGGGAATGAAGTCATAAAGTTGTCCCACATAAAAGTAATACAAAGCTTTTTTGCACCTATGAAAACATGCTGAGAAAGAGAAAGAAACTTGCCAAAATATATTTTGTAAGACTTGCAGCATTGGACTTTCAGTTTTAATGTTAATATGGAGTGCCTGGATATGGGCCCCGTCACACAATTATTTAAAAAACAAAAACAAAAACTTGGGAATTTATTTTGCAAATACATATTTCTTAAAATCTCACTTTTGAATAAAAGATACATCAGATAGTGTTTGACTAAACACTACTTTGGTTCCCCCCCCAACCCCCAGGATTATAAGAATATTCATAAAATGTGCAATTTCAACTAAAGAAATGGAAATTTGACTTGGAATTTCTCACTTAGTATGCCGTTTTTCCCAGCTGACTAACTTTTTAAATAGACTGTCACTCTTTATGAACTCTGTTAAGTGTCCATTATATTTAGTTTCCTGACCTGCTTTAATTCTGCTGCTCTTTCTTCCAAATGTCACAAAATGGGAGGGTTTACATTGAGTTCAACAATTCTTTATCTTCAAACTGTTATCTAGATCAAAAGAACTAATCAGAACAATATGCAGTGTGGATACATGTTTTCAACTAAAAATGACTTAGGGGCTTGTTAGTGATATAATTAAAGTATACCTTACTGAACAAATACCTTTATTTTTCTTTCCTTTCCTTTTTCTCTTTCTTCCTTTTTTCCTTTCTTCCCCTCTGTCTCACCCTCCTTCCCTCTCCCTTCTTCCTTTCTCCTCCTTCCCTTCCTCACCCCCCCACCCCCGTCCCACCACCCACCCACTCTCTCCATCATCAGGACCAGAAAGCCACAGAAATTTGTTACATAGAAATGTCTTTTCTGAAAATTCTCACTTAATGGGAACTCAGTATAGGATTACCCAGAAAGATAATTGGGAAATTAAAAAAAACAGTGGTAAGCAATAAAACCAATGAAGTTGTAAAATAATGGGTAGGTTTAAGCAAGTAGGGAAGAATGGAGCAAGACATTCCAGAAGAGAAAAGAGACTTTGTAAGCATACTCAGGAAGATAGGAAGTCCTTTTATGGCAGTAGGTAGATTCAAGCAGAGATCTGTGCAGAATTATTTGACCTAAAATAGCACGATTTATGGTTGTTTTTTGGGATTGTAACATTACATAAGTAAGATATAAAAAGATACTTTATAAGATGCTGTTTCCTTAGCTATTACTGTTTGCTAAAAATGTAGTTAAAAATAATTACAAAACTTAAACATGTTCAGGAAGAAAATATATACACACATACAATACACATATATTCTGGAAAAAATAAATAAAAACCATTAGTAAAACAAATGTTTTGCATATACAGATAGCCTTTTATTTTGGAGATACTGTCATACAGGATTTAGAACACATTAATTTATCAGATTGTTTTTTAAGTACCAAAGCAATATATGTTGTTTGTAATCACTTAAATAATAAGTGTATAGAGGAATGTTGTTTTCACCCTACTTACTCAAAACCCTGTCCATTTGGAGTAACAGACATAGTTTAGTGTATAATCATCCATACTTCTTTCTTCTACATGCAAACAAAAAATTCAGGGCCCATTGGCTGGCCTCCTCCCTCTCTCCCTTTTACAGCTTTTGTAGGCTTTACTCTGAAATTTGTTTTGTTTTTTTTTTTTTAACTTGAGAACACATAATGGACTTTTTCAGTAAATATAGAACTAAGCCAGTCTTTTAAATAGCTACAAAATAATGTGGATGTACCATAATTAATTGTAGTATTTCCCTATAAGTGGAAATTCATGGGTTTTTTTCTGTTTGATTTCTATCCCAAATTGAGTTTGCTAGACCAAAGTATATGCATATTTTACATTTTAATGGATATTGTTATTTCATTTCCCAATAGACAGGATTGTGTGAGGACGTTATTGCATAAGTTTTTGACAGTCTGGTGGGTAGAAATTGACATTTTGATTTTATTTTGTGACTGCCTGTGAGGTAGAGTGTTTATTCATATATTGATTAGCCATCTGGATTTTCTCATCCATGTTTTGTCTTTCCACATCCTGTGCCTCTTTATTTATTGAGATGCTTTCTCTTTTTTAAAAATGAGTTTATCACATATCTTTGTATAAGTTGCAGATCTTTTCTTTCAGGTATTTTGTGTGTGTGTTTGTATGTGTACTTTGCTTGCTAATGGTACTTTTTGCAAAATTGAAATTTTAATTTTTATATGTTGTGATATTTATGTCTGAAAAAAACTAATATGTGTTATTATGACATAACCAACTAATATCTCATACATTATTTAGGCAGGCAGTGCATATTATTTTTCTTTGCCTTTTAGATGATCTTTGTGCAGTTTTGCTTGAAATATTTTTAAAGATCTGAGTTACTATGTCATTTAAAAATAATTTTTTATTTTACATTTTTGCATTAGCATAATATAAAAATGTTATTTTGCTTTACTAGTATATGTCAAATTCTGTTGATTTAAAAACATAATTCGTTTTACAGAGACTATTTTGTTAATTTTTAAGTATTGAGAATGCAAATTTTCAAGCATGTTGAAGCTACTTGTCAATGTTGTACCTTTTGTGTAGTGTTTCAGACCTTGAGGAAGTTGGATACATGTTTGGTGATTGGACCTTGAGGAAGTTGAATATATGTTTGGTGGTTGATTACAGAGGCAAAAATTATTGTTTTCATTGAAGAAGTCACTGGCAAACTCTGAATTGCTAAATTCAATGGCCTTTTAATTTTCTATGTACTCTTCGTATTTGGTCTCATTTCAGCATTTAACATTGGTGACCAACGTTCCTTCTTTTTTTTTTTTTTTTTTTTTAATTAATTAATTAATTTATTTATTTATTTATTTATTTTTGGCTGTGTTGGGTCTTCGTTTCTGTGAGAGGGCTTTCTCCAGTTGCGGCAAGCGGGGGCCACTCTTCGTCGCGGTGCACAGGCCTCTCACTATTGCGGCCTCTCTTGTTGGGAGCACAGGCTCCAGACGTGCAGGCTCAGTAGTTGTGGCTCATGGGCCCAGTTGCTCCACGGCATGTGGGATCTTCCCGGACCAGGGCTCGAACCCGCATCCCCTGCATTGGCAGGCAGATTCTCAACCACTGTGCCACCAGGGAAGCCCCAACGTTCCTTCTTAAAACTTTTGGTTTTCATAGTTTCAGTGTTTTACTCTAGTTCTTATCAGTGGCAAAACTGTGGTTCAAATAGTTGTATTTGAGAACCAAATTATTTGGGTTCTAATCCTCAGCCAGTAGTTATTAGTTTTGACTTTGAGTTAGTTATATACTCTCTGTGCCTTAGTTTCCTCATTTATAAACTGGGAATAGTAATCGTTCCTATCTCATAGAATTGCTGTGAGGATTAAATGAATAGAAATAGAAGTTATATGCCTTCACTAACTCCCTCTTAGTCTATTACAGTAACCAGCACCTTTACTAGTTTGAATGTCACCAGTCTCCATCTAGCTGTATAAAGAATTTGTTCATGTTGTACTTAAATTTGTACAGAAGCTTCTCATTTCTTACAAGGTAAATCCAGAGTTTAAAACATGGCTTCTAAGGCCCTCCAAACCTGACCTCAGTCTTTTTATCTTCATTTCAGTTATTCACAGCTCCAGATAACCTAGTTCTCCTTCCTAAAACTTTCCTGTTAGTTTCATGCCATCTTGCTTTAACTTTAACTTGCTCTTATCTAAAATGATCACCTGTTTTTCTCTGGAATGAGGGCTTCTCAGTCCTTTATATTTAGTCTATATTTCTTGTTCCACCCATGATTCTTAGTGTATAAGTACCATATCTTAATAATTAAGTTAATTTTAATATTCCCAGTCCCAGGCTCCATGCTTATGACATAGTATGCCCTTTACATAACTGTAGAGAATAGAGAATCTACAGATTTTAATTAAAATCACTCGTATTTAATATTTTAGAGTAACAGTCATCAGATATTAGTGGTAACTTGGCTTAGTTACATTATTTTTATGTACAAAATATCAAAGCCTTATTTATTGGGTTGGCCAAAAAGTGCCTTCGGTTTTTTAAGTAAAAATAAAAGACACATTTTTCATTTTCGCCAGGAACTTTATTGACCAGCGTATTCACCCTTTTGTTCCACTACCTTCTGCCATTTTTCAGGCAACTTCATAATTCCATCTTCCCAAAACTTTTTATCTTTTTGAGCAAAGAACTGGTCCAGGTGCGTTTTACAGTCTTCCAGGGAATCGAAGTTTTTTCCATTAAGAGAATTTTGTACAGACCTAAATAAATGGAAATCTGAAGGTGCAATGTCTGGTGAATATGGCGGATGAATCAGAACTTCCCAGCCAAGCTGTAACAGTTTTTGCCTGGTCATCAAAGAAGCATGTGGTCTTGCGTTATCCTGCTGGAAGATTATGCGTTTTCTGTTGACTAATTCTGGACGCTTTTCGTCAAGTGCTGCTTTCAGTTGGTCTAATTGGGAGCGGTACTTGTTGGAATTAATCCTTTGGTTTTCCAGAAGGAGCTCATAATAGAGGACTCTCTTCCATTCCCAGCATATATACACAACATCACCTTCTTTGGATGAAGACCGGCCTTTGGTATGGTTGGTGGTGGTTCATTTTGCTTGCCCCACGATCTCTTCCTTCCGTTCCACATTGTTGTACAGTATCCACTTTACATCACCCGTCACAATTTGTTTTAAAAACGGAACATTTTCATTACATTTAAGTAGAGAATCGCATGTGGAAATACGGTCAAGAAGGTTTTTTTTGCTTAACTTACGTGCAGCCCCAACATCAAAGTGATGAACATAACCAAGCTGGTACAAATGATTTTCAGTGCTTGATTTGGATATTTTGAGTATGTCGGCTATCTCCTGCATGGTATAACGTTGATTGTTCTCAATTAATGTCTCAGTTTGATCGCTGTCAACTTCAACTGGTCTGCCCGACCATGGAGCATCGTCCAGCGAGAAATCTCCAGCACGAAACGTCGCAAACTACTTTTGACACATTCAATCAGTCACAGCACCTTCTCCCTACAATGCACAAATCTTGTTTTGTGTTTCAGTTGCATTTTTACCTTTCTTGAAATAATAAAGCATAATATGCTGAAAATGTTGCTTTTTTTCTTCCATCTTCAATGTTAAAATGGCTACACAAAAATTCACCAATTTTGATAAGTCTTTTTTTAAATGCGCGCTGATAGGACAGCGGTCACATACACTCTAACAAAATTGTTTCGAATGAAGTTAAAAACTACTAAGTGCTACTAGAGCCATCTTATGGAAAAAACCAAATGAAACTTTCGGCCCACCCAATAGATTGGGATGGTAGTTTTTGTCATACTTTGTTTTATTATAATTTGTGTAGTGATTCAGTTCATTTTTTTCTTCATGGCTGTATTGTTCTATGAGTTAAGACATATTTAAACTCTTAAATGAGTTTTATTACCCTTAACATTCCTCTTGTGTTTCTAAGGATAGTACCTACTTCATTGAAATCTGAATTATCTTTAATCTGAAAATATGTATGTTTACCATTAGTTTTTGCTAATTTTAACTGCTTGGGCAATGCAGAGTCAGTTATGTTAGATCTGACTAGGTCATAATCTAATTTTAGTCAGAGCAGAGGAAATAAGGCTGTACTTTGTTTTATAATTTTAATGGTCTGGGTTTCCTTTCCATTTTAATCTGAAAGAAAATTATTAACAGGTTGAGAATTTCTTTTTTTTTTTTTTTTAAACATCTTTATTGAAGTATAATTGCTTTACAATGGTGTGTTAGTTCCTGCTTTATAACAAAGTGAATCAGTTATACAGAGAATTTCTTATTTGGCTTCTGGGGTAATTCCATGGCAATAAAAGACACTGGTTCTTTCTTTACCTTTTTTTTTTTTTTTGATTTGTTTGTTTGCTTTGTTTTTTGATGTGAAACTTGAACTTTCATTCCTGACAGCACCTATTTCCATTCTTCTCATGCTCCTTATTTCATCACCTTTTCTCTTCCTTCTTCATATTTAACAAAAGACCTCGTCTCCTGCTTCACATAGAAAACAGAAACCATCAGACAGAAATGCGTAAACTTTCTGACATGGAACCTGTAACTTACATATAACCTTATTGATATCCATAGGCATCTCTCTTCCACCACCTTTCCCTCACCTCTTTTCATAACAGTACAGTAGAAGAGGTGTTCCCTGTCACTTTTATCCAACAAGTACTCTTTACTCCAACCTACCAAACTATGTGGATTTTCTGACATACTCTTTTTAAAAATTCCTCTGTACTTTCCTTCTGCCTCAAATTTTACCCCACATATTCTCTCCCTGATAAATTCCTACTTACCTTTTAACACTTGCTTTAATCCTCTGTTAATCTTCTGTTTTGTTTTGTTAATCCTTTCCTTAACCTGCTCTCTCCTACTCATCAAGCAATGATAGACTACCTGATATGCTTCATTGGCAGTTTATATAGGGCTCTATGGTAATAATACTTACCACTCTGTATTGAATCTCTCCTATTTAGAGTCTTACACTTTTGTTCACTTGACCCCTCCATCAGACTGTGAATTTAATGAAGGGTTATACTTTATATCTCAAGTGCTGGGATAAAATTTGGCATACTATAATCTTTCTGTAATTCTTTGGATGGATAGTTTGTAAAAGATCACTTGGTTAGTGTGAATTAGGTTTAGAACCCAGACCTCTTGACTTCAGCATTCATTATCATACTGTTTCTACAGGTTCTGTGTTATCAAGTCCTTACAATAATCCTACTCTTTCTAAAGAGACTATTATAGTGCACAATTGTGTCCTTACATGCCCTATTAACAGTATTACTAGTTTTAATGAAATGTTTATACTTCTTAACACTTTTAGTCTAGTATCTGGATTGTTCATCATTTTAGTTGTCATTTTAGTTTTAGAGAATATAGCTCCTTCTTCTGGATTAACTGCACAAGTCTTTTCATTGTTTAAGTACTGGAAATAAGTAAACCTTTTGCAGTGTCATGTCACTGTATGTCATTGGGTTTCCACATTTCCCTTTTGTGACAGTAGCTACTTTTATTCTGTGACATTTTATTCATTTAGTCTGGTCACTTGAGTGGAAATGGTACAAAAAACTTAATTCTTCATACATTTCTTGACCTTTAATCTTCACAGTCACATCTTTTTAAATTCTGTACCCATTATAGTAGTAGTAGTATATCCCATATATAAAATTGCTCACTTTATAAATTTCCTACTTCTTGTTCTGATGTTGTTTGGCTGTCTTAAATCCCTGAAAATAATTTTTGGTAACCATGTGTGATTTATTGATATCAGACAGACATGTTATCTGTGGGCAAACTTTTCAGTCTCATTAAGCCTCTTTTTATACTGGTGAATAAGAATAACTCTTATTTTATATATAAATATATATAAACACACATATATATATACATAAACTATACATAACATTGCTCCCTTTATACTTCACTTCTTAACGTTTAGTACTCGAAGATACAAATTAGATTTGGGGGAATTTCCTGGCAGTCCAGTGGTTAGGACTCAGTGCTTTCACTGCCGTGGCCAGAGTTCAATCCATGGTGGGGGAACTAAGATCCCGCAAGCCGTGCAGTGCGGCCAAAAAAAAAAAAAAAGGAATTAGATTTGGAATTAGATTGTTTTCATCTTGTTTTTTTATCTTTATCAACTACAATTTTGATTTACACTAACTTTATTGGTTAATAGAACTAGAGTTAGAAACTAGAACACAGTAAGTGAAATAATTACCAGAATCTTCTGAAAATTGCCAGAATTTTCAAAAGATTCATTTACTGTTAAATCGGATTTTTTTTTTTTCATTTTAAAACCCTGCATATTTAAAAGAAAGAGAAAAGGTTCTTGTGATCTTTGTTCCCTTGCCAAAACAATACCTTTTCTCATTTACCCAAATTGGTTATTTTGATATTTAATTCTGTGCTAGGCAAGGGTATGTTGTCATTTAACCAAAGTTTGTTTTATTACACCCTTACTTTAATTCTTTGGTGAATGAAAGTAAAGAAAGAAATTTAGAAAAAAATTAAGAAGTGAATAACCCAGTTTCTACAGCCTGTCTTTCATAGATACTCTATCAGTTACATAATTCTTTATAGTTTTCCTCTGAACCTTATCTGAATACTCCATAGTTTCTTTAAAAGTTGAAATTCAGAACTCTGGAAACATTTTTTAATGAGGTACTTAATGTATGTCTATATTCCTAAAATACTTAGGCAAGTTTGAGAAAAATTACCTCATGACTATACTATTAAACAACTGTATGATTTGACTTTAGTATAATATTGTTCATGTATTCTGTGTGTGTATATGTCATTTTTTGGTAGATAATAGATAATACATGAAGGGCCCTAAGTGTGATTTAGCCAGTTTTGATAGATTGAACTACATAAAAGTAACTCTTTGAGTATGTTCTCTCCAAATAATAGCAAGTGGAGGAGGACTTCTGCTTTGAGTGAAATTGTTAGGCACTCCCTGTAAGTGCTCAGTAAATCAGATGGACACAGACAGCTGCACAAGGAAGATAGGCCTAGGAAAGACTAAATAGGTGGGGTTCAGTCACATCCAAGTGAAATTATATCAGTCAATAACTTTCTTTTTTAAGTGACTGGAATCTTCCAGACCCATTTCTTTTGTCAGTTTACTCATTGGTGTCAATTATTAAAGAATTGAAAAATTGCCTGATTATATCAAGAACCTTGTTGTGACATGACCTGTAAATGTAGATCTTTTTAAAAGGAAAGTTGAGTTTCATGTAGTGAGAGCCTTGAGTACTCTGACCAAAAATTTATTTGACTGTGCTTTTGAAGCTTTCATTTGTAAAGAAAGTATGGAATCTATTTTCTCCCTATTTTTAAAAAAATAAGATTCCTATGTTTACTCTCATCAAATTTATTTTCTAAACTATTTAATACTTATTAAGGATATTAAAATGCATTTATTTATTCATCCATCAAACTGTTATATGGAAGGTATATAAGAGACATAAGAATTTAGAGGATGATGGGAATATTCCTAAAAGGATGAGGGAGAAATCTTATGTAAACCAAGGAGACATTTGAGTTGCATCTTGAAGTATGTATGAGCAGGTTTCAGAAGATTGAGATGGGAGGTACCAAATCCTTCAAGAGAATGAACGAATATGAATAAAGAAATAGCGTGGGATCCTTGGAGTCATTTGTAATGTAGGTTAAAGGTAGATTGGGGCCTGGATTCAGGCTAAAGATTTTAAGAGTCCTAATGGGGATTCATTGAAGGTAAGAGATAATAGGGAGAATAGTCCTTTAGGAGATTGATATTATGGTGGCCTGTGTGATGAATGAATGAGCAGCTGGAGATAGACCAGTTTGGGGGCCTAGAACTTAGACTGATGGAAAAATAAATGGAAGGATTCATTAGTTTCAGGAGACATAAGTTCACACTAGAAGTTACAGCAGATAATTAGCGAAAATGAGGAGGCAAGGAAGAAAGGGGAGTGTTAAACCAAACTATCCGACTTTAAGATAACTAATTTGAAAGAATGGTGATACCAGTAACAGAAAGATTAGTGGCTATATTTATTTTTTGGAGAGAAATACAATAGGTGAATGACATCATAGAGAATTGTGAGGTTTCTTTTTAGGAGTTGTTGAATTAGAAATTTTCAGAGTGCACTTAAAGTTATGTGATTATAAATACAGAGAGGAATCCAAACCCTGGAAATAGATGTAGTAACTGTTGCAGATCTGTTCTGTACAACTCAAGTATCCAATCCTAATTTTCCTACCTTTACTTTAAGTAAATGACTGTGTCTCTGTGTCTCTGAAGGTCTGGTAAGGAATCATGTTCCATAAGAACAGAGGAACTGAAAGAATTAGGTAGATGTCCTTGGTTTAGTGGGACCACAGGCTGAGTCCAGAGAAGTTGAATTATCTCATAGGAGATCCTCAAGATGAGATTGTTTAATATTCTGTTTTTTTAAAGCTTTGTTTTGGTGACCAAAGTATCTATGTGTATAAATAATATTTGTCTCTGCTTAGTTGAATGTCAACTGGTCCACCTTAAGTAAAGTTGTGGAATATTTGTAATTTGTCTCCTACCTCCCTTTATTTTTTTAGCTTTTGTTTCTATGCCTCTTTCTTTGTGATTTCTGCACACCAGCTGAATTTAGTCTACTTTAAGGCTCTTAATCTTTAGGGTACATTGAAATCACCTGAAAGGCTTATTAAACCACAGAATTTCTGCTTTGGACGCTCTGGGGTGGTGCCCAAGAATTTATATTTGTAATAAATTCTCAACTGTTGCTCATTCTGATGATTCGGGGACCATACTCTGAGAACCACTGCTTTGTTCCAGAAGCCCTTTAGCTGAAGCTTTAAGATAGTGGTTCTCAGCTTGGCTAGAGATGCAAGTCACCCATAGGAAGAATTACAAACAACAACAATCATAAAACTATTCTTGGAGATTCTGAATCAGTAGGTTCTAAATCTGTGGAGTAGAGTTTGGCAGAGGCAGAGTTAAGGCTAGCTTAGTCCTCATCTGAAAGTCTCCCTTTCTTTCACATTCTCAAGTTCATTGTTTATCCCCATTGCATAACTCAGTAACTTTTTCAATATCATCACACTGAATAAGAATCAGTAAAGTGTGAACACTCCCAGATCTTGGCATATTTGGCTCTTCCTCTCTTTCTGTGTTTCTGGCATTCTTCGCCTTCATTTTTCTCTACCCCTGATCTGTCAAAGGCACCATGATGTGAAAATGACGACTTTAACATTTAAATTTAAATTTAAAGGGAGATGGGGGTGGGGGAGGGGGTGGGGGAGTGTATGTGAATCTTTGTATAGCTGCTCAATTTTTCTGTAAATCTAAAACTTCTAAAAAATAAAGTCTATTAATTAAAATTTAAAGGCAGGTAAGTGAAATTTTCATGTATATTTTTAAAGTTTTGTTCATTATAAAAATATACTTACAAAAAATCAAAAATATAAAAAAAGTTTGAATCGCTATGATCTTATAGCATCTTAGTATATTTACTTTTATTCATATAATTTTAATAATTTTGTTCTAAAATTTAAAAAAATACACCTGCTGTGCATTATTTGAAAACTAAAAATATCAGAGTAATTGGGGAACCATCTTCCATCATAACATTTCTTGATCTCCATTTCTTTTTTTCCCATTTTTTCGGCTTACTTAAGACTTTTCTCAGTGTCTACACTGTTCTCTACGATGTTATTCTGTACACCTTAGCTGCTTCAGTGTTTCCTCTTGCCTTCTTTCTATGTTTCTCACTTCTGATTAGGCCTCCTCGGATCCCACTCTGTTTGCCTTGGCTGTCCACATTTTTTATTGCTAGAGTATAACTGCTTTCTGTAGCTCTAATGTATCTTGATTCCTCCAACCTTCTGGGCTTTTCTCTTGCCTGATTAAAGGGCCTAAACCCGAACTCCAGTCATTGAAGAAATTCTACCAGAATCCTCCCTAACTTTCAGAGCAGGCCATGCATTCTCCTGCTTCTTCATTTTCTGTTGAGCCCAGCTATTCTTTATTCTCCAAATACAATTATTCCAAGGCTGTCTTGAACATTTACTGAACCATTCAGGGTAAAAGAGTCTAAAATTTAAAATTAAATGCTTTATACCACTGTTCTTAGGAGTTACTCGGCCATCCCTAACACTAAGAGTGTCCCTTTTATGCCCTAGACCTGGCTTTATAAAAAGCAGTGATCAGTGATTTTAGTTAATGTCTTTAGAACTAAATTGATGCTGTATTGTACATCATGAAGAGATTAGATTCCAAAGAGGAAATTAGAAAATAAACTGGGTCTTGTGAAGGAAACAACTTAAAAGTTACATTTTAAGAATGCTTTTCTGTTAGTAAAAATTGGAAAAGAGATGTTTAATATTCAAAATATTTATATTTGGATAATGAAAGACAAGCTGCCACTGAATCTTTCTTATTAAGGTGGTATTCTGATAAAATTTGGATTGAAAAGAAAATGTTTATTCAGTATATTTTTTTCCTTTTTAATTAAGTTGATTTGATGATTTTGTTAGACATGTGGAATAGCTAACCTGCCTCACACATTTAATATTCAATGTATGACATTCTTTGATTTTCATATCTATATTAAAACATTAAACCTTTAAGTAACTTAGTGTGATTTATAAGTATTTTTATGTTATGTTATCAGTGTTTGAATTTTTAAATTTTCTTTTTATTTTTAAAATAAATGCATTATAGACAAGTAAATTGTATTTAAAGAAAACAGAAGCCTGAACATGGTAACCATTAATTACATAGTGAAGTGTGGTATTTCTGGAGTATGCAATTTTAGAGTAGTAAACATCATAATTTCTAGCATATATAGCAATGAAATATTTCTCGTTTCACTCATTTATTTTTCAGTAAAATTTATTTTTTGTCATTTTAAACTCATTTTCTATTGCAATGTGGTAATATTGTTAACTTGTTAACTTATACAAAAGGGATTATCTGTTGTTAAGAAAGACTGGGACTCCACCCATAGTTCTGCTACTGGCTAGATGAATGACCTTGAATTAAGTTACCATTATAGTCATTTTCTCATCTGTAAAATGAAGGCATCAACCTCAATTTTTCCCCAGATTTTGTAACTTTTGTAACTCAAAGCAATTTCAAAACAAGTATTAATACTATACAGTTCTGAAAAGGATCTCACTCTTCTTTGACACTTGAATCATCTGCTCAGTATCACTAATAAGCCACAGGGAAAAAGCTACTGCCAGGGATAGAAGTGTATAAGTAACCCATTCCCTCTTGAGGCAGCTCTGACCACTGGCAATTTCTTTCTCCAAGTGAGCTAACATATCTCTTCTTAATAATTTCAATCCTTGGAATCATATGAAACAAGCATAATCCAGCTTCCAGTATTAGAAACCAACTATACTGTTTTTCTGGTTTTTCTTTCTTTGTTTTTTGAAACATCCTGTTTCATCTGTTCCTCCTATAACAAGGTTTTGATTTGTGTTGTTTTTTTATAGTTTCAGACATATAAAATAGACATATTAATGGAATTAGAATTTGTAGATAAGATTGGATATAAATTTTGGAGTTGATGATGGATTTTGATATCTAGGTAATAATGTATAAGAATCTCATATTTTTAACATTTTAATTGAACCCCATAGAAATGTTAAAAGTCTGTATGAACTGGAAATTAAAATAATGCTAGTGTTAGATGCTTACTATATCCCAGGCTCTATTCTCTGCTTTCTAAGTGTATTATCTCATTCAGTTTTTAACAACAGTCCTCTGAGGTATGGCCATCTCCATTTTGGAGATTAGGTAACTGAGGTACAGAGGCACTAAGCATCATGAAATAGAAATTATTCCAATTATATATTGAAATTGTGTTATATAAATTGTTATATATTAGAATACAGTTTTTTCCTTCCAGTAAATACTACTAGTGTTTGATAAATTTACTGTTGTTCATATTAGTTGCCGAGATTTATAGAGTGCTTATTAAGGGCCAATGTGCTAATGCTTTCTATAGTTTATCTCATGTAATCGTTAAGGAAACTCTATTACACAGATATTGATTTTATCCCTATCTTATGGGTGAGGAAATTGAGAAGTATTACTTGTTCAAGATCATACAACTAGGAAGTGGTAGAATTAGAGTTTTGAGTCTAGGCAGTCTTGACTGTGTTGCTAATGCTCTAATCATTAGGCATACTGCTCACCAAACTATGCTCCTTTAGCATATTTGACTTCATTGGGGCAAAAGTAGGTGCTTCTTCTTGGTAGGCATCCAGCTATACAGGATAACAGACCATTGGTGCTTGAATCAGGGAAGCCCTTTGAAAATAGTTAATTCCCTTTTTTCTACATTAATTTGTAAGTAAGCTTATTAGAAGCATATGGAATAAATACAAAGCCAAGACTTCAACTCTGATATAAAAGACCACGTAGTAGTATTTTGTCCTAAGAAGGTAGTAGTAGCCAAGACAAGTCATGTTGCTTACTCTGAATATTAAGTGAAATTTTAGGATGGAAGAATATTAGTTATAGCTTTTTAGTTTTTTTCAAAGTTAAATTTAGATTTAATTAGAATTTAAAGTAGATTTCTGTGACACCTAATGTATCTATTTGGTTGGCCAAAAAGTTCATTCAGTTAGTGAATCGTTCGATAAAATTCTTGGTGAAAATGTTACTTAAAACCAAACGAATTTTTTGGCCAACCCAATATACATTTACATTCCTCTCAGTGTTAAATACAAATAAATCTTTGGGTTGTCTGCTAGTCTCTATCGTTTGTGCGTGTAATTAAAACTTAAATGTACTTCTGTGGTAAATGATGTGGTTGCTTCCTCTTTCATTTTGCTTATCTAGTAGTGCTTAACCCGCAGGCAAAGCACTTCTCAGAATATCAGATTTAGAATGTGCTTAAATTTCATCACTTGGAGCCTGAAGCACTGAGAAAAGTTAGCACATGTGACTATTTAACAAGGGAATTCAGCTCTTCCTGTCTATTTCCTTGTTACTCAAGGAGGGAATTCTGTTCTTTCTGTTTACTTCTCATATGTTGATAAGTACATATCTCTGAAAACTGTTTCACGTTATATTCTTTTTTTCTTGTACAATTTTATTTTTCCTTTCTTTGGAGGTTATTCAGTTTGGCATGGTAGCTCGTCGATGCCATAGTAGTGCTTTATTTATCTGTGATTGTGCCACTTTTCACTTTCTTTTTCTCAGTAGAACTTAGAAGCATTAAACACATCTCTCTAATACTTAAATATTGAAATGAACTTTTTCTATGATGTGTGACTAGTTGGTAATTTAACTTCATCTACACAGATTTAAATATCTGAAGGAAATGATAAAATTTTGTTTTCCACAATCAAAAAGAAAGTTACTTCTAATCACTAGGCGTCTAAAATTTCTCCTCTGAAAATGCGTCGGTAGGGAAGTAAATACAAGAAACACTAAAGAAAGTTTTGAAAAATAAATGCAAGTGAATGACTTGAAAATTTGGGCAAAATTAGTGTTTTATAATCAATGACCAGGTCTTTACAGTGAGGTGTATTCTCTGTCACTTTTGTTGCACAAATCTACTAAAATAGCTAGCTAGGGATATACTTTTCATAATTGTAACCAAATGTTTCCAATATAGTCTTTAAAAAAAGGAAGGCAGTATAGGCCCAGGGAATAAGAATCATCCGAACATTTCCTCCCTGAGACTCTGTACTTGAGTAGAACCAGTCCTGTAATGTACTGATTAGGTGTGCTTGTTTTCAGTATATTGCATGCTTTCTCAAGCATTGTTAAGTTGACATATTTGATGAAAAAATAGCAAACTGCTATTATTTAAAACATCTATTAATCAAATTACATATTTGCTTATATAAATGCAAACCCCTCATCATTTTTATAGTTTCTTTTTTGTTTTAGTAAGATAGATTTATTGTGACAACTAAAAGTAATAATAATACAAGAGGCAACTCAGTGTTTCAAATGATAAAATAGTTCCATTTCAACTAGTAAGAACCTTTACAAGATCATGGCATTTAGGTTTAGGGCATCTATCTCTTTGGACCAGATCATATGTTATTTGAATCTACTATGGTATTGTTAGTGTGTTTCATAAGACATAGTGCAGAGCTGCTGTGATCTTTAAATGTTAATGTTCTTTTCTTATCACTTTACTGTGTAGATACCCTTCATGAGACCCAACTCTGCCACTGCTCATCCTCGGAGGCAATCCTGGAAACCTCTTTTATAAGTGTGATTTTAAAAATGTGGATAACACTCTCAATAGAGTATATAAAGTAAAGGAGAACAGCTATCTTGTCTTTCCCATAAGCTTATCACTGCAAAAAGTTGCCTTTGCTTGTCAGGTTTGGATAGAATGTAATTGATTGGTTTGTTACTTGGACTGACAAGGCAGTTAATTTGCCTGTGTGGATTTTTTTCTCCTTTTTTTCTTCTTCAACTTTTTTTTTTTGCACTAATCAGAAACATTTGATATGTGCATTGTTGAAAAATACTAGATAATGTCTTGTCAGAATTGTCCTATTAAGTAATGTCTTCCCCTCTTGCTTCTTTGGCAAATGATGTACAGTATTTGGACTTGAGAGTTATGGAAGCCTGTGGGACTTACATGCAATGTGCTACTCGTTGTTGAACAAATCTAGTAACAAACAAGAAAGAGAATGCATTCCATTAGTCTGCTATTCTGTTTCATCCAACTTAGTACATATATTCATATATGAAATGCTGCATTGGGAAACAACTGTAGACTATATTAAATGTTACTTCTATTTATAATATTCAGCAAAAGTGAAAGACTTGTGAAAGCGTATGCCATTCTAGTTTTGACTCATTAGTTCTAGTGTGAAAGCACTAATATTAGTAGCATGCAGTTTTTACAACTTCAGATCTTAAGCTTGTAAATGAGAATATATCTGTGTTGATCTCTAGATATTTTTTAGTAATAACCAAATTTATTCACTCTTTATTGATTTAATACGAACTTTCTCTGTTCAGTATAATTTTATTTTTCTCAACCTTAAGTATGAGGTTACAAAATAAGGAGAGAGATACAAAGCTTTTGACTATACAACCTGCCAACTGAAAGATCTTCATCAACATTTGTATCTTTCCAAAGGTTTACAGAATTAAAATTTGGTCTTCAAGCTTTAATGAACCAGTTTTAAATCAACGACAGAAATATGTTGAATATTTCATCACTTCATCTTGAACTGATTTAGAAGAGACTCTTTGCTGAAATTGAAATACATATATACATGTAAATTGTCAACATGTCTCTTGGAATTTCCTGATTTATAAATGTGGTTTGAGACATCTTTTCAGGTATAGTGGCGTTGAAAATAGTTTAAACATTAGGAATAGAGTAGGAAATGTTATAGATAATTAAAAGCAAGTATAAATATAAAGTTGCTGTATGCTAGTAATCTTTAGTTATACTAAGGAACCATATTATTGGATATTTAATTAAAGCAGTATGTATATAAAATATGTATAAACTGAGATTATTAACTTATTGAAAGACCTTCTAACATTGGAGGAAAAATATTAATAACCTGTAGCAAAACCAGTAGGCTTTTTTTTTTTAGAAAAAGAACTCATTATTTATCACTGCATAAGCTTAAGAAAAAGTTGGTAGTTATTACTATTGCTGAACTCCAGCTGATTTTAAGAAAAATGTCAGATTGCCATTTCCTTAAAAAAGAATATGCTAGTGCATTTGGACCTGACTCTCCTTTGATATATGGTAAGATATTACTAGTGGTCATTTTATTTTAGATTTTTTTTGAAAAATCATTAAACCTTGTGGTTTTGGTGACACTATTAATCAAAGTCCTTTCCACCTGGTTCTATTTAGAATACCATATTATCATCATTCTCCATCTTACTCTTCAGTGGTGGATATATGGTTCCATATTTGGTGCTAGCCCTAAGAATCTTTGTCACACATCACGAATATAAACCACGTATATTCATAAGATCATTGGTCCTGCAAATGTGTATTTGGAGTAGAACTTTTGAAGAGAGTAGAATGAAACACTTTCTCCTAATAATCTCCTAGACACTCTCATATTTCTATGGTACAAAATTAACCCTTTTCTGTAATTGGTCCAGTTGTTATTCAAAGGAGATATTAATGTGTATGTCAAGAGAATATACACTAAATAGTTCATACTTTACATACATGTATAAGAGAAAACAGTCCGACAGGTAAATGATGGTTATTTGTCGCATGATAGGGAAAGAAAAAAAACACTGAAATATCAAGAAGTAAAATAAATAACTCTGAACTACAAGAAGAACGACATGGCAGTATATAGATAGCAGTGGTTCTCAAACTTTATAGTACATCAGAATCAAGGATTTGTTTAAAAGCAGATTGCTCACCTACTCCCCTCCTTATTTTCCTCCTCATTTTACTCCCTCTTACTTCTCCTTGCAGTTTCTGATTAAGTGGGTCTGGGATGAGGCCTGAAAATCTGCATTTCTAAAAGTTCCCAAGTGATGCTGAAGCTGGCCAGGGACATCCTTTGAGAACCATTTGTATATAATATTTTCAAAAGAATCATGGTGTTGTGCTTGACATTGATTGAATGTGGCTTTAATTTTGTTAAAAGGGCCCTTAAATTTTCAAAAATACTTGTTTCTAGGTAAAAGAGATTATAGTAGTTTACAGCACATAGAGTATAACTTCTTTATTATACATAAGTTTAGTTAAACAGGTGTTTATTTTATACCTATTTTGGAGACAGCACAATTTTAGGTACAGAAATTAATCAAGGAACATAGCCTTTGTCCATAATTCACTAATTCCTTTGTTAGGAAAAGATTTGAAATTAGGATTATGTTTAACATGAAAACAAAAATTTAGCCTTAACCTTAATCCATTTTGTTTGTAAATGAAATTTATTTATCATTTATATATCATTGTTATTCGTGTGTTTCTTGAGTGTTTATCTGATTTTACATTTATAATGTTAAAAATAGATCACTGACCAATAAATAATAAGAATATTCACACTCATTATCCTATTTCCCTGTTTTTACATCCTATTACTTAACAGATCACTCTTTTTAAACACTTAATGTTCTTTATTTGACAAAACTTACCACTGTTTTACTTGATTCTCAGTATGGGAATATTTTATTAATATTTCACCAAAATCTATTCAAGGAATTCAGAAGGATTCTGTAGCAGAATGGAATACTAATATTACTAATTTTTCTTTAAACTTTCTGAAATCATTTTGACAATTAAAACTTGTTTAAGAGACTCAGCTTTAGAGTTGCATGGCATATGAAGGCAGAAAGTTTTTCCTACCCAGTCAACACTTTATCAATTTACATAATACTAAGGATTGCGATTAAAAATATTTCTGAGATAGACATGCTTTGCAAATACTTTTTAAAAAAAATAAACATATTAGACCTCTTTCTCCCAGTACACAGTCTTAAGACTTTCTGCAGGCCTGCTGTAAGATTCACTGCTGTTCAGGTACATAAGATATAATGAAACTGGATGTTCATGCTGGGCTTTGTGAATAAAATGAGACTGACCCCCAGCCATTATCTCATTTATCTGATTTACGTTGTAAAATCAAGATCTACACTATTGATTAGAGAATAATTAGTTAATTATGAGCAGGGAAATACAGTTATGTGGGGCTTGAGCACAGCAGGTTGTACTGCTGAAATATTTCCAAGGGCATGAGCAGATGGAGATCAGTTTATTAAAGAACAAAGCAGATGTGTTTCAGGTATGAAAATGTCTAATCATTCTCTCATGCTGTTAAGAGGTACTTGACCTTATTGTGTATTTTTATATGAATTCTTTTATTTCATGTTTTAGTTTTGCCTTTCACTTTTAATCTTGTAACTTGACTACTGCAGATGTAGCTAGCTGAATTGATCCCATTATTTAAGTGATCATTAAACATGAATTTGGATTTCAATAATTATCCAAATATTTTTTCCAGTTAATATACTTTAATGTTTAAAGAATATTTTTGTCTTTCCTACCACTCATTCATTCATTATTGCATGTGATGAGCCTTTAGTGACATTAATGAAAATATGTTCAAGACCTCCACATTAGCCTTTATTTGTGAACTATCATATAAAAGATATTTTCTAATTATTTAGAAAATGCTCATATAGGTGATTTGCACTAGAAGTGTTGTAAAAAGGAATAAAGTTTGCCTTTATTGATATTAAATGTTATTCTAATATTGGTAGAGTGCAGAATTTTGTGCAAGCTTGTATTATTTTAAAAGTGATTTAACTCATGGGCCACAAACCTGCATTTTCTCCCTCTGTTAAAAGGAATAATTGAAATAATTGGCTACTGTTCAGTGAAAGAGTCTGTCACTACTGGTTAATATATTTGTGTAGGTGTTTCAGTTGCTAGTAAGATTTTATGTAAGTAATATTAAGACCAATTCTTTTGGTCATTCTTCTATAGAATTTTTGCATAGAAATGATGAAAAAGTAAGAAAATCCAACCCATCAATTCTCTTGATACTTAGTTGTGAGTTTTTTTTTTTTAAATTGAACGGATGTAACAGTATATATTTTCAAGGTCGGTTCTTTATATTACTCTATATAGACTTGGAAGGGACCTAAATCAAATGTTCATTGACATAAAAAATAGCTATGATTATGGATCAACCTGGTCATAAAACATGTACATTACTTTTCAAGTCCCATGTTGTGGATTTCTCTTTTTCCTGAAATTTAGCTGATCATCTGGCTATAAATTATATATATAGGAGGTGCATTTTTTTTTTGGTTAGTTTTGAAAAGTAGTTATTTAGTGTACTCTTCTAGTGAAATTATCAATTGGAAATTAAGAGAATTTAAGAAACACTTTGGAACACTGGCCTGTCTCTTAAGTGTAGACAGAAATAAATAAGTTGTTTCTTTTTACTTGTGTGCATCTTCTCAGTAATCAGATAAACACATGACTGATTGCTCCCATGGATCATAGGACATATGAACATAAATCATTTTCTTCCTCTTCTATGTCTAGGGTGCTATACTTAACCATATCTAAGTAAGTATTTTAAATACATATAGAACTATGTTTATTTGGTCACTGCATTTTGTTTAATGAATGTGTAAAAGACCGTATACATATAGCTGCTTTATTATTGACATCTGTATCCATTATGAATCTGATGCCTAGGAAGTTGTACTTAGTAAGAATCTAATTAAACAATGAGGTTTCCTTTTCTTATAGATGAGATTTATTTTATCTCACTTAAAATTGTAATATTAGAATGTCCCATAATATGTTAATGTGTACAGTTTTATTAGATGTTTAGAGGATATTCTTTAAGCATCCAGTTTGCATTTTATTAAAAAACATAGTGTATCTTTATAGGTTAGTTTTATATTATCTTTTAATATTTTAAGACATTGTCGTCCTATTTAATATATGTGCTATTGGTATAATAGTCTGTTTTTATTACATAGACATTTGTGTTATTTAATAAAGTATATTGTGTTATATCACTGCTTTTGTGGGTCAATGACTGCTTTTGCACAAGATTTATTATTTTGATACATTAAATATGTACTATATTATGTGTTGTAATTACGTGTTTCCAAGTATATGTAAGAAGTAGATGTAGAGGTCATAAATAATAATTTGATCAATAACTACTTCAACTCTATTTCAGCTTTTAGGTAGCAGAATGATTGCAGATCCTTATGAGCTTCTGATTTTTGAGTTTTTAAAATGATCTATATTTGTAACTTAGCCATAATTTGTTGACTGACAAAATTTGCTAAAGTTTACAAAATGGTGTGTGTGTGCATGAAATAAATTATTCACTATTTTTACCATCTAAATTGCTCTTTGATTTCTAGGGTTCTTAATGGCATCTCTTACATTTGTCTATGGTGAATTAATTCTTGCAAATTCTGCTGGAGTTCCCTTGTATCACTCAGGATATTTTTGTTACCAGCACATGAAGCTATAGATTTATTCAATTAAATATTTTAGTGTAGAAACAACTATATTTTTTCCACGTGGAAATAATTTTAGTCATCTTTAGAAAAGGCTAATATTTATATGTTTGTTTATTAACAGAGTTATTGATTTCAAGATTAGGTTATTTCTTTTTCTTTTTGTTTTTGTTTTTTCCTCTCCTGGATTTTGGCAGTTCCTAAGTGTATTAACTACTCCTTTTTGCTACTTAGTCTTGGAATTACAGTTTTTATTTACCATTGAGTGAGCTATAACTTGAGAGAACTCCCATGTCACCCCTGATTCTAACAAGCAAATTCTTCCTTTCCTCTGGAACCCATCACTAGTACATGAGTTCCATGTGTAGACTAAGTCATTCTAAAAAGTATCACTAATGAAGGAATCAGTAAGGATTAGGTCATTTCCAAATGGCATATACTTCAACATTATCTTCTAACAAATCTAGCATATAAAGTCTTTCTTTTCCCTTTTGCATTTATTATTGAGCTGAAAGATAACTTGAGTTTACAATTAATTGAAATCAGCTACAAATTTGAACTATATCAATGTAGCAAACTTGTTCTTAATTTATTAGCTTGAAATATATATATGTACATATACATAATACATATACATGCACACACACACCAGCAAGAACCACATGTACATGAAGGTAAAAGGTAATGAATTATGATTCACCTTTATATTCATCATAGTGTTTGACTCTAGTTGTACACAAGAAACCATAATTTGCAAGTTATTATGGCACAGACTTATAAAGTAAATATGCAGTAATTAGGTTGTAATTTGATATAAACTAGGAAAGCATTAATACTATAACTCTTCACTTATCAAAAGCCCAGATTATTGGCAATCTAAACTTGCTTAAAAACCCTAAATTAAGCAAAAAAGACTATAGTTAACCCAAATTGAGTCCATGTACTTAGTAGTTCTCATTTTCATGTTTTTTTAAACTTATTGTCGGGGAAATCCTGCTTAGACAGATAACACTGACAATGTCAGAAAGTAGTGACTGATATTTTTTAAGCAAGTGAGGAGGACCTATAAAAGTTGAATACAAGAATTCAAACAGAACAGCAGACTGATGATACTCATATCCAAACACAAAAAGCTGTCACACTGTTAGACATGTAGCAGCATCTATTACTCGTACTTGTGACCCTGGAATGATAAAGATAGAGTAAATTATATTTAATGGATTTCCTTGATGAAGCAAAGAATGTGATTCTCTTTAAATTTCCCATTAAAGATGACTGAAATACTATTTTCCATGCTTGAAGGAATACACCCTCAGCTAACTAGAAATCTCAACCTTCTCATAACTCATAAATGCTTATACTCTGAAGGGTCCTCTAACTATGTGTTTAATGTAATTGGAGTTTTAACTATTGAAGGGTAAATAAGTTGAATTGAGAAGAACAAAATTTTGTGGGCTTGCCATTTAGTTTTATGTAATGTTTGATGTTAGCTATATATTATCTATTACTTTTTCTTAATACTAGAACAACAGGTATTTAAACATTTTAAGTGCTTTTAAATATATTTTTGGATGGTTTATTTGTCATATTGGCACAGTAAATAAAGTACTGTTTGTTATTCCTATTTGATTTGATTTTTTTGTATAGCTAGAATTATTATAGTAAACATTTTTATTCAAGTCCATCTCTTGAGTCTAAGTGAAGGGTTTTGGAAAAGTACATAAGTTTATTTGGTTTATGAGAAGGAAGTTGTAGAGGAAGGAGTGCCTAAACTTAAGACACATAATTGTGTTTTAAACTTCTTTATACCTGAATAACTTAGCTAAGTTGCTAAATTTTCTGAAACTTTTGATTTCTGAAATGGGTCTTTGGGAGATTGGGTTTTATAGCATGACATGAAATTTTTACTATAAATGTAGATTTATAGTTCCCTTTATTGTGAAAATAAATTGCTTTTCTTTGCATGTTGTTTATCACAATAACTCCTTCTCCTTTTTTTCTAATAAAAGTTATTTAAGAGTAATTTTGTACTTTAAGTAATATATGTCCTATAAAATATCCTCCTTTCTTAGTTATGGATTCCTCAACTTTTTAGGTTTAAATCAATAAGAGTAACTATATATAAAGAGAATGTGACAGATTGGTTTGGAGAAAGTATTATTTTTTTAACTTACAAAAAAGCACAAAGAATAAGAGGAATATAACCCTTTCTATAAAATGTATACATCTTTGTTATTTGTTGTTAAATTTTGGTCTTGTTATTCCAACTGATGCAAAATTCTTTTTAAAAAACACTGAAATAATACAGATCTTTCTTCATTGTCAGCAGGATGAGATTGTCTGAAACGAAGAATAGGTATGATAGTTTTCTTAGATTTTGTACATCATAGGTGGCAAAGACACTATCAAAACATTTGTTAATAAGCTTTAAAATGTACTAGGAGGTACTTTGAAAAACCAATTGCACTGAAAGTGACAGGTAAATTTTTGAGAAAATTTATATTTTAGAAAATAAACTTCTTAGAATGGTTTTTATTTGCTGTAGATTATGTTAGCATGCTATAAACATTAGAAATTTTATTTACAATCTACCTTAACTTAGAGAAAGAGAGTGATGAGGTATATCAATTGTATAGAATTAAGCTTAGTGTAGCCTAGTAGAATTCATTAGATTTAAAAGTTTTTTTAAATAACCACAATATATTAGATTGAATTCATAATCTTAAATTATATGTATCTTATATTACTTTTAAAACCATCTAATGGGCAAGTGATTATTATTGAAGTTCAAAATTGAAAATGTTAATGTTTGTTAGTTTTGAACACATAGGGTTATACATATAAATTTATTCCTATGCTGTTAACATTTCTACTATCAAAATGTTCTGAATGATATTTGTTTTGTTTATTTTATTGTTTTGGTATTTTGTTTTTCCTAAAGCATTTATTTCAGGTTTAGATTGTCTTTTTCATAAACATTAATTTAATAATCTTGTCAGCTAAGGATAGAATTAACAGTGTTACAGTTGAAATATACAGTAGTTTGCTGTTTTTCTCTGAAAAAGGTGTTTTTTAATATTATGTAAATATACTGTAAATCTGTTTACCCTGCAGGTGTGATGAATGCAGACTGTGCTACCATTTTGGTTGTTTGGATCCTCCTTTGAAAAAGTCTCCTAAACAAACAGGCTATGGATGGATATGTCAGGAGTGTGATTCTTCATCTTCTAAGGTAAGGGGATAAACTTATAAGAAAAAGTGTTGTTTCTCTTTATTTTGATAGCTTTTCTGTATCTCACCAACAGCTTCCTAACTTTAAAGAGAATTGGAATATGAAGGACCAACAGTTTACTCTATGCACTTTAAGAATATATTGCCTTGATGATTTTATTGCCCTTAAATTAAGGAGTAAAGAGCTCTACTGAATTATATAAATTTTCTCTATGAAATATTTTAGCTGTTTTGTGTATTCTCTATATTACTGTAGCATGTTAAATAGTTCTCTAGTAGCCAAAAAAGTCACCCTCTGCTAATTTACCACCCCTAGGGAATAACCAATAAAATCCAATTTAATTTTATAGATGACTCATCTTAAGATATAGTAGGTATATTGTGAAGGTTCTATAAGGTTTGCTCTTTGAGAAAACTAGTTTTTATATCCTAAAATTTTTTTCTGGTAATTATTTTAGATAAGTAGAAAGGATGAAATATCTAATAAGGTTGTTTCGTAGTTTATCTCCAATAATAAACTGTTGAAATCTTTTGAATATCAATATTATAACCTTAAATTGTGACGATCGACATTTTAAGATTATTATATGCTTTTTTTAAGTGTGTGAGTAAATAGCTGGACCCCTGATGCTTTGACTTACTTGACAGAAATATTAATTATATTTGAACTAAGACAGTATGGTCACCTGTGGGTTAATCAAATAACTCTTCTTTAAATAGACAACAGAAGTTAAGTGTCTATTGTAATATGGACCTCAAGCCATCTCTCCTAAATGCCACTTAAGTGCATTTGTTTTTCCTAGAGTGAATTAAAATTGATACTGAATTCCTGTCTGATCATGGAATCAAAAATATTCTTTTTATCATTTAAAATGATTTACTCCAGCTTACCACAGAAGCCATCTGTAAAAGTTTATTTATTAAAAACTGCAGAAAAGCATTTGGCTATAGGGAAAAAAAAGCTATTTAAAGGGTTTTTTAAATAACCAAATTTATTAAAAATTTTACAAATTTGTATAATGATTATTAATATAGAATCTTATGCATTTTATTTAATAATCAAGCATTTTTGCTCAAGGTTTTAAACTATACAATATCAAGAATTATTTTACAGTTATTTTATTAAGACCCAGATTTAAGAGGGAGCGTATTTAATATCAAAAAGTTTTATTTCATAATTAAAAAATGTTTTCCAGAAATTGTATTTAAATGAGAAAAAAATAATGGTGTACTATAGATTTTAAATAGTTGTCTTATGGGACTCTTTATGGTATAATATAATTTTTCTAAGTGTGTTTTTTGTTTGGGGTTTTCTTCTACCCTCAAAAAGCAATTAGGAAAGCAATTTTTGAAAAAAGATTTATTGCATTTTATAAATAAGCCTTTTTGTATACATTCTTTTGAAAAGGTTTTATACTACTGTAAATATGTAGCATTGAATTAACTGCAGAGTGCCTTTGTTAAGTTATATAGTAATTTTGTTAATGAACATTGAAAATGCAAGAGGACATTTCACATATGTTGGGAATATACAAAATGAATATTTTGTAAGTGCAGTAGGCGCATGCCAGTAGCCATTGAGATGTTCTTTTATTTTGCTTTTCCCTGTCTACCAGAGAATAAGATCTTTGGACTCTGAATGGAAATCCATTAGGAAGGCACATTGTTAGAAAAGTTGCATTGTATTAGCTGTACTCTGTTTGACCTGTGATTGAATGAATCCCAGATATAAACAGCCAAGACTTTTAAAATATCCAAATATGGTATCTACCTGACGAATGTCACAGCAGTTTACTGTAAGGATTACAGCAGTGAAATGGATTTGTATTTTTATCATATCAAGATGAATATTACATACTTCTACTTTTTTCCAATGAAAAATTAAGCTTAATATAATAGTTAAGCTGAAAGTTAAGGAAAATTAATTCATTCCCTTGAATACTTGTGTTACATCAGCTCTGTTTGGCTCACTTTGAAAACTTTATTCCTGACAAGTAAATTTCTGTTTACATTTTCTCTTGTAAGGTGTTTGCTAGTATTGGGTCCCAAGAAGAAAACATTGATAGATAATGTCATGCTTTATAATTCAGTAAATTGCTGTAGAAGCTTTTAAATTCAGAAAGCAGTATATTGTTAACATCTGAGTCAAGAAAATTAGTATCATTTTGGGGCCTAAAAGAAATCCGCAATAAAAGTTAATATATTTTGCTTGTCCTTCATTCTGCTCTATTTGCTTTGGTGGAATGGTATTTTTTAGGTAATACTAAGTATATTTGCCATGTTCATTTATTTTAATAGTATGAAAAGCTAAGGTAGAAGTAGTTATTGCCAGGAGAAAGGAATCAGTTGCCAATAAATTTAGGTGGGGAAAAGTGAATATAAAATTGTTATAGCCATAAAATATATATCCAACTTTCTTTCTTTATGGTAGTCAGGATTATTAAGTCCAAAAAGTCTTAACATTTATTATAAAAATTTGACTCCCAAGTAATAAATTATTTATTTTGCTTAGAATTTTAGATTATATATGGTATGGGTGTGTAGCTGAAAATGTACTTGAAAATGCATTGCACTTTAAGTATTATTTAACTGTTGACATTGTCTCCAAATTTTGCATACCAGGGGAAACTCTGAAATATTGCCATGTATACTCTGAGCAGCATAATGTATTTATATATGACTTTGTCTTTCAAGTAATGGGTTTTTTTGCTGTAACCTTTATGAGAGCAAAAATCTTCTGTCGCTAATCCTGCCTATTGCTTTTAATTATAGGAAGTATAGAAATTCCACAAAAGTCTAACAAGATTCATCATATCTCAATCCATATTAAGCTTTAGCTCATGAAAGGTAAAATATACTATATTAAATTAATAATATATAATTAATGATAATAAATTAATGATATTTATTTAATAACAATTTACCTAGCAGTAGAATGATTTTTTAATTGAGATATAATTGACTTATTATGTTAGTTTCAGATATACAACATAATGATTCAATATTTGTATATAGAATGACTTTTATTCTACCCAGATCCACAAAGTATGGCATGATAAGACTTTCTCTGCCTTATCAATCCTTCATAAACCTAGGTAGTCACTTTAGATTTCATGAAAAATGACCAGCTACATGGATTCAGATATATACATTACATGTAACACACACGGAGACACAAATCTGCACACATTCAAACACATGTACAAAATATACTTTCTCCCATAGGCTATGCTTCAAAGATACTTGACTAAGGCAGCAGCTATCCAAGACAGTGTGCTATGTTTTTATTCAGTGGGGCTAGTTCATTGCTACTGATCACCATGCATTAGGTTTTTTTCTCTTGCTCTTTGCTGTGTTGTGAAAATACTGTTACAAATGAATGCTATATGCCTGGAAAAGCAATGTTATTTTATTCTTTCTCCTCCACCTCACCCATCTTTTATTTCTTCTTTCATCTTTACTTTCATCCATTCTCCCAAGCCAAATACCTGGAATCATCTTCAAGTCTTCTTCATCCTGTCCCAAATAGAAAATCACTTGGTGAGTCCTGTAAAAGTGTTCTTCCTTAAATATTTCTCTGGTTTACTCTTTGCTCCTTTTCTCCACTGTTACTGCCTTGATTCAGTGCCTCACCTTTTCCTCATTCTATCAGTTCCTCCTATTTTAGAGGCTATCTAAATAAGTCTGCCAGACTCATCTCCTCTTTTATCCGTTCTCTTCACTAGGTTCCTTCAAAATGAAGTGTTTGTACCTCAGGAGATAGACAAGATGACTAATTAAATTAATTCTATGTAGCATCCCATTTTAATTTCTATGTCTGAGTGTGTTTTCTAATGTAAGTAACAGGTTACTGCTGTAGAATAGGTATATAACTTCACACATATGTACTTATTAAGGTATGTATTTAAGATATTTTAGTATTGGGGTACATCAACAACAGTGTTTGGAGATCATAGTCCCACACTGCTACTAGAGTAACCTTCCTGAAAGTCTTTTTGACACACCACTGCTTTACATCTGTCAGTGTTTTCTCATCCTCCTACATATCCAGAATATAACTGACAAAATCAGGAAATTAACATTGATACACTGGTACCGTCTAATCCTCAGACCTCATTCAAGGTTTGCCATTTGTCCCAGTAACGTCCTTAATAGCAAAATGATCCAATACAGAATCATTCGTTGCATTTAGTTTCTATGTTTCTTCAGTCTTTAATCTGGAAAGTCCCTTAGTCTTTCCTTGACTGTCATTTCATTGCCACTTTTGAAGATTACAGGGCAGTTACTTTGTAGACTTTTACTTTGCATTTTTATGATCTTTTCTTGTGGTTAGATTTGTGCATCTCTGATAAAAATACCACAGATGTGATGCAGTATGCATTCTATCAGGTGACACATGATTTCAATATGAACCATAAATGGTGATGTTAACTTCAATCACTTGACTGAGGAGTTCTCTGCAAGTCTTCTCCATTCTCTTCCCCTTTCTAATTAATAAGTAATTTGTAGGGAAGAACCTTGAGACTGTGTAAATATCCTATTCCTTATCAGACTTTCATTTTCTGTTTTCAGTGGGTTATATTGGTTATTATCATTATTTATTTTGATGTTTGAATTGTCTCAAATTTGGCTAATGAGAGCCACTTCAGGCTGGCTTCTGTGTTCTTTTCATATGATCCCAGAAATCTTTGAGTGCTTCCTTACTAAAGGTGTTCTAGGCTCAACTTGTTCTTTCCCTTCCCCTACTCCTGGAACCAGTGATTTCTCCAAGGAGCTCTGCTTCCCTTTTAGTGGAAAATGGTATTTAGAAACTAAGATCATGGTACTAGATGTGCTCATTGTTACTGGGATGTTGCTTCTCCTAGGTCTTCTCAGTAGACATAGCCAAGGACTAGATGTATGTATGTACATTCATAGACATACACATTTACTTTTCTTTGTCTTCATAGATATTGGAAACCATTCTGGTTTTTTCCCTTTTCATGTTTATAACTCCCTCACTGAAAACTGGCTCCCATTATCCTTGATATATATTATAAGATTAATCCCCTGTTGTAAAACTAATCTCCTATCACCCTCCATTCCCCTGCTGCATGGACACCTTCTTTGCTTGCCATAACCTGATGGCTTTTAGATTGAATTGTTCAGGAAGGAGGGGAGAGAGAGGGATCGAAGACAGACATTTTTATTTTTTACAAGCTTCTAAAATTATTTTAATGAGTGGTCAGGAATAAGAACCATTGTTTTATGTATTTTACAAATTCTTCAGTTACTAAAAAGTTTTTAAGCTAAAAATTAATGTTTTTGCAATTTTAAAACAAGGCAAACTTCAACAAACTGATACTTTAAAATTATGTTGTATACTTACATATAAGATATAGACTTAATATTGTATTTGTTTTAAATTTTTATTTTATTTTGGAGTAGAGTTGATTAACAATGTTGTGTTAGTTTCAGGTGTAGGGCAAAGTGATTCAGTTATTCATATACATGTATTTATTCTTTTAAAAATTCTTTGCTCATTTAGGTTATTACAGAATATTGAGCAGAGTTCCCTGTGCTATACAGTAGGTCCTTGTTGGTTGCCTGTTTTAAATATAGCAGTGTGTACATGTCAGTACCAAAGTCCCTAACTATCCCTTCCCACAGCCCTTCCCCCCGTGGTAACCATAAGTCCATTCTCTAAGTCTGAGTCTGTTTCTATTTTGTAAATAAGTTTGTTTGTATCATTTATTTTTAGATTTTGCATATAAACGATATCATATGATATTTGTCTTTCTCTGTCTGACTTACTTCACTTAGTATGATAAGCTCCAGGTCCATCCATGTTGCTGCAAATGGCATTATTTCATTCTTCTTAATGGCTTAGTAATATTCCATTGTATATATGCACCACTTCTTCTTTATCCATTCCTCTGTCGATGGACATTTAGGTTGCTTCCATTTCTTGGCTATCGTAAATAGTGCAGCAATGAACATTGGGGTGTGTATATCTTTTTGAATTATAGTTTTGTCTGGATATATGCCCAGGAGTGGGATTTCTGGATCATATGGTAATTCTATTTTTAGTTTTCTGAGGAACCTCTGTACTGTTCTCCATAGAGGTTGTACCAATTTACATTCCCACCAATAGTGTAGGAGGGTTCCCTTTTCTCCACACCTACTCCAGCATTTATTTGTAGACTTTTTTATAATAAATTTATTTATTTTTGGCTGCATTGGGTCTTCATTTCTGTATGTGGGCTTTCTCTAGTTGTGGCAGGTGGGGGCTACTCTTAGTTGTGGTGAACAGGCTTCTCATTGCAGTGGCTTCTCTTGTTGTGGAGCACGGGCTGTAGGCGTGCAGGCTTCAGTAGTTGTGGCATGTGGGCTCAGTAGTTGTGGCTCATGGGCTCTAGAGTGCAGCCTCAGTAGTTGTGGCACACGGGCTTAGTTGCTCTGCGACATGTGAGATCTTCCCAGACCAAGGCTTGAACCCGTGTCCCCTGCATTGGCAGGCGATTCTTAACCACTTTGCCACCAGGGAAGTCCCTGTTATTAGTAGACTTTTTAATGATGGCCATTCTGACTGGTGTACGGTGGTACCTCATTGTAGTTTTGATGTGCATTTCTCTAATAATTAGCGATGTTGAGCATCTTTTCATGTGCCTAGTGGCCACGTGTGTGTTTTCTTGGAGAAATGTCTATTTACGTATTCTGCCTGTTATTTCGATTGGGTTGTTGTTTTTTTGATATTCAGCTGCATGAACTGTTTGTAAATTTTGGAGATTAATCCCTTGTCAGTCTCATTGTTTGCAAATATTTTCTCGCATTCTGTGGGTTGTCTTTTTGTTTTGTTTATGGTTTCCTTTGATGTGCAAAAGATTTGAGTTTGATTAGGTTCTATTTGTTTATTTTCATTTTTATTTCCCTTACTCTAGGAGAGACAGATCAAAAAAGATATTACTGCGATTTATGTCAAAGAGTGTCTGCCTATATTATCCTCTAAGAATTTTGTAGCATCTGGTCTTACATTTAGGTCTTTAATGCATTTGGAATTTATTTTTGTGTATGGTATTAAAGAATATATATATATATTTTAAATTAATTTATTTTTTGGCTGTGTTGGGTCTTCGTTTCTGTGCAAGGGCTTTCTCCTTTTGCGGCAAGCGGGGACCACTCTTCATCGCGGTGCACGGGCCTCTCACTATCGCGGCCTCTCTTGTTGTGGAGCAAAGGCTCCAGACGCACAGGCTCAGTAGTTGTGGCTCATGGGCCTAGTTGCTCCACGGCATGTGGGATCTTCCCAGACCAGGGCTCGAACCTGTGTCCCCTGCATTGGCAGGCAGATTCTCAACCACTGCGCCACCAGGGAAGCCCCCTAAAGAATATTTTAATTTCATTTTTTTACGTGTATCTCTCCAGTTTTCTCAGCACCACTTATTGAAAAGGCTGTTTTTTCTCCATTGTATAGTCTTGCCTCCTTTGTCTTAGATTAACTGACCATAGGTGCATGGGTTTACTTCTGGGCTTTCTATCCTGTTCCATTGATCTATATTTCTGTTTTTGTGCCAATACCATACTGTTTTGATGACTGTAGCTTTGTAGTATAGTCTGCAGTCAGGTAGCCGGATTCCACTAGCTCCATTTTTCTTTTTGAAGATTGCCTTATCTCTTTGGGGTCTTTTGTGTTTCCATACAAATTGTAAAAATTTTTTTGTTCTAGTTCTGTGAAAAATGCCATTGGTAATTTGATAGGGATTGCACTGAATCTGTAGATTGCCTTGGGTAGTATAGCCATTTTGGCAGTATTGATTCTTCCAATCCAAGAACACAGTATATCTTTCCATCTGTTTGTGTCATCTTTGATTTCTTTCATCAGCGTCTTATAGTTTTTGTAGTAAAGATCTTTTGCTTCCTTTGGTAGGTTTATTCCTAGGTATTTTATTCTTTTTGATGTGACTGTAAATGGGATTGTTTCTTTAATTTCTCTTTCTGATCTTTTGTTGTTAGTGTATAGAAATGCAACAGATTTCTGTGTGTTAATTTTGTATCCTGCAACTGTACCACATTCATTGACGAGCTCTAGTAATTTTCTGGTAGCATCTTTAGGATTTTCTATGTATAGTGTCATGTCATCTGCAAACAGTGACAGTTTTACTTCTTCTTTTCCAATTTGGATTCCCTTTATTTCTTTTTCTTCTCTGATTGCCATAGCTAGGATTTCCAAAACTGTGTTGAATGAAAGTGACAAGAGTGGAAATCCTTGTCTTGTTCCTGATCTTAGGGAAAATGCTTTCAGCTTTTCACCATTGAGTATGATGTTAGCTGTAGTTTGTCATATATGACCTTTATTATGTTGAGGTATGTTTCCTCTATGCCCACTTTCTGGAGAGTTTTTATTCTAAATCGGTGTTGAATTTTGTCAGAAGATTTTTCTGCATTTATTGAGATGGTCATGTGGTTTTTATTCTTAAATTTGTTGATGTGGTATATCACACTGATTGATTTGCAGACATTGAAAAATCCTTGCATCCCTGGGATAAATCCCACTTGATTATGGTGTATGATCCTTTTAATGTATTGTTAGATTTGGTTTGCTAGTATTTTGTTGAGGATTTTTGCATCTATGTTCATCAGTGATATTGGCCTGTAATTTTCTTTTTTTGTGTGTGTGGTATCTTTTTCTGGTTTTGGTATCAGGGTGATGGTGGCCTCATAGAATTAGTTTGTCTTAGAGTGTTCCTTCCTCTGAGATTTTTTAGAATAGTTTGAGAAGCATAGGCATTAACTCTTCTCTAAATGTTTGATAGAATTTGCCTGTGAAGCCATCTGGTCTTGGACTTTTGTTTGTTGGGAGTTTTTTAATCCCGGTTTCAATTTCAGTACTTGTGATTTGTCTGTTCATATTTTCTATTTCTTCCTGGTTCAGTCTTGGGAGATTGTACCTTTCTAAGAATTTGTCCATTTTATTAGCATATAGTTGCTTGTAGTAGTCTTTTATGATCCTTTATCTTTCTCTAGTGTCCGTTGTAACTTCTTTTTTGTTTCTAATTTTATTGATCTGAGCCCTCTCCCTCTTTTTCTGTATTAATATAGGGCACAGTTCACTATTCTCTTTTTTCTAGGGTGTACTTGATATGGATCTCAACATCTTCTGTGTACTGAAACACCCCAAATGAAGATAACTTCTTTTGGCATGGTTAAATGAACAGGTATTACTATAAATATTTCTTTTAAAAGGACATCATCCAAGTGATATATATTCACAGGTGCCACTGAGAATTTAAATACACATCATATATTTTACAGTGACTGTGCCAGTTATGATTCTAGCTTTTCATCTCTGTTCACATTCTGTTTTGTGAAAAGCCAAAAGGTGTACATGACAGGTCATTGTCTGAATACTACAAGATGAGCTATCTTAGCTTGGAGACCTCCATTTGGTTCACTCTTACTTGATCTTTCTAGTATAGTACTCTTTTTGAGTGGTAATAAGTTGACTTCATATGCATAAAAATCTCATCTAAATTCTTATGGAAGATTTTCTGGCACTACAATTGCATGACACACCAGCTCAGGCAAGTGTGGTACTTTTTGATAATCAGTTGTATTAGAAATCCCTGAGTAGGGAAGTATGATTTTTTTTAATTTTTGTTCTATTTTTCCAATTTTTTTTGCATTGAGCAGCTAGAATTCTGTAACTGAAATGCTTGCATCAAATGACATATATAAATATTTACTATCGAGTAAAATAGTCATTGAGAATTTTGCCTCTTTAAAAAGTGAACAGAACAATCTCTCCAAGGAGTATCTTGCCACAATACATTAAACAAGCACATTTAATTGAACCTGGTGATACTGGAAATTAAATGTCTGAGTTTTATGTATTATGAAGATTTATGAAAAAATAAAATTAAAATGAATTATCCTTTAAAGTTCTTTTAAATTTGAATCATATAACTGACCCATAAAACAGGACTTTTTAATATTTTAACTATTCATTTGACCTCTGGGATTTTATCTGGTATTAGGTTAGATTTTAAGTTTCTAAATTTAGCACAGTTGACAGATAAGTCATTTCCAGGTAAAACTTATACCACTTAACTGTCTTAATTCAGTATTCTTCTAGGACTTGTGTGACATTAGAGGTTATAACAATATGTTTTATCAAGCTTTACTGAGTTTTTTGATTTGCCTTTTTACTGATACAGTTATGTAAAGTCTGGAGAAAAGTTGTTTATACAGTATCCTAAATTAGAATCCCATAGGAAAATCTTTGGTAGTTTGTAGACTTACTAAAAGTCTGAGAATTAAAACTGTGCTGTGGTTATCCTTGATGATGGCTATAGTTAAATATTTAAACTTTAGATTTCATCTTTGCTAGTGTGCGGAATAAAGCCCAAACACTTCCAGGTGATCTTGTACCTTATCCTAGGCCAAGTCTGGCTGTTGCTGGTTACTCTAGCATTTTTCCTGGCAGGCAAAATTGTTTGTATAAATGTCTTTTAAGTCTTAATTTCTAATAGAGTGCTGTACTTTGAGACTAGTAACAGTGTTTTGTGAATTCAGTAAAAAGTTATAGCCATTAGCAATTCTACTAACTATAGATGCTACTGTGCTTTAAAAAAAAATAGTGTTATTTGTTTAAATTAAACGTTTATGAACTGAACTGAACTTTTTATTTGTCATTATTGACTGCTCAAAAAAGTTGTTTACTTGATTGTCCTAGACATGTTTCTGAACCCTGTCTGTAGGTAATATTTTCACCAAGTCGCAATTTTCAACAAAACAGATTGTTTATGGTTATTCTTTATAACAGAATTGGAATCTACACTGATCTGTTAGTTTTTTAACCTAGGGTACTTTTCATGGGGACTGTACATTACACATTAAGCACACTGGTATACTGCAATAAGTCATGGTCAGGTATTCCTTAAGAATCTTTTCAAAAACAGGATTTCTTTCCTTCCTCCAGATAAAATTTGTTAGTGTTTATGACGTCCATTTTTATATATCTCAGCATATTTATAGAGAAAGAAAATGATTAGAACCTCTAAAATTATACAGATGTTTTCTGTATTAATATTTTGAAAAATTGGAAAGACTGCATCATCTTTTAAGTTACGCTTTCTACAAACTGGGAAAACCAAGCCATTTTCTAATTCAGATGGCATGTGGGCTTGATGTGTTTACATAGCGTGCTGTAAACCATGCTGTGGAATACCATATGATGAGAAACTGAATCATAACTGAGATAAATAATCAAAGTACCGTAGGGTGCCATATATAGGACTACCTTTTAGAGCTCACTAACTTCATACTATCCTTTGGTTTAAAAAATTTATCTTTTTATTTTTATTTTGGAGAAAAAGTTACCTACTAAAAATCTGATGGCTAAGCTGAAGGATATTTCATTACAGCTTTTAAAAAGTTAATAAGAATATTTTTACCTTATTAACCCAACATTTGACATACTAATTTTGGGTTATACAATATACCAAGAAGGAATGTAGAATATATTATTTATGTAAGCATATTATTTTAGTATTCATATGTAATGTGAGTGTGAGAGACATTGTTCATTGCAGAGATGGTCTTAGTTGAATTAAGTGAGCCCATTCCCAGAGCTGTGAAAGTAACACCTGAATGATAGGAATGACTTAAATCCTAGCTTCAAAAAACAGAGTGAGAGTTCATGTATTCTAGATGTAGATACAGTTAGATAGTTACTTCTAATTTTAACATTTAGTTTTACTATTTCATCATTTTGTAGAATTACTTCTCTTAAAAAATTGTCTTTCTGACCTATGTATTGTGGTTTAAGAAGTACCCTTTTGCTAAAACTTAGACTTCTTTAAATCTAAGCTAAGAAAATTAAAAGTATGAACTCAGTTAATGAAATTGAGTTCAGAATTTAAGCATTCTAGTCTTGATTTTCTGATAGAATCTTATCAAGGTTAATAAGAAACTACAGATTAGGAGTTAGTGTGTTATGCTATGTTACATTTTAAGACACTCAGTTTTTGACATCTCTCAAATTAGAATGTGTATCTATAAGTAGTTTATTTCTTTGTGATAATATTTCTTTTTTCCATAAAAATTTGCCATTAAATTTATGGAGTTATAATCTGAGGCATTGTTGAGTAAGAATATTGAGTAATTTTAAATGCACAGAAAGTCAAAGTATGCAGTGTGATGTAGAGGAAAGAACTTTATGAGCTTTGAAAAAGAAGCAAACTGAGTTCAGATATTAACCATTTACAATGTTTGTGACTTTCAGCAAGTTGCTTCACTTCAGTGAGTTTCAGGTTACTCATTTGTGAAAGGTTAATGGCAATATTTAGAATAAGAGAGGCACTCAGTAAATGACACATCTTCTTATTCTTAAAAATAAGCAATCATTGGGCTTCCCTGGTGGCACAGTGGTTAAGAATCTGCCTGCCAATGCAGGGGACACGGGTTCGAGCCCTGGCCCGGGAAGATCCCACATGCGGTGGCAGAGCAGCTAAGCCCGCGAGCCACAACTACTGAAGCCCGCGCGCCTAGAGCCTGTGCTTTGCAACAAGAGAAGCCATGACAATGAGAAGCCCGCGCAGTGCAACAAAGAGTAGCCCCCGATTCACCGCAACTAGAGAAAGCCCATGCGCAACAACGCAGACAAAAAAAATACAAAAACAAATAAATAAATTAATTTTAAATAAAACAGACAGACAAAAAAAATACAAAAACAAATAAATAAATTAATTTTAAAAATAAATAAGCAATAATTTTAGCCACAGAGAGAACAGTTCAGAATCAGTGATAATGTTCTGATTTTTCAAATGTAAAAAATGTTTTTTAAAAGGAAGCTGAAGAACAGTTTTCTGTGTTTTATTTTTTATCTTCACACATACCAAGTAAAAATCTTCCTTGTCTCTTTTCAGAGTTTCACACTAAATAGAGTAAGGTCATGTCTAACTTTTTCATTCAAAAAGGTCCATTTGTTTTAATTTCTTGCTAGAGTTTAAGAGGCATTGAAAGCTATTTTTATAATTATCTATTTTTAAACTAAGGCACTTATAGCTCTCCAAACTTTTAAAATTATATACTATTCTATAAGGTATTTCTTCTAAATTTATTGTATAACATTAGCAAATCGTTGGTATTTTTTATATTGATGGCAATGACTGTTTCGCATTAAATATAGAATTATGGTGCTCTGTGAATCGCACTCATCATATACTAATGTGTTTATTTTGTAAGTAGAAGGAATGATATTTAGAAAGTAAAGGTTTACTATTATATTTAAACCACTGGCTCTATCAAGTATTGAATAATAGGAAAAGACATAACTGATACAGGCAAAAGTTCTCTTTTAGGGAAACTTGTTTTTAACTGAAGACATATTTTAATAGGTGAAGAAATATCAAAGAAATTTCCCATAGACAGGAGGGGTATTATTTCTGTGTCAAGGTCATGAAAACTATAAACTTGAAACTGAAATGAAAATAAAAAGTTAATAAAATTTAAAAGTAATGAACCACGAAAGACAGCTTTGAGATAACTTATGAATTCACTTTGTCAACGTGTATACAGTTTTTGATAACAGAAGATTCATCAAGCCTAACGAATAGCTTTTAGAGAGCAGGCATATATATCAGCAACACATCCTTTTATTGTATAAACGTTTGAATACTTTTAAGGATGGAAATGTGGGAAGTTACGGGCTAGCACTTTTACATTCCTGTGGAATCTGGAAATTAAGGTAATTAGCTCTTAGGGCATACTGTGTAAATACATTTAGAATGTCATAAAATTATTATGTGCCTTCAGTATGTCTTACAAGCATTTGTGCCAAGAGAAATCCTCATTCTTAAGTAAATAAGGAAATTTATACTCATTCTCAGGTGCTACTAATGTCTTTCTTTTAAAAATGTAGAATCTCAATATGTGCTTTATATGTAAGAGTTAAAGGGCAGTGATTTATACATGTAAATTCTTTAGAACCCTATCTTTAAACCCCATACCTCTCTCTCTCTGCCACCTGCTCCCTTGATTCCCAGTGGAAGAAACCATTAAAAATATACTTCCTTAATCATAGCATATAAATTTCTCTATTTGTTTATCTTTATGTTACTTTAAAAGTGGAATATCCCTTTCTGAGAATATCAAATATGCTGTTCTTAACATATTTTCTGCTGGTAAAATGCTAAGTAAGGCAGATTATAAGACTATGGTTCACACTATCCTCCCACTGCCCCATAGCCCCAGCTTAGTCCAGTCCTGTTCTATGTTAAATTGTTAGCTTCAGTTCTTATTTTGACAGGACCGTATGAACTACCTTTAACTAACTTTAATAGGTTAGGTGAACACCACTTTATTTCTTCTTGTGCTTTATTTATCAAAAAAAATTTTTTGATCTTCTGATTTACATCATAGTTTGAGATTTTCATCACTTGTCAACACATAGCCCAAATTTCGGTGATTTCTCCTCAAAGTATAGTCTACAAACCACCTGCACTAGGATCGTCCAGAGTAGTTCTGTTAAGTAGGCAGTTTGGAAGGCCCATGAAGATCTGCTAAATCAGTATCTCTGGAATGGTTCCCAGGAATAAGCATTATTATAAGCACCACAGGTGATAATTATGCTTATTAACATTAAAGAACCACTTCTTTGACCCTAATCTCTGTTAAATTCCTTACACATAGTTTTGTCTCTAACTGAAGTATTCACTTATTGTAACTACAGAATATCATTCACTTTCAGACTTTACTCTTCTCTAAGAGGACTTTCAACCCCACAGGCAGGTTCAAGGTAGGTTGATGACATCTGATTCAGGTTCAGTACCATAGCATTTCTGGATTGCTAATATCCTATATTCCCTTTCTTCTTTCCAAGTTCTGGAATTGTCCAGCAACAGCTCAAGGATCTTCTCTGAGCTATAGATTGAGTTTGTCCCCATCAATCTTCCTCAGTTACTCAGCTTCATCTTTTTTCTACTTCTGTGTGGCTGTTGATACTGTTGGTAACGTCTTCCTTTTTATAAACTCCTTCCTTGCCTTCATTGAACCTGTTCTCTTCCTGGTTTTCTCCCTTCTTAGCAGACCTTTTTTTTTTTTTGGTCTTTTTGATAAGCTTCTTTGGCCTGTTTTCAGTCTCTTCTCACTCTGCAGGTGACAGCATCCGTACCCGCTCACTACCCTACCAGTTTTGCTACAGGAAAACCTGGGACTTAAGATTTAATGATCCATCTACTTTCTCTGAGTTCATGTTCATCAAGAGAGAGACTTTCTGCCTTTTAAAATATTATCCTTTAATCTAATAATTAAGACACAATGTAGTGATAAATTCACTAATAAGTTTTAGTTGGCCATTTCCACTATCTAATAGTCTCCTTTTGTTATAAAGCTTAAATAGTATTTGCTTAACTAGGAGAATACATTACAACTTGATCTCCAAGGGACATATTAGTGTGGAGATATGATTAAATTAGTATAACTGAGGTGTCAGACTCTATTTGAGTTTTGTTTAAAGCTAGAGAGTAATAATTCAGAATAGCAAATTTTTAGTGTAATAAAACTAATATCCTTTATATTAAATATTGCTTAAAAAAATGCTTCGTACTCTTTTTTTCTCCTTTTTTCTTTTCTCTGACTCTACTTTTCTGGAGAAATTTGAAGTCAGAAAAAAATTACATACATTACGTGTGTGTTTTTTAATTTCTTAGGAATGGAATACATGGTTATTGTAGAATATTTGGAAAATTTTAAATACATAAAGAAAAATATTTAAAATTACCTGCAATTATAGCACCTAAATGTATTTATATTTCTGCTCATATTTTAGTGGTATATTCTACCTCAACCTACTCTCTAAAAATTGCAATTATATTATACATTCTGTTACATACTTTTTTTTTCATATAACTGCATTATATGACAATTTTTCATAGTGTTAAATACTCTTTTCTAATGAGATTTTTAAGTACTATACAATATTCTTTTGCTCAGATATACTCTCAGTGTAATTTCTGGCTCAAAAAAAATGAACATTTAAAAAATAAGAAAGTACCCTACTGATCTCAGGTGGCCTTGGCCTGCAGCAGCGGCTTGAAGCAGGATTTTGGCTCCCAGACAGAGATTGAAGTCAAGCCACGGCAGTGAGAGCGCTGAATCCTAGCCACGAGACCAGTGGCCAGGGACCAGGCCCTGGCGCATCAACTGTGTAGAAATGAATTTCCACATAGAGTTGGAAAGTAGTGAAGCAAGTAAAGTGTTTATTAGGAGGAAAAAGGGTACGTGTGGATAGACACATGGGTGGGCTCAGAGGGGGCGAGTCACTCCCTCATGGTAGTTTGAATCACTTTTATGGGGCATTTCTTCTGGGTTTCCTTTGGCCAATCATCTTGATTTGCCTGGTTCTGAGTCCATATTTGGTATATGTCAGGAACCTCCCATGTGTGCATGCGCATCTCTTAGCCAAGATGGATTCCGGTGAAGAGGCCTATGGGTAGCCTGACATCACTTCCTATGAGGTGACGCCCCCCTTCCTTTAGACCTTTGAGGAGCCTTTCTGCATATGTATAGTTGGGAAGGTCTCCTTGACTTCGAGAATGAGGAATATGTGGTCTTTTATCTGTTATCTGGGCAGGGCTCAGCTCTTCTCTCCTCCTGCTGATTTGGAGTATCTGTCCACAGGGGAGAAACTCCAGCTGTTCAGACTGGGGCCCATCTGTCTCCTGCCTCACTACTAGTAAAAATATTAGTAATTAACATTTATTGAGTACCTCTATGTGCCTAGCATTATCTAAGCACTTAAAATGTATAATCTCGTTTAATCCTCACCATAGTCTTTATGGTAGTTACTGTTTTTCATCCTCTCTGTGGATTAAAAAAAATGAGGTTCAAAGAAGTTCAACATTACACAGCTAGTAAGTGGTACAACAGTGATTCAAACCCATATCTGCCCAATTCAAGAGCCTGTATTTTAGAAACTTTTCATTTATTGAAATAGGTATTCTCTATTCCTTGTTGCAAGAGCTTCTCAAATTAGATTTTGTCCTGAAGCCATTTTAGATGTTCATCATGTAGAAACTCAGATAATTTTTCTATTATAAATAAACACTGCTAGTAATAGGAAAAGGAAAAATACTTTTATTGTTAAGTGGGATCTATTTTGGTCTTTTTAATGAATAGGAGACTAAAGCCTGGAGGTAATTCTTAAATGAATCGATTAAGGATGGTCCTACTGTAAGGTATTAAAAGATAGACTATAACTCCTCAAGGCCCTTTCTTTATAAATTTCAGTGAAGTATGTGTCTGTGCTTAGGGAGCTGCTGCTTGACAACATAGATGATTTATGTGGACACAGCAGAATCTAATCTGTTGCACTTGGAGGGAGGTGAGGGAAAGGGATCTAGAAGTGAATTTTTTTTTTTTTTAATTAGGCATTAAGCATTGTATTTTAGCTGAGTCAAATATTACTGTCTAATGTTTGTCATGAGTTGTGAAGCTTTGAAAACCTGTACTGTAAAAAGAAACTAAAACCAACCATATTCAGTCTCTTTGCAAAGATAGTTTAAGAATATTCTGATTTGTGCAGTGTCAGCCACTTTATGTATAAACTGGAAGATTTTGTATATTTTTTTCAGTATTAGCATTATTTTGCAGTAAAAAATCCTCTTATTCAAAAATAATGCCTTGTCTATCAATGGATCAAATACTAATTATCATGCAGTTTAGATTCATTTGGGTTAGTTCTTTTGTTAATTCTTTTGTTTTTTAACCAAAGAGTATGAAATTATTACCTCACCTATAAAAAAGTTAAAAAATGTTTCCCTCCTCCTTGACAGATAAAGATCCATATATGTAACTGTTTTTATTCTACTGTATTTCCACCTGTGACCTAACTCAGCCATCTACGTTCTTTTGTGATTTCAGACTTCTACAAATTATTTTAGCTAGCTTTAATATATTGTTCTCTTTTTTCCTCTGGACCATATTCATATGCTAAATTTAAACTCTGGTCACCTAAGATGTAATCTATTTTAATGTTTTCTCTGAAGGTTTCTTAAAGGTTTATGTTGTAGTGTTATATCGTCATTGAAGTTAAGTTGGTTTTTTGTTAAATGTACCTTCAGTAATGGCTACAAATGATTATCGGCTTCGCTGGTTTGAAAACTCTTTAAAATATGCTTATAGAGGTTAAATTTTTTTTTTTTTTTTGAGGTTAAATTTTTTAAGAATCACTTTGAAAAGTTCAAACTTAATCAAAGCATTTTATCAGTTCACTTTTGTGTTCCTGAGGGACTGGAGTATTTTCTCAGCCTCTAAAGACAAATGGTATTCTGTAAATTCTGTTTCTAAAATCAGTTTTTTAAATGTAGATTAGCAGATATTTGTGAACCAGATCCAAAGCATAGATATATAGTCTAAAGCAAGTCATGAACATGGGATGTTTCAGCATTATTTTCTTATTTTAATGCAGTGGTTTCAACATACACACACAAAAAATCATTACTTAATAACTCAATTCAAACTTTATTCCAGCATCCAATCATTAGTTTAGTTATCATTAATCAATTTTTCCCCACTTCATGTCATCTTAGGATTGTGAATGAAGTAGATATTTTTAGAAAACTTTCTTTTTTCTTTTAAAGAAAGCAAAGTGGTATATAATTTAGACATTTTCCTACCCTTTCCCTGTGACATTTAATGACAATGTGGAAGCTTTAACCTGTTTACAGCATAAATACTATATTAAGTACCATCTTATCCTCCATTTCTTTTTTTTTTTTTAATATTTTCAGGCTTTTTTAAAAAAATTAATTAATTAATTTATTTATTTATTTTTGGCTGTGTTGGGTCTTCGTTTCTGTGCAAGGGCTTTCTCCAGCCGTGGTGAGTGGGGGCCACTCCTCATCGCGGTGCATGGGCCTCTCACTCTCACAGCCTCTCCCGTTGCGGAGCACAGGCTCCAGACGCACAGGCTCAGTAGTTGTGACTCACGGGCTTAGTTGCTCCGCGGCATGTGGGATCTTCCCAGACCAGGGCTCGAACCCGTGTCCCTTGCATTGGCAGGCAGATTCTTAACCACTGCGCCACCAGGGAAGGGAAGCCCCCTCCATTTCTTTTTGAGTGCTTCTTTTTGAGTTCTACTACTCATGAATCTAATATTTTCTGTGAGATAAACTTTCTTTCTTCATGATTTAGCTGTTCCCAAATCCCCAAATTTTCTCCTTTCCTACTCTTTCTCCCCTCCTCATTTTTCCCAGACTTAATGAAAGCAGCATTTGGAAACATGACACTCTGTATATTTATCAAGTGTATTTGTGTTCCTTCATCAGTAAAAAGCTTCCCTAAGATAGGAACCTTCCTAATAGGGCCAAATACAATTAGTTGCCTTTTTTTAAAACTCACCATGGCAATTTGAGGGGGAAAAAAAATCCTGCAGTCTGAAACTGACACCTTTAAACAAAATTAATTTAAATAAAAGGATTCAATAGAAATGGTCTTATCTGTTCTCTATATTAAATGCTTTAAGGACTATCCAGATTACTGTTTTTTTAATAAGCTTTATTTATTTATTTATTTGACTGTGCCGGGTCTTAGTTGCACATGGACACAGATCCTTAGTTGCGGCACGCAAGATCCTTAGTCGCGGCACACAGGATCTTTTAGCTGTGGCATGCGGGCTCATAATTGTGGAAGAGACCACATGCCAGATCTACTTCCCTGACCAGGGATCTAACCTGGGCCCCCCTGCATTGGGAGCACAGAGTCTTAACCGCTGGACCACCAGAGAAGTCCCAGACTACTATTTTAAAAAGACTAATTTTCCTTTTTTATTCCGATCAAAGTAAATTTTGTTCCTGAATTCAAGACAAGGTGCACATAGAAAGCAACTTAATTCTTTCATCCCTGTGCCTTTAAACAGCTCTGATGGATTTTCTTTTTTCGAGTGACTCATGGGTTTTCCAGTCTTCTGAGGTATTAATAGTCTTCTTTTTCAATATCAAAAATCTAGTCCAATTTAATATCAAGGTTTCAGTCTCTCAACCAGTTCAAAGCTTCTCCTCTCACCAGCTCAGACCTACTTCAAACTGGGAAATCTGTAGTTTGGAAGGGGCACATACTGGAGTTTGACTCTTGTCCCTGCTTCCTTTTGTGGGTTTTTAGTGATTTCTCATTGCAAGGGCTTTCCTACCTGCTGCTCCCTTTAAGTGAGAGATGTATTCTATTGTGGGTTGCCTATAACTCATTTTCTGAACCTAAGTCCCTCTTGGCTCCTCTCTGATCGGCATCACCCCACTCCCACTAGGCTGTCCTCTTTGGCCTAGATCCCTTTCTAGACAACAGAGCCTTGCTCTCTTTCACGTGTCTTTCTCATTGGTCTTAAGGTAAGCACATGCAACCCCTTGCCCTGTAAGCTCAGAAGAGCAGTCATTCCCCCTGCATCTTTGCTGCTCAACTACATAGATGCATCACCAGCTCAACTCTGTGTCCCTCAAAACTCCTAAAGGACAAGTTCTCTGAGTACTCTTCAGAAGCCTCTTCAACCAGTCTCTGTGTCCCTGAAACTCCTAGGGGACAAACACTTTGAATACTTTTCAGAAAGACTCTCTTATATAGGGACTTCCTCTAGAGTACCTCTTTTAAAGAAATCCTCTCCAATCTCACCTTTCCTCATTCTTCAGGCTTCTATCTCCTTTGATGAATTACCAGACCAATTTTTGTGTGTGTGAGCCTTTGAAGAAAGTATTTTCTGAAGTATTTTATCAGTGTATATCTTTTAAAAATGAAATTTTAGACTGTTTATGAGACGTAGAATGTCACCTACCCAATAGTCCTTTACTGTGAAAATGTCAAATACCCAATCATCGTGACTCAGATCATCATCTTTTTTCTTAGTTCTTCCACTTTTTCGGATACTTTCCACCAGTTCCTCAAGACTCCAGGACATCATCTTCTTTCTGATTTTACCTCCCTCCCCCTTTTTAAGCTATGATTTGGCACTTTAATGGATACTTTTAAAAAACATTAGAGCCCTCTATTATAATTCCTCAACTTTCTCTGGATCCACTGTGTTGTTTCATCTCAATTTTTTTTTTCCTTCTGACTAGAAATAACTGGAGGAATTCATGGACTTAGGTTCAGTACAAATTTTATGCCTCCTAAGTTAAACCAAGCCTCATTGCTGTCTTTTATGTGCTCCTGGATCAGATTTCTTAGAGCAATTACTTCAGATATTTGCCACATACCTCAAGTCTCAGTTGTATTTACAGCACCCTCGTTTTTTGTAGATGACTCTCTTCACTGAGAAAAAAGGGGCCATACACTTACCTTATCTCCTCCCATCCTTAGAAACAGTCCTTGTTACTTTTCCTACTTCAACCTTTGTTACTTTCAAAATACCTCCATCTCATTTCTTTTCTCAGAAGAAACAAAAAAATGTCACTTACTTTTGTTATTTATTCCCAAAATCTTTCTCTTCAGAATCTAAGTTTCTATTCTCATTAAGCCCTCCTACAGAGTTTTCCAAATCGGTCTTTTTGAAAGATCACTTTTCACATGTCCTTCCAGGTTAGAAAACTCAAAGAAGGAGCTCTTCATTGTCCACTACTATAAGACAGACATCAGAGTTTTATCCCTGACTTTCAAGGCCATCTATAATCTGGCCCCATGCTAATATTCCAGATAGGTCTTCCTCTGTCTCTGTCTCTCTCTCTCCCTGCCTCCCTCCTTCCTTTCCTCTCCCTTTTACAGATATCATCAGGGTGTAATGCTTGTTTGTTTGTTTAATTGAATATTCAGCTTAAATCCTAGTTTTCCCAGCAATCCGTAGGACTACACTAAAATTCTTTTGCATTTTGCTAGACTGTTCATTTGACATTTGGTAGATGTTTCTTTGTATTGTTATTCATCTTTTTATGTCTAGGCTTTTTTTACCAACTAGATTGCAAACTCTTATGCAGAAGAATATTTTTCATAATTCCTTGAAGACAAGGCACCTGAATGTTGCACATAATTTTTTCAGAGATAGATTTAAAATTGCTCCTGGTAGTCCTTCACTGCTAGCCTGTTTCCTATTTGTTGTGATTGAAATTATTTTTTAAACTTTCATTTTGCTGAATGGCAGTAGAAGTGGTACAGCTTCTAGTTTTTGCCTTAGATGCCCAAGGCTGTTTGTTGAACAACAGATCGATGTCTGAAACATAAATTTCTGCCAGCTATGACCCAAATATGCAGAAAAGACCTACAATAAGAGACATAAGAGAATATCTATTCAGCAAGTTTAAAATAATATCCTTTCTTAGAATTGTTTCTGTCTAGATCAGTCAGAATTTCTGTTAACATTTAAAAGTACCTATTGATTATAGTAAATTTCCTTAGAATAGAGATATAGTTTTAAATTAAAAAGAAACTGTCTCCTCCAGAATGAAGAACACTGGGGTTGTCTAAGAGTTTAAAACTAATCTGAAAGAAAATGTCTATTTCATATTTTGTACACAGCATTTGATAAGAAACATAATATTTGATAAGAAACAGTAACTTTTATTTATACAGATATTTTCTTTGTCTTGATGGACCTACCAATATAATCTGCAATAGGAACCTCATTTTACTGAAAAAAATCTGTGTAGTATTCAAAAGGTATGCCACATACTCTACTAGGTGCTTGAGATATACTAAAATAATCAGACATAAATCTGACCCTTAAAAAATTATGTTCTATAGGATAGATAAGGCATGTATGGATATAATTATAGGATTTAAAGTGTTAATACAAGATTTAAAGTGTTAAATGCCATTAGAAGGTACAGATAAACTACTGGGAATTAGAAGACTAGAAACATTGCTTTCAGATCCAAGAATCAAAAAGATTGTGGATAATGTGTCATCTGAATGGAATTATGAAAATTAGGTTGGATTTGATAGGAATGTAAGTCAGGATAGGGCTAGGTTAAGCAGCACACACACAAAAATTCCAGATTTTTAGTGAACTAACACAAGTTGATTTCTCATGCAAGTAACATGTCAATACAGGTTGACAGAGCAACTCTGTACATCATAGTCACTTGAGGACCGAAGCTGATGGCAGTTTTATTTCAACATCTATGGTCCAAGGCACTGTAGCAGGAAATATGGCAAATTATAGAATGGCTTTTAAAATCATATCTGGAAATTGACACATTTAACTCCATACAAATTATATAGTTATACCTAATGTTAAGAGGCCAGGAAAGTATAATGCTACCATGTGCTACCATATTTCAAAGGCCTTTCCGGTGTTTGAAGCAGCATAGGGGGAATCCTTGGAGAGAAGGAGTATGTGTACAATTTGTATTGGGGAAACTGCATAATAATTTGAAAAGCAGTAATTATACTAATAATAAATGCTAATATGTTTAATTTTTTTCTTTTTGTTTTTCTTGATAGACTTTTTTGGAGCAGTTTTAGGTTTACAGAAAAATTGAGTGGAAAGTACAGAGTTCCCCATATGCCCCCTCATTCCTGCCCCCACCCCTGTAATATATGAAGCTGTAGTAATGGTTTCCCCTGTTATTAACATCTTGCGTTAGTGTGGTACATTTGTTACAATTAATGAGACAATTAATACATTATTACTAACTAATGTCCACAGTTTACATTAGGATTCACTCTTTATGTTGTATATTCTGTGGGTTTTGAAAAATGTATGACAGCATATATCTACCATTACAGTATCATAGAGGATAGTTTCACTGCCTAAAAATCCCCTGTGTTCCACCTATTTGCCCCTCCTTCCCTCCCCCTAAACTCCTGGCAGTCACAGATCTTTTTACTGTCTCCATACTTTTGCCTTTTCCAGAATGTCATATAGTTGGAATTACATAGTACATAGCCTTTTCACATTGGCTTCTTTTACTTAGTAATATACATTTTTCTCCATGTTTTTTCATGGTTTGATAGCTCATTTCTTTCTTTCTTTCATCTTTTTTTTTCCTTTACATTTTAGGTTCACAGCAAAATTGAGTGGACCATACAGAGAGTTTCCATGTATCACCTGTTCCCACAGATGCACAGCCAACTTCCCCCACTTGTGACATCCCACACCTCAGTGTTACATTTGTTACCACTGATGAACCTGCACTGACACATCATTACCACCCCAAGTCCATAGTTTACATTAGGGTTAACTCTTGGTGTTGTACATTCTGTAGGTGCTGACATATGAATAATTATATCCATCATTACAGTATCATGCAGAATAGTTTTATTGCCCTAAAAATCCACTATGCTCCACCTATTTACTCCTCCCTCCCTTTCCCAAACCCCTGGCAACCACAGATCTTTCTACTGTTTCCTTAGTTTTGCTTTTTCCAGGATGTCATATAGTTGGAATCATACAGTATGTTTGGATGCACCACAGTTGATTTATCCATTCACCTATTGAAGGTGAGAGAGAAAATGTATGAGTACAATTAGTTGTATAATACAACAATCTTGGTTGCTTCCAAGTTTTGGCAATTATGAATAAAGCTGCTATAAACATACATGTACAGGTTTCTGTGTGGACATAAACTCATTTGGGAGGAACCAAGGAGCATGGTTATTGGATCATATGGTAAACGTATGTTTAGTTTTGTAAGAAGCTGCCAAACTGTCTTCCAAAGTAACCGTACCATTCTGCATTCCCACCAGCAATAAATGAGAGTTCTTGTTGCTCCACATCCTTGTCAGCATTTAGTGTTGTCAGTGTTTTGGCTTTTAGCAATTCTAATAGATGTGTAGTGATAGCTCATTATTGTTTTAATTTGCAGTTCCCTTGTGACGTATGATGTTGAGCATCTTTTCATATGCTCATTTTCTATTTATATATCTTTTTTGGTGAGCTATCTCCTCAGATCTTTTGCCCATTTCTTAATTTGGTTTTCTTATTGTTGAATTTTAAGAGTTCTTTGTATATTTTGGATGCCCGTCCTTTGTCATATCTGATACAGATACAGATCTCTGTGTCTATGAATTTGTTTTATTTTGTTTGTTCTTTTGGGGTTTTTTTGTTTTTTTTTTAAGATTACACATATGAGTGAAATGATAGAGTATTTGTCTTTCTCCATCTAGAGTAATACCTTCAAGATCCATCCATATTGTCACAAATGGCAGGATCTCATTCTTTTTTTTTTGACCGCGCCATGCACGGCATGTGGGATCCTAGTTTTCCCCAACCAGGGACTGAACCCATGCCCTCTGCATTGGAAGCACAGAGTCCTAACCACTGGACCGCCGGGGAAGTCCCAGGGTTTCATTCTTTTTTATGGTCGAGTATGTGTGTGTATATATATATGTATGTAAAGAAGATGTGGCACATGTGTGTGTGTATATATATATATATATACACACATGTGCCACATCTTCTTTATCCCTTCATCCATTGATAGACATTTAGGTTGCTTCTGTTTCAGAAGTTTTTAATTTTAATGAAGTTCAACTTAATTTTTTTCTCTCATGGGTGGTTCTTTTGTTGTATCTAAAAAGTCATGGTCAAATCCATGGTCAGCTAGATCTTCTCTTGTTTCTTCTAGGAACTTTATAGTTTTGCATTTTACATTTAGGTTTCTGAACCATTTTGAGTTAATTTTTGTGAAAAGTATAAGATCAGTATGTAGACTCTTTTTTTTTTCTTTTTTTCACATGGATGTCCAAGTGTACCAATGCCAATTTTTTTTTTTTCTTTTTTTTCTTAACATCTTTATTGGAGTATAATTGCTTTACAATGGTATGTTAGTTTCTGCTGTATAACAAAGTGAATCAGCTATACATATACATACAATTTTTAATATTCAAAAGTCAATTACTTTTTTATATCCAGCAATGAACAATTGGAATTTGAAATTAAAAACACAATACCAATTTCCTTAGCACCAAAAAAAAAATCATATACTTATATATAAATCTAACAAAATATGTACAAGATCCACATGAGGAAAACTACAAAGAAATAAATCAATATCAAATGGAGAAAGAAATCAAAATCAAATGGAGAGGGCTTCCCTGGTGGCGCAGTGGTTGAGAATCTGCCTGCTAATGCAGGGGACACGGGTTCGAGCCCTGGTCTGGGAAGATCCCACATGCCACGGAGCAGCTGGGCCCGTGAGCCACAATTGCTGAGCCTGCGCGTCTGGAGCCTGTGCCCCGCGACGGGAGGGGCCGCGATAGAGAAAGGCCCGCGCACCGCGATGAAGAGCGGTCCCCGCACCGCGATGAAGAGTGGCCCCCGCTTGCCGCAACTGGAGAAAGCCCTCGCACGAACCGAAGACCCAACACAGCCAAAAATAAATAAATAAATAAATAAATAAATAAGAAAATCCTTTAAAAAAAAAAAAAATCAAATGGAGAAATATTCCATGTACATAGATAGAAAGACTTTACTTGATATTCTCAAAATGACAGTTCTTCCCAACTTCAATGATAGATTCAGTGCAAACCCAGTCAGATTCCTAGCAAGTTATTTTGTTGATATTGACAAACAGATCTAAAGTTTATATGGAAAGATGTATGTCCTTGAATAGCTAAGACAGTATTGAAGGAGAAGAACAAAGTTGGAGGACTGAAACTATCTGACTTCAAGACTTACTATAAAGCTACAGTAACCAAGGCAGTGTGGTATAGGTAAAAGAATAGACATAGATCAGTGGAACAGAATAGACAGCCCAGAAATAGACCCATGTATATGTAATAACCCAATCTTTGGCAAAGGAGTGAAGGCAATTCAATGGAGAAAATGTAGTCTTTTCAGCTAATATGTTTTTATTGCAAAGCAAGTGGTTGGGAGGGTAGATGGAGACCATATCATAAAGGGTTACAAATATTATACCGTGAATTTGTAACCACTGAAGTCCTGTTTGGTGCCCTTTAGAGGATGTTAGGGATCAGGAGAGATATTATTTAGACCAGTGATTCACAAGCTTTTTCAGTCAGAGATTTATTTTATATAGTTTGCTACATATAACCTAAAGATTTTACAGAATAAAAAGCATGCTGATAATTTTTGTTCTTTTCTTTTTACATTAAAAAATGCTGATCAGTCTCCACTAAATTGATTTTACTACCACTTGTAGCATTAAATAATTTGAAAAATACTATCTGTTCAAAGTGCTTTATTTTACAGTTAAGGGAAGTAAGACTCACAGAAGTAACCTCTTGTTAATCTCAGGTTTACACAGCTAGTTAATGGCAGAGCAATGACTAGGTTAGTGCCAGTTAGTGCTCTTTTTACAGTCATTTATTAATCTATCACTGAGCACTTCAGAAATTATTTTATATTGTCATTAAATCTGTTCAGTAATTAAAAACAAGTTTAGTGCTAAAATATAGATGTCTAAAACCATTTTGCAAATCATAAGTAAACTCAAACTATGGAAGGGTACACGGTGATTGATTGGGTAGAGCAACACACAGTCCTCTGATTAAGCTTTGTCAAAGACTGAACGCTTTCTTGTGTTATATGCGTGTTATATGAGTACTTGCACATAAACGTGCTGGCTTGTCTATTGTCACTGGAACCCACCTCTGTCTTCACTTGACATACTCTTCTAAGTCTCTGAACTTGATTTTATTCCTTCCCTCATCAGTGTCCCTCATTACTACTGCTGCTACAAACAATTTCCTGAAAATTTGTCTCTTAGATGTACTTGGTGTCCCTGTACTCTTAGTCAAATAGTCTCCTTTAAGAATAGACTTGGAATCAAATAGTCTAGGTAACTGTGTAAATTTGGGCAAGTGACTTAATGTCTCTGTACCTCATTTGCTTACTTTAAAATGGAGACAGCAATAAATAATACCTACTTGTTAGGGCTTTTTTTTTTTTTTTTTTTTTTGGCTCCTTTATCAGTGGTTTAGAGTCTAGTAACAGTGACAATGAACCTGACTAATACCTAATTCACTTTTCTATTTAGTTGCACAGGAAAAAGAAATGAAATAGTTTTCACTAAGAAAGATGAAATATACATTTATGTCTAGTATTTCTGAAACACTGAGAATAGCACTTCCATTGTGTTTTTATTTTTTATTTTTATTTTTTTAAATTTATTTATTTATTTATTTATGGCTGTGTTGGGTCTTCGTTTCTGTGCGAGGGCTTTCTCTAGTTGTGGCAAGTGGGGGCCACTCTTCTTCGCAGTGCGTGGGCCTCTCACTATCGCGGCCTCTCTTGTTGCGGAGCACAGGCTCCAGACGCGCAGGCTCAGTAATTGTGGCTCACGGGCCCAGTTGCTCCGCGGCATGTGGGATCTTCCCAGACCAGGGCTCGAACCCATGTCCCCTGCATTGGCAGGCAGATTCTCAACCACTGCGCCACCGGGGAAGCCCGTGTTTTTATTTTTTTTCTTTATCTGAGGACCATTTAAAATTATTTTAATAGAATTGTTGGCTTTAACTATATTTCTTCAGTATTCTATAAAATTTAATTTTAATTAAGTGTTAATTTTTTGTATATTTTTCACAGTATAAAAACATCTTTTTTTCCTTTGAAACTCCAACTTTGTTAAGGAGCAACAATTTCCTGCATTGGTAATGTTAAATGTAACTTTAGCTTTCAATTCATTGCTGCAGTTACATTTCCAGAGCCTGCTGTAAGAGATAAACCCATTGCAAATGAAGACAGTATTCATTTCCTTCCGCCTCAGGCCACACAGAATTGATTGAGGTAATAAAATGACAGCACCTTGTAATATACTGAAGGCTCTTTAATTCAAAAACCAGTTCTAGCCTGATTCAGAGCTTGTTTAAAGCTAATTTATAGCTTGCATAATTTTCAGCTGGCCAAGGTAAAGGATGATATATGAAAACTGATAAAGAATTAACTTATGATACATTCAGACCTGTCTTGTTAAAGTCAACCGGTATTAAAAAAAACAGAGGTGGGGGGATGGTGGAAAAAATAATTGGTAATCTTTTGCTTCACATAAGTAACATTGTTGACAACAGTTTAAATTGCCCACCGTCTTATTTCAAACCTAGCTTCTTGTCCTTTCTTTGTAAAATCAGTTCTATTTGCATTTCTTATTTTGTGAAGTCCTTCATTTTTCATGACATATTAAGGTCAGTGTGAGGCTGAGTACAGTTAGCAGCTGTTGTGACTTCCATAGCGTCAAATATATTGTATGCCACAGTGGCAATGCTGCTGCTGAATAGTTCTCTGTCGGCATTTTAATTACAAATAATCTTTTTCAAGGTGCAAGCTGGAAGGAGTGAGGGCTGTTCATTTTTGTTTGGGCTGAAAAATCAGGATTAGGCCTTTTTGCCTTTGTGGGCTGTTTTTGCTCTCTTTATTCTAGCATATTTATTCACTTTTGACCCACAAATAATACAACTACGATAGTAAAGTACTCTGTACTATGTATGAAGCCAGATTCTCAGAAATTTCATGTCAGCATTCACAAGTGAAACACGGATTACATTTTCCTTTTTAATGTTTAAATCTTTTGCATGGTTATTCTTTCCTCAAAAAACAAGACAACAGTGGAGGATGGGCATATCTTTTGCCATATTCCATTATTATAGGATCCTAGAAAGTGCTGAAAACTTTCAGAAGTGTGTTTACCATTAGTAACCATGTGAATCACACTGTATATTGCAAATGTTTTATATATCAAAGCTAAAAAAGTCAATGAATAGATATAAATGTAAGGTTAGATATATGAGACTGAGAAATTTTTTTGTTTCTTCAGTGTAACTTGTCTAGATATTTAGGTAGTAAGATGAAAAGATTTTGTTTAGTCTAATTATGATGTCTATGGTAAATGGTCATAATTTTAATTACTTTTTTGAAAGTTATAAGCATACATGCTTATTATAGAATAATATATAAAGATGAAAATAAAAATCATTCAGGGAATAACCACTACTAACATTGTGTTAGTTTTACAACTTGAAGATTTCTATTTTTTAGATACAAGCTCCATTTTCATTTGGTTCACTGTCACTAAAATGTTAACTCCTTGACTTGAGCCATAAAATATAAAAACTTTCTTTTCAAAAATTGTACTCCTTTTTAAGTGAATTTGGAGCCCATGTAACAAGTGATTTTGGAGCCCTAGTAATCCAAACAGAAACATACGGTTGTAATATTTTTCCTGCTTTTATAGCTTGGGGAGAATGTTGTTTTTAGAACAAATATTTTATTTTTCCCCCATATGAGTTTAAAAAATCTAATGAAGCCAAAGGCTTGAAGATATTCTTATTACAAAAAATTCAGGGAGCAGGAATATCTGAAAAAGTATTATTGTTGCTTTTATATTCAAAATATTTATATATAAGAAAAATTTTGTTTTACAGCAGAAAGTTTTTTTAGATAGATTCTTTCAGCCTCACTGGAATTAACAATAGAAAGCCATTAGTTTTGAGTTAATTTAAAGCAAATTTTGTCCCTGGCAAAGAATTGATTTATTTTATTTATTTATTTTTTTATACATCTTTATTGGAGTATAATTGCTTCATAATGCTGTGTTAGTTTCTGTTGTACAACAAACTGAATCAGCCATATGCATACATATATCCCCATATCCCTTCCCTCTTGAGCCTCCCTCCCACCCTCCCTATCCCACCCCTCTAGGTCGTTGCAAAGCACCAAGCTGATCTCCCTGTGCTATGTGGCTGCTTCCCACTAGCTATCTATTTTACATTTGGTAGTGTATATATGTCGATGCTACTCTCACTTTGCCCCAGCTGCCCCTTCCCTATACCCCCGTGTCCTCAATTCCTTTCTCTACATCTGTGTCTTTATTCCTGCCCTGCCACTGCATTCATCAGTACCATTTATTTTAGATTCCATATATATCCTTTAGCATATGATATTTGTTTTTCTCTTTCTGACTTGCTTCACTCTGTATGACAGACTCTAGATCCATCCACCTCACTACAGATAACTCAGTTTCGTTTTATTATGGCTAAGTAATATTCCATTGTATATATTTGCCACATCTTCTTAATCCATTCATCTGTCGATGCACATTTAGGTTGCTTCCCCGTCCTGGCTATTGTAAATAGTGCTGCAATGAACATTGTGGTACATGTCTCTTTTTGAATTATGGTTTTCTCAGGTTATATGCTCAGTAGTGGGATTGCTGGGTCATATGGTAGTTCTATTTTTACTTTTTTAAGGAATCTCCATACTGTTTTCCATAGTGGCTGTATCAATTTACATTCCCACCAACAGTGCAGGAGGGTTGCCTTTTCACCACACCCTTTCCAGCATTTATTGTTTCTAGATTTTTTGATAATGGCCATTCTGACTGGTCTGAAGTGATACCTCATTGTACTTGATTTGCATTTCTCTAATAATTAATGATGTTGAGCATCTCTTCATGTGCCTCTTGGCCATCTGTATGTCTTCCTTGGTGAAATGTCTATTTAGGTCTTCCACCCATTTTTTAATTAGGTTGTTTGTTTTTTGATATTGAGCTCCATGAGCTGTTTGCATATTTTGGAGATTAATCCTTTGTCAGTTGTTTCATTTGCAAATATTTTCTCCCATTCTGAGGGTTGTCTTTTCGTCTTGTTTATGGTTTCCTTTGCTGTGCAAAAGCTTTTAAGTTTCATTAGGTCCCATTTGTTTATTTTTGTTTTTATTTTCATTACTCTAGGAGGTGGATCAAAAAAGATCTTGCTGTGGTTTATGTCGAAGAGTGTTCTTCCAGTGTTTTCCTCTAAAAGTTTTATAGTGTCTGGTCTTACATTTAGGTCTTTAATCCATTTGGAGTTTATTTTTGTGTATGGTGTCAGGTAGTGTTCTAATTTCATTCTTTACATGTAACTGTCTAGTTTCCCAGCACCACTTATTGAAGAGGCTGTCTTTTCCATTTTATGTTCTTGCCTCCTTTGTCATAAATTATGTGACCATATGTGCATGGGTTTATCTCTGGGCTTTCTATCCTGTTCCATTGATCTATATTTCTGTTTTTGTGCCAGTACCATACTGTTTTGATTACTGTAGCTTTGTAGTATAGTTTGAAGTCAGGGAGCCTGATTCCTCTAGCTCCATTTTTCTTTCTCAAGATTGCTTTGGCTATCCAGAGTCTTCTGTGTTTCCATACAAATTGTAAAATATTTTGTTCCAGTTCTGTGAAGAATGCCATTGGTAATTTGATAGGGGTTGCATTGAATCTGTAGATTGCTTTGGGTAGTATAGTCATTTTCACAATATTGATTCTTCCAATCCAAGAACATGGTATACTCTCCATCTGTTTATGTCATCTTTGATTTCTTTCATCAGTGTTTTATAGTTTTCTGGGTACAGGTCTTTCACCTCCTTAGGTAGGTTTATTCCTAGGTATTTCATTCTTTTTGTTGCAGTGGTAAATGGGATTGTCTTCTTTAATTTCTCTTTCTGATTTTTCATTGTTAGTATATAGGAATGCCAGAGGTTTCTGTGCATTAATTTCGTATCCTGCAACCTTACCAAATTCATTGATTAGTTCTAGTAGTTTTCTGGTGGCATCTTTAGGATTTTCTATGTATAGTATTATGTCATCTGCAGACAGTCACAGTTTTACTTCTTCTTTTCCAATTTGTATTCCTTTTATTTCTTTTTCTTCTCTGATTGCCGTGGCTAGGACTTCCAAAACTATGTTGGATAAGAGTGGCGAGAGTGGACATCCTTGTCTTGTTCCTGATCTTAGTGGAAATGCTTTCAGTTTTTCACCATTAAGTATGATGTTTGCTGCAGGTTTGTCGTATATGGCCTTTATTATGTTGAGGTAGGTTCCCTCTGTGCCCATTTTCTGGAGAGTTTTTATCATAAATGGGTGTTGAATTTTGTCAAAAGCTTTTTCTGCATCGATTGAGATGATCATATGGTTTTTATTCTGTAATTTGTTAATATGGTGTATCACATTGATTGATTTGCATATATTGAAGAATCCTTGCATTCCTGGGATAAATTCCATTTGATCATGGTGTATGATCCTTTTAATATGTTGTTGGATTCTGTTAGCTAGTATTTTATTAAGGATTTTTGCATTGATGTTCATCAGTGATATTGGTCTATAATTTTCTTTTTTTGTGATATCTTTTTCTGGTTTTGGCATCAGGGTGATGGTGGCTTCATAGAACGAATTTGGGAGTGTTTCTCCCTCTGCAATTTTTGGAAGAGTTTGAGAAGGATCAGTGTTAGCTGTTCTCTAAATTTTTGATAGAATTCGCTTGTGAAGCCATCTGGTCCTGGACTTTTGTTTGTTGGAAGATTTTTAATTACAGTTTCAATTTTGTTACTTGTGATAGGTCTGTTTATATTTTCTAATTCTTCCTGATTCAGTCTTGGAAAATTGTACCTTTCCAAGAATTTGTCCATTTCTTTGTGCTTGTCCATTTTATTGGCATATAGTTGTTTGTAGTCGTCTCTTATAATCCTTTGTATTTCTGCAGTGTCAGTTGTGATTTCTCCTTTTTCATTTCTAATTTTATTGATTTGCATCCTCTCCCTTTTTTTCTTGATGAGACTGGCTAAGGGTTTATCAATTTTGTTTATCTTCTTAAAGAACCAACTTTTAGTTTTATTGATCTTTGCTATTGTTTTCTTCATTTCTGTTTCATTTATTTCTGCTCTGATATTTATGATTTCTTTCCTTTTACTGACTTTGGGTTTTCTTTGTTCTTCTTTCTCTAGTTGCTTTAGGTGTAGGGTTAGATTGTTTATTTGAGATTTTTCTTGTTTCTTGGGGTGAGTTTGAATTGCTATAAACTTCCCTCTTTGAACTGCTTTTCCTGCATCCCATAGGTTTTGGGTCGTCATGTTTTCGTTGTCATTCATTTCTAAGTATTTTTTAGTTTTGAGTAATTTAAAGCAAAATTTGTCTCTAGCAAAGAATTCATTTATTTTAAAATTACAGATTTATTAATGAGACATACTAAGAGAAAATGTTTTAAGTAATTTGTGTTGTTACTGTTATTAAAAATTGAGCATTTACCCATGTTTAACCTTTTAGTCACTGTATTTATTTCAATGTATACTCACTTATTTCTTCTGATATTGAGGTATTTAATAATGACTTAGTATTATTTTCATTGTATAGGAAGATTAATTTTTTAAGCTCTGCTCTCTATTTGAGTAACTTTACATATTGACCTAGGGGAGAACATGATCAAGTTAGCCTAATGAAGTTAACTAATTGTCACCCTCTTATGAACTTCATATTGAGAGGAAATTAAAGAAAGAGAAATCATCAGCCTTTGGTTTGAAATCAAATTTAAAGGATTTTACAAAGTTGTAGTAAAATTTAAATGAAGAATGTATCTATTTTAAACTAACCCTAAATATAGGTAATTTAAAATGTTAAAAGGCAAATGTCTGGAGCATGCCAGGCATTTAGCTTTGTTTCCAAAAGAAATCAAAAATAAATTACAAAAAATGAAATATATGACAAGTAATTTTTTGAACCTTTTAAGGTACAAAAGGTATAGTAAATCAAAACAGAATTGATGAGAGTTGAGTAACATTTTCCATAGGATATGACTTAATGTACTATTCCTAATAATGTACTAATGCATCATTGTGATCAGCAAGTCCACACATTGACTTCTAGATTCCTGTCTGTGTGAGGGGATAACCTGGCTTATGAGGACCCTACACACATTCATATACGTGATTATACACATACATCAACCTTCTCATACCCCTGTACACCCCCCCACATACATTTCCTACAGATGTTCCTACGTACAACTCTACACATAGCCCTTCACACACCCCCTACTCTTCACAAGACTCTATCGTACACACACCCTGTACATATATATGCACACTCTACACTAAAACAAAACTTACTTTGTTATCCTTACTATGTGTGATGTACCTGATTTTATTCTTTTTAATTAAATTTCACTTTTAAAACAACTCACTAAACTCACTAAACCCACATTTCATCTAGACTAGAGCTGTTACAGTAGATCCTGACATATACAGGCCTATATTTTTGCTAGGTGTCTATGTATATGAATACAGATACAGAAGAAAATACAATCTAGGAGGAAGTAACATTTTGCTTACATTCTTAATTTTGTGTAGATATTTTTCAAGCTTTTATGTTGTGATCTTTCATTGTTCAGCAACAATGAGCTATAGATTTGTAAATTTCCTTTTTTTTTTTTTTTAACCATGCAGTGGACAAACTATAAGAATATTCTACGTAGAAGTATTTAAAGAAACTAAGAGTTCAAGCAAAGAGGTTTAAATGATACGATTTGAAAGAGGTTCATATAATAGGATTGATATTTCTGTACTTTATGATAAAATGAAAGGCTTCGTGTTGGTAAAATGGCAGTACACTGCAGATTTTGGCATTATCTGAAATTGTTCCCAAGTACTTACTGACACTGAGAAATGTTCAATTCCTCGGAAACATCTCTGGTATACAGTCAGTCTTCTCATATAAATGTCAAGAAGCCAATATTGTTTTATGTTTATTATCTGTGAGTTAAACCTCTTTTTTTATATGTCAATTTTTGTAAAATTGACCTTAAGTAAAATAGGCCTGTGGAACATCAGGTTTATAATCAGATAGACCTGGATTTGAATATCTGTTCCTCCACTTAGTAGCTTTGCCACTCTGGGGCAAATTCCTTAAGCCTTCTGAGTTTGTATTTCCTCATCAGTAAAGTAAAGGTAATATTGTGTAGGCAAGTTCTGAACATCAGAGAATAGCATATGTAGAATGCCTAGCATAATTACTGGCCCATTAAATTCTCTATAAATTGTAACACATACCATCGTGATTATTATTATAATTATTACTATTGTAACTAATCCCGTGTTATTTTTATCCAGATTTGTGAGCAAAACCAAACTATTTTGTTACATGTGTGTTTGATTTTTCATAACCCAAAGGATAAGAGATGCCTACGAACTTAGAGAAGCTCTTTATATAATAGTTGTCAAAAAAGATTGAGAAAAATAGGATCATGTATAAATTGGATTATAGACATAACCTATGGTTTCTAGATTAATATGGAATCATATATGGAAATAGTACTATTTCATGGTTTTTTCAACAGAGGATTATGTGAATACTTATTTTCTAGCATCTCAATTTTTAACTCAGGCTCTTAGTGTTGAATTTCATATGATATTAAATTATTGCTAATAAAAGAGGTCAGTAGATACTGCAGATGTGCTCAGGCTTACCTAAAAAAGTAACGTCTGCCTTAAAAATTCAGTTTGCTAGAATTATAAAGCATTTACCCAGGGAGAGAATTGGTTCCCCAAGGTTATTTGAGGAAAATAGAGTTTCACCTTGAGTCTTATTCATAATGGTTTACTTCTCATTCATTTAAAATAGTGGAATCTTAGAATTTAAATCTAGAAGTGACTTTATAAAGTTACAGATCAACTGGTCAAATTGCCTTAGACCTTTTTTCCCTCAAGGTTATCACTAGTTAAGAAATCTAGAGTTCCAAGAGGTTTGTGAATGAATTGTTGAAGACCCATGATAAGTGGCAGGGCCACCAATGAGGACTTTGACTTTCTGTCTCCAAGTCCTTTGGTCTTTCTCCTATATAGTACTAATGCCCAGTGCTTGTTTATGTACGTTTGTGGTTAAATATCTTACAGCGCCTATATAATTCTTAAGTATTATGTAATTTCCATGATTATCTAATTGAGCTTATAATGTTTGGCATATGTAGACAGAATAAAAATATTATCATTTTGATACAAAATAAGTTATTTTAAAATTTTCCATGCATTGTGTTATATAATAGTCTGAATTTCATCAAGAGCATAATTTGATACACAGTTCTTCCAGGAGGTTTAATCAAGGTAGAGATGACATTCTTTGGAATTATCAGCTTCATTTTGCATCAGTGTAGTATGTGAATCTCTGATTATAGGTATTTTTGTGTTTCATTCTTTAAAACCTAGTTTAAAATTATTTCTAGCATCTGTAAGTTTTTATGCTTATGTCACTTTATTAATGATATTGCTGTTCCTACTTAATATTGCCTTCTCCTTTCCATGTAGTCTCTCCAAATGTGTAAAACTACTGCTTCATGGAAGAAAAAAAATGCTAGTATATTTTCCTCAAATTATCAGAGTATGAGAATTTGCCTGCACATTTTTTGGTGGTTACCTTTTGAATATCTAGATATCAGAAATGGCAAAGTAAAGGAATAATTTACTTAAATAGCTTCACTGTTTATTATTTTTACATTAGGATTTCTTAAACTTTTTTTTGGTGCAGGTTGTGGTTGGTTTGCCGCTACAGATGCTTCTCAATTAAAGCAAAGTTTTATTGAGTTTCCTCCAAAGTATGCTATAGAGAACAATGTTAAATTTATTATCAATGCAAAATCATGAACCATAAACACATTATCCCAAACACATAAAATTACAGATTTTTTATTTTCTCAGTAACTTTAGGTATCCTCATATTTAAAGCTGGTAGAAATACTTGATGCCCTTTTCTCTTCAGATGGTGATACAAATAGCAATTATTCACTGCTCCATAATGGATCATTTTTATCTACATCTTGCGTCTGTTCTGTTATATAGAATAAATATTTATGTTTTCTCATTTTTCTCAACTGATACAGATAAAAGAGATTTGAAGTATCAGCTATAATTCATTTCTTGAAAAGAAAGGCCTTATACTGATAGTGTATGGAAGAGAAAACTATCTAAATCATTTCAGCAGCAAGCTTATAACCAAGATAACATCAGCATTTTCCTTTCCCTATATTAAAGTAAGGAAGCAGTATTTTATTAAAAATAGTATGAGAAGCTCAACCTATCATCACAAACCTAGCTTAAAGAAGATCCTGTTATGTTTGATAGGGAAAAAATAATGGTAAGGTTTTGTTTTAGTCACATGTTCACTATACAAGATCATCAAAAAATTCCTAAAATGCAAAAACAACAAAAAAAAGTGAAATAGTTCTTATGTTAATAGTTCATAGTTTTCTACTTTTAAGTTCTCAAAACCAAATTATTATTCTACATAGATATACAGTGATAAGACATTAATGACTTAATGGCTAGTGGGCTAATGTCAAAAAAGTTATCAGTTTGAAAAATCTAGAATTTTCTTTTCTGCTCATACACACGATGTAGCCCTGTAATTTAGTACTGCTAGCTGCTTATCTATTTTTTTGTAGTTAAATATTTGTTTAGGATAGGAGCAAGCTATATAACACTTGATCTGCATTACTTAAAAATTAGACATTAAAAGGTGTTAGTAACGTTAGAAATATTTCACATGCTTTGCGACTTCAGATTACATTTCCTGACTTTGACTTGGTAATGCCTTTTCCTAATGAAGAACAAAATTTTATTGAACTAAGGTCTATATGCTAAAATACATCCTTAGATAATTTTTTGAAGATGGTGTGTTACAGTAATTTACAAACAAAATATATAAACTTCATTTAGCATAAATGTTTTCTATAAATAACTATGTAGCATTAATTTATTTTAATTACTACTTTTTTCATATTGCTTATCTATTGTGTAAGGAATTAAGTGAAAAATTACTTTGAACTGTGTTTTTAAATGTATTAATTATTTTGTTCGCATTATGCAACTAATACATGTTTGTTATAGATAATTTGAAAAATGCAGAGAAATGGATAAAGAAAACAAAACTCATAATCTACTTCCCAGGGATTACCACTGTTGGCATATTGATGTATTTCTTTTTAGCGTTTCTTCTTGCATTCATTTTACAAATATTTACTGAGCCTTTTGTAAGTGTAGGGCCCAGTAATAGTTGTTGGGAGTACTGTGGTATCCATGAAAGGACATAACCCCTTTCTCTTGATGCTTATAGTCTAAAAGAGAATATAGACAAATGAGATGAAAACTATGGAAGAACTCAAGATACTGTTAAAACCAGGAGCAGTGGAAATAACCTGGTTTGATGGGTCCCAGCAAATATTCTTGATATTTTTAGAAAGTGGTAGGACTCTTCCCTCAATTCCACTACTATTATAGCTGTATGTTCTTACTTACATCCCCTTCCTCCCTCCTTCCCTCCTTCCTTCCCTCTCTCTCTCGCTCTCTCTCTGTCTCATGTTTTTAAAATTCCATTGGCCATTTCAGTGAGGATCTAGAAGGAAAAACAATTCTTATATGCATATACCTTCATACCTGAAAAATGCATATTATTTTAAAACCACTGTGCATCATTGTCATTTCTACAAACTTAAATAAACTGAAAAAGAGCTAACTTCCAAAATGTCTACAAGGCAATTACTTCACTATGAGCAGAAAAGAATTTAGCATTTCCAAATTATTTTTATGATATAAATATATAAAATATACATAGTATATAATATATATTGTAAAATAACAGTATAATAAATATATTTTATAAATATTTATATAAATATATAAACTTATAATTTGTATTATATATGAAATATATAATACTATAAAAAGTTGCTGATTCACTTGTTACAATTTATGGAAGTATTTTATTTTATCCAGTTTTAACACTGCCATTTGCCTAAAGCAGCACAGTTTCGTAGCATTTTGTAAAGAAAATTTTGTATTAATATAATTAATTTAATCAAACAATTAAAGAACTGTTTTTCTAATCAAATAATCATGTGCTTTGTTTTTATCATCATGAAATAGTCTAATGAAAGTGAAAACTAACGTGTTATAGATATATGTGATAGTACCACCAGGGAAAATATAAAAGCATATTTCATAAGAAAAAATTTTTTAAAAACCAATGGCAAATAGACTCTTGCATGTGTTGAGACTAAATTCTTTATTATGAATTATTATTAACTATATTAAATCAATTCTAGTGTTATTTTAGAATGTTTCATTGGAAAATCTAGGCTTATGACATAGTTCCTAGTACTTTACAATCAAAATATGAGAATTCCTATAATAGAATATTTATTTACATGTTACAGAATTATATTTTGAAAGCAAATAATTTTGGTATGATCTAAGACTTTATATTTGAAACTAGTACCAGAGGGATATCAGATAGAAAATATCTTAGTTCCTTCGAGAAGAATCTCTTCATTTCCTTTGACATGTTTTAACATTTCCCAATCTTTTGGAGAACTTCACCTCATCCTTTCTCCAGTTATTGCCCATTTCTGTACTACAGCAAAACTTCTAAATAGTTGTCTATACTCAGTACCTCCATTTTCTCTTTTTTCCTCTAAAATTGGAAATGTTTATAAAAAAAATAAGTGAAAGAGTTCAAAAATATTATATACGTCCTGATTACAGTCATGTAGAGTTAATTTTCAGAGTACTCAATTGAAGTTGGAAAGATCATTCTGATTTGACTGTTTATGGTTGAAGGTATAAAGGAACACATCTGCACTTGTTTTTAAAAGCATTTATAGAACCCTGCTACGTGTGAAAGTTTTCCTTTCATACCTACATTCAGCTCCATATGTTCATTTCCAGCATAACTAGGACATGCAAACCTAAAAGGAGATATTGAAAAGGTATTCTTTTTACAGTAAATGCAGTAGACTCACTGTTAGTGCAAATTAGTGCTGCAGTTGTTTTTTGTTTTTTATTCAGACTGAAAGTCTTAGAGACCAGGAGAGAAAACGTATCATATATTATTTTTAGGGAAGGGATATTTTTATGCTGTAGGAAAGGTTTGATTAATATAGAGATATAAAATATAACACATAACAGAAAGCCCAAAGAAATAGTATTGTCAGCAGCCCAGGCTACCAGGAGTAATTTTACCATGATTCTTTTGGTTTTTCCATCATAGTTCAAAGATAGCTGCTATAGCCCCAGTCATTACATCTTTGTTCTTGAAATTAAAGAGTCAGAACAAAGTGCAAAATGGCATCTCCCTCTTTAACTATGTCAGCCAGCCTTTGATCCCTACTACTCCATTAAAATAGCTCTTGTTAAGATCACTTGCTATCTCTTTCTCAGTAGTCATGCCTGTCCTGAATCTTATCTGACCTCTCAACATCATTTGACAATGTCGACCATTCCCTCTTTCTTGAAACATTTTCTTATCTTGGTTTCTATGACCCTCAGAGTCCCCTAATATTCTTTCTACGTAAATGGGAACTCTTTCTCAGTCTTCTTAGCTGAATTCTCCACCTGTACCCAAGTTTTATTATCGTGGCGTAGTCCTTGGGACCCTTTTCTTCTCTGTATGCCATTCCCTAGATGAATGCATATAGTTTCATCTATAAGTTGGGGACTTCCAGATTTCTATTGGTAGCCCTGAACTCCTCCCTCAAGATCTAAATTCATGTATCCTCATGTTTGCCTGACATTCCCATTGGATAGCCAAAGATTGTCTCAAGCTTAATGTTGCTGAAATAGAATTTTTTTTCCTGATCCTTCCTCACTCCCACTCCCATCACAACTTACTTCTCTCTTAGTCTTTCCTAACTCACTACTACCATTTTTGTGTGCCCCAAACAGGAATCATTCCTAATTACTCTCTTTTGTTTATTCCCCAATTTCTACCTCGCAGCCTATCCTGACTCAGAATCATGTCATACATCTTTCCATTCCCACCACTACTGCAGTGCTCCACACCACCATCATTTCTGATTTATACTGTTGCAGTTGTCTTCTGCCTTATTTCCCTATTTTCATTCTTACCTATAACCTCTACTCTTCCTTCTCTGTACAGCAACTAAAATAAGCTTAAAGCTCAAAATCATATTACTAGTATTAAACCCTTCAGTGGCTTCTCACTATAAATGGAATACCAGTGTGGCTTACAAAGGCAACCTAACATTGCCTCCTGCCACATATACTGGTGGTCATACATGCTGAGCTCATTTGTACTATAGGGCCCTTTGCCCTTGTTCCCGATGCCTGGACATTCTCTTCTCACAGATTAGTACCTGACTGGCTCTTTCAAATCATTCACGTCTCAGCCTGAATGCCACCTCTTTAGTAGAGGAACGTCCCTCACTACCTTGTCTAAGGAAAACTGTGCTCCCACACATTGTATTCCTTTCCCTTGTTTTTTCTACTACATCAAAATATGAAATTATTTATCTGTTAATAGTTTATTGTCTCTTTCCTGTTGAAGTTTAAGATCTCTGAGGACAAAGACATGCTGTTGTTTACCACTTGTTTCTCCATCTCCTAGAACAGAACCTGGCACATAGTAGACATTCACATATTTGTAGGTTAATAAACAGTAGAAAACATTTCTATATTATAAGTTTAAGTAATTCTTAACATTATAATTACCATTTGTATTGAAATACTAAAACTGTAGTTAGAAAAGGAAGCAAAACTGATCATTTTTATCCTGGTAAAAAGAAAAAGCACTTTCTCCAACCATGTACATCTGAGCTCAACTTTCGACCCTGGTTTTTGGAAATGTATTTTAAATTCTATAATATAATAGCTGCCATTGTTTTGAGCACCTACTGTGTAACACATTTTGCTAGTAAATGTAAACATTTTACTAGTATAGTTTGCATGCATAATCATACTTCCAATCCCCAAAGGCTGTTTTTTGAGGTTAGTTTTTAATTTTTTTACATTTTACAGGTAAGGAAACTGAGACTGAGAGGTCATGTAACTTTCCCAAGGTCACACCAATAGTAAGTGCCAAAACAGGATTCAGATAGATTTGTCTGAGGCCTAATGTATATACACTCTCCACTGTGCTCATGTAGATACTTTGGGTAAGAATACACAATTATTTTACAATATAAAATCGGTTCAATTCTTAGAATACCTAAATGCACACCACCCACACACACACAACGTCAGCAACATTTTTTGTTTTTATGCATGCTCTATTTTTGCCAGCATTTATTTTTTTTAAATTTAATTTTATTTATTTATTTATTTTGGCTGTGCCGGATCTTAGTTGTGGCACGTGGGATCTTTGTTGTGGCATGCGGGATCATTAGTTGCGGCATGCAGGCTTCTTAGTTGTGGCATGTGGACTTATTTGCAGCTTGCGGCCTCTTAGTTGTGGCATGCAGACTCTTAGTTGTGGCATGAGAACTCTTAGTTGCGGCATGCACGCATTATCTAGTTCCCCGACCAGGGATCAAACCTAGGCCCCCTGCGTTGGGAGCGCAGACTCTTATGCACTGGACCACCAGGGGAGTCCCCAGCATTAGATTTAAAATCATATTGATTCATTATGGTCACTACTGGCTCATCATGACAAACAGTTCCAGACAGCGACTTAGGAGACTTGAATTCTGATTCCAGCTCTACTATTAAGTAACTGTGGGACCCTGGGGAGGTAAATTATGTATTTTAAGAATGGCTTCTCTATCAGTAGAGTAAAAAGAGTGGATCAAATGAACCATCCTCTAAGTAAAATACCTTCTGTCTCTGTAATTTTATGGCTCTTAATAGAGAAGAGTGGTCTGGAAAACCACTGAAATCTGTTGTAACTTATGTTAGCATCTGACTTATCTCTTAAATGTGAATTGCTTATTTAATATATTGATTTGCTCTTCTTAGAAATACACACAGTGAGTAGTATTCTTGCTTCAATCAGTCTTGAAATTTAGAGAGGTAATTAGAAGAATATGGGTACAGAATTTAATAGTTGTCTTGAATAATCTATATTATTTTATTTTTTGTTATCTACCTTTGATTTTCCTCATATTACAAATAGAGGTGCTCACTGAATTCTCTTCTGCTTATTGCAGTGTTTCAGTTGATTCTCTTGACATTTCTAGGTATAAACAAATAGGGATGGTTTTACCTCCTCTTTTACAATTTTATACTTCATGTCCTTCTCTTGTCTAATTGTGTTGGCCGGTATCTCCAAAACAAGATTAAATAATAGTGGTATATTTGTCATCACCTTGACTTGGATTGTTTCTAGCGTGTTTCTTGGATTGTTGCTAGCTTTTGAGCTGAAAACGTGTATGTTATTTTTAAAAAGTATAACAAATAAATATGTAAAATATAATAATGAAAATAAACTGGGAGTTGTAGAAGTATAATATGATGCCATTCATATAAAATGTTAAAATAAAAAAGCATACCAGGGAGTGATTAATGTCCAATTCAGCGTATTGGTTACATCTGGTAAAAAGGAAGGAAGAGGAATGGGACGGGGAAGGAATATCCGGAGGGCTTCAATAAGTGTTATAAGTTATGGTTATGATTATTGCTATGTTTGCAACATTTTATAACAAAATAATTGGACTTGCTGAAGAAACAAGGAGGTGTCTGTTGAGGAATAGAGAAGATAGGAGGCATAAATTGAACTCACTTTTATAATTCAAGTGCATAAATTTCCTGAGAGCAGATATCAGCTCTGTTCTCCTCTCTACCATGAACATATGCACAGCACATAGTAGGTATTCACTTATAATTTTTGAATGAAAAAATAGAGGAAAGAAAGGAGGATATTTTTCATTAGTTTTCCCTATTCCTTCTTTCTCCTTACTCTTTCGTACACATCATTAATTAAGTAAAGCTTAGTTTAAATAATTTAGGCATATAGATCTATTTTGTATATTAGAAGCCTACATTTTTTCTAAATGTACAAAATGTTACCAAGTTTTCCATACAGCTTTCCAGAAATCAACATATTATTACATATTTATTGTGCTGCTTGTGATGTATAAAACACATAATACAAATTAATTATCGGGTACACTACTTGTGTGCTGAGTCCTAAAAATGATTCGTGCTACCTACATTCAGAGGAGGCAAAACGGTATCGCAGTCTCAAATGCCTGCTGTTGCTCAGTTATATTCCTGCTTTATCCTTCTTTTGAAATTGAATATGTCATATATCAACAAGACATTTCAAACTGTGGTGAAATACAGAGTATACAGCTTATTTTTTTTATTTTAAAAGAAAATTAGAATAAAAAGATCACATTCTGTTTATGTACTTTCTGTCTATGATAAAATACGTAACAGTAATTTAAAAAGTTAAGAAAAGTAAAATCATTTTTTTAATGCTGTCATAGTTCAGTGGAGAATTAGAAATTTATGTTTCCTAGGTAATTGTTGAACACCTGTACTACGAAAATTAGCACTTTCCAATTGTTTAACGAATTTTGATTGAACAATATGGTTGCCACATAATGTGGCCATGAGATCATTAACTTTTATTTTCTCATTTTTATATATTTAAACTTATAATTTAATTTTCATTAACTGTTCCATTTTGTCAGTTTTGTATTCAATTTAATATTATACCAGGATTTTCTTTTGAGACCCTTCAGTTTGAACTCTCAACGTTTCCAAGAGCTTCCAAGAGTCCTTCATGGACCTACCTCTGTAGAAGCTTGTGATTCTTCTTCTTAAAAATAGAGGCTATTTTTTCTTTCTCAGCAAGTAAGCTTTTGTGTTAATAACTGTCAAAGAATTGAGAAAGTCATGGACCTCAATAATAAATCCTCTTTACATGAGCTTATTTGAAGACAAAAGAGCAGCCATCCCAAGGTAATGGCAGAATTTTATGTTTCTCAGAAACTGATCCTTGCAACATTTTCCCAATACCCCTTTTTGTTCTCAACTATTCCTGTATCCTCATGAGAGTTAGGAAATATAACACAACAAATCCTAATATTGTCAGAATGCTTGAAAAAATGGAAAGGCAGTTGTTATGTTTATCAGGATTTCTCATAAATAATCTTCAGGGAGCAGAATTCTAAACTGTTCTGGATTTAAAGATTGCTTTCCAATGATTTCTGCAAGACAGACTTAGGATCTTTTTGTATAACTGAGTCATTAATGTGGTCAGTATCTGTTGGGCAAAAAATGAATTATTTTGGAAAAATATGTGCGGTTTAAAATTTATTGATCATGAGCAGTTCTACTTGTCTGCGTGGTATATTGGAAAGAGAACTCTTTGGAGTCAGACAGAGCTGAGTTTAAATCCCAGCTCCTCTTATATTTTTAGGTATGTGACCGAGGGCAGTTCTTTAATGTCTTCAATTCTCAATTTTCTAGATGGGAAATGGGAAATAAGACTTATCTTGCCTGGCATTTGTGAGGATTACATACAATGCATGTAAATACTCTGTATTTAATAAGTACTCAAAAAGTCAAAACTACTATTTGTTTCCCATGCATCTATATAGTAGGGAATTTATTCATATAGTCAAGAAATGTTGAGACACTGTGATATGATAGAAATGACACTAGCTTCTGAGGATACTGTGGTTAGCAAGACAGAGAAAATGTGCTATCATGGAGCTTCCACTCTAGTGAAGGAAGTCTGATGATATATAAAATAAGTAAATGATCATTTCACTGTGATAAATGTTACAAGGAATGATCTGGTTGGTGGAGGAAGGGCAGGTTCCGTGCATGAAGTCAGAGAACTCACTGATTAAGAACGTATAACAAAAACAAAAAACAAAAAAAACTGGGCATATAAAATTAAAGGCAGAGGAAAGAGCTAGTGCTATTTGTTCAGGAATCAGAAGGAAGACCAGCATGTTTGGAGCTGCTTAAGCAAGTTGGAGAACTGTTCAAGATGAAGCCAGAAACGTGGAAGGGGCCAGATGATAATAGGACTTTATAGGCCATGGCAGGAGTTTGGATTCTACTCTAAACACAGTACTATTGGAGGGTTTCAAGCAAAGGTGGGATGTGATATTCTCTGTGTCTTAAAAAAATTGCTGCCTACTATATGGACAATAGGTTGTACAACTGTGAAATGGAAGCAAGAAGGCTGATTAGGAAGCTATTAAAGTAATCCAGGCAAGAAATATGACAGCATGGACTAAGATGGTAACAATGGAGATGGAAAGCACTAGACAGATTTTAGATACTCTGTGGTGAGAGAGACAACAGGAGTTGGCTGTGGGGTGTGAGAGAAAGAAAAGAATCAAGGAATGACTCCTAGAGTTTGCATTTGAGCAGTTGGGTAAATTATAGACCAAGAGAGGTATAAGGCTGTTTGGGGAGGTTGGCAGTGGTTAGGAAGAGGAATCAAGTTTGGCTTTGTACATGGTATGTTTGAGGTGCCTATTTAAAAGTTCAGTGAAGACATCAAGTAGCAGTGGACATACGAGTTTAAAGCATGGAATATACGCCAGGCTGAAGATATAAATTGGAGAGTCATCATAAAATAGATGGCATGTGAAGCCCTTTAGAGCCATCTCCAGATAACAGAGTTCTAAAGACAGTGATGAAAAGAAGTTAAAAGAAATAAAAGATACGGGGAAAATTCAGAGAACTAGGAGAAGAAAATTAAGAAAGATGCCTATGTGGTATTGGTAAGAATGCTTTAACTGCAAGTAATAGAAAGCGCAACTACTTTTTTAATATTTCATACCTTGTAGATTCAGAATTGAGAATATTAGATGTTTATAAGGTGAATAAAGACATTTTCTTTGTCTTCTGATGTTATCTGTGTGTTGACTTTAGGTTTGCCACTCCTTCTTATTCTTCAGGTCTCAATGTATCTGTCATTTTCCGGAGGGGGAGGAGCTTCTATGAAATTCTTAGGTCCTTCTAGTAAAACCCTCATAGCACTATACTTTCATTGAACATATCATAATTGCAGTTACATAGTTGCTCGAGTAACCCATTGTTTTGGACACAGATTACAAGCTCCATAATGCTGGGAGTCTGTCTCTTATGTATCAGTTTTTTTTCTGTTTAGCACCTATCACAATACCTGACACATAGTTGATAGTCAGGGAAGAATGTAAATGGCTTTTGTAGCTCTCTGAATGCTCTTTTCAAATAGGGTTTTAAAATGTCATTGTATGTAACATTTTTTCTAATGTTGTATAGCCTAGATCATGGACTATTGAGAAACACTTTATACTTATAGAATAACTCACTGGTCATAGAAAACATTAGTTAACTAAGTACATTTTCAGGCAGGCTTTATAAGTGATTTGGTACTTGCCACATGGCCTACTTTTTGGAATCATTTAAGAACATAGCAGTACATGGTTTTCATTATGGTAACAGTTTAAAACAAGGAGTTTAAAAACTAATATTTTTCTTTAAAAAGCAAAATAGTGTTTATATGGTTATCTGTGAATTCAAGATGTGGAAATGTGGCTGTTAGGTTTGACACTGATCATGAAATACAACTATCAGAGAAATTTTCTTGTGTGGAATTTTCTAAAATACTATTTTTAATTTTTCTTGAAGCAAAATCTACTTTTTGTCACCCATGAAAAATTAATGTGCCATAAGAAATGTGTTACTTGGATGTCTAATGAGCTATTAATTTCCAATAAAACTGTGACGATTAATGGATTCACTCTAGGGAAAATAGCATTCAACTTGAAATAGAGATATTTGAGGCAACTTAATCTGTTCACTTGGGAGTAAAGTTTTTAAAATTCACTTTCTAAACATAAGTTTACTTCTCAAAGATATAGTCCTTTGATGTTAAGTTAATCTTAATAAAAGAGCAGTCAGTGTAAGTTACATTGAGAGGTATTTTTTTAAAGATTCACAATACCACTCTTTGAGAATGAAGGAGGGTATATTATTTCAATGCCATACCCAAACTCTAGAATATCAATCATTAAAAAAAAAAAAAAACTCTCCTTATGTATTGTCATAGTTTAGTTTTTTTCTCTTAACATTTTATACCTGATAGACTATAATATACTTTCTCCATTGCACTGTAATTCTGTGCCTCCCTGTCTTCCACATTGGAACACGGGCTCCTCTAGGCAGCAAGACATTTCATTCATCTTTGTTATTTCCAATACCTTTCCCAGTGTCCGACACACAATCATCGTTCAATAAATTTTTGCAGGAGGAAGAAAGGAAAGATTCTAGGAATAGAATTTACTTCAAGAGTTAAGATTATCTTAAAAAGATAAAATGTTTAATATGAGTCAAGGGATGAAATGTATTCCAGACTCTTCTAAAATGAGGAAATTATTTACCATTAACAGTTGAATCTGGTTCTAATGGTTCTTAAACTTCACGAATCCACAAAACACGGCAATGAGTTTCATGTGTGAAACATCACTCAGTATTACTGAATGACTGTGATTTTACTAGTGAGCAGTAAATACTGATTTATATTGTGGAATCTGTAATGAGCTGTCCATATCACAGAAATGCCAAAACTCTGTTATTCATAACTCTGATTACCTCTGCATACTATTTTGGTGGGTAACTTTATAGTATTTAAAACATAAGTATACTTATTTCTAAATCATCTAACAAAGCTCATTGCTTGCTTGTCTGGTTTTACTTTTTGTGTTGAGATAATTTTGATTTTAAAAGTATGAAGCACCCAGCTTCTCCTTATGGTAACATCTTATGTAATAGGACAGTTATGAAACCTAAACATCAAGTTACATAAATAACGTCATTTTCTTTAAGGGAGTTTGTGTTACCTTTCACTTTTTGAATGTCTTCTACCTCTTCTCTAAAGTAGCACTAAGATTGTGATATTACCATTTATGTAAATTCTGTTTATTTCTTTGACAGTGATTTGATACATATGAGCTATAACTGTCCTTTGTTTAGAATGTCAAAACTCAGCAAAGGAAGTATAAAACTTCAGTATTTTCTCACATTTTTTATTATGGCATCAATTAAAATGGCCAGAGATTATGCTTTTTCTAATGGCAATATAGAAGTTAGTTTGGGTAAAATTTAACTGTAGGGCTTGACTAAGCCAAAAAAAATTTTTGTTTAGTTGCAATATAGTTGATTTACAATATTGTGTTAGTTTCAGGTGTACAGCAAAGTGATTTGTTTATACACACACATACATAAAATATATTCTTTTTTATCAATACTTTTCCATTATAGGTTATTAAAAGATACTGAATATAGTTCCCTATGGTATACAGTAAATCCTTGTTGTTTATTTTACATATGATAGTGTGTATCTGTTAATCCCATACTCCTAATTTATCCTCCCCGTGCCCCCTTCCCTTTTGGTAACCATAAGTTTGTTTTCTCTGTCTACGAGTCTGTTTGTTTTGTAAATAAGTTCATTTGTATTATTTTTTAGATTCCACATGTAAGTGATATCATATGGTATTTGTCTTTCTCAGTCTGCCTTACTTCATTTAGTATGATAATCTCTAGGTCCACCCATGTTGCTGCAAAGGGCATTATTTATTCTTTTTTGTGGATGAGTAATATTCCATTGTATATATATACACTTCTTCTTTATGCATTCATCTGTTGGACACTAAGGTTGCTTCCATGTCTTGGCTATTGTAAATACTGCTGCAGTGAACATTGGGGTGCATGTATCTTTTCAAATTAGAGTTTTTATCTTTTCTGGGTATGTGCACAGGAGTGGGATTGCTGGATCATACAGTAACTCTATTTTTAGTTTTTTAAGGGACACATACCATTTTCCTTAGTGGCTGCACCAATTTATATTCCCACCAAGAGTGTAGGAGTGTTCCCTTTTCTCCAAACCCTGTACAGCATTTGTTATTTGTAGACTTTTTCATGATGGCCATTCTGAGCAGTGTGAGATGATACCTCATTGTAGTTTTGATTTGCATTTCTCTAATAAATAGCGATGTTGAGCATCTTTTCTTGTGCCTGTTGGTCGTCTGTATGTCTTCTTTGGAGAAATGTCTATTTAGGTCTTCTGCCCATTTTTTGATTGGGTTGTTTGTGGTTTGGTCTTTTTAATTGAGTTGTATGAGCTTTTTGTATATTTTGGAAATTAAGCCCTTGTTGGTCACATCTTTTGCAAATATTTTCTCCTAGTCTATAGGTTGTCTTTTCATTTTGTTTATGGTTTGCTTTGCTGTGGAAAAGCTTATAAGTTTGATTAGGGCCCATTTGTTTATCTTTGCTTTTATTTCTTTTGTCTTGGGAGACTGATTTAAGAAAATATTGTTACCATTTATGTCAGAGAATATTTTGCCTGTGTTCTCTTCTAGGAGTTTTATGGTATCATGTCTTATACTTAAGTCTTTAAGCCACTTTGAGTTCAATTTTGTGCATGGTGTGAGGGAGTGTTCTAACTTCATTGATTAACATGTGGCTGTCTAGCTTTCCCAACACCACTTGCTGAAGAAACTGTCTTTTCTCCATTATATATTTTTGCCTCCTTTGTTGAAGATTAATTGACCATTAATTTATTTCTGGGCTCTCTATTCTGCTCCATTGATCCATATGTCTGTTTTTGTGCCAGTACCATGCTGTTTTGATTACTGTAGCTCTATAGTATTATCTGAAGCCTGGAAGGGTTATACCTCCAGCTTTGTTCTTTTCTCTCAGAACTGCTTTGGCAATTCTGGGTCTTTAATGATTGCATATAAATATTACGATTATTTGTTTAGGTCTGTGAAAAATGTCATGGGTAAATTGATAGGGATAACATTAAACCTGTAGATTGCTTTGGGTAGTATGGCCATTTTAACTATATTAATTCTTCCAATCCAAGAGCATGGGATATCTTTCCATTTCCTTGAATCATCTTCGATTTCTTTTATCAGTGTTTTATAGTTCTCAGAGTATAAGTCTTTCACCTGCTTGGTCAGGTTTATCCCTAGGTTTTCTTTTGTTTGTTTGTTTGTTTTTAATGCAATTTTGAACAGGACTTTTTTTTTTACTTTCTCTTTCTGATACTTCATTGTTAATGCAAAGAAATGCAACAGATTTCTGTATACTAATCTTGTATCCTGTTACCTTGCTGTCATTTATCATTTCTAATAGTTTTTGTGTGGAGCCTTTAGGGTTTTCTACATAGAGTATCATGTCATCTGCATATAATGACAATTTTACCTCTTCCCTTTTGATTTAGATACCTTTTATTTTTTCTTGTCTGATTGCTGTGGCTAGGACTTCCAATACTATGTTGAGTAGAAGTGGTGAGAATGGGTGTCCTTGTCTTGTCCCAGAATTTAGTAGGAAGGCATTCAGCTTTTCACCTTTGAGTATTATGTTGGCTGTGGGTTTGTCACAAATGGCTTTTATTCTGTTGAGATATGTTCCCTCTATACCCAGTTTGGCAAGAGTTTTTTATCATGAATGGATGTTGAGTTTTATCATACGCCTTTTCTGCCATCTATTGAGATGATCATGTGGTTGGTGTCTTTTGTTGATGTGGTGTATCACATTGATTGATTTGTGTATGTTGAACCATCTTTGTGACCCTAGAATGATTCCAACTTGATCATGGTGTATGATCCTTTTTATGAATTGTTGGATTTAGTTTGCTAATATTTTGTTGAGGATTTTTGCATCTATATTCATCAAAGATATTGGCCTGTAATTTTCTTTACTTAGTGTCTGTCTTTTTGGTATCAGGGTGATGGTGGCTTCATAGAATGACTTTGGGAGTGTTCCCTCCTCTTCAGTCTTTTGGAAGAGTTTAAGAAGGAGTTTAAGAAGTTTAAGAAGTATAAGTTCTTCTTTGTATGTTTGGTAGAATTCCCCAGTGAAGCCGTCCAGTCTGGACTATTATTTGCAGGGACTTTTAAAAAAATTACAGATCGTATTTTACTTCTAGTGATTGGTCTGTTCAAATTATCTGTTTCTTCTTGATTCAGTTTTGTCAGGCTGTATGTTTCTAGAAACTTGTCCATTCCTTCTGGGTTGTCCATTTTGTTGGCATGTAACTGTTTATAATATTTTCTTATGATTTTTGTATCAATATTTATGCATTATTCATTGTTATTTCTCCTCCTTCAATTCTTAATTTATTTGGGTCCTCTCTCTTTTCTTCTTGGTGAGCCTAGCCAGAGGTTTGTTGATTTTATTTATCCTTTCAAAGAACCAGCCCTTGGTTTTATTGATTTTTTCTATTTGTTTTTAATCTCTATTTTATTTATTTCCTCTCTGATCTTTATTATTTCTTTCCTTCCGCTGACTGTAGATTGTGTTTGTTCTTCTTCTTCTAATTCTTTTAGGTGGTAGTTTAGGTTGTTTATTTGGGATTTTTCTTATTTTCTGAGAAAGGCCTGTATTTCTATGAACTTCCCTCTTAGAACTTCTTTTGCTGTGTCCCATTGATTTTGTATGGTTGTGTTTTTATTGTCATTTATCTTGAGGTATTTTTTTAATTTCATCATTGACCCACTGGTTTTTTAGCAGTGTGTTGTTTGGTCTCCATGTAATCATTTTTTGTTCTCATTTCTCTTTCTGTGATTGGTTTCTATTTTCATTCCATTATGGTCAGAAAAGATGCTTGAAATAATTTCTATCCTTTTAAATTTGTGGAGGTTTGTTTTGTGGCCTAGTATGTGGCATATCCTAGAGAATGTTCCATATGCACTTGAAAAGAATGTGTATTCTGGTTTTTTTGGATGTAATGTCCTGTAGATATCAACTAAGTCTAACTGTTTTATTGTGTCATTTAGGATCTCTGCTGCCTTATTGATTTTCTGTCTGGAAGATCTGTCCACTGATGTCAGCGGAGTGTTAAAGTCTCCTACTATTATTGTATTCCCATCAGTTTCTCCCTTTATGTCTGTTAGTATTTATTTTATGTATTTAGGTACTTCTCTCTTGGGTGCATATATGTTAACAAGTGTGATATCCTCTTCTTGTATTGGTTTTTTTATCATTATATAGTGTCCTTCTTTGTCTTTCTTTATGGCCTTTGTTTTATTTTATTTATTTATTTTTAATTTATTTATTTTTGGCTGCGTTGGGTCTGTTGCTGCGCACAGGCTTTCTCTAGCCATGTTGAGTGGGTTCTACTCTTTGTTGCAGTGCACAGGCTTCTCATTGTGGTGGCTTCTCTTGTTGGAGAGCATGGGGTCTAGGCACGCGGCCTTCAGTATTTGCAGCGTGCGGGCACAGTAGTTGCGGCATGCAGGCCCTAGAGCATGCAGGCTTCAGTAGTTGTTGCGTGTGGGCTCAGTAGTTGTGGCGCATGGGCTCTGGGGTGCACAGGCTTCAGTAGTTGTGGTGCACGGGCTCGGTAATTGTGGATCGCGGGCTCTAGAGCACAGGCTCAGTAGTTGTGGCTCACGACTTAGTTGCTCTGCGACACGTGGGATCTTCCTGGACCAGGGCTCAAACCTTTGTCCCTTGTGTTGGCAGGCAGATTCTTAACCACTGCACCACTAAGGAAGTCCCTGGTCTTTGTTTTAAAGTCTATTTTGTCTGATATGACTATTGCTACCTTCGGTTTCTTGTCATTTCCATTTGCATGAAGCACCTTTTTCCATCCCCTCACTTTCAATCTATATGTGTCTTTTTCCCTAAAGTATTTCTCTTGTAGGCAACATATTGTAGGTTCTTATTCTGTTATCCAATCTGCCACTCTCTCTCTTGATTGGAGCATTTAGTCAGTTGACATTTAAAGTACTTATTGATGATTATGTATTTGTCATTTTAAACCTTGTTTTCCGGTTGATTTTGTATTTTTTCTTTGTCCTTGTCTTCCTTTTGATTTTCCTTTTGTGGTTTGATGGTTTTCTTTTGTATTATGCTAGAGTTCCTTTCTTTTTGGTTTTTGTGAAGCTGTTGTATGTTTTTGATTTGTTATCCTGGTTTTCAAGTATGCTAACCCATAACTATACCTACTTGCTTTAGACGGGTAGTCATATAAACTCAAACACATTCTAAAAGGTCTACCTTTTCTTACTTCCCTCCCCAACATTTTGTGATTTCGATGTCCTATTTTACATCTTCATGTTTATCCTTTTGCTGTTCATTGTAGTTATAATCGCCTTCACTGAATTTTTTTCATTGTTTTTTATTCTGTGTACTGGCTTATTTAAGGGATCTTCAGTCCTCTTATGTATGTGCCTTTCCTGTTGTGATTTTCCCTTTCCTGTAGATTCTTACTTCTTTTCTATTTAGAGAAGACCTTTCAATATTTCTTTTAGGATTGGTTTACCATTGCTATATTCTTTTAGTTTTTGCTTGTCTGAGAAATTCTTTCTCTCTCCTTCTGTTCTAAATGATAATCTTGCCTGGTATCCTAGGTTGCATGTTTTTCCCTTTCAGGACTTTGAATATATCTCGTCACTCCCTCCGGGCCTGCAAAGTTCTGTAGAGAAATCAGCTGATAGCCTTATGGGAGTTCCACTGTAACTCACTGTTTTTCTCTTGCTGCCTTTATAATCCTCTCTTTAACTTTTGCCACTTTAATTACGATATATCTTACAGTAGGGCTGTTTGGGTTCATCTTGTTTGGGACCTTCCGTGCTTCCTGTACCTGGATATCTGTTTCCTTCTTTAGGTTTGGGAAGTTGTCAGCCATAATTTTTTCAAATATATTTTTGATCCCCTTTTCTCTTTTTTCTCCTTCTGGAATTCCTGTTATGTGTAGATTGTCATGCTTTGTATTATCCCATAGATCTCATATATTGCTTTTATTTTTTAAATTTGTCTGTCTGCTGTTCTGATTGGGTGATTTCTGTTATTCTGCCTTCCAGATCACTTATTCATTCTTCTACATTCTTTAGTTTGCTATTTATTGCCTTTAGCTCAGTTTTCACCTCAGAAATTGAGTTGTCTAATTTTGATTGGCTCCTCTTTATGGTTTCTAGTTCCTTGTTACAGTGATCTACATTTCTATTGATAGTCTTTCTTAATTCCTTCAGCATTTTTATTACCTCCTTTTTGAAATTGGGGTCTGGTAGACTGGTGAGGTCTGTGTCATTGTTTGTTCATTTAGGGGGATTCTATTGTTTTTTAAGTTGGCAGTAGTTCCTCTACTTTTTCATTTTACTTATATTTCTCTGACTCTATGAATTTAGGAGAAACAGTTATCTACTGTAGTTTTAAAGGGCTGTTTTTATGTGTGAGTGACCCTGTGTAGACCATGTGAGTCCAGTATTGTTGGTGCCAGGGTTGTTTTTGGTATGGATGCTTGCCAAGTCTTTCCTCGGGGTGTGCTGGCCCTTGTCTCCTTGATAGACGGTGTGTTCGGTGTTTTGGTGACCAGAGCCTGTGCTGGATGTTGGGCAGGGCCTCCTCTTTGCCCTGTGGTTCTCACAGCCCTGTTGGGGTTAGGGTCTTCTCCCCAGTTGTTGGAGTAGAGGCCCCAGATCCAATTCTGAGCTGTGGTGTGAGATAGGTGGGACTGGAGTGCTCCCTCTGGGAAAGGAGCCACTGCGTGTTCTTCCCCAGGAGCTGTCTGCCAGGATGTGTGACTGTGATGCTGCCTGTCACCTGGTGTGTGTGCCCACAGAAATCACTGTTGCTGCCGCTGCACTCAGGGGCCACCTCCACTACAGGAGCGCTAGTAATCAGTTCAGATTTCAGCCCTGCCTCCACGTGAGCGCCCACGAAATTCGCAAAACCCATGGTGGCAGAAGCTATGCCCTGCTGTGAGCACACTGATAATGAGGCTGCTATGGTAGATCCACACCTCTCCCTTACTGAGTTGACAGTGGGGCTCCCGTGACAGATCTGCCGTCCATCCTGCACACGCCCCCTGTTGTGGCCCAGGCCACACTCCAGGACCTTCGGGCTGTCTCCCCACAACCAAACTGGTTCCTCTCCCTAGGTCTGTCTGCTGAAGCCCAAGTTTCAGCACCTAGCCACTGCACACACCAGAAGGCACATATCTCCAGCTGTGCTGGTCTCTCTACCCTGGGGAGCTGCAGGCCAGCTCCCACACTCTCCTCTCCAGCCTCTGAAGCTCCCTGTGTGTTTCAGCACATTTCCCAGCTGGTGAAGGAGGTTCCCAGGGGTGCAGGTCCTGTCCCGATTCCTCCTCTTCTCCCTTTCCCCTTCGTCTTACCTGGTTACGTAGGGATCTTTCCAGCAGCTTTGGTTGTATGAGATCTTCTGCAAGCTTGCAGTAGGTATTCTGTAAGAATTATTCCACATGTAGGTGTATTTTTGATGTATTTGTTAGAGGAGGTGAGCTCCACATCCCTCTACTCCGCCATCTTGATCTCCTCCACCCAAATTCTTTTAATATATATAAAATGCCTTTTAAATCTGTGTTGCATTAAACTCCTCATTGTATTGTGAAGGATAAACAAAATGCTATCACATCCTATTGAAGAGGGCACTTCTTCCACAATGGCCAGTTCCAGTATCAATGGCTATTGCTTATATTAATAAATAAATAAAATATGCTACATATAAGTATTTTCCAGCTTGTATAATGAACTCAGTTATTGCTGAATAATTTCTAGTCATAAAACAGTGCATGTATGACTGGAAATTTTAATGAGCCAATCACTGATTTTTATACAACCTAGAAATTTCTTAGCTATGGAACTATAATTTGACTGGTGAGCTTGCATATCAAACATTTTTAGACTTTATTTTTGCCTCATTTTTGCTTGATGGAATTTTTTTAACTCCTGGAAATTTAAACCTGTATGTGTATGTTTAAAACAAAAAATAAAACAACATAAATTTAGAAATGTCTCTTCTCCTTGAGTACCTGTGGGAAAAGTAGAGGTTCATATGTATTGTCTTCAAATATTAGTACATTTAGGATTTTTGAAATGTTACATTTAGTGAATAATAGATGATTTATGCAAAAATACTTTCTAAAGAGCCTCTTTAAATGTTATTTCTTAATATACCATAATCTTTTAATTCATATACATTGGACTTGTGCTATTCTCATTTGAAAATATACTTATATTGTCCCCTTATGGAATTTGAGGGGTTTTGTTTGTTTTATTTTTCTCTATAGTCAGTACTGACTACCCACCAACTTCAAAAGCAGGTAGCATTTTTTCTTCCAGTTTAATTGAGATATAATTGACATACAGCACTCTATATGTTTAAGGTATACAGCAAAATGATTTGATTTATACATCGTGAAGTGATTATCACAAGTTTAAGTGAACATCTATCATCTCATATATGCATAAAATTAAAGGAATAGAAAAAAATTTTTTTGTGATGAGAACTCTTATGATTTACTCTCTTAACAGCTTTCATATATAACATACAGTGTTAATTATAGTTATCATGTTGTACATTACATCCCTAGTGCTTATTTATCTTATAAGTGGAGGTTTGTACCTTTTGACTACCTTCATCCAGTTTCCTCCCCATTCACTTCTCCTCACCCCACCCCCAACCCAAATGTGATCTCTTTTTCTATGAGTTTGTTTTTGAAATTTAATTGACCTCCAATACTGTTAGTTCCTGTTACATAACATTCAGTATTTCTATATATTTCAAGGTGATCACCATGATAAGCCTGGTTACGTATGTTAGCATACAAAGATATTACATAGTTATTGACTATATTCTCCACACTCTACATTTCATCAAAAGCAGGTAATATCTTTTAAACCAAAGTGTTACAGATGAAGGAAAGTTAGGAGCCTCTAATGTTCATTTCCAGCATACACTTCTATGCTTATTTCCTAGATATTAGTCTGCCAGAGAAGGAAAATATTTTTACCTTTAAGATCATAAGTTCCACAGGGGTTATCAAACATAAGCCTTATACAGGAACTCATCTGTCAGAGAAGAGTGTGATGGTATTCTTAGCCCCAGCAGGTTAGCACCATATCTTAAATACCTAAAAATTCATATTATGAAAGTTATGCTTTTCTTCATGTTTATGAGAAGATATAAGCTTATAGAATTAGGTTTATGCTCATTAAGTGTCTAACCTAACTCACACTTACCATCCATCATTCATTTTCTTTTTTCTAATCCTATTTTGCCAGACTCTTACCTCCCACTCACTGTTCTTCCTTTCCTTTCCTATAAATATGCCCTCCCTAGATGACTGTACCAGTCCTTAGGGCCTTCCTTCCCAGGTCATAGAGATTCTCTTGATCTGAAATCATACATGGGAAATCCAAAGTCTTATTTTTAACTGTCCCATTTCCATGCCACCAAAAGCCACCACAAAGAAGTAAAAAGTAACAGGAGGAACTAAAGACTTAGAAAAGCAAACCTACTCTACTAGATCTGCTCCAGAATCACAAACTGAGAGATAAGTGATTGCTCAACAAATGAAATAGAATTATTCATATATACTCATACATGAAATTAGAAATTTATTACTGTCCTTTTATCTATCTACTTGCTATTAAAATAGAAGGCCATGATTTTATAATATTAGGTAATGGGATATTTCTTTGATTAACTATCTTTTGAGTCACTAAGTAGAGAAAAAAGGTAGAAATTTACAAAATAGCTCCATTTTGTTTAACGACTTATGTGTTTGAGCTAGGTTTACTAAGAACATCCCAGGTTACTTTAATTTTACAATGTAGCCCTAGACTTTTTTTTTTTTTAATGTATCTATTTTATTTATTTATTTTTGGCTGTGTTGGGTCTCCATTGATGCGCACGGGCTTTCTCTAGTTGCAGCGAGCGGGGACTACTCTTCGTTGAGGTACGCAGGCTTCTCATTGCAGTGACTTCTCTTGTTGCGGAGCACAGGCTCTAGGAGTGCGGGCTTCAGTAGTTGTGGCACGTGGGCTCAGTAGTTGTGGCTCACAGGCTCTAGAGTGCAGGCTCAGTAGTTGTGGCGCACAAGCTTAGTTGCTCTTGTGGGATCAACCCTTGAACCCTTGTCCCCTGCATTGGCAGGCGGATTCTTAACCACCAGGGAAGTCCCAGACTTTCTAATTAAATATGCAACTTCTGTCATAAGAAAAGAACCTCTTATGCTTTTTACTGTGAATTTAATTAAGCATTTCTTGTAAGTTCATTTCAGTATCTCTCATGGCCCACTGAAGTTGAGATTCAGTTGTAAAATAGTAGATTAATTGCCTTTTGTATTAAATGAAATAAGAATCTCAAATATGCAACATCAGGAAATTTAATTGTGGTCTTCAATTGCTTATTCAATGCACTGGAAAACTGAATACAGAAGTACAGAAAAAAGGGCCAAAGGTTGTTAAATGTAGCACATCACACACATTTTGCACTTTACTTAATGATCCAAGTGTTTATTACTATGAAGTAAATGCACCATTTAAAGAATTAGAGTGGAATTGTAAAATGTTAAAAACTCTAATTAATTTTAGTCTGAAGCATGCAGCATGCTCATTTTTGCCTAAAACATTTTCATTATCGTATTTTTCCAGTTATTAAGAAAAATTTTTTCCTTATTGTGCAGCACTAGCATATTTTCTGTATTAAAAGCACAATCTTAAATGCCATTGAGAGTTATATCTGGTATATGTTTGTTTTTTCTTTTTAAGTTTATTTATTTTTGGCTGTGTTGGGTCCTTGTTGCTGTGCGTGGGCTTTCTCTAGTTGCGGCGAGCGGGGGCTACTCTTCGTTGCGGTACGCGTGCTTCTCATTGCGGTGGCTTCTCTTGTTGTGGAGCACGGGCTCTAGGCACACAGGCTTCCATAGTTGCAGCACGTGGGCTCAGTAGTTGTGGCTCGCGGGCTCTAGAGCACAGGCTCAGGAGTTGTGGCGCACGGGCTTAGTTGCTACGCGGCATGTGGGATCTTGCCGGATCAGGGCTCGAACCCATGTCCCCTGCGTTGGCAGGTGGATTCCTAACCACTGTGCCACCAGGGAAGTCCCTCTGGTATATGTTTTAAATGAATAAAAGAGAGTAGTTTTTGACCTCAGATCAGAACAATATATTATATATTGCTTTTCTATACTTAGTCTACAACTAACAGAACAGGTTAAGTGTGTCTTCATATTTTTCACCAAAAGCTGTGTATATACTACAGTTTTAAAAGGACCATTATTAAAGCATACAGATAATTTCAACTATTAATTTGAATCCAATTACAGTAACTTTTCTCTGATTAAAGGAATATTTAAAATCTAAAGAAAATATCATAAGAAAATAGAAATATTTTAAGTTAGTACTTAGTTGTACCTTCTCACTTTATTTTACTGTTTGTACCACCATGTGTCATTGTCTGCTGTGAATAGCAAATTCTGTAAAGTAAAAACAACTGACATCATTCTCTTTGAAAACAGACTCCCATTATGCTTACTTATTTCTGGAAATAAAGCTTATGTTTTCTAATTGTGAAAGTAATCTGTGCTCAGAGTAGAAATGTAAGATGAATGCATGGAAGCACAGACAAGAAAATAAAAATTAATAGCATCACCATTATAAACATTTGAGGTACTTAAGGAATTTTAAATAGAAAAATGGAAAGCAAACAGTTTATTTTAGCTGTGTATTTTTAATGTAGAGGCGACAGTTACCTTGAATATTCTTCCACATAAAATCTTTGTGCATACGTCACACTTACTTTGAATTTAGAAAACTTTCATTAAGTAGTTATTTCTATTTTGTTTTTTTAAATCTTTTTATTTTGAAATAATTTTAAACTTACAAAAAGTTGCAAAAATAGCACAGATAATTCCCATTTGCCCTTCATCCAGCTTCCTGTAGTGTTATCATCTTCTACTGTTCAATTATTTTATAGAGTGTTTATCTGATGTTTTCTCCTTACTAGATTTAGGTTCATGCATTATTGGGAAGGGTACCACAGACCAGAATTAATGTGCCCTTTTTAGTGCATCTTACCAAAGAGTTAATGTTAATATGTATTACTGGTAATGTTAACCTTCATCATTTGGTTTAGGTAGTGTCTGACAGATTTCTCCACTCTAAAGGTACTCATAAAGTCACCTTTAAAGATATAATGAAATAATGGGGAAAGTTTGTCCCTTTGTTTAATCCAACCTTTAAAAGAAATAATTTAAAACTTGACAGTCTGTAGGGTAAATACAGAGTCATCTGTATTCATAGACTAATTTGAGTCCAGATATTACCTGAACAGTAGAAATTCCAGCTGCTAAAATAATTGCTCTTTGTTTGGAGTTGGTTACTTCAAGAGAAGGAAAAAGCAGGGTGGATAGGTTTTATTAATTGACATCAATTCTTTGAACTGTTATGAATCAAATTTGTAAATAAGGAAAAATAGAGGGCCTCCTCTTCCAGATTGATGCTGCAAGCTGAGTAGTATTTAAACAGACTCTTCTGGGTTTTATTTGGTGGTAAAAGGAATCTAGTTTAGATTAAAATGGCAATATTTTTACTTCTCTGTTATAATAACTCTTTTAGTCTCATGTTGCCACCTGGAGCATTAGCCCATAATTACATGGTCCATGTGTGCTTAGAAATTTTCATTCTCCTCACTACAACAAGGCTGTCAGTGTACAAAGAGCAGGAAGGCCAAGGAACCACATTTAACTATTTGGCATTATGAGCGTTATTGTTATGTGCATATTCCTGAAATTCCACATGTAACTAGCAGATCTGCAAGGTTGCTATAATCAACATGTTTTCTGGAGTATAAATTAACAAGCTTAAACATTAAGAGGTAAACCTGTCTGCTTTCCAGCAGCCCCAAAGGGTACATTTTCTTGTTGGCTGCTTCAGAACACTTCATGAAACAAATGTCAAACTTGTCAGGGCTGTCACTAAGAAAATGATCCGTGTAGCAAGGTCTTCTTTCACTGGGAAAAAAACAGATGTCTTATCTTAGCAAAGAGTGACAAAAACTACCATCTATCAGAAGAAAATTTTGCTTGCCTTTAATATCCAGTAGTGAAGAAATACTTTGGTAAAAAAACTTCCTTTCTTTGCAGTTTCATTCATTATGCATTCACTTGTGAATGATATTTGATTTGCTGCCTGAGCTATTTTAATGATTTTATTAATCTTGAACTGTTATAAAGTTCTTATAAAAATTGATGTCTATAGAGAATGGGCTTGAGGACACGGGGATGGAGAAGGGTAAGCTGGGACGAAGTGAGAGAGTGGCATGGACATATATACACTACCCAAATGTAAAATAGATAGCTAGTGGGAAGCAGCCGCATAGCACAGGGAGATCAGCTCGGTGCTTTGTGACCACCTAGAGGGGTGGGATAGGGAGGGTGGGAGGGAGAAGCAAGAGGGAGTGGATATGGGGATATATGTATATGTATAGCTGATTCACTTTGTTATACAGCAGAAACTAACACACCATTGTAAAGCAATTATACTCCAATAAAGATGTTAAAAAAAAAATTGATGTGTAAACTTAGAAACACAAATTAGCACTTCCAAAAAAACAAAAAGAAAAAAACAAAGCAACTTCTAAAATTCTTTCTGGAGCTTTATTATATCTAATTCCAATGTTTTATTTACAATGATTAAAGTCTTTTGCTGTTATTTTTATTATTTTGATGATATTATACCATAGCAGTTACGATGTGTTGGACTCTAGCAGTGGATTAAATGCCTTCTCTGCCCCTCCATAATCCTTTTCTGTATCCAGATCACAGCTATTCTTATACAAAGGAAGAAAGAGATTGTATCTTGTTAACTTACACAAATAGTTTAAAGGCATAGAAAGGCAAGATATTTTAAGACATTTTCTCTGCATAAAGAAACTTTTGTACCTGTCCTGAACAGGAGGCAGTATTAGAATAGACATGCATTTATTAACTATACTTTATTACTAAGAATAATTCAACAACGAAAAGACTGACATTATATGAAGAATGTTAGTTAATTATGAAAGTAAATATTATAGATACTTCGTAGTCCTCAGGATCATCAGGGTAACCAAGCTTGTTAAACCAGTAAGTCATATTGCTGTGGGAACTTAGCAGACTGTCCACATGATAAAGCCTCTACTTTTTTTCAAAAATTAAAGAATATGAATTTGATAAGGGTGATTTTGGCTTATGATATTTCAAATATTTTTGCTTATTTCTGTTTTCAATAATGTTTTAGTAAATTCAGAAGTGTAACTACTGGATAAGGAAGGATATTATGCTTTTCCAAATTACAGACCTCTCTTTTACTCATTTTTTATTCCACTGTTTCACATAGTACAGGAAACATTTATTGGACCCCCCTATATACTAAATGTGCCCTGTTAGGTGGTAGGAATATAAGATAAAGAAGATAAAGCCCTGCCTTGAACAACATATAAACAAATTCAGTGCTACCTAACAAAAATTTCTTGCCACCTTTACCTGCTGTTTTAACACTTTCTGTCAGTGTTTCACTGACAGAAGAGGACAGTGGAAAGTGTGGAATAGGATTTGCTTTTTATTGGGTTGTAATTAAAATGTAATCTCTAGAGACTCTTATCTTAGACTCTTAAAGTGGAAACTACCTGTTAATTAATAGATTTTCAAGAGTCAATTGAATATAATATCTCTATTCAGTAGAGACAAATTGGAAAAAAAAAAATTAAACAGCACACAGTGGCTATTATGCTTAGATAAATAAATTAAAATTACATTGCCAAAATTGAGAGTCAGAAACCCCATTCCTTGCAGCCAACATATCTAATGATTCAGCTTGATTGATAATATTGATAATTTCTCTGCTTTCCTGGTGTTGACAAAGGCTAAATCACAGGTGCTGTTGAAATTTAGAGACAATGTATGTAAAGGAAGCTTTCTCCACCTTAATGTTTATGGGCAAGGGTGTGGTTTTTTGTGGAAAACAAATATATATATATATTTGTTATATATACTATAACATTTAACATATATATATGTTATATATATATATATAAAACATATATAAATATATATGTTTTATATATATATAACATTAACATATAATATATATTTGTTTTATATATATATATATATATATATATATATACTTTGATTTGCATTTACTTAATAAAGTCAGTTTACTAAGCAAAGCTCAATAATTATTTAATTGAATTTGGTTTTATAAAAAGATACGGAGATGCAGGGTGATGTGTAGTGATATTGATGTTATTACTGCTGTCCAGAGATACTTAAGAAATTAAGCTACTCATACTTTAATTAACTCAGTAAAGAGTTAGTGTTTTTTACTTCCATTAATAAAAATGAAAGGCCTATCAGAAATATTAGGAAAGCAAGACTGCTTTGTACTTAGGTGTTGTTGAAGGAACATATATGATGAGATGGGTTATAAAATGTAAGATGAAAAATTTTCCAGATTCTCATGATTTATACTTTGGAGGTCACCATTTAATATTGAACACAAGATACACTTCATTCCTATGGAAGCAGACATTATGATGTCACTTTATTTATTCACCATGTTCCACAGGAACCTGCTATGAACTATGAGGCCACCACTTAGAATCGAAACTGGAGAAGAATGTAAGCGTTCTGTCGCCTCACGTGCCCATTTTAGAGTTTCCTATTTTAGAACTGACTGATCTTCAGATAACATGGTGGCCACAAGTAATTGGAAAATTGGCAGACCTGTCAAGAAAGTATGCTGGATGAGACCAAAATGCCATGCTGGGTACATAAAATGTCTCAGAAGTTAAATTTACTGTTTTTTTAATCAAATAGTGAAGTAAAAATATCTGATTGACCCCCTACAAAGGACACTTTTTAGCAGCAGGTGTTTTCAAAATTAATTCTTAGGTCATTGATAAAATAAGTTGTTTTTAAAAACATACAGAAATTTTTACTCAATGTGTAGTATAAAACAGGTACCCACTGTGAATGTTAATGTTTAAATGTTGCATAATTGTGCCATTTTGTTTATAGCCTTTCCCCTACGATTACTGGAGTCATGATAGTTAATTCTTCAGAGAAATGAAGTTAAAGTGTATTAAGTATAGGTGATAAAATGCCCTGAAGTTTATATTTTAATGTTTTCTAAAATTTATTTCACAGGAAGATGAAAATGAAGCTGAAAGAAAAAATACATCTCAGGAGCTCAACATGGAACAGAAAAATCCAAAGAAATAAAGGATTTTCTGCTGTGTTTTGAAAAGTTTGCAACTTATGTAGTAGCAGATGAAATTTCTAATTGTAAAATGTTAAATTGTAAAATCTAATTTGCAAAATGTTCTCAATAAAGTCGTTGAAAATGAAATAGGAACGTGCGTTTGGAATTTGTATTTTTTTAAGAGCGATTTAAACTTTTATATAAAAGTTAGACCGTTAAAATATTTTTTTAAAATTCTTTACTGAAATTTGAGAATAAGAGACAGAATTTTATCTGTAACCCGTGTTAACACATGTGGATGACTTAAAAAAAAAAAACTCTGAAAGTCTTTTCCCCTTACAAGCCTCTGTTGTCTTCTTCAAGGACCTTAACAGAATCCCAATTACTATAAAGAAAGTCCAACATAGTTCAAAAATGAACAGGAAATGCTTGCATGTGAAAACACTGAAAACCAACTACTGCCACAAGATTAAATACCATTTTCTGATTTCTGCCAATGTTTTTGGCAGATGTCTTTGATTATCTAAAGCAGAGTTTCTTAAAATGAGAAGCAGTTTCTTAAAATGAGAAGCAGAACTTTGGAAGGCTTATAAGAGAACACCAGCATACACTTCTTCCCTGTGAGAACGAAATCTGTATACTTAGCCTGGAGCCATAGTTTTATCACAAGCATCTGACGAGCTCAGTAAAGGTGTGACAGTGGGACAGGCTGGCAGCTATGATACAGTAGGCTGAAATGGGGACAACTGCAAGTAGGCAAGATAGAAAATTCATTGATGTATAGCCTCAAATAATGTAACTATGGATATCAGGAAAACAGCTATATCCCACAGATTGGACTCCCTGGATGAATTTTGAAGCAGAGTTTGAGCCAAAGAAAAGCCTGAGCAGGCATGTCAGAGTCTGAGGAGGGCCTGTGCAATAAGCAAATTGCATAATTTGACTTTTTCTCATTTTTTTTTCTATTTTTTGGAATAGATATTACTCTATTTCAAAAGACCCATATTCACTTAGATTGGAGTTACATTAGCGGTGTCACATTTGAAAAGAAACAATAATACATGATTTATATCATCATTAAAATCTATTACATATTCTATGTTGTAGGTACTGTGCTAAACAGTATGCTTTATACCACTAATCATCCCTATTAACATATAAGATAGTTATTATTACTTTTCTTCACGTTACCAATGATCAAGCTGAGACTTAGGGAAGATAAATTAACCAAGGTTATGTAGTGTGTAATTGGCAGAGCAAAACTTCAAACCCAAGCAGTCTCACCCCAGAATATCACACTTAATTACTGTGAACTACCTATTAATGTCATACCTCTTTTCAATTCACTATCTTCCCCAAAAACATACAGTCTTTCTTGTTAGCACCTTATTTACCACCTGCTACCTCCCCTTTAATTATTTTTCTTCCCTAAATTCTTAGCCATGCTTAATTTGAAAACTTTGGCTTAAGTGAAATAATTAACTACTATTCCAGCTCCCCTAAAACATGAAAATCCTGCTTTATCTTTTCTACACTGAGTTACGATAGAACAAGTGTAAAAGCATCTTACTGCTTCTCTACAATTTTTCAGTAATTTTTTGGCCATATTTTTCAGTAGACTGTTGATGCAGTTACTAGTGTGCTGTCATCTCATCTCTTAATACTTTCATTTCTAAAATAAGTTGCTGAGTATGAGAAGAACAGGGACACTCAGCCACCCAACAGGCATTTTAAATATTTATATTTGTGATACCTTTAATCATTTAAAACTCTAGTTTTCCTTTTTAAAAATATTTTTAAATATTTATGTATCCCTCGGCTTATGGACAATGAGTAATAAAGTAAATCACTGTAAATTTCCTCTAGGAAAAATCTGCTGTATGAATTTATCAAATTTTTAGGGTTTATACACTTATGTCTAAGTATATACACATAAGTCTTGTTATAATGCTAAAAGATTGCCCACATTATATGACTAAGCTGGTCACTTTATTCGAATCAAATTTTGCATATTATGTAGTTTTTTATATAGAGTATAACATACTGTATTAGCTCAGGTGGCCGTAACAGAATACCTCAGGCTGGGGGCTTCCCTGGTGGCGCAGTGGTTGCGATTCTGCCTGCCAATGCAGGGGACATGGGTTCGAGCCCTGGTCTGGGAAGATCCCACATGCCGCGGAGCAACTAGGCCCGTGAGCCACAACTACTGAGCGTACGTGTCTGGAGCCTGTGCTCCGCAACAAGAGAGGCCGCAATAATGAGAGGCCCGCGCATCGCGACGAAGAGTGGCCCCAGTGGCCCCCGCTTGCCGCAACTAGAGAAAGCCCTCGCACAGAAATGAAGACCCAACACAGCCATAAATAAATAAATTAAAAAAAAAAAAAAAAAAAGAATACCTCAGGCTGGTTGCCTTCAAAAGCAGAAATGTATTTTTTCACAGTTCTGGAGGCTGGAAGTCCCAGATCAGGATTCAGCAGGTTTTGGGTTCTGGTGAGGACTCTCTTCCTGGCTTACAGATGGTGGCCTTGCTTCAACCTCACACGGTCTTTCCTAGGTGAGTACACACAGAAAGAGGGCAGGTGAGCTCTCTGGTCTCTTTTTATAAGGACACTAATCCTATCGGATCAGGACTCCCAACTTCATGACCTCATTTAACCTTAAGTACTTCCCTACTCCAAATACAGCCATACTGGGGGCCAGAGCTTCAACATGTGAGAATTGGCAGAGGTGGGGATGGGGGGAGGGGCACATTCAGTCCATAACTTATTTAAATAAGTCCAAATGCCTCTGTTATAACAATTCCAGTCATGTTAAGGAACACTAGAGTGAAGTCCCAATGAAATGTTTATGGCATTGTGGATTATATATATTTAGGATCCTTAGAAACATTAACAATTAGAATATGATCTAACAATTGATTTCTAAAGAAGACAAACCACTACACAGTTATATATACCTGTTTTATCTCTACATCCCCATTACTTAGCTTGTTTCCTGACCCATACTGGGTAAGTTAGCTAAGTAACTAACTTAGCTTAGTTACAGCTAAGTCAGCCTGTAACTAACAATATAGAATACCTGAAAGACAAAACTTCTTTATACTTCACGATTCCTGTATAATTTCCACCCACTCAACTGAATTGTATTTTCTTCATGTTAGTTATTGAGCTATACTTCTTCACATTTTCAAAGAATTTAAAAGTAAAACAACTTTTAATCGGTACTTGTCTCTATCATACTTACATACATCATTAAAAAAAAAAAAAAACTGTATACAGAATTCTCTCTCCTCAGGGCTGTGGAACACACAGCAGAAGTAGAAAGAGGTGTTAATGCTGTCCTTGCAAGGAAGTTGCTGGGCACTAAAATGCCCAAGTTCTTAAATTCATCCAACAAAATTGCATTGGAACCTACTATATGCCATGCACTGTCTATCACCGGGGATTCATAACAGACAAACTCCCTCTGCTGTCACTGTCTTAAAATTCTTAATACTTTTTGAATACGGGATCCCACAGTTTTACTTTGCACTGGGCCTGCAAATTCCATAGCAGGTACTAACATATGTTGCTTTTACTCTTTAAATCAGTTTTATTGGAGTATAATTTACATACAGCAACATGCACCTATTTTGAATTTGCAGTTCAATAAAGTTTGATAAATGTACATATCTACATAGGTACATTTATAGCATTTCAAGATATAAAGCATTTCCATCACTCCAGAAAGTTCTCTTTTGCAGTTTTTCAATCATTCACACACCCCTACTATAGCAATGGATGTGCTTTTTTTTCTTGATTAGTTTGCCTGTTTTAAAATTTCATGCAAATGGAATCATTTCATACGTATTCTTCTGTGCCGGGCTTTCTTCACTCAACATAATATTTTGAGATTCATTCGGGTTATTTCATGAATCAGTAGTTTATTCCTTTTTATTACTGAGTACTTTTTCGTTGTATGAATATACAATTTGTGAATCACCATTGTGTGAATATACCACCTGTTGCTGGACATTTGAACAGACATTATACAAAAGAAGATTTACAAATGGCCAATAAGTGTATGAAAACATGCTCAACATCATTTAGTTATCAGGAAAAAATGCAAGTTAAAACCACAGTGAGTGACTACTGTATACCTATGGAAATGTCTGTGTTGTCCAATACAGAAGCCACTAGCCACATGTGGCTATTAAGCACTTGAAATACAACTAGTCTGAATTGAGATGTGCTGTAAGAATAAAATACATAACCAATTTTGGTGACTTAGTATGAAAAAAGAATGTAAAATATCTTAACTTTTGATTACATGCTTAAATGGTAATATTTGGATAGATTTGGTTAAATAAAATATATTACTAAAAGAAACTTCAACTATTTTCACTTTTTTAATGTGGTTCTTAGGAAACTTGGATGTATAAATTCCATTGTATTTCTACTGGACAGTCATAGGTGATCATTTAAACTCTGATAATGAAATGTTGGTGAGGTTATAACACAACTGGAATTCATACAAAGAACTCAGCTAAGCCATATCAGGCTCATGGCCCATAGAAACTCAGAAATAATAATTGTGTTGTTATAAGCTGTAAATTTTGTGGTAATTTTTATGCACCAATAGAACTCTAATGGAGGTATTACATAAAAGGTTAGGGATAGGTTGCTACTTCTGGCAAGTTAGGCATTCAGCAATGGTAACCAAATCAAGAGTAAACACTAATATTATTTTCTATACACAGCCTTCATCCCTTCAGAATGTCCATTTTATTCATGAGCCTATTAAGAAAGCAGTGATGGAAAGAAGCAGACTAACAGCTAAAGGAATTGTCATCTTGTCCACGTGATTGCTGGTCCAAGTGTAAAATGGTACACCACTTTGGAAGAGAGTTTGGAAGTTTCACATGAAGTTAAACATGCCTGTAACATATGACCCAGTTACTCTGCTATAGATTTTTACACACGGGCAATGAAAAGATATGCCCACAAAAAGATTTATATATGAATATTTTAAACAACTTTATTCATAATATTCTTAATAGCCAAAAACTGGAGGCAATTTTTTTTTCTTTTAAGTAGAAGTTGTGCTTCATAATGGTTATTCTTTTTTTTTTTAACATCTTTATTGGAGTATAATTGCTTTACAATGGTGTGATAGTTTCTGCTTTATAACAAAGTGAATCAGTTATACATATACATATGTTCCCATATCTCTTCCCTCTTGCATCTCCCTCCCTCCCACCCTCCCTATCCCACCCCTCTAGGTGGTCACAAAGCACAGAGCTGATCTCCCTGTGCTATGCAGCTGCTTCCCACTAGCTAGCTATTTTACATTTGGTAGTGTATATATGTCCATGCCACTCTCTCACTTTGTCACAGCTTACCCTTCCCCCTCCCCATATCCTCAAGTCCATTCTCTAGGAGGTCTGTGTCTTTATTCCCGTCTTGCCCCTAGGTTCTTCATGACCTTTTTTTTTTTTTCTTAGATTCCATATATATGTGTTAGCATACGGTATTTGTTTTTCTCCTTCTTACTTCACTCTGTATGACAGACTCTAGGTCCATCCATCTCACTACAAATAACTCAATTTCCTTTCTTTTTATGGCTGAGTAGTATTCCATTGTATATATGTGCCACATCTTCTTTATCCATTCATTTGTCGATGGACACTTAGGTTGCTTCCATGTCCTGGCTATTGTAAATAGAGCTGCAATGAACATTGTGGTACATGACTCTTTTTTTTTTTTTTTTCATGACTCTTTTTGAATTATGGTTTTCTCAGGGTATATGCCCAGTAGTGGGATTGCTGGGTCGTATGGTAGTTCTATTTTTAGTTCTTTAAGGAACCTCCATACTGTTCTCCATAGTGGCTGAATCAATTTACATTCCCACCAACAGTGCAAGAGTGTTCCCTTTTCTCCACACCCTCTCCAGCATTTATTGTTTCTAGATTTTTTGATGATGGCCATTCTGACCGGTGTGAGATGATATCTCATTGTAGTTTTGATTTTCATTTCTCTAATGATTAATGATGTTGAGCATTCTTTCATGTGTTTGTTGGCAATCTGTATATCTCCTTTGGAGAAATGTCTATTTAGGTCTTCTGCCCATTTTTGGATTGGGTTGTTTGTTTTTTTGTTATTGAGCTGCATGAGCTGCTTGTATATTTTGGAGATTAATCCTTTGTCAGTTGCTTCATTTGCAAATATTTTCTCCCATTCTGAGGGTTGTCTTTTGGTGTTGTAGATGGTTTTCTTTGCTGGGCAAAAGCTTTTAAGTTTCATTAGGTCCCATTTGTTTATTTTTGTTTTTATTTCCATTTCTCTAGGAGGTGGGTCAAAAAGGATTTTGCTGTGATTTATGCCATAGAGTGTTCTGCCTATGTTTTCCTCTAAGAGTTTGATAGTGTCTGGCCTTACATTTAGGTCTTTAATCCATTTTGAGTTTATTTTTGTGTATGGTGTTAGGGTATTCTGCAATAGTGTGTGTAACAACACTTTAAAAGTAATAACTATCTATAAAAGATGCTAAAAAAGTTTAAAAAGAAATTAAACAACATATAAAAAATTGTAAAAATTCAACATTCAAAAAATAGTGTGATGCCTTCTTGAAAACATTTAATGTAGTTAAAGATTTTTAATGATTTCATGTTCTGTTTTAATGATTTTTTGAATGACTTTGCACTTGAAAATACATTGAAACACAATTTAAAATGTTTAAACCTTAACTTTATCTTCTGGATAATTCTATCCATTTCCATTGGGATTAGAAAGCTTGACTGAGAGGGAAAGCAAGATGTATGCCCAGTTGCTCCAAATTTAAATGACTATAAACTGCTTTGAGTTTCAACTGTCTATGAACTTCTTTGAGTTTTATTTCCACACACATCAAATAAGACATGCTCTTTCCAAGGTATAATATTTCCCATTTGTATCTTTCTGATCATCCAGATGAAATGAAGTGAGTCTAGGTAGCTTTGCTTCTCTAATATTTTTTGGAAAGCAATAATTATATTCTTATTGTGTGTAGGTATATATTCTTTCGTATATATATATTCTTTCTGTAAAACAATCACTAAGACTCTCCTCTAAGATTAAAAGTTTGGAGGCATTTGAAATATCTGTACTCTTGTAATTTGTCTTGTTTTTCCCAGATGCAACAAATTGTTGCTCTTTAAGTTGGACGTTTACAAAACAAAAAACGGAAAATGTTTCCTATAAGTGCATCTCTCCCATGGCTATGTAAGATTTATTCCAAAATCCACTGAGAAAGAAGAAATAAGTTCAGTTAATTGCTTTGACATTTTCCAATGCCTTGGATCCCTGAGGCCTGCACACATTTCTATTGGTTGGGTGCTAGCACCACATGGAACTAGAGCAACTTACTACTCCTAAGAGTAGGCTAAATAATGTTTACTCTGAATAGTGAAGGTTGATTAGAAACCCTCTCCTTTTCACATTACCTCAAGAAAACAGTTTTTATACAGCCATGAATGAGCAAATTTCATCCCCGTCCCACACTAACCTGAACAATCATAGCAAGTAATAAATGTCTCCCCATGGTGAATTCCATGTGGAGTCTGGGGTTTTGTTATCTAGAGAGGAAGTTAAGTGCTAACAGCAACCGCATGAAAACACATGCAACTATGGCATAATTCTGATTTGTTTAAAAAAAACGATACATTTCCTTGTTACAAAGCCAACTAAGTACAACCATTTAAAACTGTTGAACCATGAAAGCCATTTTCCTTAAGGGTTTTAAATTTAGGAAGAGACGCATGAAATTTATGGCTTTAATGAGATATTCTTTGCCTGCAGTCAAAATGAGAGCTAGATCATTGGTTTCTCAGCATGACACCTATAAGTTCTGTGCACTTGATATCATTAGGCTCATCATAACACAGCCAACATCATATTAACATTTGAAAGGTTCACTTTTGTCTCTTAGTTTATGTCTTTCATTTACACCTATGGCATGCTAAATATCTCACTCTAGAATAAAAGATATACTCTACCTTTATCGATACTGTCAATGGAGTAAAAAAATTGCTATTTTCATATCCATGTTTCAAGCCACAGTCAATAGATATGGTTTCCAGGAAACAATAGATAATTGAATCAGATGTTGTATGTATAAGTCTGAATATGATACCCTTACTTTTGATACATAAGGAGCAGAGAATGTGGATTGCCCTGATGCATGCAGTTCCAACCATTATTATTTTTAACATTGAGTCTAATTCTAAATGTGATAAAAGATTATTGTTGCTTTTAAAGATAGATGAACTCTTTCAGGATATTCAGATTTCAGGGCAATGAGAAAGGCAACTTATTAAACAGTATCAGAAAGAGGTAATAACCACTGTAGAAATATGTCATTTTATGTTCTATGATGAAATAACACATATGAAAGAGCTCTGAAGAATCAAACCTACTATTTGCAAAATATCATTATTTTTTGACATTATACAATAAAATTCTATGATTAAGGAAACTAATCATTTAAGCTGTACTCTTAAATTTGTGCAAATGTTTGAAAGTATTTTATCTGTATCATTTATTATCATCAACAATTCCATATATATGCAAGAGAGTGGAGAGCAGAGTACAATGAATCCCCATGTACTCATAACTGAGATTCAATAATTATTAAGATTTTGCCATGTCTGCTTTATCTATGTACTTTTTCCTCTCTCTCACCAAATTGTCTTAAAACAGATCCCAGACTGCAATACTTTTTAGCTTATATTTCTCTCCTTTAAACAACTCATTGCTGATTGAGGTATATTTCATTTAAACATGCTTTTCTATGACAGATGCACATTTTGTTTTGTTTTTTAATAATGTGAGACAATCAATAGGTTAATATGGTAATGGAAGATTGGACAACAGCATCTTCTGCTTCATGCACGTCAGTCCACAGTTTTAGTGAAATTCAAAAAAATTTTGTTTTGTGTTTTTGTATTTTTTATAACGGTGATGGTCTAAGAAGCAGAAATTACACAGCATCACAGTTCACATTTGCGTTTCTGCACCTTAGGCAGAAAAATAGATCTAGTCAGAGCTGCAAATCATAAAGGAGAACACGTTTCAACCTCCAGAGCACTGCTGGACCAAGACATCTTTCTGATTATACTAATAAGGGACAAAACTGGTGCATTAGAAACAAAGACCCAACACAGCCATAAAGAAAGAAAGAAAGAAAGAACGTGAATTTCTTTAAAAAAAAACAAAAAAAAATGGTGCATTCAGCAATGACTTAAAAAATGTATTTTGTCAGTAAAAATCAAATTAACAATTGAACATTGGTTCAGGGTTCTCTCTTTTTTTAAGACTTTTTGGCAAGTGTTGATTTGAGATTTGAAATTTTACACCTGATTGTATCTAATTCTCTAAGTCAGGAATAGTCTTATGAAAAAGGTTTTAGTAGGCTGTTTGTCTTCATTGCCCTTAGACACACTCAATCTGTGAGTTCCTTCTTCCTTCACCCCAGCCTAGGTCTATCTTCCCTGAGGAACAACTTGTGCTCAAGATCTTTCCTTCACACCTACATTTTTCCTAGACTCCTCTGAAATCAAGCTCTCCTTCTGCCTCCCCTCCAATCCATGATCTATTTTCCATGGGGTCCACATACTCCATTTAGTTATATCACAAGAGAACAGCTGACAAATATGGTGAATGAATTCTTCGTGAGTCTATTAGTCAGGCTAGGCTAGGCTATGCTGTGGAACCAAACAATCCCTGAAACCTCAATGCCTTAAATCAACAAAAGTTTACTTCCCACTCACGTCACTATGTGATATGGGTTAGGTGGCTCTTCTTGGCAGTTCTTCTCTAATGTTCACATTGCAAAGTCTCCATTTCAGTGTTCACCGTGAGTGAGGGGGGAAGAGAGACAGAGACAGAGACAGATTCTGGTTCTGGTTGGGGAGACAAAAAGGGACACAGAAAATTGTCATGATTTAAGTGCTCCAATAGAGGTTGATAAAGGGTGATATAGATCACAGCTAAATAAGCCCAGAGGTGGAAAAAGCACTCCATAAAAATAATACTTGAGTCTGACTTTGAAGACCTGGGATTTTATCAGAAATAGTAGTGGGAAGAGTGTTTCAGAGAGGTGAAAGAGCAGTATGCAAAGGTGCAGAGTTTTCAAATGTTAAAGACAACTCAGTGTCTGGATCCAGGAGAATGCAGGGCAGGAGGTGAGAGGAGCTGAGTCTGGGAAGACAGGATGACGTTTTCTTGTGAAAGCCTTTGGGTCTTTGCTAAGGCACTTGGATTTAGCTCTATAGAATTGGACATACATTAATATCAAATGGTAATGAGGAACTAGTGGTAATGGCTGTACAGTATTGTGAATGTAACTAATGCCACTGAGTTACACACTTTAAAATGGCAAGTTTTATGTTATATACATTTTTTTTGCCTCAACTTAAAAAATTAACAATAGAATATACCAAAACCCATTGAATTGTACAGTTTAAATGGATGAATTTTGTGGTAGGTGCATTATATCTCAGTAATACTTTTTTTTTTTAAAGAGTTAAGCCTAAAAAATAATAAAATCATATGAGGAGCTTTTAAGAAAATTGACATTTGAGCCCTATCCAATAATCAATTAAATCAGAATCTCTCAGGGTGGGCCGAGCATTCAGCAGCTTGAAAAGCGCTCCAGGTGATTCCAATGTGTGGCACAGAATCACTGCTGTAGGCAATAAGAAACCAGTGAAGAATTTTAATCAGGGGAATAACATGATCAGATTTGCATTTGAGGAACACAGATCCCTAGCTCAGAGCTTTCAGTAGCCACATACATGCGTATAGAGACTTTATTCATAAATGCCCAAACCTGGAAACAACTCAGATGTCCCTCAACTGGCAAATGGATAAATAAACTTTGGTATATTCATATAACAGAATACCAGTTAGCAATTAAAAAAAAAAACAAAACAAAACACCATCTTGACCATATTAACTGTATTTCTGATGCCTCAAACTCTATTGGCCAAGGCAGAATCTGCCCTTAGTTCCTTTTGGGCTTGTCTGCTGCCAGCCAAGCTTTCCTATTAACCTCAGCAATGTCACTCTCTGATTGTCACTTAAGCCAGAGACCTCATTTTGCCTTCATTTTTAAGAGTTATGATGTACATATAGTAAAATTCACACTTTTAATGTACAGTCCTGAGTGTTTTGACAAACCGTACACTTGCGTAACCACCACTACAATTAAGTCAGAGAACAGTTCCGTCACAGCCCAAAATTCCCTTGTGCCCCTTCATAGCCAACTGTCAATGTCTCCTCCCCACACCCAACCTCTGGCAGGCACTCTTCTGCTTTCTGTTCCTTTAGTTTTGCCTTTTTCAGCATATCATATACATGAAATAATATAGTATGTAGCTTTTTGAGTGGAGATTCTTTCACTTCAAATAGTTCATACGGGACTTCCCTGGTGGCTCAGTGGTTAGGAATCCGCCTGCCAATGCAGGGGACATGGGTTCAAGCCCTGGTCTGGGAAGATCCCACATGCCGCGGAGCAACTAAGCCCGTGCACCACAACTACTGAACCTACGATCTAGAGCCCATGCTCTAGAGCCCGCAAGCCACAACTACTGAAGCCCGCGCGCCTAGAGCCCGTGCTCCGCAACGAGAAGCCACCTCAATGAGAAGCCCGTGCACCACAAAGAAGAGCAGCCCCTGCTTGTCACAACTAGGGAAAGCCCACGCACAGCAACGAAGACCCAAAACAGCCAAAGATAAATAATAAAATAAATAAATAAATAAAATGTTTAAAAAAAATATTTCATCCGTGTGGCTTCATGCATCAGTTCATTCCTTTTTATTGCTGAGTAGTGTTCTTTGTATGGATGGACCACAGTTTGCTTATCTACTCCTTAGCTGGAGATATCTGAGTGGTTTCTTGGTTTTGACGATTATGAATAAAGTTGCTATAAACATTTTTATACAGTTATTTGTGAGGACATGATTTTCAGTTTTCTTGGGTAAATACCTAAGAGTGGGATTGCTGGGTCATGTGGTAAGTGTATATTTAACTTTATAAGTGCTACCAGAGTGTTTGTCAAAGTAACTGTAACATTTTACAACCCCACCAGCAGTATGTGATGGCTACAATTGCTCCAGATCACATTCTCATCAGTACTTGGTATTTTTTGCTTTGTTTTGATTTGGCATTAGCCATTCAAGTGGGCATCTCATTGTGGTTTTAATTGGCAATTCCCTAATGACTGATGATGTTGAACATTTTTTCATGTGCCTATTTGCCATCTGTCTATAATCTGCTGAAGTGTCTGTTTAAATCTTTGGCCCATTTTTCTATTGGGTTGTCTGCAAAGTCATTTTTTAATGTCCCTGATTGCCTTTCTCTAGCTATGACTAAGGCAGTCAGTTGTTCCTCCATTACAATAATCAGATTTTCTTTTTCTATCATTAAATATCCTTCTTTCAGGTCCTGCTTTCAGGAACTGGTAGTATCCTCGTTAGATTCAGCCACCTATCTTTCCTCATTTGAGGCCCTTCTCTCACAAACCTCATGTCTCTGAACTCCCCTCTTCATCTAATGAAGTTGCTGCCTCAGTTCTACATCCTGCTCTGGATAATTCAGACTTCCTCATCGATACCCATAGCTCCCAACCTGCATTTAGCCAAGGCTGTTGTGCATTGTCTTTTTTTCCCCCTCTCTGTTACCCCAAATATCCTTTTTCTCCCTTTTCATGTTGAAGGCTTTCCTCAAATGTCTAGAAATCCTTTCCTGAAGCTCATACTTAAAAAGTGGGCACTATGTACGCAGGGCAGATTGGAGGCTGGTGAGCTCCACCCCAGGAGGTTTTGATGAGAGAATCCTCCAAATGTCAGCACCTCTGATTCTTTTCTGTGAGGCTGGCCATTTCCTCTGGGAAGAATGCTATCACCTCCGTCTTGGAACTGTATGTCTTGGGACAGTGTGTTGGGTCAGGGAGCCAGGGCTCTCGTGGGGCTAGAGAGTCTCATGGCTCCACATGTATACTCACTCAACCTCCTGAGGTCAGTAGGGAGCCTCCCTCTGTCCTTAGGGGAACCTGCTGTCCCTCCATCTGGAGACTCTCTGGTTTACTTTGGGGTCTCCAGTTTTACTTTAGCTGGAGGAACAATCGCCTGACTATGCAAGTTGGGGAAGTCACCCAGACATCTGTTCCTTATTCAAGGTTTTTTTTTTTTTTTCAGCTTCATTCTTTCACTCCAGCCTCCCATTTACGTCTGGTAGTTCCATTTCTTGAGTTTTTAACGGGGTTTGAGACACATACTGGACTGATTCCCATCCCCCTTTACAGGCACCTGGGCCTCACCTTTTCTGCCTAGCTAAGACAGTTGTCATTCATCATGCTCTTTCCATTGTTCTAAATTTGACTTTATTTTTCTCCTTGTCCCTGTGATTTCAAATACTTTTATTTCTTTACTGCATTTTTACTGGATCTTGGGGAGGCAGCAGAAAGAAACATGGATTCAGTCAACTATTTTTAAATCAAAAAAGCTCTAATTTTTAAATATAATTTTTTACAGGGTTGTGAAATTTCTTAGATATAGTTTGTAAAGAATAAAAATCCACACGAGACTATTTATGTAAAGGGAGATATTATGTGGGAGTACAGGGATGGCTCACAGAATCCAAGTGCTGGAAAACCTCAGACATTCTGGAACACGGAACTGGAAAGTCTTCAAGAATCAGAGTAGCCAATTGGCAGTATTCCTGAAATTGGTTTTTTTTTTCTTACCTGAAATTGGTTCCCTTTTCTCTCTTATATATAAAAACTCTTTCTGATTACTCATCAACATAGGTCCTAAATTAACCTTAACAGGCCCCTGATCTTCTAACACCAGGAATTTCTACTAACTAATTCTAAATTGTCCAATGAGGTGGTCTGATTGGCTTAGTTCTCAAGTCACATGCTTTCCTATATCCAATCAGCTGAGGGCAGGAAGTGGTAGGCTACAAACGTAGCAACAGCTAGGACCATTGGAAGGAGCCATTTCTCCCAGACCAGGGTCACTAAGAGTTATCTACCACATGAACATTAAATAAGTAGTAGACATGACAGTGTTCTGGTCATGATAAATATTAAATAACTTCTTTTCCTCAAATAGTTCCAAATTTATGGAATATCTTCTCTATCTCATCCTTTATAATTTCATTAAAACATTTTACTTCCAAATAAGCTTAAAGGGTATTATAATCTAGTAAGAAAAGAAAATGAACGCTAGTAATAGTATCAAAGGGGCTCAGAGAAACTACACATGGTGTTGAAAACGTAAAGCAGGAAGAATATGACTGTCTACAGAGGCCCTGAATGAGAAGGTAGGTGATGTGCAAGGTCCCAGGCCAGAATCTACAAGTCATTGACAAACACTCAGATCAAGACCTGAAACATCTTAACGTGGCCAGAGCACAGTTAAAGCGAAGTCTCCTGAACCAAACTACTAATGGATTAAAAATATAAATGAGGCTGTCCATAGGAGAAGAAAGTTTAATTGGAAAGTAGGTCTAACTCTCCGGGCTGGGGGAGCAGGGGGCAGAAATGAAATATAAAAGAGGAAGCAAAAATCTATATAGAATTTAATTTCATTTTAGAGCTATTGTGGTTTTGGAATAACATTACTTTTCCCAAGAGTCACATTTTCAAGGACACTATATAATGGGTATTCTGATGACAGAAATGACATATTTTGGAATACGAAAGATAATACAAAACTAGGGAAATAATTGTTGATTTAAAACACTGTTACAGAATTGGAACCAATTAATTTTTTAAAAGGATAAAATCAAGTGGGATGTCATGCCCAAAACTTTGAGAACAAAAAAGTTAGACTGGTCTTTAAGTATTCTAAGCATACACAGGGAAGATATAGTTCTCTGGCTTGTAAAGGTTTACATTTTCTGCAGTTCATTGAACAGATGAAATGTCAAAGAGAGATCTCAGCTCTTGGTGTCCATAGTTTATATTATGAAACACAAAAGAATCTGTGAGTTTCCCTTAAAAAAGAAAACAGAAAACCACTACCTACAAAACCCTCTTGCTCTGTACTTATTCAACACCTGTTTAATGTCTTTTTCCTTTTAGTTTAGTGCACCATGATCCACGAATTACATTTACCCTTTGATGAGCTGGGCTGGAGGTACAGGCTTGGGAGGGACAAGGAAATGAATTCTGCCAACAACTTGATTGGAATGAACCCTTTCTCAGTCAAACATTCAGATGAGACCCATTCCTGGATAACCCTTAATTGCAGCCTTGTGGAAAACAAGGTGTAGCCAGACTCTTGAACCACAGAAACTGTCAGATAATAAATGTGTGTTGTTCGAAGCTAAATTTGTGGTAATTTGTTACACAGCAATAGATAGTTAATACAATCAGTGCTTTCAAAGTATGTTTAGTAGGACACTATTCTCATTTTAAAACAAGATTTCCCGTGCAAATCAGTTTGAGGAATGTTGCATTCTATATCCTATACCCCCTTAGAGGGTCACAGCGCTTTCTGAGAAGTACAGTGAGGAAACTGTTAAATCAGAGATACCTTATTTTTGGAGCCCAGCCCCATTTTGATATCTTAACTTCTAGTAATATCTTATAAAAATAGTTTTCAAGTTATCACACCACAAAGTAGTCATTGCAAAGAGCAATAGCCTACAAGCTGGAGAACACATCCCCTTGGAGGTACATCAAGACCTGCAATAGGTACTGGCATGTGGTAATTTTAAGGAAATCCATTTCCAGATTCTTGCCTCCTTATATTCTTTTTCTCAAACTCACCTACCAGACAATACTCCTGGGGAGGAGTCTTCAAGTTTCCCTTTTCCACTTCACAAAAGAAGTGACATGAGTCCCATCCATTCCCAATAAACCTCTAGATGACACACAAAAGGACAATATGAAACACTGGTGTCCATGTTGAGTGAGTGAATGACCATAAGATTGGGCATCACACTGCAGAAAAGCTAATGGAACGGGAGAAATTGATGTGGCCAGCTTTGGAAAACTCAGTGTGCCGCAAAGGGGCAAATAAATTCATAAATGAAAGTCCCCTCATAGGTAATTAAAGCGAAATGAAAAATGTCCAAGGATAGGACTAGGACATCCCTATGACAAATAAAACCCACAGCCTGGAGCTGCTGCTGAGCCTCTCTGAGCATGGCAGCCAGTCATAAGGAAAGAAAGACGCTTAAAAAGCCCTGGGGTTGGAGCATGAGGAAATTGCATCTCTGCACAACTAGGGCACCTACCAGGCACTGGTGGGGGACCATGGACAACTAAGGGGACGGGAGGAACCCCCAGCAACCAGGTAGGACGTGGGGCATGGGGGGGTGAAGGGGGAGGAGAAGTGGAGGTGGGATGGGACTGGTGCCCCTGAGGGGCAGCTGGGGGAGGGGAAGGGATCCCACACCCGAAGGGGGAAATTGGGGAACCACTGGGAGGGCAGAGGATCAAAAGGGAGCGTGGCCAGGTTTCCCCTGCCCACTTGGGCCCCCAGGAACCTGTTGAGACCCCAGGCCTGATCCTCTGCCTACTGAGGCCCCTTCCAGCCACAGGGGTCCTGAGGGAGTGGAAGGGAGGGAAGGGGGAGCAAAAGTAAAGGCCGGACCTCCAGGACTGGCACCCCTGAGGGGCGGCTGGGGGAGGGGAGGAGTCCCTACACCCAGAGGGACCCACCCATGGTTAGGGGTCCAGCAGCTATGGGGGAGATGCTGGGGGAGACGGTGGGGGCGCGCATAAAAGAACGGAAGGGAACGGGGCCAGGCTTTCCCTGTCCACTTAGGAACTGGGAAGCCTGTTGGGCTCCCAGGCCTAATCCTCTGCCCTCAGAGCCTCCCTCCTGCCACGCAGAGCCCAAGCCCCGCCCCTACACCCACACCCAGGGCCCTACCTCTACACTCAGAGACGTCCTCTGAGACCCCCTCTAATGCGCTGCACCTAAACCCCACCCACAGACCCTCACCCAGGGCCCTACCTCCAAACTCCAGAACTCCACACTGCAGAGGCCCTGCTTTGGACATGCTGCCTCCCCCCTTCCCCACAGGTCATAAGCAGAGGCGCCGCCCCATGCCTAAACATCACCGCCCCACCGGCCTAGGTACGGCCCTACCTTAACCCCACCCCTGCCTAAGTTCCACCCCCATCTAAACACTGCCCCCATAGCCAAGGCTTTTTTTTTTCCTCTTATAGATTGAAGTTCTGTTTTACCTTGTTGATTCATTGTTTTTGATTCTTTTATATTTTTATTTTTACTAATAAATCTTTTATTTTTCTAATTTTATTTTATTCTTTATACTTTATTATTATTCTCTCCTTTTGGCTTGTTCCCCACTGCCTCCCCCCACCTCTTTTTTTCTTTTTCTTTTTGTTGTGGTTTTATTTTACCTTGCTGCAGTTGTTTCAATTATACTTTTATTTTTCCTAATATATTGTTTCCCTATCTAATTTTATTTTTTTTTAATTCTTTGATATTGTACTACTCCTCTTTTTCTTTCTTTCTTTCTTTCTTTTTTTTGTTTACCACGCCACGAAGCTTGGGGATCTTGGTTCACGAGCAGGGGGCTGGGCCAAAGCTCCTGCAGTGAGAGTTCCGAGTCCAAACCACTGGTCTAACAGAGAACCTCAGACCCCAGGGAATATTCATCAGAGTGAGGTCTCCCAGAGGTCCTCATCTCAGCACCAAGACGCAGCTCTACCCAACAGCCTATAAACTCCAGTGTTGGAAGCCTCAGGCCAAACAACCAGTAAGTCATGAACACAATCCCACTCATAAAAAAAAAAAAAAAAAAATTGAGATGGCAAAAAAATATGTCACAGATGAAGGAGCAGGTAAAAACCTACAAGACCAAATAAATGAAGAGGAAATAGGCAACCTACCTGAAAAAGAATTCAGAGTAATGATAGTAAAGATGATCCAAAATCTCAGAAACAGAATGTAGAAAATACAAGAAACATTTAACAAGGATCTAGAAGAACTAAAGAGCAAACAGTGATGAACAATACAATTACTGAAATTAAAAATACTCTAGAAGGAATCAATAGCAGAATAACTAGTCACAAGAATAGATAAGTGAGCTGGAAGATAGAATGGTGGAAATAACTGCCAGGGAGCAGAATAAAGAAAAAGGAATGAAGACAAGGTTGTCCATTCTCACCACTATTATTCAACATAGTTTTGGAAGTTTTAGCCACAGCAATCAGAGAAAAAAAAGAAATAAAAGGAATCCAAATTGGAAAAGAAGAAGTAAAACTGTGACTGTTTGCAGATGACATAATACTATACATAGAGAATCCTAAAGATGCTACCAGAAAACTACTAGAGCCATTCAATGCATTTGGTAGAGTAGCAGGATACAAAATTAATGCACAGAAATCCCTTGCATTCCTACACACTAATGATGAAAAATCTGAAAGAGAAATTAAGGAAACACTCCCATTTACCACTGCAACAAAAAGAATAAAATACCTAGTAATAAACCTACCTAAGGAGACAAAAGACCTGTATGCAGAAAACTATAAGACACTGATTGAAGAAATTAAAGATGATACAAACAGATGGAGATGGAGAGATACACCATGTTCTTGGATTGGAAGAATCAACATTGTGAAAAAGACTATACTACCCAAAGCAATCTACAGATTCAATGCAATCCCTATCAAACTACCACTGGTATTTTTCACAGAACTAGAACAAAAAATCACACAATTTGTATGGAAACACAAAAGACCCCAAATAGCCAAGCAATCTTGAGAAAGAAAAACGGAGCTGGAGGAATCAGGCTCCCTGACTTCACACTATACTACAAAGCTACAGTAATCAAGACAGTATGGTACTGGCACAAAACAGAAATATAGATCAATGGAACAGGATAGAAAGCCCAGAGATAAACCCACGCACCTATGGTCAACCAATCTATGACAAAGGAGGCAAGGATATACAACGGAGAAAAGACAGTCTCTTCAATAAGTGGTGCTGGGAAAACTGGACAGCTACATGTAAAAAATGAAATTAGAACACTTCCTAACACCATACAAAAAAATAAACTCAAAATGGATTAAAGACCTAAATGTAAGGCCAGACACTATAAAACTCTTAGAGGAACACATAGGCAGAACACTCTATGACATAAATCACAGCAAGATCCTTTTTGACCCACCTCCTAGAGAAATGGATATAAAAACAAAAATAAACAAATGGGACCTAATAAAACTTGAAAGCTTTTGCACAGTAAAGGAAACCATAAACAAGACAAAAAGACAACCCTCAGAATGGGGAAAATATTTGCAAATGAAGCAACTGACAAAGGATTAATCTCCAAAATATACAAGCAGCTAATGCAGCTCAATATCAAAAAAACAAAGAACCCAATCCAAAAATGGGCAGAAGACCTAAACAGACATTTCTCCAAAGAAGATATACAGATTGCTAACAAACACATGAAAGGATGCTCAACATCACTAATCATTAGAGAAGTGCAAATCAAAACTACAATGAGGTATCACCTCACACCAGTCAGAATGGCCATGATAAATAAATCTACAAACAATAAATGCTGGAAAGGGCGTGGAGAAAAGGGAACCCTTCTGCACTGTTGGTGGGAATGTAAATTGATACAGCCACTATGGAGAACAGTATGGAGGTTCCTTAAAAAACTAAAAATAGAACTACCATATGACCCAGCAATCCCACTACTGGGCATATACCCTGAGAAAACCATAATTCAAAAAGAGTCATGTGTCACAATGTTCATTGCAGCACTATTTACAATAGCCAGGACATGGAAGCAACCTAAGTGTCCATCGATAGATGAATGGATAAAGAAGATGTGGCACATATATACAATGGAATATTACTCAGCCATAAAAAGAAAGGAAATTGAGTTATTTGTACTGAGGTGGATGGAGTTAGAGTCTGTCATACAGAGTGAAATAAGTCAGAAAGAGAAAAACAAATACCATATGCTAACAAACATATATGGAATCTAAAAAAAAAAAAAAGTGGTTCTGAAGAACCTAGGGGCAGGACAGGAATAAAGACACAGATGTAGATAATGGACTTGAGGACACAGGGAGGGGGAAGGGTAATCTGGGACAAAGTGAGAGAGTAGCACTGACATATATACACTACCAAATGTAAAATCGTTAGTGGGAAGCAGCCACATAGCACAGGGAGATCAGCTCGGTGCTTTGTGACCACCTAGAGGGGTGGGATAGGGAGGGTGGGAGGGAGACACAAGAGGGAGGGTATATGGGGATATACCTATGCATATAGCTGATTCACTTTGTTATAAAGCAGAAACTAACACAACATTGTAAAGCAATTATACTCCAATAAAGATGTTTTTAAAAAAAAGCCCTGGGGTTCACATAAATAGAGTCAATTCTTAGTGCAAGGCAAGGAGGGAGTGGGTAATGATGGAACCCTGTTCAATGCCAAACATTTTCACATTAAGTCCTCACAACCACTTGAAGGTAAGGGGAACTATTACCCATATTTTACAGGTGCAGGAAACCACACTTTAGTGAGTTGCAAAACTAGGACTTGAACCCAGATTTGGGGCCTAAAGTTCAGTGTGCTTTTAATACCACACCATTAAGTGGGTCTTCCTCACTACAGAGGGAAGGAAGCCTACTGACCCTTTTGTTTCCACCTTTAAGGTAAGACTTTAGTTCCTTTATGAAAATTTCACCTCTGTAATGGGATCCTGGGAACATTGGGCTCTCGGGATGATTCAGACACAACTCAAATCCCAGAGATATAAGCTATTCAAGTTGCATTCTGAACTCGTAAGCGTGATGGCAGGCCACTTTTTATCTCATGAAATGTCTGTAGAGAGAATGCTGAGGTGCTGGTGTTTGGACAGTACTTTTCTAATAAATAATGATGTGGCTGAGAAATACTTATAGAAACTGAAAATACAGTATCACTTACATGACGTAAATCATTGTCGGAACTGAAACATACTAATTTGACCTTGTTTGACTTTGTTTATCCATTCCTAAAGTGTGTTTAATAGTTACAGATCATATGAACAGGTTAAGTAAGATACCTTAGTGCTTCATTGTGTCTGTAAATGAAACACACCAGGAAAGAACAATGACAAAGCAAGCGGTAATTTTCCCAGAGAATTTCTGTTACAAGATTAAACACAGAGACATGTATAATCTATGTGTATAAATTTCTTGCCCTATGTCTGGCCTATTCCCTAAAAAAGAAGAGATGGCTTCTAAAATGCATGCAGTAAAACAGAAGAAAATAAACATAAATAAGTAAAATCAGGAACAGGAAAAATATAAATTAGGAACCAAGGTCAAGAATGGAGGATGGTAGAATGCAGGCAGGTAGGGTCTACTGAGTTATTAAAGTCGAGTCACAAATTTGGCTCTGAGCTTCCTAGAGGCAAAGCAGCTAGGAATTAATGAGTAGACTAACAGATTTTGATATGTTATCAGTAGGAGAAAAGTATTTTCCATTACCGTCTAGTTTTTTAATACTTCACACTAAATATTCTTTGCAGATAAAGTTTAAATATGGAAATTTTGTGGAAAATAAGGGTTTTGCTAATTAAAAGAAAAGGCATAAAGAAGTGTGTTTACCAAAGTGTTTCTCATTATGAAAACTGATGGTTTCAAAACACATATTATGATAAGAAAGAGACTTTCAAAGAGTTCCCAGGTTAATCAGGAAAAGTAACCAAGGGCCTGCTGCTTTGAAGGTTTAATCCAAGATGCTTATCCAACCTCTTGGTTGAACAAATCTTGCAAATAAGGGCTTCTCAGAAGATTCACAGCATTTTCTGTGGGAGCTTGAAATGTCAGCAGAACAGGCTTTCTGATGATGTTATGCTGGCATAACATCCTAACAGTTGGGGTGGGTGTGCAAGAGAAAGATAGTAAAATTGTTTCATTGCCGGGTTTTTATGCTATACTACATAACAGCATCTCCGGCAACGATGATAGGCGTAACATAAAGAGAAAGCAAAACAAATAAATAAACCAAAAAGAAAAAAGAAAAGAAAGCTTGACAAGAGCCAGAAGCACAAACCCTCGGTTCTCAACAATTTCTAGTGTTAAAGGATACAATTCGAAAGAGAATAACATTATAATGTTACAATCGTTTGGAAGGAGAATCCAAAGAACAGACACATTCACAGATCAGGAATACTGAAATGAATTTTCAAATGAACCCATAAGGCTTTTCCATGAAGAGGAAGGCTGTCCCTCCACCAGACAGAACTCACTTGCATGTCTGTAGACACATATGATTTGTTTTGCCATCAACTGTGAAATAACTCAAAGGCAATGACAAGCTAGAATCAGATAAACCCTGGAAAGGTGTCTCTAAATAATGCACAGTTTTCCATTGGAGACACCTAGTAATCTTAGTTGTTTATTCTGAATTTCCTTACACTGGTAAGTGAATATGACCTCCATCCTGGACACCCCACTGGTATTAGCAGTACTGAACTTTGGAGCATTTTGAGGCATATGATGCTGTTTATCTTACTTCCTGGGATTCATAAACAGAACAGAGGCCTTCAATCTTACTTGAAGTAAACAAAATAGAGGGTCCTGAACAGAGTCCTACTGTTCTGTGGACGCTCAATATTTGCCCTAATAACAGATCTTTCAATAGCTCCTTTTAACCTAAGACTCGATAAATGGATGAGATTAGTGAACACGCAGATCTCATCAACTTCAACAAATCTGTCTTGCAGGAACAGTTATGTAATGCCACAATTTCAAAACAATGCTCTAGTAAAAACTAATTTTAAACACTCAACAAATAAATAGAATTCATCAGAATTTTTCTTTTGCTAGGTTTTTCCACTGGTAAAATACGTTTTTTGTTCACCAAACTCTTCTCCTCCTCCTCCAGGGCCCACAGTTAGGCTGTGTTCCCAGCTTCCTTTGCAATTGGGGGTGGCCATCTGGCTGAATTCTGCCAAAGCAATGAGGGTAATGATGACTGACTCACTTCCAGGTCCATGGCTCCTCTCCACCACCCCAAACCCACCAGCTGGACGCAGAGGACTCTGAGATACACAGGAGGGAAGGAGACCTATTTTGAAAGAAGCCAGGGTATCTGAATGACCATGAGTTTTTGGACTTACTGTGAGTGAGAAGTAAACATATACTGTAGTAAGCCTTTGAGTTTTATGATTTATTTGCAATAGCAGTTAGTAAGCTAGTATTACTTTAACAAATACACATCCCAAATTTCTTTTGAATTTAAATTTTCAAAAATAGGCAATATATTCACATTGTTTAACAATCAAAACAATATAAAAGGTGCACATTGTCAGTCTCACTCCCACCTCATTTCTGTACATGCTGTTCCATGGTCCCTCACCTCTGCCCTCTAGTAAACTACCTTAATAGTTTCTTGTATATATTTTCAGTGTTCCTTTTTTACATATATACAAAAAATACAGACATTTCTCAAAAGAAGACATACACATGGCCAAAAAGCACATGAAAACATGCTCAACATCACTAATTATCAGAGGAATGCAAATCAAAACTACAATGAGGTATCACCTCACACAGATCAGAATGGTCATCATCAAAAAGTCTACAAACAATAAATGCTGGAGAGGGTGTGGAGAAAAGGGAACCCTCCTACACTGTTGGTGGGAATGTAGATTGATACAGCCACTATGGAGAACAGTATGGAAGTTCCTTAAAAAACTAAAAATAGAACTACCATATGACCCAGCAATCCCACTACTGGGCATATATCTGGAGAAAACCATAATTCAAAAAGAGTCAACTACTGCAGACCACAGGCCCTGCCACACCTTCTTTAGGAGGACTGTTTTCTGGAAGAATTTTTTCTTTTATTCACTAAGACAACAACATAATGCACACAGGGAGAGTCAGATAACCAGAATAAAGTGAGGATGGAACTGCCCTCAGCACAGCAGGTGGCAGGAGAAAGGCACGGCGGCCTCATTCAGTGTCTGCCATATATTATGTGTGCTGACCGAGGAGTAGAGCTATATTTGTACTTCAAGGGCCTCCTTCTCCTATTCCTTACGAAACACCATTTTGGGGGCCATCATTAATCTACAAGTCAAAGCCAAGCTTTTAGCTTCTACCCCTCATTGCTGAAAGGACAAAAAGGATACCAATATTTTTTTCCAATTAAAAAATCTGTAGCTCTTGGCCTCCCTTCTCACTTCTCTCTCTGCCTCCTGCACTTTCGCTTGGATGTCTAAAGCCAGACGCAGCAGGCACACCTTCTTATTCCTCCCAGACTCAAGGTCAAGGAGCCATTGTTGAGTGTCCTACATCTGAAAGGCAGGAGCCAGGTCCTTGTGATTCTTTGTTCACAATGTCCCTCACACTAGGCAATGTACAGGAGGCGTGACTTGAAGAGACGTGTGCAATTTCAAATGCTGAGCTCCGAACGCCTTTCTGTGCTGTATAAATTAGTTACTCAGGATGGTTTGGTATATAGACGCTGTTCCCACACTAGTGTTCTCATCCTCCTCATTAACCACAAAGCACTCTGAGAACACATTAAGGCATCAATCCTGGAAAAGTTTAGGAACTGGGCATTCTAGTGAAACCGTAGATTTTTCAATGTGGAAAGATCCTTAGAGATTAACTTGCCCAACAAACGCCTTTCACAGATGAAGAAACAGCATCAAAGAGGATGTACCTTGCTCAAGAGTCCACACAAGAACGAGTGACAGAAATTTGGTCTTCTGAGGACCATTGCTTTTCTCTTTACATTTTATGCCTTGCTTTCAAAACTGTATGATTGGCCATGCTTTTTACTACTCTCAATTTAGTAAGTATATTAATGGGCTGTGTTTGATCTGCCTAAGCAGTCCTTGGTTTAAATAAGGCTGAAAGAAATCATGAAAAATTGTTGACCTTTGCAACTGTGAGGACTGAAGTGCCCTGCGCTGTTTTGAATGCAATGGCAAGCTTCTTGGGTAGGGGTAGGGGTAAGAGAAGAACAGTTGCCTGGGCTGAGATCTGGAGAATGGCTACAGGTACTCTGGGCATGCTATTCCTCTCTTCCCACCTTTTCCCTGAGCATCTGGAACATTGCTGGTTCCAAATCTTCTGTGTCTGTATTTCAGGGCACATGAGTGTATCCCCAAGGGAGCAAAGGAGAGAAAGACACCCATTTTCTGTTATCATTTGGTGCTCAGTCACATTTTTCCATCTCAGTATAAATTTAATATCCTACCCACAGGGTTGACCTATGCAGACTTAATCCATAACCTGTCCAAAATCTTATTCAATCTGCATCACCTCAAATCATGACTTAAAAAGATGCAGGGCCAGAGTAAAAGTTGTTTGGTTGCTCTATCCTTGAAAGTGGGGGTGGGTCCAGGTCTAGGCCATCAGTTTATAGATTCAGACTTAGTTTGATCTATTAGTCTAAGGACCATTGGATATCAAGCATGACTCATGATAAACAAAGTTGATGGCACTGATTCTGTCTGCCCAAGGAAACACCTACCCCAGACTCTGGGACAGTGTTCTCACCCATCTTCAAGCACATGATCCCAAACTGGATCAATCATCTTATTCCATCCCTGGGGCATCCCTCACAAAGGAGCAGATAATCCAAATCTGAACAATAGGAGGCGTATTTTAGGATTTTCTCTGCTGAAACTAGAAAAATAATTTCTTTCTTCTTTCTTGCTTCTGAACTGTATAAAGATATGACTTCAGAGCTGCTGGTATCTTCCCAGATGTAGAAAATCCCAACACAATGATGAGAGCAGAACGTGGAATTCCAAGTTCCATATCCTGAAGGCCCTGAAGCGGCCCTGAAGCAGCCCTGGTGCCTGAAGTTCCTACTCTGTGATTCAAATGGATAATTTTCCTGGAAACCCCTTTTGTTTAGCTTATGTTGGGTTTCTGTAAAATAGAGTCCTGACTACACACCAGACTCCCAAGAGTTTGTTTTACAAACTAGGTTTTCAATTTTTAAATTTATGCTAAGAAATATAACTGCCAAGGGGATTGGAATATTGCTGTAGGCTGGTTAGCTTCTTCTCTTCCCCAGAGGACAGCCTATGTGGGAAACCAAATTATGATGCAAAGGTCTCTTTGTAAGTGCAATGTCAGGATAAAAGGAGTAGAACAATCTCAAGGGGCACTTTCTATATCCCACGGCACTTTAGGGACATAATGCCTGTTAAGTAGGGCAGAGCAACTCTGCCAGCTGGACAAGGCCCCGTTGCCGTGCATAGTTTCTTAGAGGCACACTGGTGAACTTTTCTAACTTTTCACTTTAAAATGTCTTATCAACTACCAAATGATTCTGATCCCTCCATCCGATATCATGTAGTTTTAAATAGTTCTATGACTTTGCTCGTTGCCCTTGCTATCCTCCGCCACATCAATCCCCTCACTGCCAGCCACCTCCTTCCTCTCCTCTGGCTGTAGAAATCCTCCTTAATCTTCTAGAAATTGACAGCACACATCAGTTCCTCTGTGAGGCATTCCCATTTTTGTCCAGATCAGACTTTAATCCCACCCTCTCCTGCATTTCCCTTTAGGGCAAATTGCACTCATTTTGCAGGGTCACAGCTGTGTTTGTGTTGTGTTTCCTTCTAGATTGAGTTCTTCGAGGACAGGGGTTCAACCTGACCCACTCTTTCTGATGCCCAGTTTTTCACATACTTCATTGCAAATAGTAGATGCATAAAATACATGTTGAGTGTTAGGTATGTTAGCATGAATTACTGCAGTTTTGTTTTTGTTTTACTTACAGGGTACTGTATTGCTCAGAACTTTTTCTGTAACATTTGACAGAAAGTAAACCTAAATTAAAAGAGTTTGGGGTGAGGACCTGAGTAGCAGGCTTGAACAACCAAATGACAGGAAGAGCAGGAACACAGCTAAGGCTTGAAGACAACTGGTCCCAGGGCACAGGCATCCTTGAGACTTTTCTCTGTCCTTGGTCTCTGCATCTCTTCCCACATACCACCATGACCAGCTTTTTCCTCTCACTGGGGTATGTGGGAGCTTAAAGCTCCCCGTCTCATAATGCCACTGACCAACAAAGAACTGAAATTCCCCAGCTTGAGATGGAACATTCCTAGAGAAGTTTATGGGATTGTGTCATTGGTCCCGATTCTTCACTTCTCCCTGAATCTTTATCGTTTCCTTTTCTTAAAATTTTTAATTTATTTATTTATTTTATTTTTTAAAATTTTTGACCGCGTTGTGTCTTCATTGCTACGAGCGGGCTTCCTCTAGTTGCGGCGAGCGGGGGCTACTCTTCGTTGCAGTGCACGGGCTTCTCATTGCGGTGCCTTCTCTTGTTGCGGAGCACGGGCTCTAGGCATGCGGGCTTCAGTAGTTGTGGCTCGCGGGCTCTAGAGCGCAAGCTCAGTAGTTGTGGCGCACAGACTTTGTTGCTCTGTGGCATGTGGGATCTTCCCGGACCAGGGATCGAACCCGTGTCCCCTGCATTGGCAGGCGGATTCTTAACCACTGCGCCACCAGGGAAGTCCTATCCTATCCTTTTGACTGTGAAGTCCTCCTCACAAGAGACAGACCACATATCCCACTTCCTGACTGTATCTGGATGAGGTGAAAACAGCAGTGTGCTGATTCCTAGTTCAGGCCTCAGAAAGTCTCTTTTGGTTCTGTCTGGGCTCTTGCTCTTTGACTATTCCTTAAGAAGGACATGCCCAAGCCAGCCCTCAAGTGCCTGGAGACACATGGAGCACAGCCACCAGCCTGCTACAGGCTACATCTGCTGACCCTAGCAGACCCAGCTGTACGAACCAGCTCAGCCAAGGTCATCAGACACACCCAGCTGAGCCCAGCCTCTGCCAGCCAACACTCGTGTGGCCGCCAGCTCAGGGAAAATACATGATTATTGTTTTAAGCCACTAAGTTGTTTACCCAGCATTTTTGTGGCAATAGCTAATGGATACAAATCAAGTCTCAGCTTTGCAACTTTCTAGATATGTGGCCCTGGGCAAGACGCCTAACCATCTGGATTTCACTCTCCACCTCTGAAAAATGGAGATAATAACGGTACCTATATCGTAGAGTTGTTGTGAGAGAAGGTACAGTATAAAATGTCTGGCACATAAAAACCACTAATATATTTTGTATTATTGTTACTGTTTCACATGCTCATCCACAAACAATTGTAGCCAGGGAGTGGGGAGAAGTCCTAGGGATTGGTCTGGCCTGGGCAGGTGCCATCTCTGGGTCAACCACTGTGGACTGAGGGGTTGAGGGTCTGTAAGGAGAAAGCGGGCAGCTCTCATTCAATGAGATGGTGGGTGTCGTGGAAGGAGCAACCCCCAGAGGAGGCGGGTGCTGATTTCACGTGAAGACAGGAGGCAGGTAGGACAGACAAAACAGAAAAAGTACACCCAGTACGTTGTAGTTATTTCTAGAATCATAGTTTCATTGGCAAGCTCTGAATCACAAGAGATGGTTTCAGATACCCTACGCAGAGCAAGCGGCACGAGTGTATGCTGTCTCTTCTATTTACTAGGTATTTAATCTTAGGGACTACTAACTTGGCTCTACTTAAGTTCTTCGAATATTGGAGAATGCAAACAATAATTCCCATTCCCCAGCCTGGTTTTAGGAATTAAAGGAGATAATGTATGCAAAACAAGTGGTAAAGTAAGTGACATATAGCAGGTACTCCATAAGCGGTAGCTATCGTGGCTGTTGTTACTCTTGGCTCCTTCCATGACGTGCTGTTTCTCATTAGCTTCCGTGATTGGAGGGGACCCTTCATTTCTGGGGCTCTCTCTGCTGACTGCAGCCTAAAGCACACTCTATTAAGATCATGCGTATGATGAGGTCTGAATGTGAGCAAGCTGCCTTCATTCTAGTGCAGTTAATGATGAACATGTCCACGTCCCCAGTTTTTCAAAGGTGATGGACTCAGAAGAAACCTTGTGATATCTGATCTAGAAATCCCTTTTTTGTGTGCCGAATCTGAATTGCAAAGCTGTTATTAAAACCTGCAAATGATCAGCAGTGGTAAACGTGTGATATTAACTGCCTCTCACCCTCTTTGTCTCTCTTTGGCTGACACTCCTGACTGACGCCGGGAACTGGGGAGCAGCTCGCTGTGCTGGCCTGGAATTAACGTGTGCCTGGCAATGCATGTTCACAAATAGACCTTTGCAGGAAATTGCTCATTATTCTTGTGATTTCAGGAAATAAAGAAACACCCCAATTAATTCCCAAGCCCAAGAAAGGAAGAAGAGCAACAAGCAGTTTTCCTCTGGCAACGTGAAGAGAAGCAAATCGGATCCAGGTTGACTGCACAAGGTCACAATCTGATGGAGTGCATTTGTCCCTTCTCACCCCCAAGCCCAGCAGCAAACAGACGCGACCTCCTTCTTGCCCAGAGGAAGATGAAGGTGAGCCTCAGTGGGCTGGCCTTCCTGGGCATGGGAAGCAATTGCCTTTTGTCACACCTCTGGATGGTGTCAGATGTGCTGGGGAGAAGGGAAGTTTGTAGTAGTTGAATGAAAGGATTCACCCTGAGGGGGAGATGCACAAAGAAAACATATCATGTCTCTATGTGGAGTTAAATAAACTGCCAGTCATAATTGTAGATATATTCTCCAGATAAATTACCAATTTTCATCCCAGTCTTCATTCGTTAGAACGTGTGGTATATTGGAGTGAGCACAGGGAGAAGGGGAGACTGTACGCCAAGTGCAGTGGGCTAGTTTGTTCTTATATGTTGCTGAATGTCAGGAAAGTGGGATCATGTGCACGATGGGTTGTCCTGGTGCTTGGCTATTAGTTCATCAAAGGCAACGTGAAGTCAGCAGGCTCAGGCATCTCAGCGTGTCCCCAGAAATGCCACTGCACTTACTATCCTTAGGGAAAAGCAGTGAATTCTCAGACTGGGAAGGGGCTGCAATGAACTATGGGGCTGCTGTGATCAGACAGAACAAGTAGTCCTGGCGCCTGGAGCGTATTCCAATGACTTTGCATGGAAGACATGATCAATAGGTTTATTTCAAAGATCTTGTTTTTAGGTAAATTTACTTTCCTATCATGAGTGCCATGCTATCAGAAAGACAAATTAACTTAACATAAGTGACTTAGTGCTCCTTTATGAATTACTTTCCAATTGTTTTTAATAGCATCTCTTTATCTCCAGCACAAGAAAACACAGTTGACCTTTAACAGCCTCTTACAAACAAACCCAATTGCAGTCCAGGTTTTCCACTTTCAGATCTTTATCTCCTGGCACCTTGAATCCAAACTCATCTGAATGCAGGTCCAGCTGTCTCTCTAATGGTACCTCTCCATTAATTAAACACTCTGTGCTTAACAGCTTGCATGCCAGCAGCTGTAAAGGATGAAAAGGCAGTTCTCCTTTAATCTACAAATGTTTATTTTCTTTTGGGGGGATTGGTTGGGAAAAGATTAAGTGTATAGGAGGATCACCAGCTTACAGAGAATGTGTGTGTTGAGGTGGAAGTTTCCTGCCAAGTCACATCAGGTGCATTTAGTAAGCAGGAAGGCTGGCTCCTAATCCCTGCAATTATAAATTATGAAGTGCTGGTTAAAGAAGCATCTCCCTCTGTCTGGGCTGAGGAATGTGTCTGTGGTCTCTGAGTATTTTAATGTGTGCATGTGAATGAGTTTACAGGGAGGAGTGAATATAACTCACATAGTCTCAGACTCTGATATTTATGGGATCCTGTCTGCCCAGGGGCTGGGTCATGGCCTGCATATTCTTATCCTGCCGCAATGCATTATGGGACCCCCACCCCTTAGTCCATTTACATTTTTCCTTGTTTCTCAGACTCATTTATCACTGAACTGTATAGAAATTGTCCTGGAATAACAAAATAACAGGTTGGAAGTTGGACACAGCATTAGTTTTCTCAAAATATTTTCTTAAAATACAGGAGCAGTTTGTGTGTGTGTGGTAGGATATTAGAAAATACAGGTAAGCAAAACTAAGGGAATAAAAGGATCATACTGCAAATATCTAGAGACTGAACAGTCAGTACCTTAGTATATATCTTTCTGGATCATTTTTTTGTCTTTTGGAATACACACACACACATATTCTTAGTTAACAATATCTATTTTTCCACTTCAGTGTTATCTTCATCTCATCAAGTACAAGGCCATATTCACATTTTTATAATTGTCTCAAAAAGATCTTTTATATCTGGTTTGCCCAAACTAGGATCCAATCCAGAACCACACATTGTCTTTAACTGTTATATCTCCTAGGTCTTTTTCAACCTAGCCCGGTACATCTTTCCATGCACTAATGTGTTAGAGTGGGCTAGTTGTCCAGGACAAGATTCCATGGCTTAGTTTAGGGCATTAACTCCCCTCTGCTTCCAGCTGTGCTTGTGCAGGTCGAAAGCTTGTATAGCATGAGAGAAGGCCCTGGGCAAGAACACAGAAAGGTTCACCTAGCATCTGTCCACTCCAGCTGCAGTGCAATCAGAGGTGGGCCAAGGTGATGTGATGTGGGCACCAGGAGCTAGAGCCCACGACACAAATTTGTCTGTACTTTTTTCCTCATTTTTCCTCCATGTAGTATTATTCATTTTGTTATTCTTTAGGAGAATTTCCTATAACCAGAAAGTTATCTAAGTCTAGATACAGTTAAATTAAGCATTTTGGGGAAAAGAATGGTTTGTTTATTTACGTATGCAAAGATGTACTAATATCTTTTATTTTATTTCCAAGAAATTAATTCTCAAACTTCTACTGAGCACCAGATATTGAGTGGGTGTTGATAAAATAACCCTGCCCTTAAGTTTAGCAAGTTTTGAAAAATAAAATATTGTGGTGCTGTGGGAGAATTTTATACGGAGTGTGGTGTTGGGTCAGAGCGGGGAAGTGATCAATTCTTTCAGAGGAATGAGGGAGGAGGTAGGAGAGAGAAAAGTCTTCATTAATGCACTGATGCTTGACTTGGGTTTTCAAAGGCGACTAGATGAGGAGGAACGTGTTTTAGGTTGAGTTATTTTGGGAGCAAGTGTTATATCAGCAGCAAGGGTTATAGGCAGGAAAAAGGAAAACTTGTTTGGGAAACTGAAAGTCATTCTGTATGACTGGCGAGTGGGTGTAAAGGGGTAAAGCCAGAGTTGGAAAAAGAAGAAGGGACAGATCATGGAGACCTTGTATGTTAGACTAGATATTATAGTCACTACTGATTTTACATGGAACATTCCTGGCAGGAACACAGATGCTCAGATGTGTTCAAAATTGTTAATTTGGGAGTATACAAAACTGTGATGTATAAAAACCAATAACCTTTTGTAGAAGGCAACTGCAGGGGCTCATCACAATTTAGTTAGTGAAGACTCTAATGCATACCTTTTCCTTGATTTGCAAAATGCAGCTATGCAGTAACTTCTTCTTGGGTCATGGAATTGCATTAGACATTAAATGTGTGAAATAGAAGCAACTTAGGAGAAGGACTGATGAGAAGTAGAATTGGGGTCTCCTAGGTCTGTTTGCAAGAGCTGATATGCATGAGAGGAAGTAGACTACAGGAAAGTGGGAAACAGGAATGGAGGGGTCCAAGCCAGGTCTGTTGCCTCTGGTGGCCCAGTTCTAGAGCCTTATGTCAAGTCCCATAAAGACGGACTAGAGGCCAAGATTGACAGAGCTGTTTCCATGAGGTATTGTGAGGCAAGGGCCATGGGCAGAGTTCCTTTGGTACCCAGAGGCCGAAGGGCAGCATGGTTGGCGAGAAGAGCATTCTTCTATTTCCTCAGGAGTACAGGACCACTCTAGATCCTTGAAGTTTGGGAAGATCGGGAGATTGTCCCCTTGACAGAGACATTCAAGTTCCTATAGTAAACATGACTGGTAGGACAGCATCTCCAAGTGCCTTTGCTGGTAGTAGTTACAAAGGAGAAGGCTGGAGCAAAAGCTGCAACATAACTCTGGCTGGAACTGACCACTTGGTATGGGAGCACTTCAGGGTGACCCTCTGGAGATTCCCCATAATAATTAGATGAGACTTTACAGGGAACAGTATGAGTGGATGGAGTCAGTGTCATTGAAATTAATGTTAACCTAACGATAGATATTCTGAGTCCCATTTGTTTCCACAGTGGGTGAGGCCTGGAAGATTTGGGTTACAAATAAATACTGGTAGACCAGGAGCATGCCTGGTTGGGTGTTGTGGTTCAGGACCCTTAGCTGTACCTGAAGGCCTCTCCTGTCTGTGTTTATGGCATCATTGTGATGGTGTCCAACTTGTGGTCATATCCTCCTAAAATGTGTATTACTATTATGGATTACACTGTGAAGGTTAGAAGCACTTCAAACGTGAGACATAATCATGATAAGAGTCAGTCCTATTGCTCTGTCCACCCTTTGTTGGCTAGCTTATCTCATGCAAGTGTTGGTCACTGCAAGGGAAAGAGGCCATATATTCAACCCCTTCTGTCAAAGTGAAGAGATTTATCTGAGTACAAGTAATGAAAGCAGGCAGGGAGATGGGAAATATGGCCAGGAATCAGCTACACTTGATGAGACAGTGTTGTCTGGAGGAGTCGGTGACAAAAAGGAGAAAAATCAGAGACGGGTCACTGAGCACAGCCAGCAGCACCTCCAGGTGATGTATGATGCTACAGGTCACAGAGTGCTGCCTTCCTAACTGGGCTATGTAGGGCACTCATGAACAAGCAGATTTATTGTACTGTCACTGGTGCATCCTTGGGCAGAGAAGATGTAGGGAATTGTGGGTAATAGGTTTTTGCTTTCTCTCCGATGGAAGCCTCCTTTATCTCAGCAAGCAGAGGCAGAGCAAATTGGAATTTATACATACATTGATTATGTTCCTATCCTTCCACGTTTTGTTATAGTATGTTTGACTTCTGTTGTTACAAAAATAATGGAATAAAAATAACACAAACTACATCACATGTAATGACTAACTTTTACCGTTTGTCTTTTCTGCTATTCCTATATTTCTACGCAGAATCTACCAATATTTATAACATTTTAAATAATTGTGAGGGAATAATCAAATACACCTGGGGTTTCCTTTTTTGAGGATTAAAAGAGGGAGAGAGCCAATTGTGACAACATGGATGGACTTGAGGGCATTATGCTAAGTGACCTAAGTTAGACAGAGAAAGACAATACTGCATGATGTCACTGATATGTGGAATCTAAAAATGAATAAACATACCAAAAAACTCCCAAACTGCTAGGTGGTTGCCAGAGGCGGGTGTGGAGTGTGGGTGAAATTGGTGAAGGTGGTCAAAAGATACAAACTTCCAGTTACAAAATAAATAAGTCCTGGGCATGTAATGTACAGCATGATGACTATAGTCAACAATACTGTACTGTATATTTGAAAGTTGCTAAGAGAGGGGATCTTAAAAGTTCTCATCACAAGAACAATATGGAGGTTCCTTAAAAAACTAAAAATAGAACTACGATATGACACAGCAATCCCACTACTGGGCATATACCCAGAGAAAATCATAATTCAAAAAAGAGTCATGTACCACAATGTTCACTGCAGCTCTATTTACAATAGCCAGGACATGGAAGCAACCTAAATGTCCATCGACAGATGAATGGATAAAGAAGATGTGGCACATATATACAATGGAATATTACTCAGCCATAAAAAGAAACGAAATGGAGGTATTTGTAGTAAGGTGGATGGACCTAGAGTCTGTCATACAGAGTAAAGTAAGTCAGAAAGAGAAAAATAAATACCGTATGATAACACATATATATGGAATCTAAAAAAAAAAAAAAAAATGGTTCTGATGAACCTAGGAGCAGGACAGGAATAAAGACGCAGAGGTAGAGAATGGACCTGAGGACACGGGGAGGGGAAAGCATAAGTTGGGATGAAGTGAAAGAGTAGCACTGACATATATACACTACCAAATGTAAAACAGATAGCTAGTGGGAAGCAGGTGCATAGCACAGGGAGATCAGCGTGGTGCTTTGTGACCACTTAGACGAGTGGGATAGGGAGGGTGGAAGGGAGGCACAAGGGGAGGAGACGTGGGGATATATGTATACATACAGCTGATTCACTTTGTTATACAGCAGAAACTAACATAACACTGTAAAGCAATTATACTCTAATAAAGATGTTTAAAAAAAGGTTCTCATCACAAGAAGAAAAAATGTGTAATTCTGTGTGGTGATGGATGTTAACTAGACTTATTGTGGTGATCATTTTGCAATATATACAAATATCAAATCATTATGTTGTACACCTGAAGTGAATATGTTATATGTCAATTATACCCCAATTTTAAAAAAAAAGGAGGGAAGGAGCTTGACGAGACGGAGAGGGTGTGTTCACGTACACTGTTGGTGGCAAAGTCACTTGGTGCACTGTTTTGCGGGAACAGTTTAAATTTAAAACATAATTTTCCTTTAATCCAGCAACTTCACTACTAGAAAGTTTTCCCTACAGATATACTCATACAAATGTGCAAAGACAGATGCAAAGATGATCAGAGAAGCACACTTCAGAAGTAAAAAAAAAAAAAAGGAAACAACCTAAATGTTGGTCAGTAGGGGATTTGAGTAAATGAATTACAATGCAACCTCATGATGAAATTACTCAACATTAAAATGACTACTGTGTGTTGGAAAAGCCAGCTGTAGAATAGTTTGTGGAGTATGACTCTATTTGAAAAGTGTGTGTATATGCTTGTATATGCCTAGAACATATTTAGAAAGGAATGGAAACTCTGAACAATCATTCTGGAAAATGTGACCGATGGGCATTTGCAAAGGTGGAAGTTAGATACTGTTGTACAAAAAATACTATATAACCAGCATCTTTTACTTATGTAAATTTTAAACGCACTTGAAAGTAAAAAACAAAAGGGAATATAATTACAGGATTTTTTAACACAACCTGCCTCAAGATAGGTGGGAGCCCCAAATGACAAATCCAGGTATGTCCCTATAGTGTGATCTTATTTTACATATCCCTCCTCAATGGGGTTTCTCCTCCCTCTTTTTAATTTAATTTTTTTATAATTTTTAGCAACTGCAAAATATGTCAAGGAAAAGGGAAAAATAAATTGAGTAAAAGTGGTTGTGTGGAATTATGAGAAAACACCTAGAAATGGTAGGAAAAAATCCTTGTGGACAGCCATCAAGCAAGAGGAAGGCACTGTTTACTCAAGGTTATTTCAACATTAAATTCTCAAGAAGCTGAGACTGGAGTTCTTCCTAATTTTTTTCCTGTGTAAATCTTGCAGGTGAGGGGAGCCAGCATGTTTCAGAGGGAGAGTGTCCCCGGTTCTCCGCAGGAATTTGAGCTGAGAGACCACCACACCCCGAGGTGTCACCTGCTATTTGGTATTACTTGTAAAGAAAACCTGTGCACAAGGCCTATACCTCACTAGCTAAGCTGAACTTCGATAAAATGACCATTTTATTAAATTGACCACAATTCTACTCCATAGGCATCAGTGAGCACTTTCTATGTCTCAGGCCCTGCTAGACACTGGGGATATAAAGATGAAAGTGCATATTCTTACGGAGTTTACAATCTAGTTGGAGAAGTAAATATATGACACAGAAATTACAATTTAGCGTGTTAACTGCAATGAAGCGAGTAGGTTTAAGGTATAATCACCAGGAAACACACACACACTGATATTTATAACTGAGAAATACATGCCCACTTTAGCTTCTTAATTCAGCTGAAGGAACCTACCACACAGACATCACCCTAAGCTCTTCTCAGGACAAACTCAACAGTGTTGTAAAATCACAAACTAATTGTGGGGACAATGGTTTGGGGAAAAAATAAACCATGATATAATTTTGTGACTGCCCATTTATGAAATGCATCCTATATTCATTCTTGAGAGGTTCCCTACTTCTCCAATTAACATTGCAATAAAAATCAGGGTCCTCTTTAGTTTTCCAAATCTGTTCATTGTGAAAAAAGAATTTTTCCTTCTGAATATGGTACAAGAAATAAACAATTAGATTTGGGTTATTCACAAAAACTTACTAGGAAATTCTGAAGCAAAACGTAGCAGCTATCAAAGAGTAAACAAGAGCGTTCTTGACATCCTCAACAAACAGTAAATTTTTCCTTTCCATCCTAAGATCTTCCACACTTGTCAATTCCATTTGCTCTTAATTATGCCACATGAGTAAGTCATATGGAAAAACAATAGATCTGTGTATGCTAATTATGTTTTGAAAGACAGAGATCCAGCAGATTTAACTGAACAGAATAAATATGTGTGCATTCTTTATTTTTGTTTGGCTGTCTGTTTTAACAAACACTACCCAGATTTACTTTAGCAGTAGTGTAAAAAGAGAGCAAAAGGAATTCGATAGGTAAATCTAGGATTATGTTCAACTAAAATAATGGAATTAAAAATAAAGAGCCCAAAAGTTGTGAAATATTTTTTTGTTCTCTAATTTGATATTAGGGGCCCTCTAGAATGTGAACTCTTTCTGGCTTTCCAGAAGGCTTTGGAGTTTGCCTCCCGCCATCTGCTGGATGGTATTAAGGTTTGCATGTGCACTAGGAAGAGATCTGGAAAGACATCCAGATTCTCATGTAATGTCTCTTATGCTATTGACCAAGGCAGAGTACCCTTTTCTGGCCTATAGCATTTTTCTGTGAATATGTTTTATCTTCCATCTTCACTGCCAGAAAGATGGACAGATTAGGTAAATTCCATTTACATTTTCAAATCTGATGTGTATAAAATATGGCCTTTGCCAACAGATGAGATTTAAGGACAGTGAGTGAAAGCAGAGACCTGACCCTCCTCGTCACACACTTGTTTGAGGGGTTATGTCCTTAAGCAAGGGGCAAAAAAAAAAAAATAGTCTGATAAGCTGATCTACTAAAGTCTTATTTTATTTTTCTGTATTCTATCAAATATCTTATAAATAAAGATGTCTACATTAGGTTTATTCTGACAAATGAACTCTATGTGATATAACAATAGGGTAAAGAAAAAAGGAATTGATAAAATAATGAATATTTAAAATATTAGGTTTATGGAAAGATCATCACTTGAAATTGTGATTGATAATTTATTATTCTAGGATAACTAGGCTGACTTTGAAATCAAATCACTGTCTAAATACCTTATGAAATTCTATCACAAAGTAGTATAAATTCAAAGATTATTTCATTACAGATAGACAAAAACAAATAAGCAAAGCTGCAGAAAAATGCCCAAAGGACATTTTCTCATTGGATGAACATTGTGAGGTCTTATTGGTCATGGGTTAACTATTTGGTGTATTTTAGATTTTGAAATTGCTGGAGCATTCCCATGGGAAACAATATAGCCATTATTTTCGTGGTAAAGATTTTTCCATCATCTCTATCTTTACCCTTTTGCCGTTACGCATGCATTATGGTGATTGTGGCAGTGTTACCTGTATTTCTAACTGTACTTTAAGCCTAAAAACCTGTAATACTTCCCATTTAGCCAACCAGCCCTACTTTAACAAGTTAGGAAAAGAAATGCATTTGAAACACCAAGTCCTTGTGGTACAAATTGTGGGGTTTCATGGAAAACACCGAGCCAAATAGAAAGCCAGCATTTTATTCTTTTATGTATAGAATAAATGTTCAGTGGGATTGCAGCACAGGGGAGTGCAAAGGTCTAGAGACGAGGGACACAACAGAATTGACAGCTTGCTGTAGTCTTGTTATGCAAGATCAGTTGCTCAAAAACAGATCTGATAAATCTCACATTTACTTCCTGTCTGTCACTGAGGTTGGCCACTCTAACAGATGCAGATGACAAGAGGAAGGGAACTGTAACAAAATAGAGCCTTGCATCTCAGGGAAACCTCTGTCACTGCCCTTTTCATTTAAGCTCAGCACTGTGTCCCATTAGAGAAGTCTTACAAACACCTCTTTATCTCTGAGCTGAGTTGATCCAGAAAAGACTGAGTTCCATGAGACTTGAGGAAAATAGAATGCGCATGAATAACTATGGATGAAAACTCTTGAATGAGGCCACTTCTAAAAGACATTTGTTATTACAAGAGCCCCTAAATTATTTAGGAGAGTAATAACAATGGAAGTATAGGAAATAAATTCCATCATCATTATGAAAACAGCTGCCATTGGCAACTTTTAATATGTAGTCATGGCACCTTAGAAAGTTCTTTATTTGTGCCAACAAATGATGGGAATGAAAATTTGTCCCTTCCTTCACCAGATATGTACAGTAGGTCCTCATTATTTATATATTTTGTATTTGTGAATGTTGGGGAACATGGAAATCTATATTTTTAACAAGCTTCCCAGGTGATCTCTATATTACAACATTTTAGAACACAGACTTAGGCTCCAAAAGCAGAAACTTACCCACTGGCAAGCTGTGGTCAAATGGGAGCATGGGCATAGACTCCTTTTACTTTCCCTATCCCTCGCTTCAGAGGTAAACACTTTTAATGTCTGGGGTTTGCTCAATCTGTCAACCTCCGAGGCAGAAAACAGACAAAACACTGGGAGGCACTCTTCTTGGGAGTCATTATAGATACTCTGGAGCTCATCTTTGGGAAGTCCTAGAAGAGTAGGTATGAAGCTGCATTTAGTCCCCAACTACTCCAGTCTGCTCTGTCTGACCTTGGATCATGGTCTTTATGTCTCCAAGGCTCTGCTTCTTGAAGACAAATGGGGAATGATCCTAACACAGTAGTTCACCCATCACCCCTTACATGACTCTCCAAAATTTTCCCTCTAGCCTTCATCTCTAGCCTCCTCTTTTATCACTTTCTGCTCACTTACTTTGCTCCATATGCATGGGTCTGCTAATTTGCCCTTGAACAAAGGAACCTATTCCTGTCACAGTGTCTTTGCACTTGCACTTCCCTGGATCTTCACATGCTTGGTGAGAGATCTCATTTGATTTAGCTCTTTACTCATATGTTACTACATAAGAGGTCTTCTCTGGGTACTCAATCACTCTCCTATAATCCTGTTTTATCCTTTAAAAAAAAATCCCTCTCATTGATACTTCACATTATATTATATGGCTATTTTTTAAATTGTCTTCACCCCAATACTCCTCCTCAGAATGTAGACCTCATGAGGATAGAGACTTTGTCTTGTTCATCTCTGTATTTTCTGCCTACTATGAAAAAGCTTGGCACATGTGAGTTCTCAATAAAATGACAGACTGACTGAACAAATATTTGCCTGTAAAGGGGTCTTTAGAAATCCTTTGGCCCCACTATCATTGCCATTCACCTAGTAAAGGGAATCCAAAATTTGATTGAACAATAGTTAACTTTATGTTGCATTAATACATGCTTATATTTAGAATATGTTAAAATTAATATCAAGACATTAACACAGAACAAAGACAGTGCAAAGCACTTATGTGAATGCTTCCTGGGAAAATATTTTTCCTGTTATAGAAGGGTCTAGAAGAGGGCATATTAACTCGACATGTACATCTGGGGGTTGGGGGTGCTTTGAATGGTCATAGGGTATTTCAGGATGCAGGAACAGCATGAACAAAAGCAAGTCATATTTTTGGAAACTGGGAGTAACTACAGGTGACTAGAGATAAGGCACATGGAGGGATGTGGAAAGAAATGAGGGTAGAAAGATAAAGCTAAGTTATAAATAGATTTGTCTATTATGTAGAATACTCCACACTCAATTTTATTTGGAAAAAATGGGAAAAATTAAAGGCTTTTAAATGAAGAAATAACATAATCATGTCTGCGTTTTAACAACATAATACCAAAGGTGAATGGCATGTGGAGTAGAACAATTCTGTTGTAATTAATGAGGAGAGTTAGGTGGAGTCAGGGAAATATGGAAGAGTGTGGGGTGGTGGCCAGGAGGGAGGGAAAAGAAGAAATTTTCCTGAAGTAGAATCAGTAGGATTTGGAATAGTTTTGGGTGTAACTAGAATAGCCGTGAGCAACCCACTTAATAGTACCATCCTTTCCTTTGGGTGTTGGGTGGGTGTAGAACCCTACTACACAAAATAATGCTTCAGAATGATCAAAGAAAGGGAAAACCATAGTCCCTAGTCTTGAGGAATAAACAGTGAGAATACAGGAAACTAATTGTTAATGCATCAGACAATTTAGGATTTATTGCCATAAGATTTAGAATTATTCAGATACCTGAAAGGTTTCTCTGAGAGAGTTGTATAATAAAATGAATACAGAGCAGAGATTTAAAGGAAGAAGTCAGAAGGTAATTAACTTGAAAACAATAAGACTTGAAACAAATAACCAACAGGAAAAACTGATTTAAAATATGCACTTACATTAACTAACAATATACCTATTCCACCTTCCTTAAGATAATTGTTACAAATACCTCCTTTGAGCCATCCAGAAAGCATATTATGGTTTTCCTATAACTCACTCAGATGTAACAATAGAATTGAGCAGTCATTCCCAGGCACTTAAAAAAATGAAAAAGGAACAGACTTATTTGATAAGTGGCAAGGAGCCAAGCGGAAATAGTGGCAGCAATTGCCCACCCTCATCTATTCCCTGTCCCATGACCAGACAAGCTCTCATCTGGGGCACCTTCCACTGGAATGCCTGAGACTGGTGAAGGATGCAGGGGTTTGGGGTTTTTTTTTCTGATCCAAAATGTTTATTTTTTTCTCAACTACATTGAAAAAATGTTGACTCATATTGAAGCAATTTAGAAACGTACTCAGGCACAAAATGGAAATAGATTACATTAAGTTTAACATTTGTTCCTAGGGTACCTGCTAAAAATAACATCGCAAAGTTTTATACTTCCTTAAAAGGGTTTTAACGGCTGTCACATGTATTGTATCTACTTAACTTTTTTTTTTAACTTTTTATTTTATATTGGAGTATAGTTGATAAAACAACATTGTGTTAGTTTCAGGTATACAGTAAAGTAATTCGGTCATACATATACATGTATCTATTCTTTTTCAAATTCTTTTCCCATTTAGGTTGTTACATAATATTGAGCAGACTTCCCAAAGGATTAAAGACCTAAATTTGAGACCAGACACTATAAAACTCCTAGAGGAAAACATAGGCAGAACACTCTCTGACATAAATCTCAGCAGTTATCTTTTTCGATCCATCTCCCAGAGTAATGAAATACAAACAAAAATAAACAAATGGGACCTAATTAAACTCAAAAGCTTTTGCACACCAAAAGAAACCATAAACAAAATGAAAAGACAACCCACAGAATGGGAGAAAATATTTGCATATGATGTGACCGACAAGGGATTGGTCTCCAAAATTTACAAACAACACATGTGGCTTAATATCATCAAAATAAACAACCCAATCAAAAACTGGGCAGAAGACCTAAACAGACTTTTCTCCAAAGAAGACATACAGATGGCCAAGAGGCACATGAAAAGATGTTCAACATCACTAATTATTAGAGAAATGCAAATCAAAACGACAATGAGATATAACCTCACACCAGTCACAAAGGCTATCATCAAAAAATCCACAAACAATAAACGCTGGAGAGGGTGTGGAGAAAAAGGAACCCTCCTACACCGTTGGTGGGAATGTAAATTGGTACAGCCACTATAGATGACATAATGGAGGTTCCTCAAAGATGCAGGTTTAATGGTACCTCCTTGACTGAGACTTGGTAATGACAGGTCCTCTTACCAAGGATCCTATTCATGAGGCAAAGGGAGGGGCACAGAGCAGCAGAGCTGGGCTTCTAGGCACAGGTATACAGCATGTCAACTGTAACAACCTTGGTCTGTGATCTAAAAAGCTCCCCTTCTCAGAGATATGAGTTTATCCCTCAATGATTATGCACTCTAAAGAACTACTCAGAAAAGTGAGGGCTCAACTGATTTCTCTTACTTATGAGGACAAAGTTCAGTAAGACCTAGGCACTTTGTACTCATCATTTTTCATGGCTAGGCTGTACTCATCATTTCAAAAGTATCTCAAATTCACCGTAAACTCATCATTTCATAAGTATCTCAAATTCACCGTAAATTTTAAACCAAAACAAACTCAATATCCAGTAATAATATATCCAATATGGGTTTTCTTGCCTTTTATGGTGAAATAACTCTCCATAATTAGGGTAATCTCAAATTTTCTCATCTCCCCCAGATAGATTGTCACCAATAAAATCTTGGGAGACCCAGTGTTCAACTATTAATTATTGCTTGCATTTTTGGATGGCCAAACACAATATATGGAGTGACTAACTGGAATCTTCAACTTCAGTATTCATGTACAAATTTTCTAAGAAAACTTTGTTCATCTCACCTGACCTTCACAAAGTACATGTGTGCTCAATTAGCTCTTAGGTTCTGTGATTTCCAAGCCAGTCTCGTTCATCTTTGACTTCATAAAATATATGCTAAAGATGTCATATAGCAATCAAATAAGTATTCAGGAATTGCTCTCCTTTTTTTTTTTTTTTTTGAGAGAACACACTAATTATGCATTTTATTCAGCTTAAGGATTTCATATGAAAACTCTAAGAATATAATACAATTCCAACATATGCAAATCCATATGAAGGTCTGCATTATGACTAATATTATTTAGAGGTAAAATTTTTAAAGTGAGAAAATTTTTTTTTTCAAATTCAAGCAGATTTAATTGTGGGTGATAAAGCACACAGACACAAAAAAGGTGACTTAGATTTAAGGCACACAAAAAGGTTAATGTACTCTTAGCAAAAGTAACAGGTGGAATTCTCTCCATGTGCTTTTGGTCAAGTTTCTTTTCATGGTGTGTGCCACATTGCTACACTCCAGAAACAAATGGCAAAACAAGCCAGCTAGCTGTCCATTGCACTGAAATACCAGGTTTTTATTATATCATAAACAAAATGGTGGTCAAGGAGGAGTTCATAAAAATGCTTTAGCCCTTAAGTGAAAGACAACAGGCAGAGAAGGAATTGCTCTTCTTTATCTCTTGGTTTTATAAATAAGTTTTTATGTCTTTTCTAGTCTGGCACATTAGTCAGTCATCTGTAGGTAGCCTCAGAAACTGAAAAATCTTCTACCTACATATACATATATGAGCACATCCATCATTTCTTATTTTCATAAAGATCCACTGCATAATTTAGAGAGTCCTTGTGACTATTATTGCTAGCAGTATTCCATTTGGAATATTTGTCTTGAAATTATATAGGAAGATTATTCTGAAGGCTTGGAGATCATGGGATTAACTGTAGAACTATGGCTTCGAAAAATAAAGAACTGAGGTCAGTAGGATAATGGGATCTACCTGGGGTCTGAGCATACTGGTAAGTCTGAATCATTTTATAAATGATTCAATTGCTAGAAGTCTTGCATTAAATAGAATTTAGAACAATAAACATTGTGTGCAAAGGATAAAGTGGGATAAAGCCCATATACTACCACAGGAAGCTTATTGTCCAATATGGGCAACAGACTTCAATACATCATACTCTAGTAAAATGCGTTACATGGTGATTATCCCCAAATGAGGGATAAACAGGGTGCTATGAAAAGGTAATTATTCTTAACAATGTAATTAGGAAACACTTTATGGAGGAGATGGCACTGGAACAAGGCTTTAAAGACAAGGGAATAAGAACTAAGGCTGATGGAACAGCTCACTGTCATATCCAGGTCAGAGATAATGAAGGGCTAAAAGAGGCCACAGGGAATTGAGAAGGAATCGAAAGTGTGTTCGGGGAATGGCCTATAGCTGTATGGGGCTGGTGTGTGGGGTATCTGTGATTATGCTTTCCATCCTACTTGAGAGAAAATCAGAAGCCACTTCTATATGCCAAGGATGGCAAACATAGGACCCAAAGCATGATTTTAGGTAATTCTATATAACTTTGCATTTTACAGTTGCATATGTCAATCCAGATTTAAGGCACACAAAAAGGCTAATGTACTTTTAGCCTTTAGCCTTTAGGCTAATGTAGGTCTACTGATGATACTGAATAATTTTCTGGTCCCCAGTGATACTGTGAGAAGGTATAGTTTCACATAATTGCATGGCATCCATTATGAACATTCATTTCCTTGAAATTTTTTAATTGAGTGGCTGTTAATTGCTCTCCTCACACCATGGTCCCAGGAATAATCACTGGTGGTTGTTCTCACTCATCAATAATGCTCACTGTGTTGCAGTAAATTCATCCATGAATACTTTCTGAAAAACTTTATTAAGTTTCTCTTATTGTATTGGAAAGAGCAGCCCCAAGAACAGACCTTTTGCCTGAAGTGTAATCATTAATTTTGCCCTTCTTGCTGAATATCTCTGATTCTTGCTTTGTAAATTGCCTATATTATCCTAGATTTAACCATAGCCTGAGATGACATTTACAGGAGCAACGTCCACATTTAGAGGGCTCCATGCACTTCCAATATACTCTGTGTAAGAATGCTGGTATGGATGGTAATCCCTTACTCATGGAGAGAAATCAGGTTCTGTTTCATAAATATATTTAAAGAATATACATCAGTGGGAGTGGAAGTGGAAAATAAAAGTATTCTTCAACAAGGCCATATAGCCATTATGACATAGTGTCAAGGAAGAGAACAAATTCAGGGGACTGCCAGTAGGACATTGCCTCAGGGTAAAGACTGTAGTTGTAAGTCCCTTTGCCAAGACATTTGAAATGATTAGGGTATCCACTAGATCCTTTTACATGGACAAAAGAGTTCCTACAAAGATTAAGGTCTTGGTTCTGTAGAAGCCAGAAACCTCTGAAGTATCTGTAATTGAGTCTCTAGAGAGAGGCATATCTCAAAAAGAATCTTGGGTGTCACATACTGACATTTTGGTGCAAAATGTTTGGAACTTACAACATTTTTAAAAGAGCCATCTTGAAAAAATCATTGCCAGCCTGAACTAAAAGACTGAAATCATTTGAGATATAAAAAGGTCTTGCACCTCCCATCTTTCCTCAGGCAGGAATCAGTCTGGGAAAAGTACTCACTTTTCTAATTAGAGTTCTTACTACTTTTATTCCACTCCTGTTCTACCTCTGTATGTTGGATGTGTGCTGGGCAGATAACCTGTCTTTTTATTATGAGGCCTCTGGATGAAGAAGAGCTACATTTAGACCTAATGTAGATCATAAGGTCCTGGACTTTGAACCTGATGCTGTGACCAGATGAGACTTTTGAGGTTTTGTACATGAGAAGAATATTAATATAAAATAGAAAGCTGATAGTAATAGTTTGTGCGATTGCTCAGGGAAAAAACTCCTATCTCCCTCCCACAGCCTGATTGATGCTAGGCTTGGCCATGTGTTTTGCATTAGCTAGTGGGATGTTGGTAGACATTATATAAGCAAATGCTTGAAATGTGCTTGTGTGGTGGTGCTTCTGTCACTGCTATAAGAACATGTCCCGGGGAGGCTGCTCGTCCCAGGAGGAGGGAGATGTGTAGAACAGAGCTTGCTCAGCTTCCCTGCACACCTGCAGCTTCAAGATGTCACCTTAGTCAACTCCAGACTTATGAGTATGAGAATGAAAACTTACCGCTGTCATGCCACTGAATGGGGGCTATTTGTTATACATCAATAGCTAACTGATATAATGCTATATCCTAGGCACTGAGCTCAGCACTTCATCATTTATCTACCTTGTGAGCTATATTATTAGCTCCATTTTGCAGGAAACTGGAGTTTAGAGAAGTTCAGTAATAGAGTGTAGCCGATAGCCTGTCCTGTCTGATTATAAAACTTTTCTTGTTAACCCTAACAATACTTTTCAATGTTTTGGAAAATTCAGGTTTGATCCTTTTCTCCCACTTCCCCTGACCCTGCTTGTAAAGAATCCCTGCTTTTGGATGAACATACTCAGCGGGTAGGACAAGAAAGCTTTCTCTCTGCCCACTGCTGTTTTTGACCTAAGCAGAGATGACACTAACCAGGGCTGACCATGGTCCCAATGGTGAAACTGGCAAAAGTTGATTTGAGGCCTCGTAATCACCCCCACTTTATGTTGCTATTTCTTTCTCCAGTGAAGTGTACTACTCCTACCTTTCAAGTACGTTTTTTGAGTCCTTCTCAAAAGAAAAAAAAAAAAGGATTTGAAATATTTACTTGGTGAAAGAAACTCATCAGTACTGTGTGCTCTGGATCCTAGTTACTTGCATTTTAATCTTCTTATCTCTAAATGAAGATTGTGAGGGCTGGAGAGAACCTCTTTAGCCCTGAAATACTGTCATAAGTCAGTTTAGCTCTGAAGGGCAGGAAAGAAAGAGAAGAATGGTAGACAGTAGGTTAAAAGAAAGAAAGAACAAAATGTAGATTTGAGCTCACTTTAAGTGCTGGACACTTTACATGTGTTCTGGTGTAGCATGTAGCCCACCTGGACAGAATCCGCCCTACTGAAGACATGGTATGCGGTGCCCCATACCCCTTTCATCTTCTTTTGGGTTCCTGGACCCAATTCCAACGTGTGTGCAGAGTGCTTCCCACATAATACCAAGCAGTTCTAGAACACCAGCAGGGTGTCTGAGAACTCAAATCTGAGCCTATCTGTGGGTGAAGACCAAATATATATTTATTATAAATCACAATGTTGCAATCTCCTCTGAAAAGCTGAACCTTGGCTGAAATAGCCAGGTAGGGGTCTTTCTCTAGCAACCCTTCTCACCAGTAGAAATGACGTACAATTCTTGGGAAAAAGTCCCTTTAGTTTTGTTTTTTTTTTTTATAGCAAACTATGTCTTATATTGAGTGGATTTTACTTTTAAATTTGTAGGTTTTTCTCCACTAATGAAACTGATACTAGTCAAGGAAAAAATTTCCCCACACCTCACTTGGGACAGAATCTTTTTATGCAATGTAATTCATGACTTCCTTCTGGGAAGATATTAGCATGGCTAATAAAATACTAAGCAATTTTCTGATATACTTTATGGGAATTAATGGTGCTAAAATTTGTTCTTGGAAAACTTGTCACCCATTCTTTCTAAAGAAGATCTTTTAGTGATCTTCTGCTTTTTTCTTTTTGTATTTGATCTAACAAAGGCTATTTAACATTTTTCTGTTTCTAAAAATGTCAGTACTAAGACTGAATCTTTCAATTAGCCTGCTGATTAAATTGGCCTCCTAACAGCAAAACTCTAACCAAACATTTGCCTGTATGTGTAAACAGCAAGATTATAACCAAACACATACCTAAAACTAAATTTCTGATATCAAAAAAAAAATGTTTTAGCATTTGTCTGGGCCAATTCTTCCTCTTATTGTGCGGCTTGAGGCTACCAATCCTCTCTGTGGTTCACCCTGTTCTTTTCACAGGCCAGTATCTTGGTGGGGATGGGAGCTGAATTCAGCCTTGGTGGACCCCACATTACATAATAAGAGTTGCAAAATGCCTGGCATGAAACATCTACTCAATGTTGATTTCTTTCCTTATTTGCTCTGCCGTTCCTTCCTTCCTTTTTCATTCCCTCTGTTCAGAGTAACCATTACTGTCAACTGGCCTTAGGGCAAGAAGATTTACCCCCCGCAAACATTAGTCTCTCATCCTCACTTTTTGCTCATAAATTTTCACAATTTCCACTCTAAGTACTGCCTTTATATTTTCAACAGAGGTCTGTTCTTTCAATATACTACATTAATCACAGAATGATTTACTTTCTCTCTGTGTGGCTGACCTTGCAGGTTGATTTTCATTGAACTTGAACGTGCTTGTCCCTCTTCTGTGGCTGGGGGGTTGAAACAGGTGTGGGGATGAAACAGGTGTGATTGTTTTGTTCCAATCCCTTCAACTCAAAGAACAACTTCATGGCTGAGGTCAAGCTGAGCACAGAGCCCTCCCTGCTGGGCAGACACTTTCTGTCTGGCATCATTAAAGCCTATCCCTGACAGCAGAAGCCCAAGGTTGTCCTTTTCCCATCTCTTGCCCCCTGTGGTGTGTGCAGGCTAAAAATCACACTTAATCACTGCAGGGGATCTGAAACATGGGGACAAGTATCTTTATTTTGTAGAGGGGAAAGCGAACTCTCAAAGAGACTAGGTCAGTTTCCCCAAGGTCATATGGCTAGTGAGTGTAGGAGGGGGATTCCCATGCTGGCTGACCGTGCAGTCCGTGTGCTTTCAGTACACATGTCAGTACCTGCAATGCCAGACATGTTTCCTAAGACCTTGCTATACATAGTACCGGCTGTAGACCAGCATTACTGGCATCTCCTGGAAACTCGTTAGTAATACAGAATCTCAGGTGCCACCTCAATACTGAATCAGAATCTTCATTTTTACTAAGATCCCCAGGTGATTTGTACACATATGAAAATTTGAGAAGCACAGAGATAGGACATAATATGCAGCTACTAAATAAAGGCATAACGAGTATAAAAGTAATTTTAAAAATATGTAGGAAAAGTCAAGAAGTTCTGAAATCAGTCACCTGGGAGAATGAAGAAGAGACCAAAAGAATGGATGGAAGGCAACGTGCAAAGAGCAAAAGAGAAGAATTTCTCTGCATTCAATGTCAGACTGAATGGGCCCATTGAGGACTAAGCAGGGAAAAACAACAATATCAACTCATATCTAGATAAATGGAAGATGCATTTAGGATAAACTTAGGAAAAAACTGTTAAAACTTCCAGAGAGAAGAAACAGATTAACTAGGGAAGGAGAAGCAGAGATATTAGTTGCAAGAAGAAACTAGAATAATATAAAAATTCTGAAGGAAAATATATTTGAGCCTAGAATTTCATACCCAGTGAATCTATTATTCAAAGTTCAGAGCAAAATAAATACATTTTCAAACACAAAAGTTGATTCACTTAGGATTCTTAGTGGCAGATCACAGAATTGTCTCTATCAAGTTTAAGCAGAAAAGGACTTATTAAACAATGCACCAGAGGCAGAAGCACTCACCCACGCCACTAGATGGAGCCAGCGAAAGCCCATGACTGTGGCCATTTTATGCTCAGTGCCCATGATGCTCAGATCTGGACATGAGGAACTCAGCTACAGCCCCCAGAGGAATCCGATGCCCTTAATATTGTGCTTCCCCCAAGACCAGCTCTCTCTGCACATGGCCTTCACTTGCAGGTGCACATTGCCATCTCTGAGCCTCATATGGGTGCATCTGCTTGGCAGAGCTGAGGTCCCATAGAGATACCTAGCTTCTGGGGGATTGGAACCATAGTTTCCGTAAGAAGGACTCTGAAGAATAGGAAGGCAAGCTAGAAGAGGGGTTGAATCAGAGTTGAGTGAACCAGATTACAGTGTTTGACACTCAAAGGCTCAAAAGAGTTTACAATTAGTAAACACACTCTGAAATAATTATTCATATTCCAGAGCAAGAAAAAATTTGAATCCAAGATGAAAAAAGAATTGCAAGAAGTATGGTGATAAAAGAAATTAGTGTTTAATATATGTTTAAATGTGTAAATAATTTAAAAAATAATTTGGGTCAAAAATTTCAATCTATATCAAAATATAAAATAGGGGTACATGGGTAGCAAGACAGTGGAAAAGAGTTCTTGCTATTATCTTGTTAAGTAGAAATTTTAATACTGATTAATTTGAAACATTTTTAAAATTATGTTTCAGAATGTGTGCTAAAAATGTGTGGATAATCACAAGGAGAATTAAAAACAGAATGTATAACTTTCAAACAAGTACAAGAAAAACAATACAAAGAAAACTAAATTAACCTCACAAAAGATAGGTAGATTAAAAAAACTAGATCAATCCAGCAAAAGATCGATAACATTTTTCAAAAGACTAGAAATCTTAGGAATTGGATGCACAAAATGAGAAGGGAGGAATAAATCTAAACATATAGGTAATCGAAATAAATGCTAGTGTGTTGTGCCAATCTTTCAAAAAACAGATTCCCAGATTTTAAAAACCATGCCAGGAAGTTTCAGAATAAAGGGATATTCAAAGAATTACAAGCAACTGGTCACAAAAAGAAAGTGTAATAATTGAAATAATAGACTAAATAAATTCAAGATGAAAAGTGCTAAACAGAGAAAAAAGATAGTTAATATCGATAAAAGGAATAATCAACCAAAAAGATCTAAATTCCTATTCTCCACATTGTTAAGTAATTACGTACCTAAGTCATTACTTAAATCAGGAAGAATTTATAGAAAATTATAGCACTGAGGGCTCAAGTTAAAAAATGGAACTAATGTATAATATTGTAGATATACAATATTTTTTTCTATTTTAGAGGAATACAGAATCAGTGGCATACATGCAGAGCATGAAGGGAGTAAGAAAAATCCTTAAAGCAAACAGAACAAGTTCATAAGTAGAGACGAACTATGCAGATTCTCAAACAAAAAAGTTCAAACTGCAGCTGATCTGGCCCAAGAAAACCAAGTCTCCCAGAAGAGATCAACATAACTTGAAGAGCACAGGAAGAAAAAGACTTCCTAGTTCCTAATCAGGAACTAGAGGTTTATATAAAACCCCACTGTATGGCATTTATACTGTACTTTCAGTATTTATGCCTTAACTAATTATTTATTTTACTTTATAGAAAATGTATTTGGTTCATAGTCTAAAATGCAGCTCCATTATACGCAGTGGATAAAGCTATCACTGAAATTGAATAATATATATACATATTTTTTTATATGATGCTACTTTTTTAAAAATTTATTTATTTATTTATTTATTTATGGCTGTGTTGGGTCTTCGTTTCCGTGCGAGGGCTTTTTCTAGTTGCGGCAAGCGGGGGCCACTCTTCATAGCAGTGCGTGGGCCTCTCACTGTCGCGGCCTCTCTTGTTGCGGAGCACAGGCTCCAGACTCGCAGGCTCAGCAGTTGTGGCTCACGGACCTAGTTGCTCCGCGGCATGTGGGATCTTCCCAGACCAGGGCTCGAACCCATGTCCCCTGCATTGGCAGGCAGATTCTCAACCACTGCGCCACCAGGGAAGCCCCTGAATAATATTTTTAATCCATCGGAATATTACTACCACTTACATGATCAAATAAAATATTCTTTCCACAAAGAAGGTTGTAGTGTAGCCAGTCTTGATTTTCTTTGTATTTGAAACCTCTTGTTTCACAAGTGTAGTTACCCACTCTGGTTGGGAGACAGACACTCAGAGGGTCAAGCTGGAATTTACAATCATTTTAGCAGTTTGGTATTTTGGTAGGAAAAATCATATTTTTCCCAAAGTCACCATGTTATACTCAGAAAATTCAGAAAGTGTTTTGGCGCTTGCTGTTCTTAGAGCATCTTCACCTGCACATCTTTGATAGAAGGAATTGGCTTGGTCAGCAAATCTTCCCTGGGACTTTTTCCCTTCATATTTACTGCTTAAAGTTCTGCCTCTTAGGGAGTCATTGTAATCAAGGGACACAATTTAGTATCTGCTAAAAATCAGAGCATAGTAAAAGTTCGCATTCTCATTTCCTTCATCTGAGGACATCCATGTTTTCCAAGTCCCCTGTCAACTGTGACAAGTAGTGATGAAGAGGATGGACTTTAAAATAACATACACCAGCACTTAAATCCAGGCTCTGCTACTTAGTAGCTATGTGAACTTAAGCAAGTCATTTCCCTTCTCTGAGCCTCAGTTCTTGGTTTACAAGGTAGGCTTAATAGCAACAACCAATTTGCAGAATCAGATAATGAGACAATGAATGTAGAGCATTTGACACAGTGTTGCAATAAATGGTAACTATTATCAATACAACTAAATAGCTATAGATGTCCTTGGGAAAAAGGAAGTTAGCTGGGAGATCTCATAAATATCTTTATTGTTGTTTATCTGTTGATGGTGAACGTGGAGCATTAGGGATACAATGCAAGAGAAAAGAGAAAATAAAAGAGGATTAGGGAGGTAAGCTGGAGCCATTCACCTGTTAAGGACCTTAGTATTGTTTGTATGTCTCATCATAGGTATTTTGACAATATGAAGCTAAATAAAGCATTAATGATAGGCCTTCGGGGGCAGCAATTCCCATTGCAAAAACTTTTCCAAATGAGTTAACTCAATCATTTCCTATGAAGCAGGCACTCTTCTATACACTTGGGGCATATCAATATATAAATTAAACCTGCTAGGTTAAATATTTATATATCAGAATGGTCACTGTCGCATAATTTATGTAATGGGTCTGGCCTGAAGTACAGGTAAAAACAGAACTTTTATTTTTCAAATACAGTCTAATTTGATCATGTCTATGCCAGATTGGCAGCAAGTGCAGTAAATCTATGGTGAGAAGGTGGGAGTCCCTCTTTCTTCTGAATTATGCAATAAACACACAGATTCAGTCAGTCCAAAAGAGCTTTACAGAGATTTTTCAGCTGCTATTGTTACTGCTGCTCTGCTGTGGCAATGCTGAAACCAACCCCTTCAGTGCAAAGTATCAAGTCACACAGCTGCCATGACTAGGACACCCGTGCTGGTTCAAATACTTGTGCGTACCCAGTGGTTTTTTGAGAAAGGGAGCCCCAGTTTGCTGAGCATTATTCACAGCGAAGAGTGCTTCATGTCTGAGAATTAATACAACTGATCTCGAGGCACTGGGATTACGGGTAGTTTCATTTTTTTCACTTTGCTTATCTGCAATTTCTAATTTTTCTTTAAGGACATGAATTACTTGTATTAATTTTTCAAGTTAAGAAAAGCCTCTTTTAAAGTGAACTTTATCAGTTGTATTCAATGTGAAATTCCTCTTCTAGAGCTGATTGAGAAAAGAAGATTAGGCCTGGATATTCACTTAAAAATCATCAGATCAAACTTTTCCTTTATGCACTAGCCTTTTATTCAACAAATCATTTGGCACACGGGTTTTGTAACAGGGAGTCATGGATAGAAAAGAGACATGGCCCTACACTCATGTAGTTTACTAAGTTGTCACTAGATGCTAATGAAGCACATGGGTCATTTTTAGTTGCTCTGGCAAAGTCAAATGCTGACTTTCTGCTCTGAATGTGGTGGTTCTGCCATTAGAAGGCTCCAAATGGCATACCTACCAGTCAAGCGCTAAAGAATCCTTGAACTTGCAGATAGGTGTTTATACAGAGGTACAGAGCATGGTGAACAGATGCAGAGATGAGAGGCAGTTCCATCTGGGATCCCATCCTGGTTCTGTCAGTGACTCCTATGTGGCCTTGAACGAATTACTTAGTTCAGTCTTCATGGTTCAGTTTTCTTATCTTTAGGTAGGGACCCATAATAAATACTTATCTTGAAGTCATAATGTAAACTACGTGGCACAATGTAGTTTTCCATAAGGAGTGTTAGTACCCACATTACTGACACCTGCATACCCCTGTTCATGTAAGGGCTGGATTGAACCCACCTCCTTCCTCCTCAAATCTTTCTCTGGTAGGTTTTGGGAAAATAGGACTTGAGCTATGTGTACTCCTGAGTTGGGGCATACCAAGCTTGCTTCTCTGCTGTCTCCTAACAATTGCTTTCCTTGCTGTCATCTCCAGGAAGCTTCACACACCGGGCACTCCTTCCCTTACTCCTCAGGGCATCCTTAATGTAAAACTGCTGTGTCCAACAGCTGTTTACTGATGATGTGAGTAACATAAGGGGAACCCAGCAACAGAGCAGAATCTGAATACATGACATTGCTCTTAAAAAAATTCCCAGGTCTCACGGGGATGAGGGATTTCTTGCTGTCATGTTTGTCTGTAGGTTCTTTTGCTGCCATGTAACCAGTCTTTTTGACTAAGACCCTCTTCCTGTCTCCCCAGATGCCTCGGAGTACATCCGATTTCTTTATTATAAAAAACAATTTGGTCTTCATCTAGATTAAGCTTCTGGGTCTACTTTTGCATATCCAAAAAGAAACGAATGGCTTCTACTCAACAAAATAATCAATCTTTAAATCAATTCTTCATTTCTTCTAAAATGTGAAACTTAAGGCAGAAATTCTCCTCTTTTTTAAGAGAATATTTCCCCTTCTGCTAAACTAGCTACTGCTGTTGTCATTTCTGCCACATTGAAGCTAGATTCTGAGAACAAGTGGCTTGAAAACAATTCAGTAGACTGGGTGTATTCCTCCAAAACCATTTCTCTAGCTATACTTATGCTTTGAGGTGAAACTGTAAACTCCTTAATCTAATTGAGCTTAAATGGTTGTTTCTCCCTTTATTTCTGTGTTGATTTTTTTTTTTTTTTTAATTTATTTATTTATTTATTTATTTATTTTTTGGGTGTGTTGGGTCTTCGTTTCTGTGCGAGGGCTTTCTCTAGTTGCGGCGAGCGGGGACCACTCTTCATCGTGGTGCGCGGGCCTCTCACTGTCGCGGCCTCTCTTGTTGCGGAGCACAGGCTCCAGACGCGCAGGCTCAGTAGTTGTGGCTCACGGGCCTAGTTGCTCCGCGGCATGTGGGATCTTCCCAGACCAGGGCTCGAACCCGTGTCTCCTGCATTGGCAGGCAGATTCTCAACCACTGCGCCACCAGGGAAGCCCTGTGTTGATTTTTGTCGAATGCCTTGCAGTGCTTTCACAAAAGAACTTCATAAATTTGATTTGATTGATAACTTCCATAGGCCTCATAGGTACCAGGGCTGAAATAAAGCTAAAAGCAGAGCAGGAGCTCTGTTTCAATGGTGGTAAGAGGAGTGAGGGATTACTTCAAATGGTATTGCCAAGATCATTTCAACAGCTTAAAAATAGCTGATAAATGCCATAGAATAAAATATTGAAGTCCTCTGTTGAGTGACACCTGCTTGTCCAGATAGGGCTGGGTGGCTGCCAGTAGGTGAATTAAATGTCAGCTGGGTTTATACCATAGGAGGGAATCTGTTCTAGCAGTACTTGGACTGGAAAAAGGGAGTGAACCGGTAAAAAGCTGTTCTACATCCTGCCCCTCTTTCAAGGAGCTGAAGAAAGCCCACTGAACGCCAGATTATTACAGGGTCAGGGTTGTGCCATTCACCTATTAGCAGGCACAAGAGTAATCATTTTCCAGCACTAAGGATAAGGCTTTCTGAAGAATAGCGCCCGGATGAAAAAATGCAAGAAACACATATGTATGTGTTGAAAACTCAGTGGCAGAACTTGAGTAAAATTCATAGCCTCTGGGTACTTCCCTGGTGGTCCAGCAGGTAAGACTCCGTGCTCCCAAAGCAGGGGGCCTGGGTTCGATCCCTGGTCGGGGAACTAGATCCCACATACACGTCGCAACGTTGGAACTAAGATCCAGTGCAGCCAAAATAAATAAAAATAAATAATTAAAAAAAAAATCATAGCCTCTGGGTTTTGGTACTAACCTAGGAGGACACTGGAAAATAAGCAATAGATTCCTTAGCCTATTTATTTCAGGTTACCTTTTAAGGCTTGAAGATTCTCATTTCTTTGTTAATTACAATTTCAATTGTAATAATTTTTTAAATGAAAATAACTTTATATTTGGGAAGATATGAATAAAATATGCACATATTCAAATATTCAGGCAATAAAATTATTTTGAAATAGAAGGAAAAAATCAACCATAAACCACCATCGAATACAATTATTCCTACACTATATGATGCATATCTTTCCAGATGATTATATATATATGAGAGAGTGAGAGGGAGAGAGAGAGAGAGAGGGAGAGAGAAAGGGGAAATGGGGGGAGAGAAAGAGAAATACAAAAATGTATTTGTTTATGCATTTTTCTATACTTACAAAATGAGATCACACTATACATGTTGCTTTGAAACATGTCTTTTTTCATCTAACTATATCACGGCATCTTTCCATATTAATAAATATACAGGTAAATCATTTAATGGCTGCATAGCATTCCATTATATGAATGTACAGTCATGTGTTTATTTAATTTCCTATTCGTGGGTATTTGGATTATTTCTACTTTTTGCCTGTTGCAAACAATGAGGTTGTTTTGGATTAAATTATATTCCTCCCCTCCTTCAACAAATTCACATATTGAAGCCCTAACCACCAGTGTGGCTATATTTGAAGACAGGGGCTTCAAGGATGTAATTAAGGTTAAATGAGGTCATAAGGATGGGTCCCTCATTCAGTAGGACTGGTGTCCTTAAGAAGAGGAAGAAGTATCAGGGATCTCTCTCTCTCCATGCGTGAACAGAGGGAAGGCCACGTGAGGATACAGTGAGAAAGTGGCCGTCTGCAAGTGAAGGAAAAAGGCCTAAGAAGAAACCAAACCTGCCAACACCGTGACTTGGATTTCTAGCCTCCAGTACTGTGAGAAAATAAATTTCTGTTGTTTAAGCACTGGATCTGTGGAGTTTTGTTATGGCAGCCCTAGGAAATTAAGACCATAGTCATCCTAATGGATGTGAGGTGGTATCTCATGGTGTTAATGTGCATTTTGCATTTCCCTAATGATTAGTGATGTTGACCATCAAATACACAAAATTTTAAGCTTTTTTTTTTTTTAAGCTTTTGATTTACATTAACAGTCTGTTCTCCAGAAATCTTTTACCAATTAAAGCTGTTAACACTAGTGCCTCATTTGCCCTCTCCAGCACCCATAGGTGATATTTATCATGTAACTTGTGAACAACACTCATCACAGATGTGGAAAATGTTGCTGTAAGCTCTTTGATTGCAATTAAAAGGTGCTACATTTCTTCAGTGTTATATACATGGCCTGAGCAGGCACTAAAAATATACTTACTGAATTGAAAGTTACATTTTCAAACATATAATTGATCTTTAGAATGACTACATGAGGTTAAACGACTGATCTGATTCTTTTATATCTGCATTCTCTCTGCCTCTCCTAAGACCTCGTACTTCCAATTCCTAAGTGTTTCATGTGGTCTCCGATCTCCCTACAGACTCTTTGATGATATTTAAGTTTACTTATCTAATCCCTAGTTCATGTCACTTTCCTTCTGTTAACATAATCAATAAATAACAGTTATATTTTATAAGAAAGAAAGAAAAGGAGAGCAGGAAAGCATGTTCTCAATTGAGGAAGCTCACATCTCTTGAACAAGGGCCCAAGAATTCACTGACATGTTGCACTACACCCTTTCATCACAGTTAACGTTTCTTTCTCTCCTATTAACTTTAAAGTGACAATTCTACCAGTAAAATCTACTAATAATATGTTCTTCAGTGAGGAAGTGGAGGCTGCTGAGTAGCCTTCCATCCGTGTCCTCCCCCTTCAATCTCAGATTTTAGTGATTTTTTTTTTTGCTATATCTCTGACTTTCTGATAATACAATTGATAGAAAGAAGAGGAAAACTTTCTGGTTTAGACCTTATGTGACAAAATGTCCTGGCTTGTGTGGAAACTGCTTGGAGATTTCATTCTCACTGAACTCTGTATCCTACCTTGACTTTTTGTGCTTTTCTAATCAAAACAAAGAAGCAGCATTCAGTTTCTCGCTTTCCTGGGAATATACAATAAAATAAATAAATAAAAATTCAAATGTTCTACTGGAATGAAAAGGAAGCCATAAAATGGTTCAGCCTGCAGGCATACATAAAAATACAAAAAATAAAACGGCAAGCAAACATAATCTTTCGAGAGGGCATTTAGAGAATCATCATCATCTACCTTCCCACAGGTAAGAAAAGGAATAGACACCTCATATAGGTGGAATCATGCAGCATTTGTCTTTCTGTGACTGGCTTATTTCACTTAGCATAATGTCCTCAAGGTTCATCTATGTTGCTGCACATTGCAGAATTTCTTTTTTTAAAAGGCACAATAACATTCCAGTGTGTGTGTGTGTGTGTGTGTATCTCCACCTTTTCTTTTTTAAAAGGCAAAATATTCCCTTGTATGTATATATATAAATATATACCACCTTTTCTTTATTCATTTATCTATGAACATCTTATGCTTTCTGACTCACATTTGTCTAATTCTATTGATTTAATTCATTTTGTTTTTTACCACAGAGCACAATCACAATATATTGTTCATCCCAAATTTCTGCCTCATTTTAATATGGGAACTTTTCCTCCTATAGTACGGCTCATCTTGTCCTAAAATTTTCTTTCTAAAATTTTTATTTCCTCATACGTGGAGCTAACATCTGAACTTTCCATATTCTTCTCACTTTTTTACTTAGTTAAAATTTTCCTGTGAGGTGTCTTCTGAGAAATTAAGAAGAAAAATAATGGAAAAAAATATTTTGGGCAGTGAATGGTGGGGGAATATTAGAAGGCGACAAAGAGTCTAAGCTTATTTAATGTAACAGGTCTAACAAGCAAAACACCAAACTGAAAAACTGGCATATAAATGTGTTGGGGGTGCTTAGGAGAAGAAAGAGGCTGAGAAAACAAGTCTGTGAGAAAAATCTGTGAGGGACGGCAAGGTAAACCCAGATGAATCAGAACAACGAAGCAAAGCTTAGTTTATCAACATTGACAGAAGCTATAGGAGGGCAGTCTATAGATTTAAAAAAAGAAAAGATGAACATTTCAGGTATTTTATGTTGTCATGTACAGTTTCTTAAGGCATTGGTTTATTTTACTTGATAGTCAAATTTTACGAAATATTACTAAAATGAAGAGGTTTGAACTAAAAAATGTTTGTTGTGTGACATTTACGGAGTGTCAAGCTGCAACTATTTGTAATGAGATCCATTCAGGCATACTAATTAAAACATAATGTTATTATTGGATTACTGGCTGCTCTATGGGGATATTCATAATGAATTGAAGCTGTTGACAGGGTTTAACGAGATTTTCTACTTTTTTCATTCATTCATCTTTTAATAATACCAGTAGTGCCCATTTTTTATTTCAGTGGGCTGGCAACAAACAGTCATTAGAAAAGCAAAACGCCGCCAGGCTGCTTCAGTGTTAAAGTGCTGTTGCGAATTGTCAGCATTTTAGGATCATCTCTTTTTTCCATCCAAATTCCTCTTTATCTGCCTTAAATGGTAACATTGAATTTCTTGGTGTTGGCTGACAACACGCCAGCTAAGCACCATGAACACCCAAAGCACAACTCTCTGCAGAACAACCATCTATGAAAAAAACCCAAAACCTACCAGAAAAGCCCTTCTACCACTAAAGACGTAAAGGAGGCATCACACAGAGACGGCCAGGAGGGGCAAACGAGTGATATAATCAAGGCCTCCACCCTCAGGTGGGTGACCCACAAGCTGGAGAATAATTATAGAGCAGAGGTTCCCTCACAGGAGTGAGGTTCGGAGCCCCGCGTTGGGCTCCCCAGCCCGGGGGTCCTGCACGAGGAAGACGAGCCCCCAGAGCATTTGGCTTTGAAGGCCGGCGGGGCTTAATTTCGGGAGTCCCAAACGGCTGAGGGAAACAGACTTCACCCTAAAAGGCACACACAACACCTCACATGCACCGGGACCCACGGCAAAAGCAGTAATTTGATAGGAGCCTGGGCCAGACCTACCTGCTGGTCTCGGAGAGTCCCCCGAAGAGGCGGAGCTCCCTGGGGACCAGGCACCAGCCGCAGCCGCGTTTGGAAGCTCTTTCTACGCAGAAGCCGCTGGTAGCAACGCCAGGTGGGACCCTCCCTCTCGCTTATTAGCGCCAAAACCTGGCCCCTCCCAACAGCCTGTAGGCGCAGGTGCCGGGACACCTCAGGCCAATCAACTCAGTGGGTGGGGTCAGAGCGTGCTGCCTCGGGTCTTCCTGAGCCCACAGCTGTCTGGAGACGCCGCTACACGCAGCCCTGGCCACCAGCGGGCCAAGACCCAGCTCTATCCACCAGTGGGAGGACACCGGCCCTGCTCTCCGGGAAGCCTACACGAGCCTCCAGACCAGTCTTAACCGCCAGGGAGCCAGACACCAGATGCAAGGAAACCGCGATCCTAGAGCCTACAGCAGGCCAGACCCTACCCTGGGACCGGCTGGGCCCCGGTCCTTTCCACCAGCAGGCCAACGCAGGCTTCAGGACATCTCGGACCCCATACCCAGCTGTGTCAGGAGAAGCGCCCCTCCCCCCCTCCCCAGTGATTTGACACTGGCTCTGGGATTCCTGGGCCCTGTAGCCAGACTCTGGGACCTGGCGCTTCCTGCCAGTAGTCCCACACTAACCCCAGGACATGGCTTCACCCACCAGTGGGGGGGGGACAGCAGCCCTGGAGTCTTCTGGATCCTGACCTCACCCACCCGTGAGCCAGCACGAGTCCCGGGGCCTCTTAGGGTTGCACAGCCAGCTGCCTTGTGACCAGGCCCCACTAACCAGCAACAGCCGCATTTGCACAAGGCAGGGCTTGGCAACAACTGCGCTGGGGCCAACCAAGCCTATCATACCACCCACACTGTCAGCCCGACTCAACAGAAGGACCCACACAGCCCTCTTACGGGGAATCCCTAGAGCATACAGCTTGGGTGATGAGAGGGGAGTGCCCTGCAGGGACGCACAGGACTTCTACAGAGGCCACTTCTCCAAGGCTAGAAAGGTAACTGACCTACTACATATATAAAAATACCAGTAGTAACTTAGACAAAAATGAGGCAGCGGAGGAACATGTTCCAGACAAAGGAACAAGATAAAACCCCAGAAGAACCAAGCGGAGATAGGCAATCTACCCAAGAAAGAGTTCAGAGTAAAGATTGTAAGGATGATGAACTGTAATTAAAACAACAAAAATTAAAGATAGAGAGTATTAAAAGCAGCAAAGGAAAAGCAACAAATAACGTACAAGGGAACTCCCATAAGGCTATCAGCTGATTTTTCAGCAGAAACTCTGCAGACCAGAAGGAGTGGCAGTGTATTCAAAGTGATGAAAGGGAAAAACCTACAACCAAGAATACTCTACCCAGCAAGGCTCTCCTTCAGATCTGGTGAAGAAATTAAAAGATTTACAGACAAGCAAAAGCTAAAAGAGGTCAGCACCACCAAACCAGCTTTACAACAAATACTAAAGGAACTTCTCTAGGAGAAAAAAGAAACGGCCACAACTGGAAATAAGAAAATTATGAAATGAAAAAGCTCACCAGAAAAGGCAAACATATAGTAAAGGTAAGAAATCATCTACACACAAAGCTAGTAGGGGGGTTAAAAGACAAAAGTAGTAAAATTATCTATATCCACAATAAGCAGTTAAGGGATACACAAAATGGTTAGATGTAAAATAAGATATCAAAAACAGTAATCATAAGGGGAGAAGGGTACAAGTGGAGGGTTTTAAAAATGCGTTTGAAATTAAGAGATCAGCAGCTTAAACCAATCACGTATATATAAGCACTGTGCAGTGTTCCAGAGAAGACATACTTTCTTTGAAGTATTTGTATTATGATTTTTCAAAGCTTAGTCTTGTTGCTAGCTGCCTCTTCTATATCTCAAATTTATACAGAGAGTCTAGAATTAGAGAATTAAACAAACAATAACAAATCCCTGATTACTATTTGGGCACTAATTGGGTTTCGTGTATCCATTTACCCTGGTAATATAATGAACTAAATTTATTAAGTATTTTCATTACATTTTTATTATTCCTTGAAGATTTCCAAGCTATTTGTATGTGGGTGTACACAGGCTGTTATTAACTACATTAGGCACAAAGTAAAGAAAATGGTATGTTTATTTTTGATGCACAAGATTTTAACATTTCAGGGAAATTATATGCAAGCCTGATAAATGTAAAGCAACATTCTGAGTAAAATGTGTAATTATTGCTAGTAAACTCTGAGAACCCTGCTATCATTTGCTGTGGTTAGCACCATAAAGCAAATTACCCTATCTTTTGTTTTATATAGTTTGCTTCACAGATTGTAAGGTAACTACATGCTATATTCTTTGTCTAGAACAATTAATATAACCATCAATGGTAGTGGTTTACATGGCTGTAATTATCTCCGTCTTTTATACAGTTCTTCCTTATTAAGTGTTTTAATCATGATGTTACTGAGTTTATGCTTTTGTTGATGCTAGCAGAAAATTGACAGTTTTCTCTTTCAGGAGCCCTAGGGATTTGATTTTTCTACTATGTTGAAGACGGTTCTTTAGTTTTAAATTGTATGATTTGCATGTAAAAGTCTTCCCATCTTTGTCCCTTCTGAAATTTGCAGTAGGTGTTTAATGAGAAAATTAAATAATTAAAAAATTAAATAATTCTACTAGTAGAATTATACTTTTAAATATTTTTTTCCTATACTGTAAATCTCTCTTGAGCTCTGCTTCTCTCTGCATCTTACAACACTGTATCTGCCAATGCACCAGCAGCGGTCCTGGATATTTCTACCAGGGCCATGGCTGCAGCCTCCTAACTGGTTTTTCTTCCTCAGTTTCATTCTCCTTTGTTCAATTTTCTGTTCAAATGTCACTTCCTCAGAGAGGAATTCTCTGGTCCCCCAGTGGAAAACAACATTCCATCACTCTTTCTATTTCCTTGCCTTATTTTTCTTTGAAATATGTATTTTCTTTGAAGTATATTTGTTGACTCTTTCCCCTTTAGAATGGTTCATGGACTTTGTTCCCTGCTGTATCTACTGTATCTATAGTCCCTGGCATATAGTACATACTTAATAAACATTCGTAATAAGACAGGTAATATTGGTAGGTGTCAATGGCTTAACACATTTGTGTTTTAAGTGAGAATTTCGAAAATACACTGTGCACGGTCCTAATCACACACACCACAGCAAAACTATGGGGCTTACGCTTGTGGGTCCCACAGGTCTGTAACCAATGGAGAAAAAGTTCTTAAATGGCTAACATCTTCAGGGCATAGCAAGAGGCAGTACACCCAGGAGCTCAGTCTTTCTGTGAAAGAAGCCTATTACCTTATCATCATAGCTGCAGCTTGAGGGGCAGGCTTCTAATTAAACACACATTTAAGGGCCAACTGTAATCCATTCCAGAGACCACAGAGGATGGGTGCTATCTTTACTGTCTTCCTCTGCCACACTCTAGAGTGCCAGTATTTCCTGGAGGGGAGCTTCTACGTGTGTCTGGTGTCTTGGTTTTTACTTTGGGTGCTGCTGCCCTGGGTCCTGCAGGACTATAATAATCAGAGGATCGTTCTTGGCATGCTGCCACTCCCAGGACACTGCACAGAGAGCAGACTGTTTAAAAGCTTGAATGTAAGACCTAGAATCATAAAACTCCTAGAGGAAAACAGGCAGTAAACTATTTGACATCAGTCTTGGCAATAATTCTTTTTTTTTTTTTCATTTGCCACCAACGGCAAAGGCAACAAAAGCAAAAATAAATAAGTGAGAGTACATCAAATTAAAGAGCTTCTGCACAGTAAAGGAAACCACCAACAAAATGAAAAGGCCATCTACTGAATGTAAGAAGTTATCATAAATCATAGAGCTGATAAGGGGCTAATATCCAAAATATATAAAGAATGCATACAACTCAATAGCAGAAATAAAAAGAAAAAAGAAAAAAAGGATTCAATTTACAAATGGGCAGAGGATCTGAATAGACATTTTTCCGAAGACATACAGATGGCCAACAGGTACATAAAAAAATGTCCAACATCAGGGAAATGAAAATCAGAATAATGAGACATCACTTTACACCTATTAGAATTCCCTGGTCATCCAGTGGGTAAGACTCTGCGCTCCCAATGCAGGGAGCCTGGGTTCGATCCCTGTTGGGGAACTAGATCCTGCATGCATGCCGCAGCTAAGAGTTTGCATGCAGCAACTAAGAAGTCAACCTGCTACAACTAAGAAGTCTGCATGCTGCAACAAAGATCCCGCATGCCGCAGCTAAGACCCAGCACAGCCAAAGTAAAAATAAATAAATAAATATTTTAAAAATAATAAAAATTTTTTAAAATAAAAAGAAAGATAAGAAAGAACAAGTATTGGTGAGGATGTGGAAAAAAGGGAATGCTCGTGCACTGTTGGTGGTCATGTACATTGGTGCAGCCACTATGGAAAACAGTATGGAGAAATTAAAAATAGAACTGCCATATAATCCAGTAATCCCACTTCTGGGTATATATCCAAAGAAAATTAAAACAAGATATAGAAAAGGTATCTACACCCTCATGTTCATTGCAGCATTATTCACAATAGCCAAGACATGGAAACAATGTAAGTGTCCCTAATGGATGAATGGCTAAAGAAGTTGTAATATATATATTACATATAATGAAGTATATATATATACATACATATATATATATATATATATATAATGAAATATTGTTCAGCTATAAAAAAGAAGTGAATCTTACCATTTGTGACAACATGGATGGAACTTGAGGGCACCAAGTGAAGTGAAATAAGTCAGAGAGAGACAAATACCATATGATGACATATATATGGAATCTAGAACAAAACAAAACAAAACAAAATGAAAAACTGAACTCATAGATAAAGAGAACAAATTAGTGGTTCCCAGAGGCAGGAGGTGGAAGATGGGCAAAATGGGTGAAGGGGGTCAAAAGGTACAAACTTCCAGCTATAAGATAAATGAGTCTTCGGCATGTAACTTATAGCCTGGTGATTATTAATAAATACTGTATTGTATATTTGAAATTTGCTAAAAGAATAAATCTTAAAAGTTCTCATCACTAGAAAAAAAGCTTTGGTAACTAAGTAGGATAATGGATGTCAATGAAAAAAATTAATAACAAATCTAAGAAAAAAATGGAAAATTTTATTTGAGCCAAATTGAGGATTATAACCCTGGAGAAGTCTCTCAAATAGCTCTGAGAACTGTTCTGAAGAGGTAAGGGGGGAGGTCAGTATATATGTGATTTTGGTGAAGGGGATATGTGCAATCAGGCACACATCTTAGTAGAAGTTTGCTATTGGCCATAAGGAACAGACAGCTTAGTTAATGATTTTAGTGCTTTTCTAAGTAGGGGAAGATGCAAGAATCCAGGTTCTTAAAAATTTTCTCCTGAACATATCTATCTGAAGGTTTCTTCTGCCAGTTTTCCCAGAGTACAGAGTGCGTCATCCTGATCTTCACCCTGAGTTATTTTCAGGGTGTATCGTAGGTCAGAGACTGCGGTGGCTAATGACCTGACTCTTGTACAACTGGATGGTGGGCAACATTCCTTAGTTTGCAATGCCTTCCCTTTCAGTCTTAATGTAGACCAAGGTTTGGGAGGCATTTCATGATCAATTTGTCCCACAGTGCTAGGAATGCTCATTCCAAGTCAGATGAGGATTTTTTTTTTGATGAGCCACTCAACGTGCTATAGTTGGACTAGGTCCTGTTAACAGTAGCCAAAAGCCTCTGGACTGCCTGTCTTACTAGTCTATTATGGTTCAGGAAATTGTTGCCTCTTGATGCTTCTTCCCAAATCTAGAGTTATACTATTACAATCGTTGATCTTCTAGAACTATATATTCAATCAATCATTCCAAGTCACCTAATCATCATTAATTTTATCTGGCACTCAGTCACACGTTAGGTAATGCAGGTAATCTTGTAAAATAGGCAGACTATAAGTAGTGTAGCTAGTAACATTAATAAGGTCATAAGTAAATATTAAGAATTTCCAGTATCTCCCCAGGTCATCTGACCAGTCTGTTATGCACCAATCACTATCTTTAAGGGAAATGATATATTGGTATTGTACATAAAATTCACCAAAGATCTCTGCATAAGTTGTCTGTATAAGGCAAGTAGTGGGTCATCGTGACCCCTTATAGAATTGTGGAAGGAATGTTATCTTCTAAGGAGTTACATGGCTGGTACCAGAAGGAGAAAAATTGATCTTTATAGTTGAGCAGGTATTTCTGCCATTGGGGAGGTCTGGTTAGCGTGTAATGCAGATGCACAATGCACACCAGAGGGAAGGGAGGAGGCCCAAACAGGCAGAGAAAATTCTTATGTTTAAATTTTTCTTATCTTGACTTAAAATGTGAATTTTTATTTCATTATGGGCTAACTAGGCTTATTGTGGTTATCATTTTGCAATATACACAAATATTGCATCATTACATTGTATACCTAAAACTAACATATTGTTATATGTCAAAATATACCTCAAAAAAAAACCCAACAAAACAAAACAAAACAAAAACTATGGTTAAAGAGTTGTGTTATCAAATGACAAAGTCCTTGTGAAAGACATATTTTAAATATGGATTAAAATTTGCATTCAGGTAAACATTTTCATTAGTCCAGGTAAGAGTGTATGTAGGCTTATGCCTGTAGTTCTATATTAATTTTCTCAGCACTAACATATTTATTGAGCTTCATGATTAACATGATTTCTGCTAAGGATATGGCACCTTCATCTTATGTTGTTCACCAACCTCATTGTCATTAATGAGTGGAGTGGTAATATTTGCTTTTATTTCTAGAATTTGAATCTTCTCATGACTTAAGACATTTATTGAAATAATTTTTGTAGGGGAGGAAACATTTTCTTTTTACTCTACCCATTTTAGGTTCTCCAGCTAGGTCCCTGTAAATTACACTGACAAAAGACAGATTAACAAGAGAAAAACAAATGAAAGTTTATTAACATGTGCATCGCACATATATGTGGTTGTACTCAGTGATGAGTAACTCACTGGTGTGGTCAGAGCCTGGGCTTGTGTAGCATCTTAACAAAAGAACAGTACATTTTGAAAGAAGTGACAAGTGAAAGGAAAAGGACTTCGAGTTTCTAGGGTGGCAAATTGTGGGAAGGTAAATGTATGGGGGAACTAATGGACAATAAAGTCTAGTTAGTAAAGTTTGATGTAAAGATTCCTCTTGTGCATCTCTGGGCTGATATGGGTCTAGAGTTATCACTGATGATGAACTTCTGTCCTTCCTGGTAAAGGGGGGCAGGGGACAACTTTACAAATTTATGTCCTACTTTTAGGCAAATGGGGGAGGGCAGAGAGCTTTTCTTTTTCCTTTTTTTTTTTCATTGATGTGTAGTTGATTTACAATGTTGTGTTAATTTCTGCTGTACAGCAAAGCGATTCAGTTATACATATATACACCTTTTTTAATATTCTTTACCATAGGATAATGAATATAGTTCTCTGTGCTACACAGTAGGACCTTGTTGTTTATGCATTCTGTATATAAAAGCTTACATCTGCTAACCCCAACCTCCCACTCCATCTCTCCCACAACTCTCTCCTCCTTGGCAACCACAAGTCTGTTCTCTACGTCTGTGAGTCAGTTTCTGTTTCGTAGATAGGCTCATTTGTGTCATATTTTAGATTCCACATATAAGTGATATCATATGGTATTTGTCTTTCCCTTTCTGACTTGACTTCACTTAGTATGATAATCTCTAGTTGCATCCATGTTGCTGCAAATGGCATTACTTCATTCTTTTTTTTAGCTGAATAGTATTCCATTGTATATATGTACTACATCTTCTGTATCCATTCATCTGCCAATGGACATTTAGGTTGTTTTCATGTCTTGGCTATTGTGAATAGTGCTGCTATGAACATAGGGGTGAATGTGTCATTTTGGATTAGAGTTTTGTCTGGATATATGCCCAGGAATGGGATTGCTAGATCATATGGTAATTCTATTTTTAGTTTTCTGAGGAACCTCCATAGTGTTTTCCATAGTGGCTGTACCAACTTACATTCCCACCAACAGTGTAGGAGGTTTCCCTTTTCTCCACATCCCACGGAGCTTTCCTTGTATCTATTTCTTCTCAATTATCTTTATGCTAAAGTGACATATTTTGCTACCCTTCACCTATACATTATCTCAATTCATTTTTTAATGAAACTACATAGTCCTTTGTCCTAAGATGACCATTTCCTCAGTTTTAACATTAATTTTCTCATTCATATGCCTCTTTATGCTTTATGATTAGATCTATGAAATTTCCTACAAAAATCTTTAGAAATTTTGATTTAGTTTGTTTAATATCCTTTACTGATAATCCAAAAATAATGCTTTGGTGGACAGCTATCTTGACTTTCAAGAAAAATTACCTTCTTTGTTATTCATATAAATTTACCCTTTATTTTCTAATTACAACTTATTGGAGTTTTTAACTTCCAGCTGCCTTTAGAATTCCTGGCCACCTTTTTTTAAAGGATACCTGTATTAATAGTAACTTGAATCTATATAACTGGGCATAAAAAATTACTCAGAACAATATAAATATAAGCACTTTTCATTAGAAATTTCACTCAAAAGTATTTTTCTTCTAGTAAAAGCTAGTGAAGAGATATTATGAGGAAGAAACAGCAAATAACTCTTAATCTTTTCTTATTCCTATGAATGATTACATTACTTATTTAATCACATAATGTGTTGCTCAGTCTTTGAAGTATTATGCTTGAGGATAAAGGTTTTATAACAACACTATTATTTGTAGTGTTGTTTTACCAAATTAAAAAGTTTTAGTGTGATATGATGGGATTTTATCTGTACTGAGTGAGCACTGTTACTTATCCTTTTTCTCTGGTCCTCCTTTAGAATGTAAATCAAATCATTATTCCCACTTAGAAGCAAAGTAATGCAAATTGAGTTACTTGAAACAAAGCCACCCTAGTGAGCAAGTTCTAATGTTGCAACTGGGGCTGAGAATGCTTCCTTGGTCATTTACCTGTACTTCTAAGTCCAAAGTTAACATCCATAGATGTTAGGTACACCTCATCTCAACTTAAGTGCCCCGAATTAGACACTTTTATGTTAACCAAACTTTAGCTGGTTATTAAACAGTAAAATCAAATTACACATTTTTTCTTATTTACATTTTAGTCCCCTTCCTTCCCTTTTCAACTCCTCACCTGCTTTGTCCCCAGTTACTCTGGTTTTCCTGCGAAAACCAGTGGAAATGCTTTCCACAATTCAATTTGCCCTTGGGACGACAGCCAGTGCTTTTCTGAGAAAAGTGACCTGATGACAGTTTTACTGGCCTTGTTTTATTTTTGAAACAGAAAAATAGCAAGTTCCCATCTTTCTTTAATTTTTCTTTTCCTGGGTGAGAATGCTAAATGACAGCTGTGTGGACCAAGTTCAGCTTTTCAGAAAACTGACTAATGGATCCTCTGATGAAAGTGCTGCTACCATTTGAACACCACAATAGTTTCCCTCCTCCAAAGAACATCGAAACAAGCATGAAACTTGAAAACTGGAAACCAAAGAAACCTTTGTCATTTTGTTTAACAGTTACGTTAACCCCAAATTCTTTAGTATTTTTAACAAATGGACCGAGAAAGAATCCATCTATCTGAGTCCCAAAAACATAATTGAAAATGAAGTCAGAGTTTGTAAATAACCATAGCCACAATCTCAGGTACTTAGAGCTTTGAGGTTTGTGAAAGACCTGCAGGTCCTTTTTCTCATATCCCCATCATAATCACTATCATGATTGTTCTCAATGTGTTTTATTATCAATGATGACTAGTAATAATAAAATGTAATAATTAGGTTTTTAAATTTTGTTTTTGTTTTTACTAAAGCATAGTTGACTACAATATTATATTAGTTTCAGGTGTACACCATAGTGGGGGTTTTTTAGTTTACTTTTTAATTGTTTGAATTTAATTTTTATTTTAAATTGGAGTATATTTGATGTACAATGTTGTGTTAGTTTCAGGTGTATAGCAAAGTGATTCAGTTATACATATACATGTACCTGTTCTTTTTCAAATTCTTTTCCCATATAGGTTATTACAGAATACTGAGTTGAGTTCCCTGCGCTATACAGTAGGTCCTTGTTGATTATCGGTTTTTTATATAATAGTGTGTATATGTTAATCCCAAACTCCTAATACATCCCTCCCCTTCACCTTTCCCCTTTTGTAACCATAAGTTTGTTTTCTATGTCTGTGAGTCATTTCTGTTTTGTAAATAAGTTCGTTTGTCTCATTTTTTTAGATTCCACATATAAGCGATATCATATGACATTTGCCTTTCTCTTTCTGACTTACTTCACTTAGTATGATGATCTCTAGGGCCGTCCATGTTGCTGCAAATGGTATTAGTCCATTCTTTTTTATGGCTGAGTAATATTCCATTGTATATATGTACCACATCTTTATCCATTCCTCTGTCAGTGGACATTTAGGTTGCTTCCATGTCTTGGCTATTGTAAATAGTGCTGCAATGAACATTGGGGTGCATGTATGTGTGTGTGTATATATATATATATATATATATACATAATGTATATATATACACATATATATACATATATTTTTTTTTAAACATCTTTATTGGAGTATAATTGCTTTACACTGTTGTGTTAGTTTCTCCGGTATAACAAAGTGAATCAGTTATGTGCATACATATATCCCCATATCCCCTCCCTCTTGCATCTCCCTCCCACCCTCCTTATCCCACCCCTCTAGGTGGTCGCAAAGCACCGATCTGATCCCTCTGTGCCATGGAGCTGCCTCCCACTAGCTATCTATTTTACATTTGGTAGTGTATATATGTCAATGCTACTCTCTCACTTCATCCCAGCTTACCGTTCACCCTCCCTGTGTCCTCAAGTCCATTCTCTATGTCTGTGTCTTTATTCCTTTCCTGCCCCTAGATTCATCAGAACCTTTTTTTTTTTAAGATTCCATATATATGTGTTAGCATACGGTATTTGTTTTTCTCTTTCTGACTTACTTCACTCTGTATGACAGACTCTAGGTTCATCCAACTCACTACAAATAACTCAATTTCGTTTCTTTTTATGGCTGAGTAATATTCCATTGGATATATGTGCCACATCTTCTTTATCCATTCATCTGTCATTGGACACTTACGTTGCTTCCATGTCCTGGCTATTGTAAATAGAGCTGCAGTGAACATTGTGGTACATGACTCTTTTTGAATTATGGTTTTCTCAGGGTATATGCCCAGTAGTGGATTTGCTGGGTCGTATGGTAGTTCTATTTGTAGTTTTTTAAGGAACTTCCATACTGTTCTCCATAGTGGCTGTACCAACTTACATTCCCACCAACAGAGAAAGAGTGTTCCCTTTTCTCCACACCCTCTCAGCATTTATTGTTTGTAGATTTTTTTGATGATGGCCATTCTGCCTGGTGTGAGGTGATATCTCATTGTAGTTTTGATTTGCATTTCTCTAATCATTAGTGATGTTGAGCATCTTTTCATGTGTTTGCTGGCAATCTGTATATCTTCTTTGGAGAAATGTCTGTTTAGGTCTTCTGCCTATTTCTGGATTGGGTTGTTTGTTTTTTGGATATTGCGCTGAATGAGCTGCTTGTATATTTTGGAGATTAATCCTTTAACTGCTGTTTCATTTGCAAATATTTTCTCCCATTGGGAGGGCTGTCTTTTTGTCTTTTTTATGGTTTCCTTTGCTGTGCAAAAGCTTTTAAGCTTCATTAGGTCCCATTTGTTTATTTTTGTTTTTATTTCCATTTCTCTAGGAGGTGGGTCAAAAAGGATCTTGCTGTGATTTATGACATAGAGTGCTCTGCCTATGTTTTCCTCTAAGAGTTTGATAGTGTCTGGCCTTACATTTAGGTCTTTAATCCATTTTGAGTTTATTTTTGTGTATGGTGTTAGGGACTGTTCTAATTTCATTCTTTTACATGTAGCTGTCCAGTTTTCCCAGCACCACTTATTGACGAGGCTGTCTTTTCTCCATTGTATATTCTTGCCTCCTTTATCAAAAATAAGGTGGCCATATGTGCATGGGTTTATCTCTGGGCTTTCTATCCTGTTCCATTGATCTATATTTCTGTTTTTGTGCCACTACCATACTGTCTTGATTACTGTAGCTTTGTAGTATAGTCTGAAGTCAGGGAGCCTGATTCCTCCAGCTCCGTTTTTCTTTCTCAAGATTGCTTTGGCTGTTCGGGGTCTTTTGTGTTTCCATACAATTTGTGCGATTTTTTGTTCTAATTCTGTGAAAAATGCCATTGGTAGTTTGATAGGGACTGCATTCATTGAATCTGTAGATTGCTTTGGGTAGTATAGTCATTTTCACAGTGTTGATTCTTCCAATCCAAGAACATGGTATATCTCTCCATCTGTTTGTATCATCTTTAATTTCTTTCATCAGTGTCTTCTAGTTTTCTGCATACAGGTCTTTTGTCTCCTTAGGTAGGTTTATTCCTAGGTATTTTATCCTTTTTGTTGCAATGGTAAATGGAGTATTTCCTTAAATTCTCTATCAGATTTTTCATCATTAGTGTATAGGAATGCAAGAGATTTCTGTGCATTAATTTTGTATCCTGCTACTCTACCAAATCCATTGAATAGCTGTAGTCATTGTCTGGTAGCATCTTTAGGATTCTCTATGTATAGTATTATGTCATCTGCAAACAGTCACAGTTTTACTTCTTCTTTTCTGATTTGGATTCCTTTTATTTCTTTTTCTTCTCTGATTGCTGTGGCTAACACTTCCAAAACTATGTTGAATAATAGTGGTGAGAGTGGGCAACCTTGTCTTTTTCCTGATCTTAGAGGAAATGGTTTCAGTTTTCACCACTGAGAACGATGTTGGCTGTGGGTTTGTCATATATGGCCTTCATTATGTTGAGGTAGGTTCCCTCTATGACTACTTTCTGGAGAGTTTTTGTCATAAATGGGTGTTGAATTTTGTCAAAAGCTTTTTCTGAGTCTACTGAGATGATCATATGGTTTTTCTCCTTCAGTTAGTTAATATGGTGTATCACATTGATTGATTTTCGTATATTGAAGAATCCTTGCATTCCTGGGATAAACCCCACTTGATCGTGGTGTATGATCCTTTTAATGTGCTGTTGGATTCTGTTTGCTAGTATTTTGTTGAGGATTTTTGCATCTATGTTCATCAGTGATATTGGCCTGTAGTTTTCTTTCTTTGTGACATCTTTGTCTGGTTTTGGTATCAGGGTGATGGTGGCCTTGTAGAATGAGTTTGGGAGTGTTCCTCCCTCTGCTATATTTTGGAAGAGTTTGTGAAGGATAGGTGTTAGCTCTTGTCTAAATGTTTGATAGAATTCGCCTGTGAAGCCATCTGGTCCTGGGCTTTTTTTTGTTGGAAGATTTTTAATGACAGTTTCAATTTCAATGTTTGTGATTGGTCTGTTTATATTTTCTATTTCTTCCTGGTTCAGTCTCGGAAGGTTGTGCTTTTCTAAGAATTTGTCCATTTCTTCCAGGTTTTCCATTTTATTGGCACATAGTTGCTTGTAGTAATCTCTCATGATCCTTTGTATTTCTGCAGTGTCAGTTGTTACTTGTTTTTCATTGCTAATTCTGTTGATTAGAGTCTTTTCCATTTTTTCTTGATGAATCTGGCTAAAGATTTATCAATTTTGTTTATCTTCTCAAAGAACCAGCTTTTAGTTTTATTGATCTTTGTTATCGTGTCCTTCATTTCTTTTTCATTTATTTCTCATCTGATCTTTATGATTTCTTTCCTTCTGCTAACTTTGGGGGGTTTTTTGTTCTTCTTTCTCTAATTGCTTTAGGTGTAAGGTTAGGTTGTTTATTTGAGGTGTTTCTTGTTCTTAAGGTAGCATTGTATTGCTATAAACTTCCCTCTTAGAACTGCTTTTGCTGTATTCCATAGGTTTTGGGTCATTGTGTTTTCATTGTCTTTGTTTCTAGGTATTTTTTGATTTCCTCTTTGATTTCTTCAGTGATCTCTTGGTTATTTAGTAGCGTATTGTTTAGCTTCCATGTATTTGTATTTTTTACAGTTTTCTTTCTGTAATTGATATCTAGTTTCATAGCACTGTGGTCGGAAAAGATACGTGGTATGATTTCAATTTTCTTAAATTTACCAAGGCTTGATTTGTGACCCAAGATATGATCTGTCCTGGAGAATGTTCCATGAGCAGTTGAGAAGAAAGTGTGTTCTGTTGTTTTTGGATGGAATGTCCTATAAATATCATTTAAGTCCATCTTGTTTAATGTGTCATAAAGCTTGTGTTTCCTTATTCATTTTCATTTTGGATGATCTGTGCATTGGTGAAAGTGGGATGTTAAAGTCGCCTACTATGATTGTGTTGCTGTCGATTTCCCCTTTTATGGCTGTTAACATTTGCCTTATGTATTGAGGTGCTCCTGTGTTGGGTGCATAAATATTTACAATAGTTATATATTCTTCTTGGAAAGATCCCTTGATTATTATGTAGTGTCCTTCTTTGTCTCTTGTGATAGTCTTTATTTTAGTCTCTTTTGTCTGATATGAGAATTGCTACTCCAGCTTTCTTTTGATTTCCATTTGCATGGAATATTTTTTTCCATCCCCTCACTTTCTGTCTGTATGTGTCCCTGGGTTGGAAGTGGGTCTCTTGTAGACAGCATATATATGAGTCTTGTTTTTGTATCCATTCAGCGAGCCTGTGTCTTTTGTTTGGAGCATTTAATCCATTCACGTTTAAGGTAATGATCGATATGTATGTTCCTATTACCATTTTCTTAATTGTTTTGGGTTTATTATTGTAGTTCTTTTCCTTCTCTTGTGTTTCCTGCCTAGAGAAGTTCCTTTAGCATTTGTTGTAAAGCTGGTTTCGTGGTGCTGAATTCTCTTAGCTTTTGCTTGTCTGAAAAGCTTTTGATTTCTCCATCGAATCTGAATGAGCTCCTTGCTGGGTAGAGTAGTCTTGGTTGTAGTTTTCTCCCTTTCATCACTTTAAATATGTCCTGCCACTCCCTTCTGGCTTGTAGAGTTTCTGCTGAAAAATCATGTGTTAACCTTATGGGGATTCCCTTGTATGTTATTTGTTGCTTTTCCTTTGCTGCTTTTAATATTTTTTCTCCTTATTTAATTTTTGAGAGTTGATTAATATGTGTCTCAGTGTGTTTCTCTTTGGGTTTATCCTGTATGGGACTCTCTGTGCTTCCTGGACTTGATTGACTATTTCCTTTCCCGTGTTAGGGAAGTTTTCGCCTATAACCTCCTCAAATATTTTCTCAGACCCTTTCTTTTTCTCTTCTTCTTCTGGGACCCCTATAATTTGAATGTTGTTGCATTTAATGTTCTCCCAGAAGTCTTTGTGTCTGTCCTCAATTCTTTTCATTCTTTTTTCTTTATTCTACTCCCTGGCAGTTATTTCCACCACTTTATCTTTCAGCTGACTTATCCATTCTTCTGCCTTAGTTATTCTGTTATTGATTCCTTCTAGAGTATTTTTAATTTCAGTTATTGTGTTGTTCATCACTGTTTGTTTTCTCTTTAGTTCTTCTAGATCCTTTTTAAATGTTTCTTGTATTTTCTCCATTCTGTTTCTGAGATTTTGGATCATCTTTGCTATCTTTCCTCTGAATTCTTTTTCAGGTAGGTTGCCTATCTCATCTTCATTTTCTTGGTCTTGTAGGTTTTTACCTTGCTCCTTCATCTGCAGCATAGTTTTTTTGTTGCTTCATTTTTATTTATTTTTGATGGGTGGTGCTGTATTCCTGTGTTAATTGTTGTTTGGTCTGAGACATCCAGCACTGGAGTTTGCAGGTAGTTGGATAGAGCTGGGTCTTGGTGCTGAGATGAGGACCTCTGGGCCTCACTCCTATTGATATTCCCTGGGGTCTGAGTTTCTCTGTTAGTCCAGCGGTTTAGACTCAGATTTGCCACCACAGGAGCTAGGCCCGACCTCCGGCCTGGGAACAAACGTTTCGCAAGCTTCGTGGCACAGTAAAAAAAAAAAAAGAAGAAGAAGAAAGAAAGAAGAAAAGGAGCAGTACAATATCAGAAAATAAAAAACAAGATAAAAGTAGAAAGGTTAAAAATATATTAGGAAAAACAAAACTATATTTGAAACAACTGCAACAAGGTAAAATAAAACCACAACAGAAAAAAGAATAAATAAATAAATAAATAAGGGGGGGCAAGCCAAAAGGAGAGATCACTAACAATGTATAAAGAAAAAATAAAATTAGAAGAATAAAAGATTTATTAGGAAAAATAAAAATATAAAGAATAAACAACAATGAATGAAGAAGGTAAAACAGAACCCCAATCTAAAAGAGAAAAAAAGAAAAGAAAAAAAAAAGCCTTGGCCATGGGGGCAGAGTTTAGGCAGGGGGTGGAACTTAGGCAGGGGAGGGATTTAGGGGGGCGGGACCTAGGCGGGTTGGGGGATGACCTGGGGCAGGGCCCCTGCTTATGACCTGCGGAGAAGGGGAGAGGCAGCACGTTAAAAGGAGGGCCTCTGCAGTGTGGAGTTCCGGAGTTTGGAGTTAGGGCCCTGGGTGAGGGTGTGTGGGTGGGGTTTAGGTCCAGCGCATTAGAGGGGGTCTTAGAGGGGGTCTCTGAGTGTAGAGGTAGGGCCCTGGGTGTGGGTGTAGGGGCGGGGCTTGGGCTCTGCATGGCAGGAGGGAGGCTCGGAGGGCAGAGGATTAGGCCTGGGAGGCCAACAGGCTTCCCAGTGCCTAAGTGGACAGGGAAAGCACTGGCCCTGTTCCCTTCCGTTCTTTCGTGCCGCTCCCCCACTGTCTCCCCCAGCATCTCCCCGGTAGCCGCTGGACCCCTAACCGTGGGTGGGTCCCGCTGGGTGTAGGAACTCCTTCCTTCCCCCAGCCACCCCTCAGGGGTGCCAGTCCTGGAGGTCCGGCCTTTACTTTTGCTCCCCCTTCCCTCCCTCCCACTCCTTCAGGACCCCTGTGGCTGGAGGGGACCTCGGTAGTCAGAGGATCAGGTCCGGAATCTCAACAGGTTCCTGCGAGCCCAAGTGGGCAGGGGAAACCTGGCTATGCTCCCTTTTGATCCTCTGCCCTCCCAGTGGTTCCTCTATTTCCCCCTTCGGGCATGAGATCCCTTCTCCTCCCACAGCTGCCCCTCAGGAGCGCCAGTCCCCTTCTGCCTCTACTTCTCCTCCCCCTTTCACTCCCCCCATGCCCCATGTCCTACCCTGTCGCTGGGGGTTCCTCCCGTCCCCTTAGGTGTCTGTGGTTCCCCACGGGTACCTGGTAGGTGCCCTAGTTGTGAGGAGACATTAATTCCGCGTCCTCCTAGTACGCCATCTTGACTCTGCCCTGCATGTATATTTTTGAAGTATGGTTTCTTCCGGATATATGCCCAGGAATGAGATTGCTGGATCATGTGGTAGTTCTTTTTTTTTTTTTTAATTTTTATTTTATGTTGGAATATTGTTGATTAACAATGTTGTGTTAGTTTCAGGTGTACAGCAAAGTGATTCAGTTATACACATATATGTATCTATTCTTTTTCAAATTCTTTTCCCATTTAGGTTATTACAGGGTACTGAGCAGAGTCCTCTGTGCTATACAGTAAGTCTTTGTTGGTTATCTATTTTAAATATAGCTGTGTGTACATGTCAATCCCAAACTCCCAGTCTATCCCTCCCTCCCACCCTTCCCTCCTGGTAACCATAAATTCATTCTCTAAGTCTGTGAGTCTGTTTCTGTTTTGTAAATAAGTTCATTTGTATCATGTTTTTTTTAGATGCCACATATAAGTGATATCATATGATATTTGTCTTTGTGTGACTTACTTCACTTAGTATGATAATCTGCAGGCCCATCCATGTTGCTGCAAATGGCATTATTTCATTCTTTTTAATTGCTGAGTAATATTCCGTTGTATATATGTACCATATCTTCTTTATCCATTCATTTGTCAATGGACATTTAAGTTGCTTCCATGTCTTGGCTAGTATAAACAGTGCTGCAATGAACATTGGGATGCATGTATCCTTTTGAACCAAAACAGTAATAATTCTTGATATTTACCTTATGCTAGGTACATTTTAATGTACTCCTGAATACACGCTTTCATTTAATTCTTACGTTGAACCTATGTGATAGATATACCCATTTTACTGATGAATTGGTTGGGTCTGAAGAAGTTCAAAAACTTTGCCTCTGATCACCAAGCTAGTAGATGGCAGAGATGATGTTTGAACTGTGGTCAATCTGATTTCAGAGTCTTAGCTTAACAATTACAAAGATAAATATATTATTTTAAAGAAGAGTTGCCTGAAACTCAAAATCTATAGGATTAGTTTGAGTTTTCTTTGATTTGGTAATATATTTATTTTAGCTCAGTTTGTTGAGTTTCATTGTACCTGTCTAAAATGTTAATATTTGAAGAATCAAGAAAATTATACAAAGGAGATGCACGAGTTGAATGTGCAAGTGGAAAATCCTATTTATTTTTTATAGAGATCTTGGCAAACATTTTAAGGAAAAATAATCTGATAACCTCTGTGACAAACAAAGGCAAGGCATATCATTTAACTCACAGAGAGAAAGTGTCCATTCCTATACTTGGAGTTCTATGTTAGCATTTGAAATGTGTGCTTCAGTGGGGAGTAGAAGGCTCCTTTGTCTACCGCTTAGAGATAACGGATGGAGGGGTTAGAAAAGCACAGGTCATTTTGTGTCCATCTCTAAAATTTCCATTGTCATCCTCAGGGATGCCAAGTTTCCCTCTAGAAAGTGTATACCAGTTTTATCTTTCCAGTAGGATATAGGACAATTCCAAAAAAAATCACTCAAAATAAATCTGTACATATTAATCAGACTTTTACTATTTGTTTTAAACTTGTGATCAAATGTCTGTGGTTCAGAAAAGTAATCTAAAAACACTAAGATTAACAGAGATCACTGTTCCAAATATACAAGAGCACTCTGACACACATTTAGGGGTATACACGAGTATTGTTATGCTGCATGGCAATTAGGCATAAATGTGGAACAGTTTACGTAAATAACTCTAGTGCTTTATTTTCAACCATATCAAGATTTCTCAGCCTATGAAGTCTCAGCCTATGAAGTTGTCGGTATTGATGGCTTCTTTGCATATCACAGTACTTGTTAGTAATCTCTGACCTCCTAGAACTCTTGTGCATTTCAGAGAGTTTCCAAGAGTGCAAATTTCTTTTCCCTAACATTAAAGTTCTCTGTGGTCTACCACTGAACATTCCAACTCTACATCTGTTTCCTTCTCTAACTCCAGGCTCCTAGATCCGAAAATTTCTGAAATGAATATGCATTACCATCAGCATCACCTGAGGTATTTTACAAAAACACACATACCCATTTCTCTCTCCTGAACTACAGAATTAGAATCTCTATGCCTGAAGGAAGTACTTAAACCAGCTTTCAGATGTTTCTCATGCAGACTGGAGTTCCAAAATCAGCTGTGTTGTTTTGGAGGTCTTGAAAGTGCAGATGAATTATATCATGCGCCTGAGATGTTTGAATGTATGATCAAGATATTGTGGGAAGAGAGGATACCTAGACTGGTGAGGAAAATAGTGAGAAAAGTCTCGGTATTCAGCTTTCCCTAAGTCTTTCTGAAATTTTTAATGAAGAAACGTGAAGGATGTTTGCATATTATATGTGTAGTGGACATAAAGCACATGGCACAGAGTATTACCCATAGTAAGTGCTCATTAGTTGTTGCCTTATGATATTAATTCATTCTTTCAACTAATTTTTAAGTGCCTACAATGGTCAAGCCCTGTGTTAAGCACTGAGACTATAAAGATGAGCAAAAGCAGACATGACTTCCTCTCAAGCAGTATACAATGCATTGGTTAAGACAGACAATAATCAAATAAATGCAAAAATGAATATAAGATAACAACTGAGACACACACTAGAAAGGGAAGAGAGAGTGTTAAGGGAATATATCTAAGAGGGAATTTGACCTAAGCAGAAAACGGGAACAGAATATGTTCCCCAGAGAAATCCAAAGGAAGAGTGGAAGTGTTGGAGAATTGGAGTATTTTAGGCAGAGATCAGCATGTGTTTTACAACCCTGTGGTTATTATAAATGCCTATGTTCAATGATTTGCTTCATTAAGTCTTTAGACTTACACCCTTTTATAGACTAGAAAACTGAGGTTAATTAATGTGGGCAAAGTCACACATGATTTAGCAGGTGATGAGTTTACAATTAGAAATCCATTTGGTTCCATTTGAAGCTTACGATCTTTCTTTTTTATTTGAACATGAATGTTTTTCAAAGGGTAAATGACAGTAACATCTTCTCAGGCTTTGCTTACAGGAAAGTGTTAGAAATCAAGCATTAAGTGTATAAAGTTGGGAGTACAAGGGAAAGAAAAGAGGAATTTAAAGATACTTTCTTGCATCACAGTTTTGTTGTGGGTTGAGAACCAATGGGTATGCATCCCATTGTGGTAGAAATGGCAATGTGGAAGCATCTGGAGTTTCCATTCTCTTCCAAAAGAGTAATTCAAAGTCAACTCTGTATCTCTGGAGAAATTGTAGATGTTAGTGTCACCACCAAATTCTTGAAAGATGAAGACTGATGATTCTTATCACATCCCCAGTTAGATTAATGCAGAAGACAGGTATGTTCTGGAGGATGATGATGGATTATTATAAGCTTCATCAGGTAGTGAATCCAAGTATAGTTGCTTTTCTTGATGAGGTCTCCTTAGTTGAGAAAATCATTACAGCCCATTGAATCTGTTATGTAGCTATTATACTGGTAAATATTTCCCCACTTTGTCCAGTAAATTGAAACAAACAAAACAAAACAAACCAACAAAAAAGAAGCAGTTTGTTCTTACCTGGAAGGGAAAACACCACACCCTTACTGTTTTGCCTCAGGGTCTGATCAGTTGTCCAGTTTTGTGCTACAATTTTGTCTAAAGGAAATGTGGCTGTATCACTGTTCCACTGAAGGTCATGTTGGTTCACCACATTTATCACACCCTGGGCATATGAGGGGAAAGAGAAGTAGAAGAAACCCTGGAAGTCTCCGTAAGATATCTTTCTAAGTGCCAGAAGAGGAGGATAAAACTCTTGACAATATAGCATACTGTCACTTCTTTGAGTACCTGGGGAATATCAAGATTTCTTCTTCAAAGTGAAAAACAAGTAGTTATTTGTTGAGCCTGTTACCACTAAGAAAGAGGTACAATTCTTTGGAATTTTCTTTTGTGTGTGTGGGTATGCTTTAGAGGTAACGTATTTTACATCTGCATGTGTTCTATGACTGAAGTTTTCTAGAACAAGCAAAGAGCTCTCTAACTGGTCCAGGCAAGCAGTATGCCATTTTCCTTTAATGAACCAGCAGAAGTTGTGATGATAAAATTGTCTGTGGCAGATTGGGAAGTTTAGTGAAAACAAGTCAAACTCCAAGAGGAGAATCCATAACAGACAGGAAGCAAAATAATTCTCTTTAGGCAAGTAACTATACTCATATTAAGAAGTGGCTTCTATTTGTCACTAGTTTAGTAGAGACCTTAGGACCAGGGGATGAAGTGACCTGAGTTGTCCCTCATAAATTGATACTATCATACCTGCCTAGCCATTAAGTTGGGGGGTGCCCAGTAGCTTTCCATTATCAAATGGAATGTCAAATCAGCAGATCCTGAAGACACAAGAAAGTTGCCTGAATAGGTAGTTCAAGCTCTCAACATGCCTACTCCTCATTGCCGCCCCTTGTGAACCTATATTTGTGGTGACTTGGGGAGTTTGTTCTGACCTATTTATGGAGGAGAAGACTCAAGTCTGAATTGTGAATGGTGCCGCATGATATATAGTGCTCTTGAAGGACAGTGGGAAGGAAATTTCTGTAGCTGGGCTTAATTTCATAAATATCATATTGTCCTCTTTGGCAGAAGAAAAGGCTTGAGATAAGGAACTATATGACTCATTGGTAATGACTAAGATTGACTGGATGAACAGAAAAATTCAAGGATTGGTGACAAGACAGTCTAAGAGGAGGTAAATATTTGGGGGGGATTTCCTAGAATGGTCCAGAGTGAGAGAATATTTGAGTCTCATGTGAATTCTCATCAAAAATGCCCTGCTCCACAGGACAAGGTGACCATTCTATGGATAACAACAAATCTCTTCTCCAGCCACTCCAGTGCTTGTTTATTGAATTAGTTCATTTGACAAGTCAACAAATATTTTCCAAATTCCTATACATTCTGAGCACTGTTTCAGGAAAGGCGTATAGCAATAACAAAAGAAAAAAAGTCCTCACTCTTATGGAACCTTTAAATTATTCTAGTGGGAAAAGAAATATCAAATAAAAATATACATAATATTTTCAGGAGGTAATAAGTGCTAAGAAGAAAAAAATGAAAAAGTGTTGGTTGGTAGAGAGTAATGAGGTGAAATTTTAGATATTGTTTAGGGAATTCTGCACAAGTAAGGTGTAAATGTATTACAGCCAGCTTGGAATAGTTAGCAAAAACATGCTTGTTTTGTTCAAGAAACAGGAAGGTGGCCAGTTTGTCAGCAAGCAAGGGGAAAATTAGAGGAAGCAGAGGCCTGATCATGTAGGGTCTTGTAAACCATGATGAAAACTCTCAGTTTAATTCTGAGATGGGAAGACACTAGAGGTTTCAACTAGAAAAGTAATGTGATATAAGTTATATTTTAAAAGGATCATTAGAATGCCGTGTGGAAAATAGACTGTAGAGGGTAAGGGGGAAAGAAGGAAACAGGTTAGAAAATATCCAGTGGTTCAGGAAAAGGGATGACAGATTAGACTAGGATGATTGTGGGTAAGGTGGTAAGAAGTGCTTGGATTCTGAATATATTTTGAAGGTAGAACTGACAGAATTTGCCAATGGCTTTGATGTGGGTATGAAAGAAACAGAGGTGTCAAGGATGACTGCAGTGTTTCTGGTGTGAGCAACAGAAGGATAAAATTGGCATTTACTGAGATGAGGACTTTATGAGGCACATACTGTGGGATAGGAAGAAATCACTTTTAGATATATCATTTTTAAGATTCCTATTAAATAACTGGAGATATTGAGTAGGTAGTTAGTTGTATGGGTGTAGAATTCAGGGAGGTGGTCTGACTTGGTGATTTAAATATGGGAATTCCCAGCACATAGAGGAAATTTAAAGCTAAGAGTTGGATGACATCTCTAAAGGGAGTGTAGACAGGGAAATAATGTCTAAGGATAGAGCATAGAGCCCTGGGGCACCCCAGTGATTAGAGGTTGGGTGATGAGAAGGCTCTGGCAAAGAGGAGAAGTGAAGTAGGAAATGTGAGCCCAACAGCATGTATGTTCCTAACTAGAAATAGAAACGTGGCTACCTTGATTGTTTAGTGCCATCTGCAGTTAGAGGGTCTGACAGTGAGCCCCCTATTTGGTACTAACTCTACAGAGACCTGTCACCTGCTTGTAGCAGTTTGATTTTATTGAACTCCTTCCATCTTGGAGAAGGCATCAGTTTGCCCTCATTGGGGTAGATCATTCTGGGTTCAGATGGCTTTCCCTCCTGCATCATGCTCTTGCTGGAGCCACCCAAGGAATTCCTACATGAGGTTTACCTAGTATCCTACACGACATTGTTTCTTTCTAAGGAACTCATTTTAGAGTGAAAGAAGTAAGGAGGTGGGATGCCGCTCAGGAATTCACTGGTGTTATCATACACCTGGTCACCCAGAAGCAGCTGGTGTCCCATCCACAGTAGGACGCCCTACTGAAAGCTCATGCCAGGTAGGAGAACCTCCTTCCTTTAGCTCTGTAGCATACATCTGAATCAACAAGGACATACAGTGCTGTTTCCTCCACAACTGAAATTCATGGATCCAGGGTCAAAAGCACGGTTGCTTTCACTATTTTAACTGTCTCACAAAATCTTCACTTTCCTTCTTGAAGACTCTGGTTTCTGAACTTAGCTTGAAGTGGGGGAATGCTTCCAGAGGTACCGATTGTTTATTTAATTGGAAGTAGAGACTGTCAGCTGCCCATTTCATGCGTCGCTGATAACAAGGAGAAAAGAAAAAAGGGGGCTAAAATGTTTGGCTAGGGTGATTAATTCTGACCAGGAGGTGGAAAGAAGGTTGCTGCTATTCAGAGGGGGAATCAATCCTCTGAGGGTATGCCTATTATGACCAACACCAGTGGTAAAATGTACAGGATGACTAGAGCAACTCCATATAGGATCTGTCTGGAATAAACGTTTGGATTATCCCACTGGGTAAATCACGAAGTGAAAATAATTTTTCTCTTAGGTATATTTTGGTTAAAAATCCCAATTCTAAACCATTATGGATGGCCTAAATCTGTTAGAAACAACACACTTTCTATTACTTAAGAGATAAAGGAGAATATGAATTATTTTTAAAATTATAACTTCGGGAGCAATGATAGTTTCCAAAAAGAAAATCATTTGCTAATGGAGAATGAAACTTAGGGATTTCTGAAATGTCACTAAGAGCATACCACAAAGCAAGGGGAGAAATGAGAAAAAAATTGTTTATGATTTATTCTATGTTGGAGTTAATCACAGAAATGTCTGATTTGTTGAGTTGAAGCAGACTGATCGATATTTTCACCCTGATTCAGTTGCTTTTAGGCATGGAGACACAGTGTTCAATGAGATGTCAAAATCAAAGTATGCAATTTCTCTGTGCTTTAATTTTCCATAATTAAAATAAGGGCAAAGCCTTATCTTCCTTATTTGTCATACCCACAATTATGTGTATTAACCCAAATTTTGTAATTAAAAGAAAATTCCAGTTTTGCGACAAGGAATATCTAACTTGAAATTGGTCACCTACATTTTTTCTTTAAAAAAGTAAAGTATGAAACCAGAAGTCAACAAAAAGTAATTGTTCTGTTTTCAAATATCACATTAGACGTCTTTCCATAAGGCTTGCCTGCAACATTTTCAGTGCAGGAAATGCTGCATCTTTTCAGTTATGGTTGGAGGGATTAGAACAAGGATGAGAAGATAAATGTATTCCACTGTGGCACGGTAGTACCTTTGGTTTTCCCTTCTAATTTCACTGCCTCTTTAGAGAACTTCACTGTACTGACTAATTAGACAGATAAGTTAAAAATTGATAAGTTAGAAATTGATTAAATGATTTAGGAAGAATACAAAAGATGCTTTGGAATATTTTATTTTCTTACTAAAAGACTTAGGGAGATTGGATGTGAGGGTGCAAGGGAGGTAGGGATGAGATGAAGTGACAGAATTTGGGGAAGGAAAATCTGTAGAGTACTTCCTATTAATAAGTTTTGCTAGCCTTCTCTTACAAATGTTCTCATTTAATCTCATGAGTACTCTGCAAGAGAAGTGTTACTATTCTCGATATAAGTTAGGAAGTGGAGACTAACAAAGGTGAAATAATTTGCCCAACTTACACAGTAAGCAGTAATGATAGAAGTTGAACTTAACTCTTCTGGCTCGAATAATCAAAGGTAAAGAAGGATGATGAAAGAGATCATGAGTTTTAAGCACATTACTTATAGAGCTGATCTTATAGAGCTGATAAATGGTCCTGGTATTCATGGTACGTTAACTAGGTGGAAGGTGAGCAACCAACTCATGGAAAGATCCTGCCAAGTAAGGAACTGCAAAATGCTGAATGATTAATTCTCCAAACAAGATAAATGTAGTTTACTGATTTCGTGTGTGTGTGTGTGTGTGTGTGTGTGTGTGTGTGTGTGAATGCAGTGTGTTAGAAGGACTGAATGTTAAAATAGCATGTTCATTTGACACATAGATTCTCAACAATAGGGCTTTTGGAAACTAAGTCCTCAGCTTTGGAGTTGAAAGAAAGAAATTACTTGTCAAGTATAGTTCTGCAAATATACATTTTCTATAGAAAAATGGACATTCAAAAGTATAGCTTTATTTCACCATGCTGGTGTAAAAGGATAGGAAAATGTAATGAACTTAAGGTCCCTTAGAAATTTCTATTTATACAGTTGTATGCATTGAAACGTATCTAAGCAGTCTGTACAAAGAAACCCATTTAATTGTCCTAAACCCTCTTTTTACCTAGTCTATTTGATCAAAGAACCCATTTAACATGGAGCATACATAAGCATTTCGAGGAAAACCAAGTCACGGGAGCACAATTTGAGGAATTATCCTACTCTAGGATAATGGCTTTTTTCAGATTCTTTAAGAACTTCCTATGAGTTACACTGAGTTCATATAGGAAACTAGATACTTACTCTAATAACTGGAAGGGAGTCAGACAGGGTCTCTCCTGATATGCACAACATAGTTTAGGTATAATAGTCAATCTTGAAGTTTCTTTTTTTCTCTCTATTATTCCCTCCTTGTGCCTAACTTCTGCCTATTTTGTTGCAGTTGGTGATCAATACATCAAAGGAAAAAAATAGTTTTCAGTGTACATGTCTACATGAAACGGTAAATTTTGTGAATCTTATGTTTGGTATCAGATTTCTCTGACCTCTTTCTATAATCTGTGAGCCTGGATTCTGGACAGTGTGGAAGACACGAGGGAGCAGTGGAGAATTCATGTGTAATAGGGTAATTAGGCAACTGAATTTCCCGTGAACGCAGGGAGAGCTTCTTCTTGGGATGCTGAAGGGTACACATGAGGCTTCAGGCCATGGTACCAAATGGCTAAACAGCATGGGGGAGGTCTGAAGAGTATATAGTGAAACAGATACCAGCAAGCTATTTCTTGGGCAAAATACACAGCCAAATGTTTTCAGAGCACATTGGTAGAAATTAACAGTTGACAAAGACTGTATTTGAACTTTCCAGACCAAGAACCTGACAGTTTTTGAAACGTGTATTAACTTTTAAAAAATTTTTTAATAAAAAAGATTTTCTAGTTTAGATGTTATGAGTGACAATGATAAGTCAGAAGCAATGGAGAACTTGAATTCTTTCATTTGTTCCACAAATATTTATTAAGCATTAATTATGTTGCTGGCATGGTGCTGGGTGTTGGCTTAATCTTTGCCCTCAAGGAATTTACAGGGTACAACAGACAGAATGGAATAGCCCATATAGGTCAGGGACATTTCCTTTTGCCATACATTGCTGAAGGAACTGGAAATTAAAATTAGACAGACACTGTATATTAATTATAGATTGTTGTGTGCATTATTTCATACTCAGATTAACAGGTAAATGAAGTTCTCACATGCAGTAGTTTAGGATGGCTGAGATTGAGTGCAGACTTTGTAGCCAGAATGTCCAAGTTCACATCTTAGATCTATGACTTAATAGCTGTGTGGCTCAAGTTTGCTTGCACAATGAATTATTGAGTAATGTTTTCAGCCTAATATTTGGTTATATTCAACCATGTATGGTGTCCCTCTTTCTATGCAAGACTGTCAGTTGCAATCAGGCCCTGTGTCTGGGTATAGTGTAAAAATGTGTGAGAACCAGAATACCTTCTCTCCCTCACTCTGCCAAATACTGTCACTATTATTTCAGTTCAGTTAAAAAGCCATTGATTGAACACATGTTATGGGACTATATTAGGTGACTATTAAAATAAACTTCTTGTGTTAAGGAAACCATTCTCAGGAAGCCTGGGATGAGGTACATTTTTTTGGACTCAGAAGAATAATGTGTGAAGTGGTTGGCAGTTCCCTTTTCCATGGCACTGTTAGTCATTGGGTGTGGCTATACTCTAGAAGCCTGGGGTTGAGGACTGAAGAGTGGAGAGAGCTGGACAGTGGCACCTAGAGTCAGTTGTGGAACCTTGGCAGCCAACAAGGAGCTTGGGGTTGAGCATCTGACTTAGGTTTGGCAGGAAGTGTGCAAGATAAACTTTGCTGATGACCAAGTTTAGGTCTTATTGAAGGGAGAGGAAAATAACTTGTAGTATGTGTTTTATAAACCTGTTACTTTAATCACCTTTTATGCTTTGGTTATAGGTTTTAGGATAAGAGGCTTGAGGATGTCAGAAACACATCATAATTCAATGATTTTTGTTCCTGCCATTTTCCACCCCATTTGGAAGTCATAATAGCCCATTTCTAGAAGCTGCTAATTCTTAAAAGAAAAAAAAGTTTAAATTGCCGTTGATTACACTGACCTAGGAATCTCCTAATATCTAATTCTTGCATGAAAATGTAGCTAGCAAGATGACTCCTGCTGGCTTATAATATGCTTATTTAAAAAACCCACTTATCAGGCACAGAGCCTTGATGTGGATATTTGAACATGATTAAAATGAATTTGTAAGCCAAGTCAGTCTGTCAGATGTTTTCAGTTTAAATGTTCTGATGGGTGATGAGACTCAGCATGAGGGCATCCAAAATTGTCTTGTGAAATTTTAAAAAGTCAGCGAAAGAGGCTAGAAAAATTTTGACATTTAGTTCATAATCATTGCTTATTTGGAATTTAAAATTTTAGGTCAAGAAAGGTTTTGATTTTCTAAATTTGGATTTTACTACTTAAAAATCAAATATCATTCCATTGGCTTTTTTTTTTTTAAATGACAGAGGTTATGTATTTTACCACAGATCACCTATGGAATGTTGGAGAGGTCAATTCAGTAATAATATAAGCATTTTTACCTCAGTTTCTGGGATGAACAACACTACAGATTTCTCCTAAATAAATACAGGTAGCTTGAGGCCATTCTAATATCAGGCTATTTTAAAATGTGCATTTTTTTCTAACGAATGTTTCAGTTTTCTTGGACCACAATGCTCTGGTGCATGACCTTCTACTTGACAGCAATGTTCCACTGTAGCTCCTGCACAGGGTCATTACACAGGCTTATTGCTAAAGCCGGAATGGCCTATAGCTATTTGGAGGTGCACAGCCAGCTGATTGCTAACCCAACCCTGCCTCAGTTCAAGGCTTAAAGGAGCTCTGTGTTGCTGCCTTCCTAATTCCTGCAGTCCCACTGTACTGTCACCAAGGCTGTGGCATCCTTAATGCTATCAAGTAGGCATATAAGAGAAGTAAATAATTTGTAGGAGATGGCAAGGATGATCACGATGTAGGCTCTTTGCAAATTAGGCAGTACCTAATATGCAACACAGACTTAGAAATCAGGTTTGGAGATAGGTTCTTAATGATTCTTTCACTTTGTCTGGATCTTTCCCTAGCATTCTGAGTTTAACCTTATTAACTTTAAGCCAATGCCCAACTGCTCAATAATAATTTCTCCTTCCTTGTTTATAGTCTTTCTGAAACATCTATAACCTCTTCCCCTTTACATTTTTGTTTTGCCTCTCAAAATACATTGAAGTATCACTCAATAAGATTTTTCATGGGGCTGTCACTACGTGCAGGGCTAGGTATTGAATGAAATGTAGAATTAACTTAAGTATCGTCTAGTTGGAGATATTAGATTTACATGGGTGAAATGTTTAAATAACAAGGCAGTATCAACCACTGTGAAGGGTCTGAGACTTTACCATACTTATAAGCTTACAAGTTGCCCTGTCACAGTTAGTTTCATGAATACTGGCAGAAGACCTGAGACTCTTAGGTCAGAGAACAAGGACTTCATTACTTACAGAAGGGAAAGCTACATGAGCATTAGCATATTTGAGTCAGTTTCCCTTGCCTCAAAGTCCCAAGGAAGTGATATAAATGGGCCAGATGAATGCCTGCACACTCACTGGGTTTTGATATAAGAAAGTAACCCTACGTTTAGGGAACCTGAATTTTTTTTTTTATATAACAGGCTGTAAGCATGCTTGCTGTTTGCTTCAGAGAGAGACACTATCTCTATTTTCCAGAGTTGTTCACTGTGCAATCATCTTTGAAAGGACAGTCCAGAACAAAGAACAGTCAGTGTCTCTGCTTATAAGATATGCAAAAATGCAAAAGATCTATGGAGAGTTGCTTCCCAACAGGCAACAGCTCTCAAGATGAGTCACCTAAGCAGTACTTGCTAGAGAAATTCAGAGAAGGGGGCAATGAGTTTGATCTTCAATACCAAACTCACATTACTTTAGTTCAGAAAGGTTTTAGAGAGAAAGTTAACATCTAGAAATCTTTGAAAGGTGGGTAATATTCGGAAGGATAAAGAAAAGGGCAGTTGTACTTCTTTTGAGGAACACAGTATGAGTATGAGGCTGATAGGTTACGAGGATGCATTGATTCAGCCCTATTGCTTGTTAATCATCTGCAGCCATTCTGATTGGTTAGTGTCCGTTCTGTACTTATTATTTAGAATTTTAAATAGTAACAGCCGTAGTAGTTGTATGGTGTGGGTGTAGTATGGTCTCACTGTTGCAGCTGGTTATCCTTCAATTAATGTCGCCAGATAAAGTCCTCTATTTTTATTTGCTATATCTGGTAACCTTATCTCCAGTACAGTAAGGCTAGGTCTCTATGGTGCAGGAGCTCAAATCCAAACTGTCATTTACTTCTGTAGGTAAAGGGAAGCCATTAAAGGTACTTGGGCAAGGCATTATATAAATAGAATTGTGTTTTAGCAGAATAAAAATGATATCGTGTGCTGGGATAGATGATGAATCAGATCTTCCTGATTACCTAGAGAATTCCTGTATCTCTGCTTTGGAGTGCGGGTGGAAAAAATGTATCCTAAGTTTAGGAGATGAGTGATTTAAGGTTGGGTTTCATGGAGACAGAGAATAGGTTCCATGGATGTGGTGTAAATATCACGTAGGGGAGCTATGCCCCAAAGCATGGTTGTGACATGCATGACCTGTAATTGTTCTATGAGTGTCGATGTGGAATGTGTCACTAGTGATGCAACTGAGTGGTAGAGGACAGAGATGGCTGATGCCCTTTTATTCTCTAGTCTGCTCTGAATTGAAAGAGTTAGAGGCAGGGAAACTTACCAGAGTGGCCAGTAAGGTATATGATTTCTATGCATTGTTTAATTTCTGTTAGGATGTGAGCCAAAAAATAAAATGGGGAAAAAAGGAGTTTTCACACATTAGGATGTAGATTTGGATAAACTTTCATTTATAGAAAGGCCGTGGGTTTTGGTGCCAGGCGTATTGATGAGGGGAACTAGGATGAGTAAAACAATGGTGGGGAACTGGGCAGGGGGAATGCATTCATAGCAGAGGGTAGCAGCTGAGGAAGGGAGTGATGAGAAATCAGGATGTCTTACCAGGATGAGGTAATGTACACAGTAGTATAACAAGAATACTGAAGGGATAGAGAAGCAAAAGCAAGTACACAGGGGTAGCTTTAATATCCTAAATATTAGAATGATGGGGCTTTATTAAAATAATTTTGTCTTCTCTGGGTTTCAGTGGGGGCCATTCAGATGGAATTTAGGTCTTTTGTTGTCTCCATTTGGAGAGAGCTTATGATCCTTCATGGTAAGTAGAAGATAAAACAAATAATAAGGCAGTTTTAATTTTTTCTGAAAAGTGAACAAAATAAATCTGTTGACATGAGATTTGGTTTATTTTTCATTTGACATAGAGAACAGGTGCTGTAAAATATACTAACAGGTAATATTGGGGAGAATTTAGTATAACTGCTAAAATTTATAAGCAAAGGAAGAAAAAGGCATACATATGAAAAAGATGTTGTCATAGAAGTTTTGGTTGAAGCATGGAGAAAATTAGTGCCATATTTCACAGTGAGCTACAAAACCAAGATGCAAAAACTTCAGAGGAGGTATTTATTCTAACTTTAAAGCAAGATTGAATTTTGACCATTATATAAGAATAAATAATTACTCTACTGCAACTGTATTGGGAGACTTGACCATAGAGCTTTTTATTTAAGAGGCACCAGAAAATGTCAGCGGGCCTTCCAGGAAAGATCTGGCCCATAGTGTGTACTTTAAGAGATAGTAAGAAACAGAAATAACTTTCCTTTTGTTATATATTGTAAATCATGATTGTTGAATGTAATGATTACACAGTTAATCTGGCAATCTGAAAGGTAGAATCTATGAAAGAGAATTAATAGGGTTCCGGAAGTTTGGTGGACAAAACATATGGTATAAGAGTAACATTTGTACAGTCAAGCATGTCTAAAAAGTCTGATTTAAGCAGGCAAAAAGGAAAGCAGGTTTTCTCAAGCACCCTAATATTTTCCAAACTTATCAATGGGTGAAGCTTAATTTTTATAAAGAAAAAAATAAATAAAACTGGTTATCTTTATCTTGTATGTCATATTAGAATTTAGGGTTCAAAATAGCTGGACTGAGCTCAAGAATATGTTAATCAAAATGAAAAATATAAAAAATATCATTGGCCAACATTTACCCCAGGCATATAAGGTATAAAAATAAGGAAAAAACTTTTTTTTCTCTATGTATAATATACATCAAGGACTTCACCAAATATAGGACATGGAGAACCTTTAAAATAATTCATCTAACAGACTAGAAAGTGTATTCCAGTTATTTATTTTCTTCTTAAAAAGATTATGTGTTTTCAACTTTTCTAAAATGAAAATGTATTCTTTAAAAATAAATATTAAAACATTCTAAGTTTCTTCTCCAACATGAAGAATCAGATGTTTTGTGGGGAATTGGAAATATTGACTGATAAGGTAGCTGTGAATTACTGAGACAGTGACTAGTCCCAAAGAGCAAGTACTCTCTTTGCAGGGTCAGTGCTTTCTGTCCGAAGTACCTTGTCTGGCTTATAATGAAAGGAAGGGCAGGAAAATTTCTCTGGGATGGATCGTCTTTTCTCCTGCGTGTCTTGACAGACTGTGACAAATAAGACTGTTTTAGCCACAGGAAATGAAGGAAAAGGCCAGAAAGAGGGACAGCAAGCTGGGAAAGTCAGAAAACTAGGCTAAGTCACAGTGGTTTGCCCAAACACATTGCAAGCAAGCCACCCACCAAGTAGCACTGCATGGCTGTAGTGAAATCTGTACAGTAGAACACCAGCATCATGCCCGGAACAGAGAGGCTTTTTCAGTTGGAGTCCAAACGCAGAGCATCTGTCACAAAGTCACTTATAATTAATTCTGCCTTTAAATTAGCAGCTGTCTTAGAACATTTTGCTGGTGGGTGGGTTGGGGATGAAGACACATTTAGAGTGTAATGGATTGAACTTGTCAGTTTTAGGGTCACCACAGTATCCAAGATCGTGCTTGTCTGAGGGCTGCTCATGTTTATAGAAGTGGTCATGACCTGTTTTTGACATCTTTGATATTTTCTTGGCAAAGACTAGAGAGGCAGCTATTTCAGTGAAGAATTTAGCCCATCAAATTCTTCTAATTCCTCTTTCTTTTTCTCCTACTTGTATTCACATAATTTGAAGGAAACCTGATTCCATTTACAAGAATCATTGTCTTGCTATTCTGCCAATCCCTGAGGTGATGGATACTTATTCTTTTCCCCACAGCACCGTTTGACTTACTATAGAGGGGGATAGCAAGACTACTTAATTCAGGTGTCCTCAGTTGCAGAGTAGAAGACTCTGGTGGTCATGGTGAGAGCAGGCCACCACTTTTACAAGTCTTCAGAGTGGACAGATGTTGCTAACCCTCCTCATGGCCTTTTGCTTCTGACTGTCTCCCTCCTTATTTGATTCCTCATATTTGTGTTCAGATATAAGTTGCTGGATTAGCACTTGATGACTTGAGTTTCATACTTGGGTATATCCCATTTTATTTGTTTTTTAGGACACTATTTGAAGCTTGAGCACAAGTAGTACCTAATCTATCCACTAACCATAAATAAAGAGCTGTTTTGTGGGTTTTCCAGAAGATAATAATCATAGGAGCTAGCATATATTAAGCTCTTATTATGTGTTAGCACTTAGCTAAATACAAGTGTGGCTGGCAGCCTCAAAGATAACCCCCAATGATCCTGTCTCCTGGAATTCATGTATTGCATAATCCCTTCTTTCAAGTGCGGGCTGGATTTAGTGACCATGACATGATATATGTTTGTTGTTTTTAGCCACTAAGTTTTGGGGTAATTTGTTACACAGCAATCAATAACTAATACAACTTTAGATATATTATTTCATCTTTCTAACAATCTAGTGATGTAGGTATTATTATTGCTATTACGAAGAAACATTTTGAGAGGTTAACTACCTTGTCCAAAGTAATACAACCCAGGTGAAATAGGGACTTAAACGTAGATCTGCCTGACTCCAAAGCTGGTTCATAGAACTGTTCAGCTATTCTGTCTCGGGTAACAGAAGTTTTAAACATTAATGCATAAATAAAACTTAGGTTTTCCTCATTCATCAGAATGTTGATGCCATTGAAAACCTCTCTGCCTTGCAGAAATATAGGTGGACATTGTTCTGAACCTTGATTCTGGTTGTAGCTGGGAAGGGACGACTGTTCATGTGGGGTCCATGGCATTATTTCACCCCCAGGCCCTCTGGTTCCCTCTCTGCCTCCATTACTGGCAGCCCTCTAGGAAACGTGGCTGTTTTCTCTCCCCACTCCTGTCCTGCTTTGCTCTTGGCAATCAGCCTCACTTTGCTACTGACGAACTGTAGCTCTCAAGAATTCTGGAGAAAACACATTTTCCCTCCAGTGGAGTTATAAATATAACCAAACTCACCTTAATGATGATGTTAGATTAAAATGTTCCCTAGAGGTATTGCTATGCTTTGAGTCATATTTTCCCCACATCAAGGACATCAGATTGTTGCTTTTATGATAGTTTTTCTGCTTTGATGTATTTTTTTATTCTCCTTTATCTTAAAACACTTTCTTTACAGCCTGGGATGAATTGTATGATTTGTATGCAAAGGAAAAGTAGATAGACTCTGGGCTGAGGGTTGTTTTCTATTGCATGTGCTTGTGGACATTTTATTTTCCAGTAGAGGGTACAGGTTCACAGCTTTGTTTTGAATGACCAGGACAGCCAAAAGTTCATTTTCACCTAAGTGGGTTATTACTCCATTTTTCATTTCATTTCACATTACTTGCAAATATGACCACATTCTCATTTTATTCCTGGATAACTGCAACAGCTCCTAACTATTCTTTCTGCTAGCATTGCATTCCTCTCCGGTCCAGCTGTTCTATGGCTATCCAAAGAGCTTTTCCAAAACCCCACTTACATCATAGTGTAAACTGATGATGGCCTCCAGCATATCTTTATGAAATAGCCTGAGAACTCTTCCTGGGGTTAAATGTAGATTGTGTAAATAAACTGAAATAGAATGTTTAGAGTGAGGACTTGACGAATTAAAGTCGGGCTTTGTCTATTAGAAATTACCAAATAGGTTTATGATGACTGTACCACTAATTCTGATGTATATTAAATTACATTCAAGTATGAAAATGAGCAGGAAAAACTGATTTCTAGTTGAATGATAACCTCTAATATAATGAAAGTCATTTAAATGTCAATATAAATGTTTTTAATTAATACATTATGTTGCTTGAGTTATGTGAGTAGTAACGAAAGTAACACTGGTGATAGTGATAGTAGGTAACTTGATGGAATACCTACAGTGGGACACCGTGACAAGAACCTTATATGGATTGTCTCTTTTTGATCCCCAAAAAACCCTATGATGTAGGTACTAATACCATCCTACAATTTATAGCTTATTTTAATTTCACAAATTAGCTCACTGCTTTTTTTTCAAATTCTAAATAACTATCAGTCCTATTTTTATCAGTCAATAAAAATTTCATGTTTCTTGCTTGTCTCTTACAGGCATGTGCAATACAGTGGTTTAGGGAAATGAAATATCTTCTATCATGAAATATTATACTCCTCTAAATCAAGATTTATTATAGCTGTTTGAAGCTTCCACCTGGGGGAATTTTCTGTCATACAAGTCAAAGAACTTCTATTTGTTCTGCCTAGTTTAGCTGTTCTCTCTACTTTGCTGGATAAAATAAAAAGATGTGACAAAAGGAGACATTAATATCCACAAATCCATCTCTACAAAAGTGAAAATCGGTAGCTTTTATGATTCCTTGGCAAAGGGCTCCTTTTAGAAGGGAGTAGCAATTATAAATAATACTAATAGCTGTGGCTCTAGTAATAGTAGTCCATTTGTCTTAGAACCTTTTTTATAACTTTTATTTTTCCAAGTGAACCAAGATAGAATGACGTTCATAGTGTCTCTATTATAGTTGTAGTGTAAAGATGGGTCAGGAAGAAAAAAATGACACTAATTTTTCTTGCCTATTAAAATATACTGTAAAGAGTCATCAAGCATGAGTCATTATAATGTTCTTAAAGTTCCCAAATCTCTACTATTTCTGAACTTGTTTGATTTAGAACAATCACTTTGAGAGGTAACTTTAGATAAAAACAACAGCAAGATAAATAGACCCCAATCTGTTATAAACAATTACTTTTGGGTATGTGGTCAAATAAAAACCAATCCTCCCAAATATATCCTCCCCCCAAACAAGTCCCACTTGTAGAATCATGTGGTTGAAATAATTCAGAGAAAACTCAAAATTAGTCTTGGTTAAACATATAAAATATATTAAAGAAATCAACATATTCAGCACCAGTCACAACACAATTAGTTCTCTCGATTTCTTTCTTTCTTTCTTTCTTTCTTTCTTTCTTTCTTTCTTTCTTCTTCCTTCCTTCCTTCCTTCCTTCCTCCCTCCCTCCCTCCCTCCCTCCCTCCCTCCCTCTCTCTCTCTCTCTCTTTCTTTCTTTCTTTCTTTCTTTCTTTCTTTCTTTCTTTCTTTCTTTCTTTTCTCTCTTTCTTTCTCTCTTTCTTTCTCTTTCTTTCTTTCTTTTTTGGCCGTGCCTTGTAGCATGTGAGATCTTAGTTCCCAGACTAGGGATCGAACCCACACCCCCTACATTGGAAGCACAGGGGAGTCTTAACCACTGGACCACCAGGGAAGTCCAAGTTCTCTCGATATCTATATTTAGGTGCACAATATAAAAGTAATATGAAATAAGAATGTCAAATCAAAGGATGCATTTCAATGAATGAAAAAATAGTAAAACAACGACTAATTTAGGTACTTTGTATCTTCCAAGGATAAATGCCTTTAGTAGTCTCTTTGCTTGTGCATGCATATGTTCATTTGCCCAATTACTCGTGATTACTCTTGAATAATCACTTGGTGTTATGTTATTTCGACTAAAATCAGGCAGTGATTCAAGGTAGTAGGAAAATAATTCTAATAAATAATAAACAATTTTTGAGTGATTTTGACTGTTCATATTGCTGTAGTGCACTCGATTAATTTACTAAAGTTAGCAAATCAAAAGGCTCACACCCCACCAGCCTTTACACAGTCTTGAGAGGCTTATGTGTTCTGTTAATAGTGTGTATTGTCAACTCAGAATCAATGGAATTAAGAAACATATTTTTCCAACTTAGCCTACTCTTGCAATATCCATATTATCTATATGTTTATCTGTACTTAAGTCCCTCTCCTAAACTTCCAGGCTTGGTACCTTAGTTTCAATTTGGATTAACCCTTCATCCTTATTCCCCACCTAGAGCCACAGTTTTGTCAGTGCTTGCTTTATCATGTGCCTCACATCCCCTTTTCCTCATTTTTTTAAAAATAAGTTTATTTATTTATTTATTTATTTTTGACTGTGTTGGGTCTTCGTTTGTGTGCAAGGGCTTTCTGTAGTTGCGGCGAGTGGGGGCCACTCTTCATGGCGGTGTGCGGGCCTCTCACTATTGCGGCCTCTCTTGTTGCGGAGCACAGGCTCCAGACACGCAGGCTCAGTAGTTGTGCCTCACGGGCCCAGTTGCTCTGCGGCATGTGGGATCTTCCCAGACCAGGGCTCGAACCCGTGTCCCCTGCATTGGCAGGCGGATTCTCAACCACTGCACCAACAGGGAAGCCCCCCTTTTCCTCATTTTAATCTCATTAGTTCAGAATCTTATCAAACCACGTTATCATCATTTTGCATAAAATTGTTTAATATAACCCTGTAACAAATAGGATAATATCCAAAATCTTTAGGCTGGCATTCAAGATATTTATAAACTAAAGCAAAAAATGTTCTGTCTGACTTCCCTTTCATTTCTTTCACATTCTACTCCAACTAACTTTATCTTTTAGCTGTCTTGGAAAATGCAATTCTCTGTCCTGCCTCTGTATTTTCACTTTTGATATTCTCTTTGTCCTTTCTAAGACCTCATAACCTCCTCAGATCATTCCAGTTTATAATAATCATTCCTGAGTTTGAAGTCAGAGAATCTGTTATTCTCAACTTCACTGTTACACTGTGCTCTTCTTCAGGACAGGACCATACATGTATTTCTTTATGTCTCTCCTTTGAGCATATTTTAGGAGCCTTTAAATATCATCAAATTTTTAAAAAGTGTTCAGTTGAAGCTACTTAGGAGAATTCAATACACTGAATGTTATTATTTCGAAAGACATGCTGTGACACCGTTTCTACCTTTTTCAGACCCCAGTCCCCTACCAACACAGAGGTATATCACGTAGGCTCTCTTATATGTGGATTATGGCACTCAGAGTTGTGAGGATTTTTGCTAATGAAACATCTCAACAGAGCCCTTGATTCTATAGGCAAGTTATTTCTTCTATGTCCACCACAGAATTAATAGCAAGGATAGTACTATTTTGGTTGAATATGTATGTGGAACAGATTTATCTACAATTAACAAAAGTTCAGAGGCTAAAAAAGAACAAGATTTTAGGGAAAATTAGTCTAAATTAATGAACTTTTTTTGGTATTTATTTTGAACCTATAAATAGTGGCATTACATTTTTTTCTTGGACCTTTATGTACGGTTTGAAATACTCTGGATAATCTGATACCTACTAATAAAAAAACAGTCTTTCCAAATGTCTCCATAAATTATCAGAATGTCCCCAAATTTTTCAATATTTTAGAACTCAAAAATGTATCTCCTAAACAACCTCTTGAACAGAGAAAATAATTTGACCACCTGTACATATGTACAGAAAATACAGTCATTGTTCATACTGGCTCAGGGGTTCCAAATGGACCAGATAGGTAGATAATTCAAATAGAAAGTTTAAAAATAGCTTATGTTTAAAATAGGTCTAAATTCAACTAGACCTAAGAATCTAGACCTAGAAGACAGAAGAAACAGAGTATTGCTTTTGGTTCAGAAATTGTATTGGGTAAGAATGTCTCATTCCAGTAAGTTTAAGTCTGCATTAGTTATTGAATTTGACAATTTGAAACAGTAAGTCATAATATAACTTAGCAGAAATACTATAATTTTCTGAAATAAAAAATAGAGGGGATGTAATATATAGATTAAAACAAAGAGTTTCTGTTGATCCATAGGCTGTAGATTTATTCTGGAATCTTTCCTCTGAATAGTTAATGGGGTGAAGGTGGGAGGGAAGGGGTGTGACCCACGGGGTAATGGGAAAATTGTTCTTGGAAGACAAACTGATCTATGTTCCAGACCTAGCTCTACCACATAATAGATAAATAGCCTTGGGAAAACTACCTAACTTCTTAGTATATATCCTCACTTATAAAGTGAGTATTCTAATATCTCCTTCTCAGAGTGATAATGAGGATTCAACGAAATAAAATATGCAAATTACATAGCACTGTGCCAGACACCTAGGCACTTCTATTACATTAGCTCCTTGCCCTTCCCTTAGTAATAAAAATAATCTAGTTATCAAATAATATTGTGGGAAAAAGGATTTTATTGTTTTTAAGGACTAGGTATTTAGATTACTGTTAAGAGAATAATGATATAATATATAAATGTATGAGCATTTGCTCCCCCATATGCCTATCCAATAAAAATATAATGTGAGCCACACATATAATTAAAATTTTTCTAGTAGCTGTATTTAAAAAAGTAAAAAGGAACAAAGGAAATTAATTTTAATATATTTTATTTAACCTTATATTTCCAAAATATAATTTCAACATGTAATTAATGAACATTACTAAGGAGACATTCTACATCCTTTTTTGTAATAAGTCTATGAAATCCAGTTGTTTTTCACACTTACAGCATATCTCAGTTCAGAATAACCACACTTCAGGTGCTCAATAGCCCCTGTGACTAGTGGTTGCTCTATTGGACTATGCAGACCTATGTACTTTTTGTTGAAGAAAAAGGGAAGAGGACATAACTCTGTAAACTGAGGACTTATTCCAAAAGAGGTTGTTTTAAAGTGATAAGAGACTGTTCATACTGGTAGAAGCTGGTAGTGTTAACTGAACAGGGTATCCATCAGGACTTTTACTTTCAAGTGACAGAACCACCTCTGGTTAATGTAAGCAGAAAATCAGATTTATTAAGGCTATTAGTTGGTTAACAATTGCTGGGACTGCTAGAAAACTAGACTTGGAGAATACCTAGTCAGAGACAAAGTCCAAATCATTCTGCAGAACTGGTACATCAAGACAGCACTGCTGAGAATGAGTATCTCTACTGGAACTGCCTCCATGATCAGTGCTGGACAATAGAGATAATGCTAGAACTCTTTCCATTGCTGCCACCTTTGGAAAATGGATGCAACTGCTGATTTTATTGCCAATATTGAGAGAATGGATTTTGCACACTCCCTGCTTCTTTGCATCCCAGACTCTAAGCCAAGGTCTAGTGTGTGTGCATCTTATTGGTAGAACCTGGGTCATGTGAAAGCTGGGGAAAAAATTATTCAGTTCTCAGAGTGAGCAGTAGTCACTGCCTCTCATCAAGGTTCATGGAGTAGGGGATTCCCCACGAATAGAGTTGGGTGCCGGTAGGGCGATAGTTATAGTCCAAAGAAAGACAACATCCACCTAACAAGCTTGGGTTTTCTAGCTATCGAGTGGGATAGGATGAGGGCTCCTGAAGAAGATTAAATTTTTTTAATGAATATTAAAATATTACATATATGTGACACCTTTTCTTTCCAATATAATTGTAATACCCATGAAAGTTGTGACTTTGTTTCATGCCAAAAATATAACATGAGGGGATTTTTAAAAGCTGTGAAAATGTGTTTACTTGACCTTCATTTTTTTTTATGGAAAGATGAAGTTCTAACATAGCATTTAGAAACCAGAGTAAATACATAGGAGTGAATGTTCTTATTTTGATATTGAAAGTAATTTAAATACTGAAGACAGAATGTATAGGAACCTGAGTAGGCTAATAAATAACACCCTTATTCTCTGCCTGAGTGTAGAACTGTTGGAGATATAGTTACAGGCAGATGAAGATGAAAATGTCATTACTTTTATTGCTAGTGTGAAGAATGTGGCTTAAGTAAAAACAAATTAGGTTTCTGATGCCTCCCAGATGGAGACCTACCCGGTGTCACTGCCTCACACTCACTGGTTTGGGTGGCTAGAGAAGAAAAGAGACTAAATCCTCAATATTTCAGAGACATAATAGGAGACTCCATCTGATTTGGAAACGTGATCTACTAATTTCTTCCCACAGAATACTGGGTGAGCAGTGGCCATGAGCAGTGAGGAAGTGGTAGTGCAAAGACCTAGGAGTCTTACTCTACCTAAAATCTCTCTCTATAGGGAATCATGAAGAGTGAGGGACAAATATTCCCCATTACATTTCTAACTTTTTGTTCCTCTAAACCATTTGGCTTGGCAATTAGCCTGTGGTTTCCCAGGTATGTGACTATGGGTCCCGGAGGAGATCAACTCTTATACAGATGTGCTCTGACCTCCATGAAGGCAGTCTCTTAATTCCAACAGGGCTCTGCTGTGCAGCTTTCTGGAACCACTGGTGAGCAGTGTAGACTTTGGTCCAGAAGGCTCTAAAAATGAGTGAGAATGGTACGTTATTTAAATTAATTCCAGGACTTTGCCCTACCCAGTGCTTAGAGGTCACCTTATTCTATTTCTCCTCTTACATAATATCTAGACACATGGCCTACTGGAGCTCACCAGAGCGTATGCAATGAGATTGTACAACAACATAAAGATACTCCAATAACAAAATGCCGCCAATATAGAGGGGCCCCAGATTTGAATATCTGTGCTATGCTATCATCAAATTGCCAGGAGAAAATTAAAGTTCAAAGATTGAAAACACAAAGAAATTAAATTCCAGAATTCTCAAGTTAAATTCCGAAACAATTAAAGTCCCAAATCAAATTCTCTTGTCCTTGTGAGTTATAAATCCAATGAATTAAAGTACAATTTTTTTCCTCTACCTCTTCTTATATAATAGGAATTTTTAAAAACCAGGGCCTTGAGGCCCACTTAGTGTCTGTCTCTTTATACATCTGTCCTGGGTCAAAACATTGGCCTACAGTACAGTCCCCAACATAAAGTCATGTATCCCTTTTAGAAGAAAATCTGTGGCCAGTGACATGATAAACAGTAAGTGGGATCAAACAACTCCCAGTCACACCTTATAGATAAGGGTTTGTTTTTTTTTCTTTTTTTTTTGGTTTTGGGGTTTTTTTTGCGATGCCACATGGCTTGTGGGATCTTAGTTCCCTGACCAGGGATCGAACCCAGGCCCCACAGCAGTGAAGGTGCTGAGTCCTAACCACTGGACCACCAGGGAATTCCCTAGATACGTTTTTTTAGATGACATATTGTTACATTTTCCCAGTTAAAATGAGGAATCAATCTATCATCATAAAAATGAGGTTGCCACTATTCTAGGGCAGTGTCTGTAGCCTTTTGTTTCAGAATTTGCCTGGCATACCAAGGCAAATTGGTCATTGGTCACTTAGGTCATTTACAGTACAACTGGCACACCGGACACCAGTTGAAAGATTGAAATTTTAGCCTGAGCTTTCTCGGGTAATGGTTACGTTACAGATAATAATACACATACACCAAAAAAAATGGTACAAACCCAGCAAAATGTCCCAGGCCTCCAAATACCTGCAGGGTGTTTAATAAGGCACTCTCCTCATATCCTAGGTGTTCTTTTATACATCCCAGTATCTACCATTCAGTTTGAGGAATTATCCAAATCAAGTCCTCCCCGAATGCAGTGATCTCATCCCTTTGGATCAGAGTCCCACATGGCATCATTTAAGAGCACCCCATTGCACCTCTGTGAGGTTCATATGCCACCAATAAACCCTATGTAGTACAATGATCTAGGACACAGTCTATAACATATGGGTGTTTCCTAAAAATTATGTGATTGTACATTCTGTACCTTTATTTCTCAGTCTGATAAATTTTCATAGCCACAGTTCAAAATGATCAAGCAGCTATTATTAAGAAACACATTTCATAATATTTGTGTTATGTTTTCTTTCCTCTTTTTGTGGAGGTAGAAGTCAAACTCTGGAATATTTGAAGCATTATTTTAATGATAACTAATGAGTATTATAGGAAACACTCACACTAACTTATGATCCTCTCCCTTTTAAGACAGAAAGAAATGTCAGCTACAGTTTTTCCTCTTACATTTGATACAAGAACACCTGATGAAATCACACTCACTCATACTATCAAAAAGTGTACCTATCTTGAGAGAAGACCAACTGGAAGGCCCTGAAGACTTGAGTATCTTCTCTGAACAGGTGTCAACTAATCTGGGGGCATATTTACAAATGGCATCCTGCTGTCAGCCCCTGACACCTGGTTGTTTTTTCTAATCTTCATGGGAAAAGTTTCCATCCATTGGGATAATTGTAGCTTTTTAACACATTTCACTATAATTAGTGAATCTGTATGTCAGTGTTTTTTAGTGTATTCCCTGATTGAATTGGAGACCGTTTTAGTTCTCCCCATGACCCGTCAAAGATAAAGAATTTGTTTACTGTAAATTGCACACCACTCACTCCTATATGCCATCTGCCACACTTAACTACACAGAGCTACAGTTTTCTAATAATAGCTCTTTGAGCTCAAGAAAAATCATCAGAGGTGTTCATCATACATGCTAAGGGAATATTTACTTCTCTCTATCAACCTTTTACTTCCTTTTTTTTTTAAAATAGATTTTATTTATTTATTTTTGGCTGCGTTGGGTCTTTGTTGCTGCGCGTGGGCTTTCTCTAGTTGCGGCGAGCTGGGGCTACTCTTCGTTGCGGTGCGCAGGCTTCTCATTGCGGCGGCTTCTCTTGTTGTGGAGCATGGGCTCTAGGCACACAGGCTTCAATAATTGTGGCATGCGGGCTCAGTAGTTGTAGCTCACGGGCTCTAGAGCGCAGGCTCAGTAGTTGTGGCACACGGGCTTTGTTGCTCCGCGGCATGTGGGATCTTCCCAGACTGTGTCCCCTGCATTGGCAGGCCGGTTCTTAACCACTTCGCCACCAGGGAAGTCCCTCAACCTTTTACTTCTTGGTGGGATTTTCATTTTAGTGTATTAAGGTGAGATGATATTGTGCTTCTATTAGATAGTGCATAGCCAAACAGGGTTCAGAGATTCCCCTAAGTGGTAGTCATTTAACATAATTTTGAGAGGTGCACTTCCCAGAAAGGGTATAAAGTTCCAAACTTCAGAAAGGAATTTAGATTTTTACCATGGCTTTTATTGTCAAGTCACAGTCAAATCTGTGAAGTTTGCCTCTCGAGCTGTCTCACCTCCTGCTTTACTGTTTTCTCCTTTTCTTTTTTTTTTTTTTTTCATCTTTTATGGAAACCTTGGGTAACCATGAAGTATATATATCATGTTCTTAACTTACTCCTCACATTTTTTATTATTCCCAATGGCTCTCCTGAGCTGCCATATTGGAAGGAGTAATCAACAAATTTAATGCATTATTAACCAATAGACCTTGAATGTTAACAAGGTTTTCTTTCAAAAAAATGAGTTGCTGAAATATATCTCTCAATGGCAACATTGGATAAATAATGAAAGGCTTTATTTGGTTAGGAGTGTTCACAGCCCCTTATACTGAAATAGTTGCCCTCAAATGAGGTATTTATTCCTGTGGAGTCAGAACAATTAAATTTTTTATTTATAAAAATGAAATAAAACAACAACAAAAAAACCACTTGTTCACTACCTCTTTACAAAGTACTGTAGTCCATTGCTCCTTGAAAGTTTTATTTTTTCACTTGGATAATCTTAGAGGACACTGCATGATGGAGGAAAGCCAGCTGGCTGGACTTGAAGGGCAGGTTGAATCCCTTTTTCAACACTTAATATTTATGTTCTCAAATATATCCCCAAACACTTGAGGATATTGATGTTACAACTTTATTTTGTTATCTCTGAGTCATTGCACTGCCAGAGCCCTCATTTAACTAACTGTGATGAAAGAGCGGCATAGATAGTCAGTCTTGCAGAGGACAAGCTGTAAACTTTTCGTCTGAAATTTATCTTTTGGACTTTGATATTTTTGTTACCGGATGTCCCCTGTGCTTCACAAGCTTGTGGATAAAATGAAATTGCATTTGTATTTATGACCACATTTCAATGGCTTTAAAACCTCTCCCAGTTTACTAGCAAGGTTCCCCTTCCCCAATTTTTCTAAGACTCCCCAGGGATGCTTACTCATGACCATGAATCAGTTATCTTAGAATAAGTAGAAATTCAGACCTTTTTTCTGGACCCCACTGAGACTGACATCCACATAAGTTTATCTGTCAGGTACATCCAACCTGTCAGGTACCTCAAGGTTCACTGGAGCCCCGCCTCCTTAAGTCAGTGAGAACAGCCTCAAGGGCCCCAGGAGATGCACAGAGCTATGGGTTAGTTACATTTTCTCTTCCTCCTAGTTCTCCTGCCTCACTTGCTGACCCCCTTGCTATCACCACTGAAACTCTCACCTCTTTGGATGCTTTTCTCAGCCTTGAGGTTTCCTCTCAATGAGGAGGAGGACATTACTTTCCTTGGTGTCACACTCTGAAAGAAGACACCCACAATAAACTACTTGGGTTCCAATTTTTATTAGTTATGATGCTTCAACTCTTGACTGCACATACACAGAGTCATTTCACCAGACACACCCACAGTGCAAGAATGACTAAATGAGAATGGGTTCCAAAGTTAACCAAAAATGGAATCCAGAAGCAGCACTTCCATCTGTAATACAGATCCAAACACCTACTTCCTTATGGTACATTTTCAGTCAAAAACCCTCATTGTGCTTTTTTGAAAAAAGACATGATTTTATATTTTGAAATTTAACGTTGATGGTGGTTTGGTGAGTGGGAAAAAGAAGAATCATGGTCCAAGTTATTTACCTTCCACGAGACTCCTATACCTCTACATAAGTTTGTGGCATCCGATATATGTGTTGAGGGAGGGTTTTTTCCTCATTTCCTCTCTAGCCAAGCCACTGGCGAAGGAATGATATGTCATTTCTACCATTGATTACATCTAAGCACAGATTTTTACTCAAGCAAACTTCTTGTAAATTTTTATACTATTTGTGATAAAATGTTTTGGATTCTTAGAATTAATGTATTCATTTTGAGGTACGCCAAACACTTATGATATGAGGATAGTATGATAGTATGAGAGTTGGGGTTATAACTGTAATGTGAAAACATTCTCTTTTTTTTCTAATTTGAAATAATAGCATTAATTTAACTTAATGAAAAGCAGCATGAATTCAAGTGATGAAAAGATCTGTAAATTACTTGGTAGGTTTTTTCCTTTTCCTCTTCCTAATTACCCATGTTCTCATATTTTTATTCAGCTAACATCTATTTTAATTTTATTAGGTTATGACTTGGAAATACCTGTGTAAATTAGATACAGTCCTTACTCTTAAGGAGTTCATGGTCAGAAGAAACCAAATAGGTTAAACACACACACACACACACACACACACACACACACACACATTGCACTTTATCAGGAACTCAATAAGGGTTTTGAGGTTTCAACTCTACTTAAATGCTTCCCAAGTGAGCTTGCTACAGTTTCATAGATGCTGGCTTAAGACATGAGATTCCTGGCTCAGAGAAAAGGACTTCATTACTCATGGCACAGCAGGCAGCATGAACTTCATGCTCTCATGGATTCCTTCCCCACTCCAACCAAAATCCATGGCGGTGATGTAGAGTGGCCCAGGTAGATGTGTATATAGTAGGCTGGTATCAAAGTTGAGGAACCTATTCTTAGGAAGCTCCCAGTGTTATAAAGAAGGCTGCTGGTGAACTTGCCTAACCTTCACCTTTTCTTTGATATCAACCCAGGTTAGGAAAAAATCCTGCCTTCTTCGCCCTTGAATGGAGACACTATCTCTATCTTCAAAGGCAGTTTGCCATACAAACATCCTTGAAAAGATAGTTGGAAGCAAAATCTATCACTATCTTTGCTCAAATGGGCAGAAATGCAAGAGCCCAATGGAAAATTGTTTCTCACCGCTTATCTAATAACAATAACAACAGTGTGATAAATTCTGTAGAAGAGTTATGGGTATGCCACAGAGAAGGGCACAACCAAATCTGACTCCTAGAGTCTAGGATAAGGCGAGATACATTTTAACCTGATAAGAAGGGAGAAAAACCCATACAAAAAAACTTCATAAGCATGGAAACACTTACTGCTGCTCCGAGACTGCCCTCTAGAGTGTGAAAAGGCTTTACCTCCCTGGCATTTGGCTTTGATGTCTCTGCAGGATGAGAGGATGACCCATGCATCTCTGAGGATTTTTTTTTTAATTTAATTTTTATTTTATATTGGAGTATAGTTGATTTACAATGTTGTGTTAGTTTCAGGTGTACGGCAAAGTGATTCAGTTATACATACACATTTAGCCATTCCTTTTCAGATTCTTTTTTAAAATTTTTTGGCTGCACCATGCACATGGCATGCAGGATCTTAGTTCCACGACCAGGAATCAAACCCGCACCCCCTGCAGTGGAAGCGTGGAGCCTTAAGGGGGACTGCCAGGGAAGTCCCCCTTTTCAGATTCTTTTCCCATATAGGTTATTACAGATTATTGAGTAGAGTTCCCTGTGCTATATAGTAGGTCCTTGTTGATTATCTATTTTATATATAGTAGTGTGTTTATGTTAATCCCAAACTCCTAATTTATCCCTACCCACTGTAAATGGATTTTATCCCAGTTGGTACTAAGGTACCCTCCGCCTTTGGTAACCATAAGTTTGTTTTTGAACTCTGTGAGTCTGTTTCTGTTTTGTAAATAAGTTCATTTGTATTATTTTTTTTAGATTCCACATATAAGTGATATCATATGATATATGTCTTTCTCTGTTTGACTTACTTCACTTAGTATGATAATCTCTAGGTCCATCCATGTTGCTGCAAATGGTTATTATTCCATTCTTTTTTAATGGCTGAGTAATATTCCATTGTATATATGTACCATATCTTCTTTATCCATTCCTCTGTCGATGGACATTTAGGTTGCTTCCATATCTTGGCTATTGTAAATAGCACTGCAATGAACATTGGGGTGCATGTGTGTGTGTGTGTGTGTATATATATATATATATATATATATATATATATATATATATATATATCTTTTTAACAGCTTTATTGGAGTATAATTGCTTTACAATGTTGTGTTAGTTTCTGCTGTATAACAAAGTGAATCAGCTATATGCATACATATATTCCATATCCCTTCCCGCATGTATAGTTTTGAATTATGGTTTTCTCCTGATATATGCCCAGGCGTGGGACTGCTGGATCATATGGTAGAACTATTTTTAGTTTTTTAAGGAACCTCTGCACTGTTCTCCATAGTGGTTGTACCAATTTACATTCCCACCAACAGTGTAGGGGGGTTCCCTTTTCTCCACACCCTCTCCAGCATTTATTGTTTGTATGTTTTTTGATGATGGACATTCTGACCAGTGAGAGGTGATACCTCATTGTAGTTTTGATTTGCATTTCTCATAATTAGCGATGTTGAGTATCTTTTCATGTGCTTTTTGGCCATCTGTATGTCTTCTTTGGCGAAATGTCTATTTAGATCTTCTACCCATATTTTGATTGGGTTGTTTTTTTGTTTTTGATATTGAGCTGCATGAGTTGTTTGTATATTCTGAGCATTGTTGCTTTGGAGGTAAAAACTAGCTCTCTGGTGTACCACCTGGGGATCTATTTCTCTTGGTACTCCTAAGAATTTATACTACTACAAGTTTCTCTTACCTTAAAGCTTCCTTGATGCCTTTATGTGATGAGTTTAAGGGAACACTTTCTCTTGGGACTGGAGAACAGAAGAATAGCTTATTGGTTTTGATAGTTACCCCTCACTGCCTGTAGATTGTAAGTGTACGACATGAGAGTCTGGCCCAAATAAATGGAATCACGGAGACAGAATTTTAGAGCTAAAAAGTTCCAGAGTTATCTACTTGATCCCTTCTTTTGTTCTTCTCTGTTTCTTTCTTTCTCAAACACTTTAATTGCTTATGTATTTATGTTCCATGCTGGGGATACAAAAATGAAGAACAATGGCTTTTTTGCTTAATGTCCTTGCAGAATATTATGGATAAAGAGACATGGTCAGTCAATTATAACAAACTGAGATAAGTTCCAAGGCAAAGGGAATTGCAGGGTGCTGTGGTTGGGAAGCCTGATTCAGATAAGTGTATCACGAATGAATATTCACAGAAGATAATTCTTGAGTTGGGTTTGGAAGGATGAGCAGGGGATATGAGGGCAAGAATGGGTAAGGAGGAGGTAAGTCCCTATCAGGGGCTTTTTATGTCATGCTGAGGAGCCTGGATTTTATCCCAGTTGGTACCAAGGAACTTTTGGAGGATATTTTTCAAGGAAATGATATGATCAGATTTGCATTTTAGAATGATTACTTTGGCAGCAATGTGGAGAATAGATTGAAATGAGAAATACTGGGGACATTGGAGATCAATTAAGATATTGTTACAGTGACCTAGGCAGGAGATTGATGAGGCTCTGACTCAATCATTAACAAACAGAATGAAAGGAGTGTCTAGACACTAGCAATGAAATCAATAGAATTGGTAAAAGGTGGGGAGAAACGGGAGTGAGCGAGGATACAAAAATGACCCTGAGGTATGTGGTTGTGTAACTGGGTAGATGGGCTATCATCAAACAAGATTTGGAGAAAGAAAATATGGTAGCAGTCGAGATTAGTTGAGGTTTTGATATACTGTGACTTAATCACGTCTGGATCATCTATACAGAAATAATATCTGGACTCGGGTATATAGGTATGGGAACTCACTTTTATTCTTCTCTTTCATTACTTGATCAGTATTTATTCCAATTTTTTATTTCTTTCTGTTGTCCCTTTTGAAGTCATCATACTTGAGCAATGGACAGGCTACTGCAAAGCATTGCGGGTTCTCTACTTCACTGAACACATTTCTCGCCTCTGAATGCTCATACATCTAAAGGTAGTTCTTTCATGTAAATCTTTGCTTCATATTGAATGTGACTTGAAATTACTGTAAGGTTTGCACCTTTATTTGAAAGTCAGTGAATTCAGTGGTTCTGTGTCATGAAAATGTTTTTCAGTAGAATCTGCTTTTCTTTTCCCCTCTCTGTTGGAAGTGTTTTGATTGTTCCACAAATGTGTATAGCGTTCTCAGAACTCTATTCAGCTTGCCCAATACTTTTTGAATCTGTTGTATCTGGAAATTGTAGATTCTTATGATGACAAAAAATAGCTTCAATTCTTTTGTTACTATTTGCTGTTTGTGGAATTTGGTTTCTACATTATATTTATTCAGCATGAATAATTTAAGAATAGAGCATATCAATGAGGCATTTTACACACTTAAAAAAAACCAATGATTTTTGCTTTTCATTTCATCGTCATCCTTTGCTCCATGATGTACAATCAACCACTTAACAGTTAATCTTAATTTTATTGGTAACTTAAGATCTACTTCGTCTTTTGTATTATATTATGCTGAATAGCGAATATAGTCTTCCTTTTTAAAAGATTTTTCATCTATTTGTAAACAGAATGACTCTAAGAAGACTTAAAGAAATTATTTATTTCCATCAGAGAAATGAAGCTTCATAGAAAAGGATCAGCCTGAGGTGTATACTGAAGGTTCTCCCAGATATTTTCTGAGTCTGTACCTTTTCCTGGGCATGTATGGTCATTTTCTAATTTTCCCTATATATGCAGTTGCTTTAGGATGTCCCAGTCTTTAATTTCTGGCTCCCAAAAGAGGAAAAGAGAAAAATCAAGTGGGGAGAAAGCAAGCTAGCCCTTTAAGTTCCACTTCAGCCCCGGAGGGTGGGGCTTTCCATAACTGAGGGAGATGCAACAACTGCGGTCACCTACCTCTATGTCTGCACTTCTGTGATTAGAAGCAGCAATCAGAAATCAGAGCACAGACCTATGATATTTGCAGGACAGGGTCCTTTTTGCCCACCGTGTCTCCTGCAAGCTCTGTGCAGGTTGCTCCAGGAACACGTGCATGGCTGCCTGCCACGGGGTTGGTTTTGGGAGATGGGTAGCTGCCACTGTACTAAGAGCTGAAACTGACCAAAATTAACTGCAATTTAGTGTCCAAGTCTTTCCCTGGAAACTCCAGGCCTTCAATAGACTCCAGAGTTCTAAAATAGTTATATCAGACAGGTTCTGCCAGTACAATTATTTTCTTGGTGAGGAGAGAGATTCCTAGTGCTCTGTAATCTGCCATTTTCCTTTTTCTTTCTTCCTCCCTCCCTCATTCCCTCACTCCCTCCATCCTTCCATCCCTCCCTTCCTTCCCACCTTCCTTCCTTATTTTTTCTGGAAAGGCTGCAGATATGTGTTCCTTGGTATAAGCTGGGTTGGGATCAACTGGGCCAGCTGCTCTGACTGCTGTTCTCTAATTAGTCTTCTTCACACTGCCCCATGGCCATTTCCCACTGCTGCTTCAATTCACTGATTCTGGGAGTTATTTTCAGTGGAAGTGTTTGCATCTTGTGGTCCCTAATTATTTTCAAAATCTGGATCTCACTCTTTCCTCACATAGGGATTTTGTATATGTCCCTTTTCTGTAGACACCTGTCCTACCTAAGAACAGAATTGCTTTCTCTCACCATCAGTCCATACTTAGACTCTCAAATGTTGTCCTGTATCATCAATTTCTCATTATTGACTGGGCCATTTCTATGAGTATGCATACATACCCTAGGGCCTTCCTTCTGTTAAAAAACAACAACAAAAACAAACTATCTTGACCCATCATCCCTGTCTGGCTACCATTCCATTTCCACAGCTTATCTTTGTTTTCACACTTCCTACTTACTCTTAATCCTACTTCATCGCTTCAGTGAAACTGTTCTTATCAGTCACCAATGACCTCCATTTTCCCAAATTCAGTGGAGTACTAATTGTTGCATTGCTTCAGAGCTTGTTCTTGATATATCTTCTACGTATTCACTCTCTCCACAGTGAAGTTCATTTAGACCTATTTTTAAAATACAACTTATATGCTGATGATTATCAACTTTATTTATCTAACCCTGACATTTGCTCTGAGAATCTCATATAGACAACTATTTAATTCCCACCTTTATTTGGCGGTCTAATAAGATTTTCAAACTCTACTCATTCAAGTCTGAACTCTTGACTTCACTCCCAAACCTATTAGTCTCTTAGTCTATCTCAGATCAATTATTTTCCCAGTGACCCAAATAAAAAATAAGAGAATTATTTTCATTTTCCCCTTTCTTTCATCTCCCATACACAAACCACAAGGAATTATTCTTAGTTCCTCTATAATACATTTCAAATCTACTTCTATTCTTCTTCACTGTATTCTAAGCCACTACTATTTCTTATCTACAGTGCAGCAAAAGTATCCTAATTGGCCCCTCCATAATTCCTTCATTACAAACCAATTTTTAAAGAACACAATACACCTTGCCAACTCAAGTGATGATATATATATATTCTTGTAAGGCTGGAATCCTATTAATCATGGGATAGGTACCAAACCAAATTCCATACGTGAAGTGCAGTTCTAATTCTTTTAGAGTGGGCTTGTCCACTTAATTAAGTGAGCTTTGCCTTCTAGTGTGACATTTCTTATACAGTTATGATTATAAATTTGGTTTATCTAATTATGTTGAAACCATGCAAACAACTACATTGCCATGAGCAGTGTACAGGGAATCAGTAAAGACCATGTGCATAATAGGTGACCTATTTTACAAGTAGTTTTATAGCAAGACCAATTCATATATATGCTATTTTTACAAAGTCATTATAAATACCATCAGTGGTTTGATTATTTACAGATATTATGTGGTTAGAATCAGTGAACCTTTTACCAACATCTTTTATCTAAAATAATTGTGATTTTTTTTCTGAGCTCAACTCATTTTAAAACACTCCTGAATTCCAAACATTAGAGACATTATACTTAAATTCTTTTGAGAATCCACTAGTTATATCTACAGTTCTCATATGAAGAATTCATAAACTCACAGCCTTTTTTGTAGATTCTTTTGGATTTTCTACATAGACAATGATTTCATCTGTGAATAATGATAGTTTTACTTCTTCCTTTCCTATATGGATTTCTTTTATTTTGTGTTCTTGCTTTATTGATCTGGCTAAAACCTTTGGTACAAGGTTGAATAGAGGTCTCACGGAGGTCCTCATCTCAGCACCAAGACCCAGCTCTACCCAACAGCCTACAAACTCCAGTGTTGGAATCCTCAGGCCAAACAACCAGTATGACAGGAACACAATCCCACTCATTAAAAAAAAAAAAAAATTGCGACAGCAAAAAAATATGTCACAGATGAAGGAGCAAGGTAAAAACCTACAAGACCAAATAAATGAAGAGGAAATAGGCAAACTACCTGCAAAATAATTCAGAGTAATGATAGTAAAGATGATCCAGAATCTCAGAAATAGAATGGAGGCACAGATTGAGAAAATACAAGAAATGTGTAACAAAGATCTAGAAGAACTAAAGAGCAAACAGAGATGAACAACACAATAACTGAAATGAAAAATGTACTAGAAGGAATCAATAACAGAATAACTGAGGCAGAAGAACGAATAAGTGAGCTGGAAGACAAAATGTTGGAAACAACTGCTGAGGAGCAGAATAAAGAAAAAAGAATCAAAAGAATTGAAGACATTTCAGAGACCTCTGGGACAACAATAAATGCACCAACATTTGAATTATAGGGGTCCCAGAAGATGAAGAGAAAAAGAAAGGGTCTGAGAAAATATTTGAAGAGATTATAGTGGAAAATTTCCCTAACATGGGAAGGGAAATAGTCATCCAAGTCCAGGAAGCACACAGAGTCCCATACAGGATAAACCCTAGGAGAAACACACCAAGACACATATTAATCAAACTAACAAATATTAAATTCAAAGAAAAAATATTCAAAGCAACAAGGGAAAGACAAAAAATAATGTACAAAGGAATCCCCATAAGGTTATCAGCTGATTTTTCAGCAGAAACTCTGCAGGCCAGAAGGGAGTGGCAGGATATACTTAAAGTGATGAAAGAGAAAAACCTACAACCAAGCTTGCTCTACCCAGCAAGGATCTCATTCAGATTCGATGGAGAAATCAAAAGCTTTTCAGACAAGCAAAAGCTAAGAGAATTCAGCACCACCAAACTAGCTTTACAACAAATGCTAAGGAAACTTCTCTAGGTGGGAAACACAAGAGAAGAAAAAGACCCACAAAAACAAACCGAAAACAAATAAGAAGATGGTAATAGGAACATACATGTCGATAATAACCTTGAATGTAAATGGATTAAATGCCCCAACCAAAAGACACAGACTGGCTGAATGGATACAAAAACAAGACCCATATATATGCTGTCTACAAGAGACCTACTTCAGACCTAGGGACACATACAGACTGAAAGTGAGGGGATGGAAAAAGGTATTCCATGCAAATGGAAATCAAAAGAAAGGTAGAGTAGCAATACTCGTATCAGATAAAATAGACTTTAAAATAAAGACTGTTACAAGAGGTAAAGAGGGACATTACATAATGATCAAAGGATCAATCCAAGAAGATATGACAATTACAAATATTTATGCATCCAACATAGGAGCACCTCAATACATAAGGCAAATGCTAACAACCATGAAATAGTCAGTGACACAATAACAGTAGAGGACTTTAACACCCCACTTACACCAATGAACAGATCATCCAAACAGAAAATAAATAAGGAAACACAAGCTTTAAATGACACAATAGACCAGATAGATTTAATTGATATTTATAGAACATTCCACCCAAAAGTGGCAGAATACACTTTCTTCTCAAGTACACACGGAAGATTCTCCAGGAGAGATCACATCTTGAGTCAAAAATCAAGCCTTGGAAAATTAAAGAAAATTGAAATTGTATCAAGCATCTTTTCTGACCACAATGCTATGAGATTGGAAATCAATTACAGGAAAAAAACTGTAAAAAACACAAATACATGGAGGCTAAACAGTGCGCTACTAAATAACCAAGAGATCAGAAGAAATCAAAGAAGAAATAAAAAATTACAAACAAATGACAACAAAAACACAATGACCCAAAACCTATGGGACAGAGCAAAAGCAGCTCTAAGAGGGAAGTTTATAGCAATTCAATCTCACCTCAGGAAACAAGAAACATCTCAAATAAACAATCTAACCCTACCCTTAAAACAACTAGAGAAAGAAGAACAAAGAAAACCCAAAGTCAGTAGAAGGAAAGAAATCATAAATATCAGAGCAGAAATAAATGAAATAGAAACAAAGAAAACAATAGCAAAAATCAATAAAAGTAAAAAGCTGGTTCTTTGAGAAGATAAACAAAATTGATAAACCCTTAGCCAGATTCATCAAGAAAAAAAGGGAGAGGATGCAAATCAATAAAATTAGAAATGAAAAAGGAGAAATCACAACTGACACCACAGAAATACAAAGGATTATGAGAGACGACTACAAACAACTATATGCCAATAAAATGGACAACCTGGAAGAAATGGACAAATTCTTGGAAAGGTACAATTTTCCAAGACTGAACCAGGAAGAATTAGAAAATGTAAACAGGCCTATCAAAAGTAATGAAATTGAAACCGTAATTAAAAATCTTCCAACAAACAAAAGCCCAGGACCAGATGGCTTCACAGGCAAATTCTATCAAATATTTAGAGAATAGCTAACACCGATCCTTCTCAAATTCTTCCAAAAAAGTACAGAGGGAGAAACACTCCCAAATTCATTCTACGAAGCCACCATCACCTTGATACCAAAACCAGAAAAAGATATCACAAAAAAAGAAACTTATAGACCAATATCACTGATGAACATAGATGAAAAAATCCTGAACAAACTAATAGCAAACAGAATACAACAACACATTAAAAGGATCATACACCATGATCAAGTGGGATTTATCCCAGGGATGCAGGGATTCTTCAATATATGCAAATCAATCAATGTGATACACCACCTTAACAAATTGAGGAATAAAAACCATATGATCATCTCAATAGTTGCAGAAAAAGCTTTTGACAAAATTCAACACCCATTTATGATAAAAACCCTCCAGAAAACGGGCATAGAGGGAACCTACCTCAACATAATAAAGGCCATATATGACAAACCCACAACAAACATCATACTCAATGGTGAAAAACTGAAAGCATTTCCACTAAGATCAGGAACAAGAGAAGGATGTCCACTCTCGCCACTCTTATTCAACATAGTTTTGGAAATCCTAGCCCTGACAATCAGAGAAGAAAAAGAAATAAAAATAATACAAATTGGAAAGAAGAAGTAAAACTGTCACTGTTTGCAGATGACATGATACTATACATAGAAAATCCTAAAGATGCTACCAGAAAACTCCTAGAAGTAATCAGTGAATTTGGTAAGGTTGCAGAATACAAAATTAATGCACAGAAATCTCTGGCATTCCTATACACCAACAACAAAAAATCAGAAAGAGAAATGAAGGAAACACTCCCATTTACCATTGCAACAAAAAGAATGAAATACGTAGGAATAAACCTGCCTAAGGAGGTGAAAGACTTGTACTCAGAAAACTATAAAACGCTGATGAAAGAAATTAAAGATGATGCCAACAGATGGAGAGATATACCATGTTCTTGGATGGGAAGAATCAATATTGTGAAAATGACTATACTACCCAAAGCAATCTACAGATTCAATGCAATCCCTATCAAAGTACCAATGGCATTCTTCACAGAATTAGAAAAAAAAATTTACAATGTGTATGGAAACGCAAAAGACCCCAAATAGCCAAACAGTCTTGAGAAAGAAAAACGGAGCTGGAGGGATCAGGCTCCCTGACTTCAAATTATAACACAAAGCTACAGTAATCAAGACAGTATGGTACTAGCACAAAAACATAAATATAGATCAATGGTACAGGATAGAAAGCACAGAGATAAACCCACACACATACAGTCACCTAATTTATGACAAAGGAGGCAAGAACATACAATGGAGAAAAGACAGCCTCTTCAATAAGTGGTGCTGGGAAAACTGGACAGCTATGTCAAAGAATGAAATTAGAACACTCCCTAACACCATACACAAAAATAAACTCCAAATGGATTAAAGACCAAAATGTAAGGCTAGACACTCTAAAACCCATAGAGGAAAACATAGGTAGAACACTCTATGACATAAACCACAGCAAGATCTTTTTTGACCCACCTCCTAGAGTAATGGAAATAAAAACAAAAATAAACAAATGGGATTGAATTAAACTTAAAAGCTTTTGCGCAGCAAAGGAAACCATTAACAAGACAAAAAGACAACCCTCAGAATGAGAGAAAATATTTGCAAATGAAACAACAGATAAAGGATTAATCTCCAAAATATACAAACAGCTCATGCAGCTCAATATCAAAAAAACAAACAATCCAGTTAAAAAACGGGTGGAAGACCTAAACAGACATTTCACCAAGGAAGTCATACAGATGGCCAAGAGGAACATGAAAAGATGCTCAACATCATTAATTATTAGAGAAATGCAAATCAAAACCACAATGAGGTATCACCTCACGCCTGTCAGAATGGCCATTATCAAAAAATCTAGAAACAATAAATGCTGGAAAGTGTGTGGTGAAAAGGGAATCCTCCTGCACTGTTGGTGGGCATGTAAATTGATACAACCACTATGGAAAACAGTATGGAGGTTCCTTAAAAAACTAAAAATAGAACTACCATATGACCCAGCAATCCCACTACTGGGCATATACCCTGAGAAAACCGTAATTCGAAAAGAGACATGTACCACAGTGTTCACTGCAGCACTATTTACAATAGCCAGGACAGGGAACCAACCTAAATATCCATCCACAGATGAATGGATAAAGAAGACGTGGCACATATATACAATGGAATATTACTCAGCCATAAAAAGAAATGAAATTGAGTTATTTGTAGTGAGGTGGATGGACCTAGAGTCTGTCATAGAGAGCAAAGTAAATCAGAAAGAGAAAAACAAATACCGTATGCTAACACATATACATGGAATCTAAAAACAGACCCAAAAAAGGCACGGATGAACCTAGTTGCAGGGCAGGAATAAAGATGTAGACATAGAGAATGGACTTGAGGACACGGTGTGGGAGGGGAAGCTGGGGTGAAATGAGAGTGACATCAACATATTTACACTACTGAATATAAAATAGTTAGCTAGTGGGAAGCAGCAGCATAGTACAGGGATATCAGCTTCGTGCTTTGTGATGACCAAGAGGGGTGGGATAGATATGATGGGAGGGAGGCTCAAGAGGGAGGGGATATGGGGACGTATGTATGCATATGACTGATTCACTTTGGTGTACAACAGAAACTAACACAGTATTGTGAAGAAATTTTACTCCGATAAAGTCTATTAAAAATAAATAAAATGTATGTCTGTGCATACATACATATGTACTTACTTTTGGAGAAAGAAACACAGTATGATATAAGAAACTAATGAAAAGTTTTTCCTCTGAAGATGAGTAGGAGTGGGATGGGATAATATTTATGTGAGTGAGACTTCCCTGAGAATATCTTTTTACAAGATTTGAATTTTGAATCATAGTTTTGACTTTTGAAGCATAGTTTTGAAGTTTGTAAATATTTTATGTATGCAAAATTAAACAATATCAAAAGGAAAAAAAAATACTTGATGAACTGCTTGTACTCCAAAAAAACCAAAAAACAAAAAAGAAACAGTGGGAGCAGACATCCTTCTCTTTTTCCTCAAATCAAGGTGAAAACATTCACCAAAATGTCTAATGTTACTTATAGGTTTTTCATAAATGCGCTTTATCATGTTGAGGAAGTTCCTTCTATCCTCAGTTTGTTGAGAAAGTTTTTATTAGGAAAGGATGTTGGATTTTGTCAAATGCCCTTCCTGCATCCATTGACATATCATATGTTTTTTCCTTTTTTAGTTGTTTAATATGGTGAATTACATTGATTGATTTTCAAATGATAAACCAATCTTACATTTCTGGAATGAAACTCACTTATTCATGATTTATTATACATTTTCTATATTGTTGGACTTGGTTTGCTAAAATTTTGTTTCAAATTTTTGCATGTATATATTAATGAGGGATACTGATCGGTGGTCTTCTTTTCTGGTAATGTCTGGTTTTAGTATTATGGTCATGCTCTTTCTTTTAGAATGAATTGGGAATAGTTCCCTCCTTTCCAATTTTCTTGAAGTATTTCTGAAGAATTGATACTCTCTCTAGATATGTGGTAGAATTCACCACTGAAGCCACCAGGGCTTGGAGTTTCCTTTGTCAGAAGGTTTCTACCTAAAAATTTAATTTCTTTAATACATATAGGGCTATCCATGTTATTTATTTCTTCTTGAGCGAGCTTTTGTAGTTTATGCCTTTCAAGAAATTCTAAGTCATTGAACTTTTTCAGTTTATTGGTTCTTTCCTCTGTACTCTGGTCTGGAAACTCTATCAAAATACTTGGTTGGGGCAATCATAGGGCTCACCTCATTCATTTTTCATCTCTCAAACATTGTTGTCTTCCATTGCCTAATGTCCAGTATCTTGCAAATCCTTATATATTTTGTATATATTTTGTTTTTTCAGGCAGGAGAGAAAATCTAAAATTCTTCATTTTGTCCAGAACCAGAGTTCTTGATCCAGGTATTTTAAACCCAGGAATAAAATTTTCTTAGAAGTCAAGTTGTTAGAAGTGACTGTATCAGCCCAACTTCATGAACATGAGTCTACTTCTATCCATCCTCAAAGGTAATACAATTACTAAATTATATTCATATTAATAATACTTTACCCAATTGAGACTAATTTAGGTTTGGTTGAGCTCTTTTTCACTTAACTAAGAAAATGTGGAGCCTATCTATCCTAACTCACTATTGCTAGTATCCCTGCTTTCCAAGGGCTGGCCCTCTGTTACAAGGAGAGGGAATCTGTGCTTCAAGAGAGTACCAGAGATGATTGAGTATGAAAAACACCTGGTCAGTTTATTATTTGGAGTTTGGGGACTTATCTTGGATAGATCAACAATGAAATTATTGTTGAGTAAAATCATAAGTTTCCAAGAGAAAGAAATAGCCACAGTGATGGCTAAGTTATTAACCAGAGTAGTAATACATTATAACTGCCAAAGGAATGTTAACTTTATAGAAGTGAGAAACCCCTTATTTTCTGGTGGATTTGCTTATAATTGTTTATAGTTATGAAATATGCCAAAGCAGCTCAATTCTCAATAAACCTTTTTCACAGTACATATTTGCAGCTGTTAGGCAAAAATCCTGACATCTGGGTAGAATATGAAGAAAACAAAAATATTTTTGTACAGCCTTATATTGAAAACAGACTGTACACTTAAACGCCAATTTTATTTGTGAGCTACCAGAGCTCATTTTCTCCATTATACATAGCTTCTTTCAAAATTTAATCTTACTACCTCCAAGTGTTTTAATCTTAAATATATATACACGTACTACATAATAATGAGATGACATTACTTAAACTTAAATCATTAGCTTTAAAATGCAGTTATTCTTACAAGCACATTTTAAGACAATATTTTACTCCTCTAATTTTATCCTCTTAAAATGAGTATTAAGAAGAACAAATGTGTCTACGAATAAATGAGTATATAAGTAAAAATTATTGTGTGGTGACCAAGTATTTTTGTTTGATACTACTGCTGTGTCTCTCCTTGCCAAATACTATATCCTCTTTTGCAGGAGAGGTTTCTATTTATTTTAATTACTTAAACATTTGTAAGCCTTAGGTTTTAAAGTTAATTAAGTCTGAAGTCATAAAGTTAATCAAGGGTCTTAGAATTACAATTTAAGTTGACACTAAAGAACAATAAATCTACTTGGTATTGAACACTTATCCCTAAAATTTTACTCATATAATACAAATAAGGTAACTGTGGATTTAGGTAATTTGTAGTGTTGCTTGACGTTTACAAGAACAGTGCTTAAGATGTTCATTATTTTAACTCAATATAGTTTTAGATACATATTTACATCTCTGCAATCTTAATTAATTAATCTTAATTAATCTCTGCAATCTTAAGTAATTAATGATTACTTATCCATCTATAAGACAGATATAATATAAGTTGTTTCCAGTAAATTGGCTCCCTATCAGAAAAGAAATGAGGGTCATGCATGAACCAAAATGTTGTTTGCATTTTATCCTACACTGTGACGATATTTAATCCATCCAAGTATTGCCATAATTAGGAGTGTTAAATATTGTAATTTTATATAAGATATTTATTTACAAATATTTATTTATCAATGATTAAAACATTTTTACACCAATATTTTTAAAATATTTGAATAATGGTAAAATCTCAATACAGAAATTTTTCTTAAGGATGGCCTGATGCCTATCTGTTTATCTTTTGGTCTTTTTTATCTTAGTCACCAGGGACCCTAATCATTAAATGAATTTGTTCCCTTTTTGGAGACTTTTCTGCCTTTCTGTAAGGGGAACAGAATTATTTTTCGAACTGTATGATTGGGCCACCTAAGTTGGCTGTTCTTTTGTTCTCGGTACATCCCCTGCTTGACCAGTGCCTGCTTCACCCACACCAACTCACATGACTGACCTTCCTATATACATATCCCTGCCCCAGTTAATGATTGTTCTAACCTTTAGATCAGAACATCTCCATCTCCACCTGTTAGCCTATCAAAGGGGTGGTGAGGGGTGTGCCCTTCTGCTGGTTTCCCTGGTAACCAATAAGCCAACCTGACATCAATTACCCCTGTAAGTGGTAACCTCCCTCTCCCCCTCCCCCCAGGAGCAAAGACTGCCGCCAGTTCCTGCCTGCCCCACACGGTGGGTTGTCGCTCCAGGACCTTGCTTCAGACGTGTAAGCTCTGCAATCCATTAAACCATTGATGTCTCTGTCATGGACTCCGGGCTCTTTCTTCAATCTTGAAGCTGGGCAGGTACAGGGCAGGGTGCAGCCCAACAACAATTTTACACTCTAATCAGCAATATATGTGAGTTCCAGTTGCTCTGCATTCTCACCAATATTTGGGGCTGTCGATTTGAAACAGATTTATAATTCTAGCCTTTTAGCGTATGTGTAATGGAATTTCATTGTGGTTTTAATTTGCATTTCCCTAATGTATTATGTTGAGCACCTTTTCATGTGCTCTTTGGCATTCTTGTTTTCCTTTGTGAAGGTGTATTCCTGCCTATTGCCCATTTACTTTTATTTGGATTGCTTTCTTTTTTATATTGAATTATAGCAGTTATTTATAGATTCTAGAAACCAGAACTTTGAAATGGATTTGGACTAATTTGAACATCTCTGAGATCTCTGTGTTTACATGAGTTTTCCTAGTTGCTGCATTTCTTAAACCAACACTTATTTTTGCAGATTTTTAAAACTGTCTTCTAAGACATTATGTTGGCAATGTTCTGATACATCTTGAATCTCATCCAAAGTAGCTCTTTGACAATTGAACTTTCACTCTTCATTAAGCTTTGAATTTCAGTATTTAGTCTTAAAAAGTAGCAGCCAAAATGTTCTTATCTTTATGTTAGGATATGTGATACCAGAGTGTTGTAAAAATAACTAATACAGGAAGACTTAGTAATTTGCTACTGGCTCTCCAAAGTTTTGTATACAATTTTATATTTTGGCTCAAGAAAAGATAATTTAAATTCTCTACTTTGAAGAGTAATCTCTAAATTGATTTTGTTACCAAACCAAACTTGGGTCCACTCACCAGTGCAGTAAAGCCAGTCTACTGACACCGTGTTGTGGCGAAGGAAAGTGCAGCATTTATTGCAGGATGCCAAGCAAGGAGTCCAGGCAGCTAGTGCTCAAAAGGCCTGATGTCCCCAGTGGCTTTCAGGGAAAGGTTTTTAAAAGACAGGGTGAGGTAGAGGGTCACAAGATGTGTGATCATTCTTCTGATTGGTTGGTGGTGAGAACTGGGAGTCAACGTCATCAACCTTCTGGTTCCAGTTGGTCTGGGGTCTACCTGCTTGTTGTCAGCATACAGTTAACTTCTTCCACATGGTGGGGGTTTCAGTATCTGCAAAACAGCTCAAAGGATATGGCTCAGAATATTATCTATAGCCCTTGAGGAGGAACTAAAAGTCCTTGCCTTTTTTAATGGCTAAACTATTATTATTTTGTCTTGCTTGACTGTTTTCCTTTGTTTCTGCATTTTCTCACTTCTCTGGTTAAATTTATTCTTTGGAGCTTGTGGAAGGCCTAGGAGGCTAAAGTTTTTCTACAAACAAGAGGCAGGTAGAAGACATGGTGGGGTCTCTCCCAGGAAGGCCCCATGAGGTCCTGCTCAGCTATAATTTTATTTATTTAATCTTTTTATTTTAAATTTAAAAGTTTTCTGAAATAATTTATTTCAGGAAAAGTTGTAAAAAAATTATATGTGAAAAATTCTGTGTGAATTACCCTTCACACTAATGCTACAAATGTTAACACTTTAATCACACTTACCTTGTGTTTTCTCTTGGATTAGGTAAATATGTAAAAACATATTATAATTTTTTGAAGCATTTGAGAATAAGCTGCAGATCTGTAATACTTTATAACACTATAAACACTTCAGTGTATATTTCCTGTTAACGGGGTTGTTTGCTTTTATAACTGTGGCACAATTATCAAAATCAGGAAATTAACACCAGTACAATACTATTATCTAATCCAAATTCCTGATTTAAATTTCACCAGCTGTCCCACTATTGTCCTTTAAGGAATATTTTAGAGTATAGGATCCAATCCAGAAACACACATTGCATTTAGCTTTCCTATCTTTTTAGTTTCCTTGAATCTGGACCAGTTCCTAAATCATTCTTTTTCTTTCATCCCCATGATATTTCTGAAGAGTGTAGTTAATTTATTTGGTAGACTCTTCCTCAATTTAGGATTGTCTGAGGTTTCATCTTGATTAAATTTGGGCTATGCAATTTTGGCAAGAATATTACAAAAATGATGTTATGTTCTTCTCAGTGTGCACTGTCAGGGGCCCATGACGTTTATTTTTCTCATTACTGGTGAAGTTAACTTTGATCATTTGGTTAAGGTCATATTTGCCAGGGTTCTTCTTCCTATAATTAAAATGTCTTTTGTTCGGAATTACTTTGAGATCTTGTAAATATTCCTCTTCTTTTTACTGAGTCCAAGCTCGTACTGCTGGCCCCATGACAGGCCAATAAATGGAGAGAAGAGTTGCTGGGGGCAAGGAATAGCGACTTTATTTGGAAAGCCAGCAAACCAAGAAGATGGTGCACTAGTGTCCCAAAGAGCTATTTTACCCAAGTTAGAATTCAGGCTTCTTTTATACTAAAAGGGGGGTGTGGTTGGTCGCTGCCAGATCCTTTGTTCTTGCAGTCGTCCATGTAGGTCCAGTCACAATGTTCCTATAAACCTCCAGCAAGACAAATGTTATTCTCTGTTATGCAACTTTTTACCTCTGTATGAATGGAAAAGTGTTAAATGTTTAAAGGTCAGGGCCTTGAGAATGAGCTCTCCTGTATACTTCAGGCTATAGGCAACATTCTTAACTTGTAGCAAAAACAATAGAATACAAAGATCAGAGTAAAAGAAACAGATCCAATATGGAGTTAGATTTGTGCTTCCATATTACATTCTACTCAACCTTACACTTACCAGCTTTAGTGTCTTGGATGATTTTTGCCTGGAGGAATTATTAACAGGTGGTTGTCAAATGGTGATTTTTCTAATTCCAGTATTCCTTCTACATTTATTACTTGGCATTCTACTGAAAGGAAGAGCAGTCTTCTTTCCCTCTATTTATTTATTTGTGTTAGTATGGATTTATGGAGTCTTATTTTATTTAATAAGATATAATCCATTACTATCATTATTTGTTTTGATACTGAAATTGTCCCTTATTTGGCCAGTGGGAACTCTTGTGCCCTTTTGCCATGTCCCCATCCTTCTTTGAGCACTTCCTTACAAAACAATTGAACAGTATTTTAAAGAACTCACACTTGAGACTTGTCTTGTGTTTTTGTGACTATCTTATCCCCATCGTCTAAGGCAGACACTGACTACAAGAAATTTTGTCACTATTTGATTTGAACATTTCTCTAAGGTGATTTGTTTTAATCAAAAAAAAAAAAAAAAAAAAAGAGAGAGACCTTCAGTGGCCACTTGTGATATATTAAATATGGCCATAGAATCTTTGCAGGCCCTTCCATCAAGCTCTGTGACTTGCTTTGGCTAATTGGATGTGGCAAGTTCCATTTTTACCTTCTTGAAATTTTGCCCTGAGATCACCGTGTAAGGAAGCCAGTCTAGCCCATTGGAGGATGAAAGGACACCTAGAGAAAAACCAAGGTTCCCAGTGATAACCAGTACTAACTGACACGTGAGTGAGACTATCATGGATCTTTTGGCATAGCTGACTCTCCAACTAAACTGGCTCCATGGGTGAGCTCAGGTAAAACCAGCAGAAGAATCATTTGGCCAAACCACAGTATTATGAAAAATGATAAATCTTTTCCTTTAAAGCTTTAAATATTGGGATTGTTTGTTACTCAGGAATAATTAATGTGCCGTTATAAATTCAAATTTTCTCTAGTTTAATAATTCCATGTTTTTAAGTGTTTTAGAGCTTTTCTCAATAAAACACGAAAAGGCAAAAGTCCTTTTGGGTCCCCTTGTCTGAAAGATCTATTTGGCTTGAATTAGATAGCCCCATGGTCACATAAGTGATGAACCCTGCAACTAGCAGCATTTTCTCATGGAATACTATTTTTTATGTGAAGGAAAAACTTGGGTTTTTCAGTCTTGGGTAGTTGGCAGACACATCTCTGAAAATGAATGGAGTGAGTGTCACTTCAAGAAAAATATCTCCTAGTATTTTTTGCCAACGATAAAATTTGAACTTTCAAGTAAAAAATTTGCATTTGGAAAACTTGTATCTGCCACTAGAAGCTTCACAGCTTCATAATACTCTTTTGATATTGGCGATATCAACTAAGGTGATGTTTTGGTTGTTATTTTATAATGAAATTTGTCAGTATTTGGAAGATCCTCATAACCCGGTGAATCTGTATTTTCCAAATGACAAATGCATTATGTTACAAAATTATATATGTGTCAGAAAGATCCATTCAAGCAAATTAAGACCATGGATTTTAATGTGATGAGGTACAAAAGGTTTGTTCATATGGTATCAAATTCCACATGCCAACTAACCTTTTTAAAAACTACCACTTGTAGACTTTTAGTGTCAAAGAAGAGTATTCACAATTATACAAAAGGCTATTAAATAATTCTCCCTTTTCCAAATATTTACCTGTGTAAATCCAGGTTCCTTCATTACTCAAACCAAAGCAACATATTGCAACAGGCTGAACATAGAAATGGGTATGAGAATACAGCTTATCTTCTATTAAATCAGATATTAAAGATCTTTGCAAAACAGTAAAACAATACTAGCCTTATAGCTAAATTTTTGTTCTGGAAAATTTTAGCTCTTCATAAAAACATTGTATTTATGCTATATGAAATTGTTTTACTTATAAAAGAATTAATAAATACGTTAATTTTTTCTTGGTTTTTAATTTGCAATATATTGAAAATAAATGGATATAACTCCCATAAAAAAAAGCTATTTGGAGTCCTCAATTCTTTTTAGGACTCTAAAGAAATCCTCAGACCAAAAGTTTGAGAACAGCTGCTCTCAGCAAATGGGCAGCTGTGTATCTAAAAGATTCCCAGAGAATTTCCACTAACTGTAAACACAAAGGCCTACAAGCAGCTTCTTAAATACATAGGCAAACATATAGAGAATCCTGCGTCAAATATAATAATCTAGCCAAAAGGCAGACAGAAATGTGTCCAAAAATAAACCCAGCAGGAAGAAGACAATATATGCCCATGAATTCCTCAAACAGCTATAGAAGTTCTCAACCTAAAGCATTTACCAGAACCTTGAGGTACCATATCTAGTTCCCGTTCCTGGGGGAATCTGATATCCCCTACATGTCAAATCACATGCTCCCACTCTGGAGGAGGTCACTAACAGGACCCAAACTGCAAACCTAAACTAACTTTCCAAGCTCTTACCTGGGAAAATGTCTCAAAAGCAATCATCTTTTAAAATGGCTGATGGACAATCGTCCTTTAAAATGGCTATATAATAGCCCCCCAAATATGCCGATGCTCTAATCCCTGGAAACTACAAATCCCATGGAACCTATGTTACATGGCAAAAGGGACTTTGCAGATGTAATTAAGGTTATAAACATTAAAAGAGAGATTGTCCTGGATTACTGCGTGTTAGAATCATATGGGCCTATAAAAGTAGAGGCTTCCTCTGGCTGGAGATAGAAGAGATGGGGCTGAAAGAGAAGTCAGAAAGATTTGAAGTGTGAGAAGGACCTGATGCACTGTTGCTGGTTTGAAGATGGAGGGGGTAACATGACAAGGGAAAGAAGCAGAATTAAAGCACCAAGAGAGGCTTTCCCCTGATAGCCAGCAAATAAACAGGCACCTCAGTCCTATAACTACGTGAACTGAATTTGTTCATCAGCTTGAATGAGTTTAGAAGATTCATCCCCAGAGCCTCCAGAAAGGAACACAGCCCAGCCAACACCTTGATTTCAGTCTGTGAGACTCTAAGGCAGAGGAACCAACTGAGCCACACTGTACCTGGACTTCTGATCTAAAGAGTTATAAGAATATAGATTGCTGTTGTTTTAAGATGCTAATTTATGGTAATTTGTTATGATAGCAATAGAAAACTAATACAATGGCCATTGGACTTTGACATGTGAACCCTCTTGAGAATGAGCCCAAGTTTTGACATCTCAGCAGAAACTTCCAGTCAAAGCTTAGGTACTGGAAGTTTAGGACAACACACAGGATCTCAGCAGCATGTTTGTGCTGTTCTCTGATCCTCTTCACCATGGTGGGTCTTTGTGAGAAAAGCTCATCTTGATGGGTCCTCCAAAACTGTAATAAATACTTTTCTGATATTAATTATGAGTTAGTATCAGCATTTTATTACAATTTTGCTGCAATTGAAAAGATCTCTAGCAGACAATTCAGAGATTTTTCTTGGTGGTGAAATGCACAGAAAAAAAAAATAAAAAGGGTTGTTCAATAATCATAATCATAGATGGACCAGACAGAAAGGGAAACAAATATCTGGTTACAGGTCAACTGACAGTCAACTAGGTTACTAGTTTCCCAGACTCCTAAAACCAACTGAAATCCATCAGAATATTGCTTAAGCATTTTATCAGGAATAATAATTCCTTCCCAGATATAAACTGAATGATATTACACTGAAGGTTCTGTCCAAGTCAAGGGTGGGACAATTTTTTTGCAATTTTTTTCCTCCCCTCTTTACTGAATTAACTCCTACTTATATTTTGTATCTCATATCATGTATTACTTCCTCACAGATTCTTACTGTGACCTTTCTAATTCCTAGCTCCTTATTATGCACCCATAATGTACTTCATGCCTCCATAACTCTTTTTTTTAAGTCTTCTAAAAAATATATTTATTTATTTATTTATTTATTTATTTATTTGGTTGTACTGGGTCTTAGTTGTGGCAGGTGGGCTCCTTAGTTGTGGCTTGCGGGCTCCTCAGTTGTGGCATGTGAACTCTTAGTTGCGGCTTGCATGCGAGATCTAGTCTGCCAACCAGGGATCGAACCCAGGGCCCCTGCATTGGGAGCGTGGAGTCTTATCCACTGCGCCATCAGGGAAGTCCCTCCATAACTCTTTTTACACTTGCAATTTTACATTTGTTTTGTTGATTCTTTAAATAATGTTTCTTTCATTTACTAGACTTTAAACTCCCAGGGGCAGGGGCTATAACTGTTTTTGTTCATTATTAGATCCTCAGTGTTTAGTAGTGCTGGCCACATAATAAGGGCTCAGTAAATATTTTTAAGTGAAGAAATGAGTACGTTACCATTTAAATGTGATGAAATATATGAATATCCTTAATAGGAAAATTGAGCTTTTGCTTTCATTCACAGTGTTTTACCACCACTTGCGAGGACCAGTGAGATGTATGGTATGAATGTTTGAGAACAATTGCTCTGGTTCACAGTAAATTTTAGGCCTGATTTAGACAAACTTTGTTCTGGTGAGAAACTGGCCCATTTTATAGTTGGAGAAAATCTGTTCTTTACCAAGTTTACTGAGATCAAATAGAGAGTCAGAGGTGAGATTATTTTCTTAGGTTTGTCATCTATTATTTTAATAAATAGAAAAGCATCCTTAGGAAAAGAAAATAACTTTTTACATCACCGAGTAGCAACTGCAGGATGGTAATAGGTATGAGAATATGTCTGTAAACTCAATATTTAGTTGTCTTGATTACAAATAGGGTAACATACCTGGGTGTTCCACAAAGCTCATATATTCAGAGAGGATGCTGTGAAGCTCTTCGTTTTAGTGGCTTTCTTTTCAGGATATGAAATATTCATTGAGCCCACCATGCCTTCTCCCTTTTTTCTTCACACTCCATTCTTCTGGTCACCTACTTACTCTTTTAGTGAATAGCTGTAAAATATCACGGTGCTTAGAAAAATCTCTTTGCAAATGTTTTTCTTTGTTTCTTTAACCAGGAGCCAAAAATATCATGTGTTTCTGTTTTGGGAATGTAACAAAAAGAGCTTCTGAAAAGTACAGATGGTGTAGCTGAGATAGGATGGCAATATTTTTTAGAGACACGTTTTTATAGAACCAGATGGTCTAGTATATTCTCAAACAAATATGTCACCTATAATTTGATGAATACCTTCCAAAGGAAAATAATTTTTTCAGGAGATAACAGATGGTATCAGTCAAAAGCATATCGAGATGCTTTAAGAAAAACTTAAATCTTGATGGCTCAAGTGATTTAACCAACAAGATTTTCTCCAATGTACCAAGCATGTTTTAGGATCTAAAACTTGTCATCTGCAAATAATTCAGCCTGGTTTCCAAACTTTACTCCATGGAGAATCGAATGCAACCTGCTTTATATGATACCTATGAAAATGATGAAAATTCCAAAGATGTTTTCTGGCTTTGTTTTTCAAGTATCTATTATATTATGGTTAAAAAAAAATACATATATGTGTCCTAAAACAGTAAATAGTCTATATTAAAATACAAAAATATTTTAATAGGACTGAACTCCATTTACCTATGGGAGCATAAAGCTGTATTAATCATGAAATTTTGTTAGTGCTTTTCTTAAAGCAGCAGGCATATGAACATAATAGAAAAAAAAAGAATTCTGAAGCTGCAGGTATGGATTATTAAGGGATACTTAGAATACGAGTCATTTATTTTGCCCCGGTTTTTGGCAAATAATACTGTAACAGGGTCATGGTTCAGGAACCCCAACATACTGGTATGTTGGTAGTAAGTCTAGTGACATACACAAGCTTGTAGGGAAGGAGGTACAATGAAAATCAGAATGTTACCTTTCTTCATGCCTCATATCCATATGTAAACTGAGGTGGGACCAAATAATTTATCACTTTACCTGTAATATGTTTGTGAGTAAAAGAGGCACTGATTGTATATATAAAATGAAACTGTCTGGGGAAAATTGGGATATATATTCATCCCAAGTGTACACAACTAGTACTAGGATGAATAAGTCTACTGCCTTTTGACTGGCATCTTTTGGAGAGTGGTCATACCTTCTCCACTTTAGACATGGGTAGGTGGGTAATGCCAATGATTCTGTATTGTCTAGAGAAGGGGTCTCCAACCCCTGGGCCGAGGACCGGTATCAGTCCACAGCCTGTTAGGAACCGGGCTGCACAGCAGGAGGTGAGCGATGGGCAGGCTAGCAAAGCTTCATCTACTGCTCCCCATCGCTCCCCATTGCCTGCCTTACCAGCTGAACCATCCACCCCCCCACCCCCTTCCGTGGAAAAATTGTCTTCCACAAAACCGGTCCCTGGTGCCAAAAATGTTGGGGACCGCTGGTCTAGAGTACCATTACTGTTTTCAGACTTTTGTCAATATTATAGGTAAAGACTTGTTTTTAAGACCATTTGCAATTCTGTTTCTTAGCATGGATCTCAAATAATTCAACATACATTTGTTTGTTTAAATGTAATGGGATTGAAATTCTGCCTGCAAGCATGATGTAATAGACCATGGAAGGGCAACAATCCCACTATAAGTAAGAAATTTAAAAAATAAAATAAATTACAAAATTATGTTTTTAAAGAAATTGAATTGCTATATTAGTAAGGAGACTAGATGAACTAAAATTCTAGAGAAGGAAGAGCCTTTCCTAAATGGGTTCATGATTGCCAGCCATTTTCTTCCCTAGGGGTATTTCTTATTTGGTCTAGGAGTAAGATTGGCCATAGTCTAAATAGAGGGATCCTGCTGAGGGAAAAACTGGAGCTTTAAAAAAAAAAAATTGAGGTATAATTGACATATAACATTGTGTAAGTTTAAGGTATACAATGTATTTAATTGATACATTTATATTGTAATAAGATTGCTATTGTAGCACTAGCTAATACCTCTGTCATACCACATAATTACCATGTCTTCTAGTGGTGGGAATAATTAAGATATAATCTCTTAGCAAGCTTAATGTTTATAATACAGTTTTGTTGTCTATAATCATGTACTGTGTATTAGATATCTAGGAATTATTCATATACTAGTTGCAAGTACATAGTCTTAAAAAATTTTTATTGAAGTATAGTTGATTTACAATGTTGTGTTTAATTTCTGCTGTAAAGTCAAGTCACCCAGTTATGCATATATATATTCTTTTCATATTCTTTTCCATTATGGTTTATCACAGGATATTAAATATAGTTCCCTGTGCTATACAGTAGGACCTTGTTGTTTGCAAGTACATACTCTTAAACAACATCTCTCCATCCCTTTCCCGCTCCCCACCCCCACTCCATCCCTGGGTAACTACCATTTTTTCAAGTTTGGTTCTTTTTTTTTTTTTTTTTTAATTTGGTTCTTTTGAAGATTGTATAAGATAGTATGATTGATTGAATCCAGAGGGGACTCAAAAGTACAGTTCCTTTTTCTCATGAGACTGCTTGGAGACTGGCTCAGCACCTCTAAAAGGTGAAATTTCTTACAATTTCCTCATGCCTAGAGACAGGTACTGCCAGAGAGGGAAGCCTTGACGTGGCCAGTCTCCACATCAAAATATTAATACTTGACACATCAGTATGTTTGATATATATTTGAAATAGTATGGAGCAGGAAACTATGGAGCTCAGCTCAAAATCCATAAAGGACAGAATAGAATCTCCCATAGATTTTCAGGATTAAAGAGACAAAGACATTCCAAAGCCTAAAGCAAAAGTCTAGAATGCCCATGCCCAAGGAACATTTTTGAACTAATGGTAAACTGCATTTAACTAAAACTACAACCTAGACCTGACTCAGTTAAATCTCTGGATTTAAATAATCAACTTTTTGACTTATCTGCCTGAGAGGAGAAAAGAATAACATTTCTTTGGGGAAAACAACATTCTCAGCAGGTGCTACAATTATTTTTTGTACAATGTAAAATAGGCAATAAAAATTATGAGACTATGAAAAGATAGGGTAGTATGACCAATAAGCAAGAGCAAAAATAGGCAATAAATGCAGACCTTTAACATTTCTCATAAGGCTGGTTTAGGGGTAATGAACACTTTTAGCTTTTGCTTGTCTATAAAATTCTTTATTTCACCTTCAACTCAGAATGATAACCTTGCTGGGTAGATTATTCTTGGTTGTAGGTTTTTTCCTTTCAGCATTTTGAGTATATTGTGCCACTCCTTTCTGGCCTGCAAAGGTTCTGCTGAAAAGCCAGCTGGCAGACATACGGGAACGTATTTATGACCATTACCTCAAAGTCTTTATTGAGTAGATTGCTTATCTCTGTTTTCTTTTTCTGATGTTTTGTTTTGTTCTGTCACTTGGAACATGTTCCTCTGTCTCCTCATTTACCTGATTCTCTGTGTTTATTTCTCTGTATTAGGTAGGTTTGTTACATCTGCTGCTCTTGGAGATGTGACCTTATATAGGAGATGTTTTATGGGACCCAGCCGTACACTGCCTTCTGGCCATCAGAGCCAGATGCTTCAAGGGTTTTCCCTATGTGGGCTGTATGAGCCTTTCTGTTGTGCTGGGGCCAACTGCTGCAGGTGCACTGGTGGGTAGAGAGACCTCCAGCATAGCTGGCTGCGAGGCTGTTGGTGTTTGACTGCTGTGGGCATGCTGCTGGGTAGGGTAGGCCCCCAGCACAGCTGAATGTGAGGCCTGGTGGCACATGACTGCTATAGGTGTGCTAGTTGATGGTAGAATGCCATCTTTAAAGACATGAAAGGAAAATAACAATCAATACAGAATTTTATACACAGTAAAATATCCTTGAGATAGCCTCATCCACCAGAGGGCAGACAGCAGAAGCAAGAAGAACTACAATCCTGCAGCCTGTGGAACAAAAACCACATTCGCAGAAAGATAGACAAGATGACAAGGCAGAGGGCTATGTACCACATGAAGGAACAAGATAAAACCCCAGAAAAACAACTAAATGAAGTGGAGATAGGAAAGCTTCCAGGAAAAGAATTCAGAATAATGATAGTGAAGATGATCCAGGACCTCAGAAAAAGAATGGAGGCAAAGATCGAGAAGATGCAAGAAATGTTTAACAAAGATCTAGAAGAATTAAAGAACAAACAAACAGAGATGAACAATAAAATAACTGAAATGAAAACTACACTAGAAGGAATCAATAGCAGAATAAATGAGGAAGAAGAATGGATAAGTGACCTGGAAGACAGAATGGTGGAATTCACTGCTGTGGAACAGAATAAAGAAAAAAGAACGAAAAGAAATGAAGACAGCCTAAGAAACCTCTGGGACAACATTAAGCGCAACAACATTTGTATTATGGGGGTCCCAGAAGGAGAAGACAGAGAGAAAGGACCCGAGAAAATATTCGAAGAGATTATAGTTGAAAACTTCCCTAACATGGGAAAATAAATAGCCATCCAAGTTCAGGAAGTGCAGAGAGTCCCATACAGGATAAACCCAAGGAGAAACACGCCGAGACACATAGTAATCAAATTTGCAAAAATTAAAGACAAAGAAAAATTATTGAAAGCAGCAAGGGAAAAACAACAAATACCATACAAGGGAACTCCCATAAAGTTAACAGCTTATTTCTCAGCAGAAACTCTACACACCAGAAGGGAGTGGCATGATATACTTAAAGTGATGAAAGGGAAGAACCTACAACCAAGATTACTCTACCCGGCAAGGATCTCATTCAGATTCAATGGAGAAATCAAAAGCTTTACAGACAAGCAAAAGCTAAGAGAATTCAGCACTGCCAAACCAGCTCTACAACAAACGCTAAAGGCACTTCTCTAAGTGGGAAACACAAGAGAAGAAAAGGACCTACAAAAACAAACCCAAAACAATTAAGAAAATGGTCATAGGAACATACATATCAATAATTACCTTAAACGTTAATGGATTAAATGCTCCAACCAAAAGACACAGGCTTGTTGAATGTATACAAAAACAAGACTCATATATATGCTGTCTACAAGAGACCCACTTCAGACCTAGGGACACATACAGACTGAAAGTGAGGGGATGGAAAAAGATATTCTATGCACATGGAAATCAAAAGAAAGTTGGAGTAGCAGTACGCATATCAGATAAAATAGACTTTAAAATAAAGAATATTACAAGAGACAAGAAAGGACACTACATAATGATCAAGGGATCAATCCAAGAAGATATAACAATTATAAATATATATGCACCCAACATAGGGCACCTCAATGCATAAGGCAACTGCTAACAGCTATAAGAGAGGAAATTGACAGTAATACAATAATAGTGGGGGACATTAACACCTCACTTACACCAATGGACAGATCATCCAAACTGAAAATTAATAAGGAAACACAAGCTTTAAATGACACAATAGACCAGATAGATTTAATTGATATTTATAGGACATTCCATCCAAAAACAGCAGATTACACTTTCTTCTCAAGTGCGCATGGAACATTCTCCAGGATAGATCACATCTTGGGCCACGAATCAAGCCTCAGTAAATTTAAGAAAATTGAAATAATATCAAGCATCTTTTCGGACCACAAGGCTATGAGATTAGAAATGAATTACAGGGAAAAATAAAAAACACAAACACATGGGGGCTAAACAATACATTACTAAATAACCAAGAGATCACTGAAGAAATCACAGAGGAAATCAAAAAATACCTAGAGACAAATGACAATGAAAACACGATGATCCAAAACCTATGGGATGCGGCAAAAGCAGTTCTAAGAGGAAAGTTTATAGCTATACAGGCCTACCTCAAAAAACAAGAAAAATCTCAAATAAACAATCTAACCTTACACCTAAAGGAACTAGAGAAAGAAGAACAAACAAAACCCAAAGTTAGCAGAAGGAAAGAAATCATAAAGATCAGAGCAGAAATAAATGAAATAGAAACAAAGAAAACAATAGCAAGGATCAATAAAACTAAAAGCTGGTTCTTTGAGAAGATAAACCAAACTGATACACCATTAGCCAGACTCATCAAGAAAAAGAGGGAGAGGACTCAAATCAATAAAATTAGAAATGAAAAAGAAGAAGTTACAACGGACACTGCAGAAATACAAATCATCCTAAGAGACTACTACAAGCAACTCTATGCCAATAAAATGGACAACCTGGAAGAAATGGACAAATTCTTAGAAACGTATAACCTTCCAAGACTGAACCAGGAAGAAACAGAAAATATGAACAGACCAATCACAAGTAATGAAATTGAAACTGTGATTAAAAATCTTCCAACAAACAAAAGTTCAGGACCAGATGGCTTCACAGGTGAATTCTATCAAACATTTAGAGAAGAGCTAACACCCATCCTTCTCAAACTCTTCCAAAACATTGCAGAGGAAGGAATACTCCCAAACTCATTCTATGAGGCCACCATCACCCTGATACCAAAACCAGAAAAAGATACTACAAAAAAAGAAAATTACAGACCAATATCACTGATGAATATAGATGCAAAAATCCTCAACAAAATACTAGCAAACAGAATCCAACAACACATTAAAAGGATCATACACCATGATCACGTGGGATTTATCCCAGGGATGCAAGGATTCTTCAATATATGCAAATCAATCAATGTGATACACTGTATTAACAAATTGAAGAATAAAAACCATATGATCATCTCAATAGACGCAGAAAAAGCTTTTGACAAAATTCAACACCCATTTATGGTAAAAACTCTCCAGAAAGTGGGCATAGAGGGAACCTACCTCAACATAATAAAGGCCATATACGACAAACCCACAGCAAACATCATTCTCAATGGTGAAAAACTGAAACCATTTCCTCTAAGATCAGGAACAAGACAAGGATGTCCACTCTCACCATTATTATTCAACATAGTTTTGGAAGTCCTAGCCATGGCAATCAGAGAAGAAAAAGAAATAAAAAGAATACAAATTGGAAAAGAAGAATTAAAACTGTCACTGTTAGCAGATGACATGATAGTATACATAGAGAATCCTAGACATGCCACCAGAAAACTACTGATCAATGAATTTGGTAAAGTTGCCAGATACAAAATTAATGCACAGAAATCTCTTGCATTCCTATACATTGACAATGAAAGATCAGAAAGAGAAATTATGGAAACAATCCCATTCACCATTGTAACAAAAAGGGAAAAAAATCTAGGAATAAACCTACCTAAGGTGGTAAAAGACCTGTACTCAGAAAACTATAAGACACTGATGAAAGAAATCAAACATGACACAAACAGGTGGAGAGATATACCATGTTCTTGGATTGGAAGAATCAATATTTTGAAAATGACTATACTACCCAAAGCAATGTACAGATTCAATGCAATCCCTGTCAAATTACCAATGGCATTTTTTACAGAACTAGAACAAAAAATCTTAAAATTTGTACGGAGACACAAAGACCCCGAATAGCCAAAGCAGTCTTGAGGGAAAAAAACGGAGCTGGAGGAATCAGACTCCCTGACTTCAGACTATACTACAGAGCTACAGTAATCATGACAATATGATACTGGCACAAAAACAGAAATATAGATCAATGGAACCAGATGGAAAGCCCAGAGATAAACCCACACACCTATGGTCAACTAATCTATGACAAAGGAGGCAAGGATATACAATGGAGAAAAGACAGTCTCTTCAATAAGTGGTGCTGGGAAAACTGGACAGCTACATGTAAAAGAATGAAATTAGAACACTCCCTAACACCATACACAAAAATAAACTCAAAATGGATTCAAGACCTAAATGTAAGACCGGACACTATAAAACTCTTAGAGGAAAACATAGGAAGAACACTCTTTGACATAAATCACAGCAAGATGGTTTTTGACCCACCTCCTAGAGTAATGGAAATAAAAACAAAAATAAACAAATGGGACCTAATGAAACTTCAAAGCTTTTGCACACCAAAGGAAACCATAAACAAGACGAAAAGACAGCCCTCAAAATGGGAGAAAATATTTGCAAATGAATCAATGGACAAAGGATTAATCTCCAAAATATATAAACAGCTCATGCAGCTCAATAGTAAAAAAACAAACACCCCAATCCAAAAATGGGCAGAAGACCTAAATAGACATTTCTCCAAAGAAGACATACAGATGGCCAAGAGGCACATGAAAAGCTGTTCAACATCACTAATTATTAGAGAAATGCAAATCAAAACTACAATGAGGTATCACCTCACACCAGTTAGAATGGGCATCGTCAGAAAATCTACAAACAACAAATGCTGGAGAGGGTGTGGAGAAAAGGGAACCCTCTTGCATTGTTGGTGGCAATGTAAATTGATACAGCCACTATGGAGAACAGTATAGAGGTTCCTTAAAAAACTAAAAATAGAATTACCATATGACCCAGAAATCCCACTACTGGGCAGATACTCAGAGAAAACCATAATTCAGAAAAATACATGCACCCCAATGTTCATTGCAGCTATTTACAATTGCCAGGTCATGGAAGCAACGTAAGTATCCATCGACAGATGAATGGATCAAGAAGATGTGGTACATATATACAATGGAATATTACTCAGCCATAAAAAGGAACGAAGTTGGGTCATTTGTAGAGATGTGGATGGATCTAGAGACTGTCATACAGAGTGAAGTCAGTCAGAAAGAGAAAAACAAATATCATATTAATGCATATATGTGGAACCTAGAAAAATGGTACAGATGAACCAGTTTGCAGGGCAGAAATTGAGACACAGATGTAGAGAACAAACGTATGGACACCAAGGGGGGAAAGCGGTGGGGTGTGGGCGGTGGTGGTGTGATGAATTGGGAGATTGGGATTGACATGTATACACTGATATGGATAAAATGGACGACTAATAAGAACCTGCTGTATAAAAAAATAAATAAAATTCAAATAAGATATCCTTGAAAAATAAAGGTGCTCGATGCTATCTGTTATCTCAGTATGTATTCTGTGAGAGAAAAAGGATATTAGTGGAAAATATGGTGAATATGAATAAAGTCTGTAGTTTAGCTCATAGTAGTGTTAGTGTTTTAGTTTTGAAGTGCACCATAATTATTTCAAATGCTAAGATTAGGGGATCTGGGTGAAGTCTATAAAGGAACTCTCAGCACCATCTTTGCAACTCTTATGTAAATCTAAAATCATTCCAAAAATAAAAATGAAATAAAGAAGTTTTTAGATAAAACATGAGGACATTTGTCACCAGTAGAAGCAGACCAGAAGATACGCTAATAGAAATTCTTTACACTAAAGGAAAGTATTTCCAGATGGATGCATAAAACCAGAGGGAGAAATAAAGGACAATGGAAAGTATAAATATATGAGTAAATATGAAAGGATATTGGTGTTTAAAACAACAATAATACTATCTTTGTGGTTTATAATACATGTGAACGTAAAGTATATGACTATAATGTCATAAATGTCACGAGGCATGTAAATGGAGTTACATTGTTATTAAGGTTATTGCATTATTTGGAAATGATTATAGTACTAATATTAGGAGGATTGTATGATGGCAAAGGTGAATATTATAATCTCTAGGGTAACTTCTAAAAAGTAATAAAAATGTAAACAAACAGGGTAAAAGAAGAAACAAAAGGAAGTAAATAAAAATTTAGTGAATTCTACAGAAGGCAGGAAAAGATTAAAAAGGAACAAAGACTAGATGGAGCAAAGAGAAACAGTTATTGAGATATTGTTAAATGCAACTGCATTGGTTATTACATATAATGGAGTAATCACTATTTAAAAGACAAATGGATTTTAAAAATGAGATTTAAATATATGCTTTCTAAAGAGATTCATTTTAAATATAGACATAGATTAAAAGTAAAAGAATGAAAGAAGATATACCATATAAACTGTAACGAAAAGAAATTCAATATAGCTATAATAATATCAGTCATAGAAGACTTTACTATAAGAATTATTGAAAGATATGAAAAAGATATTTCATAATGAAAAAGGATCAATTAAACAGGAAGCCAAAACAATCCTAAACATGTATGCCCTTAATGATACAACTTCAAAATATATAAAAATTGACATAATTAATTATGATTGTGGATTTGTCTATTTCTCATTTTAATCCTGTCAGTTATATTCTAGATTTTGATCTGGGTAGTAATTGCATTTAACATTTGTGTACTGTGTATATGTTATATGTCAAGAAAAAAGTTTATAAAAATACACTATGGGCCATTTATCCAGGTAACAATGTTTAATATGGTATATTTCTTTTATAGTTTACCAAATTCCTGAAACTAAATAGTAAGTAGTTTTACATTAGATGTTGCTAGCATGTTTAAGTTATGTTTGATAGATAGGAGAGGTCACAAAACTCATCATCGTCATAAAGAGTTTGTGACACACAGTTAATGTAAAGGTTCCATTATTCTAAAAACATAGTGAGAAATATGGGTTAAATTGTATTTTAAGATATTCCTCAAGAAATGATCTTCTTTATAAATATTATGGAAACAAGATATTACCATAAATATTGCCAGATCTAGAAAGACCAATAAATAGTGGCTAAACTTTCAGGAACATTTAGATAAACAAGTTCTGAAATTAGTATTTATGTTCTGGCATCCTCTTAGACAAAGCTATTAGGATACCTATTCTAGTATACATTATATTCTTTAAGATACTTCAATTTCATTCAGTTCTCTTAACAACTTTCTAAGATATTAATGACCTATATTTTCCATATGAAACATTTGCATTTGCTGGTGGTTAATAGCTACCATATGTTTTTCATGGTTGTTGCTAATGATAATTTAGACAAGAATTTGGGAAAGTGCTATGAGAAATTTTTGTAGTGTGTACAGACAGTCCCTGATTTATGATGGTTCGAATTAAGATTTTTTGACTTTGCAATGGTGTGAAATGTTACATGAGATATTCAACATTTTATTATAAAATAGACTGTGTTAGATGATTTTGCCCAACTGTAAACTAATACAAGTATTCTGAACATGTTTAAGATAGGCTAGGCTAAACTATGATGTTCCATAGATTAGGTCTACTAAATGCATTTTCAGGTTATGATATTTTCAACTTACAATGGGTTTATTGGGATGGAACCCCATTGTAAGTAGAGGAAGATCTGTACTTTGTTCTAAGAACTCTATAAAGTGATTATGAGTCTTATAATCTTTAAAATATTTATATAGTTTTTTTAGTATGTTTTGTGACAATTATTATATACTCAGGAAGCAACTGAAGTACACTTGAGTGCTGTACTAGTTGAAGCATTTGTAGACTTGGAGTTGGACTTAAAGGATAGGTAGGATTTAGACCAAGATAAAGTTACCTGATACAGGAAGAAGAACCAATCATAGTATCATACTGAGAAAGAAAAAATATATATAATGAGATTCCCTGCCTAAAACTTAGATATTTGTGTAGAAGATGCCATGTGCTGCCTAGATTCTTCCTCAGGAATGGTGAATTTATTCCCCCAACTACAGAATATGCTGCTGACAGACAACTCTCAGCTCTCACCTCCTTTTGGGTTTGTCTCAGTTGAAGAGAATCATGTAGCCAAAGGTCATACCCTCTTCCAGGAAAACCTGTATCCAAAGACTGAATGATGACTTTGTATAAAGGCCGGGCCCCCTTGCCCCAGCTCTGGACACTTCTGAGAAGTCATCCCAGCTCCAGAATATAGGGCCGACTGAGTTCTTCACTGAGACTACATTGTATTCAAACTTCTCTTTCTGTCCAGTCCTTCTTTCTTTCCTTTCTCCCAAGTATGTTGCCTTGAAGAGAAAAGCTAATGTCAGTCTCAGAGTTTGCTTTGCATGAGTACAGTTATTTTCATAAGTTTCAGCCTTATTTGTTACTACATTATGGGGGATTAGGAGAGGGTTATTCATTGCTTGCAACAGAGTCGAAAACTGAAGAACTCTGTCTCTGCCTTGACGTGGGAGTAGTTGCTACTGAAGGCCATTGGAGGCCAGGAGAAAAGAGCGTGAGAGAGCTGCTTCAGATATATGACAGTGCAGCTGCAATCCTTAGAAGACATTGGTAGATGAGCTCCTGCAGAGATGGGTAAGGATGGGTATATTGTAACCTGATCTTATGATCAGAGGTCAGTGATGTCAGATATTCACAGTTAATCAAAGTCTTGGTGAGGACATAGGTTTAGAAGATAAAAGGACGTGGAAGAATGATAAGTGGTATGTCAGAAGTTTCGTTGAACATTTGAGAATGACCTACAGATTTTATTTTTCCCCTTAAATAGTTTATTGGCAGTGAGCTGGAAAGGACAATGGATTAATATATACAGACGACAACACCAGGCACCAATGTCATGAAGGAGGCAAGAATGATGGGAAAGAGCTGTGGAACTCTGAATGAGGTCCCCTCTTCAAGAGTGTGTGAGGATGTGGAGGCCTGGAGTGTTGCAGGGAGTATGATGGGCATGTTATAGTTCTTTTTTTCCTAGAAAAGAGAGGACATAAACCACTGAAGATAAGTAGAATTATTATAAAAAGGAATTATAATAATTAGAGGTAGGAAATTCCTTGAAAAGTTAAAAGGAGATAGTTGAGAGTCTCATAATAAAAATGACCCATGTCATTTTTTTCACAGATAAATAGTGGCTTTTTTTCTAACAAGGAAAATTTTAAGTTCAAACATGATATTGAGCATCTTGGAAATGACCACAACATTTTTTAATAAGAGTCCAGTAGGTCCCGAGCAATGTGTTTGGCATACAGAGGAAGTAAAGCTACAGTCTTTGCCCTTGAGAGGAAATAAGATTTTCTTTCATGGACAGAGTTATAAAAGAACGCAATCCAAGGCAATGCACTTACTGAAAGATGAACAGTATGATGATGTGCCCCAAGTTCATAGACACTTAAGTTAGAGATTAAATGCTGGTATTTTGTTTCCCATAAATGTTTACACTTCTTTCTAGGAATCAGAGGGCTGTAAGATTGGTATTAGTAGTTTGAGCCCTTGCTCAGAGTATCCACAACTCCATTGATGTTGGATGATTTGCTAGGTTATAATCTTACTTTCCACCGTATGTCATGGAAAATTATTTTCTCAAGTGAAAAGTAGATATCAAGAGTTGATATCTTTCCTTCTCATTTTGAAGAGAGAGATGTTGAGGTTGTGTGATTCCTGAACGCCACTGATTAGGAAGGCTTCCTTTGTTTCTCGTTTTTGGTCTACCACTTTCTCTGGTGATTCTTCACATCTCTTATGATTTGCAAATCAGTGGGGTTTGGTCTGGCATCCTAGAGAGCTTGGTGTCTTAGGTCTGTCAACTTCTTCTCTAAGATGTTGATTCACACTCTTGACATCTACTTACTCTTTATTATTTTTTCTCCCTGTGGTAGCAGTAGAATTAAACACTGTCTGTAGATCTGGTTTTACAGGAATTTTCTGAGCTCTGTTGAATTCTTGAGAGAAACAAGGTTCTGTATATTCTACTATGTTCTATACGTTGGTGAAAACTGTGGACCACTAACTTTTTGTAGCTCAGGATGCCTTTCTAGGGATTACAGAGGATAAACTAACGTTTTTCAGAAGTCTTCCGGGTTTGGTATCCCATTGACTTGGCATCCACCATCAAATAGTTTCATTGACTATTCATTCATTAGAGGAGTACATGTATATTGAGATTCAGGAATACGCTTGGGGATCCCATCTCTCTTTAGCATAGTGGGCTGGAAAGGGTGCAAATCCAAATCACAGGATAATAAGACAGCTTACCTTATTGACTGTAATAAGAATAACTTGGACATTTAAAAGGGCTCAGAATAAATTTGTAAGCCTCTTTTCTTTTTCTATTACTTGATATAATACCTTAAACAAGTTTGTATTTTCTTGTCCACAATTCCCAGTGTATGATCATTCCCTCAGTGATCAGAGATTTCCACATTTCTTGAGGAGAGTTAAGACTGTTGTAATTGGAATGCATAGAGAAAGAATCAATGGCTGTTCAGTCTTTGACTTCTAAAATAGGCTTTTGAAACTCACATCAAAATCAATATTTTCAAAAGCCAAAGCTTACATTATAAGAACTGAGTTTGATTGAAAGAAAAACAGTCTCTTGAGAATCAAAAGGGAAGACTCTGAAAGAAGCAAGCACAGACACTAGGACAATATCAACAGATAGAAAAGAGAGCAGAGAAGGGTCCAACTACCCCACCCTCTAGGACACTAGATGAGCAACAACTGGTGTGTCAGTTAGGAATTGTGTTTGGTTGCATTTAACAGAAATCAGCCAAATGTGCCTTAACCAAGCATGGGTTTATTTAAAAAGAATTCCAGTAAAAGGCATTAAGGCTGGCACAGCAGTTCCATAATATCAATACCCAGGGCTCTATCCTTCTGCTCTGTTAGCCAGTTATCTCTATCTGGCTTTCATTCACATGGTGATTTCATGGTCACAATATGGCTGCTCCAGCCCCACATCTATGTCCTCAGTAGACAGAAAATGAAGACGACAGGGAAAGGGAAACACTCCAGAAGTATGCTAAGGTATTAAAAGCTAAAGTTGCTTTTGCTACACTTAATTGCAAAGGAGTCTAGGAAATGTCGGGGTTTTTTTTAAAGTGCAGTTTCCTCAAAGAAAAATTTTACTGGGTTGGAGGTAAAAGCATGAAGAGTTGGATGGGAAATACATTAGGAGGATGTTGGTGAGACCTGAGACGTAAGTCCTCCCCGAGGGTACCACGTGGAGAGAAGCTGAGTGGATATCATTGTGCCAATGCTGTGAGCTTTAGGAAGTCTGTGCAAAGAATCCTCATTAATTTTGGAAGGGGAGGGGGCCAGGGAGGACTTTCCATTGACATCTGTCTGAAGCTTTTATAACGTGTATTTGAATTGCCTCCTTTGGAACTGGCTTTTCAATGGTTAGAAATTCATAGCCTCAGAAATAGAGGGTGGGAATGTTCATTGCAGCACTATTTACAATAGCCAGGCCTGGAAGCAACCTAAGTGTCCATTGACAGATGAATGGATAAAGAAGATGTGGCACATATATACAATGGAATATTACTCAGCCATAAAAAGAAACGAAATTGAGTTATTTGTAGTGACGTGGATGGACCTAGTCTGTCATACAGAGTGAAGTAAGTCAGAAAGAGAAAAACAAATACCGTATGCTAACACATATATATGGAATCTAAGAAAAAAAAATCGTTCTGAAGAACCTAGGGGTAGGGCAGGAATAAAGACACAGACGTAGAGAATGGACTTGAGAGCAGGGGAGGGGGAAGGGTAAGCTGAGACGAAGGGAGAGAGTGGCATTGATATACATACACTACCAAATGTAAAATAGATAGCTAGTGGGAAGCAGCCGCATAGCACAGGGAGATCAGCTCGGTGCTTTGTGACCTCCTAGAGGAGTGGGATAGGGATGGTGGGAGGGAGACGCAAGAGGGAGGAGATATGGGGATATATGTGTACGTAGAGCTGATTCACTTTGTTATACAGCAGCAACTAACATAACAATGTAAAGCAATTATACTCCAATAAAGATGTTAAAAATTAAATAAATAAAATCACTTGATACATTTAAGAAAAAAAACAAAAGAAAAAACAAAAAAAAAACCCTACTATGTATAAAATAAATAAGCAGCAAGGATATATTGTACAGCAGGTGGAAATATGGCCACTATTTTATAATAACTTTAATGGAGTTTAATATATAAAAATATTGAATCACTATGTTGTTCACCTGAAACTAATATAATATTGTAAATCAACTGTACTTCAACTAAAAAAATGGTTGACAAAAAAAGAATGTTAAACTATATCACTTCTTAAGATACGGGATTGAAAAAGAACAAAGATGCCTCCAATTTATGACTCCCATAATGTTAACTCTTTTTTTTTAATTTTTATTTATTTATTTATTTATTTATGGCTGTGTTGGGTCTTCGTTTCTGTGCGAGAGCTTTCTCTAGTTGCTGCGAGCGGGGGCCACCCTTCATCGCCGTGCGCGGGTCTCTTACTATCGCGGCCTCTCTTGTTGCGGAGCACAGGCTCCAGACGCGCAGGCTCAGTAGTTGTGGCTCACGGGCCTAGTTGCTCCGCGGCACGTGGGATCTTCCCAGACCAGGGTTCGAACCCGTGTCTCCTGAATTGGCAGGCAGATTCTCAACCACTGCGCCACCAGGGAAGCCCTAATGTTAACTCTTATTCTGAAATCATGTTTCCTAATATTGCTGTCGTCAAGCTTTAAGGGTACAGTATTATCTATTCTGTTAAGTTCTACGGTATTATGTCCACCTCCATATCCCCATAGCCTATAAAAATACCTGATAAAGGAGTAAAGAGTTTCATAAATATTTGTGGAATAAAATAATTTAATAAACAAGTAATTGGCACCCTTAAAAAAAAAAAAAAAGAAATAGAGGGTGTGTTTAATGACACATAAAGACAAGACACCAGCCAGGGAAGAAGGGAAAATTGCTCCTCCTCTTCATCAGGACTGCATGGGGGCAAAATTTCCTCCCATTCACTCCTATGGACAAATATTATAGACTATCTCTTTTGTGATTTAACATGTTTTCTTAAACTCTTTATAGCTCAAATTTCAGTTTTGAGAAAATTTCAGAGATGGAAAAATGTGGAGAAGGAATGGGAAGAAAACTCAAGAGGAATTTTCAAATAAAGCTGTGTCTGAGCTTAATACTGCAATAAATTCAAGAGACTTTCATCAACTGTTCACACTACAAAAGCAGTTAGAAATATTCCTGGACAACTTTTGGGAATGACCTTCATCATTGCTTTTAACCTTTGTGTCTGTGTGTGCTTCCCATTACCTTTGTTTGATTTATATTGTTATCAAAGTTGTTAACACTTCTAGTACAGGGACCTGCAGTAATGGATGTTCATGTGCTCACCATTTTTTTAAAGAGTGTTGGGCAAATAAGATGTTTCCTCTCACAGGCTGTCCCAGAGAGAACACATTGTAAATAAGTAATGCCGCCTAAAAAAAAGAAGGGAAGAAAAACTGTAGATTTTGATATATATAAACCATTTTTATTCTACTTCCATAGTTTCCAAAGTGAGAGACTAGATATTCTTTCTCCATCCAAAATGCATTAGATGGATACTTCCAGAGGTGTGTGCTTTTATTATGCTATTCATTTGATTCATGATTCATAAAGCACCTTTGTACGAAAGCTAGCCAGTGTCTAAGCCAACACACTGACTTTAAAGATATACTTTGGACATAATTCTCTGTGCTCTGACTAGAGCAGCAGGGAATGCCAACAGAATTTAAACTCCTGGTCTTTCAAAGTAAAATTTGATAAAGAGAAGCTTACCTAATATACTGTTGGTAAAAGTAAAAGGAAGACAATGACTAAGACACAAACAAAAAAAGAAACAGAGTTGTTCTTTTTTGGAGCTATATTTTGAAAACAACAAAAAAGAAGGTTAATCTCTTCATTCTCGCTATTAAAATATTTCCCCCACCTTCAGAAAAATAGCCCTATCATTGCAGAAAAGGGTAGTCAGATATTTTATTTTTAACTAGGACCAGAATACTATGATTCTGACTAGTTATTATAAGTTTTAAAATCTGAGAACCTCATTAGAGTCAGGGGTATATATGGGCTTTTAGTGGATGGGGAGGCTGCCTGTTTATATTCTTGACATAGTTCCCAGGGTGCTAGATTCCAACCATCACAGACAACTCTGCTCTCCATTTGTTTTGATGAGCAGAGTCGTTCACGCAATACCGATAAATTCTTTAAATGGTTTTTCTTATATAATGGGCTTTTACTCTTCTTGGTAGCATAAGCAGAGGAGTAAATAATAGCAGTTAGAGCAAAATGTAGTGGTGTAGCTAAGGGGAGAGCCCACTATTATCCCTAGCATTTTATCCCAGTAAAGCTAAAAGCTTTAAAATAAACGGTTTTTAAAGAAAAATTTAAAAATTCTCCTACTAACAAAAAAATGGCATCTTTTGGGGGATAAGTTTCCTGTTAAGCATATATTTAAAAGCTTTAAAGATATACTAAGCTGTGAATAAGGGAGGAAACCTTTTGTGCCCAGCACAAGCAAAACGCTTTGGATTCTACATCTAGGGTCTTGGTTAGCCGTTGACATTATTGGTGAAGGATAAGAAATTAGAATCTCATAAATTCTACTCTAATTTGCTAGGGCCTGTTAGGAAATGCTACCCTAGCCTGTTACCGTTTCTCTCTGTGACATGGGCTTCAGGCATATGGAAATAAGTCTAGGGCCTTCCTGATTAGCTGGGAAGTGGCTCTTTTCTTCATTCACTTTTTTTTTTTCAAAAATAGTAACCACTTTAAAATAATACATACATAGCATTTTTATCTTTTAATTTTTACAGTACCTTATAGTAATCAGACCATAGCATTTTTATCTTTTAATTTTTACAGTACCTTATAGTAATCAGAGCATGTGATATTATTCCCATTTTGCAGATGTGTATGAGATTTTGAGATTTGAAAAGTTTAGGTGTGTTACCCATGCCTAGAACATCCTATAGCTAAGGTGGGAGTGTCCTAAAGTCTGGAGTCTGTTTTTGCTGTTAATCTTGTGTGGCTTTCCATGGCAGCAGGATTGAATGACCTCCAGAAATTCAGCGGGGCCAATTGGCTTGACTTCCAGTGTTGGTAGAGCCCAGATGCTCACTCACCAACCTGGAGGAGGGAGAGATCAACTGAAAGAGAAACATCTAATTCCTGTCTGGAGCTCACTCCCTCTCTCCTATAGCATTGTCTGTTTGAGAGTAGGGATTCTGTCTTCCGTGGTAGTTTTAGGTCTGGCAGAGGGCTCTGGAAAATGTTCTAATGAAATACTTGTAGAAAAAGAGAAAGAGAGATTTACTAATCTCTACAGTGCTCAGATCACTTAGCTGTGAGTAAGCAATGCCTAATTGCATGGAGATTGCTGTGAGGAATAACTAAATCAACTCACACTTGATATCAATGTGCAAAGATAATGGCGGCTATATAGTATCCAGTTATATGCACCATTCAGTGCCTTTCCCTTCCCTGCCCTTAACTTGATATGTAGATAAAAATTACTTTTGTTATTAGGTGTTCATTTTAGAAAGATGTGTTCTATATTTGGGAGAGATCTTCTATTTGATTAATGAGGTGCTAATATATATAAAAGAAGTTAAGAAAATCTCATTAAGGAACCCAAAAGAATAATATTTTGCAAGTTGTAAATACATCACACAGCATCATCTCAGAGTTGGAAGGGTCCTTGGAGGAGCCAGGTGTCCTACCTTATGCACGAATTCCCTCTACAACATTCTGCATGCTATCTCCAGCCTCTACCCAAGTCCCAACATGGACAAAACCATTTTCTTACAACAGTTGATTAGAGTGCTGGATTCCTGTAATTGCTACAGCTCTTTCTAATACTGAACTGAAATCAATTTCCTCTGGATTCCACCCAGGCTGCTAGTCTTAAAAAAAATATTTTTCTTCTCTTCTGGGGAATAAAATGGCTCTAAACTTGCTGGGATGGCATTTAAACTTAAATTGAAAAATCAATGGGTGGTATAAGGCATATGAGTGTTTAAATATACTTTATGAATGGTTATTTGAACTGGATCCTTCAAACAATGCAAAAAGGGTAGAGAAAATTTGAGAATACTTCATTTTTTTCTCATTTGTTCTATTTTTAAGCACCCCATCACACTATTTCACTCATCTAAGTGAAATAGGCATCTCAGTTTTGGACTAAACTGGAATTCAAACATCTGTGGGCATGATTGCCATCTAGTGGATGGGTCCATGATAAGTTCATTTGTAGTAAAAATAATGGTTCGGGGTGGGGAGGGGGAAGTTAGGAAGAAAGTGGTTTGTTTTGTTTGGGCACCTGACCAAGGAATTCAGATGTAGAGAGAAGCATGCTGTCTGCCTGTCATACTGTCCCTACATCAGTCTGTAGAACTACAGTGAGAAGATGGAGGGTCTCTTTGCATGAAGGACTCCACGAGATATGGAAAGAGTGATAGTGCTTTGGCTTTATCACAAGTTACAAAGTGTGACCTGAGTCAGGGAGAGAGGTGTTTTCTCTGCAGCTCTTTGAGTTCCTGGAGATTTAGTGCTCTGAGAGTTTTTCAGTGGTAGCGTTTTGGTCTGGATAAATTGCATGGGATGGAGTTAAATAGGCAAAAGAGACGTTATTCAAGATTATCATAATGGGAAGAGAGTAAGAACTCAACTCCAGTAAGACAAAAGTTTGGAGAGTTTTAAAGCAGTGGGGTGAGCTAGTGGAAAGTAGCTAGAGGACATTAGTGGGGAGGTTGGGCCATGTGTTTAGTCCATTTGTGTTTGCTAATTGGCACTTATTGAAGTCAGGTTCCTACCCTCCTACAGAGACAGGGAGATAGGTGCCCTATCTTTCTCTATGTTTGTATTTAGAGGGATGACTCCCAATCCCATGAGAAAGACATTCCTGGGTTGTAAAACTGGCAAGAGACTAGGAGAAGATTTACATCTCAAAGGGGCAGAGACAAAATTTACAGATGCAAGTTTTCCTAAGTAAATGCTCTAAGAAAGGTAGATCCGGGCGCTAGAGTCAGGAAGAAGCCTGTCTAAAGGTTAGTCAAGCTGAGCGAATGTTAAGGCTATCTTGGTCAGACATCGGTGTTCTCATGGAATATGGTTGTAGCAGTAGAACTGAGAGGTACTGCCCTCAAGTGGTTTCAAGGGGGTGGGCATCACTGAAAAGACAGGGTTGGGAGACTTGTGAGGCTCTTCTGGAACGCCCAGAAACACATGGAGGGCTGTGCAAAGGATCGAGAGTATGTGTGACATAGATAGAGGCAAGACCAGTGAAATTTGGGTTATTGCCATTAACGAGGTCCCACAACTGGCGAGGCCTGGGAAATACAGATTACTGAAGTAAAACATTTTAAGCTGACTTTGAAACTTATTGCAACCTTTAGTCCAGGAGTGCATGTACTGAGACATGTTGCTTTTCTGGCCTTCATACAAAGGGTGTTGTGGTAGAGTGGAAATAACACTTTTACACAGCTAAAAGAACTGAGTATTTTTGTTTGTTTTTTGTTGTATTCTACCATTTACCAGCTAAATAGTCTTATATGAGTCACTCATATTTCCTTTACTTCCTTATGAGGAAATTGGGGATAATATATCTACTTCACAGGGTTGTTATCAGGATGAAATCAATGTACCTGAGATCCTTTGCAAAGCCTTATGAACGACAAGTATGATGTGTTTCTTTTGACCTCCAATGTGTCTCATCCATTACTTAAACACAGCCTTAATGTGACCCCAGTCATGTCTCTGTAGGACCATTGTAACTTTTCATAATCAGACTATTTCTTTTATGCTCTGTGTATGTAAACTTACTCTAGTTCCCATTCATTTAAGCAGCACATACATGTTCTAAATAGATTTTTTTTCTCTCTATTTCATCTGTCATGCTTGATCTATGTACCAGCTCACCAAATCTTGGACTTGGACTTCCATCTTTTCTACATTACTCTCTCTCAGGAGGTCTTTTGTGATGAAATGGAAGTCAGTGGAAGTCTTGCCCGTCACACTCCTTCCTGAATACACATGTTGCCATTTGCTTGCTAAAATGTCTCAGTGCTTGCTTAGTGATTTTTATGTTCTTTATGGGTCTGTTTGAATTTGACTGAATTATACTGTGTAGCCATAAGCTGCTCAACATCAATATCTACACATGATAAATCAATTCAATTTATAGACTATCTAAAGAAGATGCCAAAGAAAAATCTGTGCTCTTTGATAGAAAATGTAGGTGTTGATAAGAAAAGAAAATCATTATTTGGTGGGAGAGTTAAACATTTGCTTACCAGAAAAAAATAAATTCCTAACTTCAAAGGAATTGCTTATTTTTCCATTAAATACTCAGGACAAAAAAAGTAACTATTTTGAGAGGACTATCTAATGATGCAGTCGCCGTTACTTTGGTATTTGGCCCTTGTTCTGTAGCAATTTAGTCTGAACAAGACCTGAGTATGTGCTATTCTTTGGCTTTATGGTCCTCTAAACATAGGCACTGATGGCATTCACGATTATAGATTAAATAGGGCCAACTCTTGTCAGTAATTTGTTAGAAAACTCCCACAGAGATACCTATGGTGCAGCTGAACAATGATGTTGGTAGTGTGTTATTTTGCTTTAGGAAAAGCTACAGCATTCCAACACAGGATTCAATGCCTGGTACTGGAAGGTTCTTCTCTATTTGATGTAAATTAAACATTGAGTACACTCTGCCTGGTATTGCAATTAGCATCTGGGCCCTGACCAAATTCTAATTGTGCAACTGCAGGTTACTTACCACTGGATAAGAAATATACTCCGTCATATCCTTACTTTGTTATATGATTTTGCCTGGGGTTGTGAAATCACTGTTGCATTCTGCCACTGTGTGCAGCCAGTGGGCTTTTAGAAATTTCAGCATGAAAGGCTCTCAAGAAAACATGAAAGTCTTTTAACATAAGGTTATCTCCAGGAGACTACTTTTTGGTTTAGTTATGTGATTGCATTTGAACAAATGTATTTTTCTTTAGCTCTACTTAGTGGTTTTTAAATTAATGGACTTTATGATAGGTTTTCAGATCTTGTGCTTTCAATTCCATTTTTTAGGGGGCGTGGCTAAAAGTTTCAGAATGAGATATGCAGTGTTTTGAGATGAAAAATAAAAGTACAATCAACTAGACATTATTTTGCTGATCTGAATTTTTTGCTGGAAATAAAAACAGTAGAAGGCTAGTATTCTTAAGAGAAAATAAAATTTTTGGAAGACAGCTGCTGGATAGTCTAATTTTTTTATTTATTGGTTAAAATTTTCACATTTTGAAGAAAATATTACTTGAGGTGCAATCGGATTCTTTGTGAGGTGGCAACAAAGGGCTGCTTGGTTTACACCAGGGTTAGCAAACTAAAACCCAGAGGCTCAGTCAAGTCCACCGCCTACTTTCGTAAACGAAAATGGCCATGCCCATTTGTGTATGCATTTTCTATGTCTCCTTTTGTAGAGACAGTATGGCCTATAAGGCTTAAAATATTTACTATCTGGCCCTTTCTAGAAAAGAGTTTGCCAACCTGTGGTTTACATCATTAACTTTATCTTGTGGAATCAGAGCTGAGTTTGTACATCCTCAAAACTATGGGAGAATTAAACCACATATTTGACAAACAGCTAAACCTAAGACTTTTCTATCCCTTGTACTCTGGATAGACATTTGTGGCAACCACAAGCTTCCCTTGTTTTTCCTGCAGAGCCCCAGCTCTTGTCTGTGACTGTGGCACCAGAAATTTGGGGTGGATAGACTATTGTTGGATTAATGGTATGTATTTTTACCTAAACCCTTGAAATTATGTTTTGAACGCAATGGAAACATTATGCGGTTTGCAGGAGCTTCATATTTTAGGCTGCCTGTTTAGGACTGCCCTCGTGCTGCAGTTTGCACTTACACTATAAAGGTAGAACAACATACGTCTCTTCTTTTACTGTTAGCTCAAACTGATCACATGCCCTTTTCTAAACCATTACTGTAGACTAATCAGAATCTACGCCTGCATTTTGGAATAGGGTTACTTACCCCTGTAAGACTTGGGAGAAGAGTAGACACCTGGAATGGTTATTCTCCTTTTGCCCCTCCAGAGCTACCCCTTCTCTGTCTATTTTATCTTGAGTTCCCCCAAAGCAGAACTTGAGAAAAGGGATACATGAAGATAGTTATTTTGGGAAATGATATCAGGCAATAGGAATCAGGGGACTGGAAGTAGTAAAACAGAGAAGGAGGTAAAGTTAATTCAAGAGTAAGAAGTTTTAAAATTGAGTGTTAGTTACTGTTATGGGCAACTGGGGCTGTCTGGCAACTGGAGCTCAGTCTAACAGAGAACATTTGAAGAACCCTGTAGATCCCATCTCAGAATTGTCTGCTGAAGACATGGAAGAAATTATATTTATCTATTGGTTTCCAAACCCAAATGGTCAAGGGTTGCCCCAGGGACCACTAACTTTCTATGTACAGTTTGAACATGCTGCAGAATGGGTAAACAGGCTAGTCTCGTGTAGGTGTCTCACGTGGTGAAGGCAAAGGATTCCTGAGAAACAAGAGACATGCTGTGAAACTGAGTCCAGGGGCTATTGCTGCAGCTAGTTGACCTAGCAATGGCCAGGACAAGACGGTAGGCCAAGGGGATGTGAGGCAGGACATAAAATATGTATATTTCACTGCCCTCCTTAACCTGCTACATACCTCAGGGGCTGATATCGGTAACCTAGATCACCTGATCTCCTTTGCTATCTGGCTTCTCATTGAGTCTTGGTACCAGGAGACATGGGAGGAAATCCGAAGGCAGGAGAGAAAAATGGCGGGGTATTTATTTCCCCCAGCTTCCTCCCTCCTTGTGCTGCCATCGGCACAACTCCTATTGGGTAGGCAGTCCCGCTTCTGTTGCTCCAGCTCTCTTTGGGTTTTGGTAACACCATTCTCTTTATTCCACAGGCCATAGCTCCTTCCAGAAGACCTCCTGTAGCTAAAGCTTTCCCTTGGGTTCAATAACCTCTTGTCCCTCTTTGCCTTCAAGCCTGAAGTAGGTATTAGCTCTCTGCTATTGCTGATCCTTGGAGCTTGCTCAGACCACTCTAAATAGTCCTTTCATTGAACTTCCATCTATTTAATCCTTTGATTGTAGCTTCATTTTCTGTCTAAACAAAACTGAGATTTTGTTAGCAGTAAAGAAGGGGAAACATCTTTTGGGTTGGCATCTACAAGTGTCTGTTATTTCTGTTAGGAGGACCAGAACAAACAGAAAGCTTGCCACTGGCTTCAATACACTTTAAAAAATGGCACAGAGATGAAATCCCTCTTCTGGGACAGCTTTCACCTTCAGTGGTTTCTACTCCCATATTTGAGTTGTTGAACTGGGAATGCTCTATTTAAAATTTTCACTGAATTATTTTTTCTTCTTATAATATTGATATCTTTTCAATGTAAAGGATTTAAACAATACAAAAAGGCATAAAGATGAAAGTGAAAAATCTCCTATAATTCTACTATCCATAGATAAATATTAACATATTGGTGTGTATTCCTTCAGACTCTCTTGAATGGGTCTATAAAATAAATCGGCACCTCAATTTTATGTTTGGAAGGAAGACACTATAAAAAAGTGGAATGGGTGAGAAGAAATAAGGAGAATTAAGGCATCGTGTTGTTGGATAAGCACCCCAAGTTTGGATGTATCTGTTATTATTCAAGGATGTGCAAACAAGAAAAAAGGAAATAGAAGAGAAAAACAAAAAGAAAACAAAAAGAACAAATATTTACAATCCCTCAAAAAAAAACAAAAACAACACCACAATTCAAAGGAAGACCATGCTTTTAAAAAACATTTCCATGATTAAATACTTGTGACAACTTAAATGTCCATCATGGGGTAGTAGACGAATGAATTACGGTGGACTCAGTGCTACTTGCTCACTACTTTGAGAACAGTGTTACTTCAGTGAATAAATGTGATAGCCATTCTGTAATACATTTAAAGAAGTGTTTATAAACATGTAAAAAAGGTATTTGTATGAATGCTACTTGTGTACTACTTTGAGAACAGTGTTGTTATATGTTAATAGAATGAAGTAGAATGTTATATGCTAATATGAAATGATCTTCAAGATATATTAAGTGAAAAAAAACAAGGCTTGTAGAAAATCATCTCATTTGTATTAAAAACAGAAAACATAAATATACATTTACATGCTTGTATATACATAAAACATTTCTGGAAGGAAATGAGAAATTATTAACAATGTTTGATTATAGGAAAGGGAGGGATATTTAGGATAAGAGGGAAATTTACTCTTAATTACATATATTTTTGTCATGGTTGATTGTTTTTCCTCTTCACATATTACTTATTCAACTAGTGAAAATTTACTAGAGGGAACACAATTACATCTTTATTGTGCACTCAGTTAACTTTAAGAAGACACAGACTCTCTGAAATAAGAGAAGAAAGATGACATAAAAGAAGTGGAAAAGGGGTTTCTACACACTTGTAAGTATAAAAGGAACTGACAAGAAAAGTTTAAATTGTAAAGAAATTAAAAATATAATGAGAAAATTAAAGTCTATGTTAGAAGCAGTACAGATAAGAATCCTCTCTCAGAGAAGCAACCAGTGACTTGGAAGACATCTTTCAACAATTCTCCCAGGATTCAGAGGATAAGAACAAAGAGAGGAAATTAACAAGAGTGAAGAGCACAGGTGTAAAAGACACCTGTTCAACCTACAGAAAATTGGTCTTCCAAGAAGAGAGAGCAAATTGAACACAGCAAACATCAGAAAATAACAGTATAAAACTTTCCTGAGGTGAAGAATATCCTGAGGCAGCATGTAAGGCAAAGTGGGCAAAACGAAAACAATACCTAAACATATCCTGGTGAAATTTTTGAATTTCTACAGTAAACAAAGAATCTTCTGCACATCCAGAAAGAAAAAATAGAGAAATCTGACTGGTTTTGTTCTTTTCCAGCATAACAAAAAACATTAGATACCAGTGGAACAATGTCTGTAGAATTTTGGAGTAAATAAAAAGAATTTGAGCTCTAACCAGGAATCTCCTATTCAATCATGATATCATTCATGTATAGAAAAAGAATTTTTATTTAGTATATATTGATATATTTATTATGAGCTTTAGAAAATATACCCCTCATATTATTCCTGATAAAAAAGATTACTCAAAGGTACACTTAAACCAATAATTTTTTTGTAGATATACACAAGGTTATTCTAATATTTAAATGGTTAAATCAAAGGAACTAGAATAGCTAAAACAATTTGAAAAATGAAAAATTGGGAGAAATCAGTCTACCCAGTTTCTACAGTATCAAGACTGTGTGTTATTGGCAGAGAGATAGACACATAGATCAATGGACAGAATAGAGAACCGAAAAATGGACCCACACAAATATGTCCAATTGATTTTTGACAAAGATGCAATCCAATGGAGGAAAACCAGCCTTTTCAACAAATGGTACAGAAGCAAGTAGACATCAATAGACAACCAGAGATATTCACCTTTGGAAAACCAAAGGCACTCAACTAGTTGGAAATAGAAGTAAAACAAAAAATATGATCAATATAGCAAAAAATGGGGGGAAAAAAGAGTAGGCATACAAGAGTATGCTTATCAAGTGGTAAGCATAAAACATATTGTAAATAAAAAGGGAACAGAGTAAGACCAAATATATAAAATATGATAAATTTAAATGGGTTAACCTTTTAAATAAGAAAATGAAGATGTTCAGGTATGGTTAACAAGCATATAACAAATAAAAGTACAAAACAAAATCTAAAAAGTTAAGCTAGGTGCCATGTAAGAGATACACAAGGAAGGGACATTTCAAAGTAAAAGCTAGGAACAATACACATTAGGCGAACACAACAGATAAAAAGCACAGATAGGGCTTCCCTGGTGGTGCAGTTGTTGAGAATCTGCCTGCTAATGCAGGGGACGCGGGTTCGAGCCCTGGTCTGGGAAGATCCCACATGCCGCGGAGCCGCTAGGCCCATGAGCCACAACTACTGAGCCTGCGCGTCTGGAGCCTGTGCTCCGCAACAAGTGAGGCTGCGATAGTGAGAGGCCCGCGCACTGCGATGAAGAGTGGCCCCCACTTGCCGCAACTAGAGAAAGCCCTCACACAGAAACGAAGACCTAACATAGCAATCAATCAATCAATAAAATAAATAAATCTTTAAAAAAAAAAAAAAAGCACAGATAGCAATATTAATATCAAAGAAAATAGAATTCATTAAAAACCATTAAATGGGACCTGGAGGTTCTTTTTGTATAAATTTAATAGTAATTAATTTTTATGTACTGAATTAAAAAAATCAAAATATATAAAGCAAACTAAAAATATTAGGAGATTTAGAACCTACCTCTTTCAGTTTATAACAGATCAAAAAGTCAAACATAAAGAAAAAGAACATATAAATAAAATAATTTATAATAGTACCTAATAATATAACATTTACATTTATAATATAAATAATAAATATACTATGCAGTATTTTAGTATAGTAATATAGTATATAAAATGATAGCATCTAAATAACGTAATTTATATTTCATTGACATACTTCCAACTCTTCATCACTAACAGAATATACATTTTTGTCAACTCACAGTAAAACATTTACCAAAACTGAGAAACTACTAGTCCACAAAGAAACTGTAGTAAGTTCTAGAAAATGGAATTATAACGAATACATCCTTTGGCCCTAATGCAAAATAAACCAGAAATTAATAATAAGGAAGCAAAACATCTCTAACTATTGGAGATGAAACAAACATTATTGCAAACTAGCCTCCTTTAAACTCTTAAGTCAAAGAGAAGTTCAAATCAGTTGTTAGAAAAAATAATAACAAGGATGACATTAAATAAGAACATTAATGGCATATTATCAAAGCTGCAATCAGAGGCAAATTCATAGTTTAAATTTTTCATTATGAAACAAGAAACAAATAATTCACTCAAGAAATTATTAAAGGTAAAACCAAATAACATGAAGTTAAGCAGAGACATAAATTTATGTAAGCCTCATGAGGATATGGGCCTTGTCTGTTCTGTTCAGAGCTGGGAACCCACCTGTGTCCTGAACCTAGTTCAGGCAATTGATAACTGTTTGTTAAATTGATGTGTGAATAAGTGGTTAATAAGTGAATGAATAAAAACAGAATTTGTGGAATAAAGACTATTAGTAGAACTGAAAATATAAGATTTTCCTGAGTGCAAATGCCTGTTTACAGGGCAAAAAGATGAGCTGAGCCTAGTGTGGTCTTAGACACACAGGTGGAGAGTGCCAGAGGCCTCACTGTTCATTTCTGGAATGTTTGGCACCTGCTGGGGGCAAAATCTGTCACAGAGGGAGGCTTTTCTCTGGGAAAACCTGCATTGTGGCAGTTCAGTGGCATTGCAAGGGAAAAAAGCCATCCTTCCCCCTCTTATTGCTTACCCTCGAAATCCTTTGAACAGGTGCTGAAGTCTTCCACTGCAACCTGAAAATAAAATCTTCATAATAACAAAAGTGATTGAGGCTTACTTTGAGGTTTCTTACTGATAGCAAAATGTTTCCTGAACCCACAGTTCGAAATAGAAGATTGCTGCACTGCTGAGCCCTGAGAAACTGAAGGAGAGAAGGAGGGTTTTTATTGCTACAGGAAAGAATGTAGGATCATTAAAGACTCATTTGATTACTTTCTACATTTTCCTAATATTAATTCTCCCAGAAAGAAAGAGGAACAAGTAGAATCGCAAGCTAATGACACATTGTTGGATATATTGACTGTGGAAAAATCACTTTTCGTGGTTCCCTGTTTCAAGTCACTCTGACTGGCTTCCTTCACTTATGTGTACAACATCCCCTAGTCTTCTGTTGCTGAGATGAAATGATAAATCTTTATCATTGTCAATCCTTAGTCCTCAAAAAATTCTCACTCTTTTGACCAGTGAAAAGACCAACCAAATTGAAATGAAAGCCTTAAAATTTCAAAATATTGAATAATGCAGATAATTGCAATTTTTTGGTCACAGCTCAGGGTAAGGTCCCACTCACCTGGCCTTCCACTTAAAAGAGCACAGCATACTCCTTTTAAATCAGAGTATTTCCCATGATCCTGTTTAGAATCCTAGCCATATCTAACTTCTCACGTACTTCACATGAAGACTAGTTTGCCTTTTCGCTTTTGTTTGGAAGGTCACCTTCATCAGGGCTGTAATTAATTCTTGCCAGGCTAATAGTGTTCCCTGTGAATCACACAGGTCTTGAGGGGAGAAAATTGATAATCTAATAACCACAACAAAATGAGACATCTTCACCTTCCAGACCAGGTATCTGGCTCTCTCTTTATTTGGCTGACACAGCTTGGTCTGTAGTTATGATTGCTCCTAGCTGTAGGGAAAATAAAAAATAGTTCATTGGCTTTCTTTAGATCAGCAGCATCTTCTGTTTCTGTTTTCAAGTACAAAGTCAGATTCTGAGTCAGCCCATCCCTTTACCTGGAAGCAAAGGCTTTTCATGCAATGAGATACAATGGCTTAGCTTGCATGAGGTTTTTGGGAAAAGGCCAAATATTCAAAAAACCATCTGCTTGCACTGCTCATAAATCACAGTAATGATTGCCCTTGATCTGCAGCCATTCCCTATTATAGAGGATATTGGTTTCCAAAAGATGTCACAGCATATTGAAATGAGATGGTCTCTTCCAAGCAGAAAATTCCTCTTCACCATTACATTATATAGTGGAGTAGAATTATGTCATGTTAGCCCTCAAAGGCAGATAGGATCTCAGAGAAGATGCAGGTGAAGGGGTGGCTGTAAATTTTGCAACTAGCATAAAGGACAAGCTGCTAAATTTTTTGTGCTTTACTTCAGTCAAATGCTGTAAGAATTTGAAATGATTGGGAGCAAGGAGTTCTATTTCTGAAGACGTCTTTTAACCAGGTGTCCATCTTGTCACTCGTAACACTGTTTCTCACCAGGAGCAGAGACAAAGGCAGTTAATAGAATGAGTATAAAGAATGACTGTACTGCAAATAGCCCATGAAAGCTAGACACTGTTACTATTTAGCACTTGGAGGACCGTCTACAGAATGCTTGGCATTGTACAGAGCACAGGGGGTGACAGGATGTCTGGCCAATGGCTTTGATGATCTAAATGAGACACAACCTTCCAAGGAGCTGGCATGGCACAAACATGCTCCACTCATTTACCCTCTGTGGCAAAAGCCACTGAAGTGCTGGGTCTGAAATCCACAAAGCGTTGGGTAATCCTCGGTACTTTCTTTAACACTCAGGGTTCATTCCAGCTGGGCTGATCTGACAGCATGTTGCTGGGTGATCTGCAGGGAGATGGTTGCCATTACAGCCTCATATGTGGTATCTCTGTTGAGACAGTGGCTGCAATGAGGGCTCTCTCATTCTGAATTTACCATCTGGCCTGAACTCACTTGTGTGCTCTGTACTTACCTTGAGTAACATGAAAATTCTATTGTTACTAAATGGTGATATTTGCCTCAGCTATGTATTCAGATTGTCTTCAGTAAGCATTAAGTACCAGAAGTGTGGTCAACTTTGATTAGCATTTTTGCTTTAAATTTGGTTTTCGTGACAGTTATGTGAGATCTCATTAAACTGCTTTAGCTCCTGAGGATGTTGGAATGTATTACGGTTCATGCTTGGGATGCGGAAGTAGGGGAAAGTCCAGAGTAGGAGAGGACAGGAGAAGACGGTGGTTAAGCAAAAGATTTTGGTGTTTTACAGACCTGGGTTTGTAGTCCAGTTCTACTACATACTTTGGAAATATATAACATTGAACCAGTTATCTAAGCTCTCTAAGACTAATTTTCTTCATTGATAATAATAGTCCTACCTCATAAGAATGTTGTGAGGATTAAAATTAGACATATGTGTGTATGTGTATATACACACATATATGTATATATGTGCATAAATGTGTTATATATATGTAGTATATACATATATATATGTGTGTATGTGTGTGTGTATATATATATATATATATATATATACACACACACACATATTTATGAACATGGAGCCTGAGTGAGTACTCAATAGAAGGTAGCTATTATTACTCCCGTTTGAGAAAGTAACAATTCCAGGGCAGACTTAGGTAGAACAAAAAAGTTAGTGCCTGAAACAGAATTGAACAACCAAAGCGAGAGGTGATCCAATAAAGACTATAGCAGCGTCATTTCCTTTGTCTCCAACTGGTTGTGTGTTTCACCAGTTCTTATGGGGACAAATTGAAAATTCAAAGTGAATCAACATTGAGCACTGTGTGTGTGTGAGTGTGCACACTCACGTGCGTGTGCCTGCCTGTGTATGTATACTTCATTTTGCAAGGAAAAGAAATACTCTCAGTACACTGAGAGATGGGACACGTGGGAAGTAGGGAAATACAGGGAGCTGTATAATACAGCTCCTGTCCTCGGCTTTAAGAGCCTGGAATGAGGTTCACAGCTGCTCCGGTTACAGCAGCAGCTCCAGCGACTGCTGTGTGTATGAAGATTCAGTCATTTTTCACTCCTCAGAAAGAGATGCCTGTTACCGACCACCACCCCGCTCTAGTGAGCATACTTGGCTTGGCTGAAGTTATACCTTTCCCTGCTTCTCTTGACTTTCAGAAGAGCTCACTGTCTGCCTTCTGTTGCTTCACTCTGAGGACTGGGTCTCCCGTTTCATGTGTGCATTACTGGGCCATGCCATCCTGGCAAAGATAACTGATCCAGGGGTGGGCACCTGACCCAAGCTGGGAAAATATTCTTCTTTCTCACTGGAATTACAAAATCAGAATAAATAGCTAGGGAGGAGCAGCTGACTTTTGTTAATAGGCACTCTCCAGAGCAGGGTTTCTCAACCCTGGCACTCAACATTGACATTTTAGGCTGGACAGTTTGTCGTCCAGCTGGGGCTATTCTATCTCTGCATTATACGATGCTTAGCTGCATCTCTGGACTTTACCCACTAGACACCAGTAGCATTCCTTCTCCTCCCGCTCTCTCCCCATCTGCCACAGTGTCACCATCAAAACTGTATTCAGATCTTGCCAAACGCCCCTTTGGGGGGAAGTTGCCATGGTCAGAACCACCGCTAGTCATTAGCAGGTAATGCTCAAAGTGCTGGGACACTGATACGCCAGCCTGGACAAGGGGGTACCAGCAGGCCATCAGGAGTGAATACTCTCTGTGTTCATTACATCAATGATATCAAGGTGTTGGGCCTGAGAAAACAGGAAAAGGGAAATACCCCAGATGTTTTGGTTCAAGGAGTAGGAGATAACATCTGCAAAAGTTCTCGGGTTGATAACTATGACATTTCTATGGCATTAGTGATTTAGAATATGTTGGGATATTATTTCCAACCTAAAATACAAGTTTATATACCTGGTGTCCCTGACATGGAGATGGAAGCACAGCACATGGCATGGTGGTCCTCTTCAGATTTTGAAGACAGTCTGTATCATATTTGAAAGAAGTATGTTGTACATTGTCTCCAACCTGTTTACTTAGCATCTTAGTCTGCTTTCATTTAGTTTTACTATGTCACAAATAACCTTGAGAATCTCAGTGGTTTACAAAAATAAGCATTTCTCTCTCCTTCACTTGTATCACACGTTGCCACGGGAATGCTAATCCAGGCTGCAGGTAGGGTTCAGGTCTGCTCCATGTGCCCTTCTAGGGCCAAAGTTGAAAGAGGGCCACCTACTTGTGATGTTCTCTTGGTGCAGGACAGGGGTGCAAGAGAGCCATTGGTAACACACATCACACCTTAAAGTCTCTTCTAGGAACTGGAATACTGTCATGTCCATCCACATTCCATTGTTCAAAGTAAGTCATATGGCGGGGAAGCACAAAGTCTTTGAGACAAGGAAATATACTTTATCCACAGTGAACCGTGGCAAGAAAAGGGAGAGAAACAATTGTGAATGTGTCACCTCCAGGTACCTGAAAACCTCCCAGAGAAAGAGAAGCACCTTTAACTCTCCCAGAGCAAAGTTCATGCCACTCTTTTCTCAGCCCTTATAACCCAACAAGTCCAAAGGTGCTGTTTGGAGACGGGGTTGCACAATGGAGTCTGTGATAAGCCCTAATGGGACAATCTAACGGTGGTCTCTAGAGTCTGAAAGCAGATCCATGCTCTTCTTTCCAGGTGATTATCCTTTTTAGAATGAGCTCCCAACTTTTAAATGGACTCTGGTGAAGACAGAATACCTGGTCCATAGAAAGCTATAGTGTTTGAACTACTCATAAGCAACTAATAACATTTGATATATCTAGCTTTAAAGCTGGGTATGGCTGGTAATATTCCACCATCAAACCAGATCCTGAAGGCACAAATTACTTACACAATCAGGTCATACATACTCACGTTCACATTCCCATGAATTCCTTAGTCCATACCTATGAATGGCCTCATGGGTGGTTTCCTATGACCACTTGACTATAGATAAAACTGTCATGCTTGATTCTCGGTGAAATGCTGACATGAACTGAAACGGTCTATAGTGTGACAGCTCCAGACAGGAGTGGCTCTGAAAGACAGCGGAGGAAATTAAAACTCTTTGTGGCCAAAACAGCAAGCATACCAATATGCTATTTACTTTGGCCTAAAATCAGGATCGATCTTGATTTCTAGGCAATTGTTATTGTCTGGCCCTTGTTGGGGAAGAGCAAGATTAGAATATTAGTGACAAGAAGCTTAAGGAAGGGGCTGGTGTGGACGAGCTTAAAGCATGAATACAATTGTATCTCACGCCTGCCTTTCAGAAAACTTTCCCTGTAGAAGACACTCTCAGTAATCAGGTAGACAGGATGGTCCACAGATGTCACCATTTTCCTTTATTATTCAGTATGGTGGTTAATCAGTGGGCTTATGAACAAGGCAGGCATAGTGGCAGAGATAGATGCTAGACTTGCTATAGGCTCAACTGTGTGCATTTCCCTTCACTAGATCTGACTCGCCTACCTAGGATCATTGCTGAGTGCCTAATTTTTCAAGCAATGGCATCCCATTCTGGACCTCAATCTGGCACCAAACCTCAAGGATGCTTTCTGGGCACCTGGTAATTAGATCAACTAAATTGGGCCCCTGCCATCAGTGAATAAATTGGGGATTTTTTTTTACTATCAGAAGAGATATGCATGCTCTGGATTCTCTTTCTTCCCTTCATACCTATGCACATCATCTATGAGTTTACTGAAGGTCATATGCACTGTCAGAGTCAACATATTATCGCCAGATTCACTTTACAGCAAAAGCGCCCAGGCAATGAGGTGATATCCAAGGGATTAATGGATACTATCATGTGCCCTATCATTCAGAAAATACTGGCCTTCTATTCAATGACCTATAAAAACCCAGCTGTATGACATGAGCTGGCAGCTATCACCTTGCAATTTTAGGGTGCTATTTTTTAAGATGCACTATGTGGTCTGTACCTGTTATTGGCCGATTTGTACAGAAAAAAAATCCAAGACATCCTGAAGCATTCCTATTTCCTTTTCTTTCTGAGAGTACGTTACTCAAACTTTTCTTCAATTTTATGAAATACCCTAGTATACATCTAACAATCCCTCCCCCACTTTTTGCTTCAGCTTGTCAGTTGGTTCAGTTCCTTGCAACCAAAAGATTCTTTTTTTTTTTAACATTTTTTCATACTTTTTAGTCTTTTCCCAATTGTCTTTTTTTTTTTTAAATTTATTTATGGCTGTATTGGGTCTTCGTTTCTGTGCGAGGGCTTTCTCTAGTTGCGGCATGCGGGGGCCACTCTTCATCGCGGTGCGCGGGCCTCTCACTATCGCAGCTTCTCTTGTTGTGGAGCACAGGCTCCAGACGCGCAGGCTCAGTAATTGTGGCTCACGGGCCCAGCTGCTCCACGGCATGTGGGATCTTCCCAGACCAGGGCTCGAACCCGGGTCCCCTGCATTGGCAGGCAGATTCTCAACCACTGTGCCACCAGGGAAGCCCCCAAAAGATTCTTAATGAATACACCCTACTACTAAAGTATTCTTGGTTTTTAAAATAGCAATAAGAGAAGCTCTAATGATCGTTTTCATCGAGGCAAATAAGATAGTTGACAATTTTTCAAGAGTATGGCAGACATTTTAGTTGTATACTCCATATCCATCCTCCTTCACTTTATTTCTAAAAGACATTCTGATGTTCTTTAAGAAAGCAAGGTACCCAGCTAAAAGAATCTGCAGCAGGGGATGAATAAAGAGGGCCAGAGAGACTTCCCTGGTGGTGCAGTGGTTAAGAATCTGCCTGCCAATGCAGGGGACACACGGGTTTGATCCCTGGTCCAGGAAGATCCCACACGCCGCAGAGCAACTAAGCACGTGCACCACAACTACTGAGCCTGTGCTGTAGAGCCCGTGAGCCGCAACTACTGAGCCTGCTTGCCGCAACTAGAGAAAGCCCATGCATAGCAATGAAGAGCCAATGCAGCCAGAAAGAAAATAAACAAAACAGGGCCATAGCTCTGGTAACGTAGTACAAGTAGATGCTGCTTTCAGAAAAGTCTTCTAAAGGGAACAATAAACCTCCCACCTTACACCCTTGGCCCTTCGCATTCCCTTCTTTTTCTTGCCTGGAGTGCAGAGTGAGTTGACTTTGGAGCTGTCTTGTATCCATGGATGAACCGAGGATGACAGAGTAGAAGGATCGAAGGGCGTCTTTGTGGAGTCTGTGGACTAACCCTGGACTGCCTACTTCTGGACTTACTCTAATGAGAGAAGAGCTGAACCCTCTTTGATTAAACCAGTATATTTTGGAGTCTGTACACTTCATCCAATGCAGTATTGAACTGGCATACACACTTTCCCTTTTTATTACAGTTTCAGGATTGAACAAAAAATCTTTCTATTTCCATACAGGTGACAGAGCTATGCAGATGATTTGAAGCTATTGAAAGTATAATTTATGGCTATGTTTTTTAAATTATAGGGATTCAAATAACTACTAATTTTTGTTAGAATTGCTATGATTTTAGCCGACAAAAAGAACACAGATGAGAAATTTAGGACAAAGTAAGTTTTGATGTGCCAATTTCAGGCATATTTGTTTATCTTCAATTTATTTCCCCCAAACATAGAAATTACCTTATTTTTAAAAAGTGCTATCTTTTCTGTTACCAGTAAATTCTGCCATCACCAGGGAATGTGTTCTGCCCTCTAGTGGTGCTGATGGATTTGTGTTTTACCTTCAGCTCTACAGAACTGTCTCCAGATTTCCTTGAGGAATATTCACATTTGCCTCAATGAGCAGGTAGTCCACTGTGAAGATATTTTCCAGGGCTAACACAAGGGTCATGTCTTTATTTTCTCTTGTTCTGTTTCTTACCAAGTAGTCTCTGAGATTTTGTACATGGCCAGCTGGGGGGTTTCCATTTTAGTTGTACAGAATTTTGTGTCAATATATCTACCATGTCAAAGCACGTGAACATAAACTTCAGGACCCCCAGGAGCTAAGGGCAATATCTAGGCCAACATCCAGACTGAAATTTGAGGATCTCAGTGTCCTCAAGCTGGAGGGGATCTTCAGGATCAGGTCACCAGAGACCTCACTTCAGAGTTGCCTGGACAAAGGCTAAGAAGGTGGAGAACCCATCCTACTCTGGAACTAGAATCAGGGAGCTAGGAACGGAGTCCTAATTTCCTATTTAGTGCTCTTTCTAGGACCTTACACATCTCTTTCCTTCTCTATTCAGATCTTTTCTCCTCATACCCACTTTCTCTTTAAACTTCCCCCCATGTGACCATTTATAGCCAGTTCTACTTCTTTTGAACGTTTCCCACTTAGAAAGGATTTGCATCTACTTGTTCAGTCATGATGCATTTTCTTTGCATGTATCTGAAGTCTCTAATCGGAAGTCAGTAGCTGGCTAACACTGCAATGTCCCCTCTCCTGAGGCTCTGACAACAGTCTTCTGCAGGTGTCTTTTGCACTGACGGCTCAAAACCTCACCAGGAATTCCCTTCCAAGGCATTGCCTCCCCTCCTTGTATTTTAAGAACCTCTGTATTAGTTTCCTATGGCTGCTGTAATAAAACACCACAAAGTTGCTGGCTTAAAACAACACAAATTTATTCTCTTATGGTTCTGGAAGCCAGAAATCCAGAATGGTTTTCACTGGGCTGAAATCAAGGCATCGGCAGGGCTGTGCACCCTTAGAGTCTCTGGGAGGGAACCTGCTTCCTTATCTTTTCCAGTCTCTAGAGGCTGCCTATATTCCTTGGCCTGTGGTCCCTTCCTCCATCTTCAAAGCACATCACTGCGATCTCTGCTTCCATATCCTTTAAAGTTGAATCTCCCTCTGCCTGGCTCTTAAAAGGACACTTGTGATTTCATTTAGGGTTCACTGGATGATCCTGGATAATCTTCCCATCTCAAGATTCTTCACTTAGTCCCATCTGCAAAGTCACTTTGGCCACATAGGTAACATTCACAGCTTCCAGAGGTTAGAACCTGAATATCTTTGGGGGCCATTATTCAGGCTACCATAGCTATGCCTTCCCCTTCTGACCTCTACTTGGCCATCTGGTGACAACAAGCACTGACATGTGAGTGCACTTTCTGATCATATTTGCAGCCCAAGGTGAGGGTGCCTACATAGACTCATAGAAATATGAGCCTGCATTTAAAAATTTGTTTTGAGAAAGATGTCTTTGTTTGTCCAGATAGCAGAAGCTATGCCGTGTACAACTCAGACCGCTTAGTGGTTGTGTTTTTCTGCCATAGGAGCAGAGATCATGACGGCAGTTGAGATAGAGGTGGCATGTGCTAGAGAGAGAGAGGAAGAATATGGCTGAAGAACACACAGCAGAGGTGGGAAGCCCTGCCATGATCCCATGGTCCTGCTTCCGTTCTTGAGGCTCATCTGAGTCCCCACCCTTACCCTGGTCTGCTGGTCAACCCTTTCTTGGTTTCTGTGGGATGCCTTCATATCTAAACAACAAACTCCTTTTCTCTCCTCTTAGTCTGATTTTGCCACCCTTAACTAAGAGTCCTGACAAATGTGAGAATATAGAGACAGAGAAAGAATGTGGCTGGTAATGGGGTGGAGAGGGCAAGACCTGTAGATAAGAATTTGACTTTGATTCCATTGATATTAGGTGGACTGGGGGGAAACAGAGCTACTAGGCTGCTTGTCAGTGTAATATTCTGAGTCTGGTAAATGGTTTTCAAATGTCTAGATGTTGTATAGTGAAAGCTGGTGTTATTTGCAACCAAAAAGTAGGGAGGGAAATACTCGTGACTTGAAAGAATAGTTCCTTCTATTCCCTGAAGCACTGTTACTTAATCTCTTGAAGATTCTATAGTTCAAAGTGTTTTAACAAAAGGACACGCACTTCATTAGGAAAAGGCTGTCACAGTGAAGGAAGAGAGAACTTGGAGATGTTCCTAGCCCTTTTAAAAGTCCCTAATCCTGGGCAACATCCTTGGAGTCACTTTAGAGATTTTATTTAGAACATGAGAAAGAAGCTTTCCAAGGTCATACAGCAGGTCTTCCCTACTTCTCATTTTTCCATTGTAAACCTCCCTGGAAATGGCCCCAACTTAAGCTGGTATTAATTATCTGTTAGCCAGCAGCAGATAGCCAGCCAGAAGGAAAAATGGGGAAGAAAAGGTGCTTGGGGAAGGTGGGCTGGTCGGGGTGGTGGTGGAGGACACAGTTTTGCCTGGGGTTGGCTCTGCCCTCATGACCACCTCACACGTCTAAAGCACAAGGGTGGAAACCCATATTTTTTCCCCAAACTTGAACAGAAATCAAATTTTGCTCATAACACGTATAGTCCTGCACTTTTTTGGGATTTGAGAGCCTTCTGAATTGAAAAGGAAAGCTTAGATGGGATCCCCAGTGTCAAGTGTGGGAGGAGAGATACCCCCAGAGATACCATGTAGTGCTATGATACGCTTCTCAGCCCAAGAACTACCCGAGTTAGCAATGCTTCTAGCAACCCCGGTTTCTCAGAGGAAATCAACAATGCCCACCTAATGAGGAATGAATTATGGCATCTGGGACACTGGAAAAGTGACAGGGATTCTCTCTCCTAAGAAAGAAAGGGGTTGTGATTACCAAAGCCCCTTCCTGCAAAAGAGGAAGGAGGGACGGAGAGAGAAAGGTGGAGAGAGAGAGAGAGAGAAAGAGAGGGGGAGAAAATGGGAGAGAAGAGGAGGGAGAAAGAGAGAAGGGTGAGAGAGGGAGAGGGAGGGAGAAAGATACTGGTAGCAGTGGGGATGCTGGCTGGGCAGTGGGGGGTGCAGAGACTGTGACAAAGAGTTCAGAGAGAAGGGGAAACCTCTGAAAGAAATGGGGGACAGCTATGCGGTACCCCCTCCCCAGGAGGAGACCATCCCCCTGGCAGCACAGCGTGCCTGCACATTTCCTGCGAGAGACGGGGCCCCGCTCATTGCTAGGGTTATATTATAAATGTTAGCTCACCTGACAAGACATCTCTTAATAAGGGGCGAGAACTTCATGTATTTTTGATAGTGCACCAGTGATACAATCCCTCCCAGTTTAGCAGAGAAATACTGCAAGAGTAAATTGTCAGTGACAACATCGGTGTCTTCCCTAGGCTTCAGGGATTAAATGACAACAGTCACAACCAGGACCCAACACGGCTTTAGGCATCTTTAAAAAAAGAAAAAAAGCAACCAAATTAAAGCCACATACATGAGGGAGAGAAGCCTCTTATCCTGGCAGAGAGACACCTTTGATTAAAGCTCAGTCTGACCTTCCTGCTTCATCTCCACGGAAATAGAGACACATTTCCTAAATGACAGGACTTTGCAGAATCATAATGAGCAGAAACCAAGATGCTTTGAGTTACATTTCCACCTTCATTCCTGGAGCGGGCAAAGGAGACAGCCAGGGAGAGGCTCTACTACGTGTTATCAAAAGAACAATGAGGCTCTCTCTCTCCTGTTTCTTTTGTGCAGAGGCAGAATTATCTGTGAAACAAGCAATTCATTCCTGGACACTTTAGATTGCTTTTCTGCACAGCCAAATTCCTACGTTATTAGCGTTTAGTGGGTGCCAGTAGTTTGATTGGAAATCTTCTATTTTGAGGGTGATATGTATTAGTAAATAATTCACCCTGCGAAAGCAACCCAAGCTTCAGGGAATTTAAAGCAAAAGCAAACCCCAACAAAACAAATCTGTTTCAAAGTTAATGAGGGTAAAATAAACCAGAGGGTTTTACTTCTAGGTTCTTTGATGTTTCATTAAATCACAATTACTTAAATTGCAAAGTGCCCAAGTAGGCTATGGAGTCAATAAGACTTTGCTTTTTTTTAAATCACATTAATTTTGTGGGGTCTAAACAATTTCTACCAACTTGGAAAATATGCCCACTGCAACACTGTATTGTTCTTCTTGTGAATTAAAATTTTAAAATGATAAAAGCTGGGTACTTATATTATTAGTACCCTCCATTTAACTTTATTTTTGGTATGAATTATAGAACCTAGCACCTTTTTGGTACTCAGTAAAGATTAAAACATTGTAATATAATATTTGTATTGGAAGCAAGGTCTCAAAGAAATTATATACATATTTTTTAAGCTTGGAAAACAGTATACCCATCCATCATGTTTTTACATAAGCAGTATATGTTGCTAACCGATTTTGGTGAATATATACTCACCTAAGACAGGAAGATAGATTTTCTGAAGATAAACAGTGCTTATTAAAGAGAAAAATTCTGCCAGTTTGTGTAGAATGAAACTACATAATCTCAAACAGCTTCTCCACTGTCCCCATTGTCATTTAATATGTTCTTTATGTATGTCAGGTCTGTGTTCCTGCAGATGGTGAGCATGTGTCCAATAAAATCTCACCTGTGCCTTCATAGGGGAGAAATGTGTTATGTTCACATCAGTGTTCCCAGGCGAAACACGTTGTGTTTAGCCTCAGTCTGCTTGAAAAGGAAAAAAAAATCTCGAGAAGGGGCGCAAAGCCCATTCAAAACTGAGGACATGCTGCCCTCTTGTGGAGAGCTGTGGTGCTAACAATGAGCGTCCCGGATTGAGTGCTTTTTATTTTCCTAGAGAAGAAATGGTTTTAAGTGGTCTGCCTGATTAGGATGTCAGAACAGTATTTGAAAATTCTAGTGGCATCCATATTTATTATTTCACCCACCCTCTGGATGCAGAGGTCATCAAGACCCTCTATTGTTTACTATTTTCACTACTGTTTACTATTTTACTGCCTTTACTATTCTTTTTTTAAAAAAAAATCTCTGCTATACCTTCCCCCAAAAGAAAATATCCATCCCCTTCCTTCAACTACCTCCTCTTGATCCTCTTCCCTGTCTTTATTGATCATATCACTTTCTCTGTAAAATAAACTAAAGAAATCTGGACATTTCTGTTTTGTTTTTTGGTTATTTTTAATAAAAGCTAATTCATGTACAAATGGTAAGTGAGTGAAAAATAAGGAAAATATTGGTGCTAAGCTGAAGAGATGATAGAAAAGTGAAGTAGTTTATCCCCCTTCCCGCCCACAGGTGCTTTGTTCAACTATCCTCGCTCACCTCAACCCTGGCACACTGGTTTTCCCTTCCTTCACAGAAGATCATTTTACCTCCTACTTTATTGAAAAGAGTAGAAAATAGTACATTAATCTGTATTCGAGTTATAATTTCCCTCCATTTACCAATCGATCTAGGTCCGCATTCCAAACCCTTCCACTAGCTGCCAGAATTGCCCTGCCTCCGGTCAAGGCTAATGTTTTCCTCTCTCAGGAATGCACATCTCCTCGGGTGTGCCTGTATTTTGAAATTCTGCCCCTCTACTGGATCACTCCCAACTACTTACAAACAAACACATGTGTCTTCCACACTACAAACAAAAATAGAAAAAAAAACAACCCACAAATAAAACAATACAAAACAGAACACACCTGCCCTCAATCCTGCACTGCCCTCTATCTCCAATCCTACTTCTCTGGACGTTCCTAAAGAAAAATCTACAAGGTCTTATTTCTTCCTTGTCTACTCATTGCTCAATCTGCCTGACCACTAAATTCTAGAGCCTACCACTCCACTGGCCCTTTTGTGGGAAGAGGCCCCCAGCTGTTTTGCACCATCAAGTAGCTCAGCATCTCTGAAAGCTCATTCCCTAAACCGCTAGTTCCTTGCATCTCTGAAAGAAGATTTTAGTGGTTCAGTAAGTGTGGGAAGTGCTATCTGCTACAGACCCGCAGAAACTCATAGTGCAGAGTAAGGCACCTAACGCTCTGAGAAATCCCACAGTAATGAAGTCTGATCAATTTAATCTAACTTAGAATTTCCTCAACATACCTGATTGAGAAATCCTTTTTTGCTTAATATCTATTAAGCACCTGGAGAAATAGCATTTCACTGAACACATGTTTTGCCATGCAAACAATTCTTGACTTATCCTTGAATATATCTTCTTGTAGGCATTTGCAGATCTTTTCGGGGGATAGATTGAAAGGAGGGATTTACTGAGTCTTAGGCAAATTCAGACAAATTGTCCTTCTATGCGGCTGTACCTATTTATAAAGCCAATGGCATATGTAACTGTTTTCTCACACCATTGTCAAATCTTGATATTATCAAATCTTTAAAAACTGCTGTGTAAGAAAGGAAGTATTATTGAGATTTAATGTCTAATTCTCTGAACTGTAACAAGGTAGGGACACATGTATATTTATACTTTCCCCTTATCTGAGAGTTGCCGTATATATTATTTGATGTTTTGGGGGAGGTAGTTTTTATTCTTTATATATATATTCTGGATTCTGATCTTTCCTCTTTTATGTAAAATGGAAATATTTTCACGCAATTTGTTACTTATGTTTTAATTTTTATAATGCTTTGTTGCAACATTTTAAAAAATTTGCTCTTTGCAAGGTTTAAAATTCTAGTATTTTCCTTTATACCTTTTAAGAAGACTTCCTCTTTATCCAAGAAAAAAAGTCTATTGTCTTATGTTTTCTGTATCAAACTTCTTTTTTTTTTCTAATTTATTTATTTTATTTATTTATTTTTGGCTGTGTTGGGTCTTCGTTGCAGCACGTGGGCTTTCTCTAGTTGCGGTGAGTGGGGGCTACTCTTCGTTGTGGTGCACTGGCTTTTCAGTGCGGTGACTTTTCTTGTTGTGGAGCACGGGCTCTAGGCGCATGGGCTTCAGTAGTTGTGGCTTGCAGGCTCTAGAGTGCAGCCTCAGTAGTTGTGGCACACGGGCTTAGTTGCTCCGCGGCATGTGGGATCCTCCCGGACCAGGGCTCGAACCCGTGTCCCCTGCATTGGCAGGTGGATTCTTAACCACTGCACTGCCAGGGAAGCCCTGTATCAAACTTCTTAATTCAACATTTTAATTCAATCCTTTGATATTATCTCAGCATCTACTTGTATTGGCACCTCTGTTCAAGTACATAAGTATTTATAGATTTATTTTACAGGGAATTTTAAAACATGATACATAGAGATTCTTGATGAGGATACTTTCAGGTACATATTTGGGTACAATATAGAAGGACAGTTTGGATGACAAAGAAAATATTCACTTTCCTTTGAAATGAAGGATATTTAGATAGGTAAAAGGGCATCTAGTCAGTAAATGTTCAGAATGGGCTAGATACTGATGCTTATCCTATTCCACGTTATTGGTAATATGTTATTCAACGGTTTTTTTTTTTTTCATTTAGGCAGTTAAGGTTTATCTAAATTTTGATTGTTCTATTTGTTAGAATTTAAAATTCATGTCCTGAAATTCAGTCCAACACTCATGAAGATGTAACTGGCAGTCGCCTGACATCATTCTCTTTCTATATTCAGGAAATCTCCCTGTTTTACTAATAAGAAATACAGACAAATATTGTGCTAGATGAAGTCTGAAAGGGGCAGACTAAAAGGATTACAGTGTTTCGTAGAAGAGTAGAATAAAGTCACTACCTTCTTGACCCAGCAAATGAATGCCATTAGGTGATTTCTCCTGAGTTTTTGAAGCAGCAATTAAGTCTCAATTAGTGATTTCAGTGCAAGGATAAGAACCAATTATAGAGACTCCGGGAGAGGTCTTTGTCCTTGGGTGCTCAGGTGGTTTAGTGCTGCTGCTAAGTTTGTCAGTGGCACTCATGAAATAACTGGAACTTAATTTCATTCCCAAACCAGCGCTGAAAAGAGTAAGGGTCCTGAGAGGAAAAGCATAGAAAGCCACATTAGACAGTGCCCTGCCATCCCAAGGCCCGACGACATGTGTGGGAGTTCTGCGGCAATCCCCTCCCTTCTGAGAAAAAAGTGCTTCTCAATTTTAAGGCCTTACAGGCTACACTTTGCTTCCAGCTTTTACTGGAGCCAGAAGGAATCAGTGAAATGGTCTCAACTGTTGGGGTTCAGAAATGGCCTACTTTAAATTCAAAGTAATTTTCCTTGGAATAAGGAGGTGGATCATTCAATTAGCATGAATTAAAGTGGTGTCTTGGGAGGGGAAGAGAGACAAAGGTACATGACCAGTCTGCCATCTCGAATTGCAAATTTGTGTCTGTGTTTATCTTCCCTACTTTCTGTTTCTTGCCATGAATGTGCGGCATCATGGTGAGGATGATTTGGAAGCCAGAGAAGATGGCAAGGCCACACTGAGCCTGGTCCACGCACTGATGAGGACTGGCTCAATGAGGACCTGACTGTGACACGAGGAACGTCGTGCAGGGACATCGTTGGCACAAGTCAGACCTGGACATGAGCACGGGCAAGCATGGGCACTTTCACAGCAGCAAGAGCTGACTGCTGCGACGTAGAAGCCAACTAAACATAGTCAGTTGACTACGTGTTGACTATGATACCCTAATTGTCACCACGCACAGTGACAGGAGCTTTCCAGAACTTCTCCTCAGTCTGGCTGGAGAACCAGTGTTATCTTTGCTACACTGTAAACCACCTACCCTCACATTTCATCACATACATCCCCTTCTTCCAGCGAATGTACTCAAGAATTAAACTGCTTCTCTAGCCTGATTGTAGGATACTGGAATGGGTCACCCATAGGAGGAGAATTGCCCTTTTATTGTCAGAATGGAATGTACACAAACTCAGGCACGTTTCTGAGTCCAGATAGCTTTAGGAGAAGTGGTCCCTGGATTCAAGACACAGTTAAATCTGGGAACTGTCTTTTTTTTTTTTTTAATTTATTTATTTGGCTGCTCTGGGTCTTAGTTGTGGCATGCAGGTTCTTTGTTGCAGCATGCTGGCTCTATTAGGTGTGGCATGTGGGATCTAGTTCCCTGACCAGGGCTGGAACCCGGGCCCCCTGCATTGGGAGTGCGGAGTCTAAACCACTGGACCACCAGGAAAGCCCTTGGGAACAGTCTTAGCTGTCATCAGAATATCATTATCTATGCCAATATGATGACCTTTCTTTATTTTGCTCCAGTTTATCGTTCCCCATATTTCTTTGTGTATTCTTGTCTCAGAACTTTTGCGCTAACTGTTCCTTCTACTGGAATGCTTCTCCTTCTCTTTCTCCTCCTCCTTGAGGTCTCTGGTCTCCTCCAGCACATCTCCTTCTCTGGTAGACTTTTTTATTTATTTACCACCCTCTGACATAGTGTATATTTTACTCACTTATTTATAATATGACACAGAAACAGGGATTTAAAAAAAAAAACTGGTTTGTTCACTGCTGAATTCTTAGAGTCTGGAAGAGTACCAGGAATATAGTAGATGCTCAATAAACGTTTATTTTCAATTAATAAGTAAACATTCACTCTGCTCACTCTGAACTATCCACTGTCCCCTCTGCCTAATCCATGATTCCTGGGCCATTGCTTTTGCCCATTATCACAGGTCCAAATCCTATCCACCCTTCAAGGTCTGCTCAGTGTCACCTCATGCATAGACTCTGTTGATTCTCCCCAGTTACAAATAACATCACCTCTCTGGCCTCCCTAGAACTTTTACAAACAGCACTTTCTTGTTTTTAATTGAAGTATAGTTGATTTACAATGTTGTGTTAGTTTCAGGTTACAGCAAAGTGATTCAGTTATACATACATGTAGATCTATTTTTTTTCCAGATTATTTTCCTTTATAGGTTATTACAAAATATTGAGTATAGTTCCCTGTGCTATATAGTAGGTCCTTGTTGCTTATCTATTTTATATATAATAGTGTGTATATGTTAATCCCAAACTCCTAATTTATCCCTCCCCCCATCTTTCCTCTTTGGTAGTCATAAGCTTGTTTTCTATGTTTGTGGGTCTATTTCTGTTTTGTATACAAGTTCATTTGTATAATTTCTTATTTAGATTGCACTTTCTAAATGGTATATATACTTATTTATATATGCCTTATCCCTATTGCTACAAGTGGTTTGATGAAAAGACATATTTCTTATTAGAATGAGTGATCCTAGAAGCATAACAAACTGTTAACATACTGCTTTTCACAGAGTATGTATATAACTGCCCAGAGCTTAAAGCTGTGGGCTTTGCAGTCAGATAAACCTGTATTCGGTATTTGACTGCTCCTGTTTACTTGTGATGGAGGGCTTTGTGGTCTTTCACACCCACCCCTTGGTTATGGATCCCAGATTATGATTTTGAGATCACAATGTGGGGTGCTCTCCACGCACTACAGACCACCCCTTCCTACCCCCCTCCTTTTACCAGGTTATAGCTCTGGAAAACAGTGACTTTTTATCTTAACCCAATTGAGTGCCTAGGGCAGAGTAGAAATTCAAGAAATCTTTGTAAAAGGAAAGAAATAGTAATTGTGAGAACTTAACTTTTAACAAATGAGTATGTTCATCCTCTAGGTACTGCTCAGTGAGTGAAGGTACAATGACGGTGGGAATTAGAAAATGCCAGACTGGAACCAGCGTGTTCTCTGCTACATCACTCGCGGGAGACTGCATCGGACGGTGAGAGAGAAATCGCGAGTTTAGGAATGAGCTCTCAGCTGTTGACTCGCTGGATAACCTAATGAGCCACGCCATCCTTTGGGTGGGGGGCGGGGGGAGCGCAATTAATCGTTGGTAAAACAGGATTGTGGAATCCACAAGTTTTAGTGTTACTTAAAATCTGGATCACATAGTGCCTGCCCAGAGACAACCACCAACGTGTGTTGAATGAAAAAGTGAATGGGTCATTATTAATAAGAACAAAGATAATGGTATTAATTGATATCCTAGAATTATTTACTTTTAATTAACTTGTCATACTGTAAGACATTTCGGCGTTACTTTTTCAAGCTTGGTTAGTTACCTCTCTTCGTGGAAGATTTGTTTTTTAATGTTTCTTTCTCAAAGCATGCAAAGTGTGAAAGGGAGTGAGTTATACCCTGAAATTGCACACATTCAGATAGGAGAGATTAATCACTTTTTATTTTCCATTGTTAGTATTATCTGTGATTATTAAGTACGTCCCCTTTGCTTGTTTATATTCCCTCATGTTAGCATTTTCGACTGCGTTTTACCTTCTCACGGTCTTATTTTTTCTTGGGGGTTATTGTTTAGAAGTTACTCAGTTTGTTACAGGTAGCGTCCCACGTCTGCCATCTAGTGGAATAAAGTGTTTAAGACAACTTTTATAGGGACAGTTCCAATTTAAATCAGGCACAGCGTTGCTCCTAAAAGAAATTACTCCTTTCATCAGAGTTCAAAGCAATGCCTGGACTCCAGCTTACCAGATTTGTGTAGTGAAACTGAAAATTGCATTTAATTTTCTAAAATGGTTTCTGGATATATGTTTGCTGTTTTATTAAATTTTGCAGAGCTTCTGAAGAGTTGAGTAAAGAAAGGTAGCCCTGTTATATTTGCTGTGAAAAGTGTGATAGTCAAACTAATGACGGAAAAGATTTTTAGGAGGAAAGCTAAAATTACAAGGAGGTGTATTTTCTGAGGACCATCAAAGGTCACAGCCATTTTTCATAGAAAAAGAAAATTACAAAAATAGGTCGTTAACCTTGTTAACTGTATACCATGGAGTATTTTAGGCTGTGACAGGTGTTCTTGAAAGACAAAGGGAACACATAGCTGTTTCTGTGGAACAGCATAGTAGCAGATGGTTTTACTTATATAGTTTACTCATATTTTTCCACATAGATGAGTGAAGAATATATTAGTTATTTTTTTACCATCAATCCGTGATTTTTCAAATATATTCTCTGATTATAAAAGTAGCACTGTTTCCTTATAGATAACTTAGAAAACTTGGAAGTATATAAAAAATAAAAAAGACACCTGTAATTTTCCTTTCCAAAACACATATAACCACTTTTTTTTAATCATTTTGACGTATTTCCTTTCAGCCTTTAATCTCTTCATAGATGTAATATATTTATAATTTTTCTTTGACAAAATTTTAATTTTGTTTAATTTGTTTAAGTTTGGTTCCACTTTTCTTAATTAACATTACAAGATGAACATTTTCACCAGGTGATTCAAGAACACAATTTTTAACAGCCATAAAATATTTTTCATAATTATGTACAAAAGTTATTTAACCAATACTAATTATTAAAAGCATAGGTGGTTTCCAAATATTTTGCTCTTAGAAATACTGCCACCTAGAAAGCAGCGGGGGAGTGGTCATGGTGGTGTGATGAATTGGGCGATTGGGATTGGCATGTATACACTGATGTGTATAAAATGGATGACTAATAAGAACCTGCTGTATAAAAAAATAAATAAAAAATTAAAAAAGAAAAAAAAAGAAATACTGCCACCTTGAACTCCTGACATGTACATATTGGTAAGAATTTAATTGTTTCCTGAGTACATATTCCCTTGAAGTTTAAGTGTTCAAGATTATGAAATATTTTAAGGCTTGTGATTTTAAGAGCAAAGTTACCTTTCATAAAGTTGTAATAATTTTTTTCAGGCTAGCATTGTATGACAGGATCCCTTTCATCTCACCCTTGCAACATCATTTTCATTTGATTAAATAAATGTAAAAAGAATATCTCACTGAATGATAATTTGCATATCTTTGATTATTAGACAGACTGAATTCTTTTATGTTTACCAGAAATTACATTTCTTACATCATTATTTGTACTTTTTTTCCTCATGTGGTATTTTTCTTGTCAATTTGTTAGAGCTATTTACAAAGTTAGGCTATTAATCATTTTTCATCATATATACTGCCAGTCATTTCCCCAGCTTGTCGTGTGTATTTTATTTGGTTTGTGAAGGTTAACTTTTTTGTGTGGAGTAAAATTCACCAAATTTTTCCTTTACGCTTCATTTTTAGTTTTTGTGTTCAGAGATGCCCCTTTCATTTTCCACTGTCGTCTCTGTCTTTTGCATACGCTTTTCCATTTCCATTTCTTAGAGGCATGTCTTTTTGCATCTTTTTGAAGATACCCTTTAAAAATAAAAATTATTTTCATTTGGCTCTTTATTAAACCATTTTCCAATGTAATTTTCCCCTTAGTCTTTGGGATAAATGGAGCAGCATCTTCCATAGGTCATAATTAGTGTAAATTTCTCTCCACTTGTAGAAAAGTTATTATGAGAGTTAATTTTCAGTACTGTTATGAAGTTTTTCCTTTTCTTTAATTGGAATTTCAATTGGACACTGGGAGACACTGGGTCATGAAATCCTTGCCGTCCTAAACCATACATCTATTTAATATCTTTTATTCAGTAAGCATCAGGAGAGAGGGAGAAATGAGTGAAGGCCGGGAGAAATGGAGATAATTCTAAATGATACTGTTGACGTGAAACAAGTAGACTGCCAGCTATTTCTCCAGCAAAGATGGGTTTATTCTGGATCAACAGAGAATTGCAATTCGGAGTCTGCAACCATGGAGAGCTACGTGCAAATCCCCCCACAGCAAGGGAAGGAGAACACTTTAGAGAGAGAAAGGAAGTTGAGAGGGCTACAGTAAACAGAGTCCATGGCTTTTCAATGGCTGAGTCCTGCAGGAAAGAAGCTCTGCTATCATCACAGGGTGTGAGAGCTCCCCCTTCTGGTCTCCCAACTCTGTTTAATTAAACTTTCTGTTTATTAATTTTTTATAATACTAATTCATGTCTGATACTGACAACAGGGATATGCTTGCCTTTTTTTAAAAAAATTTATTTATTATTTATTTTTGGCTGTGTTGGGTCTTCGTTTCTGCGCGAGGGCTTCCTCCAGTTGCGGGGAGCGGGGGCCACTCTTCATCGCGATGCGCGGGCCTCTCACTATCGTGGCCTCTCTTGTTGCGGAGCACAGGCTCCAGACGCGCAGGCTCAGTAGTTGTGGCTCACGGGCCTAGCTGCTCCGCAGCATGTGGGATCTTTCCAGACCAGGGCTCTAACCCGTGTCCGCTGCATTGGCAGGCAGATTCTCAACCACTGCGCCACCAGGGAAGCCCCATGCTTGCCTTCTTGCTGGGATTGTGGGTCAGGTTAATTCCTTTGATATCTTAAATATGGAGTTCCGAGGAAATTGAGGCAGTCAGAATGGCTGGTGGTTTTGATCCTTTAAACATTTCTCCCGCCTATACCTTGCTCAGCCATTACTAAATCGTAGCATCTCAATTTTCTCCAATCCCTACTCATGGATGCGAAAGGTTAGTGAAATTGAGGAGTATGACATTCCAAGCCACAGTGTGCCCTCCCCCTGGGGTCCATCTGATAACCTGAACTTTCTGCCCTTCGGTGGTAGGAAGGCACCTTGAATGACACTGCAGCTCTGCACACTTGTTAGTGGTTTTACCTTCTAATCCAAGATGAAGGCAAATGAAGGGAATGCCCATCCATTATGTTTGGTTCTGTTTTTTTTCTTCTTCTTCCCCTCCTCCAGTTTCTCCTATAACACCACCATAATCTGAAGTTTAAATGCATATGAAGTGAAACAGTAACTTATGGCACCTCCACACAGTGGTAAAATGGTTAAGAGCCAGGCCTTGGTCAGACCTCCTGGCTTGAGTGCCTGATCCATCATTACTACCCGTGGGCAAGTCACTAAGCTCTTGCTGTGCCTCCCTTTTCTCATCCTCAGTGCGGTTATAATTCTACCTACTTCACTGAGTGGTTGTGAGGATGAACTGAGATGACCCAGCTAGCATATTTAGAAGAGGGTCTGATACATAGCAAGAGCCCTAGAATGTTATTGGGTGTGTAGAGTTCATCTCCTTTAAACAAGATACGCAACATGTCCAAGTGGAAGTCTCATCACATCAAGGATAATCTAAGGGGTGATAATTGTACACTCTTCCACCAGGGGTCTTTATAAATATATTCAAGTGTTAATATTCAGGGAGCAGAATTTGAAATGTTAGAGATTATAGATAATTTGAGAGATCAGAGATATATACATTTTCTCCCTAATAATAATGCAAGTCTAGGTATTTGGGATTTGCCATTACAGCAGCCTCTTTGAACTAGCATAATTGAAAATGGGGGAGTTAGGAGAGCTCCAGCTGAACTTTAGGGACCAAGGGACCTAGAACTTTTGCCTCAGGATTTCCTTCTTGCTTGTCTCTTGCTTTACTCTTCCCTCTCACTCTCAAATGGCTCTCTCTGTTTCCCGTTTCCCAGGCCACAGGATCAAAAACATCGCTTTCAACAATTCCAAGTTTATATATTAATGCTCCGGCCACCAGAGCAACAGAATGAATCAATACTGCTTTCTAATTCTAGCTCCACCCATCCCCCAGACCAATACACTGGGACCCCTTATGGGACCATCCAGGTGAGTATGCTTCCCACTCCTGGTCCCATCAACTGAGACTCCTTAGGGCTGGGAGTTTACATAGAGAGTGTCCACGAAATGATGGTTTATAAATCTCTGTTGGGGCAGAGAAACTACAAATGCTAGAAATTATAGAAAATGAAGACGGTTTAGAGAAAATAAGAGCTCTGAAATAAACATTTTATTTATTTATGACTTGTGACTTTATACCTTACTTGAGACCACAAAACTTTGATGAGAATAGAAAGTGATTGATTTACAAAATTTTATTTTACCAAATAATTTGGGGGAGTGGGCACATCTATCAGTAAAGCAAAAATAGTACAGCTGTGGTTTGTTTCAAACCGTGTTCACACTTGACTATTCTTAAAATCAATATTTATTTGAGGAGAACTATTTCTATAGCATTTAGAGCTGAATTCTTCTAAGATGCTGCTCCTTGCAGCTGATATTTAGCAAGTGACTTTTATAGGTTTAATTTATCCTGCAACTATTGACTGTGAGATTTAGAAAACCCTAAGTAAGCTGTGTGTTCACTGCAGAGATTAATGTCTCTGTTCGTCATACAAGATCTAAAACTGAATATAAAGTTCCCTGTCCCTTGTAAACAGATAAAGTAGCAAAGTGTGTTTTTTCTGAAGCGCCCCTTCCCAGTCCTTGCTTCAATCTCCACCAACCTTCAGGCACCCAGTGTTCTCTGGCGCCCCCTTGTGACTGTCAGGAGATCCCAGAAAACTAGTTTTCAGAATCATTGTTGAAAATATTATATATTAGTTTCTTTCATTTTCGAAAGTTCTGTATTATTTCAAATTGCAGAAAAATAGAGATTAATAAACAGCCACTTACATATTCACCAGTTAGATTTAAGAAATATTAACATTTTACCATTTTGCCTGAGACCTGTCTAGATTTACATACAGAGTAAAGCACATATCTTAAACATAAAGTTAAATCAGGTTTGGCAAATACATGTTTTCATGTAACCCACACTGCTACCAAGAAATAGTGCTTTTCCATTACTCTAGCAAGCTCCCTTTTGCCCCTTCCCAATTAACTACAATCCCAAACCCCCAGAGGCAATACTGATTTCTATCAGAATTATTAGTTGTCTTAGAATTTTATGTAAGTGAAATCATACTGTTTGGATTCTTTGGCTTAGAATAATGTTTTTGTGATTCATCCACATTGGTACCCGCATTAATAATTATTGCTTTTTAAAAAAATTTCTAAGCAGCATTCTCTTGCACGAATATACCAGGTTTATCCTTTCTCCTATTGATGGACATTTGGGTTGTGTGTAGTTTTTGGCAGTTATGAATACAGCTACCGTGAACAGTCTTGTATAATTCTTTTTGAGGGCATATATTTTTGTTTCTCTGAGTAAATGCCTAGGGGAAGAACTGCCAGGTCATAGGGTAGATGTATAACATTATAAGAAAGCGCAAACAGCTTTCGAAGTTGATGAACCATTGTATGATCAGGCCACCGAGTTGGCTGTTCTCTTGCTCTCTCTACATTCCCTGCTCCACCAGTACCTGCTTCACCTACACCCTACTTGCAAGACTGACCTAACTACAAACTTGCCTAACCTTTAAATCAGAACATCTCCACCTGTTAGCTGATCAAGGGGGTGGTGAGGGGCGTGCCCCTCTGCTAGTTTCCCTGGTAACCAATGAGCCAACCTGACACTAATTCCCCCTATATAAGTGGTAACCTCCCCCTCCCCCGGGAGCGTGGACTGCCGCCATGTTCTGCCTGCCCTCCGCGCCCAGTGGGGAGTTGCTTCAGGACGTTGCTTCAGAAATGTAAGTAAGATCCCCCGTGCATTAAACCATTGGTGTTTCTGTCGCCACTGACTCCCCGCTCTTTCGTCCGGCTCGAACCTGGGCAGGTACAGAGCTCGCAGGCAGGCCTGCTGGGTGCAGCCCAGCAACCATGTTACAATCTAATCAACAATACGTGTGAGTTCCAGTTGCTCTGCATCCTCAACAATATTCGGGGCCATCAATTTTAAACAAATGTATAATTCTAGCCTTTTAGTGTACGTGTAATGGGATTTCACTGTGGTTTTAATTTGCATTTCGCTAATATGTTGAGTGCCTTTTCACGTGCTCATTGGCATTTTTATGTCTTCTTTGTGAAGGTTTATCCCTGCCTATTGCCCATTTACTCTTATTTGGATTGCTTTCTTTTTCATATTGAATTATAGTAGTTATTTATATATTCTAGAAACCAGAATTGTGTGACAAAGATCAGAAAAGAAGTAAAACTGTCTCTTTTCAGAGAAGACGATAGTTTACATGGAAATTCTTATAGTAAGTTTTGAAATCGTGTAGTGTGGGTCTTGAAATTTGTATTTTTCAGGATTGTTTTGATGATTCTAGTTTCTTTGCATTTCCATATAAGTTTTAGATTCAGCGTGTCAGTTTCTTCAAGAAAGCCTGCTGGGACTTTAATTGATACCGCATTGATTTTATAAATCTGTTGCAGGAGAGGGAAGTGTCAAGTCCTGGGACCCACAGGAGTCCTTAGGATGGACTGCCAAGTGAGGGTTCTTGGCTTTGGGCGGGGAAGAATTCAAGAGCTAGCCAGAGTAAAGGGAAAGCAAGTTTATTTAGAGGGATATACAGTCCATAGGCACAATGGGAAGCCTCTCAGAAAGTGAAAGTGGCCCCAGGGCATGGGGTCATTAGTTTCTACGGGGTTAAGTAATTTCGTATGCTAACGAGCGGGAGGAATATTCTTGCTGTTGCGGGGAAAGGTGGGGATTTCCCAGGAACTGGGTCACTGCTCACGTTTTGGCCTTTTATGGTCTGTTTCAGAACTGTCATGGCATAAGGGGGAATGATATTTAGTGTTACAATGAAGGTATGAGCTAAAGGTCAATGACGGAACTATTCTCAAAGCCACCTTGGTTCGCTGGTTCCAGCTGGTTCCAGCTGGTCTTTATCACATTCCAACAGCTGAGACCCTTCTTCACTATCTAGCCTTTGTGTCCTGCCCCTTTCCCTCCTTGAATCATGAAGACCTAGGATCTGCCTGGGCTGTCCTTACGAAAACAAAAAACCCAACCAAACCAAGCCCTGCTGTGCTCACTGGTGCAAAGAGAAGATCAGGGCAGCTTAAGTGGTCTAAGAACCCTTCACATTCTTTAAAGAGACAAAGGATACTGTTAATTTTGTGTGTTTCGTACTCTGGATTACTTTTTCCCTCTCTCTGGGTTTAAGAGATTTTTTGAAATAGCAAGGAACTGACCATTATACCATATGCCTTCACTGGCTTCTTGTGCAATAATATGGTGTTTTGAGTGTGCAAATGAGTTAGAGCTGGCAGCTGAATGATAGACAAATAGTGCAAAGTTGCCACCTTGGAGCTAGAAAGCAATTAAACAAAACCAATTACTTTCTTTCCCACCTTTTTCCTTTGTTGAACTTCTTTTTGATTTGATTCTGGTTACAGTGCCATAAACCTTGTTACATATGTATATCAGAATGTAAAAAAAAAAAAAAAGACAAATATTTATTTAAAAATATTTTTCTCAAAAAAAAAACAGGTTTTGAATTTTAACATTTTTTCTGCATTTTTTGAGATGATCTTGTACATCTTCCTCTTTAGTTTAATTTGGTGAGTTACATTTATTAATTAACAAATATTATTAACCAACATTGCTTGTTTAGCACCTTACATCCATGTGATAAACCTGATTTTTGTCATCATATATTATCTTTTTTTTTTTTTTAAACTTTGGGTTTATTTATTTATTTATTTATTTATTTATTTATGGCTGTGTTGGGTCTTCGTTTCTGCGCGAGGGCTTTCTCCAGTTGCGGCAAGTGGGGGCCACTCTTCATCGCGGCGCGCGGGCCTCTCATTATCGCGGCCTCTCTTGTTGCGGAGCACAGGCTCCAGACGCGCAGGCTCAGCAATTGTGGCTCACAGGCCCAGTTGCTCCGCAGCATGTGGGATCCTCCCAGACCAGGGCTCGAACCCTCGTCTCCTGCATTGGCAGGCAGATTCTCAACCACTGCGCCACCAGGGAAGCCCTATATTATCTTTTTAATGTATTTCTGGGTTTGATTTGCAAATTTTAAAAGGGTATTTATATGTGTATCATGAGGGATATTGATATTGTTCCTCAACTTTCTTTACTTTCACTGTTATTCTCAGGTTTTCATATTAGTTTAAGCTGGTCTGGTAAAATTATTTGGATATTTCATATCATCACTTTTTTTTTCTGAAGGAGTTAGTGTAAGATTGGTACTATTAATATTTCTTCCTTGAATATTTAATAGCATTCACAGGTGAAGCCATCTGGGCCTGAAATTTTCTTTGTGGGAATGTTTTAAACTACAAAGTCAATTTACTTAATATATAGGGGGAACATTTAGATTTTCTATTTCTTCTTCTGTCATTTTTGATAATATTTGTCCTTCAAGGAATTTATTCATTTTGTCCAAGTTGTTGAATTTGCTGGTATAATGTTGTTCATAATATCTCTTGATTATTTTTTTTTTTTTGGTGAGAAATTATCTCAATGTAGTTTTAACTTGCACTCCTCTTATTATAAGCTAGGTTGAGTTTTTTTCATAGATTTGAGTGGCATTTCCATTTCTTTTTCTGTGACCTGTCTCTTCATTTCTTTTGTCCATTTCTCTATTAGGTTTTTTTTTCCCCCCAATATGTAGAAGATCCTCATATACTAACCATATAATCCTTTGTATTATAAGTTGCAAATATTTTTCTCATTTATCTTTTCAGTTTGTGGTGGTTTTTGCCATGCAATTTGTACTTTAATGTAATCAAACACATATGTCTTCGTCCTTATTGGTTCTGGATTTTATTATTTATTTATTTATTATTATTTTTTTAACATCTTTATAGGAGTATAATTGCTTTACAATGGTGTTAGTTTCTGCTTTATAACAAAGTGAATCAGTTATACATATACATATGTCCCCGTATCTCTTCCCTCTTGCATCTCCCTCCCTCCCACCCTCCCTATCCCACCCCTCTAGGTGGTCACAAAGCACCAAGCTGATCTCCCTGTGCTATGCAGCTGCTTCCCACTAGCTATTTATTTTACGTTTGGTAGTGTATATATGTCCATGCCACTCTCTCACTTTGTCCCAGCTTACCCGTTCCCCTCCCCGTGTCCTCAAGTCCATTCTCTAGTAGGTCTGTGTCTTTATTCCCGTCTTTTCCTTAGTGGAGACTAGTGATTGATGCATTAGCTTCTGGGAACAAACTTGTATAGGTTCTTAACTGAATTATTCAAAATGGAAGCATTTAAACACTTTGAATTTACACCTATCTTTTGTGTTTGCTTTTTAAATAAAGTGCTTGTATTTGTATCTCCATATTTTGGAGTAATTATCTACATGATGTTTATAGGTTCTGTGGTTTTTCAGCTAAGAAGTAGAATCTCATTTCAGTACATTTAGTTTTGTAAGTCATGAAGCCAAATCTTTGATGGGCTGTATTAGAGGCACACGTATGTATTCACAATAGTGCACATTTTGTGCCTTGAATCACTTTGAAAAGTGTCTCAGAAAACCTGAAGAGTCAGTCCTCTTCTATCTTCACAAGAATTTTATATGTATTTATGAAAATGATTCTGTACCCTAGTAAATCTTTTTCGGCGTGGACTAATTTGTATCTCTTCATAGTCATACTCTGCACGATCTGTATATAATGCATTGAACTTAGAGGTGTGACCTTAAATTTAACTTTTTTTAAAAGTTGAACTCCTAGGTTCTTCATGACCTTTTTTTTTTTTTTAGATGCCATATATATGTGTTAGCATATGGTATTTGTTTTTCTCTTTCTGACTTAACTTCACTCTGTATGACAGTCTCTAGGTCCATCCACCTCACTACAAATAACTGTTTCGTTCCTTTTTATGGCTGAGTAATATTCCATTGTATATGTGTGCCACATCTTTATGGTTCTGGATTTTGAGTCATAGTTAGGAAATCAGAATTGTTTCAGATGGGAGTCATTGTGTGAGAAAATCTCTGAGGACCTTTGTGCCTGAGACGCTTTCTTATTTTTTATTACTCTCTCATATTAGAGTGAAAATTTGGCTGGATATGAAAGGCTAGGTTCAAGTTTCTTTTACTTTGAAAAATTTGATTTGCTCATTTTGTGTCATTCAGGTTGCTGAATTTGTTGGTATAATGTTGTTATAATATCCTCTTGATTATTTTAATGTCTAGAGGCTCTGTCGTAGGTTTCCTCTTTCACCTGTGACATGGATAATTTATATTTTCCTTAAAAAAAATTTTTTTTGATCATTTGGGCCAGTCTTTAATTAATTTTATTGATCTTTTGAAATAATTTGCTCTTGAATATACTGATTTCTCTCTGTTGCTTGTCTGTTTTCTATTATTGATTTCTGCTCTATTTTTCTTTCTACTTGGTGTTTAGTTTACTCTCTTTTATTCTTTTTAGCTTCTATGGTTGTAGTTTAGATCATTATTTATAACCTTTCTTATTTCCTAATATTAGCATTTACACCATAGCGTTTCCTCTAAAGCTCCACTTCAGCTGAGTTCCAAGAGTTTTGATATGCTAAGTTAACTTTATTTCTTCCCCTGAGCTCTTTGGAGAGAGAGACCTTGCCTTATTTAGTATATCTCCAGCACCTACTGCAATGCTTGGTAAAGAGTAATACTCAACAACTCTTACAATAAATAATATCTTTCCTTACCAATTTTCTCTGCTCTCAGTACCCTTCTGATAGCTGCTTTGTCAAGAGGTCCTTTTGTTCTCTGGTAGCATACAAAGTCCTCTCTGCACTAAGGGCCTGGGTTACTTCTAGCTCACATCCCCTCTTAGCTATTTAGGACATTCTTAGTCTTCATTTGCGCTGTCAATCATAACAGGTAAGATACCCAAGATCTTTTTATAATCAACAATAAAAACCACTTTAAGGAAACATCCACAGCTACATAAATTAAAAATAAAAAGCAAAAACCAATCTAAACAGATTTATCTCATGGGTGTTTTTCTCCTTCAAAACCTATGCCTTTTGTCCTTAATTCAAATTACTTATTATGCAACCTCCTCATGATCCAGGCAATGTTTTGTCCACCATGGTTAACGTACTTATTTCCTTACTGCAAGAACACAACTTACCTCTCTGAAGAAGTGGAGGAGAGAAATACATTACCCTCCTTTGGGATTCATCTGCATTAAGAACAATTGATGGAAACAAAGATTCACAATATTACCTGATTTTTTTTTATTAACATTTTCTAAAATCTCATGGTAACCTTCTTTTGCAGTCTGTTGCTTTAGACAAGCTCAATTTTATGCTGCCAAATTATGAACTATATAGAAGTGTGCATAGAACAGGTTCCTTATTTTCCAGATGTACATGATACATCTGTGGCTTCTTGAGCATCAACAAAGGCACCATGGCAGTTTTATAATGAAGACCCCAAACAGATCCTCTTGTTTTTCATTTAAATCAATTGCACATTTTCCAGTCAGAGCTGCTAGGCATAACAACCTTGGCAAGTTTTTCTTAAAAACCATTTAGAGTAATTTGTGATGGAGATTGGAGATGATTTAGTTGCCTGACAGCTGCTCTGTAGTCAATCACAATGGCAGAAGTAAATTAATCCCCTGGCTTTCTCAAGAAACCTTTATGCAGACAATCTTGTCAAAGAGAAATGTGATGGCTCTAATATTAAATAGATGTCGAAGCATGTTTTCTTTAAGGTACACAAAGCTATCCTGTGTTTGACTGCCAGCCTCACTCTCAGCAGCTCTTCTGGAAATGCTGAATCATCTAGGTCTTAAAGGGATGAAATTTGGAGCATGTCTACACAAAAATTTGGGAGAAGGAAATACCAGTTATGATTGTGACTCATTAAAGAAGCTCTTGAAGTTTTGTGTTCAAACCATAATTTGTGGAAACGTGGGCAACTAGGTTTAAGATTGTTGAAGCCAATTGATTTTTATAATATGAATGAAAACATTTTACAGTGCAGTGTTTTTTATCCCAGAGAACAAGAGGGAACTCAAAATATATGTTTCAGGCCATCCTGACATGGAAGACAAGTTTTTGTTTGTTTGTTTTTTGTTTGTTTGTTTGGTGACTTTCCATTGTTCTGTGAAAACTTGACAAAAACTTTTTGGAGGTGGAAGAAATAATGCTAGAGTAGGCCAGCTTTACTGACAAATGTACTGAGTTCTCCTCACTAAATAAATCATCGAGTTCATAGATGCCACAGACATACTTCTTACTTTTAAGATGATCCTTTTTTTTTTTTTTCTCTTTTCCTGTGAGGCTTTATGTGAAGATAGAAGGAATTTCAGATTGAATGCTCCATGGTCTGAATTCCAGGGAAATAGCTCAACGAACTCCAAACTGAAATGTTTCTCCTTGTGATCCTAGTTAAAAATAGGGGATAACAGTTTAAATGCTTCACCCTGTAGGATGATGATAATAGCCTATGTTTGCAATTATCTCATTTTATTCTTGCCCCAACCTGTCAGGTAGGCAAGGCAGGAAGTAGTATTCCCACTTTTATACAGGGGGATATGGTAAGGTGACTGGCTTAAAGTCATATGGCTAATAAGTAACAAAACCAGCACTCTGACCTAGACTCTGGTGCTTTACCTCTGTCAAACTGCAGGGATTTCTACCAGCACTCTGACCTAGACTCTGGTGCTTTACCTCTGTCAAACTGCAGGGATTTCTACCAGCACTCTGACCTAGACTCTGGTGCTTTACCTCTGTCAAACTGCAGGGATTTCTTTTATTTTCTCCTTTGCTTTCTTTTTTCCTTCTAGGAAACAAACAGCTCCAAATATTCACTGGAGTTATTATAAAATGTCTAGACTAAAGATTCCTATGAGGAAATAACTGGGAATTGTTACATTTCCAAAAATTGATCATAAACATATTTACAACTATTCTTTTTATGTCTGCACGTGAAAAGACTTGAGTTTAACTGGCTTCAAATCTGAGATCATCCAGCCAATTTTCTAAAAATGTGAGATATAAAAGTCAAGAGATTTGACAGTTCTTTTTTTAAAAAAAATATTACAGTAGAATTTTCCATTTTGGAATTTTGTATATATTGGTAACATCTGGGGAGCTACTTAATAAGAACATATTTTAAATATAAGGTGGGTGTGGTAGGCTGAATAATGGCTTCCCCAAAGATATCCAGGTCCTAACCCCTTGAATCTGTGAAGATATGGCTTTATGTGGAAAAGGGGATTTTGCACGTGTGATTAAGCTAAGGATCTTGAGATGGGAAGTTTATCCTGGATTAACCGGGTTGGCCCAATATAAACACAAGGGTCCTTATAAGAGAGAGGTGGGAGGGTCAGAGTTAACAGTAGGAGATGTGAAGATGAAAGCAAAAGCTTGGAGTGACACGAGGTTGGAGTGAGCCAAGAAAGGAATGCAAGTGGCCTCTAGAGGTCGAAAGAGGCGAGAAAACAGATTCTTCCCTGAAATCTCCAGAAGAAATGCAGACCTGCTAACATCTTGATTTTAGATTTCTGACCTCCAGTACTGTAAGAGAATAAGTTTGTGTTGTTTTAAGCCACTAAATCTGCGGTAATTGTTACTACAGAAATAGGGAAGTAAAATAGTGGGAATTTATCTTAGTTTTTTTTCCCCTTCAATTCAGAACATCTTAGTCAAGTAGAAGTGTATCTATTTTTACTAGATTAAAGGCAACATTCTCTTGCATTACATTGTTTTATGTAGATTTGTGATATCTTAATTACTGGCGAAGTTTCAAGTTTTGTTTAATTGAACTGAATCTTTTCAAAGGAACATTTGATTTTTGTTGGAAAAAAGTAGGCTCCCTGAACAAACATTACTCAGATGTGGGCTTATTGTTTTTTTTTAATGAAAATGGTTTATTACATTTTCTTGTTATGAAAATATTTATTCTCCATGAATGTTTCAGGAAGTAAAAAGGTATAAATAAGAAAGTCAAAGTTGTCTGTAATCCTACCATATCTGGAAAATGCTCTGATGTCAAATACAGTCTAATCTTGTGGAGTTTCCCCTGAAAGCAGTGTGTTCTTCTCCAGTTGATTATCAGAGAATGAGGGCTCTGGAGGTGGGCTTTGGACCCGAGAATGAGCTTGAGAAATGAAAGAAGTAACACTGACAGATATCAAGGGTCTGTGTGGTGTTTAGCCTGATAGAAATGCCTCAAGTTGTCCTGGAGCCATGGGCTAGGACAGGAGACTCTAGCAAGGAACCCAGAGGATACAGCTAGACTTAGGCCCTATGTGTATATGTAGAGCCATAAATAATGTTCCTCCTAAACACTTCCCTTTCCTCCCTTTGCCCCAGATCCTTCCTAGGGTCTTGGTGAAACTTATGGATTGGTCTCTTCTGCTGCAGAGAACTAATTGAAATTCTGCCTCTGGGGTGGAGTCACAGAGGTTAGCATGGTCTCCTCTTCCCAGGAGCTTAGGTGTTACCAGCCTTCAAAGAAGGAGTCACTTAGTGTTTGGTGGCTTCTGCTAACATCATGAAATGCTGTCTGGCTGCTGCAGAAACACCAAGTCCCTTTACCGATCAGGCACTGCTGCACTAGCTCTCAAGACTCTCCTTGGAGTCACTTATCTGCCATGGCAAGTATCCAGAATCTTCCAGATATGAAGCACAGGGACCATCTAGCATTGGATGCTTGTGTGATGTAATGTCACCGAGGCAAATGCAGTAGGAGAATGACTGGCGCTACCTTGATTTCAACACCCAAGTTAGAGAACTGAATTATGTTCTCTTCTTGAATTTCCTGTTGTGTGATTACATAAGCCTATCTCCTTCTTCAGACTCTTCAACCAAGAGACAGATGTAGAAGGGAGTCTGGACATGACTACCCTGATGTTGACCTTGTCTTCCATCTCATGGATGAAGCAATGCAGGGGCGGTAGGCAGTTCAGAGGTACTTCTCAGCCCCAGGTTCACATTGTCTAACCCAAATTAGCAGCGGTCATAAGCTGAGGAGGCAGCAGCAAAGTGGTGTGATGAAGAAGCTGGAGCTAAAGAATGCAAGGGACCTGTTTCTAAAGCATGTGAGACAGCATCCTGGGGGCCTTAGAAGTAGCTGGAGTTCGTGGTGAGGGGGACTTGATTTCTGACACGTTAGTGGTAGCTCAGGCATGTTTATTTGGGCGTGGAAGGTAAAGTGATGGCATGTGGAAGTTGGAGAGCCTGCCTTTTACACTGGCAAGCTGTCGTCTACAAGAGCAGCAATAGGAGATCCTTGTGTCATGTAGCGCTCTATGTTTAGAGGCAGCAAGAAAAACACCTGCTGGGCTGCCTTGTACGGCTGTGTAGGATTTGCTCTGAACAGTTCTGGTCTATGATGTACCTGATTTTCCCTGGAGTTTTACAGTGCAGCTGCCCTGCCAACTGACTTCTGTGGATTCAGGTATCTGAAGTTCAGTGTTGGGAAATAACTAATGTGCATAGGGTTGTCTGACATTATCTATCACATACTTGAGCATTAAAACCCTCAGGGGTTTGCCATAGTCTTAAAAGACATTTGATGTCAATCTGTCTAAAGATGAGACATCTATGGAAATGTGTGTGTGAGTGTATCAGTGTGTGAATGCGTGTGTGTTACAGCATGATCAACTTTGTTTCTTGGGATTCTAACGAAGTTATAGTTGTAAATGTGTGTGTAATCTGCAAGACTTTCAATCCTGTTGCCTTCGATAATAACCAGGCTCAGAAGTTAACAATTAGGAGGTGCTAGATACGGCTCTTTCGGGGGGGCGGTGGTGGTTGTGATGAGATAAGTGGATATACGGCCCTAATTTTTCTATAGAAAATTTAAAGCATAACATTACAAAATTTCTTTTGGAAAACAGATGTTGGATTCATGGTGGTTAAAATTTCTGGCTGTAGATAACATCTTGCATTAGACACTTTGCACTCAACCATTGTTTCAGAAAGGAACAACAGTACAAATAATCCCATATGTAAAATAATCCAAAACAGGCTTTCTTTGATGTTGGAATGCAAAGTAGCAGCTTCGCCTGTAGTTGCGCTGAGAAAGCAAGCTAGCTCATTCAGGAGCAAGGGGGTGAAGACGTCTTGCAGGTGTGAAGACTTCTTGCAGGTGTTAGATATTACCTGGTTTCCCATTCTTCTTCACGAAATGCCTTCTGCCATTTTGCTCCACGTTGAGTACGAGTGAAACCTGCTCTTAGATGGATGGAGAGCCTTGTGCTGGTGAGAGAGGCCAGGCCACCAAGGCCAGTTTGGGCTTTAAGAATGGCCATTCTCTCTCAGCTTAGGTTGTTTCTACTTCAGGTTCAACCGCAAGCAGTGCAAAAGACTAGGTAAGGAAAAGAAAGAAGTGGACACAGCTCCTTGTTACCTCTCTGGTTCTTCAACAAAATCCACCTGAAGTTTGGTCGGTGTGACCCATGTGGAATGGGGAATCCTTTAGGTCAGGGCAGCTCTGGGCAGGAGCAGACTGCCATTATGCCAAAACTGCACAAGTCAGATGGGATTTGAACCCAGCCAAAACTCAGATTGGGACTCAAACCCACACTTTTAATTGAAATCACACACCTGGTCTCAGGACTTAATGAAGCTCAGGTTCTTTATGTCTCATCATCACAGAAAGAAATCAGTGAGAGACCAAGTGATAGGTAAGAAGTGGATTTATTTAGAGATACACACAATCCATAGACAGAATACAGTCTGTCTCAAAAGGCGAGAACAGCCCTGAAATATGCGGTGGTTAGTTTTTATGGACTGGGTAGTTTCATAGGCTAACAAGTGGGAGGATTATTCCAACTCCTTTGTAGAAAGGGCGGGGATTTCCAGGATTTGGGCCACCACCCACTTTTTGGCCTTTGATGGAACTGTCATGGCACCTGTGGGTGTGTTACTTAGCATTTGCTAATGTACTACAATGAGTGTATAATGAGGCTCAAGGTCTACTGGAGGTCGAATTGTCTGCCATCTCAGGCCTAGTTGGTTCTAACAAGTTTATGCCATGTCCTCAATGGCTATGTCATTCTTTTAAAGGTTGTGCCCTGCCCCCTTCCCTCCTGTTTCAATATCACTAGGCTGAGAATATGCCAGATTGGCATTTATCGGCTACCTACTACCATATAAGGGATTCCTAGCTGGGCACTAGTCTTTTGTTCTTATTCTTACTGACTACACCTGCCAAAAAGATCATTCCAAAGGTTTTGTTTCTATCTTTTGTGGCACAGGATTCACTTGGCAGTCTCCACTGCCTCGTTTTGAGCTCTGGCTAACATGAGCGAGGGTCAGACTGTGGTTATCCCCCGTCTTTCTGAGGCATGGTTGACCAACCTGAGACTATATTTGCCAGCCTCCTTTGCGACTGGGTGTAGTTAGGTGAGCGAATTCTCACTGATTATATATGAGTGATACTAAGAGTACAAGTGGTACAAGAACCTGAATCCTTGATGACGTAACAGAGCCGGGGATCCAATCAGTCTGGCAGTGGTTGGTTGTGGTCTCCTGCGGTGTAAGATGATTACACATGGCCTCACTGTTTCAGCACTTTGAGTCAGGGTACTTGCAGCTGAAAGCATGCAGATGAATACTGAGGAGGCCAACTAGTTCATCTCTGGGCTTCTTGTCAGGGTTTCGTCCAGAGCAAACATGACTGATTTAGATCTTTTCAGAATTTGCAGGCTTAACTCTTCTGCCAAGTGCATTTTAAATTTAGCCCGTCTCCTTCCTGCTGTTGTTTAAGCACATGATTTATTGTCCTGTCAGTGGAGAAAAACTCTAGGTGATATACTGAGTGTTATTTTGTGAATCTTCCCAGCTACTTCTATTCCAGTATTAATTAATCTCTAGAACTTTAAGACTTTCTTGATAGATCTTATTTTATAACCCTTTAAATTGAATCCAAAGCAACTAATTACATTCTAGTCTAATTGATCTCTTTTTTTTTTTCTTTCTTCAATTATACTTGAAAACTTTTATGCTTCAAAAACTTGGGAGTGAATAATTGTTCTAACATGACTTCCAAACTCCACAATTGCCCTAAGTTAGGAAAGGCCTGTAAACAATTAATAAACAGAAACCTCAGTTAAATAGAGTTGGAAGACCAGAAAGGGAGGTCTCAAGCCCTGAGGCAATAGCAAAGCTGATGAGAAGAAAGACCCGCTTTCTTTCCTGGCAAGGACTCAGCCAATGAAAAGCTTTGGACTCTTTCTTTACTATAGCCCTCCAACTTCCTTCTCCCCCTCAATAAAAACGCTCTCCTTCCCTTGCTCTGTGGGGACTTGCATGTGCCTTGCCATGGTTGGAAACCCTGAATTTCAATTCTCTCCTGATCCTGAATAAACCCATCATTGCTAGAGAAATAGCTGGCAGTCTATTTGTTTTAGGTCAACAGGCCCTTACAGCTTTCAAAAGCAACCCTTTGGAGGCCCTCCGGCTTCTACCTGCTCCCTGGTGGCAAAGCCAATGTCACATGTTTTAGGTTTTCGTAACTTCCAGGGACCAAATTCTGTTATCTATTTCTGAGTAACAAATCATACACAGATTAGTGGCCTAAAATAACAATAATATATTTGGCTCACAAACCTGTGATGTGGGCATAGTTTAGTGGGGTTAGCTCATCTCTGCAGAGTAATGACAGGTGAGGTTTCCTTTAAGATAACTCACTCATCTTGTCTGTTATATTGGTGCTGGCTAATGGCGAGGGGTCCAGCCAGTGTTGGTTGTTGGTTGGAGACTTGATACCTTTCTAGAGTGGCCACTCCACGGAGCTAATTGAGCTCTTTCACAGCATGGTGGCTGGGTTCCAAGAACAAATGCTCTAAGAGAGAGGAAGAGGAAGCTATCAATCTCTTAAGCACAGCATCACTTCTACAATATTTTGTTGATCAAGCAGTCACAACGTCTGCCCAATTCAAAACAGTGGAATGTAGCAGAAGTAACAAAAAACTTGCAGCCATCTTTACCAGGTAGAAGACATTAATTTTATCTAGATTTTAAAAACCAAGAAAAATGGAAACACATAAAAGTTAATTAATTTCCTCAAGGTCACACAGCTTGAAAGCATAGAGCTAAGATTTTAATCTAGGTGGTATTGTTACAGACTCCTAGTTCTTTACAAGTACATTTTTATGAGAAAATTTGACAAAGGAAAACTTTTTACAACTGATCACTATGGTTTAAGTCTGCCAATCAAGACCTAAAGAGAACCAAGTCTTAAAATATATAAGTATAGGAAGCACTCTGGTTAATCAGTGAAGCCTAACTTATTTCAGTGTGGTGATGTAACAAATTTTAACAATTATTAAACAAATTTTTTAAAATTTTATTTTATTTTTTATAATTTTTATTGGAGTATAGTTGATTTACAATGTTATGTTAGTTTCAGGTGTACAGCAAAGTAAATCAGTTATACATATACATATATCCACTGTTTTTAAGATTTTTTTCCCATATAGGGCATTACAGAGTATTGAGTAGAGTTCCCTGTGCTATACAGTAGGTCCTTATTAGTTATCTATTTTATATATAGTAGTGTGTGTATGTCAATCCCAATCTCTCAATTTTTCCCTCCCCCAACTTACCCCCTGGTAACCCAAATTTGTTTTCTACATCTGTAACTCTATTTTTGTTTTGTAGATAAGTTCATTTGTACCCTTTTTCTTTTGGATTCTACATGTAAGTGATATCATACGATATTTGTCTTTCTCTGTCTGACTTCACTCAGTATGACAGACTCTAGGGCCATCCATATTGTTGCGAAAGGCATCATTTTGTTCTTTTTTTATCACTGAGTAGTATTCCATCGTATATATGTACCACATCTTCTTTATCCATTCCTCTGTTGATGGACATTTAGGTTGCTTCCATGTCCTGGCTCTTGTAAATAGTGCTGCAGTGAACATTGGGGTGCATGTATCTTTTCAAATTACAGTTTTTTCTGGATATATGCCCAGGAGTGGGATTGCTGGATCATATGGTAGCTCTATTCTTAGTTTTTTAAGGAACTTCCATACTGTTCTCAATAGTGGCTGCACCAATTTACATTTCCAATAACAGTGTAGGAGCGTTCCCTTCTTTCCACACCCTCTCCAGCATTTGTAGATTTTTTGATGATGACCATTCTGACCATTGTGAGGTGATATACCTCATTACAGTTTGATTTGCATTTCTCTAATAATTAGTGATGTTGAGCATTTTTGTATGTGCTTTTTGGCCATCTGTATGTTATCTTTGGAGAAATGTCTATTTAGATCTTTTGCCCATTTTTTGGTTGGGTTATTTGTTTTTTTAATATCTATCTATCTATCTATCTATTTATTTATTTTGGTTACCCTGGGTCTTCGTTATGGCATGCGGGATGTTCGTTGTGGCATGCAGGATCTTTAGCTGCGGCATGTGGGCTTCTTAGTTGTGGCATGCATGTGGGATCTAGTTCCCCCACCAGGGATCGAACCCGGTCCCCCTGCATTGGGAGTGTGGAGTCTTACCCACTGGGCCACCAGGGAAGTTCCGGTTGTTTGTTTTTTTGATAGTGAGCTGCATGAGCTCTTTGTATATTTTGGAAATTAATCCCTTGTTGGTTGCTTTGTTTGCAAATATTTTCTCCCATTCTGAGGGTTGTCTTTTCATTTTGTTTATGGTTTCCTTTGCTGTGCAAAAGCTTTTAAGTTTAGTTAGGTCCCATTTGTTTGTTTTTGTTTTTATTTTCATTATTCTAGGAGGTGGATTGAAAAAGATCTTGCTGTGATTTATGTCACAGAGTGTTCTGCCTATGTTTTCCTCTATGAGTTTTATAGTATCCAGCCTTACATTTAGGTCTTTAATCCATTTTGAGTTTATTTTTGTGTATGGTGTTAGAGAGTGTTCTAATTTCATTCATTTACAGGTAGCTGTCCAGTTTTCCCAGCACCACTGATTGAAGAGACTGTCTTTTCTCCATCGTATATTCTTGCCTCCTTTGTCATAGATTAGGTGACCACAGGTTCGTGGGTTTATCTCTGGGCTTTCTATTCCTGTTCCATTGATCTATATTTCTGGTTTTGTGCCAGTACCATACTGTTTTGATTAATGTAGCTTTGATTACTGTTTTGGTTCCTGTAGCTTTGATTACTGTTTTGGTTCCTCCAGCTATGTTTTTCTTTCTCAAGGTTGCCTTATCTATTCAGGATCTTTTGTATTTCCATACAAATTGTAAAGTTGTTTGTTCTAATTCTGTGAAAAATGCCATTGTTAATTTCATGGGGATTGCATTGAATCTGTAGATTGCTTTGGGTAGTAATTTTCACAATATTGATCCTTCCAATCCAAGAACATGGTATGTCTCACTGTCTCACTGTTTGTTTGTGTCATCTTTGATTTCTTTCATCAGTGTCTTATAGTTTTCTGAGTACAGGTCTTTTACCTCCTTAGGCAGGTTTATTCCTAGGTATTTTTTTCTTTTTGAAGTGATGGTAAATGGGATTGTTTCCTTAATTTCTCTTTCTGATCTTTCATTGTTAGTGTATAGCAATGCCAGAGATTTCTGTGTATTAATTTTGTATCCTGAAACTTTACCTGATTCACTGATGAGCTCAAATAGTTTTCTGGTAGCATCTTTAGGATTTTCTATGTATAGTATCATGTCATCTCCAAAAAGTGACAGTTTTACTTCTTTTCCAATTTGGATTCCTTTTATTTCTTTTTCTTCTCTGATTGCCATGGCCAGGACTTTCAAAACTGTGTTGGATAAAAGTGGCAAGAGTAGACATCCTTGTCTTGTTCTTGATCTTAGAGAAAATGCCTTCAGTTTTTCACCATTGAGAATAGAGAATGATTTTTGCTGTGGGTTTGTCATATATGGCCTTTATTATGTTGAGTAGGTTCCCTCTATGTGTTTGTGGTCTCCTTTCCACAGGCTGCAGGATTGTAGTTCCTCTTGCTTCTGGTGTCTGCCCCCTGGTGGGTGAAGTTGGTCTGGAGGCTTATGTCATTATCCCCTTGATAAGGGGTTTGACTGGTATTGTGGTGACCAGAACCTGCCCTGGATATTGAGCGGGGCCTCCCCTTTGCTCTGTGGTTGTCCCTGCCCTGTCAGGGGCAGGACCTGCTCCCTAGTTGTTGGAGTAGAGGCCCCCAGATCTGTTTCTTAGCTGTGTTTCTGATCTGCAGTGGGAGGTAGGCGGGATTGGGGCATTTCCACTGGGAGGGAAGCCACTGAGTATTCCTCCTCTGGAGCTGTTCACCTGTGAATGTGCTCTGTTGTGTCCCCTTTTGCCTATTGTGTGGGCTTACAAAGTACACTGTTGTTGGAACTGCTCTCTGTCCCACCTTAACTGTGGGTATGCCGGCAATTGGCCTTGGTTGCTCTTAGGCATTGTTTTCACCAGGCCGCTGGTGCAGGTCCCAGGACTGCAATATTTGTGCACCTGGACCCGCTGTGGGAGGTATGGAGGCAGCTCAGACTCTGGTCTGTCCCAACCCCTGTGTGTACGCTCCCACAAAGCCCACAGCTGCTAAAGCCAGACCCTTCTCAGCTACAGGAGCACTTGTTATCTGTTCTGATGTTCCGCAGGTGCTGAATTTAGGAAGCCGTCAGTGGAGGTGTAACTCCATGGTTCATGCAGCCAGGAGGAGATTTCAGCTCTTTTTCCTTAGTCACACAGCCCCTGGGGCTCAGCTATGGTTTCATCCCCCACTCTGCATGTGTTCCTCCCACCAGAGTCTGTTCCACAGGTTGCTGGAGCACGGGAGCCCATCAGGAGAGAGGGGGCTAAGGTGGCGATCAGGCTGCCCAGGCGGTAGGGTGCTGGGTGGCAATCCAGATGCACGAGCCCATCAGGCAGGAAGGAGCCCATCAGGCAGGAAGGAGCCGAGGCAGAGATTGGGGTGCGTGGGCTGCCCAGGTGGGGAGGGCGCTGGGGTAGCAATTGGAACGCACGATCCCGTCAGGCAGGAGGGAGCTGAGACAGTGAGTAGTTTGCCCAGGCCGGGGTGGGGGGCGGAGGAGGCAATGGTGGGGGCGTGCGAGCCGGCTCTGGAGGGGGCCCTCCCTAGTGCCCATGGATGCGGGGGCCAGCGCGTGAGTAGAGAGGCTGCAATGGCGGCCCTGCCCCCTGCACATCACTCAACAATGGCACTTCCCTTCTGTAGTGATCAGGGCTTCCTCCACGAGCATTCTGGGTTGTGGAGCTCCTCACTCCCGTCCCCCCCCAGGCTGTCTCCTCACAGCCAACAGCAGTCCCCTCTCTGGGTCTGCTCTCCAAACTCCACATTCCCCCGTGTGCACTGGTGGACACCCGCCTCAGCCTGGGCTGTGGCATGGACCATCCCTGTAGGTCTCACTCTGTCCTGCCTGCCACAGACCGGTTGCTGGGCTCTCCTCTAAGCCCCCGAGGCTCCCCTTCTGTCCCAGCTGACCTCCCCCCTAGTGAGGGGGCTTCCCCAGATGCAGGAGCCTCTCCTCACCTTAACCTCCCTGCCAGGGGTGCAGGTCCTGTCCCACTTCTCCTCTTCCTTTCTTCTTTCTTTTGTTCTACCCGGTTATGTGGGAATCTTTCATGTCCTTTTAGGTGTCCAAGGTCCTCTGCTGGTGTTCAACAGGTGCTCTGTGAGAACTGTTCCATTTTTAGATGTATTCTTGGTGCGTTCGTGGGGAGAGATGAACTCCACGTCCTCCCACTCCTTCGCCATCTCGAGGCTCATCTAAACAAATTTTAAGTTTTAATAAAATTTAAATTCCCATTTTTATTTTGTTTGAACTTGGTAAGAGGGAAAATCTGGTAAGAGGGAAAAAAAGTAAACTTTTCAATCACTATAATTTCCCACAGGCTGTTCTGCCAGGTTAGCCAATACTGAAGCCAGTTTACCATGGACATTTTCTAATTTAGCAGAATCAATTTGTAGACCAACTAAACAGATTAAGATACCAAATACTTTTCTTTCAATTAAAAAATCCAAGAGAAAATTTGCATGAATAAGAAAAATGATAGGCAAAGCCTCTGATGGAAGAAAGGAGAAAAATCGTAAGAATTTCTAAGCAGTTGAATGAAACAGGATGCTTTTGGAGGTACAGTCTGGTGGTCCTGAGAAAGATAAAAGAGAAGGGGAAGAACTGAAGTGATTGCCAGAGAAAAATAGAGAAGGGAAGCAATAAAGTGTCCTAGTTTAGAAGGCTCCAGTTTTTAACGTGAATTCTCCTGGAAAGTATATATATATGTATGTATGCATTTATTATTTTATTGTACATTCAAGATGATAAATAATTTTGAGTTTAACACTATGGTAAATATTAAAAGACGGAGGTCCACTTGTATTGTCTTCCAAACGTACATCCATTTTGTCTATGCTATTTATTAAATAACTCATTTTCTTATGTAATTGAACTACCATAAGCATCATCTATTACTTCTCATGTATACTGGTTGCTGTTTCTGGACTCTGTATTTCGCTCCACTGGTCTATTTGTATTTGTCTTATACAAATACAATGTTTAATTAATTTTAATATTTTCAAATATGTGGTATATCATTGTGGTCCTTTTCTTGGCTACTCTTTGGTAATAGTAATTTTTTTTTTAAAGAAATACTAACTTGAAGATTATTTTCTCCAATTAGAAAAAGCTGTTGAGTTTCTGATTAGAATTTCATTAAACATATATTAATTCAGGAAAAAATTTCTTAAATTAACTTTTCATTCTATCCAGTTTAAAATATGATCTGATCTGGTAATTTAAATTTTTTTCAGTTTTTTTGTTTTTTCATTTAAAAAGTTCAGTCTGTAGTCTATTTCTCTTCCTACTTCTTTTTAAAAGATGGTATGCTGCTCTATGGGCATACTGAGTCTGTCCTCTCGGGAGTCCTCCCAAGAGTAGCACAAATGCCTCTTTAGTATTTTGAACACCTAGAGGAGAGCTATTCATCTGACAGCTTATGCTTATCACTGTTCATCTCCTTTCACTTTGGTTGGGAATGCCATAGGCCTTTTTTTTTTTTTTTTTTTTTTTGCTGTATTGCACAGCTTGCGGGATCTCATTTCCTGGACCAGAGATTGAACGTGCGCCCCTGACAGTGAAAGCATGCAGTCCTAACCACTGGACCACCAAGGAATTCCTTAATTTTGCTTTTTTTTTTAAAATTAATTAATTAATTTTATTATTATTATTTTTATTTTTTTTGGCTGTGTTGGGTCCTCGTCTCCGTGCGAGGGCTCTCTCCAGCTGCGGCAAGTGGGGGCCACTCCTCATCGCCGTGCGCAGGCCTCTCACTATCGCGGCCTCCCCTGTTGCGGAGCACAGGCTCCAGACGCACCGGCTCAGCAGTTGTGGCTCACGGGCCCAGCCGCTCCACGGCATGTGGGATCCTCCCAGACCAGGGCTGGAACCCGTGTCCCCTGCACCGGCAGGCAGACTCTCAACCACTGCGCCACCAGGGAAGCCCGGCCTTTTTGTTTTTAATTTTAATTTTATTTATTGTTTTATACAGCAGGTTCTTATTAATTATCTATTTCAAACATATTAGTGTATATATGTCAATCCCAGTCTCCACCACTACCCACCCGCCCCGCTTTCCTCCCTTGGTGTCCATACATTTGTTCTCTACATCTGTGTCTCTATTTCTGCCTTGCAAACCAGTTCATCTGTACCATTTTTCTAGATTCCACATATATGTGTTAATATACAATATTTGTTTTTCTCTTTCTGACGTACTTCACTCTGTATGACAGTCTCTAGGTCCATCCATGTCTGTACAAATGACCCAATTTCGTTCCTTTTTATGGTTGAGGAATATTCCATTGTATATATGTACCACATCTTCTTGATCCATTCGTCTGTCAATGGGCATTTAGATTGCTTCCATGACCTGGCTATTGTAAAGAGTGCTGCAGTGAACACTGGGGTGCATGTGTCTTTTTGAATTATGGTTTTCTCAGGGTATATGCCCAGTAGTGGGATTGCTGGGTCATATGGTAATTCTATTTTTAGTTTTTTAAGGAACCTCCATACTTTTCTCCATAGTGGCTGTATCAATTAACATTCCCACCAACAGTGCAAGAGGGTTCCCTTTTGTCCACGCACTCTCCAGCATTTGCTGTTTGTAGATTTTCTGATGATGACCATTTTAACCGGTGTGAGGTGATACCTCATTGTAGTTTTGATTTGCATTTCTCTAATGATTAGTGATGTTGAACATCCTTTCATGTGTTTGTTGGCAATCTGTATATCTTCTTTAGAGAAATGTCTATTTAGCTTTTCTGCCCATTTTTGGATTGGGTTGTTTGTTTTTTTAATATTGAGCTGCATGAGCTGTGTATATATTTTGGAGATTAATCCTTTGTTCTTTGAGTTGTTTGCAAATATTTTCTCCCATTCTGAGGCTTATCTTTTCATCTTGTTTATAGATTCCTTTGCTATGCAAAAGCTTTTAAGTTTCATTAGGTTCCATTTGTTTATTTTTGTGTTTATTTCCATTACCCTAGGAGGTGGGTCAAAAAAGATCTTGCTGTTATTTATGTCAAAGAATGTTCTTCCTATGTTTTCCTCTAAGAGTTTTATAGTGTCCCATCTTACATTGAGGTCTTTAATCCATTTTGAGTTTATTTTTGTGTATGGTGTTAGGGAGTGTTCTAATTTCATTCTTTTACATGTAGCTGTCCAGTTTTACCAGCACCACGTATTGAAGAGGCTGTCTTTTCTCCATTGTATATCCTTGCTTCCTTTGTCATAGATTAGTTGATTAGGTGTGTGGGTTTACCTCTGGGCTTTCTATCCTGTTCTGTTGACCTATATTTCTGTTTTTGTGCCAGTACCATATTGTCTTCATTACTGTAGCTTTGTAGTATAGTCTGAAGTCAGGCAGTCTGATTCCCCCAGTTCCGTTTTTTCCCCTCAAGATTGCTTTGGCTATTCGGGGTCTTCTGTGGCGCCATACAAATGTTAAGATTTTTTTGTTCTAGTTCCGTAAAAAATGCCATTGGTAGTTTTATAGGGATTGCATTGAATCTGTAGATTGCTTTGGGTAGTATAGTCATTGTCACAATATTGATTCTTCCAATCCAAGAACATGGTATTTCTCTCCATCTGTTTGTGTCATCTTTGATTTCTTTCATCAGTGTCTTATAGTTTTCTGAGTACAGATCTTTTAGTTAGGTCCTTAGGTAGGTTTATTCCTAGGTATTTTATTCTTTTTGTTGCAGTGGTGAATGGGATTGTTTCCTTAATTTCACTTTCTGATCTTTCGTTGTTAGTGTATAGGAATGCAAGAGATTTCTGTGCATTAATTTTGTATCCTGAAACTTTACCAAATTCATTGATTAGCTCTAGTAGTTTTCTGGTGGCATCTTTAGGATTCTCTGTGTATAGTATCACGTCATCTGCAAACAGTAACAGTTTTACTTCTTCTTTTCCAATTTGTTTATTTTTTTATTTCTTTTTCTTCTCTGATTGCCGTGGCTAGGACTTCCAAAACTCTGTTGAATAATACTGGCGAGAGTGGACATCCTTGTCTTGTTCCTGGTCTTAGCGGAAAAGCTTTCAGTTTTTCACCATTGAGAATGATTTACTGTGGGTTTGTTGTATATGGCCTTTATTATGTTGAGGTAGGTTTTCTCTATGCCCACTTTCTGGAGAGTTTTTATCATAAATGGGTTTGCTGTGGGTTTGTTGGGGGTTTGTCATATATGGCCTTTATTATGTTGAGGTGGATTCCCTCTAAGCCCACTTTCTGGAGAGTTTTTATCATAAATCGGTGTTGAATTTTCTCAAAAGCTGTTTCTGCATCTATTGAGATGATCATGTGGTTTTTACTCTTCAGTTTGTTTATGTGGTGTATCACATTGATTGATTTGCGTATATTGAAGAATCCTTGCATTCCTGGGATAAATCCCACTTGTTCATGGTGTATGATCCTTTTAATGTGTTGTTGGATTCTGTTTGCTAGTATTTTGTGAGGATTTTTACGTCTATATTTATCAGTGATATTGGTCTGTAATTTTCATTTTGTGTAGTATCTTTGTCTGGTTTTGGTATCAGGGTGATGGTGGCCTCATAGAATGAGTTTGGGAGTGTTCCTTCCTCTGCAATGTTTTGGAAGAGTTTGAGAAGGATGGGTGTTAGCTCTTCTCCAGATGTTTGACAGAATTCACCTGTGAAGCCAGCTGGTCTTGGATTTTGTTTGTTGGGAGATTTTAATCACAGTTTCAATTTCATTACCTGTGATTGATCTGTTCGTATTTTCTATTTCTTCCTGGTTCAGTCTCGGAAGGTTATTCCTTTCTAAGAATTTGTCCATTTCTTCCAGGTTGTCCATTTTATTGGCATTGAGTTGCTTGTAGTCGTCTCTTAGGATGCTTTGTACTTCTGCAGTGTCTGTTGTAACTTCTCCTTTTTACTGATTTGAGTCCTCTCCCTCTTTTTCTTGATGAGTCTGGCTAATGGTTTATCAGTTTTGTTTATCTTCTCAAAGAACCAGCTTTTAGTTTTATTCATCTTTGCTGTCGTTTTCTTTGTTTCTATTTCATTTATTTCTGCTCTGATCTTTATGATTTCTTTCCTTCTACTAACTTTGGGTTTTGTTTGTTCTTTCTCTAGTTGCTTTAGGTGTAAGTTTAGGTTGTTTATTTGAGATTTTTCTTGTTTCTTGAGGTAGGATTGTATTGCTATAAACTTCCCTCTTAGAACTGATTTTGCTGCATCCCATAGGTTTTGGATTGTCATGTTTTCATTGTCATTTGTCTCTAGGTATTTTTTGATATCCTCTTTGATTTCTTCAGTGATCTCTTGGTTAATTAGTAATGTATTGTTTAGCTTCCATGTGTTTGTGTTTTTTACGTTTTTTTCCCTGTAATCTATTTCTAATCTCATAGCGTTGTGGTCAGAAAAGATGCTTGATATGATTTCAGTTTTCTTAAATTTACCGAGGCTTGATTTGTGACCCAAGATGTGATCTATCCTGGAGAATGTTCTGTGTGTACTTGAGAAGAAAGTGTGATCTGCTGTTTTTCGATGGAATGTCCTATAGATATCAATTAAGTCTATCTGGTCTGTTGTGTCATTTAATGCTTGTGTTTCCTTATTAATTTTCTATTTGGATGATCTGTCCATTGGTGTAAGTGAGGTGTTAAAGTCCCCCAGTATTATTGTGTTACTGTTGATTTCCTCATTTATAGCTGTTAGCATTTGCCTTATGTATTGACGTGCACCTATGTTGGGTACATATATATTTATAATTGTTATATTTTCTTCTTGGATTGATTCCTTCATCATTATGTAGTGTCCTTCCTTGTCTTTTGTAACATTCTTTATTTTAAAGTCTATTTTATCTGATATGAGTATTGCTACTCTAGCTTTCTTTTGATTTCCATTTGCATGGAATATCTTTTTCCATCCCCTCAGTTTCAGTCTGTATGTGTCCCTAGGTCTGAAGTGAGTCTCTTGTAGACAGCATATATATGGTCTTGCTTTTGTATCCATTCATCGAGCCTGTGTCTTTTGGTTGGAGCATTTAGTCCATTCACGTTTAAGGTAATTATCAATATGTATGTTCCTATTACCATTTTCTTAATTCTTTTGGGTTTGTTTTTGTAGGTCCTTTTTTTCCCTCCTGTTTCCCACTTAGAGAAGTTCCTTTAGAATTTGTTGTAGACCTAATTTGGTGGTGCTGAATTCTCTTAGCCTTTGCTTGTCTGTGAAGCTTTTGATTTCTCCGTTGAATCTGAATGAGATCCTTGCTGGATAGAGTAATCTTGGTTGTAGGTTCTTCCCTTTCATCACTTTAAATATATCGTGCCACTCCCTTCTGGCTAGTAGAATTTCTGCTGAGAAATCAGCTGTTAACTTTATGGGAGTTCCCTTTTATGTTATTTGTCATTTTTCCCTTTTTGCTTTTAATAATTTTTCTTTGTCTTTAATTTTTGTCAGTTTGATTACTATGTGTCTCAGCGTGCTTCTCCTTGGGTTTATCCTGCCTGAGACTCTCTGTGCTTCATGGCCTTGGGTGGCTATTTCCTTTCCCATGTTAGGGAAATTTTCGACTATAATCTCTTCAGATATATTCTCGGGTCCTTTCTCTCTCTCTCTTCTCCTTCTGGGACCCCTGTAATGTGAATGTTGGTGCATTTGATGTTGTCCCAGAGGCCTCTTAGGCTGTCTTCATTTCTTTTCATTCCTTTTTCTTTATTCTGTTCCATGACATTGAATTCCACCATTCTGTCTTCCAGGTCACTTATCCGTTCTTCTGCCTCAGTTATTCTGCTGTTGATTCCTTCTAGTGTACTCTTCATTTCTGTTATTGTATTGTTCATATCTGTTTGTTTGTTCTTTAATTCTCCTAGGTGTTTGTTCTTTAATTCTTCTAGGTCTTTGTTAAACATTTCTTGCATCTTCTCAGTCTTTGCCTGTATTCTTTTCCTGAGGTCCTGGATCATCTTCACTATCATTATTCTGAATTCTTTTTCAGGAAGGTTGCCTATCTCCACTTCATTTAGTTCTTTTTCTGGGGTTTTATCTTGTTCCTTCATCTGGTACATAGTCCTCTGCTTTTTCATTTTGTGTATCTTTCTGTAAATGTGGTTTTCGTTCCACAGGCTGCAGGATTGTAGTTCTTCTTGCTTCTGCTATCTGCCCTCTGGTGGATGAGGCTATCTAAGAGGCTTGTGCAAGCTTCCTGATGGAAGGGACTGGTAGTGGGCAGAGCTGGGTGTTGCTCTGGTGAGCAGAGCTCAGTAAAACTTTAATCTGCTTGTCTCCTGATGGGTGGGGCTGAGTTCCCTCCCTGTTGGTTGTTTGGCCTGAGGCAACCTAGCAGTGGAGCCTACAGTCTCTTTGGTGGGACTAATGGCAGACTCTGGGAGGACTCACTCCAAGGAGTACTTCACAGAACTTCTGCTGCCAGTGTCCTTGTCCCTGCATTGAGCTTCTCCTTTGTCTTTGGATGTGGGGTATCCCCTGTGGTGAGTTCCAGTGTCTTGCTGTCGATCGCCATAGGCCTCTTAAGAGCTGTTTCACAGATAAAGAAAACCTAGCAGAGGCTCTGAAGTAACCCCACAAATCCATGAAGTGACCAAATTTTTAAAACTGGGTGTTCTCCTCCTTTGTAGACTGTCTTTGGGACTCTAGAATGAGGTGAGGGGTGGAAGTATTATTTCTTTATTCCACTTGCTCTTGAAATGGTGACTTGGACATGTGGGCATCCTTTGGAGTATTCCTAACTAAAGGATAGGAGTGGGTAGGGGTCCTCAGGCCAGAATCAGAAGAAGAGAACTGCCATTATTTTTTCAGGTCATGATAATAGGGAACATGATTGGTTCATGGAAAAGGTCTTGGTATTTTCTTCACTTGGAGCAAATATCGATTTTAATTGACCTAAGTTAATTTAATCATGCTGTTTTAGTTTATTACTTTCCCTACTAATTTGCTTGAACCGGGAAAAAATTGCAAGTTTAAAAAGTTCTTTTGATAATCCCAATTTCCTTTACAAGGAGTGAAAATTTCAGCAATTTCTTTTATTTTTTACATCAACATTTTGGCAGTGATCCATTTCTTTTGTCTAAAGTAATCTTTCTCTTGAAATGTGAATCAATGAATCATGGGCCCACTAAGAAGAAGGATTATGATATTTTCATCACTGGTGTCTGTAGAATATCGCATATAACCTGACATATATTAGATACACAAGTAAATATCTGTTAATGAATGAATGGGTAAAGAAATGTATCCTATGTGGTTGCCAAGTCAGATTTTTTTTTTAAATGTCAATCAATTTCTTATTAATTATTTATTTTTATATTAATTTTTGGCTGTGTTGGGTCTTCATTTCTGTGCGAGGGCTTTCTCTAGTTGTGGCAAGGGGGGCCACTCTTCATCGTGGTGCGCGGGCCTCTCACTATCGTGGCCTCTTTTTTGTTGCGGAGCACAGGCTCCAGATGCGCAGGCTCAGTAGTTGTGGCTCACGGGCCTAGTTGCTCCACGGCATGTGGGATCTTGCCAGACCAGGGCTCGAACCCGTGTCCCCTGCATTGGCAGGCAGATTCTCAACCATTGCGCCACCAGGGAAGCCCAGATTTTTTAATTAATGTTTTTCCTAGGAATTAATTTGCTCAAGTATAACGTATCTTTGTTAGGAAACTTTTAAGTATGAGAGACTGTTGGCTTACAAATTAATCAATAAGGGAAATAAAAATAAGCAAATTATGATATAATTGAAGTACTTTCCAAATCAGGAAATGCAAAACTAAATGACAAAGTTGCAATGTTAAAGGTGAAAACTGCCATTCAAAGACGAGATATCACTGACTATTAAAGGAAGAATAAACTCTAAAAGAAAACTGTCAAAGTAACCTTAAAGTTATTCAGGATTTTTTTTCCCCAGATGGTTACCCAGTTGTCTCCATACTACTATTTATTAAAGAATTAATCTTTTCCTCATGGATTTGAATTAGCACCTTTTATTATAAACTGAATGGATTTATTTCTGGACTCTGTTTTGTTGCACAAACTATACGTATTGAGTCCACAAAGTTATCTTTTTTCAATTTTTAAAAATTTAATTTAACTAAATTAATTATTTAATTAAATAAATTAAAATTTTAATTTATTTTTAATTGAAGAATAGTTGATTTACAATGTGTTAATTTCTGCTGTATAGCAAAGTGATTCAGTTATACATATATACACATTCTCTTTTTATATTCTTTTCCATTATGGTTTATCATAGGATATTGAATATAGTTCTCTGAGCTATACAGTAGGACCTTGTTGTTTATCCATTCTATATATAATAGCTTACATCTGCTAACCCAACCTCCCCCTCCATCTCTCCCACAACTCCCTCCTCCTTGGCAACCACAAATCTGTTCTCTATGTCCATGAGTCAGTTTCTGTTTCGTAGATAGGTTAGTTTGTGTCATATTTTAGATTCCACATATAAGTGATATCATATGATATTTGACTTTCTCTTTCTGACTTAACTTCACTTAGTATGATAATCTGTAGTTGGATCCATGTTGCTACAAATGGCATTATTTCATTCTTTTTTTTTAGCTGGATAGTATTTCATTGTATATATGTACTACATCTTATGTATCCGTTCATCTGCCAGTGGACATTTAGGTTGTTTCCATGTTTTGGCTATTGTGAATAGTGCTGCTATGAACATAGGGGTGCATGTATCTTTTTGAATTACAGCTTTGTCTGGATATATGCCCAGGACTGGGATTGCTGGATCATATGGTAATTCTATTTTTAGTTTTCTTAGGAACCTCCATACTGTTTTCCACTGTAGCTGCACCAACTTACATTCCCACCAACAGTGTAGGAGGGTTCCCTTTTCTCCACACCCTCTTCCAGCATCTGTTACTTGTAGACTTTTTAATGATGGTCATTCTGACTGATGTGAGGTAGTACCTTTTTGTACTTTTGATTTGCATTTCTCTAATAATTAACAATGTTGAGCATCTTTTCATGTGCCTACTGGCCATCTATATTTCTTCTTTGGAGAAATTTCTGTTAAGGTCTTCTGCCCATTTTTCAATTGGGTTGTTTGGTTTTTTTGTTGTTGTTGAGTTGTATGAGCTGCTTATATATTTTGGAAATTAAACCCTTGTCAGTTGTATTGTTTGCAAATATATTATCCCATTCTTTAGGTTGTCTTTTCATTTTGTTTATGGTTTCCTTTGCTGTGCAAAATCTTGTAAGTTTGATTAGGTCCCATTTTTTTGTTTTGTTTTGTTTTGTTTTTATGTCTATTGCCTTGGAAGACTGACTTAAGAAAACTTGGGTACCATTTATGTCAGAGAATGTTTTCCCTATGATCTCTTGTAGGAGTTTTATGGTGTCATGTCTTATATTTAAGTATTTAACTGTGCTCTAACTTCATTGATTTACATGTGGTCCAACTTTCCCAACACCATTTGCTAAAGAAACTGTCTTTTTCCCATTGTATATTCTTGCCTCCTTTGTGGAAGATTAATTGACTGTAGGTGTATGGGTTCATTTCTGGGCTCTCTATTCTGTTCCATTGATCCATGTGTCTGTTTTTGTGCCAGTACCACACTGTTTTGATTACTGTAGCTTTGTAGTATTGTCTGAAGTCTGGGAGGATTATGCTTCCTGCTTTGTTCTTTTTCTTCAGGATTGCTTTGGCAATTCTGGGTCTTTTATGGTTCCACATGAATTTTAGGATTATTTGTTCTAGTTCTGTGAAAAATGTCATGGGTAATTTGATAGGGATCACAATAAATCTGTAGAATGCTTTGGGTAGTATGACCAATTTAACAATATTAATTCTTCCAATCCAAGAGCATGGGATATCTTTCCATTTCTTTGAGTCATTCAACAAGTTATCTTTCTTTAAAAATTTATTGTTTTATTTTATTGAAATATAGTTGATTTACAGTGTTGTGCTAATCTCTGCTATACAGCAGAGTGACTCAGTTATACACATATAGACATCCTTTTTTTATATTCTTTTCCATTATAGTTTATCACAGGATATTGTGTATAGTTCCCTGTGCTATACAGTAGGGCCTTGTTGTTTATCCATCCTATACATAATAGTTTTCATCTGCTAACCCCAAACTGCTAGTTCTTTCCTCCCCCATACCTCCTCCCCCTTGGTAACCACAAGTCTGTTCTCTATGTCTGTGAGTCTCTTTCTGTTTTATAGATAGGTTCATTTGTGCCATATTTCAGATTCCACATATAAGTGATATCATATGGTATTGTCTTTCTGTGTTTGACTTACTGCACTTAGTGTGATAATCTCTAGGTCCATCCATGTTGCTGCAAATGGCATTATTTCGTTCTTTTTGGTGGCTGAGTAGTATTCCATTGTATATATGTACCACATCTTCTTTGTCCATTCATCTGTTGATGGACATTTTGGTTGTTTCCATGTCTTAGCTATTGAGAATAGTGCTGCTGTGAATATAGGGGTGCAAGTATCTTTTTGAATTATAGCTTTGTCTGGATATATGCCCAGGACTGGGATTGCTGGACCATATGGTAATTCTAATTTTAGTTTTCTGAGGAAACTCCACATTGTTTTCCATAGTGGCTGCACCAATTTACATTCCCACCAACAGTGTAGGTGGGTTCCCTTTTCTCCACACCTTCTCCAGCATTTGTTATTTGTAGACTTTTTAGTGATGGCCATTCTGACCGGTGTGAGGTGGTAGCTCATTGTAGTTTTGATTTGCATTTCTCTAATAATTAGCGATGTTGAGCATTTTTTCATGTGCCTGCTGGCCATCTGTATTTCTTCTTTGGAGAAATGTCTATTAAGGTCTTCTGTCCATTTTTCGATTGGGTTGTCTGTTTTTTGTTTCAACAAGTTATCTTAATATGAGCCCACAAATTTAATCACTACCAAGGTAATGAAATAAAACATTAACAGCACCCTAGAAGCCGTTTCTTGATAAATATTTATTGAGTGAATGAATGAATGAGAGTCTGTGGTGAGTAGTTAGGGTCTGTTTTCTACTCGTCATGTATAATATTATGAATGTGTTGGGTGAAGATATAAATGTGCTTACTAAACCCACAAATAGCGCAAAGATGGGAGATAGTAATAGATTGGTTTACAGACAAGTCTTCAAAATTTCTCAAAAGTCAGGGACCATGAAATGAGACTAAAATTATGTAATATATAAATGTAAATGATTGAATGTCACCGTAAGTGCAGTATTGGGAAGAATTCACAACTCTTCTTTATGGGAATATGACAGTTTAGAAGTGTTATTTTAAAGGACACTCTGAACAAAAACATGTGACTATAATCTTAGCATGTTCATATTATTGCTTGCTGTCAGAACAACGATGGTTTGACCTCATCTGGCATGTTGTTACAGTTGTGGGCATTTTATCTGAAGAAGAATGATATGCTGGAGAATGTCTGCAGTGGAATGACAGTTGGCAGGAAGTCTGTGAACTTCAAATCCTTTTGTATAAAAGGCACGTTTAAAGAGAAGCGAATGTTATCTGAAGCACGGTGATAGAATTGGCAATGTTTTGCTTGAAAAGGAGTTGTAAAATGACATGAGAGCTTTCTTTAAAGGCTTAAAGATTAGCAGTATGGTGAAAAGAATTATAGTTCTTGTCTGTAGTTCCAGAAGAGAATCTCACATTTGTTTGACATTTTCATGGTCCAGTGGTTAAGAGGATGGGTCCTGGAGACTGACTGGCTGGGTCCATGTGCCTGCTTTGTTGCCTGAGTCTCAATATTGCCATTTTAAAGATGAAAAAGGCTACCTCATCGAGCCTTTATTCAAATGAAATAATAATGCATGCTAAACTCTTAGTTCCATTCCTGTAGTAAACTTGAAACAGACATTATAATAGCAAATAGCAACTGTCTCCTTCTACCTTCTGTATCTCCTGTATTTTTATTGTTCTATCTTGTATTTCCTTTATTTAGGGAAATGTCCTATTTGTCCTATTGGCCAACTACCTCAATAGGACAATCTATAAAATGACTTTTCTTCTGACCTCAACTTTAACTTGCCCTTCCACCAACTTCTGCACCCAGCACTCCACTGACCCTGCTCTTACAAAGGTCAGCAATAACCAAATTGCCGAATGCAATAGAGCCAAATCTTCATCTCACTTTGCCTTCTCTGCAATATTTTGACAAGCTTTTTTCTTCTTCGCTGTTGATATCACTTTCGTCTTGTTCTCTCTCGTTTTCATATGAACACTATCCTTTGTAAATGAATCTTCATTTTTTTACCCATTAAATATTGGTGTTTCTTAGGGTTGGCCCTTTGCACAGCGCTCTGGGTGATCTTATCCAGCTGAGACCTAATGACTTACAAACTTGAATCCACAGTTTTGGAGTTTTAACTCCATTGTATAAATCTCCCTGAGTATTTCTATTTGGATGTCTTGGAGTCATCTGAAACTCTACAGTTGCTCCCAAATCCAAATTTTATTCTGCATTATCAATTTTAGTAAATAGCAATTAAGCTAGCACCTGGAAGTTACTTTCCATCAATTCAACTTCATTAACATTTCTTGAAGAAATCTTCTTCTCACATCTCCTCTTCCTTCCTTCATTCAGCTCTCATTTTATCTTTCCTAGACTGAGGCAGTAGTCTTCCATCTAGTCTCCAATCCACTGTTTGCATGGCTGCCAAAGTGGCAATGGCCTGGCCATATGGTCAGGTAGAAAGGCAGTAGAAACCAGGCCTATTAAAGGGAGGCCTATATGGGGCATGGTCCTGTGGATATCACTGTGGGAATTTGAAGGAGGCATTAAAGTAAGACGTGTCAATGCCCATCAGAAGAACTCCCTTCCAGGTTTGGAAGGTGACTGAAATCAACAAGCAGATACCCTTGTGTGCTTCTGTGAGATACCATTGGGTCCATGAGATGAGTGGATGTGGAGGCACTGCAGCAATGCAGAGATGAGCTAAATCTAGACGTATTCCTCTTGTACCCTCTGAGGCACAAAATGTCAGTAAGAGCTGTTCTGTCTGTCAGCAAAACAGACAGAGACTGCAGATGGCCCTGTGGCAGATTCTCTGTTGGGAAGGTCCTGAACAGAGCTCAGCAAGACAAGCTGAGGCTGCTGTTGGTAGCCCGGGGCGGGGGGGGGGTGGGGAATACAAATGGGCCCTGACAGGAATAGACACTGACTCTAGACTGCTGGAAATACTCTGAATGCCATCAAAGAACTGGAACAGAAAATACACCAATTTAAATGCTGAGCATCATTTCTTCAGACAAAGGAACTTGCTTTATAACTGATAATGTCCAACAGTAGGCAGAGACATATCCTCCTCAGATTACTAGTCTGACAGAATTGGACTGGGCAGTTAAAACATTGGTTGTCTAAAACAAGGGGAGGTGAAAGCGTGAAGGGCTGGTTTACACACCTTCATGAGTGTGTGTTCATACTCAATGTGAACATGAGTGGGGCTAAAGGAGTGTCCCCACTGGATATTTTTCTGTTTTTTTGGTGGATCTGGCAAAGAGGGCATGGAGAAGGTGATGGTATAATTTCTTCCCCACATCACTTCAACTTTTTTTCTTTTTCTTACATGATGCTGTGGTCATAGGACCAGGGCTGCAACTACAAGGGCTGGAAGCAGGGATAATTCCTAAGCAAGAAACTATATTTTTAACCTTTATGTCAGACAGAATTCCTAAGGGCCTGATGGGGTAGGATGTATCTTCACCCATCTGGCAAAATTGGGATTAACGGTGAAGGCAGCTATATTGCCTGGTGGTAAAGATATCCCACTAGTTCTGTACCTTTGTAACCTTACTCTGTATGAAGAGGAGTAGATGGAGGGGAGGCATTTGCTAGACTAGTATTGCTGCCTGCATTCTAGACCCGCACGATGGCCAAACCTAACATTCCTTCCAAAGGTGGGAAAGTTTGAGTACAAACAGAGAGAAGTTAAAATAGTAGCTCTAGGTAAAGGAATGAATAAATGGGTTATGTAATGAGGGAAACTGAGTATTACATTAACACCTCATAAGAAGTTCAGAACAAGAGATGATAACTGTTTCTTAGCTCATTTATACCAGATGCCTGAAAGAGTGAAGCCATATATTGCTGAGACCACTCTTGCTTTTGGAACCTGACAAGATGAAATGGAAACCTGAAAATCTGAGTGGCCTCCCCCTGGGAGGTATTTTCATACAATATGATGGTGGACTGGACAGTTACTAATGACTGAATGAGATTCTAGGACCAGTATCTTGATTTTTATGATCGTTTACTGTAAGGGATCTATGTTCAAAGACCGGGGGGGTTGACAGTGATATAGTGATTCATAAGAAATATATCTATTTGGTCACTCAGATATTCAGAGAAATATGTGTTTCTCATGTGTATTTGGTCTTGGTCCATGTTTTCTGGCTCATAGTTTTAAAACCCTTGGAATTTCCCAAGTGATGGGAGCAATAAAGCTGTCTTGTGTTATGTTAATGAGGTGACTTCAGGAACTCACCCGAGGATGGGGGCTGTTTGCCAGGAGGACGGACCATGTGATTAGAGTGTTGGAACTTTCAGTCCCACCCTCAGACCTCCAGGTAGGGGAGAGGGGCTGGAGATGGAGTTCATTCACCAACGGTCAGTGGTTTAATCAGTCATGCCTATGTAATGAAGCTTCCCTGAAAACCCAAAAGAGTGGGTTCAGAGAGCTTCCAAGTTGGTGAACATGTGGAGGTGCTGGGAGAGTGATGAGCCTGGTGTGGGTATGAAAGCTCTGATCTTGGGTGGCCTCAGCCTGCAGCGGCTTGAAGCAGGATCTCAGTTCCCCAACTAGAGATTGACGTCAGGCCGCGGCAGTGAGAGTGCTAAATCCTAGCCACTAGACCACGAGGGCCAGTGACAAGGCTCTGGCTTGTCCGCTTTGTAGAAATAAATTTCAACAAGGAGATGGAAAGTAGTGAAACAAGTAAAGTGTTTATTAGGAGGAAAAAGGTACGTGTGAATAGGCACACATGGGCAGGCTCCGAAAGTTGCGCTCACTTATATGGGGCACTTCTCCCGGGTTTCCTCTGGCCAATCATCTTGCTTTGCTTGGCTCTGAGTCCATATTTGGTATAACTCAGGGTCCTCCCCTGTGTGCACGGGAGTCTTTTAGCCAAGACGGATTGTAGCACAGAGGCCTATGGGAAGGTTGACGCCACCTATTATGGGGTGGTGCCTCCTCCCTTTTTGGTTCCCGAGGAGCCTTTCTTAGCATGTGTAGTTGGGAAGGTCTCCTTGACCTCAAGAATGAGAAACACGTGGTCTCTTTATCTTTTTTATCTGGGCAGGGCTCCGCTCCTCCTCGCTCCTGCTATTATCTTATCTTGGAGTGTCTGCCCACAGGGGACAGACTCCAGCTACTCAGCCTGGGGCCCATCTATCTCCTGCCTCAGCTCCATGCCCTTTCCCCATACCTTTCCCTATGCATCTCTTCCATCTGACTTTTCTTGAGTTCTATCCTTTTATAATAAATCGATAATCTAGTAAGTAAATGTTTCTCTGAGTTCTGTGAGGTGCTCTAGCAAATTGATCCTGAGGAGGCGGTCATGGGAACCCCTGATTTATAGCCAGTCTGGTGACACCCTGGACTTGCAACTGGCATCTGAAGTTTTGGGGAGGGCAGTTTTGTAGGACTGAACCCTTTACCTGTGGAACCTGATGCTCTCTCCAGGAAGAGAGTGTCCAAATTGAGTAGAACTCTTGGACACCCAGCTGGTATCCGGAGAATTGCTTGTTGGTGGTGTGGTGAAACCTCACTCCTCTCTCCCACCCTGACCAGTGGAATTGGGTACAGGAATACAAATTATTACCCTTATGGTGGGGGACTCCCCTTCAATGCTCTAGCATTCCCTATCACCATATCCTACTTTATTTTCTCCACGGCAACTTGCACCAACAAGCATATTATCTTTCCTTCCTTTTTTAAAAAATTTTTTATTGGAGTATAGTTGATTTACAATGTTGTTTTCCTTATTTCTTTATTGTCTTTCCCCTCATTAAAATGTATGATCAGTAAGGGCAAGTTTTGGGTTTTTTCTTTCTCACTTCCCACCATTCACAGCCAAGAATGGTGCCTGGCATATAGTAGATTAACAACGATTACTGAATGAATGAATGAATGAATGGATAGAGAGATACACACCACATGCCATTGCCTGTGTTCAGCAAATACCACTTCTCAATCTGTTTGAGGGATGGTTTCAGACATCTCGCTAACCAAGTGGTCTTCTCAGACTCATAGTGCTTCACCATATAGTGAAGCAATCGGGGAACCTTAGAACTGAGTGTTTTCACATGGCATCTAGCATTCTCATTACACCTACCTTTGGATTGACCATTTATGTTAAATTCCCAGTATTTTTACCTCTGGATGGAAAATAGAAGTTTCTTATGTGCTTGTTGTTCTTGGTCTTTATAGCCAAGTTCTAATAGAGTGTTTCAGAAGATATATAGTGATAATCCAATTAGATAAACATTTGTTCCATTTCTGTCCCCCAGAGGCCTCTAATGCATATGTTTGGAGATTTTTTTTCCCTACCTACTTTATTAGCTTTGAAAGTCAAGGCTGGATATCTAATCAGAAAGACAATTAGCAGTTCTCTGTGTTTCCAAGTTGGTGTTTTGTGTTTTTCTAAGTCCAGATGAGCTGCAAACGTCTTGCTCATTAGCTGGTAAGAACCGACCACTACAGACAGGCTTCTTTCTCCAGTTGCTCTCCCTAATGTTGCAGAAACCTTCCTTTTCAGTTCATTAAATTTAACTCCAGGCAATTACTAAAAGACAAGATAATTCTTTTTTGTTGTTTCTTTGGCACTTCCAAAGTTCAGTCTCACATTAGCAGCAACGAGCCAGAGGGGTTTTTAAGTTTTTTTTTTTTTTGGTAGTTATTTCAGAAGATAGGAACTTAAAAAAAAGATCCATTCCAAATGACAAATATTTAGCATTATTTTTCCTTTTATTTATATTGAAGTACCCTCAACTGTAATCATTTTCTAATTTGGCTTTATAAGTACATGATCAGCAGGAACTATTTCTGAGTTTCATTTTGTACCAAAAATCTGGACTCTCAGTTTCCAATCAGTTGTTTGTAAGACTGAAAATAAATGGCTTGAAGGCCATTTTTAAAGCATAATTAAGAAATAGTTTGTGAATATGTATGTGCTCTGATTTTTCACTAATTTTTGCCAGTCCCCAGTTCTGAAAAATTAAAGATAGAGATAAGAGGATCTTATAGATAGGATCTTGGATAGTATTCTGTTATGAATGCACCATTATTTATTAAACTTTCCATTATTGAGAGCCATTTATGTGGCATCCATATGTTTGTAATTACAAATGTGATAATGTCCTTATACTATATCATTGTTCACAGGCTTTATATCAATTATCTATCTACATACCTATCATCTTTGTCAACAGATGCTCGAGCACACACACAGTGTACACACCCATACCACACATGTTATCTATTATCTATCTTTCCCTCTTACTCTGTCTATTTATCATATCTCTCTCTAGACTTTAGGATCAGTTCCTGGAAATGGAATTGGTAGGTCAAAGGATATGTTTATTTTTAATTAAAAAACAGTGCTACATTGCCCTTCGTTGATTTGAATTAATATTTTCCCCACTAGTATAAACAAAAATCTTTTTTTCTTTTGCCTCATACTTCATAAGATCATATACTGTCAAACTTCATTTTCTTCATCTATAGGGTCATTGTTTTAAACGGCACTTCTTCAACTATGAATGTTCATGAGAATCTTTTTCATAAGTTTAAAAGTCACTTACATGTTCTTCTCTGTTCTTCTGACCCTGTTCTTATATCTTACCAGAAAGTAAAACGGAACTTTCAATCAAGGTTTCTGGTCCCCCCTTAGTTTTTTTTTTTTTTTTTTTTAAACAAACTTTGTATAATATGCAGGATCTGATAACTGCCAGTGGAAGGTACTTCTCTTAAAAGTTATGGACTGTGTTTATGCATGGTGTTGTAGTCTAAGTAATATATGTACCATTTACTGCTACATCTGCCTTGGTTTAAATATTTTTGGCTAGGAATTGTTAATTTTTGAAAGCCAATAGGATGCCTATTCTGAAGAGAATTGTATCAAAGTCCTCTTTAGTTTTTGGGTTTTTTAAAAATTTATTTATTTTTGGCTGCGTTGGGTCTTCGTTGCTGCTTGCGGTCTTTCTCTAGTTGCAGTGAGTGGGGCTGCTCTTCCTTGTGTGCTTCTCATTGCGGTGGCTTCTCCTGTTGCTGAGCATGGGCTCTAGGCGCGCAGGCTTTAGCAGTTGTGGCTTGCGGGCTCTAGAGCGCAGGCTCAGTAGTTGTGGCACAGGGGCTCAGTTGCTCCACGGCACGTGGGATCTTCCCAGACCAGGGCTCAAACGCGTGTCCCCTGCATTGGCAGGCGGATTCCTAACCACTGCGCCACCAGGGAAGTCCCATCTTTAGTTTAGTTTTTATCGCTGAACAAATGTTGCCATAATCTTCTTGCAACATGCATTATACCATGATTACTACTAGACATGGCTTGAGTCCATCATTTTCTACTTCATTATTGGAGACATTTTAATTTGATTTAGCTGTGGATTCTTACTTATAGACGTTAGAATGAGCATGAGCATACAAAAATTAATTTTCTTGTAATTTTTAAAGATCTTTTAAACAAATATCAGATCAAAATCCTGTCCATTATGACTCCTTCTACAGTTAGGATACTTGCTTCTTGATTTATTTTTATAAATTATTTTTCCCATAGATAGCAAGGTAGTATCATCAGAAGACTTGTAGCCCTTGGGAAAAGATAGTAAAAAGTGATGAACACACACACACACACACAAACCCCAGATGAATACTATAAATGAGGGAACCTTTTATAAAGATAAATTATGAAAGGGTACAGTTATACATCAGCTGTCAGACTGGCAGCTTGGAGGGTCACTGGGGATGTGGTTTGACAGGGTTTTCATCACTGTGAAAGACGAGGACACAGGCCTCTGACTCCCCTTAAGATGTTCACTCTCTCCTCCATACTACTTCTAGACTCACTGCCTGACCCTGATTTTGAAATTCTTTTCACTCTTCCAGGAAATCAAGACATTGTATTCTAGAAGGAATGGATTTTAAATGGTCCATTAATGTATTTAACATGATTGCTGAATGTTCCCCTCTATTGTTCCAAAATGAATAATGGGGATTTGGGAAACACTTTGAATTGTAATTTTATTCTGTGCTTTCTGTTTTATTTTTGCTTTAAAGCAAGCAGATATTATAGTACTTGACTATTATTGATACCATAAAGTAAATTAATATAATTTAAGACTTAATAGGATAGTCAGGCTGCTTTTATATCCTGGAACAAGGGTTTTTTTAAGAGATTTGCAATTGCCTTTTTCTTTTCTTTTTTTTTTTTTAACATCTTTATTGGAGTATAATTGCTTTACAATGGTGTGTTAGTTTCTGCTTTATAACAAAGTGAATCAGTTATACATATACATATATCCCCATAACTCTTCCCTCTTGCGTCTCCTCCCTCCCACTCTCCCTATCCCACCCCTCTAGGTGGTCACAGAGCACTGAGCTGATCTCCCTGTGCTATGCAGCTGCTTCCCACTAGCTATCTATCTTACATTTGGTAGTGTATATATGTCCATGCCATTCTCTCACTTTGTCCCAGCTTACCCTTCCCCCTCCCCGTATCCTCAAGTGCATTCTCTAGTAGGTCTGCATCTTTATTCCCATCTTGCCCCTAGGTTCTTCATGACCATTTTTTTTTTTTTTTAGATTCTACATATATGTGTTAGCATACAGTATTTGTTTTTCTCTTTCTGACTTACTTCACTCTGTATGACAGACTCTAGGTCCATCCACCTCACTACAAATAACTCAATTTCGTTTCTTTTTATGGCTGAGTAATATTCCATTGTATATATGTGCCACATCTTCTTTATCCATTCATCTGTTGATGGACACTTAGGTTGCTTCCATGTCCTGGCTATTGTAAATGGAGCTGCAGTGAACATTGTGGTACATGACTCTTTTTGAATTATGGTTTTCTCAGGGTATATGCCCAGTAGTGGGATTGCTGGGTCGTATGGTAGTTCTATTTTTAGCTTTTTAAGGAACCTCCATACTGTTCTCCATAGTGGCTATATCAATTTACATTCCCACCAACAGTGCAAGAGGGTTCCCTTTTCTCCACACCCTCTCCAGCATTAATTGTTTGTAGATTGTTTGATGATGGCCATTCTGACCAGTGTGAGATGATATCTCATTGTAGTTTTGATTTGCATTTCTCTAATGATGAGTGATGTTGAGCATTCTTTCATGTGTTTGTTGGCAATCTGCATATCTTCTTTGGAGAAATGTCTATTTAGGTCTTCTGCCCATTTTTGGATTGGGTTGTTTTTTTGATATTGAGCTGCATGAGCTGCTTGTAAATTTTGGAGATGAATCCTTTGTCAGTTGCTTCATTTGCAAATATTTTCTCCTATTCTGAGGGTTGTGTTTTCGTCTTGTTGATGGTTTCCTTTGCTGTGCAAAAGCTTTTAAATTTCATTAGGTCCCATTTGTTTATTTTTATTTCCATTTCTCTAGGAGTTGGGTCAAAAAGGATCTTGCTGTGATTTATGTCATAGAGTGTTCTGCCTATGTTTTCCTCTAAGAGTTTGATAGTGTCTGGTCTTACATTTAGGTCTTCAATCCATTTTGAGTTTATTTTTGTGTATGGTGTTAGGGAGTGTTCTAATTTCATTCTTTTACATGTAGCTGTCCAGTTTTCCCAGCATCACTTATTGAAGAGGCTGTCTTTTCTCCACTGTATATTCTTGCCTCCTTTATCAAAGATAAGGTGACCATATGTGCGTTGGTTTATCTCTGGGCTTTCTATCCTGTTCCATTGATCTATATTTCTGTTTTTGTGCCAGTACCATACTGTCTTGATTACTGTAGCTATGTAGTATAATCTGAGGTCAGGGAGCCTGATTCCTCCAGCTCCGTTTTTCTTTCTCACGATTGCTTTGGCTATTCGGGGTCTTTTGTGTTTCCGTACAAATTGTGAAAATTTTTGTTCTAGTTCTGTGAAAAATGCCATTGGTAATTTGATAGGGATTGCATTGAATCTGTAGATTGCTTTGGGTAGTATAGTCATTTTCACAATGTTGATTCTTCCAATCCAAGAACATGGTATATCTCTCCATCTATTTGTATCATCTTTAATTTCTTTCATCAGTGTCTTATAATTTTCTGCATACAGGTCTTTTGTCTCCTTACGTAGGTTTATTCCTCAATATTTTATTCTTTTTGTTGCAATTGCCTTTTTCTTAATCAGCCTCCCTCCTTTATTTCCGGGTATTCCCTGCTCCCTCATGTCTCCCACTGGAATTTCCCATGCCATGAAATTAAAATTAAGAGAAAGCTATGACAGAATTCTCTTTCATAGACTCCATTCTCAAGACAGTTTTTCAAATTCCGTAGCTCACGTCTTCCTGGCATGTCCTCAGCTGCCATTCTTCCATGATGCCAGGCTCAGTCATTACTGATTTTATTTCTTCGAGTGCTCTGTTACTATTCTTCCCATGTCACAACATTATGCTTTCTGAGGAATTTAGGTGAACATACTTGTGGCAAGTGAAATGAATATAAAATGATTCATGATGGAGTACTGACAACTTTAAGCTTTGGATGAATTAGTTGGTCACTTAACCCTAGTGGTCTCTTTATAATTGATCTCCTAATTAACCTTAACTACTCTTTGTCCATAAACCTCACAGTTCACTAATTCTTTTGTTCAGGTATTCATCCAACAAGAATTTATTGTTCTTGCTATGTGTTGGGCTTCATTCCAGGCAAGGAACAAAACAGATAAAGACCTGGCCTCTCTCATGTGTGTGTGAGAGACTGTAAAAACACAACCACCATCCAAAAAGATACATAATATAAGGTGCCATAAAGAAAACTAAAGAAGAGCAGGAGGATAGAAAAGTGACACAGGGAATCAATGAAAGCTTCTCAGATGAGGTGGCATTTGAGTAGAGACCTGCATGAAGTAAGGGAGCTGCCAGGCCTGTATCAACGGGAAGAGTGTTCCAGGTAGAGATAACAGTAAGGGCAGTGCTCTAAGGAAAGTGTGTGGTTTTAATAGAAGATTGGGTTCCAACTTCATCACCTCCATGTGACATTGGCCTCAAGGGTTAGCATGAGAGGGGAGGCGAGCATGCTCAGAAATAGCGGAGAGCTGGGGGCAGTGAAGCGGCAGGGGCCCTTGTAAGAGCATCTCTGCCTGGGATAGAAAACTAGATTGTGGAGAAATAAAATTCAGAAAGTTTTCTTTACCAAAAAATTTAAATTTAACTGATGGCCTGAAATTAACAACCACTTTGGTATCACCAAAATTGCCATTTAAAAATGATATGTAATAGAGGACCAAATCCAAATAGTCAACATACAGGAAAAGATAAAAGTTGCTCACATTTGCTAGTCAGCAAGGAAATGAAAACAATGAGAGGGATTGATGTTTTGTTTTAGCCTGGACTGAGTGTTTTTCATAACTCAAATTGTGACCAAAGAGCTATGGGATTTGCATTATTAGAGTTGCCAAGGGGAGGACAAAGGACATTTTAGTGTGTTTGAAACAGTAATAGGAAAAGAAATGAAGCTGTTTTCTAATTGTATCTACTAAATTTAGCCCGTTTCTCTCTCTCTGTTCTCCTTTTCTACCCCTGTCCCCATCATATTCAGATTATATGATCAAGGAGAAAAATATGGCCGGATACGTATCAGACTGTTGACTTGAGTTACCTTGGCAGGGAGATGCTGTGGAGGAATGTGGAAAGGGGGAGGGGGAGTGATCTGGAGAAAAAAAAGAAAAAAGACTGCAACATCGGAAAGTCTGACTGCATGTAAGCATTTTGGTATGTACACACTGTCTTCAGAGTAATTGACACTGACAAGACCTGTCAATTGTAGTGTGTGTTGGCTCTTCTTTGGAGTATGTTCAGAGTTTAATGAAAGGAATCACTAGGGACTCAGACCAGCAAAATGTAGACCAGTTGTGTTCATATTTGTGTTTGCAGGACATGAATTAGAGATGCAAAATGAAAAATGAAGTTAGTGATTGACTATGAATGTCCAGATACATATAAAGAAATATGTGGGTTATTTAAAAAATTTTCGTCTAGATTGAGCTGTAATGAACAATACAGAAAATAAGGAGACTGCAGATCACAGGTTTTTCAACAAGCGTTTGAGGCTAGCTGTATATTTGGAGTGGTTCATACACTGTGTTTAACAGGTTCCTTGCTCATTAGTTATATTTTAGCAAACAGCGATTTCAGAAAATGTTTTAGTTGCAAGCTACCCTAGCAGTAATTTATCTAATTTGTGCATCTCTTCCTCAATTTGTTAATGTGTGAATCTTAATTTTGGGAATGAAGGGGATCTTAATTTGTTAATGTGTGAGCTTCTGCCTTGTTTTTTAGGATTGGTCTTTTACTGGTAGACATAGGGAAAATGGACAGGGAGAGGCTCGCCTTCTGACTGAGGGGGAAAGAAGAGCTGCACCGTATTCTAGAGTATCTTATGATCCTCTGCTATTTAGTCTTTTTTAATTTACTGGAAACCAAGAAGAGTTCCTTTGTCCAGGATGATTAATCTGTAGCCTCTGCAGACTTTGAAAGTAAAGGTTTGCATCTCTCAAACTTTCTAAATTGGAATTGTTAAAAAAAAAAAAAAAAAAGACCCAGGAAAGCGCAGTACAGTAGTAAAAAGATTTGGTTTTCCACTGAAAAAAAAATTTAACCCACATTTGAGCAGCAAATGGTGCAAATTAAAACACAGATACACATGAGTAGAATGAAAATGATTTCCGTGTTTATGTTCATCACCAACATAGTTATTTACAAATAACCCATATGAAAATGTAAAAAAGCATATTACATCTTCACATGCCATCTATATTAACTGAATAAAGCTTAGTGACATTATTTGCAAATCTGTAGTTAATTGTACATAGACATTTTGTGCGTTAAAAAAGAAATGTACATAATTTAAAATAAATTACATTACACAATTTACAAAGTAATATTAACAAAAACTTCTTAGACAGCTGCCTCCTTACTTAAAATATTAATAAATACTCAGGTAATTAAATTAACCAAAAAACATATTTAGGGGATTATAATTTATAGAAAGACATTGCAAATTTAATAAAGTTATATTTTACAATAACAGATACTGATCACTTCAAATCTTTGTACTAGAAATAGGCAGGAAAAAGTATCAGAAAGGAAATCTCAATGTTTCCTTTGAAAAAATAAACATAAATAGAGTCCTGAAAAATAGTTGGGAAAAGCTCACTGAGGGTTCAAAGTAGGTAATCTAGAAACTATTGTTTGAAAAAAAAATCTACAAAACACAAGACTGACACCCAGTGATAGTTTAAATAGACTAGAGGTTTTCGATCACTGGAAACATGACTCTCACAACCTAAATGTCTTCATATAACTGCCATTTTAAGATCTGCCTTGGTAGAGGCCCGAAAACATAAAACTACAAAATTAACTCTATCCATTTAGCATTTGTTTTACTCATTTCATAATGTAGACATAACCATTTTTCAGTTTCCCTGCCAGATACAGAACTATATCACACTGGAAAACATCCTTTTTATAAAGAGTCATGTCTGCTGGGCCCACACTCCAGTTTCAGACGCCTGAAATCCTGCCCTGCACTCCCAACCACCTGAGGGCAGGACCAGAAGAGACAGGCAGAAGTTTCAGTTCTCACATCTTAATTAGACCCAGGAAAGATCACTGACGTGACTCCTCACAGATTTGTTCATGGACTGCTCTCCTTTCAATGCCCTCAGCTTCGAGTGGAAATAGAACAAGAAACATATTTGAATTTGGTAATATTTTTACAAATAGTGAGACCCTGGATCATTTGGGAAGCCTGATTCTTGCAAATCTGTTCAAACCTTGATTCAGCCTAAGAATAGGCTCTTCTTTCTGTAAGTTTTGAAAGATGCAGGCCTCCCTCGCTGTCTTGTAGGCTAGCACGTGGACAAAGGCATGAGGGGAAGATTGGTGAAGGGGTATAGTACTGGGTAGGACTAAATCTAAGGTAGGAATTGACATTTTTACAGAAAACGTCTATTTTTTTTTTTTTTTTGGCATGTCCTCCACAGCTTTTCTTTGTTTTTCACTCATGTCTTTGACCAGTACATTCTGTTTAAATCAACCTGTTCACACTCTAAATGACACTTTGACTCCAATAGGAAAGACATATAGGTATTCACCACTTTTTTTTCTTATTAAAAATGTAGGCATGTTTAGCAGAAGGTGGTTCTGAGGGAAGCAGACAAGATTAATTGTTGGTAAGAGAGCAGAGTAGACAGAGACCAGGCACTGAACATCATCATAAAGGAGAAGGATATACGGGGAGTTAGAGGAGGTTAAAAAAAAAATTGAGAGGTGTTACTTGCCACTATGACCACTGCCACCTGCCTGAGGGTAGAGGAGCCATATAGCCAAAGCCTGCCAGCATGGCCCGAGACATGGACATTACCTAAGGAAAAATACTAACCATATTGAACACTAAATCTAGAGTGAAGGGTGATGTGTGTGTCATTTTCACTCATTAAGCATTTTTCCTTGTTTTGAATGTCTTAGATATATATGTAAACAAAAGCCATTACTAATATTTTACAGTGCCTAGCAGAGGGTCTTACATGTGATAATTCAATAAATATTTGTCTTGTTATAGGTACTTGTGCTTTGTTATAATTAACAACATGCTTTTATGCACTCCTTTTTAAATTAGCTTTAAGCTACACCAGAGTCCTCAAAAAAGCTTTGAAATAAGGATTGTGGTCAATTTCCTAGATTAGATATTGATGAATGAGCAAACCACCCTCTTTCAAGAGACATCAGTTATGCTACTTCTATGTCGTTTAAATGGAAACAGTCCAACAAGATAGCATAATACTGTGTCAATATTTTTCATTTCTTTTTTTAAAACCAAGCAAACCTTCATACTTATAGTAACAGTAATTCTTAATCTTTGTGGGCTCACAGACCATTTTGGTAAGGCAAAAGTGTCAATAGACAAGTTACTACTATATTGCCCTCCTGAATTCTTAGAATGAACAGGAGGAATAAGGTTTTGATGAAATTCCAGTAAAGTACTTAACTCATTATTGACTCATGCCAGGAACAAAAATAAGGCCATTTTCATGTTATAAACATGAATATAGTAACCTTCATTTGTCCAAAACAGTCAGCTAGCTACATTCTCCTCTTTGTACCTTTCTAACAAGAGGCCATCCGGTATTTATCCTAATGATGAACTTCCAGTATGCTCCCTAGTGTTAGATCACATTGAACCTAGTTTCCTTCATATCTGTAAAAGGTAATCAAGTTATGAATAAAATCATCTTGTATTTTCATGACATTTTATAATGTTGATCTATTCATTTAATTTTAACAATACAGGTAGGATGATACTGATCTGCTTTCTGAATTAATGACTTTCAAATGATCGTAAGTATAGCATTAGTAGCAACAATATTTTATTCTAGTCAACAATTTCAAGGGTATTGGCTATGGCACGCATTTCGTAAGACTGTCAGCGAAACTCTTCAAGTAACTGCAACGGACTATTTCTCAACCATTTTGGACAAATGGAGTCCATTTTATTCAAAGAGATCAACTTGAGGATTATCTGGAAGACCCCTGAGTACATATATTGACAATCACAGTTTTAGGGTGACAATATTATTTTTGTCTTCCTCTTTAATAAGACAGATGAAATGGAATTTGTTTTTATGCTTTTCCTTGTTTAAATCCTTGGTTTAAGGTAAAATTCTCATTTTCCTGACATCCTGTTTGCTTAGAAATGATTTACATGTTGCTTAATACAGTGAATGTTGAATAAGGAATTAGTGCTTACCACATTTAATGCTTATCGAAATATGTAGAAATCTGTTTATTTGAGGGACAACGACATTCCAATCTATCTTTTGTAATCTTTGCAAATACTCTAGCAAACAGTAGGGGGAGTTCAAACTCTAGTATGAAGGTAAGATACCTTCTAGTCCAAACCACTTGTATAGCTACACAGCTACGTTTAAGATAGAATAGCTTGTGATGCTATTTTTTAAAGACCTGAAAACGTAACGTCCTTCCGTCTCCCAAAGGTTGTCACAATAAATGTTGCCTGAAAAATGGTATCGCTTTTTAATGGCACCTTTTGAATTTTCCTTTCATACGAAAGAAACCAGCCAAGTTAGATATCATTTTACTGTGCCATTCCCAGGGCTACATCTGTGAAAAATATAGCTACTTCCAATACAGTGATAAGTTGAATGACTGTTTTTCATTTTTGAAATAAAACACTGATCGCAGTCTGAGGGTAAATGAATGAAAGCTCAAGATGACACAATGGAGAGTGAGTTAGCACTGAAAAAGCTTCTAGACCAGGGACCAGCAAACCACAACAAATGTGGCCTGCTGACTTCTTTTAAAGGAAGTTTTATTGGAAAACATCCATACTCATTCTTTTATGTACTGTACTGTGTATTGTCTATGGCTGCGTTCTCACAACAGCAGAATGGAGAAGTTGCAACATAGACCTGGCTGAAAATCTTTACCATCTCACCTTTTACAGAAAAAAGTGTGCCACCCTTGGTCTAGATATTTAATGAAGCCCTGGACAAAATATTTATTCTTCTCTTTTAAAAATTCTAGTTTTTGATATCATACATTAAAAAGACTCGCTTCAAATTTTACCGGTGAGAAAGACAAAACCATGGATTTTGAAATACATTCCATCTGAAACTAGGAAAACAAATCAGGAAGAAAGAAAAAAATCAACACACAATTTTGATTTCTTTTAGTTACAAAAATCACGAACACACTATTTTTTCCGTCTGCTCAAAATTGAAAAGACAACCAGCTCCTTTTTTTCTTTTCTTTTCTTTTTTTAACAAAGATAACAAGTATAAAAATCTAGTCATAAACAGCCTTCAAAGTACAGTTAAAAGCCAACTAGAGGGATCCACCTTTTGGAGGGTTAGTGAGTTCGGGACTTAAACACTTAAATTACCGCCATGTTGTTGATTTCACAATGGCTGCAGTGATGAGGAAGAGTGTGAGCAGCAGATGTAATAGCTAATTCCATCCTGTCGCCATCCCAACAGAACTTTACTCTCTTTAGGACACAAGAACTTGTAAATGTCTCCATGACACTCTGAGCACACGTGTCTTCATCCCATATGAAAAGAGGCAGTTTCTATGGCAATACTGGTTAAGTGCCTATCATGCTGCACTAATATAGTGCAAAAATGTGCCTTCCATATAGCAAAAAAGATGCAGGCAACCAGTTTGAAAATTAGAGAAAGTAGAAACATACTGTATTAACACAAGCAAATTAGTTTTCCAGACAATAACCGCTAATAAAATACTGAACTTGAGGACTCTTCTAAGGTACTAGTACCTGTCCAGCATTTGTAGTTTGGAGAGAGACAAGAATTAAGTCTTATAAAAGGGTCTTTGCCTCTGAAATGCAGGTCAATGAAACTATCATCAATCACCAGGATGCTGAATTTATTCAGTGGGTTTTCTGCTCAGTTTAGAGTTTATCTTTATTCACCATTAAAATTGCTTATTAACAAGTACATAATCTGACATAATGTGTATCATCAATTGAGTATATATGTTGTTATGTTTGACTATAGTAGCGTAGAGATCTTGGTATAAACTCTTCATGCGAAAATGTTACTATGGTTAACTGCAGACAGAGGCTTGCATCAGGCATCCTAACTGGCCAATCCCACCGCCGTTATTTTAGAGATGAAAGTGAATTATCAGTTGGTAGATTTCAGAAAGATCACATAAAACTCTCAGAATGCAGCATGTATTCAACTAAATCTCCTAGAATTCTCAAGGCTGATGGTTTCTATGTAAGTGGTACTGTCTTGATATCTCCAGTGGCACTGTGATTTTCACTCTTAATGATGATCTTTTAAGAAGTTACAATGTATTTTAATCCATACAGTTTGAATAGCTTTGTGGCCTCTGGATATCTACAGCAAAGGTAGAAAGCTGAGACTGGTTGTTGCAGGATAAGTTATGGTTTACATGTCTGCATCTCCATCATAGGCTAAGGTTAAAGGTTTCAGTCGGTTGTTTTGCCTTCTTTGGGGTTTCTTTGGCTTTTTGCTGTAAAGAAAAAAAAAATCATTAAAATTGGGAGAAAGAAAATCAATATTCAATTGCAATTTTAATTGTTTTAAATGAAAAAACTGGAAACATTGATAAACCTAAATTGCTTAATTGCCTACACTGCCTAAATTCAACCTTAAAATTTGATTTTCTGGTTTTTTAATTTCTGTTTTATGCTCTGAATAAACTTGAAACAGAAACCTTGAAATATTTTATTATCCTGTAAAAGATGAATTGTTTAAATGGAATTCCTCTAGTACTAACAATGGAAATAATGTTATAGTATAATCATTTATATTTGTCCATAAACTTTTATAAATAACACTATTTATAATTAATGTTTTAAAAGATAGTTGAATTGGGTATTACCATAATATCTTCCTCAGCAGTAATTCAATATAAAAATCTACAGTTCATCGTAAGTATACAAAGTAATATTTGCTTATAGAACCAAGGAGAACATACTTGAGAAGATGGCCTGGGGCAGCTCTGGCTCATCTTCAGAAATTAAATGGCTCAGATTTGGTAGTTTTTAGACTATCTAAGACTAAAGCCATGCTTATTCAGAAATTCAGATGAACACTAATGTGGAATACTTATTTGAGACATTAGATTGCTGTTCCTGGTTATGGCCAATTGAAAGTGTTTCCTCTGAAATAGAGATCCCCTTAGATTTTGAAATATTTAAACACTCACCAAGCTAGATAGATCATGGAGACAATGAAGACGAGTAACACAAATGCCCCAGCTGCTACACCGTAAACCCAGGTCTTTAGTCTCCCATCTAAGAAGAATGGATATTAGTCATTAATTTACATTAGTCTGGTATATATATGTATATACCAGTCACATATGACCAAGTCCTTTCAAAACTCAAAATGAATTATTGCTTAGGCATAATTAATGATTAATGCAAAGCTGCTATAGTGAGTTAGATGGTCCTTCATTAAAGATAAATTATCAATGAAAATTGAATTGAAAAGCAATGAAGTTTGAATTCAAGTTCAGATTTCAAGTTAACAGGTCTAAATTTCTGCTGCTTCTTATCTGAATTTTATTTTAAACCCAATATATGTGTAATGGTAATATAAACATTTTCTTCTGATTTTCATTCTATCTTTAGAATGGCAGTTGTGAGAAGAGAAGAAAAAATAATGCAATTTCGAGAAAGTCCTACAACTTTGAGTTAATGCTGACAGGTATCTCAATGTAAACTTTGCCATTTAAATATTTTTTCCAGATGAATTGATAGTAAATATATTTAACATTTTTGGAATTAATAATCCTTTATTTAGTTTATACTTAGAGCGTGCTTTAAAACTGATTTGACAATATCATTTGTAAAAACAGCCAAGTTTGATTAACATATAAAAGGATCTCTAAGTAACTTTTTTCTGTCTTTTCTATTGTATGGAATCAGGACAGGAATTTTTCTTTTTTTCCAGTTTTATGACAAGAACTTTTAAAATTTGGTTTTCTGGTCTCATTCTCTTTGAACTTCTCAGTTTTATAGTCTGGATAAACTTCAAATGAGTGATACTATTAATGACTTTGCCTAACTTAACTTGATCCTCACACCAACATATATTTTCTGTTGCACACATACAGCTAAACATATGATTTTAGAATTAAAATTATAGATTGGGCAAACTGACCCCACAGATACTCTGGTTTATCCAATATTTGGAAGGCATCAAAAGCAAATTAGTACTATGAACTTTTTTTTTTTTTTTGCCTAGAGCTGGATCAATTAGGGGTTCACTTGCTGGAAATAAACTAAGTGAATATTCTAAATACCCTTTTTTTTTTTCTCTCAATTCTAAAGATTTAAAAAATTTGAGTCTGGGTTCAAAATCGAAAGAGCTCTATTGGGTTTATTTGCCCTGAGAGAAATTCAACAAATATTTTTGGGTTTTTCATAAACCAAGAGCAAGGTCTAATTGTATGTTTTTAGAACATGTACCTTTTTAATATATTAAAATGTTCACTTTAGGAAAACTATATATTAAATGAAAAATGACAATAATAATATTCTCTCTTTAAAAATCAGTTTTGATGTGAGGAGATCTGCTTGGATTTTTGGTCAGGGTAAGACTGCAAATGGCCATTTGCTGGTCCGCTGTCCTGGACACTGAGAGGAAGAGTTTCCCATGCTTACAGAAACAGGTCAGCTTTACAAAATAAATTTTATTTTCAGCTCAAAACCTAATCAAGGCAGGGATGATGTGGTTAAATATGAATCACCCAAATATTGAACGTACTTAAAAAAAGATTCCCAATAGTGATTCACCAGTAAGGGAAAGTGTTTTGACTAAATGCATTAAAAATAGAGATGTGCTGGCTATGCAAATCGCTTCCTTCCTTTCTCATGTTTCTAACGGAGTCAGGAAGTAGTTTATGCCTGGCTTTGCCTGGAGATTTCCTTCGGTCATGAACTAGTCATCCCTCTAGGGTGTGAGAAGAAGTGTCATGATCTTAGTTACCGTATAGCTCTTGTAGCACATTTTTAAGCACCAGCTTAGTTCTAGGGCTAAGCATATGGTTGAATCAACTGAAGAGAGAAAATGTGCAGAGTAAGGATAGCATCTGATGAGGCTTCAAGCTATTGTCTGTATGGGCTTCAAGTCCATTACTAGATACATTACGAGCTGTCTGTTGAATATGACAGGGGTCTGGTCAGTCTCCAAGTTTAGATTGTCCCATCTAGACAGGAAGGCTCCATCCCTGCCCCCATTAATCTGGTGCTAGTATAGATTCTGAGTATTTGAGTGTGCCAACTCTAAGGGTTGGTAGAAATTGGTCTGGCTGCCAAGTATCTCCTGCATTGCTGATCTTCAAATATTTAAAACTCTGTGGTGAAATGGAAAAATTCTTTAATGTCTTTATAGTTTTATTTGTTCGAGTTCTGAATGACAACACTTTTTCCCTAATATTTTCATTGTTAGATTTCTTTGTTCAATGTGAAAATAATTATACTTCTAAGTTTAGGACTGAAATTAAAATAAATAATATCAATCCTAAAATTTTTCTCTGAAGAAAGTAATTTCATTTTTCTGGATTTTCAGCATGAGAGCTTTTTTCGTAATAGTAGAAAATTATAATAATATATGGCAGTATCAACATAAATGACTATACATAAAATAATTAACTCATATGAAAATGCTTGCTCATTTTTTTAATCCTTTGGCATTGGTTAAATATATAGCTAAAGAATTCTACATCAACACTGTCTAGTCACTTCACCTGGCCCAAATGGCTGTAGAAACCAGGTCCTTCCCCGTCCTGCTGGGTTACTGGAGGGTTGGGTTGGATGTACTGCCCGACTGGTTTTCACATCTCCTCTTTTGTCCTCCACAGTGGGTATCACCACCACGGGGATAAGTGTGCATTGCTCAAGTGTACCATTGGAAGACATGACTTCAGTGTACCCTTCTTCACAACTGCATATCCTTGTCTGCAGGAGAACAAGACTTATACTGTACATGCAAGGTGATCTTTGTAAGCATAACAGACCTGACTTGAAGAGCAGGCTTTAAAGGAATATTGTTCTGGGAATTTACTTTATGTAACTTCTGTCATAACTATGTAAAAAAGAACACACTTTTTGTCCCTTTACAAACTTATTCTAACAGTAGAAGCAAGTGCATTCAGAATTGTTTATAGTGATAAAAGGAGAGGTCCCCAAATAGAATTTTTATGCCTCAAGACATGCTTTTTTGGGGTGGGGGAATGGATTGTACCAGAGGCAGTGGGGTGACAAATGATGAAGCTGGCTTGCCTACTCTAATGAATTCACACATACCTCGCTACAGTACGAGTGGGGTTGACTACACGGTGGATTACAAGACCTGTCAGCATCAGGCTGGCGCACCACCAAGCAGCCCCCTGCAGAACAGAAAATCATATTTTGACAAGTAGCATCTCTTGCAATGATTAAAAATACATCATTGTTGTAGACTTGTCTTTGAATCCTGAACCACCTTGGGAATCCCACAGACTTTTCTGAGGGCAGCTGACTGAAATATTTGGTTGACCTTGAGCACTTTATTTAGGATCTTGAGGCTCTTCTTATTCAGAGGAGACAGCATAGTACCTGCCACTCAGCAGGTGCTCAATAAGCACCTGTTGAATGGATGATTTTATAGTTGCTACTTTGAAAACACTAATTGCCTGCAAGCTATTTATCATAGTTTCTGAGTCCAAGTCCAGCACTAAAAAGCAGATTTAATATTCTTTTAAAATTCTTTCTTGGTTATTCAAATAAATAGTTTTCATGTTAAGATGTCCCTTTGATTCATGTGACTATCTTGTATATGTATTTTTTATAATACATGTTTGTTTTTGAGAAAATCACTAATTCAGGATATTTTTTGGGTATAAGAAAACAAAGGCAGCTACTAAGTGTGTGTTTGCACTATTGTTTTAACTTGACATTGCAGTTCTCTGTTTAGTCCTCTTCTTTCTTCCTTCAAGTACAGTACCAGGTGTGCCAAAGTTGTTGTTATAATGAAGTTTCAAGACAAGAATAGATGTCATAAAGAAACAGTATTGGTGGCATGGAAAGAACTGATAGTTTCAAACCATACTTGTTCAACTTAGAATTTTAGCAAAGCAAAATTTTTCCTTTGTTTGTGGAATTGATGATCCTCTGGAATCTAATCAAAGGTGCCTATTAATTCCTTGCCTTATCTCTCTATATTATAAACCAAATATTCACAGAAAAATTGTTATGGAAAAGCAGTTAGTCATTGCAAGGCAGTTGCAGTTACATGGCTATATTGAAGTTATCATCATTATACATATGAAGACAAAGTAAAACAGCATCTTGAGTTTCTTATAAGGACAAATATTCATAAAATTAAAGCAATCAAGGTAGATAATATACTTTACATGCTTGTCTATTTCTCATAATCTCATCTCTCCTAAAAGATGGAAGAAGAATGCATACAGAGTTTATCACAAATCATTTACACATTTTTTTGGGGGGGGTATAAAACAGCATTAGAAGGGAATAAATACATGGGATACTTATATGGAAAAGAAATTGAAAATATGATTTCTACAGGTAAGTCTTTTAAAATTTGACTTACCTTTGCATTGGGGAATAGCCCCAATTTCAGTGTGAAAAGAGCTTTTAACACGTAGAAGAAAAGGCAGACAACTATTTTTTGCATCCATATTTGGAAAAAAAAAAAAAACACTGAAAACTAATAGGATCCTCTGGGGAAGCTGTAAAATTCCCTCTGAATAGTTTAAAGAAGAATGTAGACATTCATTTTCAACACCTGAGTTGAGTGGACCACCTCTATAATGCCTTTGGGTTCAGAAAGCCTATGCTTCTCTTCCCAGAACTCTGTCTCCCTCTGTTGCCTCTGAGAGTGGTGTGCTTGGAACAGATTTTTCTTCCAGAAAATAATAGTGTGAGAGAGCAAAGTGTTTCTTGGTAGGTGTCTTTTCTTTGTTATAGATGTATCCACTGGGAGTTGCTATTATCAAGTGTTTCTTAACACAGATTTCTCATGTATAAAATCTTATCTTCACAAGAATACAATCTGACATCCTGCTCTAGCTTTCATAAGGAGGAAATGAGTAATTAGGTTTCAATAAATCCAGGTAATTTAAAATTCAGTATAAAAATTTATGCTTTCCAAAAAGCATATCGACCCCTGCCTCCTATCATCTTACTGTAGATATTACAGTTAAATTTATAAATGGACATTACTCAGAGGCAACAAAATGCACATTACTTTTTCTCCCTGCCAGAGGGTCAAAACAATGGCAGCAAGTCAGCAGGTCCTCCTGAACAGTTAACTGTCAATACTCAGGCTGCTGCTATGCTATGGAGATTCCTGTAGATGAGATCTCTACAAATACATTGTTTAAGAAGAGACATTAGATCTTTGGGTCCATGGGCTTGAGGCTGAGGTTCTGTTCTGACCCTGGTTTCTTTGTAGGAAATTTGCAGGGTGGTTCACTCCATCTCTGGAGCCAATTTTCTTCCCTCTTCAAAGGGTCTTTGGGATCCCTTGCATTTACTGGACTCAGATAAGGAAACTTCAGTAACTGTAGATTAGAGTAGTTCTTGGGGGTATATTTGGGTCAAAGGAAATTCAAAAAAAGTTCTTCATTTGGATTTCTTCTTTCAATGTACAATGATTTTTGACTTGGGACAGAGTAGGTACATTGGCTACTCATATGCTCTGGGCTTGAGTTTTACCAATAGGTCTTCTATATTAATTAATAAAAAACTATAAATCATAGATTTCTGAATTTAAGCAAAATATTTGGATTTGTGTAATCATATTCTCGTGGCAATATTTTTGGACTGCATGTATATTGCCTTTAAGGCACAGAAACAGAGTCAACAAAATATTGACTTTCTTAGCACGTAAGAAGTTATTAATATTTAAGATTTCTAGGAAAAACAATCTGATAATTATTTACTTAAAATCATTTATTAGAATTAGTATTTTAATTAAATTATAGCAGCAATGTCTAAAATGGCTGGGTGAGGGAGAATTTAATTGAAACATTAAACAGTAAAATATTTTATCATTGGTCATCAGGTACACAGCTCAGGTGTCCTGAACCCAACCACGTGTGGAATACTGAAAGAATATCTTTGTTTTCTTAATTATTTTCTTTAACCAATTACATGTGTGTTACAGGAAGACTTTCAAAGAACAAAGAAATGGGAGGTTTACCTGTTACATTTATACCATCTGATCTTTGACACCAGACTGTTCGGGAAGAGCCCTTCCAAGCACTAGCCATCCATTTATACTCGTAACACTGTCCATCTGCAGGAACACAATAAACATTAACAGAGGCATTCTGTAGGCCAGCGGAACAATCATGGAGATAATGTATTCATAAAATATTTATAAACAATTGCAAAGGGATGAGAAGTCCATCCTGAATGATTCAAATGTCAAGTTATTATCCAGAAGTTGCCATATAAATGTTACAAAATTCCAGATACATACCTAAATTCCAACTAATCTTCCATGTCTGCTGTCATACTATCTAATGTGAACCTGGATTTTCAATTTAATTTTATGTTTATTTGAAGTATTATAAAATATCCAACATACAGACAAGGACAGAGAATAATTTTAAAAATATCCAATTACCCATCATTCAATTTTAACTAATATTACCATTTAGTCATATTTGCTTTAGGTTTTTTTTTGCTTGTTGATGAGTAAAAAAAGTAACAAATAAACTTGATGTTCTGTTATATTGCTTCCTGATCGGATCTCCCTCCTTGTTTCTCCAGCAATACCCAGTCTTCTGAAGTAGATACATGCATTTCTGTGACATGTTTTTAATTCTTTTAATATAAATAGAATGTAAGTATAAATATATACAACCTATAAATGATTTATATAATTATTTTTAGGTTTTTTTTTTTTTTTGGGTCTGTGTTGGGTCTTTGTTGCTGCGCGTGGGCTTTCTCTAGTTGTGGTAAGCAGGGGCTACTCTTCGTTGCAGTGCGCGGGCTTCTCTTGTTGCAGAGCACAGGCTCTAGGCACGTGGGCTTCAGTAGTTGCAGAGCATGGGCTCAGTAGTTGTGGCGCACGGGCTTAGTTGCTCTGCAGCATGTGGGATCTTCCCGAACCAGGGGTCGAACCCATATCCCCTGCATTGACAGGCGGATTCTTAACCACCGTGCCACCAGGGAAGTCCTTTAGACAGTCTTAAAATTTAAAAAGTATCATACTGATACATATGATACATACATCTTTTTGAAACTTAATAGTCAATGTTATATGTAACATAAAATGTTATAAATGAAATATTTCTATGTGATGTTTTTAATGCAGACATAGTCAATTTATTTTAACTGCTACATAGAATTCCATGGTACTATCTACTACAATTTATTTAGCTATTTCCTCTATGGGTGGACTTTTAGGTTGTTTTCAACTTATGCTATTATAACAATGCCTCAGTGGTCAGTCTTGTGCAAGCCTCCTGGTGCTTCTTCAAGGTAAATATTTAGAAGGGAAATTTCTGGGTATCACTGTAGGGACAGCTGCAACTTTACTAAATACAGCTCATTCTTTTCTTTAAAAGGTGACAATTTATATACCCACCAGCACTGAATAAGAGTTACTATTACTCCAAACCCTCACAAACATTTATAAATTCCAGATTTAAATTTCTTGTCAGTCTTGTGGGTGTGGAAAGCTATCTTGTCATTTTTAACTTGTGGTTGATTACCAAAGCTATTAAACAGTGAGAAAAATATTTGGGGGCATTTAGATTTCCTCTTGTGAATTGCTTATGTATATCTTTTGGCTCCCCCCACCCCTTTTTTTCTACTGAAATCTATGCCTTTTCATATTGGGGTGTGGGAATTTTTTATTCTAGAATAACAATTCTCAAATTATGGTCCAGGGACCAGGGAAGACTTTGACATTCTTTCAGAGTACGTGTGTGAGGATTTTCCCCTTTAACTACACACCTGGGTAAGTAAGGCTGGATTTTCTTCATATACATCAACTAAACTAAGATGGCAATAGACTGAATGCAGAAGCAGAGAAGAGAAGCCAGCTGTCTTCTGTTAAGCCAGATGTTAAGCCAGAGATTTGAAAAAGTGTAAAACGAGACCATGCCTGTCATTAAAGTTATTTTCTTTTTGTTTTGGAAAATAGTTATTTTTCAGGAAATATTTATGGTAACAAATTGATTTATGATTGTTTTAAATAAATTATCAAATATTTTAAAACATCAGTTGTCATTTTTTAATATGAAAAATTTTGATATATATAACTCACAGAGAAAAGCAGTTTGGGGTACTCAGCAATTTTACAAGTATGAAATTGTCCTGGAATGCTGAAAAGATTTAGGATAGTTGTTCTAGACACTAATTCCTTAAAATTGACTTCACAAATATCTTTTCTAAGTCTGTGGCTTGTCCGGTAACTTTGTTTATGATCTATTTTACAGTATAGAAGATTCAAATTTTGATTTAAAAGAATTTTTGTTTTTCATTTTAGTTTGTGATTTTGGTGTTGGATTGGGGAGATTTTCCTCATCTTTTTTTTCTACCCAACTTAGTTTTATTTCTTAAGATTTCACAATAAATGGGAGTTGTCTGTTTCTTTAAATTTTAGTAAAACTCATAATTAAAGTCATTTAGGTTTTAGTGTGTGTGCATGTGTGAGAATATTTGATAGACTTGTGTTTTTAATAGTTGCAGAATCTATGGTTTAGCTTCTCTATTACTCTCGATAAATAACATTCTAAATTGTTGTCAAGTTTTGACATTTATCAGCAAAATTTATTCATAGAATTATATTTTTAAACACTTTTATTAGTAGTAGTAATTTTGTCCTTTTTTTTCTTCATTGATTTTGCATGAGGTGGTCTATTTTGTTAGTTTGGTCAAAAAAACAAGCTATTGGCTTTGTTGATTATCTTGTTTATTTGTTTTCTATCTCATTGAATTTGTATTTATCAGTACTGTATACACTCTATTTCCCATTTTTTTTAAAATTGGGTTGAAAGTCTAGCTCTTATTAAACTTTTCTCCCTCCTATATAAGAATGTAAAGCTTCAAATTCCCTTCTAAGTACTTCTGTGCTGCATCCTGCATAACATTTGATATGTAATGCTCTAGAAATGTAGCTTTCAGTTTTCACTTCTGTGTGGGCATGGGGAGAATTTCTTTGCAATTGTTACTGATTCCTAATTTTACTTCATTGTCATTTCAGGGTAAACAATTCTTTTTCTTTTCTTGGGAATTATTTCATTTATTGTAACCTCTGACCTTTCTCTCCTTTACCTACCCAGGAATATGAAATGTTTTATCTGGTTGGTAAATTTGGGAAGACTTAACTAAGAAGGTGGATAATTCTATAATTCTTGGGTTAAGGCATCTAGCTCAATTGGCTTTCATTCTAAGCACTGTTCTCCAACATTCTAAGATTTCTTCAACTTTTCAGTAATATAGATGTTATTTTGGCTCCTATTTGCTAATATATGTCATACTCAATTGCTTCAGAACACAAGCAGGAATGAGAGGGTTGTTTGTTGAGCAAGACATTCTCCACTAGATAACAATTCTTTTTTTTTTCATTTAGATTTCTTCTGTGTTCCCAAACTAGAACATTTTAATGCTCTGTGGTTCTTGTGAATGTCATCTATTGCTTATATTGGGTGCATGGCTCTATGTGTATGTACACATATACACACAGACATATAAAGATGTATTTTTATATATGCTGTATGTCAAATTCAGACTAATCCTTACCAATACTTAGATTTATCAATTTCTGAGAATATAGTAAAATATCTCATTTTGCTGTTGCTTTGTAATTTTTCTTTCTTTCTTTTGATTTAAATAAATTGAGGATATTCTTAGATTCACACATCATCAGGGTTGCTACAGGTGTACAAATAACGTGCTCCTAATGATCTCAGCCTTCTTTAGCTCATAGAACTTGGAAATATTTTTACAATATTTCATTTATGAAGGGTGGCAAGACTTTTATTCTCTAAATATTTAGAATTCAGAATCATACCCTTAACTCAATTCTCAACTTTAAGTGATATCTTAGAAAATTTGCTTATTTAACAGAAAATTTTATATCTTATACTTTTGCTTATCAACACAAAACTAAAATAAATAGATTTTATGAATGGTAGCACTCACCATCACATGATTTTGTTTCTAACATCTGCTCTGGGCACAGATGTTGATTCTCTAGCTCTTGTATAATCACCGCTCTGGAACGGACCTGTATTCCACCAAAACCGAGGTCCTCACCATTCACACAGGTCAGCTGACACAGGCTCCAGGAAGACCACTCCTTCAAATAACAGTCACCTGCAAAACACAGGTTTGTAGTTTATACCCATACCCATAAAGAATAGCCAGCCAGATAATCATTTTATGTTTAACCCGACTAAGCAATGTTTTTAGGTATGCCAGTCATTCATGATATTTGTAAGATTTGTATAAGTATTTAATATTTGCAAGTTTGTATGTGGTTTTGTAAGTTTGTATTAATAGTGTTATTTTCTGAGTGGATGTTACTGAGTATAGCATATGTGTTGCTTAATGATATCAAAGGTAAACTATGGTTTGAAGGAGCTTGTCCATCATGATTTCCCTTCTCTTAAGTGACAACAATACTTGATTAAAACCTGCTACTATCACTCTTGTCATTATCATCATAAAGGGGTTTATTAAGCACTTGGTACTATTAAAAGAAAATCTAAATATACATAGGACTTGTCTTCTAGGTGTTCAAAATTTCAAAGAGCTTGAAGTCCAAGGCTGAGAAAGCTGGTATTTATGCTTGGTTTCTGTTTCTTCCCAAAGTTGTGGAGGTGAGACAGCTAACCAAGCAGCTGCAGTAGTGGCAATAATGAACACAATTTCCTCTGATCTACATCTTCAGTCAACTTCCTCCCCTTTTTTCAATTATTTATTGAAGAGTAATATACATGCAAAATGATGACACATCATAAATGCACAGATAGCTGAATTTTCACAGTCTGATTAAATACCCATGTAACCAACCTCCAAATCAAGCAACAGAGCATTCTCAGAATCTCAGAAACCCTCCTCATGTTATACATGGAATAGAACCATATGTACTTTTTTTAATGTCTGGTTTCTTTCACTCATTTATGTTTTGAGAACCATCACATATTTATGTTGCTCTAACTTGCTCATTTTTACTGCTGTGCTTTATTTATAAACAAACCACTATTTACATTTCGATTCTACTATTGATGGGCATGTGGAGAGTTGTAAATTTTTCCTATTATGAATACTGCTGCTGTGAACATTTTAGTATGAGTCTTTTGGTGAACTTATATATGCATTTCTTTTGGGTATATAACTAGAAAATAGTTACAGTTATATAGGAATTGTTGGGCCATAGTATATCATGTGTTCATCTTCAACCATTTTCAGAACAGGGAAGATTTAATGAAATACACCTTTCTCGTATACTCATTCATTCTTCAGGACTGACTGCTTGGTGATACTGTTCAGAGGATGCAGTACATTTTGATAAACACAAATCCATAAGGGATTCTTACCACTTTAATTATTCCAGCCATATCGCATGAATAATTTAAATTGCCTTATATTATACTGAAGATGTCTAATGTTAGCAAAAAGTTACCTGGAGATCTGATTAATGAAAAAACTTCTTGTGCCAGGATTAAGAAATCCTGGAAAGACATGAATTACTAACAGATACATGTATAATACTAAAGTGGAGTGATCTTTGTACACCTTTACTATAGTGTGTCATTATTACTCTGTCTGATGTCATCCTAAAATGAAGAAAATTCTAGTACATTTTGGAAGTGCTAAGGAAAAAGAAACTAAGAAGAATTTTTAAGTAGTCAGAGAAAGTTTTATAAATATTTATATCCCCTAGGAAATGCTACTTTTGGCTTACTCAGTTTTTAATTATGCAAGAGAAACTATTAAAAATAAGATAGAGAAACGCCTGTCAATATGAATGTAGTGTAACTTCACCTCAGTGACTGCAAACTATATGGAAGTAAAATATACCTTTTTACTAATAGGCTTTATCTCTGTGCTTGTATCACTTGACATAGTGTATTTTTACACAAAACTCAATAAATCTTTTAATGGTAGTCTGTGGATTATATAATTATCACTCCAGAATAATCCATGTCAAGCTTCAAAGATTTAACAACAGCAAATAAGTGTGAGGCATTGACTTGTACTAAATATATTTTTATATTTTGACCATATAAAACATTGTAATAATAAAACTACACTCTGCCTACCAAAGATATTAAGTGTCTGAAATGCATTTCCTACTTCAGTATTCTCTTTAAAGCTTATTAGCTCACATGCTGCTAGCTTTCAAAACCCATCACTGGAGAAAACTAGCAAGAGAGGAATGGAAATGAATAGATTGTAATTTACAAGAGGAGACCAGCCTCCTCCTGGATTTGTAATTGCTTTAATTAAAATGGTGAATTACCCTGTTCTATGCTACTATGGGATCTTGCAGTTTTTCTTCACATGGTTTACCACAGATTTCTTTTTTTTAAACTTTTATTTTATATTGGAGTATAGTTGATAAACAATGATGTGTTAGTTATAGGAATACAGCAAAGTGATTCAGTTGTACCCATACAAAGTATCCATTCTTTTGCAAATTCTTTTCTCATTTAGGTTATTACAGAATATTGAGCCAAGTTCCCTATGCTATACAGTAGGTCCTTGTTGGTTATATATAGTAGTGTGTACATGTCAATCCCAAACTCCCAATCTATCCCTCCCCACCTTTCTCCCTGGTAACCATAAATTCATTCTCTAAGTCTGTGAGTGTTTCTGTTTTGTAAATAAGTTCATTAGTATCATTTTTCTTAGATTCTGCATGTAAGTGATATCATATGATATTTCTCTTTCTCTGTCTGACTTCACTTAGTATGATAATCTCTAGGTCCATCCATGTTGCTGCAAATGGCATTATTTCATTCTTTTTAATGGCTGAGTAATATTCCATTGTATATATGTGCCACATCTTCTTTATCTGTTCCTCTGTCAATGGACATTTAGTTTGCTTCCATGTCTTGGCTATTGTAAACAGCACTGCATTGAACATGGGGTGCATGTATCCTTTTGAACCATAGTTTACTCTGGATATATACCCAGGAGTGGGATTGCTGGGTCATATGGTAGCTCTATTCTTAGTTTTTTAAGGAACCTCCATACTGTTCTCCATAGTGGTTGTACCAATTTACAATCCCACCAACAGGAGGGTAGGAGGGTTCCCTTTTCTCCACACCCTCTCCAGCATTTATTGTTTGTAGATGATGGCCATTCTGACTGGTGTGAGGTGACATCTCACTGTAGTTTTGAATTGCATTTCTCTAATACTTAACAATGTTGAGCATCTTTTCATGTGCCTTCTGGCCATCTGTAGGTCTTCTTTGGAGAAATGTCTATTTAGGTCTTCCACCCATTTTTTGATTCGGTTGCTTGTTTTTTTGATTTTGAGCTCCACGAGCTGTTTGTAAATTTTGGAGACTAATCCCCTGTCAATCACATTGTTTGCAAATATTTTCTCCCATTCTGTGGGTTGTCTTTTCGTTTTGTTGATGGGTTCCTTTGCTGTGCAAAAGCCTCTAAGTTTAATTAGGTCCCATTTGTTTATTTTTGTTTTTATTTCCATTACTCTAGGAGATAGATGGAAAGAGATTTTGCTGCGATTTGTGTCAGAGTGTTCTGCCTATGTTGTCCTCTAAGTTTTTAGTATTCTGTCTTACATTTAATTTTCTTTATTACAGAATTAAGAAAATTCTTAATTTTCTTTTTTTGCAATATCTTTGTCTCGTTTTGGTAACAGGCTGATGGTGGCCTTGTACAATGAGCTTGGGAGTGTTCCTTCCTCTGCAATTTTTTTGGAAGGGTTTCAGAAGTGTAGGTTTAACTCTTCTCTAAATGTTTGATAGACTTGGCCTGTGAAGTCATCTGGTCCTGGATTTTTGTTTGTTGGAAGTTTTTTCATCACAGTTTCAATTTCAGTGCTTGTGATTGGTCTGTTCATATTTTCTATTTCTTCCTGGTTCAGTCTTGGGAGATTGTACCTTTCTAAGAATTTGTCCACTTCTTCCAGGTTGTCCATTTTATTGGCATAGAGTTGCTTGTAGTAGTCTCTTATGATCCTTTATGTTTCTGTGGTGTCCATTTAACTTCTTTTTCATTTCTAATTTTATTGATCTGAGTCTTTTCCCTTTTTTTCTTGATGAGTCTGGTTAATGGTTTATCAATTTTGTTTATCTTCTCAAAGAACCGGCTTTTAGTTTTATTGATCTTTGCTATTGTTTTGTTTCTATTTCATTTATTTCTGCTCTGATCTTTATGATTTCTTTTCTTCTACTAACTTTGGGTTTGTTCTTTTTCTAGTTGCTTTAGGTGTAAGGTTAGGTTGTTCATTTGAGATTTTTCTTGTTTCCTGAGGTAAGACTGTATTGCTATAAACTTCCCTCTTTGAACTGCTTTTGCTGTGTCCCACAGGTTTTGGATCACTGTGTTTTCACTGTCATTTGCCTTTAGGTATTTTTTGATTTCTTCTTTGAGTTCTTCAGTAATTCATTGGTTATTTAGTAACATACTGTTTAGCCTCCACATGTTTGTGTTTTTTACAGTTTTTTTCCTGTAATTGATTTCTAATCTCAGAGCATGTGGTCGGAAAAATTTCAATTTTCTTAAATTTACCAAGGCTTGATCTGTGACCCAAGATGTGGTCTATCCTGGAGAATGCTTCATGTTCACTTGAGAAGGAAGTGTATTCTGCTGCTTTCAGATTGAATATCCTATAAATATCAATTAACTCTATCTGGTCTAATGTGTCATTTAAGGCTTGTGTTTCCTTACTAATTTTCTGTCTGTCTGGATTATCTGTCCATTGGTGTAAGTGGGGTGTTAAAGTCCTCCACTATTATTTTGTTACTGTTGATTTCCCCTTTTATGGCTGTCAGCATTTGCCTTATATATTGAGGTGCTCCTATGTTGTGTGCATATGTATTTATAATTGTTATATCTTCTTCTTGGATTGATCCCTCGATCATTACGTAGTGTCCTTCCTTGTCTCTTGTAACATTCTTTAATTTAAAGTCTATTTTGTCTGATATGAGTATTGCTACTCCAGCTTTCTTTTCATTTCCATTTGCATGGAATATCTTTTTCCATCCCTTCACTTTCAGTCTGTATGTGTCCCTAGGTCTGAAGTGGTTTGGATTAAATGCTGTGACCAAAAGACAAAGACGGACTGAATGGATATAAAAACAAGACCTGAATATACGCTGTCTGTAGAGACCCAGCCATAAAAAGAACAAAATAATGTGATTTGCAGCAACATGGATAGACCTAGAGATTCATCATACTGAGTGAAGTAAGTCAGTCAGAGAAAGACGAATATATGATATCGCTTATATGTGGAATCTAAAAAAATGGTACAAATGAACCTATTTACAAAACAGAAATAGAGTCACAAATGTAGAAAACAAACTTACAGTTACCCAGAGGGAAAGTGGGGGGGATAAACTGGGACATTGGGATTGACATATACACACTACTATATATAAAATAGATAAGTAATACGAACCTACTGTGTAGCAAAGGAACTCTACTCAATACTCTGTACTGACCTATATGAGAAAAGAATCTAAAAAAGAGTGGATATATGTATATGTTTAACTGACTCACTTTGCTGTACGGCAGAAACTAGCAAAACATTGTAAATCAACTATACTCTAATAAAAATTTAAAAAAAAAATAAAGAGGAAAAAAAGTCAGTATGGCACTGGCACAAAAACAAAAATATCGATCAATGGAATAGGATAGAAAGCCCAGAGATAAACCCACGCACCTATGGTCAACTAATGTACGACAAAGGAGGCAAAGATATACAATGGAGAAAAGACAGTCTCTTCAATAAGTGGTGCTGGGAAAACCGGACAGCTATGTGTAAATGAATGAAATTAGAACATTCTCAAATACCATACACAAAAATAAACTCAAAATGGATTAAATGTAAGACCAGACACTATAAAACACGTAGAGGAGAACATAGGCAGAACACTCTATGACATAAATCACAGCAAGATCTTTTTGGATCTACCTCCTAGAGTAATGGAAATAAAAATAAACAAATGGAACCTAATTAAACTCAGACGCTTTTGCACAGCAAAGGAAGCCATCAACAAAACGAAAAGACAACCCACAGAATGGGAGAAAATATTTGCAAACAATGTGACTGACAAGGTAATTCATCTCCAAAATATATAAACAGCTCATACAGCTCAATATCAAACAAACGAACAAACAAATGAACACCCCCCCCCCCAAAAAATAACAACACGGAATTAAAGAATGGGCAGAAGATTTAAATAAGACATTTCTCCAAAGAAGACATAAAGGTGGCCAAGAAGCACATGAAAAGATACTCCACATTGCTAATTATTAGAGAAATGCACATCAAAAGCACTCCTGGGCATATATCCAGAGAAAAACCATAATCCGTAAAGTACATGCACCCCAATGTTCATTGCAGCACAAATATCATATGATATCACTTATATGTGGAATCTAAAACAATGATACAAATGAAGTTATTTACAAAACAAACAGACTCAAAGACATTGAAAACAAATTTATGGTTATCAAAGGAAAAAGGTGAGGGGGAGGGATAAATTAGGATTTGGGATTAACATATACATAGTACCATATATAAAATAGATAATCAACAAGGACCTCGGGCTTCCCTGGTGGCGCAGTGGTTGAGAATCTGCCTGCCAATGCAGGGGACACGGGTTCGAGCCCTGGTCTGGGAAGATCCCACATGCCACGGAGCAGCTAGACCCGTGAACCACAACTACTGAGCCTGCGCGTCTGGAGCCTGTGCTCCACAACAGGAGAGGCCGCGACAGTGAGAGGCCCGCGCACCGCAATGAGGAGTGGCCCCCGCTTGCCGCAACTGGAGAAAGCCCTCGCACAGAAACGAAGACCCAACACGGCCAAAAATAAATAAATATTAAAAAAAAACCAAAAAACAAGGACCTACTGTACAGCACAAGGAACTCTACTTATATTTTGTAATAATCTATATGGGAAAAGAATCTGAAAAAGACCATATACACACACACACACACACACACAACTGAATCACTATGCTGTACACCTGAAACTAACACAATATTGTCAACCAACTATACTCCAGTATAAAATGAAAATTAAAAAAGATAGGCAATTCACTTCCAATCTTGTTCTTTTCTAGCCCATCAATACACTGTTGCCCCCATATCTTTCTTAAGGCCATAGGGTCATGCTTGACACTGAGGTTATTTTGACCTTCTATCTACCCTAAAGTCCTCTGCATCAAGCCCAAATTCCTAATCATTAACTAATCACTTCCTGCTATTTATTTCTAATCTCCTTGATATACAACGTTTGCTTTCTACATTTTCCTGCTTGTACCTCTGTGTCCAACACTAAATCAGAATTTCTTTCATTCAAAATTTTCTTCCATAATACTATTTTTTCTCACTCTTGAATGGTAATTTATCTAGGGGTAGAATTTTAGGTTTCATACTCTCCCTGTCAAGCATGAGCCTAAGGCCTTAATTTCCATTCTTTGCAGAAGTTAAAACTCGAGGGGGGGTGAGTGTCAACAGAGGCCACGTAGGAGAACTGGACTTCACCCCCACCTGGCAGTAAGGAGTCAGTGCCCCCCTTCATCCACACTACAGTGTCTAGCTGTTGGCACAGATATTACTGAATTAGAAGACTGTTGACATCTCTTAACTTAGACTTATACATGCAACCCCTTCTCCACCCTGGTCCTGGTAAGGAATAGCCAAAGTACAAATTCTGTTTTGCTGTTGTTACCTGGGCAAGGCTGGGTGCAGGTTTCCTCAAGAACCACTTTTTTATTACCATCTATAATGGGTTCAATATCAGTACAGAATTCTTCATCCACCACCTTGCTGAAATCATCAGCTGACCCATCACTCACTACACAAGAAATATTCCTTGTTCTGGCCCCTTCGCCACACTGGGCATCCTGAAATGGAGGAAGAAATATCTAATTAGGAAAAAAAAATAATTCATTAGTTAGCTCATCGCTTACAGTCATCTCTGCACCATTGGTTTTGATTTATGAGCAGTTAAAGGAGCATTTGAAACCCTAGGGAAGAAGTCCTATAGGGCACTAGCTATAAAGCATAGCACGAACAATTTATTTGTTTTCTAGCCAAAGACAGGCAAATAAATTTTCATTAAAATGAATCAGTCTCCAAATGGTTTTAAGATACAGGACAGGGAGTGCTTGTTATCAAAACTAATTAAACAGTTATGAAATGGCAAGGTACCTAAAATCTTTAACAGGAAACATGCTATCTGTAAGCTCTGAAAATATTTCTGAAACCAAGTCTCTCCAGATAAAGAATACACACTTCCATACAACTTCTTGAGATTGGTTACCTGCACTTGGCATGCAGACCACTGGCTGTATTGCCACCGATAACAGGGCTTCACTGGGCAAGGCTTAGACTGTTCCATCAGGGCAGGGCACGGTCTTCCATCACCCTGAAAGGGCTGGGTTACTGTTCGTCTTCGGATCATTTTTCCTTTAAGAGATACAAAGTGGTGCAACCTCAGTGATACACTACAGTTGTGCAAGCATATATCTTATTGGGAGAAGGTATCAAAGACATTTCTCCCGAGATTAGAGGAACAAGTAAGGCTTAGACGTTTTGGAAAGAAAGATACCCTGATGCAACCTTTCTGCAGATTATTTGATATGACTTAAAGCAAGAGGGACACTTTATTTCATATTCCTTGACCATCAGTCTAATGCCAAATAAAGCACAAACAAACCTGTGAGGCCACATGTTTGAGAACACTCTGACCAAGGAGACCAGTCAGAAAGCTGACAGTTCACAGGACATTCCACCACGCAGGACGTGTTCATCTGCCATTTCTTCTCCAGGCCAAGCTGAAAGGACAGAGGTAGATCTATTTGTACTGACGGGAAGGCATGACCACAGTGCAGTGTTGATGGAAGGAGGAAGGAAGGGCAAGATTGGAGCGGGGAGGAGAGGAGAGGAGAGGAAGAATAAGCAAGATGTATAATAAAATAAAAAGATGTCTGCAGGACAAAGACCCAAACTGTTAACAATATAAAGTGGTTCAATCCAGGAGAGTGGGAGCAAAAGGAACAGGATGAATAGAGGAGCCCATTTACTCAGTAGACTTATATATTGTTGAATTTTTTATATAAAAAATGAAAAAAGGAAGATTTAATCTCCAAATTAGTTGAATTTCCCTAAAGGAGGAATAAATAGGTATAAGCACAAATATTTTCTATTAGTTAAAAACCAGGAATATCATCAATATACAGATATATAATTGTATTTTGGGGATATTATTTATTTTTACATGTGCATGTCAAACAAAAAAGAGCGAGGTTAAAGACCAATTGCCACTCAAAACCAAAAATATAATGTACTAAAATAATATAAAATAGTTTTAAAGTAAGCTACCTCTCTCAAAAGGAGGGGTGGGTCACTAGAATTTTTATTATGAATATTTTATATACATTTATTATTTTTTAAAAAAGATTTTCCCTTCTAAAACTGATCTCAGCTAACTGTGGTGTAATTGTTATTTTGGCATTAGTCTCTCATCAGATAATAATGTTGTGCATTTTACTGCATTAAGTAGCATTACTTATTTAAGTATTCTACCTTTAAAAAAGGATGAGATTTCAAACTCATCCACTGTATATTCAAACATTTAAAAATTCAAAGGTACAAAATAGCATTGAAATAGAAAAATTAAGAGCTTGTTAGGAAAGTGCAATTTTTTAAATTAGTAATCCTTGGGGATTTTCAAGACCTTTTTTATTTCTGCATGAAAGTACGTTTACAGTGTAATTTATAGAGCAGAAAAAGGCAAAAGAAAATTTTTCTGAAATGTTATGTTGCAGTTCAAGTAGAACTCTTGGCTCTAAGTTATGCACTGAGAGAGGATCAGATCGATGATTTATGTACCAGATCCCTCTGTAAACACTCTCATTATATTCTCCATCAGTAATACTTGACAAAGCTGAGTATTTGGTATGAAAACTTTTACCATATCACTTAATTTAAAATTAAATTAAATCACTTATAATCACTGGAGATTAGAAGTTTTAAGGTGATACGATAAAAATGATGTGTTAAATTTAAGGTACCTAATAGTTTCATTGAGAAAGGTTTTGAATCACAGAATTCAACTACTACTGGCTTATTTATTTCGCTAGAGGATTAAAAAGGATGTCTGTTTACAGATATTTTGGGTATCTAGTAGTAAGACATTTCAACTCTGTACTACTTTTTCTCTTAAATTTCTTGTAGCTTCTTTTTCTGCTCTCTCTCTATATCTATCCACCTCTACCTATCTATCTATCTATCTGTCTATCTACCTATCTATCTATCTATCTATCTATCCATCCTATCATCTATCTAATCTATCATTTATCTAAACATATGTTCAGGGATAAAAGAATAGGAAAGGAGAAACCAGTTATTAGGTATCCGGTGAATTAACGTCTGAAAAACATCAAAGACAAAAGTGCTATATAAATGCTGGATGGATTTAACCCTAATTTTCCTCTCTGTTGGACAGTAATGCCATCTTTCTTTTTGGCTGTTAGAGAAACAGCAAGAGTTAGCTACTGCTATTGCACTCAATTCAGGGTTTGCACATGTATTAGTAGGTAGGCAATCTACTGTTAAAAAAGATAGCCAGCTTTTCTCAGGGCTGTTATTTAAGTCTACTGCTTTTTAGGGTGGATAAAATGGGATATGAGTTGTTTAATCCAATTCCTGCAGAGAGTAGCACTGCTCTCCCTGAATACAGCATTTACTAAAATGTTATGATCTGAACCCCTGTCATCACAGTATTCAGACATTATAATATTTGTACATAAAAGTAAAATTATCTAGGCTCCTGGATACTTAAAATTATTTCTCAGGTTTTAACCCACGTTTCACTTAAGAAATAAAAGGCCCTATTTATATCTTTGTCCTGTAGTCATGAGATATCTAAAAACTGGTCTTGTATGATTTGGGTTTAGCTTTCTAAAAGCTCTCAGAGCTATTAATAGTTATCTCATTCTGACCCAGGAGGACACTTACATGTGCATTTGCAAAAAAAGAGACATATTAACCAACTAGAGGTAGACCACAGAAAGCTCTCCAGCCTGTATATGACTATAATAATAACGTTCATTAATAATAATGTTGTTTTTATAATGGTCACATCACTTCGATGTTATTAGTTTCAAAGCCAAACTGATTCAGGTATAAAATTTCTGATGAAATCTAAAGCAGTAATTGACTAAGTTATGTTATAAGATGACAGAGCAATTTATTAACGCAACAATTTGTTTTCAGCACACTTGGGAGCTCTGTTCCCATGGACAGAGATACAGAGAGTTAAATTAGGTCCACAAAGGGCTTCCCTGGTGGCGCAGTGGTTGAGAGTCCGCCTGCCAATGCAGGGGACACGGGTTCGAGCCCTGGTCTGGGAAGATCCCACACGCCGCGGAGCAACTAGGCCCGTGAGCCACAACTACTGAGCCTGCGCGTCTGCAGCCTGTGCTCCGCAACAAGAGAGGCCGCGACAGTGAGAGGCCCGCGCACCGCGATGAAGAGTGGCCCCTGCTCGCCGCAACTAGAGAAAGCCCTCGCACAGAAACGAAGACCCAACACACCCAAAAATAAATAAATACATAAATTAATTTAAAAAAATTAGGTCCACATCGATAATATCAAAGATATCAAATGGATTAAAATATTTCCATCTTGAGTTTTCCCTTAGGAGTTTGAATAATTTACCATGAGCTTATGATAACCCCTAGGATGTGTAGACAGAAGTCATGGTCCCATGTCTACTGAACCCTAATGAGGTTATAAGTTCCTCCCGGGTGTTGCACGTCTACGGAGGCTGTTGCTTATCTTGGTTCATGTTTAACCCAGTGGCCTCAGATGCAGGAGGAGTCAAAATCTGTCAGGAATGTGAGTGCCCTTTTGGTCTGGAAACCAGACAAAATAGTCAAAACCCGAAGTGTAGCTTCATGAAAACTACCGAAGGACAACAGCTATGTTTTCTCGCGTTTCCTAAGGTCATATTAGAAACGATAACATTACTTTTGTAAATTGGAGAATTAACAGTTACAATTCTCTGTACCTAAGAGACACTAATGGCAGACTCTATTCCTTTGTTTGAATTTCAAGCTCTCTCTTATCCAGACCTGAGTCTTAGACTCTCACAGCTGGGTATTAGATCCTAATATCAAAATCTGCTACCAAACCACATGCGATCAATGTTTTGCAACAGAGAGAATAAATGATGGCTCTTGGCAGGTGTCCCAGGCAACACAAAATTCATATGAAATTACAAAAGATGATGAGTAGTCTGATTAAGATTTATTGCCTTTATTCACCTTGATTACTTATTGTTCCCCAAGCATTTCTTTCAGAATAGGCTAATTAGCATACCTTTGGGCTCCAAGCAGAACAAAATACAGGAAATTACGTGTAGAAATCAGTAGTGTTGGACAGTGTCTCTTTTCAAGAGAGTGTTTAGCAGCCTCTGAATAGTGCCGAAAACATCTGCTGGCAATGAGCTGCATAAAGCGCCAGTCAGGTCACTTGGCTCAGCATGAATTGAAATTATTAGGGAAGAATTTACTCGCAAAGACATAACACAGCATCCCCTCACCTCTTCACAGTATTTCAGGTTAACCGACTTGCCATCACTTCGAACACAATCCAACATCCTTGTTTTCATGCCATTTCCACAAACTGCCTTCTCACTCAGCTGGCATGTACTCCAGTCTGGAAGGAAGGGAGCATATCAGAACAGAAGGCTATGTATGAACCGGATTTCAAATGAAACTCAGATGACCTGAATCCCATATTTAATTCACAACTGCTTCCTAAGCCCCGCAATCAATCATCCCACATGCAGAGCGTATGGGTCCCGGCTTTGAACATATCTGGAGTCAAATGGAAATGCTGGCGTTGCACATCGCTACAGGGACTATTCCTGAGGCAGATGTCTCCCTGACAATCTTGCTAGCTAGCTGTTTGGTGATACTGTAGAAATGGCTGTGGCCTGCAGATCAAATGTCATTTAAAAACTTTTTTCCTAACGAAAGTAGAAATTTAAATTTCAACATTTTTGTTTAAGCAAAATAATCATAATTTTAATGGCTCGTACTTTAGGTAGTTATATCCAAATAAAACTGTCGTTCACTTACTGTCCGTACTGTAAAATGTACACTTATTTATTTCAAAATCACTTTGGCCATATTTATTTAATTCCCTTTATTATACGTCTTTTGCAAAATAATTCTTTTATCTTTCTTTCCAGGGTAACGTAGCATGCCCCAGAGAACTGTGATTTCATTGTGTCATGATAGGAAACTGAAAAACCAAAAGAAGCAAAAAGCCAATCTGACTGCTGTGTGTCACTGTACAGTTTCTGGGGATTATTTTGGTGTGAAAATTACTCGGGAAAAATTCCAAAATAAGCTTCAGCGTTGCCCTAAGTCATATAAACCATGAAACTCTTCTTTCCTAGAGTATATGCCTTGATGGTATGAGATGAGGGTTTGGGAAAGAAATGGAATTTAGAATAAGCCTTTTTTTCTAAAAAACACTCATCTAGGGCTTCCCTGGTGGCGCAGTGGTTGAGAATCTGCCTGCTAATGCAGGGGACACGGGTTCGAGCCCTGGTCTGGGAAGATCCCACATGCCACGGAGCAGCTGGGCCCGTGAGCCACAATTGCTGAGCCTGCGCGTCTGGAGCCTGTGCCCCGCAACGGGAGGGGCCGCGATGGAGAAAGGCCCGCGCACCGCGATGAAGAGCGGTCCCCGCACCGCGATGAAGAGTGGCCCCCGCTTGCCGCAACTGGAGAAAGCCCTCGCACGAACCGAAGACCCAATACAGACAAAAATAAATAAATTAATTAAAACACTCATCTATCTTTTTTCACCTATACCTTTGATAATATTTATATCTCTGAAACATTTATATTCTCTTCACGCACTTCTTGGCAAGCTTAAGATTGCTGATGTCTTTACAGCAGACTAATCACGCCTATGAACTGCCCCCACAGAAAGAATTGTTGTCCCAGTATTCACAGTGATTAAACACATTCTGAAGAAGAAAGACATCTTTCAATAAACTGATACCCATGGGAAGATATATCTTTTATGTGCACCTTCTGAAAGTGGGAGGGTGGCTTAAATAGGAACCCTCAGGCTATTCACCGTCTGCCTTAAGAGCTAATGTTTGTGTGATAATTTCTCTATTTTGATGTTTATTAAAAATAAGGCAGATAAATATTTCTTTCCTTTAATACGGAATTATTTCTGGGAGAGTAAGCAGCATGTCCAAAAGGCACGCAGATGGAGTTGAACAATATTTCCGGAAACGCTGCTGAGCTGACAGACGTGGGATTTGGCCTTTGACTCTATAAAGAGATGACTATTCACGTACCTGTTACATTATAATCATAGTGGAAGCAGTTTTTGTTCAGGTTACAGGGTTCCTTCTCAACAGCATCAGGGCAGGCTCTTCCTTCATCAGCAGGTTGTCTGATGGGATCCGCTGACCTTTGCCGGAAACTGCTTTGATTGCAAGGCTGACAAAGAATAATATAGCTCCTCAGAAAGGTGAACACTCAGCCACACAAGAGCTAATGTATTAGGGAGAGCACTGGAGCAAGAGTTAGTTAGAACCTTTGGGACACTGGCTAACTTAAACAATCTCATAACACCTCAGTTTCTTCATCTATAAAATCAAGGTGGTGGATGCATTTCTCATGTTCCATCTAGCTCTAAGATGCAGGGGACAGGGAATGTTGCCTGCCATTCCAGCACACAAAGACTGTTGCCTGCTGTCTCAGTTCTACAATGATCAAGGCACCAGCCACTGCAGCTGCTGCAGGTGACGTGCCCTGAGGGAAACAGGATGGAGAAAAAGAGGTCGCATTCTGTGCTTTGGATACTGACCCAAGATAGTTAAGATACATGTCCAAGGAATAATTTCAATGAGCCCAGATTCTTGCATCTTCCTATACACAGGAAAGCACTAAAGTCATTAACTAGAGATGTCTGTTTTAGTGATTGGCAGTAATCTTTTGATGTCTGACTGTATGTTCTTTCCCAGCAAAAAACTCCTGTTTATCCTGGCTCCTCCTTTACCTTTTCAGAGCAGTTCCTCAGAGCTATCTAAAAGGTTGTCTCCCAGGCTATAATCCTCAGTAAGATCCCCGAATAAAGCTTAACTCGCAACTTTTAAGCTGTGTGTGTTTCTTCAGTGCTTAAGAGATGTGTCTAACCTGAAAAGATATCTGCACCCCCTTGTTTATTGCAGCCCTATTTACAATAGCCAAGATATGGAAAAAACCGAAGTGTCCATCAATGGATGAATGGATAAATAAGTTGTAGTATAATTATACAGTGGAATATTATTCAGCCATAAAAAAGGAGGATTCCTACAATTTGTGACAACATGGATGTGGACCCTGAAGGCATTACGCTAAGTGAAATGTCAGACAGAGATAAACAAATACTGTATGATCTCACTTATATGTGGAATCTAAAAAACAAAAGAAAAAACAAAACACATAGAAAAAGAGATCAGACTTACAGTTACCAGAAGTGGGGGTAGGAGAGAAGGGAGAATTGGAGGAAAGTGGTCAAAAGGTGCAAATTTCCAGTTATAAGATAATAAGTAGTAGGGATGTAATGTACAACATGATAACTGTAGCTAACACTGCTGTATGTTATACAGGAAAGTTGTTAAGAGACTAAATCTTAACAGTTCTCATCACAAGCAGAAAGTTTTTTTCCTTTATTCTTTTCTTTCTTTTCTTTTCATCATACCTATTTGAGAAGATAGATGCTACTGAACCAACTGTGGTAATCATTTCACAATATATGTAAATCAAACCATCATGCTATATGCCTTAAACATACAATGATGTCTGTCAATTATTTCTCAGTAAAACTGGGAGGAAAAGAGCCTATGTGTCAAATATTAATAGATACATCAGGGCTTCCCTGGTGGCGCAGTGGTTGAGAATCTGCCTGCTAATGCAGGGGACACGGGTTTGAGCCCTGGTCTGGGAGGATCCCACATGCCGCGGAGCAACTGGGCCCGTGAGCCACAACTACTGAGCCTGCGCGTCTGGAGCCTGTGCTCCGCAACAAGAAAGGCCGCGATAGTGAGAGGCCCGCGCACCGCGATGAAGAGTGGCCCCCGCTTGCCGCAACTAGAGAAAGCCCTCGCAGAGAAATGAAGACCCAACACAGCCAAAAATAAATAAATAAATAAATACTTAAAAAAAAATAGATATATCACATCATCCATATACAAACACATACATATGCTCATATTAATTATTGTAGATCCCTAATACATAAATTATAATCTATCTATTTATCTAATACAGTTGACAGGACCTGAAAAACGGTTTTGAGGGTGAACTTTAAATAACTAGTTATATACAACCTTTATTTTCCTAATGTGCACTCATGTATGCACACAAACACAACTTAGCACTAATGAAAAAGACTGGTTGCCATTCTCCTACTGGTACAGTCTTGTTTTGAAAACATCTGGTTACTAAGATCAGAAACAGTAACTTCAAATCTGATGCTATGGAATTAAATAGAATAGAAAGTCATTTGCATATGCTTGTGAAACAGCTGATTCTTAATTGCAATTTAACCTGTATCCAAGTCAACTGCCAGCCCTGTTTTGCTCCTGCTCTATCAGTTGGCTGCTAATCAGCATCTTTAATAATGTTAACACTGAAATAGAAAATTAATTTCTCCTTGAAAACATGCATCTGTCCCATATTATATTTCAGCAAATTAATTCCACATTAGATGTATCTTTTCCATGATTTGATGCCATTCTGAAGTGTGCAGCTTTACAAAGGTGCACAAGGATAAGCCAAATTTCCCACATCATCAGCCAGTTCTGTTTCAAGTGACTCTCCTCCCAGGGTCCCATGGAAGAGGCCCTACGGGCTGCTGAAATCTAGAAGCTTTGTGTGATTTGAAACTCTCAGCTGGCTTTCCAGGCCCAAAGAGACTCAAGAGTCAGTGTGTGGAAAGAGATTCACTGATGCACAGCTTTCTTCTTTCTACTCCCTTTCTTACCAGGATCTTTTGCGTTTTAGTGTCAATACTCCTGCTGCCATACCCCTACTGTGTGAAAGATTATTTCTACAATTTAAAATGGATTGGGCAAAAAGCAAGGGATGATAATAACCTGACACCATTGAAGTATTTTTACTAGATTTTCATTCTTTTTCCCTTTACCTGGAGGGAATCATTATCACCACTGCAGTTTTTAACATGCTGTGAATTCAAAAGCAAATGTAAAGGCATTTTGGGACTTCCCTGGTGGTGCAGTGGTTAAGAATCCTCCTGCCAATGCAAGGGACACGGGTTCGATCCCTGGTCTGGGAAGATCCCACATGCCGTGGAGCAACTAAGCCCGTGTGCCACAACTATTGAGCCTGCGCTCTAGATCCCACGAGCCACAACTACTGAAGCCTGTGCGCCTAGAGCCCGTGAGCCACAACTACTGAAGCCCGCGTGCCTAGAGCCCATGCTCCGCAACAAGAGAAGCCACTGCAATGAGAAGCCCGCGCACCGCAACGAAGAGTAGCCCCTGCTCGCTGCAACTAGAGAAAGTCCACAAGCAGCAATGAAGACCCAACGCAGCCAAAAAAAAACCAAAAAAACAAAAGGCATTTTGTGCTGGGTTTAGGAGGATGGTGGAGGAGCATAAAGCTTGCAAGAGGTTGAGCTGTTCCGCTGTGAGTCCAAACATTGCTGATTTTAAATGGCACAGTCCTAAGAATGAAGTAGCCAAAAATACACCTTGCTTTGGTAACTAATTTAGTAACTAATTTAGTAACCAAGCTATTATTTTCTTAATATTTTTAAAGCTTTAGTGGTTAAGGAATTAAGCAAATTCTACATTAATAAATGGTTAATTGTCTCACCAAAGTGCATCGGGTCCACGGACCCCATTCAGTTATCACACAATCCTCGGGACATGGTAATTTGCACTCTCTAGAGCCCAGAGGCATCTCTTCTGGGTCACAGAGGTAATCCTCTACATGGTCAGAAGGGCCATCCGCCGTGTTCTGCATGCATCTAGAAGAAAACATACCTATCAGTGAAGGAACTGGGACAATTAAACAATGGCCAACCCGTTAAGGTACAAGGTTTTTCATAAGACAGCACCATGGAGGTGGGGGATGGGAAGCTTTGAATTTAATGAATAAAATTCTCCAAACATAAAGACGTAAAAGGATCTCTGCCTCCCATACATAGTTGTATAGCTTATGATTTAAAAATCTATGCTTGCATGTATCATCATAATCTTTTAAAGTTATAGCCACTGTGTATACACTCCGTGTACATAAACTAAGTGTCTTCCTCTTAAAGGAGAGGGTCATTTACACCCATATATGATGCAGAAACTAATGAGTTCACCAAAGATATTCATAGATGGGTTACAATTTTGGAATATAATGCATGTTTTTCTTCTGAGGAAAATGGTGAATTCCATGGAGAAGGCAGATTCATATATGATGGAAGACAAGGCACGCCGAAATCTCCTAGGGAGAGATTTCAGTTAAGTGGTTTTGAGAAAGTAATTGATGGCATTTATCAAGTTGTTTTGTCATTTCAAAAGTAATTTTAGCTTCCCATCTGCTGATAACCTTAAAAGAAAGGCAGAAGTGAAGAGACAATCATAAGAATAATAGCACAAATTCTCTAAACATGGTTGTTGGGATCTTCCTATATCTTGACCTTTTTTATTGTTAGTTTTCTTTTTAACAGAACAAATTCAAACATTTTATTACATTTCATTGTATTGTAAGCAGTCATAAAGGGCTCCTTAGTCATCTCTTGGGAATCTAATTAATGTGGCTAGTACCAGACTTAACTTTTACTGTAGTTAATAATCTCTCAAGGCACTTTTTGAATAGAAGAGAAAAACTTTATCCCTCATTTGTAACTCAGAGAGAAGGTCAACCAAATTAATAGGTTTGGGAAGAGAACTGCATTGCAGGAGATGAAAAGGAAGGCTTGAGCTCTTAAGCCTCTCAAACCCATTGCAATGTTTTAAACTGTTGGTTGTATTACATTACCAATTATACCTGGAATGTCAACTTTTCTCAGGGATTTACAATCAGTAGGGACATTGCATCTTCACAAATCTCCTCTGCAGAATCACGTTTCTATACAGTGCTGCTAATTTTAAGAGAAATGTGGTTTTCCTGTGGAACACATTCAAAGACTGGAAAACTAAGCTGTTGGTTATGTCTTAACTGGGTTTGTAACCTGGAAAAATATCCACACAAATACCCACCTCTGCATTTTTTTGATATTGAATAAATATATAAAAAGTAATCACAAAAATATGCAAATGTAGACAGACATTTATATAGTTTCATTGCTGAAGGAAAAAAATAAATTATAAATTTCGCTGGGAGAATTTTAGTTTCCCAGGAAAAAAGTTCTAGCTTCAGTGGCATTTTAAAAATGTTCTGTTGACAGCAGCTATGAGAGGACAAGGAGCAGACGGGACAGTTCAATCTCCAAAGTTGGATTTGCTGCTAAGAAAAGATTACATTAATGTGAGGCCCTGACATGATGTACAAGGATTAACTTGCAAAATTACCTATTGATTCAAAGTTAAGGACAGATGTTCAATACTCTATTAAGTAGTTATGTGCATAAAACTTTGTTTTCAAAGGTATTTCTTTTCCTTCAATTTTTATTATACAGGTAATAGATTCATTTTAGGAAAATCACAAGAAATAATAAAAATTCACTACATTCTATCAGAGATAACCACTCTTAACAGACCACTATATTTAAACCTATATTTTCATTTCATTAAATAGGAGCAAACTTCACCTACTCTCTGTACCATTTAGGAAAAACATCAACAATACATTATAAAAATCTTTTTGTGTTATTAACTGTGTTTCTAAGACATAATTTTTAATGATTACATTTGAATTCCATCATTTGAATGTGCCACAATTGCTAAAAAACCCTTCTTGTTGACATTCAGATTATTTATGGTTTATTTATTTGAGTTGGTATTAATGATATTTTTATCACTGTAGAATAGAATAAATATTTGGATCAAGTCTTGAGCCCAAAGGAAAGCACTTTAAGTTCATTTGCTTTCTTCAAATTCCTGGCCTTTTCTCCTTTCCATAGGAGAAGGGATTATGCTGTGAGAATACTGAACTATTTTAGAAAACCACCACCAAGTTGGAGGCCAAGGGTGGGCCCAGATGCCCACCACAGTTGTAGCAATAAGGGGGTGCATTGCCTGCAGAAAATTCATAAGCAACAATAGAAATAACCAAATCTGTTTGGTTTTTATTATCATTATGTGCTGGCAATTCTACAAAAATGTTAGTGAAAAAATATTCCTTCCCAGCAGGGCAAACCGCTACTATTACTCAGTCTTTGCTATGTCACACCATCCTAAAAGAGAAAAAATGAGATATTTTGAAACCTGCTCTCTTATAGACTCTTCTGTCCTGAAATGTCACCCAATGCTTGCATCTAACAGGACATTTTACCTTAATTAGCAGAGGCTAAGGTCTGGGAGGTATACTACTGAATCAAGAAAGAAACATTATTACACAATCAGAAATTCCAATCAATACTGATCTTCTCTTTTCTCTGTTTGCATTAAAAATGTTTACTGGAAAAATAAGTTGACCAGAAAAGTTACTTTGTTTAAGATGTGTTTGGAAATGTTGAGAATACCTATTCACAAAGCAAAAAGAAGCAACATATACACAGATAGCCAAAGGGAAAGCCGAAAGAAGTTCTTTATTATAATTTTTCTACTAACAAAAACCACAACCTGATCAAATTTTTAATATAAGAAAAATATTTTTATATTTGAAAGAGAAATTTTAAATTTGGCAGAAGATTGGTAGAAAACAGAATCTCTGTCTTTTTCTTCCCTGTTTCCCTATTAACTCATTACCTCCACCCACCTCATCCACCTTTAAAAGTTACTCCGTAAAATAACTTGAGAGTTCAGATGGGCTTTTGAAAAAAGAGATAGAGACTATTTTTACTGGAAGAAATGTTTTACATAGTGTGCCAAGGTTTTATGATATAAACGATAACTTGTTCTACTTTCCTATTGAAACAGATTAAGAAATAGGAATCTTAAAATTCATGAAAAGTTATGTCATGAGTGAGAACGGGATTCTTCACAACAGGAGTTCTCAGGTTTTGGATGTTTTCATATTTTTCTTTACTGTGTGTCACTCAGCAGAGTTAGAAGAAACTGGTTGTAGTTAAAGAGTGACAAGAGACTTGAGTTTGAATGCAACTGTCCCTTTACTAGGTGTGTGCTCTCAGCACATTACTTAGTACTTCTGAATCTACTCCGTAACGTGGAGATAATAAAGCCTCATATATTTGTTTCCCAGGTTTAAGACCCTTCAGGATCATATGTAGATGGTGTAGGGATAATTTAATGAGTTAATTTAATCGTATTACAATTATTACAATAATTTAATTGTATTAGGTTTTAGGGAAGTTCTGTGAATATGACAGGGTCTCAGTTTGGAGAAACAGGATTTAATAAACGGGACAGACATGTAGATGGATCTTTCAAAACAGTGAGGGGTACGTGGGGTATTATAGAACAAGGCTGCTCAGTAGAGCTTTCTATGACAATGTAAATACTGTGCTGTCTCACAGAATTGCCACTAGCCACCTCTGGCTATCGAGCACTTAGAATGTGTCTAGTGTGACCGAGGAAATGCATTTTATTTAATTTTAATAGATTTAAAGTGAAATAGTCATACGTGGCTTGTGGCTACCCTACCGGACAGTGTGGTTCTGAGAACAAATGAGAGGCACGAGCCAGCGGGGGGTTTAGGGAAGGCTTCCTAGAGCAGATGAGAGTATTCAAAAGATAGCCAGTTTGATACAAAGGATAAAGAGTTTACAAAAGATTATCACTAAGATACAGTTAGAAATATATCTGACCTTTAAGGAAGAAGTTACTGGGGTTGGAAAATCTGCATTCATTCACCTCACATTCAATATGCAGCCCTTTCCCTGCAAGGGTACCTTGAAGCAAAGCTTCCTAAAATCAGAAGGCAGAGGATGATAAACTGCTGTTGGAAGCAGATCCCTTTAGAGCTTTCTATGAACACAGACTCCATAAAAGTAAAATTGAAGACAGTTTCATTCAGGAGATTGGGAGGAGGGCAAGCTCACGTTGACACATGAGAAATCGGGACGTGGCTGTGCCTTTGCTTCTCTGTGTTACTAGGCTTGGCCTTACCTCACTTTTCGGGTTTGCACGCCCTCTCCACAGTTGTCCCGCATGTTCACAAAGGTCACCTTGCAGATGCTCCATGGCTCTGTAACCCATATGTACTGGCTGCAGTCACTGTGGCAAGGGACGACCTCATACACCTGAAACACACATGGTTCTCAATGACCTCACCTCACGGAACCCCATGAGGTGAGTGGGAACACTTCATATCACAGTTATCATGATATTCTTGTTTAGCTACTCTGAAGCCTTTCCTTTACTGTTCATTATTCTAAAACAGGACTATAGAGGATCTCTTGAGAGTTCTAGCAGTGAAGGGAACGGCTAACTGTGTTGTATCATGCTGCTCCTCTATCACATTGCAGATGGACTCTGGACCTCATGGACCACATCAGACACATTCCGTACTTTCTTGGACTGACCCTTACCACACAGTATTGTAATTTCCTGGGCCATATGTCCTGTTCACAGTTTCATGTGTCTTCAATACTTAGCCCAGGGTGCTCATATGTCAGGCATTCTATAGAGATTTGCTGAGTAAGATGAATAAATGAATAAAAGAATTAATGAATTAAGTAAGCATATAAAAGTAGCTGTTTTCAAGTAAGTATAATTTGGCCTGTTTTCCAAGTAAGTATGTATACCAATAAGAATTTTGTGTGTGTGTTCCATATATGAAATTAAATTAAAAGATAAATAATATGAAATAAAGCTATCTTAAAACTAACTAAACCTTGGAAGCAAGGTCTGAAATTGGTCTCATATTACACAGGTACTAAGCAGTGAGGGTCACATAAAACAAAGCAAATTGTCTCTGCTCTGGTGCCCATAAAGGCTTGCAGACCCAGGTCTGGGGTGGTGTGGTTGGTTGTTTCAGGATTTTTAGCACAATGAACCAATTATGCTCTTTTCTCAGTGAGAAAGAAGAATGACTAAATAAATGAAAAAAAGGACCATAATCCACTGGAACAGAGCTGACTCAACCATTAAAGAAAATTGTCTCTTAAAATCATTTCAAAATCTATGATAACTCTTATTTCCTATTTTACACACACACACACACACACACACACACACACACATAAACTACATGAATATTTTATATAACTATTTAATTCCAGAAAATATAGATTTAAATAGTCCTTTGGAGCCATTCTTTTGTGCAAATTTTAGTTTTACTAAACATCCAAGTAAAGTGAATAAAGTTGACCTATTCCACACAGGAATAAAAAGTGTGCACTGTTGGAGTGAGAATCTGTAATTACTGTCATAAGTTATCACCTTCACATTGGGTGCTGTATTAAAATAGGACTAAATACTGTTTTAGTATTTAGTAAAATATTACCCTACAAGTTGTCGGGAAGGGAACAACTGAAGGGGAAATGCCATCTTTCCTAATCCTTTGATGGCTTTCATTTTAATCTCCTACACTGGAGTGAATACAAATCAGTTCAGAGCCACCTCCTGCTACCGCTTTGAGCCCACCTGCCCCTCTCCCACTCCCTCTCTGAGAAGCATGCGACCATTAACAGGAGGTGTCCTTGCCTTTTCAAGGGTGGTGAATTATGCTTGTTCTCCGCTATCCCTGTACCTTAGGCCCTGATATTAAAATGAGAAAACACATGTAATATGCTAGGAAAACAAAGGGAATAGCTGCAGAAGAAAAATTTTATGGAAAACATGTTTTTCCCTATAAAAGAAAAGAAATAGCAGGAAAAGAAATACATTCTCTGATGCCAGGAGTAAAATGAAAACAAACAGCACTCTATTATGAACGATGAGGTTTAAAAGTTCTTACCTGGGCCTGGAGTAGTGTTCACCAGGAATGAAGAAAAGAGAGAGAAACAAAGATAAGTTAAAATGTCAGTATATTTGATGAGAAGAACTCATGTTCTAAGTTTCAAATATTATCCATATATAAAAGGTGTTTTTTTTTTTTTTGGTAAATGATTAGAACATCTTTCTTAGATCTTGAAAGAGAAAAACCACCTCCTTATTACTGTTTAAAATTAAGATACACAAATGAGTATTGCAAACAGCAAGTTAAGGAAAGGATTTGATGGGCAGGATGAAGAAATCTTAGAAAACTGAGTAGACGTCAAAATACGTATCATGGGGAATCAACATATGACTGCAAATATCTTGTGGTTCAAATTGTGAGTGGACTATCTATAGATTGATTGACTGACTGACTGATATATTGATTTTAACCCATCCATCCACCCATATTTCTGAGGAAATGGGGATTTGCTTCCTCAATTGGAAAATGGAACCTCAGAGATCATTTTCAAGGCAAAGTACGACTTAATTACTGAGGAACGTATAATTGCAGTAAAAATATATGATTTACGATTTTCAACACTTACACAAACCTTTGCATATTCTTTACTTTCCTAACATTGTACTAACAAATAAATCCCTAGAAGTTTCTATTTTTTAATGTAGAACATTTGTGCTCAAAGTCAAAGATTCAGGAATCTATTATTTCTTGTTTTAGCTTTGATTTTTCCATTGTTCATGTCTCAATATACCACCAGTAGGCTGATAACAAATACGCAGATGTCCTTATCATACTCTGCATTAGATTATATCAGAGTGACAGAGAAATGGCTTAGGTTAAAGAGTTTTTAAGCAAAGACAGCTTGGTACAACCAATTTGAACTTCTGCAAATTCACTATGTAAAAAATAGCTCATTTTAATTTTAAAATCTGGCTGTTCACATACACACTAAAGGTATGAAAATGTGTAGAATTTATTTGAATCATGGATTAAAATTTAGATTTACTATTGGAAATTCAAGATTTCAAAACTTGTAGAACCATATTCTTTTGCATTATAAACATTACATTTCAGTTATTCTGTTTAATCGGGGTCATGCATTTTCTTTTTTGGAAATATTCACTAGGACAGAGAAACTCGATTACCAGTAGATGGCAGCAGTGCAGTATATTATTCACCTTCAGTTGTATTTAAGGGCAAGTTCAGCAATTTTTCTTTGGGGGAAAAATCAACATCCTTTTGGAGTACTTTCTATGCAATTTAATTCTCCACTTTCTTGGCCTTTAATCGATTTATTAAAAAGTTGTTTTTATTTTCTCTATAATTTACTTTTATTGTGATGAACAAATTTAGATTAATTTGGGAAGGCAAACGTATGGGTAAGCAGTGTGTTTGGAGATTAAAATTAGAAAATCTATGTGTGTATGAAACATACCTACATATTTAAGGTTAGTTCATACATATGAATTGGTTCATTTGTGACTTAAATTTAAACATACATCTTAATACCTACACATATTGTGTGAAATTCACTCTTTGTTAATTCACATGTAGGCCAAACATGGCAATAACTGTCTGATGAATCTTATATTACATTAAACTAGTCACAATTCCCCCCATTAGACATTTTATTTCCAATGGAACACGAGTAACAGCTATGAACTGCAGCTAACAAGGTGTGCATCCGAAGTCAAAGAAAGTTCCACATAAGATTGAAAAGGCCAATCACCAAATTGATAGATAACAATTGGTTACTTTGACTCCATCTTTATATTTCTTTTTTCTTTTATTTATTTTATTTATATATTTTTATTTTTGGTTGCGTTGGGTCTTCATTGCTGTGTGTGGGCTTTCTCTATCTGCAGTGAGCGGGGGCTACTCTTTGTTGCGGCGCACAGACTTCTCATTGCGGTGGCTTCTCTTGTTGCAGAGCATGGACTCTAGGCGCACTGGCTTCAGTAGTTGTGGCATGCGGGCTCAGTAGTTGTGGCTCGCGGACTCTAGAGCGCAGGCTCAGTAGTTGTGGCGCATGGGCTTAGTTGCTCCACGGCATGTGGGATCTTCCTGGACCAGGGCTCGAACCCGTGTCCCCTGCATTGGCAGGCGGATTCTTAAGCACTGCGCCACCAGGGAAGTCCAGTATATTTCTTTTTTCTTAACATAGTTCATATTGAACAAACTTAAGTAAATGTACAGAATATATTTCTCAATTTTAGACCCAAACCCATATACTTTCTTTGATTTTAATTTATGTACATGGTAATTGAGATGTCTTTTCTGAGAGTCTAGTGGATCTATCAGAAAAAGACAATCTTGCTCTCAGCGCACAAATTATTGTATAATAACAGATTAAATACCTTGACAGTATTTCAAAAGCAGATTTCATTTTTATTTCCATTGAATTATATTAATATGTATATATATATATATATAATACAGTGTACTAAATAAATCTCTTGAGAATACAGAGATCATCTATCTGATTTGGGATTTTAATAATTTACTCAGGCATTCTAAAGATAAAGTGGGTCAAATTTCTTATTCAGGGGCTATTATTTATTCTTCTCTATTTTGGATAAAAAAAAAATAGATCATTGTGCACCTAGAAAATATTTTACAATATTCCCATTGGTAGAAAATACCTGGTTGACATGGTCCAGTTTCGGGCATGGTCTTCCTCCATTATAGGGTTTTTCACGCAGCCATTTAGACCGAACCTTCACGCCACTCCCACAGGACTTGCTGCAGCGTGACCAGTTGGACCACTCACTGAGCTTGCAGTCTGAGGGGCAGGGGATGATGCAGGCCTCTTCAATGTAACCTGAGTGGAGGAAAATGAGACAAGAGCCATCTCCTCCACATGTCACTCACCTATTACTACCCACCATTCTAGCTCATTTAGAAGGTCCAAGCTTGACCTGACAGCAACATGCAAATGCAGAGATGTCTCTGTCGTTAGGGACTCAAATTAAATTCTGCAGGAAAATGACACATACATACAGTGACTCTGTTAAAATAACAGCTGAGCAGCTGTCATATGATCTGCTTAGGATTCATGCTCACCACATTTCAACATTTCTGACTTCCTGACAGCTCGTGTTTAATTGACAATAACCTGTCTGCTGCCATATCATTCTCATGTGGCCAGACTGATACATTAAAAAAATTATAACAGTTTTCTATAAAATCCTATCTGTTAATGTCACACAAGTTCAAGTGTCTGAGTCCATGCAACATTCTTCCTCAAGAAGAAAGCCAGACCCTCTCAATCAATATTCAAAAGGAACCATTTAACTTAGCACCTTATGGTTCCCCTTCATTGAAAATCAAGTCTGAGGAAGAAAAATGAAGGATGTTAAATAAACAATGCCTCATATTTTTATAGTGCTGTCAATTTCAAAGCACCTTCACACCTTGCATTCATTTGATTCTCTTGCAGATATTATAAATGTATTGGGCATGTGATGCTCTACTGGACAGATAAGAAAACAAATACAGAGAGATAACTGACAAGTGCAAGGTCACACAGTAAGAGATAGGGATAGGATTTCTGAGGTCCAGTCTAGTACTCATTCCATCAAATCACACAGTCAATTAACTTAAGAGTCTACAGATTTATTTTGAGAAATGGGAGCATTTTCCTTGACCAGTCCCTCACTACCAACTTGGCATTTCACAGTATCAGTTTATCACTATTGTTCTCAAGGCAAATAAGTGGAAAGAGCAAAATTCCTCTGGTCAAGAGTCGTCTGTCATACTATGTGGAGTGGTTGTTCTTAAAACAAGAAAACACTCTGTTCTTACCATTTTACATCAACATCAAAGATTCGATTTTGAAAATCATTATAATGTAAACAACTTAAACTAGGAACTCTAGGTAGATTTTTAAAAATTTTATTGAGACACAATTTATATACTATAAAAATCAGCTCACGTTCTGGTCTTTAATATAGTCTGAGTAATGCAACCATGACCACCATCTAGTTTCAGAACATTTTCATTACCACAGAAAGAAACCCTATACCTATTAGCAGTCATTTCCCATTTTTCCCTCCCTGGCAACCACTAATCTACTTTATATCTCTAAGAATTCACCTATTCTGAACAATTTATAAAATGAAATCAAACATTATGTTTTATGATTGGCTTCTTTCATTTAATGTAATGTTCTCTGGGTTTTTCTATGGTATAGCATGTGTTAGTACTTCATTCCTTTTTATTAACCAAATAGTATTCCATTGTATAGATATATCATATTTTTTTATCCTTTCATCAGCTGATGGACATTTTAGTTGTTTCCACATTTTGTATATTATGAATAATGCTGTGAATATTTGTGTACAAGTTTCTGTATGGACAAGTTTTCAGTTCTCTTGGGTATATATCTTGGAGTGTATTTAACTTTTTGTAGACGTGCCAAACTGTTTTCCAAAGTGACTGTACCATTTTACAATTACACTAGCAAGGTATGAGTGTTCCAATTTCTACATTTGTCAAAACTTATTATGTCTTTTTTATTTTAGTGTCCTTTGAAGAAAAAAACTTTTAAATGTTAACGAAGTCCAATTTATCTATTTTTACTTCGGTTGCTTGTGCTTTGATGTCCTATCTAGGAAACCATTATCTAATCCAAGGTCATAAAGATTTACACCCATTTTTTTCTTCTAAGAGTTTTATAGTTTTAGTTCTTATATTTAAGTATATCATTCATTCTGAGTTATTTTTGTATATGTTAAAACAAAGGCAGTCCAATTTCATTCCTCTGTATGTGATTACCAAGTTACCCCAGGCCCATTTGTGGAAAATACTATTTTTTCTACAGTGAATTGTTTTTGTACCCTTGTTGATAATCAGTTGACTATAAATGTAAGGGTTTATATCTGGATTCTAAATATCACTCCACTGATCTCTCTACCAGCACCACACTGTCTTGATTACTGTCACTTTGTAGTACATTTTGAAATCAGAATGTCTGAGTCCTCCTTTGTTCTTTTTCTTCCAAGAAAGTTTTGGGTCCCTTACATTTCCACATACATCTTTGAATCAGCTTGTCAATTTTTGCCCCAAATGGCAGATTTTGATAGGAGTTGTGATGAATAGTTTGATCAATTTGGGAGTATTGCTATCTTAACAATCCAGGTACATGGAATTTCTTTCCATTTATTTAGGTATTCTTTAATTTCTTTCAATGATGTTTTGTAGTGTTTAGTGTATGTCTTGCACTTCTTTTCTTAAACTTACTCCTCAGTATTTTGTTCTTTTTATTCTAGGCAGATTTAAAAGAGAGCCAACAAACACTGATTTCTTTTATTACAGTGAAATAAGACCACCTAAAAACCAGTATGACAGATCTAATCTATAAGCTTGTGCCCAAAGTGTCCTGACTTGATACAGTGTTAAAAAGTTAGCCAACTTACTACATAGTATTTCCTAGCCTTGCTTTATAAATTACCTGGAACACATGTTAAAAGTACAGGTTTCTGGCAACCCCAGACATTACAATACAGTTCACTTGGGAGAGTACCTGATTTTTGGAAATTAATATATTTTCTTGTGTTTATTCATCACTCCCTCTCTTTTTAATTGAAAATTTTCTTATTAAGGTAATTGTAGACACATATACTTGTAAGAAATAATATAGAGAGGTCCCCTGCATACTTTCCCCAGTTTCCTACAATGGTAACTAAAGTATAATTTCAACCCAGATACTGAGATTGATACAATCCATTGAGTTTATTCAAGTTTCACCAGTTTTACTTGTACTTATTTGTGTGTGTGTGTGTGTGTGTGTGTGTGTGCGTGTGTGTGTGCATGTGTGTGTGTGTGTGTGTGTAGGACTGAAATTAAGGAACTCTGTTGTAAGACACAGGAAGAATCAGCAAAATCTGGGTGAGAAGTAGTTTTGTGGGATATTTCTCTCTATATTATCTTCTGTATTTTTGTCAAGTATACACATCACCTGTTTTAAACTTATTGTAGTCTCGATACACAAAAGTGTATCTTTCAAAAGTATAAAGTTCACTGAACACATGCATGAAACCAACACTACTCCAGAACCCTCTTTTGTGTTGCCTTCCAATCACTACCTCTTCTCACATGGGCAACTACTACCCTGATTTCTTACAACCTAGAACAGTTTTACTTTAAAAAAAATTTATGTAAATGGAATCATACAGTATATACCCATGTGTGCTAGCCTTCTTTCACCCTACGTTGTGATGTGAGATTCATCCATACTGTTGCATGCTGTTGAAGATTATTCATTCTAATTAATGTATAGTACTCTATTGTGTGACTATATTATGGTTTTTTAATTCATTCTATTGTTTGTGAGCATTTGGGTATTTTTCAATGGCAAGCTACTACCAACTGTACTGCTATGAACATTCTAGAACACGTCTCTTGGTGAACATACGTATGCATTTCTGCTAGGCATATTCCTAGGAGTGAATTTGATGCCTCAGAGGATATGCATATTATATCAGCAAATTGTAAGTATAAAAGAAAACTTTCTTAAAAAGATGGGATCATGAATTTGGTATGAAGAGCAGGATGCAATGAAAGAATGCTCAAAAGTGAGAATTAGTCTCAGAGAATCTTCAAGGGGGCAGATGTGTCAGCCGGGGCTTTGCCAGCTGTGAAATACTGAAGACAGAAAGAAGATGTTAATGTTGAGTTTTGAATGTACTTCTGATATTGAAGAAGACTTTTGGAGTATTGATAATAATCCAGAGGGAAGTCCAATAGAGAACTGAAAAAATACTTTACAATAGTGTTTACCAAAATTTTGAAAAGCATAACTGTTCTTCAAACAGATTACCATGACCTACTTAAAGCTCATACTTTGACTTTAAGTATGATTTGAGGTGGGAAAACAAGCCCAGCTCACAATTTTGAGTTAAAATATGTTTCAAATCACATTCTCCTTTTCAATCAGCACAGCCAGTAAATAAATCTATAAAGTGTGCGATACTTAAAAGTGTAACTCCTGATAGGGCCAGTAATAATCTGTGTTTCATAGTAATAGTTTAAGAAATAGAATCAAACTGTACAAATGTCTAAAGTCATTTCCAAATCAATGCCATCTGTAACCAGATTATTTAATGTTTGTAAAAGACAATGAATTAAGAAAAAATCCCAACTATTTCCAAATATTATCAATAGCTTAGTTAAAGGACACTAGTATTTCGAAGGTAATAAATTATTGAAATATTTCTAGAATTGCATTTTCCACCTTGCTAAAGATGAAAATGACTGCAAAAGTAAACCTCTGATAGAGAAGATGGCGGAAGAGTAAGACGCGGAGATCACATTCCTTCCCACAGATACAGTAGAAATACACCTACACGTGGAACTGCTCCTACAGAACACCCACTGAACGCTGGCAGAAAACGTCCGACCTCCAAAAAGGCAAGAAACTCCCCCCGTACTTGGGTAGGGCAAAAGAAAAAAGAAATAACAGAGACAAAAGAATAGGGACGGCACCTGCACCAGTGGGAGGGAGCCGTGAAGGAGGAAAGGTTTCCACGCACTAGGAGCCCCTTTGCGGGCGGAGACTGCGGGGGGCGGAGGGGGGAAGCTTCAGAGCCACGGAGGAGAGCGCAGCCACAGAGGTGCGGAGGGCAAAGCGGAGAGGTTCCCGCACAGAGGCTCGGCGCCGAGCAGCACTCACCAGCCCGAGAGGCTTGTCTGCTTAGCCGCCGGGGCAGGCGGGGCTGGGAGCTGAGGCTCGGGCTTCGGTCGGATCGCAGGGAGAGGACTGGGGCTGGCAGCATGAACACAGCCTGAAGGGGTTAGCGCACCACAGCTAGCCGGGAGGGAGTCCGGGGAAAAAGTCTGCAGCTGCCGAAGAGGCAAGAGACTTTTTCATGCCTCTTTGTTTCGCGGCGGGCAAGGAGAGGGGATTCAGAGCGCTGCCTAAACGAACTCCAGAGAAGGGCGCGAGCCGCGGCTATCAGCGCGGATCCCACAGCAACAGGGGCGCAGAGGGAAAATCGGAGAGACTCCCGCACAGAGGCTCGGCGCCGAGCGGCGCTCACCAGCCCGAGAGGCTTGTCTGCTCCCCCGCCGGGGCGGGCAGGGCTGGGAGCTGAGGCTCGGGCTGCGGTCGGATCGCAGGGAGAGGACTGGGGCTGGCGGCGTGAACACAGCCTGAAGGGGTTGGCGCACCACAGCTAGCCGGGAGGGAGACCGGGAAAAGGTCTGCAGCTGCCGAAGAGGCAAGAGACTTTTTCTTGCCTCTTTGTTTCGCTGCGCGCAAGGAGAGGGGATTCAGAGCGCCGCCTAAACGAACTCCAGAGAAGGGCGCGAGCCGCGGCGTTCAGTGCGGACCCCAGAGACGGGCGTGAGATGCTGGGGCTGCTGCTGCCGCCTCCAAAAAGCCTGTGTGTGAGCACAGGTCACTCTCCACACCGCCCCTCCCGGTAGCCTGTGCAGCCCGCCACTGCCAGGGTCCCGGGATCCGGGGACAACATCCCCGGGAGAACGCACTGCGCGCCTCGGGCTGGTGCAACGTCACGCCGGCCTCTGACGCTGCAGGCTCGCCCCGCCTCCTCTGTACCCCTCCCTCCCCGCGGCCTGGGTGAGCCAGAGCCCCCGAAGCAGCTGCTCCTTTAACCCCGTCCTGTCTGGGCGGGGAACAGATGCCCTCAGGCGACCTACACGCAGAGGCGGGTCCAAATCCAAAGCTGAACCCCAGGAGCTGTGCGAACAGGGAAGAGAAGGGGAAATCTCTCCCAGCAGCCTCAGGAGCAGCGGATTAAAGCTCCACAAACAACTTGATGTGCCTGCATCTGCTGAATACCTGAACAGACAACGAATCATCCCAAATTCAGGAGGGGGACTTCGGGAGCAGGAGATATTAATTTTTCCCCTTTTCCTTTTTTTTGTGAGTGTATATGTATATGCTTCTGGGTGAGATTTTGTCTGTATAGCTTTGCTTTACAATAGCTTTATTTTACTTCACTATATTATAGCCTCTTTCTTTCTTTCTTTCTAATTTTTCTCCCTTTTTCTTTTTTTTGTGAGTGTATATGTATATGCTTCTGGGTGAGATTTTGTCTGTATAGCTTTGCTTTACAATAGCTTTATTTTACTTCACTATATTATAGCCTCTTTCTTTCTTTCTTTCTACTTTTTCTCCCTTTTACTCTTAGCCGTGTGGACGAAAGGCTCTTGGTGCTCCAGCCAGGCATCAGGGCCGTGCCTCTGAGGTGGGAGAGCCAACTTCAGAACACTGGTCCACAAGAGAGCTCCCAGCTCCACGTAATACCAAACGGCAAAAATCTCCCAGAGATCTCCATCTCAACATCAAGACCCAGCTTCACTCAACGACCAGCAAGCTACAGTGCTGGACATCCTATGCCAAACAACTAGCTAGACAGGAACACAACCCCATCCATTGGCAGAGAGGCTGCCTAAAGTCATAATAAGGCCACAGACACCCCAAAATACACCACCAGACGTGGACGTGCCCACCAGAAAGACAAGATCTAGCCTCATGCACCAGAACTCAGGCACTAGTTCCCTCCACCAGGAAGCCTACACAACCCACTGAACCAACCTTAGCCGCTGGGGACAGATACCAAAAACAACGGGAACTACGAACCTGCAGCCTGTGAAAAGGAGACCCCAAACACAGTAAGATAGGCAAAATGAGACGACAGAAAAACACACAGCAGATGAAGGAGCAGGCTCAAAACACACTGGACTTAACAAATGAAGAGGAAATAGGTAGTCTACCTGAAAAAGAATTCAGAATAATGATAGTAAGGATGATCCAAAATCTTGGAAATAGAATAGACAAAATGCAAGAAACATTTAACAAGGATGTAGAAGAACTAAAGAGGAACCAAGCAATGATGAAAAACACAATAAATGAAATTAAAAATACTCTAGATGGGATCAATAGTAGAATAACTGAGGCAGAAGAAAGGATAAGTGACCTGGAAGATAAAATGGTAGAAATAACTACTACAGAGCAGGATAAAGAAAAAAGAATGAAAAGAACTGAGGACAGTCTCAGGGACCTCTGGGACAACATTAAACGTGCCAACATTCGAATTATAGGGGTACCAGAAGAAGAAGAGAAAAAGAAAGGGACTGAGAAAATTTTTGAAGAGATTATAGTTGAAAACTTCCCTAATATGGGAAAGGAAATAGTTAATCAAGTCCTGGAAGCACAGAGAGTCCCATACAGGATAAACCCAAGGAGGAACACGCCAAGACACATATTAATCAAACTGTCAAAAATTAAATATAAGGAAAACATATTAAAGGCAGCAAGGGAAAAAAAACAAATAACACACAAGGGAATCCCCATAAGGTTAACATCTGATCTCTCAGCAGAAACTCTGCAAGCCAGAAGGGAGTGGCAGGATATACTTAAAGTCATGAAGGAGAAAAACCTACAACCAAGATTACTCTACCCAGCAAGGATCTCATTCAGATTCGATGGAGAAATTAAAACCTTTAAAGACAAGCAAAAGCTGAGAGAGTTCAGCACCACCAAACCAGCTTTACAACAAATGCTAAAGGAAATTCTCTAGGCAAGAAACACAAGAGAAGGAAAACACCTACAATAACAAACCCAATACATTTAAGAAAATGGGAATAGGAACATACATATCGATAATTACCTTGAATGTAAATGGATTAAATGCTCCCACCAAAAGACACAGGCTGGCTGAATGGATACAAAAACAAGACCCATACATATGCTGTCTACAAGAGACCCACTTCAGACCTAGGGACACATACAGACTGAAAGTGAGGGGATGGAAAAAGATATTCCATGCAAATGGAAATCAAAAGAAAGCTGGAGTAGCAATTCTCATATCAGACAAAATAGACTTTAAAATAAAGACTATTACAAGAGACAAAGAAGGACACTATATAATGATCAAGGGATCGATCCAAGAGGAAGGTATAACAATTGTAAATATTTATGCACCCAACATAGGAGCACCTCAATACATAAGGCAAATACTAACAGCCATGAAAGGGGAAATTGACAGCAACACAATCATAGTAGGGGACTTTAACACCCCACTTTCACCAATGGACAGATCATCCAAAATGAAAATAAATAAGGAAACACAAGCTTTAAATGATACATTAAACAATATGGACGTAATTGATATTTATAGGACATTCCACCCAAAAACAACAGAATACACATTTTTCTCAAGTGCTCATGGAACATTCTCCAGGATAGATCATATCTTGGGTCACAAATCAAGCCTTGGTAAATTTAAGAAAATTGAAATCGTATCAAGTATCTTTTCCGACCACAACGCTATGAGACTAGATATCAATTACAGGAAAAGATCTGTAAAAAATACAAACACATGGAGGCTACACAATACATTACTTAATAACGAAGTGATTACTGAAGAAATCAAAGGGGAAATCAAAAAATACCTAGAAACAAATGACAATGGAGACACGACGACCCAAAACCTATGGGACACAGCAAAAGCAGTGCTAAGAGGGAAGTTTATAGCAATACAAGCCTACCTCAAGAAACAGGAAACATCTCGAATAAACAACCTAACCTTGCACCTAAAGCAATTAGAGAAAGAAGAACAAAAAAACCCCAAAGCCAGCAGAAGGAAAGAAATTATAAAGATCAGGTCAGAGGGGCTTCCCTGGTGGCGCAGTGGTTGAGAATCTGCCTGCCAATGCAGGGGACATGGGTTCGAGCCCTGGTCTGGGAAGATCCCACATGCCACGGAGCAATTGGGCCCGTGAGCCACAATTGCTGAGCCTGTGCGTCTGGAGCCTGTGCTCCGCAACGAGAGGCCGCGATAGTGAGGGACCCGCACACGGCGATGAAGAGTGGTCCCCGCTTGCCACAACTAGAGAAAGCCCTCGCACAGAAATGAAGACCCAACACAGCCATAAATAAATAAAATAAAATAAATAATAATAATAATAAAAAATTAAAAAAAAAAAAAAAAAAAAAGATCAGGTCAGAAATAAATGAAAAAGAAATGAAGGAAACAATAGCAAAAATCAATGAAACTAAAAGCTGGTTCTTTGAGAAGATAAACAAAATTGATAAACCATTAGCCAGACTCATCAAGAGAAAAAGGGAGAAGACTCAGATCAATAGAATTAGAAATGAAAAAGGAGAAGTAACCACTGACACTGCAGAAATACAAAAGATCATGAGAGATTACTACAAGCAACTATATGCCAATAAAATGGACAACCTGGAAGAAATGGACAGATTCTTAGAAATGCACAACCTGCCGAGACTGAACCAGGAAGAAATAGAAAATATGAACAGACCAATCACAAGCACTGAAATTGAAACTGTGATTAAAAACCTTCCAACAAACAAAAGCCCAGGACCAGATGGCTTCACAGGCGAATTCTATCAAACATTTAGAGAAGAGCTAACACCTATCCTTCTCAAACTCTTCCAAAATATTGCAGAGGGAGGAACACTCCCAAACTCATTCTACGAGGCCACCATCACCCTGATACCAAAACCAGACAAAGATGTCACAAAGAAAGAAAACTACAGGCCAATATCACTGATGAACATAGATGCAAAAATCCTCAACAAAATACTAGCAAACAGAATCCAACAGCACATTAAAAGGATCATACACCATGATCAAGTGGGGTTTATCCCAGGAATGCAAGGATTCTTCAATATACGCAAATCAATCAATGTGATACACCATATTAACAAATTGAAGGAGAAAAACCATATGATCATCTCAATAGATGCAGAGAAAGCTTTTGACAAAATTCAACACCCATTTATGATAAAAGCCCTGCAGAAAGTAGGCATAGAGGGAACTTTTCTCAACATAATAAAGGCCATATATGACAAACCCACAGCCAACATTGTCCTCAATGGTGAAAAACTGAAACCATTTCCACTAAGATCAGGAACAAGACAAGGTTGCCCACTCTCACCACTATTATTCAACATAGTTCTGGAAGTCCTAGCCACAGCAATCAGAGAAGACAAAGAAATAAAAGGAATCCAAATCGGAAAAGAAGAAGTAAAGCTGTCACTATTTGCAGATGACATGATACTATACATAGAGAATCCTAAAGATGCTACCAGAAAACTCCTAGAGCTAATCAATGAATTTGGTAAAGTAGCAGGATACAAAATTAATGCACAGAAATCTCTTGCATTTCTATACACTAATGACGAAAAATCTGAAAGTGAAATTAAGAAAACACTCCCATTTACCATTGCAACAAAAAGAATAAAATATCTAGGAATAAACCTACCTAAGGAGACAAAAGACCTGTATGCAGAAAATTATAAGACACTGATGAAAGAAATTAAAGATGATACAAATAGATGGAGAGATATACCATGTTCCTGGATTGGAAGAATCAACATTGTGAAAATGTCTCTACTACCCAAAGCAATCTACAGATTCAATGCAATCCCTATCAAACTACCACTGGCATTTTTCACAGAACTAGAACAAAAAATTTCACAATTTGTATGGAAACACAAAAGACCCCGAATAGCCAAAGCAATCTTGAGAACGAAAAATGGAGCTGGGGGAATCAGGCTCCCTGACTTCAGACTATATTACAAAGCTTCAGTAATCAAGACAGTTTGGTATTGGCACAAAAACAGAAATATAGATCAATGGAACATGATAGAAAGCCCAGAGATAAACCCACACACATATGGTCAACTTATCTTTGATAAAGGAGGCAAGCATATACAGTGGAGAAAAGACAGCCTCTTCAATAAGTGGTGCTGGGAAAATTGGACAGGAACATGTAAAAGTATGAAATTAGAACACTCCCTGACACCATGCACAAAAATAAACTCAAAATGGATTAAAGACCTAAGTGTAAGGGCAGACACTATCAAACTCTTAGAGGAAAACATAGGCAGAACACTCTATGACATACATCACAGCAAGATTCTTTTTGACCCAGCTCCCAGAGAAATGGAAATAAGAACACAAATAAACAAATGGGACCTAATGAAACTGAAAAGCTTTTGCACAGCAAAGGAAACCATAAACAAGACCAAAAGACAACCCTCAGAATGGGAGAAAATATTTGCAAATGAAGCAACTGACAAAGGATTAATCTCCAAGATTTACAAGCAGCTCATGCAGCTCAATAACAAAAAAACGAACAACCCAATCCAAAAATGGGCAGAAGATCTAAATAGACATTTCTCCAAAGAAGATATACAGATGGCCTACAGACACATGAAAGAATGCTCAACATCATTAATCATTAGAGAAATGCAAATCAAAACTACAATGAGATATCATCTCACACCGGTCAGAATGGCCATCATCAAAAAATCTAGAAACAATAAATGCTGGAGAGGGTGTGGAGGAAAGGGAACACTCTTGCACTGTTGGTGGGAATGTAAATTGATACAGCCACTATGGAGAACAGTATGGAGGTTCCTTAAAAAACTACAAATAGAACTACCATACGACCCAGCAATCCCACTACTGGGCATATACCCTGAGAAAACCATAGGTCAAAAAGAGTCATGTACCACAATGTTCATTGCAGCTCTATTTACAATAGCCAGGACATGGAAGCAACCTAAGTATCCATCATCGGATGAATGGATAAAGAAGATGTGGCACATATATACAATGGAATATTACTCAGCCATAAAAAGAAATGAAATGGAGGTATTTGTAATGAGGTGGATGGAGTTAGAGTCTGTCATACAGAGTGAAGTAAGTCAGAAAGAGAAAAACAAATACAGTATGCTAACACATATATATGGAATCTAAGGGAAAAAAAAAAAAAAAAAAAAGGCCATGAAGAACCTAGTGGCAAGACGGGAATAAAGACACAGACCTACTAGAGAATGGACTTGAGGATATGGGGAGGGGGTGGGGTGAGATGTGACAGGGTAAGAGAGTGTCATGAACATATATACACTACCAAATGTAAAATAGATAGCTAGTGGGAAGCAGCCGCATAGCACAGGGAGATCAGCTCGGTGCTTTGTGACCACCTAGAGGGGTGGGATGGGGAGGGTGGGAGGGAGGGAGATGCAAGAGGGAAGAGAAATGGGAACATATTGTATATGTATAACAGATTCACTTTGTTATAAAGCAGATGCTAACACACTATTGTAAGGCAATTATACTTCAATAAAGATGTTTGAAAAAAAAAAAAGTAAACCTCTAACCTTTTTGTTATTCAGTAATTATAGTTGAAAATAGAATCACATGATTTTTCACGTCACTACTACAGAGTAACAGATAAATGGAAATTCTTTCTTTCCATTTTATCTGTTGAAGTATTATGGCATTAGTGAAATATGTCATGTCTGACTTGAGTCTGATTCACACTGTACTTTCAAGTAAACAGATATAAAATTTTTATGTTTGATCTTCCAATAGAATATTCCAGAGAACGTCTCTCAAATAAAACTCAATCCATTAAATTGTTGAAAGATACAGATTAGGCACTGAGATAAAGACAAAACTGCAAAAGAGTATAATGCTTAGCATTCCATTTTAATCTTCTAATGTGTAACAACATTCCATAATTGCCTGTCATGTTTATCTAGTACAATTAAAATCCTTAATGCTACTAGTGAACTGCTAGATAAGCATTCCCCTGTCTTCTCTGCTACGATCATTTGTGAGGGCAATTAACGCCAAACAATCATGGGGGATAGAAAGACAGAAACATTTGAAGCGTTTTAAGGCTAAATAAACTGCTGGTATCTTGTAGCAATTTATGGCTCCTGAGGAATGCTGGAATAAAATAAATGACTTCACAATTAGGGTGTTAAAACTTTAGTAGCTCAATACTGAACCTGACACATGGAAAAATCAAACTCCTGGCTTCTGATTGTATTTTTTGTATCTATTATCTATTCTGATGTCTGCTTTCAGGTTGAAATGAATACAGAACACTAGCAGGCTTTACGTGGCAACCAGAGGACTTACTGCCTTTGACATATATCCAGTCACCTCATTCATTTGAATTATAAATGTGCAGATAAAGTAGCTTTCAGCAACCCTCACGATTACTATATTGTGCTGTTGAAAGGTGCACTGTTGATAGATTAAAGAATTCATTTTGAAAGCACGTGGAAAATATTGGTTGGTTCTGATTTACAGCTGTGTGAATAAGCAACGCTGGCACTCTATCTGATACATCTGGATTAATCTCAAAAGAGACCTAAAAAATCTCTCCTACTTAAATGTGTGTTATACGCACATGACTGCAATCGCAAATGAGAACACGTTGCTAGAACTTTATCTACTGTGGTCCCTGTGGATTTGAAAATACTGAAAAAAATCATTTAAAAATATTTTCAAAATGAACAGAATATTCTTTTGTAATTATATATTAAGAACTGATAACTTGAAAAGCTGCAGAAACTAAACTACTCTGTATATATCCAAACTCCTATAATCAACTGTTCTACCCAGATTCTTATATTCAATATATGAAAAGTTATGAATCAACACTGGGCAATCAAAATTTTCATAGTGAAGTGTTCAGGTAAATTTATGTAACTGCAATGAAATGCTATTTTATTTATATTTATTTGTTTTATAGACATATGAAGGCATATCTCTTCATATCTGCTAAATACTTACAGATTTTCTCAGAAAATTTCAACATTAGTTGTTTTTTTTTTTAATAATTTTATTTATTTTTTACTTTTGGCTGCGTTGGGTCTTTGTTGCTGCACGCAGGCTTTCTCCAGTTGTGGTGAGCGGGGGCTACTCTTCGTTGTGGTGCACGGGCTTCTCATTGCGGTGGCTTCTCCCATGGCAGAGCACGGGCTCCAGGTGCACGGGCTTCAGTAGTTGTGGCATGAGAGCTCGGTAGTTGTGGCTCACGGGCTCTAGAGCGCAGGCTCAGTAGTTGTGGCACATGGGCTTAGTTGCTCCGTGGCATGTGGGATCGTCCCGGACCAGGGCTCGAACCCATGTCCCCTGCATTGTCAGGTGGATTCTTAACCACTGCACCACCAGGGAAGCCCTCAACATTAGTTTTAATTGCTGTGGGATTTTGTAGCTGTTGCTATTCCAATACTGGGAGATTACCCAATGACTAGGCACCTTCAGATTCAGGTAGCATACCTATGTACGAGTTCACCATCAAGGCCATTTCTTATAGCAAACTCTAAAACTCTCTGCTGTATAACAAAGACTTTGGCTGGTCTGTTTCCCCGATTCCTGGGAGGCAGCCTCTAAGCCCTGAAATTTCCTGAGTGATAGGAGTATCTTTGTTATTCTTGTTGGGCCTCTTGGACTACATGTGAAATTATGATAAGAAGATGTCTAAGGAAGGGGTATGATTATACAACCAAACCAAAGACCAACCATGTGTTTAAAAGGTTGGGACTTTAAGCCACTTGATATCCTCCCAAACTCTGGGGAGAGGAGATTGAGTTCAACTGTGTGGTCAATGATTCAATTGATGCCTACATAATACAACCCCCCCAGAAAGCTCTGGATACAAAAGCTCAGGCTGGTAAAGCACATCCATGGGCCAAGAGGGTGATGCCTCCTAGCTCCATGGGGAGACAACATGGACACCTTGGTTTGGGACCTTCCCAGCCCTCGTCTATGTGTCTCTTCTATCAACTGCTTCTGATTTTTATCCTTTTGCTATGATAAAACTGTAATTGTAATGGTGCTTTCCTGAGTTCTCTGAATCATCCCAGTGAATTACTGAACCTGAGGGGGTAGTGGGAATCCCCAAATCTGTAGCCAGCTGGTCAGAAGTGAGGTTGACCTGGGGACCCTGAAAGTGCACAGCTAGTGTCTGAAGTGAGAGCAGTCTTGCAGAGGACTGAGCCCCTAACCTGTGAAGTTTGGCCCAAATCCAGGTGGTTAGTGTCAGAATTGCATTCTACTTTCAGATGTATATTTTATTAAAAAAGGAAATAAACTTATTTATGAAAGAGCCCATATCTATAGTTTATTTATTCAGCCAAATTAAAACTTTGGGAATAATTACATACATTAAGGCATTTATGGACTTTTCCCCCCAAATTTAACATTTATAACTTTAACTAATATTAAAATATTAACTAATATTAAAAATCAGCCCGTGAGCCACAACTGCTGAGCCTGCGCGTCTGGAGCCTGTGCTCCACAGCAAGAAAGGCCACGATGATGAGAGGCCCGCACACCGCGATGAAGAGTGGCCCCCGCTTGCCGCAACTAGAGGAGGCCCTTGCACAGAAACGAAGACCCAACACAGCCAAATAAATAAATAAATAATAATTAAAAGTGCTAATAATTTTAGAAAAAAAAAATCAGAAAAAAGTTCTAAGAACCCACTTTGGAAGTAGGGCTTTGTCAGCAATATAAACATCATATTTGATGGAGTGTTCAGAGTATGAAGTAACGGGAAATAAATTAACTTTGAAATTTAGTAGAGTGATTTTTTTTTAACTTGATCCAATGCAGGGCATTGTTCTTTCAGTCAACAAGAATCATATACTGACACTGAAGTATTTCCAAAGGATAACCTTTAAACTCTAGTTTGCTGGATTCTAGTAAGTGTTAAACATAATTTTTATAAAAAGCATTCTGTGGTCATGTAAGTTGGAAAATTGTTGCGTTAAGCAGGTCTCTTCACCCCGAGCTTTCTTTCTTTTTTTTTTTTCTTTGCTGACATGAACTGTGAATCTCTCGGAGAATGACTCAGACACTGCATTCTATGCTTATTAACTTTTTCCTATAGCATCTCACTGGACCAGTGAGAAATAGATCAACAGATCATCATGATACGTTGTAATTATAATGCATTAAAACTGGATTCATGTTTTGAGCTGTACAGAGTTTTAATGTTTAATTAGGCCTTTTTATGTCCATTTCCAGATACGGAAAAAAATGCAAAACTCAACAAACAAAAAACAAAACCCCCAAACTTAAGAAAGTTTCTTCTTAAATTATTTTATACTTTAAAGTTTTAAAGCATTAAAGGTCAAACCTATGGCAAAGGGAGAGGAAACTTATCCAGAAAAACTTCCTGAAATTTTTTTTAATGACTATTTTAAACGACCATTTTGTTTTCTGTAAATTAACTAAAATTTCCTGTAAGGGCTAAATTGGCCTTCAATGCGACTACGAAGAAATGGGATAAACATGAAGAGTAACTACAAGTAAAGATCTTCCTTTCAAATTTAACTTTAAAATGCCCACAGATGTGTTGGTGTGCTCTCAGGTTACTTTTTGAGCCCATTGATATGGCTTATGTCTAATATATAGTGCCTTCTTCATGCATTTACCAAAAAAAATTCCTTATGCATAAGCCGTACTCACTACATGACCATTTTGATGATACTTTGAAGTAGAAAAAGACCTGTTTTAAGACCTATGTTTTAAGAATGAGACTAAACTCAACTAATGGGACATAGAGCTTTACAATTATTTTGGATTGCGGGACATTAACGTAACAGGAATCTATATGAGGGTCAGTATCTTTATGAATTATGAAACCTTATAACACAACATAAGTAATGAACAACTCTGCGATTATATCAATAACATTATCATAGAGATCAGCAAGATTACCACTCCTAGCCATTTCACTGAAATTAGCGTTATCCTTCCTCTAAGGCATTAAGAGGAAAACTGGGTCAGAGGCCAATAGAAAGGATGTGGAGTAAAACATAATAGCAGAAATTGTTGATAAAGGCAAAGATAAACAAATTTTTTTGTTGCTGTCGCAAATAATGAATTGTTCTTGGCAGTTAAATTTATTTTAAGCAGTGAAACACTTTCTTCCTAAAAAGCTGGAAAGCCCAGTAGGTGTATGGGATATTCTGGAGGCTATGTTTGACAGCCTGGCCTGAGGGGCTCCACGGAGCCCAGTTTGAAAACCTTGTAAGTAACAGATGAGTTGAGGTCTCCGTGACATGGAGCACACAGAATCAAATGATAACACCAGATGTTTTCCCATCACACACGACAAGATGGTAGCTGCGGGAAAATTTCCAAGGGAAGTCTCCCTCATCACCTCTATAGTCCTCCTTCAGGCATCCTGTTAGAAAATAATGCTGGTATCCACACCTTATTTAAATTCGACCCTAGACACCTGCTTTCTTTTTGTACCCACATATACACAATAGCCCCTTCTTTATTTCCCTGATTCTTTAAACTTGCAACTGCTACTTCAGGAAAAGTCTGTGACTCACTCCCTGCCTGTCTTTTACATTTGAAAGGAAAAAGATCTCAATTGTGAATGATGACTGCAAAAGCAATACTAGCTTCATCTGTACTATCAAATGAAAGATTTAAATTCTGAAATGAATTAGACATTAAAAAAATACTACCAACTGAAAAAGCTTTTCAGAGAAATCAGAACTCCATTTCAGCTTATTTACAAAACTCTACTGCCTTTTCTCCCTGGTTTAATTAAACATGCTCTTCCTCAAATACAAGCATCCACTACGATAGGGCACAATTTCTCACTCAATTTTGTTTCTAATTAACCTCTAATATTAAACTTATATCATCTTCTATAGAATCCCATTACAAAAAGGAATACATTGCAGGTATATTATGGTTGAGTGGTCACGTAGGTTATCCTCAGAATCTACTCTCCTCATATTCATAATTATTTTTATCAGATGTACCCTGAGTTCCACAATGTCTTAAAAGTACATGCTCTTGAACTAAAATCTACTTGTAGATTGAGTACTCTCTGAATTTTAAAAAATTCAATTGGGCACTTGTACCACAAATACACCCAGGATGTATTCCTTTTCTAAGTTTTGTTGATGGTCTTTTTTTTGTTCCTGTAAATTCTAATAGAAAAAAACCCCACACCTGTGGCATATATACTAGAGTTTCTGACTGAATAAGGCAGCATCTGGTATTTACAGTTCCTTACAACATCAAGGGATGTCATTTAAACATGACACCTGCTTTAAAATCATCCACATCATAACTTCGGGAGGCTGGTGAAATAGGATGTAGATCGCTTAGGCTATTAGGCAATAATGTTAAATGCTGCCATATAAGGGTCAGCTATAGTTATAATATGAAAATATTTTATTAAAAAGCTTTTGTTTCACTTGTAAAATTTGTAGAGCTTTCTTTTTTTTTTTTTTTTTTATTAATTAATTTATTTATTTTTGTCTGTATTGGGTCTTCGGTTCGTGCGAGGGCTTTCTCCAGTTGCGGCAAGCGGGGGCCACTCTTCATCGCGGTGCGGGGACCGCTCTTCATCGCGGTGCGCGGGCCTTTCTCCATCGCGGCCCCTCCCGTTGCGGGGCACAGGCTCCAGACGCGCAGGCTCAGCAATTGTGGCTCACGGGCCCAGCTGCTCCGTGGCATGTGGGATCTTCCCAGACCAGGGCTCGAACCCGTGTCCCCTGCATTAGCAGGCAGATTCTCAACCACTGCGCCACCAGGGAAGCCCAGAGCTTTCTTTTTATTATAATACTTAGTGCTGTAGTGCAAACTACCTATGAAACAACCTGTAAGAAAGACTTTGAGTGCTAGCAAGGGTTTTGCAAAATATCAAATTTTAATGGGCATACTTTGAATCCTACAGATGCTTACAAAACCAACTGATAAAGCCATTCATTAATGTTCAGAAGGTTCTCTGTAATATCATTCATAAACATAGTAGGCAAAGAGAGAAAGCTTTAATTAAGAAGAATTAATATAAATCATTATATTTAAAAATTAATGTTAAAGGGAAATTAATCTTACACTAATAAGGCATTAGACAAACTATGCTGAACAATTCAATAGTGACTACAGTTAAAAGACAAACTGAAATAATTAAAAGGGTGTAATGTGACCTAAAATAAGTAGTACAGCTGTTTAAATGCCAGCATGATGGTCAAATGGCAGTACAAAGTCCTGAGAATTTTAGAGTCATTGGATCATGAATACTGAGTGCACAAAGTCAAATGCACACAACACTTCAATATAATATTGTATTCTGTTTATGAATACAGCAGTAAATAAACCCAGAGCTCTCTCTTATTTCTCTAGCTGAACCAAAAAAGACTTTCCTCAGGGCAGTCATTAACTTGCCAATATCCTTTCCACAGAAGATCCTATAGACTCATTCTGTTTTCAAAATCATACCTAAACAGGCATTCACTTTATAAAGACCCATCTTTACAAATTTCAAAAGTTTCCTAATGTTCTCTTGCCCACAACTGGTAAGCAAGTGAACTGTCTCCTGTGAGGTGCTGATTATTTTGCCTAAGACAGCATCACATTGTGATCCTCTAGGAAATGATCTTCATAGGCCTTTCGCACCAAGGTTAATAAAGCTCATGATCCCTGCCAAACCCTGTGAGTGTCTGCATGACCCAGAGAAGTAGTCTTAAACTTTAAATGTGTTATAGAACCCCCTGGGGACCTTGTCAGAATGCAGATTCCCATTCAGCAGGTCTGCAATGTAGGTTGAATTTTGCATTTCCAATGGTTTTCCTGTGACGCCTACGCTGCTGCTCTGTAGATGGCATTCTGAGTAGGAAGGGTTTAAATCCTAGTTGGCAAATGAAAGCCCAGGCTGACAGCCTGTTTTTGTAAATAAAGTTTTACTGGAACATAATTGTGTAATTCACTCATATATTGTCTATGGCTGCTTTCATTCTATAACTGCAGAATTGGGTAGTTGTTACAGAGACTTTCTAGCCTGCAGAGCCTGAAATATTTGCTATCTGGACCTTTAGGAAAACATTTGGTAACAAGTAATCTAACCAAATAGCTGATTCTTGAGTTTCCTCATGGGCTCTCCAAATTGGTATTTGATAGGTATCAAAGCAACATATTACTTTTAGGCGATAGGATACCTATGTATATTAAACAGCAGGGGCTCAGGAAGAACAGTCATATCAGATAGGCCTTTCTGCTTACTTGATATTAACAGATGATAAAATATCACAAATAAAATTGAATTCAATTTTAGAATATCTATTGATAGTACATTATGGCTTAAACTCCCTATAAGGAACAGCAAAGACAAATTTGCTGAGAGTAAAGATTCAAGAGAAGTGTCTGGAAGGAATTATGTAACTAAAAGGGCTGAAGACTTCAGCATCTGACATTTTTACACTTTATCCAATTCGCCTTCAAAGTGTTCCTTTGAGATAAATCTAATAGAAATGTTATTGCTTATTTTCTCAAGGAAAGATGAGTGGACACAAAGAGAATTAAATGAACATTCCATACTCCCAATTAAAGTTGTAAACACAGGCTGGGAAAAAGCAAGTTGTCACAATTACTAATATAAACCAAGAGATTAAGCTGTTGTCCAAATCTGGTGTTGTACAAAGCAGGCAATTCTGAACAATAAGCTTTAAACTGGAATAAAGAGACTTACCAATATCGATATTACTGGACTAATTCAGTGGAATGGGTGTGTGACTATTATTTCTTCTACCTACCAATTAGTAGGAGGAGAGAAGCATAAATATTTGATGAATATCATATAGAAAGTTTGTGGCATGTATATAGTTTATTCCAAAGATCTTAGTTGTTCTCAATGATCTGTTTGATTATATTCCAGAACTGTGACACAGAGGGAAGGACACTGTCTGGAAAAAAGGAAGCGTCCAAGCCTGATTGTGGATCAAATACAGCTACAAAAATTCTCTCCACCTCTTCACTCATTCATTCATTCTACAAATATTTACTGAGTACCTACTGTTCTAGGTGCTTGGGATACATGAGTGAATAAAGTAGTCCAAGATACCCTCACCAATCTACATTTTTGTACAGGATGAAACATAAATAATAAATACAATAAATAAGTAAATTATGTGGTATGTTATAGAGTGATACATGCTTTTGAAATACAAAAAGTAGAGCAGAATAAGAGCTTTTGGGAGATCTGGGTAGGATTGAGGGGCAGCATAATAAAATTCTATCACTTATGTTTAAATGAAAATCTTGTACACGTGTACCTTGCATAAGCTAGGTTACCTCTAACATTCTTTAAAATATCAAGATTAAATGATATAATAAAAAAAAGTTCCAGAAATTCTACCTCTTGTTCTGTGAAATTTTAGAAGTGATTAACTTGAGAAGTACCTAGTACTATGTGCCAAGGCAATCAATTTCTAGTGAACCAATTAATTAAGATCTCAGAGTATTCTAGCAGTAAGTAGAAAATGTGTAATTTGGTTTTTTAATGATTTATAATCTGTTGCTAATAGTGACACCATTCAAGATTTCATACCAAAAGTAAATATACATAATTTGTATTATGATATCAGGATAGATAAATGCCAAAAATGTATTTATATATCAACATTTGTGCAGGAACTATATTTAATACCATATATCAGGATGGATGAACACTTATGTGGCTCCCAAGGTATACTTTAAGATCTGATTTCTGGAGTATCGATATATTGCATTTCAGTACAGAGTCTATTCTTATGAGAAATTCCAGACATAATAGAATTGTGCCTCGAGTTTCAGACATTAAAAAAAAAAAAAAGGGTGACCACATGGGAAATGACCTAAAATAATATACTTAAGCTGATGAAAGTCAAACTGTTTTATCAGTATAATAACTGATAATATGATCTACAGATGGATAACACAGATTAAGTAGAAATGCCATAAGGCCACTACTGAATAGGGTAGGGGATTAGTGTCTTTGTACTGCATACATGTGGGGATCAATTTTATGTTTAATCTGAAAGCCGTAAGAGACTTTTTCTTGAAAGCCACTTTCAACCCCATTCCCACCATTCATCTGGAAGCTGCTTTGGCTGAGCAAAGGCAGTGGTCATAGAAACTGCAAGTTAGCGCATGCCTAGGATAGAGCATCAAAGTGACAGCACTCCACTATCACTATCGGCATTGACAGAACAGCAGCAGTAATTCCCAAGAAATCAGGCAAGAGACACTCAATTTCCTCAGACTTTGAGTAAAAATGTTAGTAGACGCTAAAATATCCCATTGGACATCCATCTTAGATCAGATTTAAGGAGAAAGGAGTGATGTTGGATAGACACAAAGAACTAAACTGTAACAGTTCACTTAAACATCTTAGATTCTTTCACAATCTCCATGAAGTTCAGTGCTGCCAGGGACCCATCTTTTTTTCTACATGTGCTTTTCTTCTAGAATATACTACTGAATTCTTCATGCTTTGAATTGACAGTGCTAAGGCAGAAAGTCTACTGCCTTTGGCCAATTTCAGTTTTTCTGTACTTTTACTTTTTTCAAGGGATCAAACATTTTCGTGAGAGTCACAAGATATTTTTAAAGTTGTTTCTTTTTTTTTTCTAAAAATAAGATTGACTCAAGTGTCTTACTGAAGCTCTCATGCATCTAATTAACAGGTCAAGGTAAAGTGAGAATATATGAGAGTCATTTTGAAAGCTCAAAGGTTATGTTAAAAACAAATGATTATCTTGGTGATTCACTATGCATAACAATTTAAAATGTGAGCAAGGAGGATTAACCAAGATGGCGGAGTAGAAGGACGTGCTCTCACTCCCTCTTGCGAGAGCACCAGAATCACAACTGGCTGCTGGACAATCATTGACAGGAAGACCCTGGACTTCACCAAGGAGGATACCCCACGTCCAAGGACAGAGGAGAAGCCACAGTGAGACGGTAGGAGGGGCACATTCAGAGTAAAATCAAATCCCATAACTGCTGGGTGGGTGACTCACAGACTGGCGAACACTTATACCACAGAAGTCCACCCACTGGAGTGAAGCTTCTGAGCCCCACGTCAGGCTCCCCAACCTGGGGGTCCGGCAACGGGAGGAGGAATTCCTAGAGAATCAGACTTTGAAGTCTAGTGGGAATTGATTGCAGGACTGTGACAGGACTGGGGGAAACAGAGACCCCACTCTTGGAGGACACACACAAAGTAATGTGTGCATCGGGACCCAGGGGAAGGAGCAGTGACCCTGGGGGAGACTGAACCAGACGTACCTGCTGGTGTTGGGGGGTCTCCTGCAGAGGCAAGTGGTGGCGCTGTTTCACCGTGGGGATAAGGACACTGGCAGCAGAGGTCCTGGGAAGTTCTCCTTGGCGTGAGCCCTCCCAGAGTCTGCCATTAACCCCACCAAAGAGCACGGGTAGGCTCCAGTGTTGGGTTGCCTCAGGCAAAACAACCAACAGGGAGGGAACCCAGCCCCACCCATCAACAGTCAAGTGGATTAAAGTTTTACTGAGCTCTGACCGCCACAGCAACAGGGAGGGAACCCAGCCCCACCCATCAACAGTCAAGTGGATTAAGGTTTTACTGAGCTCTGACCGCCACAGCAACAGTCAGCTCTACCCACCACCAGAGCCTCCCATCAAGCCTCTTAGATAGCCTCAACCACCAGAGGGCAGACAACAGAAGCAAGAAAAACTACAATCCTGCAGCCTGTGGACCAAAAACCACAGTTACAGAAAGACAGAGAAGATGAAAAGGCAGAGGGCTATGTACCAGATGAAGGAACAAGAAAAAAACCCCAGAAAAACAACTAAATGAAGTGGAGATAGGCAACCTTCCAGAAAAAGAATTCAGAATAATGATAGTGAAGATGATCCAGGACCTCGGAATAAGAATGGAGGCAAAGATTGAGAAGATGCAAGAAATGATTAACAAAGACCTAGAAGAATTAAAGAACAAACAAACAGAGATGACCAATACAATAACTGAAATGAAAACTACACTAGAAGGAATCAATAGCAGAATAACTGAGGCAGAAGAACGGATAAGTGACCTGGAAGACAGAATGGTGGAATTCACTGCTGCGGAACAGACTAAAGAAAAAAGAATGAAAAGAAATGAAGACAGCCTAAGAGACCTCTGGGACAACATTAAACGCAACAACATTCGCATTATAGGGGTCCCAGAAGGAGAAGAGAGAGAGAAAGGACCAGAGAAAATATTTGAAGAGATTATAGTTGAAAACTTCCCTAATATGGGAAAGGAAATAGCCACCCAAGTCCAGGAAGCGCAGAGAGTCCCATACAGAATAAACCCAAGGAGAAACACACCGAGACACATAGTAATCAAAGTGGCAAAAATTAAAGACAAAGAAAAATTACTGAAAGCAGCAAGGGAAAAACGACAAATAACATACAAGGGAACTCCCATAAGGTTAACAGCTGATTTCTCAGCAGAAACTCTGCAAGCCAGAAGGGAGTGGCATGATATACTTAAAGTGATGAAAGGGAAGAACCTACAACCAAGATTACTCTACCCAGCAAGGATCTCATTTAGATTTGATGGAGAAATCAAAAGCTTTACAGACAAGCAAAAGCTAAGAGAATTCAGCACCACCAAACCAGCTTTACAACAAATGCTAAAGGAACTTCTCTAAGTGGGAAACACAAGAGAAGAAAAGGACCTACAAAAACAAACCCAAAACAATTAAGAAAATGGTCATAGGAACATACATATCGATAATTACCTTAAACGTGAATGGATTAAATGCCCCAACCAAAAGACATAGACTGGCTGAATGGATACAAAAACAAGACCCATATATATGCTGTCTACAAGAGACCCACTTCAGACCTAGGGACACATACAGACTGAAAGTGAGGGGATGGAAAAAGATATTCCATGCAAATGGAATTCAAAAGAAAGCTGGAGTAGCTATACTCATATCAGATAAAATAGACTTTAAAATAAAGAATGTTACAAGAGACAAGGAAGGACACTACATAATGATCCAGGGATCAATCCAAGAAGAAGATATAACAATTATAAATATATATGCACCCAACATAGGAGCACCTCAATACATAAGGCAACTGCTAACAGCTATAAAAGAGGAAATCGACAGTAACACAATAATAGTGGGGGACTTTAACACCTCACTTACACCAATGGACAGATCATCCAAAATGAAAATAAATAAGGAAACAGAAGCTTTAAATGACACAATAGACCAGATAGATTTAATTGATATATATAGGACATTCCATCCAAAAACAGCAGATTACACGTTCTTCTCAAGTGCGCACGGAACATTCTCCAGGATAGATCACATCTTGGGTCACAAATCAAGCCTCAGTAAATTTAAAAAAATTGAAATCATATCAAGCATCTTTTCTGACCACAATGCTATGAGATTAGAAATGAATTACAGGGAAAAAAACGTAAAAAAGACAAACACATGGAGGCTAAACAATACGTTACTAAATAACCAAGAGATCACTGAAGAAATCAAACAGGAAATCAAAAAATACCTAGAGAAAAATGACAATGAAAACACGACGACCCAAAACCTATGGGATGCAGCAAAAGCAGTTCTAAGAGGGAAGTTTATAGCTATACAAGCCTACCTAAAGAAACAAGAAAAATCTCAAGTAAACAATCTAACCTTACACCTAAAGAAACTAGAGAAAGAAGAACAAACAAAACCCAAAGTTAGCAGAAGGAAAGAAAGCATAAAGATCAGAGCAGAAATAAATGAAATAGAAACAAAGAAAACAATAGCAAAGATCAATAAAACTAAAAGTTGGTTCTTTGAGAAGATAAACAAAATTGATAAGCCATTAGCCAGACTCATCAAGAAAAAGAGGGACAGGACTCAAATCAATAAAATCAGAAATGAAAAAGGAGAAGTTACAACAGACACCGCAGAAATACAAAACATCCTAAGAGACTACTACAAGCAACTTTATGCCAATAAAATGGACAACCTGGAAGAAATGGACAAATTCTTAGAAAGGTATAACCTTCCAAGACTGAATCAGGAAGAAACAGAAAATATGAACAGACCAATCACAAGTAATGAAATTGAAACTGTGATTAAAAATCTTCCAACAAACAAAAGTCCAGGACCAGATGGCTTCACAGGTGAATTCTATCAAACATTTAGAGAAGAGCTAACACCCATCCTTCTCAAACTCTTCCAAAAAATTGCAGAGGAAGGAACACTCCCAAACTCATTCTATGAGGCCACCATCACCCTGATACCAAAACCAGACAAAGACACTACAAAAAAAGAAAATTACAGACCAATATCACTGATGAATATAGATGCAAAAATCCTCAACAAAATACTAGCAAACAGAATCCAACAACACATTAAAAGGATCATACACCACGATCAAGTGGGATTTATCCCAGGGATGCAAGGATTCTTCAATATACGCAAATCAATCAATGTGATACACCATATTAACAAATTGAAGAATAAAAACCATATGATCATCTCAATAGATGCAGAAAAAGCTTTTGACAAAATTCAACACCCATTTATGATAAAAACTCTCCAGAAAGTGGGCATAGAGGGAACCTACCTCAACATAATAAAGGCCATATATGACAAACCCACAGCAAACATCATTCTCAATGGTGAAAAACTGAAAGCATTTCCTCTAAGATCAGGAACGAGACAAGGATGTCCACTCTCACCACTATTATTCAACATAGTTCTGGAAGTCCTAGCCACGGCAATCAGAGAAGACAAAGAAATAAAAGGAATACAAATTGGAAAAGAAGAAGTAAAACTGTCACTGTTTGCGGATGACATGATACTATACATAGAGAATCCTAAAACTGCCACCAGAAAACTGCTAGAGCTAATTAATGAATATGGTAAAGTTGCAGGTTACAAAATTAATGCACAGAAATCTCTTGCATTCCTATACACTAATGATGAAAAATCTGAAAGAGAAATTATGGAAACACTCCCATTTACCATTGCAACAAAAAGAATAAAATACCTAGGAATAAACCTACCTAGGGATACAAAAGACCTGTATGCAGAAAACTATAAGACACTGATGAAAGAAATTAAAGATGATACCAACAGATGGAGAGATATACCATGTTCTTGGATTGGAAGAATCAACATTGTGAAAATGAGTATACTACCCAAAGCAATCTACAGATTCAATGCAATCCCTATCAAATTACCAATGGCATTTTTTACAGAGCTAGAACAAATCATCTTAAAATTTGTATGGAGACACAAAAGACCCCGAATAGCCAAAGCAGTCTTGAGGCAAAAAAATGGAGCTGGAGGAATCAGACTCCCTGACTTCAGACTATACTACAAAGCTACAGTAATCAAGACAATATGGTACTGGCACAAAAACAGAAACATAGATCAATGGAACAAGATAGAAAGCCCAGAGATTAACCCACGCACCTATGGTCAACTAATCTATGACAAAGGAGGCAAAGATATACAATGGAGAAAAGACAGTCTCTTCAATAAGTGGTGCTGGGAAAACTGGACAGCTACATGTAAAAGAATGAAATTAGAATACTCCCTAACACCATACACAAAAATAAACTCAAAATGGATTAGAGACCTAAATATAAGACTGGACACTATAAAACTCTTAGAGGAAAACATAGGAAGAACACTCTTTGACATAAATCACAGCAAGATCTTTTTTGATCCACCTCCTAGAGTAATGGAAATAAAAACAAAAATAAACAAGTGGGACCTAATGAAACTTCAAAGCTTTTGCACAGCAAAGGAAACCATAAACAAGACCAAAAGACAACCCTCAGAATGGGAGAAAATATTTGCAAATGAATCAACGGACAAAGGATTAATCTCCAAAATATATAAACAGCTCATTCAGCTCAATATCAAAGAAACAAACACCCCAATCCAAAAATGGGCAGAAGACCTAAATAGACATTTCTCCAAAGAAGACATACAGACAGCCACGAAGCACATGAAAAGATGCTCAACATCACTAATTATTAGAGAAATGCAAATCAAAACTACAATGAGGTATCACCTCACTCCTGTTAGAATGGGCATCATCAGAAAATCTACAAACAACAAGTGCTGGAGAGGGTGTGGAGAAAAGGGAACCCTCTTGCACTGTTGGTGGGAATGTAAATTGATACAGCCACTATGGAGAACAGTATGGAGGTTCCTTAAAAAACTAAAAATAGAATTACCATATGACCCAGCAATCCCACTACTGGGCATATACCCAGAGAAAACCGTAATTCAAAAAGACACATGCACCCGAATGTTCATTGCAGCACTATTTACAATAGCCAGGTCATGGAAGCAACCTAAATGCCCATCAACAGATGAATGGATAAAGAAGTTGTGGTACATATATACAATGGAATATTACTCAGCCTTAAAAAGGAACGAAATTGAGTCATTTGTTGAGACGTGGATGGATCTAGAGACTGTCATACAGAGTGAAGTAAGTCAGAAAGAGAAAAACAAATATCGTATATTAATGCATGTATGTGGAACCTAGAAAAATGGTACAGATGAGCCGCTTTGCAGGGCAGAAGTTGAGACACAGATGTAGAGAATGGACATATGGACACCAAGGGGGGAAAACTGCGGTGAGGTGGGGATGGTTGTGTGCTGAATTGGGCGATTGGGATCGACATGTATACACTGATGTGTATAAAACTGATGCCTAATAAGAACCTGCAGTATAAAAAAACAAACAAAACAACTAATACTAAACTTTCATTGGGTTATTTGTATGGAAATATGTTAATATAAATGTTTCAGACATTACATGAAATTTCTAAAAATCTTATATTTGTATTTGTATGGAAATATGTTAATATAAATGTTTCAGACATTACATGAAATTTCTAAAAATCTTATATTTGTATTTGTATGGAAATATGTATGGAAATATGTTAATATAAATGTTTCAGACATTACAGGAAACTTCTAAAAATCTTATATGTTCTGGTATAATGTTATAAGTAATAATCCTAGTTATTACTTTAAAATGTATATCTCAGAAATAACTAATTTTCTTGTCAACTGCATTATTATGAACTTTCATCAAATCTTTAACCATGGTCATTTTTAAGTCTTTTGTCATTTACAGACAGTTCTGGGTGTACTCTGATGATTTTGCAAATATGTTCCTATAAAAGGGTTTCATCTTCAAGAAATTCATGGAAAAGACTCTGACAAGTACAGGTTTCTGGTAACTGACTGTACTGCTGAACTGAATGAATAAGCATTTTCAGAACTCTAATGAAAAACTGATGAACTCATAAAAGTGCTAACAAAAGATCAAGATGAAAAAAAAAATTAATTACATGGGACTGAGTGAACTGATGAGGATCAGTATAATTTTTGTGACTTTCTGTCTGAATTAAAAAAAAAAATCCCACAAGGACTCAGAGGCAAAGAATATACAAATCAATTTTCACTGCAAAGTAAAGGAGCTGTTACAGTGGAGGATTACTGGACTGAATATCAATATTATGACATAGTATGAGTGTGTTTCATGTTTGGTAATTGCAATCATTGTTGCTTTTGTTGTGGTCATCCATGTACAATGCTTGGTGTCAGTCTATTTATCTCTTGTAAAAATAAAATACAGTGTGTGTGTGTGGAAAAAAAAAAAAAAAAGAAATCTCAAGACCTGAAGTCAACAAGCTGGAGCCCCAAAAGAGTCAATGATGTAGTTCCAGTCAAATCTGAAGGCCTGGGAACCAGGAGAGCTGATGGTGTAAGTTCCAATCCAAAAGCCAGAAGGCTTTCAGACCCAAGAAGAGCCAAAGTTCCAGTTCAAATCCAGAGGCAGGAAAAGACTGATGTCCCAGCTCAGTAGTCAATCAGAAGAAGTGATTCTCTGGAGGGTTAGTCTTTGTGACCTATTCATGTCTTCAACTGATTAGATGAGGCCCACTCACATTGGGGAGAGCAATCTTCTTTACTTAGTCCCTCAATTTATATGTTAATCTTATCCAAAAATACAGTCACAAACACACTCGAATAATGTTTGGCCAAATGTCTGAGCACCCTGTGGCCTACTCAAATAGATTTCAATAGTTATCTTTAACTATCTGCCCCAGATATAATGCCTGTTTTATCATTTTTCATATTGGTTTTATGTGTCTTTGTTTGTTTCTTAATGAACCATGTCACACTTTTGTCAATTTTGTTAGTTTTATCAAGGTTGAAACTATTGGCTTTACTGTTCCATTCTATTTTATGTTACTTTTTTACTTCATTATTTTTTTTTACTTTTGCCTTCCACCTTCCTGGGGTATAAATTGCTTTTCTTTTTGTAACTTCTTAAAATGGATGCTTAGCCCATTAACTTTTCAGGCTTTCTTCTTGTCTATCTTATGTACATAAGGCTATAAATTTTTTCTAAATACTGCTTTAGCTGCATTGCACAAGTGTTGATATGTAGTATTTTATTACTGACTTCAAACTATTTTCTAATATCCATTAGAATTTCTCCTTTGATTCATAGTTTACTTAAAAAGGTATTTCTTGATTTACATTAGGAATTTAACATATATTTTAAAATATTGATTTATAACTTAGCTTTCTCATGGTCAGAGAGCATACTTTCCATGAGTCCAATCCATTTACATTTGTTGTTGAGTCTTAGTTTGTGGTCCATCTGCTTATTTTTGTTAATGTTTTTGTGATTTTAAAGAGAAAATGCATTCAGCATGTGTTATGTGAACTGTTCTATATTTGTCCACTTTCCATATTTGTCCACTTCTGTTAATCATTTTATTCAAATATTGTCTGTCAATTACTGAGAAATGTGTGTTCAGATCTTCCACTGTAGTTGTCAGTTTGTCTATTTCTTCTTGTAGTTCTGTCAAATTCCATATTATTTATATTTAGACTACATTATATGGTCAATATATATTTAAGATTAGTGTGACTTCCAGGTAGAATAACCTTTATTATATAATTGACTTGCTTTACCTACAATAATTTTTTTTGCTTTAGATTTTATTTTATCTGATATTTATGTAACTTGTTTTAGCTAATGTTTAGATATTAATGCTTTCTGTATACTTATGTTTTAGATGTTTCCCTTATGGACAGTATATGTTAGATTTTATTTTTATCTAGTCTGACAATCTTTATTTTTTCACTGGCGTAATTTTCTTCACTTTTAATCATTTTAGTTACTGACTTACTGAGATTTATTTCTATCATCTTAGTTTGTGCTATTTGTCCCATCTATTCCTTGTTTCTCTTCCTCTCCTTTCTTGTCTTGTTAGATTAGCCAAATATGGTTATAATTACTTTTTCACCTTTGAACTTGTTAATACTGTTCCTATCCTATTTGTAGTTTCCCTAGAAATTAAAGCATGTACAATTAACTCCACAAATCTGAATTTGATCAAATCCTTACCCTCCTCTTGAGCAATACATGGATCTTGGAATACTTTCAATTCATTTACCCTCTTTTGAATTAAATGTTATTATCTCCAAAAAAAAAAAAAAAAAAATGTGAGCAAACACTTACATGTTACATTTCAGGAGAAACATTTTTAAAGTGATCTTCACTTCTAACTATGATATTCTACATTATTATATCAGCTCAGAATGCGAAGTGCATTTACATTTTTCCTGGTATCTAATTAATAGCACCTATGTTATTTGATATAGAGAATAAAAAACTCAGTTACTCTTACAGAAGTTTTTCAAGGCTTACTAAACTCTTTTTAGTTATTGTTCTAAATGCATGGGATAATCTTAAACATAGCAATGCATGCATGCAAAATACTTATATCTAGAGCTTCAACATAATGGACTCTTATGATGGGTGCTTATATCACTAGACTTTGATAAAACAGTAATTATGAGATAAGGTAAAAAAATAAAAGTCAGGGTTTTGGGAAACTGTTTTGGGGACAGATTTAAGAGATTCCATAAATGTGTCACCATGATACCCCATAATGGTTTATATATGTGAGATGGTCCTATTAGTTCATGTTGTTTTCTGAACCACATAATAAAAATGGAGGAGCACTGTTCCAACAGCAGAAGTTACTTCAGCAAGGTTGGAGGGTAACTACCATATCCCTCTCTCCCAGTAATTTAACTTATCTTCGTTAGGTCACCTCCGTGAAGAGAGGGGAATCAGTGTCCAGTGTTTGCAAATATGTGACATCCATGATTCAGGCTGACCCACTGTAAACTGATCTCATTCCACAATAAAAGGACAGACACATTAACATAAAACAATGAAGAAATATTGCTTAAGGCTGACTGTATTATGATGTAGAATCAAAGAGTTCACTGCATACTCTGGTCAAAACCACTCTTTATAAACTTTGGGCAATTCAATTACTGTCACAGTATTTTAGCTTCTTTATGATTTTCTGTTTGTTTGTTTGTTTGGAAATCAAAAGTTTCCGAAGTGTATGTACCTTTTTCTAGTTTTGTTTGTTTGGGCCAATCTCAGCTTAATGAGGAATAAACGAGATGCTTGAGTTTTCACCAACTGCAGCTTTCCGTCTTTCTCCTCTGCCACTTGAAATCTTAGGCACGTCGCAAATCTTGCCAGTTCGGTTATTAAAAGTCTGTCTAGTTTAACACTTTATTCTCAAATTAAATTCAATCTTCTCTTCTCCTCCCTCCTTTTCTGTACACGGACTTGGTGTGGATTGCTGAGCCTGTTCAGTAGACTCTGGACCTGCCCCAGGGGAGGTTTCTGGCACCATTTTTGCCTACATGTAAGGCTTCCTTATCACCAACTTTGGGACCTAGTTGCCAACTTCTAGACAACAAGTGCCACCGAATGTCCCGTTACATATAAATGATATATCAATACATACAGAGTGGTGCCCCTAATGCTCAATTTAGAACACACTCCCGTAAACTTTCATTTCTCTCCATTCTGATACACTTGCATTTTACCTCCACCCCCAAGGACAGCAAATGTATAACAGTGAAGAAAAGTTGGATTACCATGGCTGTTACATCTGGATGTCTCCACGAGCCTGCCGTTTTGATCGTAGCACGCCATTGCTTGGTAACGATATCCTTGACCACATTCCTTGATGTCTCCTTGTACCTTCATTCCCAGCAACACTTCCACTTTCCCCTCTGGCAAAATGCAGTCTGACCAGTTCCCCACAGGCTGTGCATTATACTTGTCACAGGGACAATACTGCGTCTCAATCAGGGGGTACAAATGAGAATTTTTACATTTTTCCTTCTTTTTACTTTTTCCTGTGGAGAAAATTAAGTTGGAAAATATCAGCATTAATATCAAGCATCCCTAAGTTTTTCTCCTTTCCTAAACTTCCTTTATCTTTAACCGTAGCCTATAAATAAATGCTATTTTCGCCCCTCCGTAGCGCTTTCTATGTAGGCTTTTGTTAGAACTGGGTGCTTTGCATAGTGAAATTTCTCTTATTTTCTCACTTAAAAATAGCCCATTTTGAATAAGGCACTAACTGTTGTGCTGAATTTTACACTCCTCAAAATGATTAAAATCCTCTCAAGTGATCATGTGCTTTCACTGACTGGGGAGTTTGAGGTAACTGCACAATTCTCTCCTTTATAACATGTGCAAAAATATGAAATGGAGAGAGAGAGTCACTGCACTGACATGCACAGTTAAGTAACTCTGTTGTTAAATCCGAATAGATGGCTTAGTTATACAGGATTACGATTCAGAAAGTGAGATTTTTGCATTTACTTTTCTGATTGTGATTTTGCATCTTTCAGTATTTCTGAAAAATAATCACTTTGACATACTTGGTGATTAATGTAGTAAATAATAATATTCAAAATTAAGATATTTAATATCACAATAAAAATATTAGAAATGGTTTGTATATAAATCTAAATAAATTCCCTTTCAAAATAAAAAACCTTGAGTATAACAGTAATATGTGCCTGAAAAATATCGTTTTAATTAGATCATAATTTATATTATGTCATATATGTTATATACTTTAAATTATACTGCATGTAACTAATTACATATGTTTTACATATATTTATCTCTAACTTTCATAAGCTGCCTTATATAATTTTCAACAGTCTTCATTATGACAGCTGGATCATTTTACAACTTTAAATTCTGAATACTCTACTAGCACCAATATTTTTAGGTTTCTTTTGCCACTGATAATATTTTTGAGTGCATCAGAGTTTAGTTCATTATGACGGCTCCTATTCCTGCTCGTTATATTACAGCTTTTTGTCATTGTGACTACCTTTTAAAATGTGTTTTCAGGTACAGAATTAATGCCATATTTCTCTTCCAGGATATGAAGGATAATCTGAGGCTGTGACAGTGAGAATGGCTTAAGAAAGTGAAGTGGCAACCTTTCCCCATATTCCTAAAAAACTCTTCTCCAAGTACTTCACTGTCTGTAGGTAATCCACCAAAGGTACATGTTTAAACCAAAAATTAATCTACTGCGTATTGTATAGGGAGACAGAGTTCAGTTTTCAAGGCTACTTTTTCTTTCTACTAAAGGTACATAATGCATCTGTCACTGCCAACTTACATCAAAATATGGCTCTGAATCCATTGCCGTATTATGTGTTAGTGTAACAATAATAACGCATATCTGTGCATTTTCCAAATACATTGTCAGAACTATCTTGGCCTGACTTTTTACTGTGTTTTTCCGCCTTGACAAGTGTTGGCTTTGGCATCCCAATTATTCTTACCAACAATGGTGCGCTTTCTGGTCCTAACTGCACCACAGTCTCCATTGCATGAAGAAAACTTGGACCAGCTGGTAAACTGACAGTCATCTTGGCAGGGGATCTGGCAGGCTTGGGTGAGGGCTGGCACGGGGCCTGCATACCGGAGACATTCATGGATACCAGTCTGTCCACCATCTTGCTTTCGACAAGTAATGGCTAAAAGAAAAGCAAAAAGCTGTTAATCATGAATCTGAATGTCTGTAATCACTCTGTAATTTAGGAATTAACCTAACATTTCTTACTCAGTCAAAGGAGTCCTCTTTTAATTCTTTATTTGCAGCAGAAATTTGGTAGGAGTGTTTTTAGTAATCACGGTAGTCATTAAATTGATCCTATAGGATTTTTTAAATAACAGATAACCCTCAGACACACACACACACACACACACACACACACACACTTAGCCGTTTTTATTAGATGCTATTAAGGATTTCACGTCACATGTGGAATATACTTAGAAATGAATTAAGAGACAAATAAATAATACATGGGTTCTGATAATAGTTTATGTTGAACTAAACATATTCATGGTGGTGCTGGGAGACACTGCATACCTTGAATAGTTGTTTTCATACCGTTGTCCACTCTGAGATTTCTATACAGAAGGGTCTTAATGACAGCAAATTGGTTGGAAGGTTTGGGTGGAGAGAGAACACTTATGAAACTTATGAAGCTCCATTTGCATAGAAAGCATGATTTTGTTTTTTAAATTACGCTCAAAGTTTGTTGTGATGGCTTTGAAGTGGTTAGTGGTTAATGGGAGGAGGCGGTGTCAAAATTTCCCACTTCCCTGTGTGTACAAATTCTTCACACGCACAAAGAACAACCATGAATTTAAAATGAAGACAAAAACTTTTAGCAATCTTAATCTATCACATCATAATTGACATTTCCAACAATTACATATGGACTCTCCAAAAACAGTCAGATAATTTTGGCTTATATATATTATTTCCCCCAAGACATTGTTCTATGGAATTTTTTAAACCAAGTCATAGTTTTATTACGTATTGAACATAAATGTAGAATTGCTTAAAGGTAACAGGTCTTAATGAAAAAGAGCAAGTGATGTTTAAGTCCTGTTTCTCCCTCAGCCATTTCCCACTGTTGGTTTTAGAAATACTTCATTTTTTTTATTGAGGAAGCAGATGAAACATTTAGACCTCGGTCCTGAAGTTAAGTCTTCATTGAACTAGCTTAAATGGCCCAGTCAGACTGATTTACACGGCACTTTCAGGTTTGTGGTCTCGGCTGACACTGCAGCTGGTCTCTGCCCTGCTCAGAATTCTATCATCATGAAACTAAGATGAAGGAGCCTGGCATTTTGATCCTAAATTACAGTTAGGGCACACAGGGCCCCAGGTTGGACAAGACTCTCTGGATCTGTACACTAAAACTTAACACCCAGTAGTATAGGACTGTGTGATGGGGTGTGTAAAAAGATTTAACAGTTTTAGCAAAGGAAGCCTTTCTCTGTGCAGGTGAACACAACTTGTCGCAACTGCTGTAGGAAAAGTTACATAATTGTGCAAATGTAGGTGAAAACTCACCTATCTCTTAGCTATAGATATCTCTTCATTTAATATGCGCAACATTGGAAGAGCCAATTTGTATGACTAGACAGCGGTCCCTGAATTTTACAGATATGAAAACCTGGTTGAGTGGACTGTAGTAGCCTTTAGGAAGGTTATATGACAGGAAAAAATATTAAGTGCTCCAAAGAGACTCTCACCACTTGGGAGAGGAGTTGTCTGGTGCACTGTGGTTATCAGACGAGTGTAAGGCAGAGGCTCTCAAATCAAGCTGCAGATGATAATCACATGGATAGTTTTTGGAAAAATGTCTATGCCCTTGCTAGACTCCAACATTCTGATTTAATTGGTTGAGGACAGGGTCCCAGGCATTAACATCTTTTTAAAGTTCCCTGATGATTCAAACACGCAGCAGCAGGTACTGTATTTCCACTGGCATCAGAAACACCTGGAATGCTATTAAAGTTGAAGATTCTTAGATTCATTCCAGAGCTCCTGAATGAGATCTCTGGGTGTGAGGTCAAGGAAAATGCATTTATTTTCAAGTTGCTCAGATGTTCCTTATGCACATTCAAGCTTAAGGCCTATGAGCCTGAGTATTCGAGTCACTAGGATATGTTTGCCTGAGACTTGTGACTAAAACTGAAGGTCCTTTGGTACCCCAATCACCCTGGCACTGTGCCAAACTTTGGGAAACAAAGGCTGAGCATGTAGGAATGAACTAAGGGGAGCTTAAACTTGGAGTACAAGGAGTGGACCAAAAAGAGCATCCATGTAGCTTGGAAGAATGTTATCTGTGGATTGGTATAGGAGGAATCCATAAAATGCAGTATATTAATAAGCTGACGTGATTTTGCAATTCTCTCTACACTTGCTTAAACAGTTTATACACAGCAAGCTCTGATAGTTTGTGGGCAAAGTTGCCCAAGGATGATCAAGAGGAAGGATGGATAAAGAGGAAAATATTAGGCTTTTACTGATCAGAATATGTAGGAACCTCAAGAATGACTAATTTGGAAAATAAGAAATTTGACCATCAGAACTCTAAGCTATGAAGAGGGTCACACTACAAAATTAAATTTATGTTGTTTGAAATAAGCCTACTTTTATCTAAGCATTCCAATTTGGTTCTCTGAAATAGAGACTTGACTATAAATCTTTTAAACTAAATGAAATTGCCTTAAGTTATCCATTAAGGTTTTCTCTCTAAGGTTCCCTGTTATAAATTTTATTTCATAATTGCTCCAACCATCGTCACATTAAGGGACACCAAAAAACCAAAATAAAATAAAGTAAAACCACTATCAATACAATTCCAGAAACTAATTTCTTCTGTGCAAATCTATACCATTTACATAAATCTAAAGCCTATATACCTGCAGTACGTAAAATCTCAAAAAGTATCTCAAGTAGGTGAAAAGAAACGATGTGTAAAATTCCCAAATCTGTACTCAGAAACCCACTCAGCATGTCACTCCCCTTACCTGAGCATTTAGACAGAGTACCTTGAGTGAATTACTCATGCAGTGTGATCCAAACAAGTAGCAACGGTACCATTTGTACAATATATTGAAGTTTATCACACATCTCAACTTGTTTCTATTCTGACTTGGAGGAAACACAACAATTCAAACACAGGAATGTAATCTGAAATGAACTTCCTGCTATTAGGGTGAAGAAAACATAAATGTTTGGAAAGGAAACCATCTGGTCTCTCAACTTTATAAATCTTAAAAATCATTTTTAAGGCACTGAAACCAGGGTGGTTTTAACTGTAGAAAAGATGCGTCATCCTAAGCATGGTTTCCTTGCACACCAGAAAGCTACACATACCCAGACAATTGTATTTGTATTTACAGGTGCAGGATGCATATCTTGTGTATAATGATTATGCAAGTTTTCTTTGGGCTGAGGCCTTGTTAGGAAGAAGGGCCAAAACCCATGCTGCCCTATGGATGAATTACCATGAAAATGACCATGAAAGCTTCTTAGTGAGGTCGGCATATATCAAAATAATTATTTTAAAGTAAAATTCCATCTTTAACTCTATGCTGATTATATCCATCTGTTTTATTTAAATTTTATTTTATTTATATGAAGCACAGAAGTTAAGTGTCACAGACAGGCTGCTTCCAGCAGGCTGAAAACCTAGGAGACATTCATATGACTACTTTGTGGCTTACTTATAAATTAAGCTAGGCAAGCTCAGCCCATCAATACTGAGGGAATGTTGGAAAGATGAGCAAGAAAGCCAGTTTCTTCAACAAATAAATGCCCTGAGAAAGGGAGCTCAAATTGTTAGATTAAAAGTGACTGAAGAAATATTCTAGCCAAACGCAATGTGGAGACGTTTATGAACCCTGATTTGAACAAACTGATTGTAAACAGGCATTTTTGAGTCAATGGGGGAAAATTAAACGTGGTATGAATATTAGACATGGTATGAATTATTCAATTTTGTTTAGTGTTATAATAATACTCTTGCTATGTTTAAAAATATTAGGTATTTATGGATGATGTATATCTTACCTGGGAGTTGCTTTACAATACTCCAGCAAAATCTCTTTAAGGCTATGAGGAGTGGCAGATGACCAAGAGTGACAGCATGTTAAAATCTGTTGAAGCTGTGTGAGTGATGACTACACAGCTAGTATTCATTACCACAGTCTCTCTACTTTTGTGTATCTTTGAAACTTCCCATGAATTTAAATAAAAATGATTAATAAGTAGAATAAGTAGAGTCAATTCCAGAATGTTTTCATGTAAGTTGAATTTTGAGCTATGTTTTAAAGAGGAGACTAATAAAGGTTCCTGAAATGAAAGGGAATAGATAACATTGGTTTGAGCTAAAAGGACATGGATATCTGCGTTATGCATATATGAGTATGTAAATGGAAGGCTACCGATGCAGCTCTGAAGTAAATCTAATAGAATTCAGAATGGAGTTGCTCATCTTCATTTTCTTGAAGAGGAATGAAACGCCCTTATTATTCAGGATGCACAAAAAGAAGGAGTTCTATTGGTCTGTGGATTGCCCTTTGGCATGCAAGACCATGTTGTCATTTCGTTTGAATAATCAGAGTGAAATAAATGACTAGATTTAAAATGTGCACACAGAAGTTCATTACAGGAAACAGAATAAGATCAATGCCCGAGTGCAGTGAAAACTGTTGGATTATTTGTAACAAAGAGTTCAAGGAGCTCTGAGACCTTATTTATTAAACTGAGCCATATTAACACGGTTTATCCCACAGCAACAGCATCTGGGTAGCACTGGAGACAGAGTATGTTCACCAGACTGAGTGATTAGAGGAGTGATTTTTTTCCTATGGTGTTACAAAAAAAAATGACAACAGTGAGAATGAATCATGTAGAAATAAAAAAGAGAAAGCTTAATGTGAGTGGGAGCTAGTTACCAAGAGACCTAATTGTGCTTAGAAATAAGACCAAACCTATAAATAATGCAAGAGGGCTCCAGTTGTTTACTAGGTGGATTTAATGATCCTGGTCTTTCTCTGTGTGGAAGAGATTTTCACTGACAAGTTTGCCAAATTACACTTCCTAATTACAATTTGTGAATGTAACTCTGGCAGAAGGGAAAGAAATGCACTTTTCTTTCTTATTGATCCTAAATAGTTACCAATGATCCCTAGTCTTACTGATGCTCATAATATATGCAAAAGTCCTTCTCTGTGGACTTACTAGGAAATAATAATCAGCTCCCCGTGGAGTAGCTTAGACCAAGGTCTGCTAGATCCTTGATTGGGATCTGGAAAGGGTTAACTAACTTCATCACAACGAACCAACTCACTGGGCATTGAGGAACCATCATAAAGACAGACATCCTGGTGTCAAGCTTATTTTATCAGCTATTTAAAAAATAGCAAATGCTAATCATCATTTTATGACAGGACTCTCATAGAGAGATAAAACAAAACCAAAATCCCCAAATCAGCTAGAATGCTAATAGTCACAGAAAATTAGAGGAAGCCATTTAAAAGTAGAAATAATTCTAGAAGTTTTAAATAACAGCTTATATAAATGAAGAGTACAAAAATATTACACGGTAATTAATAAGTATATTAGCCCAAAGAAGAGTTTAAAAATCACGTCTGTGCAAAATTTCTTTAAAGCAAGCTCTTTGACTCTTTTTTACCTAGTTCTTTTTCTGCTTCCATTATTTTCATTCCTATTATATAACAATCTCTGAAAATTAACAGATTAATGTGAGTTACTGAGATAAACTGGCCCAGATATTCTGGGCCTAACTTCAACAATGCCTCTAAGGTATAATCTTTTAAAAAGAACAAAGTGGACCAGAATTTAAGCAAGAGAGTGATGCGAAAGGTGTCAATATAGTTTAAGCTACTTAATTTAAGCATAAGATTTAAGCATATTTGCTCACAAAAAATAACAGCATAAATTGTAGTTAAATACTTATATCTCACATTCTACAAATTCACATGGATTTAATTTTGGTGGAGGGAAAATTAGAACTTTCTTTCGTATTCCTAGACTTTCCTCGAATAACCTTTTTAACGAATAAGTGATGTCGGGTGAGGACTCCCAGGACCAGGAGGGTCCCTGCCACGTGAGGCATATAATTAAAGTTTTTTTTCTTTTTTCTGTGGTCTGGATTTGAGAATACATCTGAATCATGCTGGCTTCCACATAAAGAGATTGATGTCAAATCTCAGTGACAGGTTAACATTACAGTGGACATTCCTTGGCAGGCAAGGATACAGAGGGGGTGGGGGATTACGATAGGTAGGGTTGGCCCTGGGGATTATTAACTCTAGCTCCATCTGATTTATAGAAAGTACACTTGGCAGGAAATAGCATTAAGATCAACACAGAGATTGAGCAAGAGTAAATTTGAAATTATTTTTATAACATCCCACCATCTAATCGATGATACTTTTGCATCATATTCCTGGTATAAATATGTCACAAAGTAATAAACACTGGAATTATTTATACACACACACACACACACACACACACACACACACATATATACACATTTTAAGTAGTAGTGACATTGTCCTTTAGGGCAGTCATAGAGAAAAAATAAGTAAATTGTCCAAAATTGTCATTAATATGAGCCACCTCTTTTATTTTGAATGCAAAGGTAATGATAACTCTAGCTACGGCTAGGATGGTTATGTTTCAGTGACATAGTCGCTGACCAATCAATAACTTAGCCCTCTAAATGCCATCTGAATTGTAGAAATGTGAGCAGAGAGAAGAGACAGCAGAGGTTACAGTTCCATTAAAAGTTTATACACAAGTGACTTGAATAGCATGAAGCAAATAGAACCTGTTTATACACTTAAAAATTAAATAGATTGTGGACATAACTTCACGTTATTTGCATTTCTTTTATTGACAATATTATAGGAAAGATGCCTATTTCAAAAGCCCTCTAAACTTTCCCTGTGAGATTTAAGAATGATTTAAGTTTTAAAATTGCAAAATCCTGTTAATTCCGTCTTTAAAATACCTCTTTCTCCTCTCTCTTTTTCATTCTTATACCATTAGATAAAATTTCCTGGAATACACCACCCTCGATATTCAAAGCCTTGCTAAAATTCTTTAGTACTTCTAACTTCCTATTGTGTTCTAATGTAAAGCATTTCCACAGAAAGCACTTTCACATAGTTTTGAAATACACAGAATGTAGACTTGGTCAAGACTGCATTTACCTGATTGTAGTAGAATCTTCCTATCTTCTTATGCCTGGGTTATTCTGACTCAGTTGTGGGTAAGGCTGATTCTCAATGATTTGCTTTACAGCGAGTGCCAGTGCTGAGGTGGTAAGCAGTTACCATTAGTGACTCGTTAAAGAGACTCTGGGAACATAACTGCCTCCCAGCTCCTTTGAAATGCATCACCAGGGATAGTTCCTACACTTGGAACAATTATGCTATTAATAGTACTAAGAGTAAAAATGAAAGTCTGTCTATAATGGCCACTTTTTAACAGGTGGCTAAAAGTAGGTGCAGGTGACTCAAAAGGAGAACAACAAGGATGGCTTGCTAGAAGCTGGTAGGTAAATTTAGAGTTATATTTTTTTCTACTAACAGGGAAGGTTCAAGTCATTTTAGAGAAAACGAATCATAAAAGGTGACCTTGTAAGTGTTCTGCTGAGTGAGGCATAGTATATGAGACACACATTATTGCTTTTCTATGCATACTTAGGAAATTAACTTCTTTTTTGGTTCATATGATATTTTTATTTAACTGAAGAAATCTAAATTATCATTTCAAAATGTAGTCCACATCAGAATGAAGGTCAAGATAAATCCTGTTCTTCCTGAGCCTTGAAATGCAGTGTTTTACAATTACAGCCCATCTCAATTCAAAAGCTAAATTTGATCTGTTTCAAGATTTCATAAGATTTCCAGTTATGAGAAGATTCACACAGAGTATTTGTTAACCCTCTTTAAAACAATAATTCCCTGTGCTATACAAGCTGAAAATATTGGAGTTAAAAATCATATGATCATCTTTGACTCAGTTAGGTCTACCTCTGCTGCTATTGTCTGCTACTGAGTCCTAAAGTTATTTTCCTCTATTGTATGTGGAAAATCCATTTATTTTTACCCATTCCAACTACAGTGGTTCCAATCTGAGCCCTTATTACTTCAACCTTGCATTGCTACAGCAGCGTCCCGGCTGGCATCCAGACCCATGTGTCTTATCTTTCTAACTTATTCTGAACACGCTGACAGATAAAACACGGCTTTCATCAGGTCCTTGCTCCTACCACTTATTGAACAAGGTCTAAAATACTGATCCTGACATTTTTAGTCCTCTACAAAATTACCCCAGGCTCCAGCTCACATCTTCAGCGCTTCAATCTACCCACTTTTCTGTGAACACATTTAATGTTTTTGTTTTTCTTACCTCAAATGCTTAACTTATAGAATTGTTCTCATTTCGTATTCTTTTCTCTTTTCTACTTATTCTAACATTACGGTACAAGTCAAGTCCCAGCTCATCCTTTAGATCTTTCTTAAGCTCTTTAGCTTCAAATGACTGCTTTTGCAATGGATTGGTTTCAGTCTTTAACTCATACTTGTTGGGTGACGTTACCAGTGATCTTATTTCCCTAAACAAATTAAATTCCCTGGGTTGAACATCTTCATCCCTTCCTGACACTCATGGCTCTTTCTACACTGTCTTCTGAATGCAGTCATAGTTACGTGAGTGCCTGAAATTAGAAAGTCTGAAGTATTAGAGAGGAAGGGGGTAGCTTCTCCACAGTATTTGCTGACTGATATTAATCCTTACTACACAATTATTTTAATTATTGAAAAATCGCACAAGTTGGCATTTTTAAAGTCTCTGACTGGATAAGGGCAAAGATGGAAATAGCAAGAGTCTGACAGGTCAATTATGCAGAGGTCTGAAAACAGCCATGACCATCAAAAAAAAGAATTTTTTGCCTTTTTGCCATTAGTAAAGATATTTCTACTCTCTTAATTCTCTCCTTTTCATGTTTCCATAGAAATATAGGCTCTAAGAAAAAAATCTTTATCAAGGCAATAAAGAAAAAGATTATCTTCATATAGAGGTTAAAGGAGTTCTTCGGAGTATATTTATGCATATATTACTTGTTATAATGCAACTTTCTCTTCCCAGATATCCCATAAGATTGCTGATAGAAAAAGTGGCCTGACAAATATGGCAAGATGAGGAAGCATTACTTAGGTACAGGCAGAGGAAGAGGCACCAGTAATGGGAACCATCAAAAAGGCAGGAGAAAGTGGCACTGAGGAAGCCGAAGATCCCTGTCGCAGTGGAGGTGGGTAGATATTACAAAGTAGTCACCTAGGATGAGGAATAAGCAGAGGTTTTCAGATTTGGAAATGAGAAGATCACTGGTAATCACAGAAAGAAATGTTTTTATACAGATTGTGTCAAAAAACAAAAGACCCGTGTTAATATTGTTGCTTTTATGCCTACAGTGATCTATGCACACATTCACTGAGGCCATGATCTAACAGGAAGGGGAAAGGAATTAACATTTAATGAAGATTTAATATGTGCAAAGCGCTGAAAGGATCATTATGTTCTCAGCCTCAGAGGGAGGAAATAAATAAACCAAGGTTGTGCAGTTAAGTAACAGAGTTTGAAACTAAAGCTGTTTTCACACTTGCACAGCTTCCACCACATCTTAGATTTCCTCCAGTGGTATTCTAGAAAAATATGGTTTTCATCTTTTTTACCTAACTTCATGTCACACTTTGATCCCTGGATATCATCTCTGCATAGACTGTAGAATATGAAAATTGGAATAATCCTGAAAGATCATTTGGTCCAGCCCTCTTTTCTTTTTTTCCCCATCTAAATAAACTGATACCCAAAAAGGTAAAGGGATGAATAAAACTCACATTGTATTGGTGAAAGAACTGGGACTAAAACTTACGTTTCTTGATTCCCAAACTCATGCCTGTTTTCATCATAAACTCTATGTAGGGTCTAAATTGTATGCAAATGTATGCTTGATTCAAGGAGGAATTAGCAAGGCATGACAAGAAAGTCTTATATCCCTCAATTTCTCCATGAATGGTTTCAAATGGGGAGAATGACTTTTTTAATTCTAAATACCTAAGTCTCTATAACTGTAAAGGAGACAGTTACATTTTAGCAGATGCTGATGGTGGAGGATACATAATGAAAAATAAGCATATAAAATAAAATCCTAAATCACTAGATAGTTAATATTAATTGTAAACTAAGTGTTATGTTTCAAATGAAGATTCCTAAAATGACTATCGTAATGGAAGATTTTTACAAAAAAGACGCTATTTTTTGCAACTTTTAAAAAAGCAATCTTTTCACTGTAAAGAAAAGGGGTCCTGGATCAAATCAGCAAAAACTGGAATCCAATTCTGTGTGTTCAGAGTTCTGCAACATCATCAAATACATAACTACAAATGAGGGTGCAAAGCATGTTTTTATGAATTAAAAAAGGTGGCTGTGTATTCAATTACATATTCAGCTACATTTTAGATATGTAGCAAGAATTACATTCTAAAACTCAACATGAGTAAAAAGAATCATGTACTCTTTACAGACTGAATTTGCTACATGTATAAATAACATGTTCCAAAGCCTGGAATGTAAGTATTACCCATAATATCTAGTAAATAATCATGGCAAGTTGGAAACATTTCCATCACTCATTTCTGCAAGAAACCATGTTATCTAGTAGCGTCGACAGATTGCAATCCACATATGGCAGGTTTAGAGTACATAAATCTGCCATTTAAAAATCAGTACTAAATATGAACAGAATTGGGGGTTGCCATGACAATGACAAGGATGTCGTTACTGAGAATTTCTGGGAAAGTTAACCAGTTATATTACATTTTATGCATGCACGTATATAATGCATATGGGCAATGATGTAAGGATCTTATTGATTGTTAAGGTGACAAGCAAAGTGTTATGGAATACCATGAGCCAAAAGCTAATTACAAGAACACCAACAAAAACAAGCTGCAGTGTACAATCTATGTCCTAACGCTTTCAAGAGCTTGGTCTGATCATCTTCTAGATATGAATGAGGGGAAAGTTTAACCAGACAAGTTATGAACTAATGTCAAAGAACTAAGGACACAATTTAAAAAGTCAGGTTTCCAAGTTCTGGTGTAAGGTAGAATGGGTGGTAGCAGATTCTTAACTGCTTTTCTCTGTTTGCCTAGCATGGCATCAAAATGACAAACTCTTCAAGCTACTGGTTAAGTTAGTGCTGTTGGAGAAATGCAAAGCAAATCAACTGTAGAACGGGGCCTCCCACCTCTTGCCTGCCGTCCGGGCCCACAGCCCTCCTGCGCTCCAGGGCTGTCCTGTTGCACGCTCCAAGGGACTAACTGGCACCTGCGCCATTTGTGAGTCTTCCACCTACAGGGAAAGAACAGAAGCCTCATAGAGAAGAAGCAAACGTACTAGGAAATCACAGAGACCCAATGCCAAGGAAGCATGACTTTGACCACTGCAAACAGGAATTTATTTGACAATGCTGATGAACTTATTTGCAGGGCAGGAATAAAGATGTAGACATAGAGAATGGACTTGAGGACATGGCGTGGGGGGGGGGAGCTGGGGCGAAGTGAGAGTAGCATCGACATATATACGCTACCGAATATAAAATAGTTAGCTACTGGGAAGCAGCAGCATAGCACTGGGAGATCAGCTCGGTGCTTTGTGACCACCTAGAGGGGTGGGATAGGGAGGATGGAAGGGAGGCTCAAGAGGGAGGGGATATGGGGACATATGTATGCATATGGCTGATTCACTTTGGTGTACAACAGAAACTAACACAGTATTGTGAAGCAATTATACTCCAATAAAGATCTATTAAAAAAAAGTCCTATCTAAATTTAATTTAGATTTTCATCAAGGAATTATAAAAGGCAGCACTAAATATAAAAGTACTTCCTACTCCAGTGGAGACAAGAGTCCATCACTGTCAAGTTCTAAAGGAATGGACTCTACTGATAGCATTTAGCCTTTTTATTTTATTTTTTTTTAAGGCTGCGCTGCGAGGCATGTAGGATCTTAGCTCCCCAACCAGGGATTGAACCCGTGCCCCCTGCAGTGGAAGCACAGAGTCTTAACCACTGGACCACCAGGGAAGTCCCACATTTAGTCTTTTTAATGATTAGGACTGCCAGCAGATGTATCCAGATAGTACCAGAAGTGATGTGTTCCACTTTAGAAAGGTATATTTATTTTACATTCAAGTTATAAAATTGCATTCAAGTCAGGAGCCTTTTGTATAGTGCTCTTTTGATTAGCATTGTAGCGGTAACTCAGAAGCTGCAATTTATAATACACTTCACAAAAACACATCCCCCAAATAAATAAGTTTGGGCTAACAGTTAATGTTCATCATGAAAGCATGCAGTTGTACTGTTTGTCATCTCAGAATTAAACACAGATAAATTCAGATGACAAATTTGCCATCAATTTCATCTTAAATTACTATTTTGGGATCACACATTCCATCAATTGATGCCATAATATTTCATTTGTTGTCAGGACTGCAATTATTCACCACATCAGGTTTCAATTAGGTACTTTTTTAAATAGTTATGAAAAAAATTTTTTCTAATAATCAAGATGATGACATATAGCTTCAATAACCTTAATTTTCCTTGAGGTGGCCACAAATGAACAAAACAGACATCTTACTAACATCAATGAGACAAAGATGTCATTTCACGACCCAGAATGCCAGCATTTATGAGGAACAGGTGCTCTTTGCAGCCAGGGGAGGAATGCTTAGGCTATTCCTGTAAGTGAAAAAGAACTGCTTCCAAAAGCATATGTTTCATAATTATTAATCACTTTTCTGCATTTTCTATAGATTATATCAACATAAGAAACTTTTCAAGCTCCTAAAGCTTGTAATACAGCTTGGAAGTTTACACAAGTATTTGTGTCCCTGGAGATGATTTCAGTAGTAAAGCAGCTCTTTAAAACAGGCAAGAGATGGGACCCACAGTCATAAACATCCTGAGTTTATGGGCCGTGTTGGCTTCCTTTTCTCATTGTCGGAAAGACCATGAACCCGAAGTATTTTGCTTAGTGCATCGCTCAGAAGGCTTTCCCTTCACTCCATTACCTGTAGCTTTGGCACACTTGAGGGGCCTCGCAGGCCTTCTCTTCATAGAGAGGATCCGTGCAGTCCTTGCCTCCGTTGGCCGGCAGCTGAATGATGACCCGGTGCCGAGTCTGCTTCCTGATTCCGGAGTCCCCTGGAATGAGGCAGCTTTTTTAACCTCTGTTCTCTGCACTGATGAAAGAATCTCCAAATACCAGCCTGTGTGAAGAAATTACATTGCTTCCAGCTCCATGTGCTTTGACATCCCTGACTGAGAGGCCTCGTCTAGTCATTTCCTAAATTCTCCCGAAGACCGCTTATATTGAAAGCCAATCAATGTATATTTAAAAATCTGAAGAATGGAGAAAATAGTTCCACAGTCAGCTAGTCTTCCTAATGCTCACTTACAACGTGATTGCTCTTTTGTATGCTTCTTTCCCCTTGAGAAATACGACAGATCTAATTAATCTGTTTTTCTCTGCCTTAAGTTTATTTTCATGCCGTTTCATATAGCCCTGTTTACCACATGGGACTCATACACATCTAATGAATCTTTCTCAGGAGAATATATTCAACGTTTTAATGTGAAATTCTATTTCTTTGTTATTCACTTAATTTGAAATGTATAACTCATAAATTATTCTAGTCATTTATTATTCATGTTAAACACTTTAAGATCTTTAATTCAGGTCACATCCTAAACACCCGAGCTATAAGTAGTGAAATGAAAGTCGTTTCCTAGAGGCAGAATTTTTAGAGAAGCATTCAAAATAGCAATAATTACTATAAGTAAGTTACTCCAAATTATGTTACAAAAACAATGGAAATAATTAAGATTTACCTTCGATGAAGATATCAAATTGACAGTATTGCTGATATAAAGATGCTCAGAATTTTTTAGTATGAGAAACAGATGATATATAAGACTTGACAACTTTAATAAAATACATTCCAACTTACAATATATACACTTTAAAGATGAATAGCCATATGCCATGAATTTGCTTACAAAAGAATTCCCTAAAGAATTACTTTAATAGAGTTCCCCTGATGCATTTACATGTTTTCTCAAGATCATTAAATATTTGATATGTAGACTACAGAAACAGAGAAATTTAGAAGGGTTAGCAGCCCCTAACAGTGAAAGTTTAATCAGAACTGAAATGAAATATCCTTAAAGTCACTGTGTTCGTAGAAAAATATGATTTGACAAATAGAAGTTTCCAGTAATGGAACATCCTTTGACATGAAGTCAGGGTATCCCTCAACATAGTCTGGCCACTGACTCCTAGCAGTGTGACTTGAAGATTCCTGTATTAAATGGGAGAATGGATCAGATTAGTGATTCCTAAATGTCTGACTATATAGGAGAATTTCTTTGAAAAAATAAAAACAAAAAACCAAAAGCAGATTTCTTGGCATGTACCCAGAACTACTAAATAAGAATCTCTTGGGAGCTGGATGTGGGAATCTGTGGATGTGGGAATCTGATTTTTACAAAGCTTGCCAGGAAACAGTGATAAACAGCTAGGTTTGAGATCTACTGGAATAACTGACCATGGATGTCCCAATTTAAGATTCTAGAATTTGCATGTAACCTTTTACGATTATTCCTATAGTGGGGGAAACCTGTACTATTAATGACTGCATTAACTATTTTAGTGAATAGTTGGAATACTACAGGTAATGAAGTACGGAACTAGGGCGTGGAGGTAGTGGGTAGCAGAGAGTTAAAGTATTTGAAAATACTGTCATAGACTTTTAAGAATTGTAGCAATAACAGTCTGAATGCCAGCTGCAGCTTTTACATATTAAGTATAATTTATCTAAGAAAGATCGAAGAAGTGCCAATAGGACTTTTAATAAAATTGGTAATGCTATCTCCATCCATTATATTGTTCAATGACCCCTATTTTAAGGAATTTAATGATAAATTCCTCTAATAATTTAGAGCTGGGAAAAATCTTGTTTCCCTTGACAATCCGTTAAGAATCCACTGTGCTTCTGTTTTTTGCTTTGTTCACCAGAATCTCAGAGCTAATTTTCTTCTCAATTTCAGGAGCTTACCTTAACTTTGATTTTATATTATAATTTTTCTCTTCTTCTCCCCTCCCTCTACCCTATTTACTACCTGACTCCATGCTTTTTTTACACTATTATCTATTATTTTTCCTTTTGTTTTATATTTATGCTCTGTCTTTAATCTTTTTAAAAGACTATACAAACTAAATGAGCATTCTTATCATTTGTTTAGCACTGGGGGAAGGAGGGAGGTGTGTGTGTGTGTGTTTAACAGGGGAAAGAGGGAAAGACCAAAGGGGAGCAGGTCCTTGTTTCCCAGGTGGTCGCAATTCTTAAGAGTCAATAACTCTCCAACCCTTTTTAACCTGCAGATAAAAAATAGACATAGAATTGAGGCCAAGGGATCCACAGACTGGAGGGGACAATGAGAACAGCATCAGTGGTACCATATAGCCTGAAGCTCCTGGTCATTAACTACCTAAATATCACCTGGTATATACATACCCAGGGCTGTTCAGATTTGGGAAGCAGCAAGCAAATGTTAGTGTTTCAATTCTACTTTGTTTATTGACTTGAAAGCAAAAAAGTCACCTAATATAAAACTCTGAAACATTCTAGTGCCTTCTCATCACAATCTCCACAAGTTTGTACTTGATATATAACACCATGATAACTCTTTTCACTTCCATAATTGATTCCACAATGGGAATCCATTTATTCTTATAAAAAAGTTCAAATACCTTAACCTTGCACAGCCCACAGGAGAGAGATTGTGACCTGATTAAAGTGGAACATTCCAAAGCCATAACACCTAGAGAGGAAGTTTAATGGGGTTACACAGGAAGTGTCATGACATCCATGTTTCTACCCACTGGGAGGTTTGTTTCTTCCCAGATCGCAGTTAGCAAATTACACGTACGCTCAAAGAAACAGCACTTTAGAGCTCTGCCAGTTACAGAGCCCTCAAATCAGAGTGCAGACAAAGGGAGAGCTACAGCACACGTTAAAAAATAAACTAATAAAAGTGGAAGGCTCCTAACTAATAACTTGAGCTGGCAAGTGTGGAATTTTACAATCTTCAGAGTTTCCCACATATATTTACACCCAATTTATTGTATGAGGTGGGGATACATACATAATTTCCATTTATCTTTGTGTTTTAGTACCTAAAACAGTGGTCACACAGAGTAAAGTCTTAATAAATGTTTGCTGAATGAGCAAACACATTTATTTCACTTCTTCTCAACTGGATTATAAATCAGCATCTTCTTTTCCTTTATATCCATTTCCTTAGAGTATTATGCACATGGGTACTAAGTCTGTTCTTTAGTATTAATAAAAAATAAGGTACCACTTTGTTCATTGGAAATAATAAGCATGGGAAAAATAAAGGAATAATCCTATAGTGTTTGTACTTGAAAATACCTACTTAGGATAGATAGAGAAAAAAGGGATTATATATTCAGAAAACATTTATGTGGTAATGGGCCATAGAGACTCAGAGGATATGTAATCTCTCACTCAGCTACGGCACTTTTCAGATATCTTAAGATATTCAAGATACATTTCACTGGAGAAGTTCCTTGATGGAAGGATTTAAAGGTCAGGCAAAACTAAGATGGGTTAAGCTGGAAGCGAGGTGGATGGCAGGTTGGAGCAGCACAGTGAGAGGAAATTGAAAGGGAAACGTTTCATGCAAGAAGTAAAATGGAAAGGCAGTTTTCAGACCTTTGAGGGGTAATTCTAGCATAGTACTGTTTGAGGGCATCAAGGTAGAAAAGATGCCTCTGCAATATCCCTGCTAGCCCTCAAGTCAATAAATGTAGTAAGAAAAAAAGGAGCAAACACAATTTGAGCAGCCAAGTGTATTATTTGATCAAAAGTATTGATTTTTTAAAGATTAGAGTTACAAATAATTTATATGCATAAATATTTTCCATCTTTAATAAAGCCCTTTGTAAAAATTTATGAAAATTTGGAAACATTAACAAGTACACTGGTTTGAGGATTAAATTACTTTCTGTTCAATACTGATGTTTACCAGCATTGATTTTTCAAGACATATCATGAGAGAGGGCTGAATAATATTTCAAATTACTCTGCTTGTTCTTCCTGGAATCCTAAGCTACTCTGTTCCATTTTCTGCAATACTATACTGTAATTTTACCTATTTAAAGTGACTTAAAAGGGAGGGTAGCTCTACATTTTCATAAGTTCAAACTCTTACAAAATGTAGATTTTTACCTACAGAATTAAGTTTAAAAGAACCACCTCATTCCCGAATTAATTTTCGTTTGCTATTATCTATCCTTGAACATTCAAAATTTTAAGCATTTTTTAATTGCACGCGGAAGTCAGTGTAATTTCAATGAAGCTTGCCTTATTTCCATTTCATACCAAATAATGAAAAGCTAACTACATGTCATTGCTTTATTTTCCCTACGACAAAAGGCTAGTCTTCTATAACACCACTGTATCCTTATTCTCAGTTACGGCAGTCTACAGGTGAAACAAAAAAGGTTTCTCCCAGCACACAAAGCATCCTGGCACTGTGTCCAACAGCAAGCCCCTCTGCCAACACCCTAGTCTTTCTTTTTTTCCCTCAATACACAACTATAGTTATTCTTTTTAAGTCTGAGTGCCTAGGTTTAAGATTTCTGAAAGCCTTTTGTTCTAGGAGACGCAACCCAGAGCTGCCAAATAGAACAGGTAGGGCTGATCTGCTGGTGGTGAGATGTGACCTGAGCTTGGCCAAACACAGCTCCACGTCTCAGAACCTCTTGCTCACAGGACAACAGATTCCTGAGCTGGCATTCTTGCACTCCTTGGCCACTACCACCCAGGAGCTTCAGAGAAGACTAGTATCCTAGTGGCAGCACGCATTTTAATTTACAGCAGTTACCTACCTTTCACCAAGAGACTATCCCAACTGAACCCATTACATCTAACATGCCTGTCGCACCATAAGAAACTAGCACCCTCAATCCCCTCTGCATGTCTTCCATCATACCTGGACCACAGCATACAAGCTGTGCATAACCTTACTCAATTTCTCTTTCTTTTCTACCCTCTAATCTTTCCACCACTGTACCTAAAGGAACACACTGTCTCTCATCTCCAATCTCTTCTTAGAAAGTTTCCTTCACATTCTTTGCCAGTGGAGGCTGGCTCTACCTAGCCATTTCCCAGTCTTTCCTCCTCTCTTTACCTTTAAAAACATCTAACTCCTCTGAAGCTCCTGTCATCAATTTTACCATCAGCTTATCTACTTTGTAGCACTCATCCACCAACATTTCATTATTTAATGACCACAGAACATCCCTCACTGTAATCCTTTCTCTTCCTACCCCTGCAACCCCTTTGGTGGTTTGGCCATCCACATGGTTATCCCATCCAAGGCACTGGACTCTGAATTACTGTACCTCCTCACCTCCGATGACCTTTTCCTGCATCTTGCATCAACTACTAGCTCTTCTGTTCAGGCCCCTGATGATATCATCATCAACAGCTGCACATTCTCATCTTCAAACATATTAATTTCTGGTCACTCCTTTTAACCTTCTAGTTCACCTACTTTACTAAAAGTGAATGTTCAGGGCTTCCCTGGTGGCGCAGTGGTTGAGAATCTGCCTGCCAATGCAGGGGACACGGGTTCGAGCCCTGGTCTGGGAAGATCCCACATGCCGCGGAGCAACTAGGCCCGTGAGCCACACCTACTGAGCCTGCGCGTGTGGAGCTTGTGCTCCACAACGAGAGGCCGCGACAGTGAGAGGCCCGCGCACCGCGATGAAGAGTGGCCCCAGCTTGCCGCAACTATAGAAAGCCCTCGCACAGAAACGAAGACCCAACACAGGTATAAATAAATAAATAAATAATTAAATAATTTTTTTTTAAAAAAGTGAAAGTTCATCTTACTAAAAATTCTTCAAACTCAATCAAGATTGCCAATCCACTTTCCCAATCACTTTTTCACTATATCATCCCTTTTATGACCTCACTTCCATCCCAACCCACCTTAGATTCCATAGTTTGTTATTACCTAAGCACTCCATTGAAAACACCCTTGACTCTCTGTTTTTCTCTCCCTTTCTTGTACTCTTCTGGAAAAGCCCTGACCTTAATCAATGCTAATTATTTTCCTACAGCTTTCCTTCACTCAGGCAGCTGAACATGGCTGAAGAAACACTGGCAACTGTGTTGAGCAATTCCTTTTTAAAATGCATGACTACACGGGTACTCCATGTTGCCTATTACAAATTCTATTACATATTACTAACTTGCCCACTTTTGTACTCTCCAAAATGATGTCACATCTTCTTTTTTCTCACCCACCCTGCATTGTTCACTTGATCCTTCACATGCAGCGAGACAGAACAATCATTAAATGCCTTTTCTGTCTCATACCACCAGAGCGTAAGCTTCCTAAACGCAGGAAAATTGTTTTCCTTGTTTACTGCTATATCCTTTATATATAAAATTGTGCCTGGTGAATTGCAGTTACCTGAAAAATCTGTGTAGAATGAAAAAAGTGAATGATTGCTTTAAAAAATATGTATGATGTTTAATGACACAGTGAAGCATCTAAAAACAATTATCAGTAAATGTACCAGCAAATCCTCAATAATAATAATCAGAAATTTGTATTAGTAAGTTTTCCTTCATCATGACCTAAATACTTTGCACATATTGCAACATAATTGAACTTCTAAGAAAGAATGCTTTCAATACACCAAGTTAAAACATTTACCAGATTCTGACCATATGCACTATGTAGTGTCTTTCCTACAGGAACTTATAATCACTATAGACAACAAATAATGTAGCTGTAGCTGAACTACAGTTCACAAAGCATAGAGCACTTTACCATATGTTATTTCATTTTTGCCACAGAACAACTCATAGATGTTATAATCAAGGCTTGCAGAGATTAAGTATCTGGAGAGATTAAGGTCACTTGGCTGCTTTGTGGCCAAGATAGGTGTCCAAACCAGATCTGCTGATTCAAAGTCCATACACTCCATTATACCATGAAACTCACTACTCATTTTTATGTTCAAAAACTAAAACCTGTGTCCTGTTATATATGAGTAAATCTAATTTGGTCTTCTACAACCTGCCTCTATTCTCCTTTCCAACTTCACATCTTGACTTTCCTCGACACACTCCAAGCTCCAGTGGGTTGGATCCCACTTTCTTTCGAACAACACATCTTTTTCATGGTCACTAAGACTTTTCCTGATGCCTTTGATCACTTTGGATTCTTTTATGCATTCTCTCTTTCAAAAAGGCCTCTTCTACCTTTTTTTCAACAAGATTTTCCCTAATATTTTTTCCCTAATATTTTCCCTGTCTCTTCCCTAGAGCTCTTCCTGCTTTACCACTAAATCTTGTTACTGAATCATGTAAATCTTACATTATCTGATCTATGAAGAAGAGTTCTACGTTTTAAATGAGATCAAAAGCTTTTTTGAAGTTCTCTGCGGGGCCATCAATGTGCTAGTTAAGTACAGTAATCAATAAATTAGATTTGCAATAAGTATTTATGCATATATTACAGATGAGTATTAATTTAATAAACACATGTACAGTATTCACAATCTATTTGTTCCCTCATCTATCTGCTAAAAATTTTTTTAAGTGCCTTATATAAGTTATCACAGTTTGTCACATAAAATTTTCTGTATTTTATAAATGGTCAGAGAAGAGTAAATCAGTCTCTTAGAACTGTAAAAATCATCAGCAGAGATCAAATTAAAAATCACGTTATTTGATGAAATTTCAACCCTATTCAGTTACTCATTATCCTCCTTCCCCTTATTTATTTTTCTTCTAGCATTCATCATTGTCTGATTTATGCCCTGGCTTATAGTACCACTGAATCTACAACTCTTCAAACCTGGTATTTTTCATGCCATGCAAAGCAACCCAATGGAATGACTTGCCCAAGATCGTACTGTAAGTGAAATCACTGAGACCAGACCCTGGGGTCCCTCACCTGCACCATGGATTCCCCTGCCTCAAGACTTTGACTGCTGTGGCTGTCAGTGCTCACTGGCCATTTGGAGACTGGATCACTGTGGGGGCCCAGATCCTTTTATTAGCCCCCAGCAAGTAATTGATGTCCTTTGAGAGAATGAGAAGAAAGCTAAGGAGAGATTGGTTCAAGATGGTGAAGTAGAAGGACGTGCTCTCACTCCCTCTTGCGAGAGCACCAGAATCACAGCTAACTGCTGAACAGTCATCGACAGGAAGACACTGGAACTCACCAAAAGAGATACCCCACACCCAAAGACAAAGGAGAAGCCACAATGAAACAGTAGGAGGGGTGCAATCACAATAAAATCAAATCCCATAACTGCTGGGTGGGTGGCTCACAAACTGGAGTCCATCCACTGGAGTGAAGTCCACCCACTGGAGTGAAGGTTCTGAGCCCCACGTAAGGCTTCCCAACCTGGGGGTCCAGCAATGGGAGGAGGAATTCCTAGAGAATCAGACTTTGAAGGCTAGTGGGATTTGATTGCAGGACTTCTACAGGACTGGGGGAAACAGAGACTCCACTCTTGGAGGGCACACACAAAGTAGTGTGCACATCGGGACCCAGGGGAAGGAGCAGTGACCCCATAGGAGACGGAACCAGACCTACCTGCTACTGTTGGAGGGTCTCCTGCAGAGGTGGGGGGTGGCTGTGTGTCACCGTGAGGACAAGGACACTGGCAGCAGGAGTTCTGGGAAGTACTCCTTGGCGTGAGCCCTCCCAGAGACTGCCATTAGCCCCACTAAAGAGCCTGGGTAGGCTCCAGTGTTGGGTCGCCTCAGGGCAAACAACCAAAAGGGAGGGATCCCAGCCCCACCCATCAGCAGACAAGTGGATTAAAGTTTTACTGAGCTCTGCCCACCAGAGCAACAACCAGTTCTACCCACCACCAGTCCCTCCCATCAGGAAACTTGCTCAAGCCTCTTAGATAGCTTCATCCACCAGAGGGCAGAGAGCAGAAGCAAGAAGAACTACAATCCTGCAGCCTGTGGAACAAAAACTACATTCACAGAAAGATAGACAAGATGAAAAGGCAGAGGGCTATGTACCAGATGAAGGAACAAGATAAAACCCCAGAAAAACAACTAAATGAAGTGGAGATAGGCAACCTTCCAGAAAAAGAATTCAGAATAATGATAGTGAAGATGATCCAGGACCTCAGAAAAACAATGGAGGCAAAGATCGAGAAGATGCAAGAAATGTTTAACAAAGACCTAGAAGAATTAAAGAGCAAACAAACAGAGATGAACAATACAATAACTGAAATGAAAAATACACTAGAAGGAATCAATAGCAGAATAACTGAGGCAGAAGAACGGATAAGTGACCTGGAAGACAGAATGGTGGAATTCACTGCTGTGGAACAGAATAAAGAAAAAAGAATGAAAAGAACTGAAGACAGCCTAAGAGACCTCTGGGACAACATTAAACATAACAACACCCACATTATAGGGGTCTCAGAAGGAGAAGAGAGAGAGAAAGGCCCTGAGAAAATATTTGAAGAGATTAGAGTTGAAAACTTCCCTAAAATGAGAAAGGAAATAGCCACCCAAGTTCAGGAAGTGCAGAGAGTCCCATACAGGATAAAGCCAAGGAGAAACATGCCGAGACACAAAGTAATCAAATTGGCAAAAATTAAAGACAAAGAAAAATTATTGAAAGCAGCAAGGGAAAAATGACAAATACCATAAAAGGGAACTCCCATAAGGTTAACAGCTGATTTCTCAGCAGAGACTCTACAAGCCAGAAAGGAGTGGCATGACATATTTAAAGTGATGAAAGGGAAGAACCTACAACCAAGATTACTCTACCCAGCAAGGATCTCATTCAGATTCGATGGAGAAATCAAAAGCTTTACAGACAAGCAAAAGCTAAGAGAATTCAGCACCACCAAACCAGCTCTACACCAAATGCTAAAGGAACTTCTCTAAGTGGGAAACACAAGAGAAGAAAAGGACCTACAGAAACAAACCCAAAACAATTAAGAAAATGGTCATAGGAACATACATATCGATAATTACCTTAAACGTGAATGGATTAAATGCTCCAACCAAAAGACACAGGCTTGCTGAATAGATACAAAAACAAGACCTATATATATGCTGTCTACTAGAGACCCACTTCAGACCTAGGGACACATACAAACTGAAAGTGAGGGGATGGAAAAAGATATTCCATGCAAATGGATATCAAAAGAAAGCTGGAGTAGCAATACTCATATCAGATAAAATAGACCTTAAATAAGGAATGTTACAAGAGACAAGGAAGGACACTACATAATGATCAAGGGATCAATCCAAGAAGAAGATATAACAATTATAAATATATATGCTCCCAACATAGGAGCACCTCAATACATAAGGCAACTGCTAACAGCAATAAAAGAGGAAATCGACAGTAACACAATAATAGTGGGGGACATTAACACCTTGCTTACACCAATGGACAGATCATCCAAACAGAAATTTAATAAGGAAACACAAGCATTTAATGACACAACAGACCAGATAGATTTAATTGATATTTATAGGACATTCCATCCAAAAACAGCAGATTACACTTTCTTCTCAAGTGCACACGGAACATTCTCCAGGATAGATCACAAACACATGGAGGCTAAACAATACATTAGTAAATAACCAAGAGACCACTGAAGAAATCAAAGAGGAAATCAAAAAATACCTAGAGACAAATGACAATGAAAACACGACGATCTAAAACCTATGGGATGCAGCAAAAGCAGTTCCAAGAGAGAATTTTATAGCAATACAAGCCTACATCAAGAAACAAGAAATATGTCAAATAAACAATCTAACCTTACACCTAAAGTAACTAGGGAAAGAAGAGCAAACAAAACCCAAAGTTAGTAGAAGGAAAGAAATCATAAAGATCAGAGCAGAAATAAATGAAATACACAAAAAGAAACCAATAGCAAAGATCAATAAAACTAAAAGCTGGTTCTTGGAGAAGATAAACAAAATTGATAAACCATTAGCCAGACTCACCAAGAAAAAGAGGGAGAGAACTCAAAACAATAAAATTAGGAATGAAAAAGGAGAAGTTACAACAAACACCGCAGAAGTACAAAGCATCCTAAGATGCCAATAAAATGGACAACCTGGAAGAAATGGACAAATTCTTAGAAAGGTATTTCCTTCCAAGACTGAACCAGGAAGAAGCAGAAAATATGAACGGACCAATCACAAGTAATGAAATCTTAACTGTGATTAAAAATCTTCCAACAAACAAAAGTCCAGGACCAGATGGCTTCACAGGTGAATTCTATCAAACATTTAGGGAAGAGCTAACACCCATCCTTCTCAAACTCTTCCAAAAAATTGCAGAGGAAGGAACACTCCCTAACTCATTCTATGAGGCCACCAGCACCCCGATACCAAAACCAGACAAAGATACTACAAAAAAAGAAAATTACAGACCAATATGACTGATATATATAGATGCAAAATACAGATGCAAAAATCCTCAACCGAATACTAGCAAACAGAATCCAACAACACATTAAAAGGATCATACACCATGATCAAGTGGGATTTATCCCAGGGATGCAAGGATTCTTCAATATACGCACATCAATCAATGTGGTACACTATATTAACAAACTGAAGTATAAAAACCATATGATCATCTCAGTAGATGCAGAAAAAGCTTTTGACAAAATTCAACACCCATTTATGATAAAAAAAACTCTCCAGAAAGTGGGCGTAGAGGGAACCTACCTCAATATAATAAAGGCCATATACGACAAACCCACAGCAAACATCATTCTCAATGGTGAAAAACTGAAAGCATTTCCTCTAAGATCAGGAACAACACAAGGATGTCCACTCTTGCCACTATTATTCAACATAGTTTTGGAAGTCCTAGCCATGGCAATCAGAGAAGAAAAAGAAATAAAAGGAATACAAATTGGAAAAGAAGTAAAACTGTCACTGTTTGCAGATGACATGATACTATACATACAAAATCCTAAAGATGCCACCAAAAAACTACTAGAGCTAATCAGTGAATTTGGTAAAGCTGCAGGATATAAAATTAATGCACAGAAATCTCTTGCATTCCTATACACCAATGATGAAAAATCTGAAAGAGAAATTAAGGAAACACTCCCATTTACCATTGCAACAAAAAGAATAAAATACCTAGGAATAAACCTACCTAGGGAGACAAAAGACCTGTATGCAGAAAACTGTAAGACACTGATGAAAGAAATTAAAGATGATACAGATGGAGAGATATACCATGTTCTTGGATTGGAAGAATCAATATTGTGAAAATGACTATACTACCCAGAGAAATCTACAGATTCAATGCAATCCCTATCAAATTACCAATAGCATTTTTCACAGAACTAGAACAAGAATTCTTAAAATTTGTATGGAGACACAAAAGACACCGAATAGCCAAAGCAGTCTTGAGGGAAAAAAACGGAGCTGGAGGAATCAGACTCCCTGACTTCAGGCTATACTTCAAAGCTACAGTAATCAAGATACTATGGTACTGGCACAAAAAACAGAGATACAGATCAATGGAACAGGATAGAAAGTCCAGAGATAAACCCCCGCACCTATGGTCAACTAACCTATGACAAAAGAGGCAAGGATATGCAATGGAGAAAAGACAGCCTCTTTAATAAGTGGTGCTGGGAAAACTGGACAGCTACATGTAAAAGAATGAAATTAGAACACTCCCTAACACCACACAGAAAAATAAACTCAAAATGATTAGAGACCTAAATGTAAGACTGGACACTATAAAACTCTTAGAGGAAAACATAGGAAGAACACTCTGTGACATAAATCACAGCAAGATCTTTTTTGATCCACCTCCTAGAGTAATGGAAATAAACAACAAAAATAAACAAATGGGACCTACTGAAACTTAAAAGCTTTTACAAAGCAAAGGAAACTACAAACAAGACGAAAAGACAACCCTCAGAATGGGAGAAAATATTTGCAAATGAATCAGCAGATAAAGGATTAATCTCCAAAATATATAAACAGCTCGTGCAGCTCATTATTAAAAAAACAAACAACCCAGTCCGAAAATGGGCAGAAGACCTAAATAGACATTTCTCCAAAGAAGACGTACAGATGGCCAAGAAGCTCATGAAAAGCTTCTCAACATCACTAATATTAGAGAAATGCAAATCAAAACTAGAAGGAGGTATCACCTCACACCAATTAGAATGGGCATCATCAGAAAATCTACAAACAACAAATGCTGGAGAGGGTGTGGAGAAAAGGGAACCCTCTTGCACTGTTGGTGGGAATATAAATTGGTACAGCCACTATGGAGAACAATATGGAGGTTCCTTAAAACACTAAAAATAGAATTACCATATGACTCAGCAATCCCACTACTGGGCATATACCCAGAGAAAACCATAATTCAAAAAGACACATGCACCCCAATGTTCACTGCAGTACTATTTACAATAGCCAGGTCATGGAAGCAACCTAAATGCCCATCGACAGACGAATGGATAAAGAAGTTGTGGTACATATATACAATGGAATATTACTCGGCCATAAAAAGGAACGAAATTGGGTCATTTGTACAGACGTGGATGAATCTAGAGACTGTCATACAGAGTGAAGTAAGTCAGAAAGAGAAAAAGAAATTATCGTATATATGTGGAACCTAGAAAAATGGTACAGATGAACTGGTTTGCAGGGCAGAAATTGAGACACAGATGTAGAGAACAAATGTATGGACACCAAGGGGGAAAAGCGGTGGGGGTGGTGGTGGTGGTGTGATGAATTGGGAGATTGGGATAGACATATATACACTAATATTTATAAAATGCATAACTAATAAGAACCTGTTGTATAAAAAAATATATAAAACAAAATTAAAAAAAAAACATGTTATTTAATTTTCAATGATAGGTTTCTTTAATGAGTAAGTTACATCTATTTTTCTTCCCTTTCCAGACATATATAATATATAATAAGATAACAAATTCTTAGACTACTAAATTGGTTCTTAATTCCTGGACATATTCCAATATCTCAAATTAGTTTCAAATTAGTTTGGGATATTGCAATATTCCAAAATGTCTCATTTCTAATGAAATGAGAAAATTTTACCTGATTTCTCATTTTGAGGAGCGTCTATCCTAGAATCAATTTAATGAAACCTTTTCTAGTTTATTATTTTATTTTATTTTATTTTCTTGAAATGCTTTAGACCAAAAGAACTGTTATTTCGAAATATTTTACTCAAAATAAGGAAATGCCCAACATAAAGAAAAGGCAAAATTTTTTGTACTTTCAAAAATTTTACTTACAGATGTTAAACTTGTGTGAGATTATTAATCATGTCATTATAAATGTAACTGCCTATGTTTTGGAATTATTAGTAAATGGCCTATCTCATACCAATACAAAACATCAAGTATAAAAAAATCCAGCATAAAATTTTCAAGCACATAAATTCCATGTAATCAATAAGCTTTTTCATTGTAGCAATGAATAGCCAACAATTGTCACAGAAATACTAACCTATGAGAAATACTAACCTACAATCCTACTGCTGATTATGACCAAACTAAAGGATATCATATGTTATTTAGTTTTTAAGAAAGTAAGGGATAAAAGAAGAAAATCTGGATAAAAATGTCAATGACATTGCTTTATCAATAAGATTAATGCCATTAACATTTTTAAAGAGTTAATGCTAACTCTTTTTCTCCCAAAAGCTTTTAAAATGCCTTAAAAGACTTTTCAAATCAACATTTTCTATTCTTGCACACTATGTGGTTTAATTTATTTGCTATTTCGAGGGTATTTAAAACAGAAAAAGCATGAAAAGGAACTCATGTTTCAACTATATAAAATAATCACACTGTAAAAACTATCCATTATTAAGTTTATAATCTTATGTAATATCTTCAGGATTTAAAAAAAATTCTGGTGATTTAAAACAGTGGTTAAACTAGAAGTTGATTCTTTTTTCAAAAATTTTATTAATTAATTAGTTTATTTTTTGGCTGCGTTGGGTCTTCGTTGCTGCGCACGGGCTTTCTCTAGTTGCGGTGAGCTGGGGCTGCTCTTTGTTGCCGTGCACAGGCTTCTCATTGCGGTGGCTTCTCTTGTTGCGGAGCACAGGCTCTAGGCCCACGGGCTTCAGTAGTTGTGGCTCACGGGCTCAGTAGTTGTGGCTCACGAGCTCTAGGGCGCAGGCTCAGTAGTTTTGGCGCACGGGCTTAGTTGCTCCGCGGCATGTGGGATCTTCCCGGACCAGGGATCAAACCCGTGTCCCCTGCATTGGCAGGCAGATTCTTAACCACTGTGCCACCAGGGAAGTCCTAGAAGTTGATTCTTAAATTGAATCTCTCTAGTGAGAGTCAAGAAGCATAAGTAAAAGCATAAAAGGAACTGAAGAAAATGTCTCTATTTGTCGAGAGAGTAAAATAAAAAATAGGAGACAGTGTCATTTGTGACACTGAGAGACAATGTGATCACTTACTGCATAAGTCACCTGGAGAATGCTCACATCTTTCTCAGCAGCAACGAGAAAGGACCCTATCCTGGAGGGTAAAGAATTAACAAAGTATCTGCCATGATATTAAAGGGTCTTTGTGAGTAATGAAAGCAAAAACAAACCAAACTGGGAACAAATCCTCGTCTCGTAAATGCCTCATGTCATGTTAAGTGTTGGCAGAGGTACAATTTGACCACTTTTCTCTTTCCTTTATTCCCATCCTTTGGGTCATATAATTGAATCTGTACTGAATCTGGTCCCATGGCTATTTCTTGCCACTAAGTAGGTTGAGAGCCATGAGAACTGAGAAGATCACTCTATATTCTTTTTGAAATACATAAGGCCACTATACATTCTTCTAGAATCAATGTTAAAGGAAACATTATTAATAAAGTTTAGAATCCTTTCACCTTGATCTATAGTATAAAGTTATTTAAGTCAGTTTTGGCATAAAACTCATTTGTTTGGTACTCTAAAAGCTGTATTATTTTCTAGAAGGAAACCAAAATTTTATGGCATTGAAGCCAAACCAGGATTACACAGCCAGCCCCATGTAAGAATAAAAACATTGCTCAACCAGAGGAACTTGGAGGTCCCAGTGAGAGGGTTCCTAGGTGAACCTCCTTCAAAACTCTGCAGATAATACCTTCTTTACACGAGGAAGGGCATGATGTCCAGTCACTGTGTGGCGTCACGATACAGTCCTTCCTACAAGGAAGCAGACAGGGCTTCACTGTTTCAGGTCGAAGGTTTTCAGGACACCTGGGAAAAGCAAAGGGAAACTACTAGACCTCTACAGTAATCCAGAAAACCAGGTAATTTAGTATCTTTAGAATTTTTATTGCTGAAATTGCCAAACAGCCATCAATCTGCATTATTTAACTTAACCTCTAGGAGCCTTTCTGCTTTTGACAAGGGCTATAAAACCAAAATAATTATTCCAAACTGAACCCCAATAAAGCTTCTCAAGGCAGGAAGTGTAAATTTAATTATAGTAATTGTGCTATGTAGAAGAAAATATAATAATTGTATTTTATCCATTTATAACAATCTCTCCATTAATAAATCTGTATTTTCCAACATGCTTTACAAGAAATTTATGGAAGTTCAAATTACCAATTTAAGGACCCAATGCTACATCTCTGTATAACTAAATAGGCTTATTGCCAATTATAATCTTCCAGGTTATTCTGCACTTTATTTTTACAAAATATGTTTAGCACAAAATAAATTTATAATGGAGTATATTCTATACATAATATATGCTCAAAAACCAATATTGTATTTACAGCTATGTATTTCATAACAAATAAGTAATAAAATAATAAAAGTGTATAGCTCATTAAGATAAACAATTTTTGCTTTATTCCTGGTTTCATTCACTGTCTCTATTCTTATCTTTTCTTCCATTTTATTCCTAGTTTTAAATATTTTTATAAATTACAATATTTTTAGAACAAAAAGAGTGAATATAAATAAAACAAAAATAGCCAATAAGTAATTTAAAGAAAAATAAAACATTGTGTTCTTGACATAAATTATAGTAAAATTATTATTTTAAAAAAATACACCAAAAATATATTATTAGGAAAACAAGAGAAAAATAATGACAAAACACTGAAATGTCTTACGCTATATAAGGTTTTCACTTCCTAAAAGATAATTTTAGGAAGCTGATGTATGAGTTTTAAATATAGTTTTGTTTATTGTATACTTATTACATGGTTTTCAAATTTTCCAATTCTTCTCTGCATCTTCACAATCTGATTCTACTATCATTAGTGGTCAAATGTTGGTCATGAACACTAGAAGAAGATGTATATTATGACAACAAAATATAATAACATAATTCATGTAACTAAAAGTACTTAATGCTCTGATTCCTAAGAAGTTCTCTTTTGAGGTCATATCAATCTCTGACAAGTAAGCTAAGAGGCAGTGAAGAAATAAACCAAACAACCAGTATAACTGTTGCTGGAATAATTTGGCAAATTAGTGAAAAATGGGATTTAAAAATACTCCCCATAGAAGAAGCCAAATTTTTTGTTAAGTCAAGATAAACTCCTTCAACAAGTAAGTTAATCAGGTTTTCAGAACTGAACTATGAGTGAAAAAATCAACATCATTCATTTCCTTCTCATAATTTCTTTATAGTGCTTTGCTGACACTTCATTTTTGATATATCTGTAATTTTTTAATCTACAGATCCTATCTCATCCATAAGTATTATGTTCTATTCAGCTATACAGATACATGCCTTTCTCTCTCATTCTGTAACACTAGGGTTTATTTGAAAGTGGATTTTTAAAAAATATATTGGATTCAACATTTCAAAAAGAAATTATCTCCCTGGTTTATGTTGAGCATAGGCTTGGATTTTCCTAATTGCTATGCCTACTCAAAGGCATGGACGGCAAAGAAATTTAGATAAGAATCATAGAAGGTAATGTTTTGTTACAATTGAGATTATAAATCACTAGAATTATAACTTAACCTACATGCTTAACCAGGAAATATTATATGGCAAAACCCCCATATAATCCTGTTAATTCTTTTGAAACTATGGAACTATTGATTAGTAATTATTATTGGAAGCACTCCTCCTCAATGAGGCAGTTTTATAACTTTAACAATGGGAGAGCATTACTCAATTACATGCTCTTCAAATTTTAGCCCTCAATAAATCAACGGAATTTACGTTATCATTGACAACCTCCAAAATTCTGTTTTATATGGTTTAGAAATTTCCTTAGCAAGATACTTGGTTAACTGTGGAGAACAAAATTACTAAAAACAAAGCTGTTAAATGAACACACAAAGATAAATTATACAGCCTAGATTACATCCAGTAAAATGAATTCAGACTTCCTTTGGTGAGGCAATTGGTTCAGTCAACATGCTTCTTTTCTCCTTTGTACTGTTTGTATTTAGTGTCTGTGGTTTAAATCAAGGAATTGATTTTCCCCCAAATCTTTTTCAAGGTCAAATTAAACAGATGTGATAGGAGTTGAAGTTTGTTACTCGGAGGATAGATAAGATCAATAACATTGATTTTACCATTGCACAGTAATCTGTTTTATTAAGAGGAGTTTAAAACAAGATTTCTATTTGCATTTTTGTTTCAAATGCCTAGTACTGAAAAGCAGTCATTGAATTTAACCTAGTATTTAGGCATAAGGGTAGTAACATTTTCTTTTGAATTCACAGTATTTGCTTAATTTTTTAGAACTTTAAGGGCAAAGTAAACCCATTTGATTTAACAAATCTATACTTGTATCCAGGTCATTGAATAAAGGCTGCAAGGGTAAAGCACATTTTTAATGGATTATTGTGGTGGTCTGACATGGGGCTTCAGGATATCCTTTCTACTGAATGATTTAATAACATTAATCCACCAGGCTTTTCCACACATAGGCTTGTGCATATGTACATCCACTGCTCAGAAATATATTTTGTAGTTTGCGTGAGGAAAATATCAACAGCAACATCTAAAAAGTGATTAACTGCAAAATAGGAACAGAGTGAGCTTACCCATAGAAGCTCAGCACAATAACCCTTCAATCTGTACCATGACAAGTTGGTCAGGTTATAACCCTCTACAGTGAATATTTCAACCTCTCTGCTTGTCCCAGAAAGACCCACAATTCTCCAGCACTTGGGACTTCCGCTTCTGCTGTTACTGCTATTGAATTTTAATACACTGCACATTAATATCCTTTGTTAGATTCATTACAACTTTAGCATTATTTCTATTAAAATATTGGTTTGGGGCTACCTATTAAGCATGTGGAATTGTTTCTCAATGTATTCAAGTCTTTTTGGCATGTATTTTCTAATATATTTCTTAATTTCAAAGTACACAAACAAATAAAGTATGGGACAAAATACTGCTAATGTCCAGAACCCTGGCCATTAGTAAAAAAACAACTCATAATGGGATTCTTATTTATCCCCTGGAGTTTGTCATATATCAGTTACATTATTATCCTTTCCCTGAAACACTAAGAACTATCTCAAATTTTTAAGAGAAAATATAATTTCTAAGGTTTATTGAGTGCTTACATTACTACATTGTTTTTCATTAAATCCCTTTGAAAATTTTTGAAAACTGAAGCCAGAATCTGTTAAGTAGTATGCTTAAGATCACACATGATACCTAAGCACTTAGCCAAGTACTTGGAAATTATGAGGCCATTTTTATACCAATGCAAACTGATGGGTTTTACTTTCCATGTTTCACATGGCTAAGATGATTTGAATTTTAAAAGATTTATGCTGTCTAAATCTCAAAAGGTAGAGTTCTTTTTTCCTCTTGGCATATATATATATATATATATTTTTTTTTAATTAATTAATTAATTAATTTATTTTTGGCTCCGTTGGGTCTTCCTTGCTGCATGCAGGCTTTCTCTAGTTGCGGAGAGTGGGGACTACTCTTCGTTGCCGTGCACGGGCTTCTCACCGCGGTGGCTTCTCTTGTTGCAGAGCATGGGCTCTAGGCGTGTGGGCTTCAGTAGCTGCAGCATGCGGGCTCAGTAGTTTTGGCTTGCGGGCTCTAGAGCGCAGGCTCAGTAGTTGTGGCGCACAGGCTTAGTTGCTCCGCAGCATGTGGGATCTTCCTGGACCAGGGCTCGAACCCATGTCCCCGGCAGTAGCAGGCGGATTCTTAACCACTGTGCTACCAGGGAAGTCCTTGGCATATATTTTTATAACTGATTAACTTTGTCTAAGAAATAATTAGCCCAGTTATGCTATGACATATTTTTGTTTATATCTCTCACAAGGCACATACAATATGCCAACTTTCTAGTTCTTTGCCCTCCCCTCTAGCAAATCGTTTGCCTTGTTGTTACTCTACTGGTAACTACAGTAAGAAACTGATGGTTTTTCTGCTTATTATAACACTCATCCTATCCTAAGGCTCTCTCTTGGGAACAAATGGCTTATTCATTTAACCATTAAAAGATGTAATAAGTTTGGCCTCAGTATTTTTGATATAGTACTTTCTAGGGGAAATGAAAGGCAGAGCATAGAGGGCTACTGCCCAATTAAACTAGATCGGCAGCCTCCATAGCCTACGGATATAAAGGAGGTCATGGATAACCTCCACTGCTAGGATTTCGTATACTGTCATTACTGATCAGCCAGGCCAAAAGCAAGCAGTTTTTTCATTGCTTCACTAGCTCAATAAAAGCAGAAACTGCTACTGTAACACTGAAAGTAGATACCACATAGAAAGATTTCTAGAGAATTTATCGATCCCAGGTACAAGACTCTCAAGCTGTTACAATTTTATCAGTGGCTGCATTCAAAACAAAGAAGTCTTACTCTTGAGGCCAGGTATGATAAGAATCAAATGCTTCATTTCATGAAGCAAGTAAAGCCTGAGCCAATCCCTGCATGGTTGGCCACAGGATTTACTGTTGTCATTCTAAAGCCCTTACTTTTTGGGTCCCACTTGGCCAACATTGACCCGCACACAGATGACTTTTCTTGTCTGCATGCCAACAGAGCAAGAGGTCTCCCCGTTCCAAGTTGTAGTTGTGTTGAAGGATGAAACTGAGGTGTCCTCGATGCACTGGCCCCAGGGACCAGTTTGCCAGTGGTACACAGTACAGGGATGCTCGTTACAGCTGCGCACCTCTTGCAAAGCACTGCTATTTGGACACTGAGCTCCACCTATAAAAATGGACAACATTAGCAGATTAGATATGGTGCCAACAGGAACCTGACCATTCTCTGTTCCTTGTAATTAACAATAACAATGACACCTGCCACTTATTAGTACATGTGACCAGCGCACTGCTAGGAAGGCAAATTGCATAGTAATCATCTCATTTGGCATGGCCTGGCTTAAAATTTAAACTATGTGGTATATATGATATTTGGTTTGGGGCACTCAGGAGGACCTCAAAGAGAGAGGCCATTATTCACTAGAGAAGATGAAAATGGGGAACAAATAAAGTCTATGTAATTGCTAACCAGGGGAAACATGGGCATTGAGACTCTGTGGATGGAGAAAACCCACTGTGTTTTCAAATGTTATCCCTCAAAATGAAAGCCTTAATTACAGGTTTCAAAGTGCTGCTTATTTCAATGAATTAGGATTTAGGGTGATTAGAAACAGGGGTTTTAAAATCAACTGATGCTTTCTGACCTTCCATAGCATTATTGGAGAAGCCATGTAGTAATGATAATATCGTATTTCTTCAAATCTAAGATGTGATTGACTGTGGGATAGACCATCATTTTATGTGTCCCAAAGAAAGAGAAATGGCTGCAAATTAAACTACAATACTTTTTATCAACTCTAATTTTTACTGTATGCTTATTGAAATAGCTTTGTATGACTTACTGACATAATTTTTAAAAATATAACCCTTTTACATACTTTAAAAGGGAAGGTATTCCTAAAACTTCTTTACATTCAGAATCCAAATCTTTCAAGTAGCTTTTAGACTCACACTCATCAAAGTTTGTGTTCTCCTACACTATCATCTGTGTGGCATCGAATGTGTTCATGATGCAGGATTTCTTCAAGAGTGTTCCCCTGTTGTCTCCAGCATTTTCTTCCAGGATACTGGTACCCATTTCTAAGTTCTGGTGCTGTTGCATTTTTAATCATACCAGAAAATGTCTATGAATGAGAGGTTTAAGCAAGCAACTGAGGAACGGTTTATTTTCCTTCCTCAAATGGCCCTTAGCTGTTTTTGTTTCTCTGTTTTTGGCAGAAATATCATGAGGTTGCTATTGCTCCCAGGAATAACAATGAAATTCACATGTACTAGCAATGAAAACTGTGTTATAACTGCTGCTTGGCCACAGTGATTTAAAAATGCATCCACTGTGGATAAAGAAGATATGGTACATATATACAATGGAATATTACTCAGCCATAAAAAAGAACAAAATAATGCCATTTGCGGCAACATGGATGGACCTAAAGATTATCATACGTGTGAAGTAAGTCAGACATAGAAAGACAAATATCATATGATATTGCTTACATGTAGAATCTAAAAAAAAGCGTACAAATGAACTTATTTACAAAACAGAAATAGAGTTACAGATGTAGAAAATAAACTTATGGTTAGCAGGGGGTAAGGAGGGGAGGGATAAATTGGGAGATTGGGATTGACATATACACACTACTATATATAAAATACATAATAAGAACCTGTTGTATAGCACAGGGAACTCTACTCAATACTCTTTAATGGCCTATACGGGAAAAGAATATATAAAAAAATAAGAATGGATATATGTATATGTGTAACTGATTCATTTTGCTGTACACCTGAAAGCCAACACTGTAAATCAACTATACTCCAATAAAAAATTTAAGAAATGCATCCACTGTAAGATGTAGTAATTACAGAGATGATGAAGGGTCAAACAGATGTGTCCTTTAATCAACAGAATATGGTGTGGAGTTGTCAATATGGAACTTTTTTATGTGCTAGCCCCATTATAAGTACTTTGTAGATGGGACCTCATTTAATATCCACAGCTGCTGTACAAGTTAAAAATTATCAAGTGGATGAGCCCATACAGATTAAATAATGCGGCCACAGTAACAGGAATTTAGGAAGTTTCTTACCACTATTTTATTTATAATGTCAACTATGAAAATAAAAAGCTTTATATTGTTAAAAGCAGAGTATTGGAGGAATTTATTGCTTACTTTATTAACAATTTGATCTAGTCAAACTTATGTAGTCTCTGGGTTTCATCTTAAGAACAGAAAATAACTGGTTGTTCATGTGGAATGGCAGAAACCTTGGGTGTTCATCACACATATTTGTAATAGTAAATGGAGGAAATATTGAACATAGTAAGAGGTGGGTTTTAGATATTAGGAAAGCAAGTCTAAAAAAGTTAAAAAAAAAAAATAAGAAAAAGTGATTCAATAGCTAGTGACCCTAATATGGAAGATGGCCTCTAAAGCTTGAGATTTGAGTAAAAGTCATAAACAAAACCACACCCTGAGCTGATCTTTAGGTATCATTTCATTTGTGAGTAAGGACATCCCGCTATTCAGCATATAAATCAGTAGGCAGTTTACGTGAGACTTTAACTGCGATTTATAATCACTTATGCAGTGTTGAACATGGGATCCGAATAACCTGCATTAAACAGCATTTCATTGCTGTCCCCTGCTTCATGAAGGTGAAAACATCTGTCACAGTTCATATCCTATCTTCCATCACTGGAAGCAATAAGTTTAGGATTTGAATAGGAACGACTCCTAAACCTCCTAATTGGATTGGGGAGAAATAAATGAATACTCTATTACTCATTTCCCTGAGGCTCGAGATTTGTCCAGCCTTATTTCTCAGGAAAACACATGCTAATTGTAGACATTTTACATAACCATTTTAACCATACCTTCATATTAATGGTGAAATTATCCTTCTTCAACAAAATAATGTGTGTCTTTACTTACCCCATTTTCACTTTGAGTATACGTATGCTATTTAAATTGTGATTTTAAAACTCTGAATTGCTTTTGACATTGGAATTCACTGCTTGGCTTTGAAAAAAATAAGAACTTCTACAACATCAGCATAACGTGTCCAGGAGCTACAAGATAACTGTTAAGTTTACAGACATAAAGACTATTTATTTTCTTGCCCCAATCCACATTAAAGCCACATCAGCAGTTTTGGGCTGATGTCAAGATACTTGCACAGATAAGCCCCAATGTGGTCTTAATTATAATAACAATGTGGCAATTTGGAAAGCATGGCTTGGAGTAATCAGTCACTGCAGCATGGTCATGTTGTTTGGGGAATAATTTTATGGTTGAAAAATTGATAGATATAATACTGAATTTACTTATTATTTATCAGAAGATCTAATTCCAGACATCTGGGAATATTCCCATTTCTGTAGTACTGAGGAGATTATAAAATGTCATCTGTGACAAAATTAGTGATAAGCGTATTTTTAAAAAAATCCTCTTATATGTAAAAACATATGCTTCATACTAATGTGACTATTTAGATTTTCTATCATTCCACCAAAAGGAAAGACTTTATAATACTTTGATGAAATCCTGCTATATAAATAAACTTTCATGTTCATATAAAAATACCAACTATTATGTGAAACTTCTCTCTTAGGAATGAAAAAGTGACTTTTCCTCCCCACATCAAGCCCATAAAAAGCTTGATTAGGAAACATTTAACAGAACTATGGTGTTACTGGGTCTGGCATTGAAGTCCTTACAATTTAGATGGCCAATTGAAAAAAAAAAGAACTTTTTCAAAACATTAATTAGAAACCTATGTACTGACTGCAATATGCAATGGTTACCTGTGCTTCAAGGGATATCTAGAGGGGTTAGAAATAAATCTTGCTACTCTCAAGGATCTTACAATGCAGTGGAGAAAAGTAATAGGGGGATAAGTTGAGCAAAAAAATGAGTATAATTCTAGGTAGAATATAATAATTATGTTAAAAGAGGTATTTAGTATAATTGGGATTCAAAAGTGTAAGATTACATTAATTTGGGGGGGGTACTAAAAATGACTCAGGTTATTGAGATAAGGCATTGATATGAGTTTTGAAGGAGTAGTAGTTTAATAAGCAGAGTTCTGGGAAGGGAGAGAAGGAAGGGAGGATTTTATTTAAGCAGAAGAAAAAATAAATAAAAGCAAGGGTACTCAGGCAGGCATGACCCTGGGAATTAGTAACACTGATGCAGTCAATTGGAGTACAGAGTCCACACAGGGAAGTTACTGGCAATAAGGAAGTAGACTGGGCTCAGGCTAAGAAGAGGCAGTTACAGTGTACTATATATTACAGTTTTAAGATACTTGTAACTTTGCCTGCTACTGCAGCCCTAATCACTTTGATAGCAGCCCACTGTGGATGAAAAGAACATTGGCAATGGCATGATTTCAGGGAATTTAATTGGAAGTGCGTTAGCCATAGAGAACCTCAAGAGACTCTGCTGCAGCTGCTACCCCTTCTACTTTTTTCCCCTTGTAGTAAAAGGTAGAAGACGTCCCAGTGTGGAGTCTGCATAAATCCTGTCTGGTGGTCCTGTAGGAACAGACTGAAGCAGAACTCCTTTTCCAAAGTCAGTAGTAGGAAGATGAGGAAGTGGCAGTATTTGCTTAGAAGTCACAGTTATGTGTGTATATACACATAAAATAGATCCTGGGTTCTTCAAATTCCTCTAGGAAATATAAATACTCCCTGATTCTTAGAATTAAAATCATTTAACTATAAAAACTAAGCAAGATAAAATAGAAATATTCCTCTCCCCAGTGTTTTATACCGCAAAATATAATTTTTGAAGATACTAATTATTTGAGAAAAAATTTGGCCTAATTTTATTCAATTGTCTCCATTCTCTGCATGTACAAAGCAGGTGTAAAGACACACTAACATTTTGCTGAAGTTATAATATCAGGTCATTTTGAACTTTACAAAAATAAATATTCTCTCATTTCTTGCTTTGTAAGGATAATTGAATCTATAATGAGAACTAACAAGTTACTGCTATACTCGGTGGAAAACATTTTGAAAATCATTTTTCCTTTTTAAACCAAGTTTGTTAAGAATCTGTAACACAAGTTAAAAAAATGGAGAAGGCCATAAACCTAACATCAGTTTTAAATTTTTCATTAAAATTCAACTTACTACTATTTATATTAAAAATATGCCAGACTTAAATGTTAAAAGACGGCATCCTTTTAGAACTCCTGAAATAACTGTGAAGTAGCTCTTGGAATCCACCCTGTAGTTTTACAAAATACAAGGAAGATTTTTACCTCAAAGTATCAAACAAATCAAAAAGCAAATTACTAATCTTATTTAACTAAAAGTCAAGGCTTTGGAAGTAAGACACAAACACACACACACACACACAATTTTATTTTTTAAGTTGAAAAGAAATATTTTTACTTTCTCCAGTATATTATCTATCTCCAGTTGCTATCATTTGTGATTTGGTTTCCAAATGATAATACTTCAATAAGAGGCATTTTATGACATTTTTGTGTACTGCCGATACACAAAGTAATAGGCTACATAATGTTACTCAAGATGCTATGAAAAGCAATTGTATTCAAATTGTTTTCATTCTATTATTTTTTGTTTAACTTTGAACCAACCTCAATAATTATAGGAAAATTAAAAGTATTATCAATAGTTTCTTCCCTTGGATCACTTGGAAGAAGTTATTGAAATGATACCCTATTACCCTAAAAACTTCAATGTGTATTTCCTGCAGTCAAGGGCATTTTCCTACACATAAGCACATTCAATATTTAAGATCAGGAAATTAACACTGATACATTGTTTCCGTCTAATCCTCAGACCCATTCAAGTTTGCCAACTATCCCAAAATATTCTTTATAGCAAAAGGACCTAGTTCAGAATCAAGTGTTGCATTTAGATGTTATGACTTGTTAGTCTCCTTCAATCTTCCTCAGTCTTTCCTTAATTTTCATAATTTAGACACTTCTGAAGTTTAAGGGCCAGTTATTTTGTACAATGTCTTTCAGCTAGGGTTTGCCAGATCTTTCCTCATGATTAGATTCTACAATATGTATCTGTGACAGGGCTGTTACAGGTGTGATGTCATGTTCTCATTGCACCACACCAGGAACACACGCTTTGCATGTGCCCCATTACTGATGATGTAAGCCTTGATCACTGGATTAAGGTGGTGTCTGTCAAACTTCTTCATTAGGAGGATACTTAAGATTGTAAATATAATGCTCTTCATCAGACTTTCAATTAATACATTTATTTATATCAAGTATGGATCCATGGTTTCCTCTCTTATTTAAAGAGTTATAACCAGCTGTTATCGTTATTTTGGCATTCACATTGTTCCTGTATGTGGCCAGTGGGAGACCCTTCAAGCTAGCTTCTGTGACCTTCTGACATATTCTCCTCTTCCTTCCTTTCTGGCACAAGATTCTCCAGGCACATCTTGTACTTTTCCTATCTCAGCCTTAGAATCAGCTATTTCTCCAAAAAGCCCTGGTTCCTTTCATTGGAGAATGGCATTAGACACCAAGATCTGAGTGCCGAATGCACTTATTGCTATTACGGTCCTGCTGCTCTCGTGTCAGTTCAGTGGACAGAGCTAATATATGTATACATCCATAATATGAATGTATATCATACTTATGTTTGTATTTTATTTCTATGTCTAGATTTATAAACTGGACACCATGAATTCACACTGATACCTTCAAGTTCCAATATAATACAATAGGGTTTATTCTAGTTTTCTTTCTTAACATACTTATAACTTCCTTCTCTAGCAATAAGAAACCCAACTCCTATTGTGTTTAATACATGTACCTATTTGGTCACTCCCCCACCCCAGATTATTCCAATCTCTCACTGCCATCTTCATTGCTGTACCCATAGGATATCTTCATCACTCTGCCCATACTCTGACACCCTGCATTCGGCCACCCCACATTACTGAAACCCTCCTCATCCCTGCTTGGCTCCAACACCCCACACTGGGCTGGCTGCTTCAATGCTGGGATTCTCTCTTCACCCTGCTCGTGCCCTGGCATCCTGTGTTGGGTCGCTGCTTTTACCCTCTTATATAATCCATGCCCCCCCCCCACCTCCTGACCCCTTTAGACTTCTCAGTGTCTCTGACACTTCATGCCAGGCCATCCTTTTCCTACTGGGGATGCTCATCTCACTCAGCCTGGGCTCTGACAACCCACTCTGGACCACTGCAGACCCCCCACCTGCTGGCACAGATGCTCAACTGCTTGGTTCCACTTAATGATTTTGCAGATAAAATTGTTCAGGAAGAGAGATACAGAGCCTAGAAAGGAAGGGAAGGAAAGCAAAAAGAAAGTATAACATGAGGAAAAGGAAGTGCTACTCTATTATTCTATCATTCTTTTAATAGGAACAAAGAAATAATAAGTCATAACATTTTAACAATGGAGAGCTTATCTACTGCACTGGGGCCATATGGAATAATCCTCTATCTCACACACACACACACACATATGGAAATAGATATACATATAGACAAAGAGGTAGACACACACATGCATACAGACATATAAAAAAAAAAGACCGGTAAGCCAGGGGTAAGACCAGTAGCCAGCACTTCTCTCTTTCTAGCACACAGTAGGACTATATTTCTTCTGCCCCGCTTAAAATTAGGTTCAACTTCCAGTCATGATTATATGATTTGCTTTGATAATGAAATGTCAGTGGAAATGACACAAATCACTTCTGGATCAAAGAATTTAATTGCTGATGCTTTTAAATCAGCAGATAGATTCCCCAGCTATCTTCTTCCTCCGGCATGAGGATTGTGAGGTAGGCCTTCATATGCAGGTGCAATGCTGAGACATTTCATGTAGGACAGACTGCCTTGGAGAGTCACTGCAGCAAAATTCCCAAGAGGGAAAAATAATTGTTTTTTTAAGGTACTGAACTTATGGGCTGTTACTGCAGTACAGCTTAATGTTTCCTTATTAATACAAAGAGGTTATATTACTGAGATAAACAAAAGTACAAATGTATAGGTTGTAGCATTTATTTTGTAAATCCAGATAAATACATTTGTCCTGTAAGTTATTTCACCAGAAAGTTGTATAATTTCATGTCTTATGTTTACTCAATATATAATTTTATTAATGTGATCTTTTCCCTTAAGGTTATCACAGTAATTTTCTGATCCACAGATAATTAAGAACATTTATTACACATACAAAATACTAATTCTTGGGGAGTAATAGAAATACCTGCTTTTGTGTAGAATTATAAAGGGTTAGCTAATTGGCAGGGAATTGGCATATTTTAAAACTTCCTGCAAATGCAGTTTCTAAATCATTTAAAAAATAGCTCAGAATTAGAAAAGGCTTATTTTGAAGAAAAGAAAATGTGTTTCAGTGTCCAGCAAATAATAGGTATTATATCGTTTTTGAAAGATAAATTCTTCATTAAATATTTCACATAATTATACCAGTTTTTGTAGCTGTTATTAAGAGACAAATAGCAGCAGATTCCTCATTGCCAGAGTTTCCTCTACAGTTTCCATTTAAAATGATGTTTCGAATTCATGCCTTTATGATTAACTATATACACATCTGTAATTTTCCAGCATGGGTTGCTTATGATGCAGCTATTAGCCTTCATTAAAAATTATCGAAGTCCCACACTTTCAAACTAAGTGGATGATACATACCAAACAACAATCGTAAATTTTTGCCTTTAAAGCATTCCATGACCTTTCAGTGTGAAGCATCATGTCTATAGAAATAATGATCTGGTGAGTTCTGCAAGCATGGCAAAATCTCAGCCATGTGACTCATAGGGCGAAAAGTCACTTATTACTAGTCACACAGCAAGTGTCTGCAGAGCATAATGGATTTATAGGAAGCAGGGTGACCACAGATCTAATTTTAATGAAGCCCAAGACATAATCTGAGCTGACAGAGTGTGAAGTCTGAATATAATCTATACAAGGTTAGAGTTATTGTTTGACAACATAAGGAATATAATTTTGTCTCTAAAAGGTTCTATTTTTCTATTAGGTTCCATAGATACATTTTTCTCTTGGTAGCAAATAATAAAAATTATATTGAGGTGACAAGAAAAACGTTTTTGGACACTTTAAAGAAAATTCTAAATTTTCTCATAGGTTGACTACTTTAAATATGTTAAATTTTCTCCTATGTCTTAAGTCCACGGTAGTTATATTTTTGGATAGAATCACATACACAGATAGCAAGTTTGATTAAGTAAGAATACTAGCAGATTTCTATCACTAAAATGCTTCATAAACAGAAAAATGAAATAGGCAATATGAAAACTCCTCCAAAATTGATTACTTGGAGGTTTACATAAAGAAACATGTGCTTACTACAAATAGAAATCATTATTTACTAGTGTTAAATGTGAATGGAGAAGTGTCATTCAGCCTGATAACATTTAAATAACATACGCCTATATTCTTGAGACAGAACATGCCTTAATGTGACAGAACTTGACTTATTTCTACGTTTTCCTTACTCCTGTGTTATTTTCCAGAATGACAAGATTAAATATGACATTATATCACCCAGTCACACAGAGGCCAAATTAGCATCTGGATACAAGCTTGAGAGACAATTACCAAGAGCCTTGTATTTCTCGACAATAAAGCTTGAACAACTGAGCTATGAATATATGAAAAACCTGTGCTTTATTCACCCAAAAGGGTGAAGTGATTTAGGAGCCATGTATTTTAAAAATGAACACAATACATTCTGGATCTCAGAGCCTATGCTCAGGAACCTGAATGCTAGAAAAATCCATGTAATTTTTAGTCAAGCAACAGTCATGCTGGTGATTATTTAAAATAAAGCTTACTATTTATGAGAAGGTAGAATATGATTTCATGGGGAAAATTGACTACTGAAATAGAGAAAAAACAATGAAACCTGACATTTGTAATGTGGAGAGTCATTTTCAAATTTTTTCACAGGTTTAACACTTTGAAGTAGAAAGAACTTGAATTATTAGGAGGGAGAAAAGGCAAAGTGAGTTCACTTTTCAAAGTCTTTTTGATTAAAGATCTATCTTCAAGGTTAATTTTGGGGAACAGGAGAAAGCTGCCCAATATGTCAAGAGATATTAAATCTTCTTGGATTGCTGGATTTCTGGAAGTTGATTTTTGTAAAACATCATTGTATCCAGGCTACACAAAGAAAATGCACCCCAACTTCTGGAAGAAACCTAAGTCCCTTCTGAAGCTGGTGACCTTACCTTCCTCTCCTGCATAGGCCAGGATGGACCGCGCTCGTATCTGTTTCCCTTCTGTGGTTTTCCCTGAGCAGGTGTGGGAGCAGGAGGACCACGCAGACCACATGCTGAGCACACAGTCCTTGGGGCACGGGGCATCGCAGGCAACAGGGATGGGGAAGATGGCGTCTCTGCACAGCTGTCTGTCAACTTCTTCTCCTGGGAAAGACATCATCACCAACAGTCTATCATTTTAAAATAATGTAAAATGAGCAACTGAAACCAGGCACCAAGATAAACTAGGTTACTTCCCTCTTGTTCTTAGTTAAAAGCAAAACCAAGAGAGTCACTGCATACTATAGCCAGATGCTAAAAGAACAGCAGGAAGGAATAGATACATAGATAAGATAGATAGATCGCTCCATCGATCCCTAAATGAGGCTTCTTTATTATCAGTGTTTGGGTGTGTAGATCAAGCACATTGCTACAAGTATTTTATGCTGTGATACCTGCCCAGGAAGTGATTTTTATACTTGTATTATTAATCTTTGCAATAAAGAGCATCAATGAAATACGTCTACCCCCCTTTATTTTATTATTGGAGATAAGCCATCATTCACAAATAATGAATCTATCCATAGCATGTACCATTTGTTTTCCTGAACCAACTCATATTCTCTATTTGCAAACTCTCTTGTGTCTCCCAGAGAATTTTTTTTTGTACAATTGGCAACCTTTTTCTTTCACTAAAAAAATTAGTCTGTTAGTTGGAAATAGCCAGGAAACATAAATAATAGGATAGTAGTATAAAACCACTGGCTACAGTGATCCCACTGGGAAAGGGGGAAAAAACAACAAGGTAATCTAATGGCAGAAGTAAGACTGTGTCATTCCAGTGCTTAAAACTCTTCAGTAGTTTTCTACTGCTCTTAAGATGAAGGCTAGATTTCTCAAAAGTTCATGAGACCTCAAATGATGTGGCTCTTGTTTTCTTTTCTAGCTTCATCTCACTCCACTCTTTCTGTTACTCACAAAGCTCTAGAGACCGGCACTCATCTAGCGTTTGAGTAAATGAAAGGCTATATACAAAAGGTCAGTGAGGAAGAAAATATTGTTGCTGCTAATAAATGCCAAAGAAAACTAGAAGAATTACAAATAAGTGACCAAAATACAGTATGAAAACGTCTGAACTCTGTGGCTTAGCTGGTAAGTGTAGGTGCTAATGAGGTCAGTGGAACAGAGTAAAACAAGATACAAACAGGCAAAATTAATCTGCTGTTTTGCCACAGAATATATCCATAAAATTCTGGATGGGTGTATCAGAAACGTGTGCCTTGCGGCATTAGGCATTCAGATGAGAAAGGGTGACTAATCATGCCCTTCCTCGTTGCTATAAGCCAACAACTCAAAGCTGTTGGTCACTGACGGAGGGTTAGGAGCATCATTTGAATGGACAGTCCTTTATTCATGTATTTGAAAAACAAAGACAGAAAATCAGAAGTCAACTGGAAATGCTCTAACATTAATAGCTACTAGTTTGTAGGGCCTTAAATCATTAGGCAAAATCAGAAGTCAATTGGAATGCACTTACGTGTTAATAGCCACTAGTTTGCAAGGCTTTAAATTGTTAGGCTTGCTCACTAGTAAGTAAGACTCACTAAAATGACTGTTGGGTCATCATTATATTATTCATTCTTCTTTAGTTACTCTGATCTGTGAGAAGATCTCCTTTCATTCTGCTTTTATTGGCTTTAGAGTTTGGCTTATATCCCAATAAATGACGTGATAGATTGTATGGTAGATACAATACAAAAATCATTATAATCCAAAACATGTAATATTCTACAATTTACATAATGACTCTTGAGTGTACTAGACTTTTTTCTTAGTGCAAAGAGGGGCCTGCATATGTCTTATTTCCTTTGTTGCTATCTTTTATTGTTCTATCTACTCTCATTCACTTTCATTTCCAATATTCTGTGAAAAGTAAGGCAAGTTTGGGGCTACAGCTTATAGTCAACCAGGAATTATAGTTTCGTGTTTTCTATAATACTTAATCATTTCTATTCAGAAAAATTTAATTCATCCTGCAACATTAGAGGAGAGTGTGCTACCTGTGTGCTATTACATTAATTTGCATGACATAAATAATACATTTCTGTTTCTTGTAGTGTAAACCTAGGGATGTACAATTTTAACCTTTCTTGCTTTTTGAGTTAGTCTTTTTTTTTTTCCCCCAACCTGTGTCCCACACCTTATGTTAGATCTTTTTCACTCACCTTTTTCTGCTTAGTCAGGTGTATTTTCCTGTAAGCCAATTCCTTCTAGAGTCCAACTTAACCCTCTGTGGAGCTGTTAAGATCCACTTTGGATCCAACCTCCAAGATTTCAGCATTTACTTCACTTTCCTCCCTGGCAGTCCCCCCTCTACACACATCCCCCCCCCCGCCCCGCCACAGCCCCACAACTTTGTCAGGTGTGACCTTGCCCCTGTTTGCCCCTCTAATCGCTCCTGATTGCCCATCACGGTCTTGCATCCAAATAATGGCATTATGCCCTAGCCACAGTGACTTATTTTCCTTTCCTCCTACAGACCAATCTCACTGTTGCCTTTGCATTCTCTCTTCCCTTTTCATGAAACTTTCACACCTTCACACAGCAGACTGCTTCTCAACATTCAGGTTTCAGTTCAATTGTCTCCTTGCTAGGGGAGCCTTGACTGACCATACACAATCTCACAGTAACTTCAGTTTATTTTCGTGATAGTTTTAATCACCACTAGAAACTATTTTAATTAACTGTTTACATGTTTATTATCTGATCCTACTACTAGAGTACAAACTCAATAAGGGCATGATTCTTATCTGTCTTGTTCATTATTTTATACTTAGAACCTAAAACAGTGCCTGGCACCTAGTAGACACTAGATAATCTACTATGTGAATAAATGAATTAACTTTAAGCTGTTGTTCTAGGAAACAGAATGTTGGACTAGACAAATATGGATTTAAGTACAGTATTTCTTAAAATACCATGCATTCAAGTGGTCTGGGACTTCGCTAAAGTGTGTTCAGTGGACAGGCAGCATATGCCTCATCTGCAGTTTGCTAGAAATGCATCCTCTCAGATCCCACCCATAAATCATAACTTGCATTTTAAAAAGATCCCTGGTTGATTTGTATACAGGTAAAACTTGAAAAGCATTGCTCTAAGATTTTTTTGCCTTTATTCTCTTGTGGTTTGATTAGAACTGAATTGCCTCTTGAAAGGGCAGCTATATAAAATGAATTCATCTGGATTTCCTACCTAACATCATTCACTTCTCTGTGGGACTTCCCTTTATACGTCTCTTTATACCTGGGTGAAAACATTCATTCAATGAAGAGTTACTGATTGCCCATCTTTGGTCAGGCACCATGCTATGAATATTATATACATCATCTCAGCTAATTGTGACAACAGCCTTCTTTTTTTTTGAGGTGTAATTGACATATAACATTAGTTTTAGGTGTACAACATAATGATTCAATATTTGTATATGATCACCACAATAAGTCTAATTAACATTTGTCCCTGTACATAGTTACCATTTTTTCCTTGTGATGAAGATTTTTAAGATGTATTCTCTTATCAACTTTTAAATATGCAATATAGTATTATTAACTATAGTCAGCATGCTATGCATTACATCTCCGTGACTTATTTATTTTATAACTGAAAGTTTGTATCTTTCACAGCATATTTCTGACATGGATATTAATATGTATTTTTCACTTTAAAGGAAATTCAAGCTCAATAAGTTAAATTTTACTGTCTCAAATTAGCAGAAGTTTGACTAAAGAAGCAGAGATTTGAACTGAGTTCTAACCAACTTCCCAGTCTACCTTTTTAACAGTTATGGTGGTAGGGAGAACTTGAGATGCCAAAGGAGATAAGAACGGATGAGCCTTTGTCTGCAAAGAAGTCAAGGAACCAGCACTTTAAATTGTTTCTCAAGGCACAGAGATGTGTGGTGGCAGCAACATTCAGCCTCAAATATAAAGAGTGTGCACTGTTGATACATCCAGGGTTACATATTTTGGCTTGTGACTATTGAACAAACAGCAATGGATCTGTGAGAACATGGGATCATTCAATGGACACGTTAATAAACTCAGCTAATTGACCATTAAATGGAACCCTTAGAAGCCTTGCTCTTTTTAAGCTAAATCTCCAGCATTCCTGGCATAAGTCATCTGGGAAACATTAGGGAAAAAATAATGTTGGGTCTACAGCTAGCACAGGTAACTCCATAACTTGTCATCTCCAGTCACTTTCTGAGGCTGTTACTTCTGTCTTATTTTTTTATATAAAAAGTGACCCTGGAAATAAGCTCCTTACTTGTAAGAGCTGCAGAAAATAATTTCATCCCTCTTCCTCACACTAAAAGGTTTTTGGTTGATAAACATTAAGTAGATAAGAACTGTTTTGCGTGACACTGTATCAGAATATATAGCAGGAAATTAAACATAAACATATCCAAATATCAGGTTAATTTATAATCTTTCCATAGAAATAAATGGAAATTTTGCTGCTTAGCACTTTGGAAATTTCCATTTTTCCATATCAGCCGCCCTATTATTAGGACATTTTCAACCACCATAGGCTTCCATTATAGAACCATATGAGACCCTGATTATCTGAATGTGCATCACCGTAAGTCTGGGCAGACACATCCGATTATCATGATGGTGAATGATGTAGTTCTACAACTCATGAAGGCATGGACCAATGCAACCTGTTTTTTTTTTTTTCTTTAATCTTTCTGAGGTTAATTTCTTGCTATTCTGAATGTGATGCCAACACTTAGAATCCTTCTCATGCTTGACTTTGTGTATTAAATATACTATATTTTTTGGCATGCATTTCCAACATGAAAAGTTTCGAAGGACTGCTTTGCCTTTATGTAACATGCTCACTCCTCACCCCACATCAAGCTCTAGGCTTTTTTTTTTTTTTTTTAAGCTCTAGGCATTTTAACCAAATCTTTAAAAAATGCATATTTTACATGAAATATATAACACAGAAGTAAATGAATGAATCATTGTCCACATATTACAATTTACATCTTACTTAGAAGCCTTAACTGAAGCATATCTTATTCAAACTTGGTGGTGAAACACTTTAGCAAGAGGTTGAGAAATAAAATGAAAATGCTTGGGTTTATTTATTTTTATGAACTCAAAAATATATTTAAATATTTAAGTTGGTGACACTCATTTAACATTTTTCTCCATAAATATAATCTTAAGAATTTTAAAATAATTTATCATTTTAATCAACTTAAACATGTATTTTGGCACTTTAAAGTAACTCCCAAATTTCCCCTTTTTTAATCTATTTTCATGGAAACCACCAAACTCTCAGGAACTCTTCTAAAATATCTCCTCTCATTCTATTGCGTTTCCTACTATAGGATAAGAGAATTAAACATCAGCTTGAAGTAATTACACTAAAAATTCATGAAGATTTCCAGAGAAGTAAAACAAAATGAGAATTGGGGTTAGAGGATAGACATTTTCTTTTCTTGGTAAAAGTATATACTGAAAGTTTATTGCATTCATTGTGGTGAAGCTTAAATGTAATATAAAAGATAAACCTTGGTTTATGAAGGTTTTTATAGTTTAGGAGTTGAGTTAAGAACACTGATACATTAAAAATATAATGAACTGTATTTTAATGTAAGGTGTATGTATGTTTAGTCCTATTCCATAAATGCCCCTGGCATCATCCTGATTTTTTTAAATCACAGAAATGTGGAGATTGCTATGGTTGACTTTTAAAAAAAATTTTATTTTATATTGGAGTATAGTTGATTAACAATGTTGTGTTAGTTTCAGGTATACAGCAAGGTGATTCAGTTATACTATGGTTAATTTTTAACAGTCTCAGTAGCACTATGTGCAGTGCACCTCCAGAAGCCATTGCAAAATCAAAACTCATCAGTGTAATGAAATTGAGAGGAGGGTAAGCAAAAAGGAGAAATCAAAGTAGAGAGAAACCAGATACAGAGTCAAGATTTTTTTTAAAAAGCATACTATTTAGAAGGTCTCTAGTATTGTAACCTTGGGATCAGATTCCTCTTGCTGGACCTGTACAAACTCTATAGTAACCCTAAGAATTATTATTAAGTTGACAATGTCTTTTGTATTCTTCAGAAATTGTCTTAAAAATTCATACTGACTTTTGATAGTAAAAGTCATTATTCATATACTTACTTATATATTGATAACCAATATAAATTCAATAAACAATTGAGATGGGAAAAGAATGGAGGCTCATATTTGCCTAGATCTCCTAGAAAACATTTTCATATAACCACCTTATCTGAGCTTTAAAACAACTGTAAGACATGTAAGTCCAGAATCACTCTCAGCTTACTGAAGTAAAAGACTCATGAATTGAATCTTATAACTCTTTCTTCATTCCCCGTCTTGAAGAGAAGCTATACATCTCTTCAACTTAAATGGGAAGTTTCCAAATCATTTTTAATCCCTGCACTCCCTCTGCAATCACATCCAGGTAGTGAGTCTGATTTATTCAACATACTAAGTATTGCCTCACCCCATATTCTCTTGCACACCATTTCACACTTTCCTCTGGCCTCCTGCTGTGCCCCATTTCTTCTGCAGCCAATCACCCATCCTGAACACAAGGGTGTATTTTTAAAATGCAGATATGAGCATCACAGTCTCCCCGATACCTATCAGCTGAAGCCCAAATTCTTACTAGAGCAGAGGACATTCTCATCTTCCACCATTGCCTCATGTTTTCCCTAAATTCTATCCCCTGAAAGCTATTTGCTTTTCCATGAACTGACATGCTGCTTTCTCACTCCTCTGTCATTTCCTGTACACTCTTCTCCATGCCTCATTGCCCCATCATCTTGCTAAGTCATCCTTTAGGACTGGATTTCCTTCCTCTGTGAACCTTCTCTTTCTCAAACTGCCCAGATGGGGCTGTGCTCTATCCTCTCTGTTCCCACAGTGTTGTAGACATAACACTCTTTAAGACTTTTTATACTTGTCTGTTTACTCACCTTTATCTCCATTAGCCTATGAGAACCTTCTGACCAGATATATTGTCTTATTCAACATCTTTATATCTGGAGTCCTTGGTTCAGTTATTGTTAAAGAGTTTTGCAGAAAATATTTGTTGGATGAGGGAAAAAAATGAATTGGAAATCCCAGAACATAAGTTGCTTTCCTGAAAAAGCCACTGGTGTTTATATTGGCTTGGGTTGGCCAAAAAGTTCATTCGGGGTTTCTGTACAATGTTATGGAAACCCAAAGGAACTTTTTGGCCAGCCCAATATATTTCCAATTGATGGTTTACTAGAACCTGACCAAGATGGCCTTACCATTACCCACAGTTTGACTAAACTTTAGACAGGTTTCTTCCTGACTCTAGGTCCCTGACCTCCCTTTACTTAGAAAATTTATTTTAGAAAAAATGCAACTGTAAATTTTCTTTCTGCCCCTTTGAAGTTTGTGTAAATCTTCTCCTAGCTTCTTGCCAGTTTTACAAACCAGAAAATGTCTTTCTCAAGAGTTGGGAACCATCTCTGTCACGGAAACATCAAAGAAGATAATGTCCTGATCTCCCAGTATGGTAGGTACCTATTTTCTTCACTGGGCACCAACTAGCAAACACAGATGGCCTAATGACAGAGAAAACATTTGCAAACTCAGGAGTAACTCAGTGTGCTCAACACATCCCATTGATCAATCTCTTCTCTTACATCTTCCAGTGTTTTTCCACTAGCTCACCTCAGGGCTTAAAAAACATCTTTCATTTCTGCAGAGTTGATTTTAGTTTCTCTCCAGTGTAACAGTCTAAAGTCCTCCTTACTTGTGTAACTTTGGTGCAGTTTTTATTTTGACCAACCAATTTATATCCAATTTATAATATGAATGTTATCTTTAGCTTCACTTTCTCTTTCTTTATATATATAGATGAAGAAAATACATTAAAAAATTAAAGATATTATTTATCGCTATATAAAATATAAACATTTTTTACCTATTGACTTTTAAATATCTTTAAACAATTTAGGGTCTTCATACTATAATTTTTTTTCAGAATTTTCCTCCTTTCTGATTATCTTCTTCAAACTCTTTCCATCCTCAATAAGTTTATCTTTTATGTCCCTACTCTGTTCTTTTCCTTGCCACCTTTCTTTGTTTTGTTATCTCAAGTCTCTGTCTGTGTTTTCATTCTTCACAATCCTGGCAAAATTGAAACAGGTGACCCTTAGATAAAAACTTGCCTTCCTTCCCTGTCAGCAGCCACTTTCCAACTGCAGGCCTTAATGTAGTCAATAATACAAGCTTTAACCAGAAAACTACTAGAGCTCATCAATGAATTTGGTAAAGTAGCAGGACACAAAATTAATACACAGAAATCTCTAGCATTTCTATACACTAACAATGAAAGATCAGAAAGAGAAATTAAGGAAACAATCCCACTTACTTCAAATCAAAAAGAATAAAATACTTAGGAATAAACCTACCTAAGGAGGCAAAAAACCTGTACTCTGAAAACTATAAGACGCTGACGAAAGAAATTGAAGGTGACACAAACAGATGGAAAGATATACCACGTTCTTGGATTGGAAGCATCAATACTGTCAAAATGACTATATTACCCAAAGCAATCTACAGATTCAATGCAATCCCTATCAAATTACCAATGGCATTTTTCACAGAACTAGAACAAAAAATGTTTAAGTTTGTATGGAAACACAAAAGACCCCGAATAGCCAAAGCAATCCTAAGAAAGAAAAACGGAACTGGAGAAATCAGGCTCCCTTACTTCAGACTATACTACAAAGCTACAGTCATCAAAATAGTATGGTACTGGCACAAAGACAAAGATATAGATTAATGGAACAGGACAGAAAGCCCAGAAATAAACCCATGCACCTATGGTCAATTAATCTATGACAAAGAAGGCAAGAATATACAATGGAGAAAACACAGTCACTTCAATAAGTGGTGCTGGGAAAAGTGGACTGCTACATGTAAAAGAATGAAACTAGAACACTCTCTAACACCATACACAAAAAATAAACTCAAAATGGATTAAAGACTTAAATGTAAGACTGGATACTATAAAACTCTTAGAGGAAAACACAGGTAGAACACTCTCTGACATAAATTGCAGCAAGATCTTTTTGGATCCACCTCCTAGAGTAATGAAAATAAAATAAAAATAAACAAATGGGACCTACTGAAACTTAAAAGCTTTGCACAGCAAAGGAAACCATAAACAAAATGAAAAGACAACCCACAGAATGGGAGAAAATATTTGCAAATGATGTAACTGACAAAGGATTGATCTCCAAAATATACAAACAGCTCATGCAGCTCAATATCAAAAAAAACAAACAACCCAATCAAAAATGAGCAGAAGATCTAAATAGAAATTTCTCCAAAGAAGACATACAGATGGCCAAAAAGAACATGAAAAGAGACTCAACATTGCTAATTATTAGAGAAATGCAAATCAAACCTACAATGAGGTATCACCTCACACCAGTTAGAATGGACATTATCAAAAAGCCTACAAACAATAAATGCTGGAAAGGATGTGGAGAAAAGGGAATCCTTCTACACTGTTGGTGGGAATGTAAACTGATACAACCACTATAAAGAACAGTATGAGGTTCCTTAAAAATTAAAAATAGAACTACCATATGATCCAGCAATCCCACTCCTGGGCATATATTCAGAGAAAACCCATAATTTGAAAAGATACATGCACCCCAATGTTCACTGCAGCAATGTTTACAATAGCCAAGACATGGAAGCAACCTAAGTGTCCTTCGACAGAGGAATGGATAAAGAAGATGTGGCACATATATACAATGGAATATTACTCAGCCATAAAAAAGAATGAAATAATGACTTTTGCAGCAACATGGATGGACCTAGAGATTACCATATTAAATGAAGCAAGCCAGACAAAGACAAATATCATATCACTTACATGTGGAATCTAAAAAAATGACACAAATGAACTTATTTACAAAACAGAAACAGTCACAGACTTCAAAAACAAACTTATGGTTACCAAAGGGAAAAGGTGGGGGGCAGGGATAAATTAGAAGTTTGGGATTAACGTATATACACTAGTATATATAAAATATATAATTAACAAAGACCTACTGTATAGCACAGGGAACTCTACTCAATATTCTGTAATAACCTTTATGGGAAAAGAATCTGAAAAAGAACGGATACATGTATATGTATAACTGAATCAATTTGCTGTACATCTGAAACTAACACAACTGTGTAAATCAACTATACTCCAATATAAAATAAAAATTAAATTTAAAAAGTAATACAAGCTTTAACTTCATTTTTGAGATGAAACCCATTCTAACAAAGCCTAGTAAATACAATGATTTGTTATAAAGAAATGATGAAAATTTTGTGCTAAATCCTTCAATTAAGGCACTTATGGCATAAATTGCCTGCTTAGTGAACAGGGCATTAGGTGAACAACTCTTTATTACTACATTAATGACTTCCTCTCCTAATAACTCTAGTTAAGGATTTCACTTGGGGTTAGGCAGAAAAAAAGGGTAAACTGTAAAGATTGACATCAGCCCCATGACTTCTGCCTCTGTTTAACATCAACTATCATGGCACATTTTTATTTTAATTAATTAATTAATTAAATTTATTTATGGCTGTGTTGGGTCTTTGTTGCTGCACGCAGGGTTTCTCTAGTTGCAGCGAGTGGGGGGCTACTCTTCATTGCGGTGCATGGGCTTCTTATTGTGGTGGCTTCTCTTGTTGTGGAGCACAGGCTCTAGGTGCACGGGCTTCAGTAGTTGTGGCTCACGGGCTCTAGAGTGCAGGCTCAGTAGTTGTGCACGGGCTTAGTTGCTCTACGGCATGTGGGATCTTCCGGGGCCAGGGCTCGAACCCGTGTCCCCTGCATTGGCAGGTGGATTCTTTTTTTTTTTTTTTTTTTTTTTTAAATTTTTTTTTATAGCTACTTTATTTATTTATTTATTTATTTATTTATTTATGGCTGTGTTGGGTCTTCGGTTCGTGCGAGGGCTTTCTCCAGTTGCGGCAAGTGGGGGCCACTCTTCATCGCGGTGCGGGGACCGCTCTTCATCGCGGTGCACGGGCCTTTCACCATCGCGGCCCCTCCCGTTGCGGGGCACAGGCTCCAGACGCGCAGGCTCAGTAGTTGTGGCTCACGGGCCCAGCTGCTCCGCAGCATGTGGGATCTTCCGAGACCAGGGCTCGAACCCGTGTCCCCTGCATTAGCAGGCAGATTCTCAACCACTGCGCCACCAGGGAAGCCCGGCAGGTGGATTCTTAACCACTGCACCAACAGGGAAGTCCATGGCACATTTTTAAATGCATGTCCTCCATGTATACAATATGATAGTGGTAAAACTGAAAGTACATGTGTTTTGCGATAAAGGTGTGAGATGTGTTTTCTTAACTGAAATTAATATTTCATTTTTATGCCTTTTCCTATTATCATTTTGTTCATCTGCCTGAACCCCAGATTACCCTGCTTTGTTTAATTTCAACGACTAAAAGGCGAATGACTCATGTTTATAAAAGCACTCTGGAAACTCTAGAAAAATCAAATAATAATTTTACCTCTGGCATTATTTAAGATTAAACAAAGCTTTATTCATTCTTAGTTCCGCAGATTTTTTTATTTCATATTTTCATTCTTGATTAGTTCTTTCTTCTGACTTCATTCTTCTTAATTGTTTTTGAGTTTGAAATTATCTACACTGTTAATTTCATCTCTTCCAAATGTACTTTTTTAGTTAACTAGAAGTTAAACTGTCCTGGTTCAAATACTGGCTCTACCACTTACCAACTACGTGTTCTTGAGCAAATTATTTAGCCTCTGTGAGATTCAGTTTCCTAACCTGCAAAATGGAAGCTAAATAATAGTAATATTTATTTATGGTACTGTTGTGCATATTAAATGAGAAAAATGGTTTAATGAGGTTCCTAGCTCAATGTCTGGCACATAGTTTAAAAAGGTTACATATTATAACAGTGCCATGCCTACTTTAATCTCCTTCTGTCAGTGGAGGAGTTGAACGTCTCTCCCATACCACTGTGGAAGGATCTGCTCCATTCTAAACACCACTGTGTTTCAATCAAGTTGAGTTAATGTGATTAATAATTTTCTCCTTAGTTCTGCTTATAAGAGGGCTTGTAGAAAGATATTAGCAAATACCATTGCACTAAACTCATAGCATAACCTTCATATTCAGCAAATTTGGGTTTTTCTCTTTGTTAAAGTGTGGGAAATCCTTGGAAAAGCCAATTTATGTAATTATGACTATCAAATTTTACAGTTCATATCTGAAAATTATTTAGAGTTGTGTTGTAAATATATTTTGGGCCTCAATCAAAAATTTAAATTTAAGAGTTATGCTAGAGAATATTTAGCTCACAGTGATAAGCAGAAGTACCAAGATATGTGGCATCCTATAATGTTCCTTTACTTCTCTATGCAGTAAATAATTGCCACCAACTTTTTTTTTTTTACCATCTTGAAATTCTTAATAATTCTGTCATTGAACTTGTGATTTGCAAGTTAAGTCTGATGTAACAAAAGAGCCTGTATGTGAGCAGATTGGATATGCACAATCTGTGTGCTCTCCTAGTCTTGCTATTTAATTTGCATAGTGTTGTAATGCCCCATGATAATAGAATTCTGGCAGACCCATGAAGCTTGAGAATTCAGTGAGACTCAGAGTGAGTACTATCATGTTACACTTATGACTAGGTAAGCAGAGTCCTTGAAGGGTCACACTTTCCAACTTAACCAGAACTTGCTCAGAAAGAATTGAACTCACAAAGAAGGCAGCTACATTCCAAGAAACACAAATGACCAGGGAATCCTATCACATCCTTTCTTACTCCTGTTACTTGCCTGTATTAGCCAACCACTAATGCTGAAAATGACTTAGAAAGATAGAGCAACCTATGTTCCTTTTCCTTCAGTCCTTCCTTACTCATCAGTAACTTGAAGATAGAGTGTTGGTAGAATGTGTGCATATCAAGAAGTGAAATAAAAATAGTTGAATTAGTTTTATGGAGCATTTCTGCTATGCTGGTAAGAATAAAATATATATGCATGTGTGAGTTATAAAATGCCAATTATGTCATTTTGATGATTCTGCATATGAGTAAATGCCCTTATAGTCACTTTTTATTTTTTTTGAATTTCGTTTCATCTATTTTTTTATACAGCAGGTTCTTATTAGTTATCCATTTTATACATATCAGTGTATACATGTCAATCCCAATCGCCCAATTCATCACACCACCACCCCCACCTGCCGCCGCTTTCCCCCCTTGGTGTCCATACGTTTGTTCTCTACATCTGTGTCTCAATTTCTCCCTGCAAACCGGTTCGTCTGTACCATTTTTCTAGGTTCCACATATATGCACTAATATACGATAATTGTTTTTCTCTTTCTGACTTACTTCACTATGTATGACAGTATCTAGATTCATCCATGTCTCTACAAATGACCCAATTTCGTTCCTTTTTATGGCTGAGTAATATTCCATTGTATATAGGTACCACAACTTCTTTATCCATTTGTCTGTCGATGGGCATTTTGGTTGCTTCCATGACCTGGCTATTGTAAATAGTGCTGCAAGGAACACTGGGGTGCATGTGTCTTTTTGGATTATGGTTTTCTCAGGGTACAGGCCCAGTAGTGGGATTGCTGGGTCATATGGTAATTCTATTTTTACTTTTTTGAGGAACCTCCATACTGTTCTCCATAGTGGCTGTATCAATTTACATTCCCACCAACAGTGCAAGAGGGTTCCCTTTTCTCCACACCCTCTCCAGCATTTATTGTTTGCAGATTTTCTGATGATGCCCATTCTAACTGGTGTGAGGTGATACATCATTGTAGTTTTGATTCACATTTCTCTAATAATTAGGGATGTTGAGCACCTTTTCATGTGCTTCTTGGCCATCTGTATGCCCTCTTTGGAGAAATGTCTATTTAGGTCTTCTGCCCATTTTTGGATTGGGTTGTTTGTTTTTTTAATATTGAGCTGCATGAGCTGTATATATATTATGGAGATTAATCCTTTGTCCATTGATTCATTTGCAAATATTTTCTCCCATTCTGAGGATTGTCTTTTTGTCTTGTTTGTAGCTTCCTTTGTTTTGCAAAAGCTTTTAAGTTTCATTAGGTCGCATTTGTTTATTTTTGTTTTTATTTCCATTTCTCTAGGAGGTGGGTCAAAAGGATCTTGCTATGATTTATGTCAAGGAGTGTTCTTCCTATGTTTTCCTCTAAGAGTTTTATACTGTCCGGTCTTACATTTAGGTCTCTAATCCATTTTGAGTTTATTTTTGTGTATGGTGTTAGGGAGTGTTCTAATTTCATTCTTTTACATGTAGCTGTCCAGTTTTCCCAGCACCACTTATTGAAGAGACTGTCTTCTCTCCATTGTATATCCTTGCCTCCTTTGTCATAGATTAGTTGACCATAGGTGCATGGGTTTATCTCTGGGCTTTCTATCTTGTTTCACTGATCTATATTTCTGTTTTTGTGCCAGTACTATACTGTCTTGATTAGTGTAGCTTTGTAGTATAGTTTGAAGTCAGGGAGTCTGATTCCTCCAGCTCCGTTTTTTCCCTTCAAGACTGCTTTGGCTATTCGGGGTGTTTTGTGTCTCCATACAAATTTTAAGATTTTTTGTTCTAGTTCTGTGAAAAATGCCATTGGTAATTTGATAGGGATTGCATTGAATCTGTAGATTGCTTTGGGTAGTATAGTCTTTTTCACAATATTGATTCTTCCAATCCAAGAACATGGTATATCTCTCCATCTGTATCATCTTTAATTTCTTTCATCAGTGTCTTATAGTTTTCTGCATACAGGTCTTTTGTCTCCCTAGGTAGGTTTATTCCTAGGTATTTTATTCTTTTTGTTGCAATGGTAAATGGGAGTATTTCCTTAATTTCTCTTTCAGATTTTTCATCATTAGTGTATAGGAATGCAAGAAATTTCTGTGCATTAATTTTCTATACTGCAACTTTACCAAATTCGTTGATTAGCTCTAGTAGTTTTCTGGTGGCATCTTTAGGATTCTCTATGTATAGTATCATGTCACCTGCAAACAGTGACAATTTACTTCTTCTTTTCCAATTTGTATTCCTTTTATTTCTTTTTCTTCTCTGATTGCCATGGCTAGGACTTCCAAAACTATGTTGAATAATAGTGGCGAGAGTGGACATCCTTGTCTTGTTCCTGATCTTAGAGGAAATGCTTTCAGTTTTTCACCATTGAGAATGATGTTTGCTGTGGGTTTGTTGTATATGGCCTTTATTATGTTGAGGTAAGTTCCCTCTATGCCCACTTTCTGGAGAGTTTTTATCATAAATGGGTGTTGAATTTTGTCAAAAGCTTTTTCTGCATCTACTGAGATGATCATATGGTTTTTATTCTTCAGTTTGTTAATACGGTGTATCACATTGATTGATTTGCGTATATTGAAGAATCCTTGCATCCCTGGGATAAATCCCACTTGATCATGGTGTATGATCCTTTTAATGTGTTGTTGGATTCTGTTTGCTAGTATTTTGTTGAGGATTTTTGCATGCATATTCATCAGTGATATTGGTCTGTAATTTTCTTTTTTTGTAGTATCTTTGTCTGGTTTTGGTATCAGGGTGATGGTGGCCTTGTAGAATGAGTTTGGGAGTGTTCCTTCCTCTGCAATTCTTCTCTAAATGTTTGACAGAATTCACCTGTGAAGCCATCTGGTCCTGGACTTTTGTTTGTTGGAAGATTTTTAATCACAGTTTCAATTTCATTACTTCATTACTTGTGATTGGTCTGTTCATATTTTCTTCATTACTTCATTACTTGTGATTGGTCTGTTCATATTTTCTATTTCTTCCTGGTTCAGTCTTGGAAGGTTATACCTTTCTAGGAATTTGTCCATTTCTTCCAGGTTGCTTATTTTATTGGCATAGAGTTGCTTGTAGTAGTCTCTCAGGATGCTTTGTACTTCTGTGGTGTCTGTTGTAACTTCTCCTTTTTCATTTCTAATTTTATTGATTTGAATCCTCTCCCTGTTTTTCTTGATGAGTCTGGCTAATGGTTTATCAATTTTGTTTATCTTCTCAAAGAACCAGCTTTTAGTTTTATTATCTTTGCTATTGTTTTGTTTCTAATTCTATTTCATTTATTTCTGCTCTGATCTTTATGATTTCTTTCCTTCTACTAACTTCAGGTTTTTTTGTTCTGCTTTCTCTAGTTCCTTTAGGTGTAAGGTTAGATTGTTTATTTGAGATTTTTCTTGTTTCTTGAGGTAGGCTTGTATAGCTATAAACTTCCCTCTTAGAACTGCTTTTGCTGCATCCCATAGGTTTTGGATTGTTGTGTTTTCATTGTCATTTGTCTCTAGGTATTTTTTAATTTCCTCTTTGATTTCTTCAGTGATCTCTTGGTTATTTAGTAACGTATTGTTTAGCCTCCATGTGTTTGTGTTTTTTATGTTTTTTTCCCTGTAATTGATTTCTAATCTCATAGTGTTGTGGTCGGAAAAGATGCTTGATATGATTTCAATTTTCTTAAATTTACTGAGGCTTGATTTGTGACCCAAGATGTGATCTATCCTGGAGAATGTTCCATGCGCACTTGAGAAGAAAGTGTGATCTGCTGTTTTTGGATAGAATGTCCTTTGAATATCAATGAAATCTATCTGGTCTACTGTGTCATTTAAAGCTTGTGTTTCCTTATTAATTTTCAGTTTGGATGATCTGTCCATTGGTGTAAGTGAGGTGTTAATGTCCCCCACTATTATTGTGTCAATGTCCTATTTTATAGCTGTTAGCAGTTACCTTATATATTGAGGTGCTCCTATGTTGGGTGCATATAAATTTATAATTGTTATATCTTCTTCTTGGATTGATCCCTTGATCGTTATGTAGTGTCCTTCCTTGTCTCTTGTAACATTCTTTTTTTAAAAGTCTATTTTATCTGATATGAGTATTGTTACTCCAGCTTTCTTTTGATTTCCATTTGCAGGGAATATCTTTTTCCATCCCCTCACTTTCAGTCTGTATGTGTCCCTAGGTCTGAAGTGGGTCTCTAGTAGACAGCATATAGATGGGTCTTGTTTTTGTATCCATTCAGCAAGCCTGTGTCTTTTGGTTGGAGCATTTAATCCATTCACGTTTAAGGTAATTATCAATATGTATGTTCCTATGACCATTTTCTTAATTGTTTTGGGTTTGTTTTTGTAGGTTCTTTTCTTCTCTTGTGATTACCTCTTAGAGAAGTTCCTTTAGCATTTATTGTAGAGCTGGTTTGGTGGTGCTGAATTCTCTTAGCTTTTGCTTGTCTGTAAAGCTTTTGATTTCTCCATCGAATCTGAATGAGATCCTTGCTGGGCAGAGTAATCTTGGTTGTAGGTTCTTCCGTTTCATCACTTTAAGTATATCATGCCACTCCCTTCTGGCTTGTAGAGTTTCTGCTGAGAAATCAGCTGTTAACCTTATGGGAGTTCCCTTTTATGGTATTTGTCATTTTTCCCTTGCTGCTTTCAATAATTTTTGTCTTTAATTTTTGCCAATTTGATTACTATGTGTCTCGGTGTGTTTCTCCTTGGGTTTATCCTGTATGGGACTCTCTGCACTTCCTGGACTTGGGTGGCTATTTCCTTTCCCATTTTAGGGAAGTTTTCGACTATAGTCTCTTCAAATATTTTCTCAGGGCCTTTCTCTCTCTCTTCTCCTTCTGGGACCCCTATAATGTGGATGTTGTTGTGTTTAATGTTGTCCCAGAGGTCTCTTAGGCTATCTTCATTTCTTTTCATTCTTTTTTCTTTATTCTGTTCTGGGGCAGTGAATTCCACCATTCTGTTTTCTATGTCACTTATCCGTTTTTCTGCCTCAGTTATTCTGCTATTGATTCCTTCTAGTGTATTTTTCATTCCAGTTATTGTTTTGTTCATCTCTGTTTGTTCTTTATTTCTTCTAGATCTTTGTTAAACATTTCTTGCATCTTCTCTATCTTTGCGTCCATTCTTTTCCTAAGGTCCCGGATCATCTTCACTATCATTATTCTGAATTCTTTTTCTGGAAGGTTGTCCATCTCCATTTCAATTAGTTGTTTTTTCTGTGGTTTTATCTTTTTCCTTCATCTGGTACATAGCCCTCTGCCTTTTCATCTTGTCTATCTTTCTGAGAATGTGGTTTTTGTTCCCAATTGACACCAACTTGTAAAAACTATAAGTTAAATAGCTGTACACAACTACTTTCAGTCATCAAGCCTCTCAGGCATCTTCTGGATAAGAAGAAAAAAAGCTTCTTTTGGAAGTGTTGTGATGCAGTTACACTGAACTGTAGTACAGTACTAAATGAGAGAAATTATGTTACAAAATGAAAAAAAGTTATATCTCAGGAACATTTTGAAGTTATCAGTACAATCAACAAAATAGTCATGTTTATTTTAATCTATTGGTTTAATTATTTTAACTTTAAAAGCTTATGTTTCATGTCTTCATCTGTGATGAAATACAACTCCTGTGTTGATCTCTCCAGCCTCACTCTCTATCCCATTAAAGCATCTTACAGGCTGTATCCCAGTCAGCTCCTCTGGCAACCTTGTAAGGATCTTTGTGGATGAGGGCCCTGGGAGTGATTTTTCCTTTAGTTTCATTCATTTTTTCCCCTTTTTTCAGGTCTTGGTTACCTCACATTCTTTCTCTGAGTGAGTCTCACATTTCCAATCTTTCCTGCAAATTACCAATCAAATAGTCTGCCAGCCACACTGCTGTGACTGCATTACACCCTTTAAGGACTCCCTGTAGTTCTCCAGATCAAGCATTCATACATGTCTGTTGTGTTTTAAGACATTCAACCATCTGTCCCCACTAGACATACCTTGTCTAGCAAATTCATTTCCCCTGCTCTGGGTATAGTTGCAACAAGATTAGGCTCAGGGGACCACATTGCTTGGAAAAGGATGACTCCAAGCCTTTATCAACCATTTAGGACTAAGTTAAAAACCAACTTCAATTTGTAAATCTTCTTGTTCAAAGCAATTTTTACCATCTCTCTTTCTGCACTCCTGCATTTTGGGATCTCTTTCATATTCACAAAAATAAAAAGAAAGTATAGTTATTCTACAGATAGCTATTACAAGATCACAATGTAGAAACACGTCTATGGAGTAATGGGAAAATTACAAAAAAAAAATTTAAGTAGACCTATATTTGACTTTGGAATCTTGCCATGATTAAGAAGACCAAATGACTTAGAGATATTATATGTATCACATAAAACATTCATTAATAAACAGTGTAAAATTTGGCTCACCGATAGAGACTGTGGATTGATAGGTGATTAGAGATAACACATTTTTTTGAGGGAGACATTTTGAAGGCAGTGAAATTTGAACAGAGTTTTGAGGGAATGAAAGTTAAGTAACTGGAAATGAGGAAGAGAGAACAGTAAAATAAAGGAGACTTTCTACATGGAAGGCTCTGAAGCAGAAACTAATCCAAATAATTAATCATCATCATTAATCTTTTCCAAGATCTTCCATTTTGTCCTCTGATGACCCTCACGTAGAAACACAGAAAGTTTGGACCATGAAGACTGTAGGCTGAGAGCTAAGTCGCAGTCTGTCCCTTTAATTTGCATCATTGTAGTGCAATGTCTGCTAGCAAATCACAGGAAAAGAATCCTAGGGAAAATAAAGTTTCACTGATGGGAGAAATGTTATTCTATTAATTGGTCCAAAAGCTGTTCAGTTCCATAATGAAAATCACAAATGTGTTAGGAAATACCAGCCCATTTCATCAAGAGTTAACATTTATAAAAAGTTGTTCAGGACCACCTCAGACTTAATAACAATTGCAAGAGTTTGTAATAAAAAAAAAAGGATAGCTATAGCTGATAGAGAAAGAGCATCATACACTCAGCAACTGAAATAGAAAGTCTCTGTTAAGATCAAACAAAGCCAAACCATGATTAATGAATATTTCCAGAAAGTAAACCTAAGAGTTCTATAAAACATTAGTATCTGTACTGATAAAGAAGGAGTTGATTAGACGGAGATGGGCCAAAATGGAACTCAGGAACCAGTCAACATAAGTGAAAATTAAAGGCCAATGAGAACAAAGATCTGGGAAAAGATAGAAAAATTACCCTAGTTCACTGTTTTCCAAACCTGGCGGAAGGTGGGGAGTGGTGGTGGTTCTAAATAGTCCTACCATCAGGTCCCATTAGAAGATTAGTCAATTGGATCTACCAAGCAAGATCTTAGAAATATTTTAAAAAGATCCCTGACACCTCCATCACATCACATCATTACCATTTCTTTTATGTGGTGAGAGCATTTAGGATCTACTCTCTTAGCAATTTTCACATATATAGCACAGTGTTGTTATCGATAATCACAATGTTGTGTATTAGATACACAGAACTTATGCATCTTCTAACTGGAAGTTTGTGCTTTTTGTCCAACACCTCCTCATTACCACCCCCCCACTCCCACTCCCTGGAAATCACAGCTTTTTCAGATTCCACATATAAGTGAGATCATATATAGTATTTGTCTTTCTCTGACAGTTCACTTAGCATGAGGCTAACACTAAGATGGTAATCATACTGCAATATACGTGTATCAAATAAACACCTTGTACACCTCCAAGTTACACAATGTTATGTGTCAATCACATTTCAATACAGCTGGAGGAAAAAAAAGATCCCTAAATGATTGTGATACATCAGTGTTTGGGAGCTATTCCGTCTACTCATTTCTGAGGGAGGGAGGGAGGGAGGGAGGGAGGAAGGAAGGAAGGAAGGAAGGAAGGAAGGAAGGAAGGAAGGAAGGAAGGATTGACAGTTCAAAGTAAATTCTCAGTCATATTTGGGACTAGAAATTATATATACTTATTTAATTAAAAGTAAATAACATTGTCCCACTGCATCATCTTAATTTACCTCAAATAACTCTTTGTTTTTGTTCATCTCAAGCCCAGAGTTAAAGCAATAATTTAGGTATTTTAAGGAGACATAAGTAAATCAGAGTGGGCTCTTTTTTACTTCATCTTCTATAAAGAGACTAAGTAATGAAGTTTTATAGTAGTCATTTCCTAATAAAGACATTTGGGGGTAATAACATTTTGTTTATAAGGTACTTTGATGAGTGCTATGTGGGCTATTTAATCATAAATCAATAAAATACAATTGCTGCTCTGAAGGAACACACACATTTATATCAATACATACATAATATAATTTGACACCAAATCTGAAAGCAAGTATAGGTATACATTAGTGGGAACTTCGCTCTTACAGGAAAGAGTAAATATTTTATAAAATTGAAACGTAATTAGGTTAGGCTAAAGATATACAATTTTCTCAGGTAAATATGGTGCTAATATTCAGTTGGTGTGTGCTGGCTTATACAGAAAAACGCACACTGCTTTTTAAAAACAGACCAATAGATTAAGGCATCTTTTCAGATTGGTCAGTGTTTGTGTCTTGATCAGTGAATATTTTGTTAAATATTACAAATAACACCCTGAGTGCAATCAACAATTTATTTATAAGTCCTGCTCTCTTAATTCCCAGAGTTCCCATTATAATTTCAAAGGAAAACAAAAAAATCACACAGTTGAGCTCAAGAATCTTACACGTCTCTCCGATCTAAATCTACCTACCACAGCAATTCAAGGTAAGATGATCTCTCATGTTTCTTTCCTGCTTAAAAACCTATAATAACTTCGCACTGATTATTATATCCTGAATGAAGGGAAAGGAAATAACATTTTTGAGTACCTACTATGTGCCCAGCAAATGATCATCATGGCAATTCAATAGGTAAATATTTTTCTTAGTCACATTTTACAACATTTGAAATAGAGAATGAAACAGTTTTTTTTTCCTTTGCCCCAAGTCATCAGCTACTTAGTGCAGAGGCAGAATTTCAAGCCCACATTCCTAGACTCCAAAGCTCATGTTCTCTTTATCATAACATGCTAAATTCCAGGCATAAGCATTTTGTAGACACTTGATTAAAAACTGGTAATAAATATGAGTTTATATTTTACCCAAATCTATATACTAGTGCATTTTTCAAAATACATTTTTCTTTTTCTTTCAGAGTATAATCTACCCTTAAATTAGACCAATTCTATGTAGCATATTACAATCTGGAAATCATCAACAGTATAACTTTGAGAAATGGAATCACAGTAAAGTCCCAACTTTTAATAAATGGATGCTTAATTTCTTTGGAGATTTATTCTTCTATGCAGTTTAATTGTTTCTGACATTTCAGTAATGCTTTTATAAGCAACTTGACCTTTGATGCATTTCTTTTTTCAAGCTTGGAGCTTGACAAAATGCCAGAAATAGAGCATTCAGGAGGAGAGTTAAAAAAGCAAAACAAAGCAAAACAACTAAAATAACTGGGTTACAAAGCAATGCTTTTTCAGATAAAATTTTATCTGATTTATAATCTCATCTTCTGATTTATTTTTAATACCCTGCATGTAAATATACGCTATTTTACATTGTACTTTCATAATCTGAGGTTCAGAACATATGCAGTAACTAGGTAAGTAAGCTTTAGGGAGCATTGGCCCTATATGTTTATGAGGATAAATGTTCAAAGTAATAACTGAGTAAACAAATAAAGAAAGAAGAGACATAAACAACAGTTACACTTGAACTCTTTTACTAAAAATCAGCCTGAATACTAAGGAAACCATGATCACATTCACTTACAAACTGGCAGTGCTTTTATTCCCCAATTCTTTAAGTACCTGCTGAACAGTATCAATGAAGATAAAATAAAATCAACGTGACTACTTTCTATTGTAAAACTATATTTTCTAGCATTGTGTGCCAAGACAATGCTCTCCAGAAGGCATTAAAAAAAATCAAAACCACTATTGAACTGGAGAAATCTTAAAAAGTGCTTGGCTATGTGTACATCTGAAAGATGGAATAGAGGCTGCCTATTTGATCAAACAAGGAGAGAAGATGCAGGCAGAATGAGTTCCACAGCTAATGTGCTAAGACTTTTGAAGTCTCTACCCTGAGGGTAGGAACAGTAAGCTACTCTGCTTGGGTTTGGATGGACTTACAAAACCGTGGTAGGGAGGAATGGATGAGATGAAATACACAGAATCAAAATAACAGGGGATTTGGGGAGTTAAGATTTTTAGACAAGTTAAGTTACTGGAAAGTCAATGCTAAGAATAACAATAGATACCCAAATAGGAAAATCTTGTTAGTAATATTCTAAGATCATAAATTTTTCAAGTGATAAATTTTATAATGAGTCAGAAGTATAAGTAAATGCTATGATCATATGTGAACACTATGCTTCTATTTCCACTCTAAAGGACATGAACATAAAATCACAATCTGGAACTGATAACTGTTGACATTTATGAGCATTGCTATGTGTTAGACATGAAGTGTTTTACAGGTTTTAGCTAATGTAATTCTCCAACAATCTTATGAGGTACACATGGTTATTATACCCATATTATAGAGAAGGAAACTAAGGCATGGAAGTTGAATAATATGTGATTAATCTCTTACGATACTCCAGTAAAAGACTGTTGTGCACACAGAATCAGAAAAGTGTGGAAAGAAAAGATATGGGAGTGATTCAGCTTAAGGATTGGGGGCCCACAGAAAAGGAAAGACTTGCCCAAGGTCACACTGCAGGTTAATGATATAGCTGGGTTTCTACTATTCATTCAATGACCATATGAAGCTAGGATTTAGGGATGAAACATTTGTTATTTTCTTATGTATGAGGCCATTACAGAGATTATAGATACTATTTCACAACACTGTGCTCAATTACCTGATGCACCAAGAAACACAAATTACACTCCTCCCAAGGGTCAGACACCTGTGTTATATAAACTGCTTACAATAATCTTGAAAAGCAGAAAATATCTTGCTTTTACATGTGAGGAATCTGTATGAATCACATACAAAAGCAGTAAATCTCACTCAAGGATGCATGGGATTAAAACATACAATGCAATTTTCTTGAAACAAAACAAAAGAAACAATGAAGAAATTTGGCCAAACAAGAGTAGAACCAAAGTCAACAACTTAGGAGTAGAAAAGACAAGAGGTTATAGGCCTGATAACAAAAACGGAATATATGTCAGCAAAGGAACTGAGGCTAAATAATTGTGAGAATTCATTACAGAAGACCACATAGATGCCATGAATCCAGAAATCAAACTATCCAACAGAAATCAATAAGGTAATTTTTTTTTTAAAAGTTTTACTTGATTTTTATTTATTTATTTATTTATTTATTTATTTATTTATTTATTTATTTATTTATTTATTTATTTTTGGCTGTGTTGGGTCTTCGGTTCGTGCGAGGGCTTTCTCCAGTTGCGGCAAGCGGGGGCCACTCTTCATCGCGGTGCGGGGACCGCTCTTCATCGCGGTGCGGGGACCGCTCTTCATCGCGGTGCGCGGGCCTTTCTCTATCGCGGCCCCTCCCGTCGCGGGGCACAGGCTCCAGACGCGCAGGCTCAGCAATTGTGGCTCACGGGCCCAGCTGCTCCGTGGCATGTGGGATCTTCCCAGACCAGGGCTCGAACCCGTGTCCCCTGCACTAGCAGGCAGATTCTCAACCACTGCGCCACCAGGGAAGCCCAATAAGGTAATTTTAATGGACATATATCTGCTGACATAAGCAAGATGTTTTGGTACATCTTCCAATAAATGGTACTGACAGAAATTCACCCCATTCCATTTCTTCAGGACACTATAGAAATGAAGTAGTTCTTGAGAAAGCAATTCAAACAAAGCCAATCCCCAATCCAGCATTGTTTCAAAGATAGCATGGAAATCACTGATCATCCCGTTGGTAAACACATTTTGCAGTATAATGCACTGTTGATAATCTTTATTACTTAATATCACCTTCCACTCAGAAAAAATTTACCTTAAGGATAATTGTCCAGGTACATTATTATCTTCATTGTACGTACAAGGTAGAGACTGCAGAGTCGCAGGTATGTTTTGGAACTCCTGACTGTCAAACTGTGGCCATCACATTCTCTTTCGATTCAGTGTGCACTTAATGGATTTGATAGGGTATCAATGCTTAGGAAGAGTTTTCAACTTATTAAGCATCAGAGGATGATAAAATTCAATTCTGCTTTAGTAGAACTGAGTATCCTCAATGTCAGATTAAAATACTTTGATAAAAGGAAATAATAATCAAAATTTTGTAGTGCATTTCATTGGTTGTCCTAATTCTTCTCTCTAAAATGTCTTACAAATAAATGGTCACTAATTCCAAACATCCATTTCCAATATTTGATGTGAGAGTCTAATTCCTTTTGCCTTTTCAACTTAAAGTAGCAATGATTTAAGAATTAATATTTAAAAGAACTCAGCTACAACCTATGCTTCAAAAAATATTACATTGTAAAAGAACTATTTTTTATTTGATAAAGTTGACATGTTACAACTTGTAAATTTAGGGTGTACAGTATGTTACTTTGATACAGTTATATATTGTAGTATGATTGCCACTGATGCAATATTATCACATTACATCGTAATAGTACAGTACTATTCGCTATATTCATTATACTGTGCGTTAGATCTCCATGGCTTATTTAGTACTCATTACAAGTTTGTACCCTTAAATACTATCAATCATATCCTGCCTCACTCCCTGGTAACCACCACCCCATTCTGTTTTTTGTATTTTTTTTTAACAAGTTTGACCTTCTTTTAGATTCTTCATATAAGTGACATCACACAGTACCTGTCTCTCTCTGTCTGACCCATCCTACCTAGCACAATGTGCTCAAGGTCCAATGCAAATGGCAGAATATCTTCTCTTTTCATGACAGAATAATATTCCATTATGTATACATACCACATTCTTTTTTATCCATTCATCTGTGGGAATCTTTTTTTAATTCAAACAATTAGAGTAAAAGACTTAAAAGATAGAAGGCCAAGTATTTGGTGGGCCAAAAAGTGCCTTCGGTTTTTAAGTAAAAATAAAAGACACATTTTTCATTTTCACCAAGAACTTTATTGAACAACATATTCACCTTTCTGTTCCATTACCTTCTGCCATTTTTCAGGCAATTTCGTAATTCCATTTTCCCAAAACTTTTTATCTTTTTGAGGAAAGGACTGTTCCAGGTGCCTTTTACAGTCTTCCAGGGAATTGAAATTTTTTCCATTAAGGGAATTTTGTAAAGACCTAAATGAATGGAAATCCGAAGGCATAACATCTGGTGAATATGGTGGATGATCAGAACTCCCCAGCCAAGCTGTAACACTTTCTGCCTGATCATCAAAGAAACATGCGGTCTTGCGTTATCTGGATGGAAGATTATGCATTTTCTTTTGACTAATTCTGGATGCTTTTCATCGAGTGCTGCTTTCAGTTGGTCTAATTGGGAGCAGTACTTGTTGGAATTAATCCTTTGGTTTTCCAGAAGGAACTCGTAATAGAGGATTCCCTTTCAATCCCACCAGATACACAACATCACCTTCTTTGATTGAAGACCCGGCCTTTGGTGTTGGTTGGTGGTGGTTCATTTCGCTTGCCCCACAATCTCTTCCATTCCACATTATTGTACAGTATCTACTTTTCATCACCCGTCACAATATGTGTTAAAAACGGGACATTTTCATTACGTTTGAGTAGAGAATTGCATGCGGAAATATGGTCAAGAAGGTTTTTTTTGCTTAACTTATGTGGAACCCGAACATCAAAGCAATGAACATAACCAAGCTGGTGCAAATGATTTTCAACGCTTGATTTGGATATTTTGAGTATGTCGGCTATCTCCAGCATGGTATAACATTGATTGTTCTCAATTAGCGCCGCGATTTGATGGCTATCAACTTCAACTGGTCTACCCGAACTTGGAGCATCGTGCAGCGAGAAATCTCCAGCGCAAAACTTGGCAAGCCACTTTTGACACGTTCGATCAGTCACAGCGCCTTCTCCATACACTGCACAAATCTTTTCTTTTTGCGTTGCAGTTGCGTTTTTACCTTTCTTGAAATAATAAAGCATAATATGCCGAAAATGTTGCTTTTTTTTCTTCCATCTTCAATATTAAAATGGCTACACAAAAATTGACCAATTTTGTTAAGTCTTTTTTTAAATGCACGCTGATATGGCAGCTGTCACATACAATCTAACAAAATTGTTTCAAATGAAGTTAAAGGCAACTATGTGCTACTAGAGTCAGTTTTTTCTTACGGAAAAAACTGAACAAACCTTTTGGCCAACCCAATAGTTTTTAGAGTAGAATTGGGAATAAAAGTGCTGCCACAGATAGAAACATCAAAATTAAAAGCAGGTACTTCGAACATACATTTAAGGCAAAAAATTAAATACACTAGAGAATTTACATAATAAAAACGCTTAGATGGATTCAGGGAGAGAACTCCTTTCCATTAGAGTGAAAAATAGAAATTCATATAGCATTGGCATGTTTAGTGAATAAGGTTATGGGAAATTGCACATGGTTAAAAGTAAAGGAAGGATTCAGAATAATGAGGAAATGAAGCATACTAATCGAATGTCATTTGGGCAGTTATTGCATTACTGGGTCATGCATTACAGCTTGAGATTTATATATCTGTGGGGCTCATTACCTAATTCTTCTCCTTCTGGTAGTGACTTGGCATGATAAGAATCTGGAATTAAGGGATGGAGAATCTAAGAGTGCTTTACAAAGAGTACCTGTTTTTAAAAGTACTTCTGAAACAAATTAAAGTTTTATGAGAACAATACAGGGATAAAGAGATCCTGGAGCAGCAACACAACTCCTAAAGCAGGACTAAAGCAGAGGTACCAGCGCGTACAGATCATTTCACCAAGGGACACTGAAAAATACACGTTTCAATGTTTGTAAGTTTTTCTGTTAATTAAATATTTTCTTAGCAAAGAAAATGCATTTTGCTACTAAATATAAGGACTCTCCTTGATGTATATGGCTGTTGTTGTACTTGGTTCATTTGTATCCTGGTCATTTTATTACTGATTCGACCACTTTCTAGGTTCCAGCTTCCACTCTTGCTCTTCTCCACTCAGCGGCCAGACAATCCTTTTAAAAACAATTCTGATCACATCATTCCTCTCCTGAAATCTTCCAGTAGCTTCCCATTAATGTGGAATTATCTCCCAAGTCCTAAAAGGCCCTCTATGATTTGGTTCTTGGTCACATCTACCCTTTTCCAGCCACACTGGCCTCTGTGACACTCCTGGAACACTTGAAGCATTCTCCTGTCTGGACTCTTCCTTCTGGCTGTAATACTTTTCTCTCTGATACTCACTCTATTGCTCCCTCACGTCCCGTCTCTGTTTAACTTTCTTCTCCTAAGAGAGGCATTGCCCGGCCATTCTGTCTAAGATACTCTTCTCCCCACTCATAGCTCTCCATCACAACACCTTTCTTTGTTTCCAGGTATTTTTCCCAATTGTTATTGTAAAATATATACATTAATGTATATACAATATATGCATTAATGATGCCTTGTATCTTTCTGTGAGTTTGTTCTGTCTCCTTCCCCTAGAATACAAGTTCTACAAAGTCAGGCATATTATCTGTTGTTCGTCTCTCACTGCTGTATCCCTAATGGTTAAAAAAGTACCTGGCACATAATACAAACTTATTAAACATTTTCTGAGTAAATAAATAAATGACACCTAGCGACTTTAGGCAGTCATAATAAGGAATACTTATAACTGAACTGAAAGACAACCCAATTAAAAACAGTCAAAGGATTGAATAAACATTTCTCCGAAGAAGATACACAAATAACCAGCAAGCACATGAAAAGATGCTCAGCAGCATTAATCATTAGGAAAATGCAAATAAAATCACAATGAGATACCACTTCACTCTCACTAAGAGAAAAGAAAAGAAGAACCGGCGTTGCTGAGGACATGGAAAAATTGAAACCCTTGTATGTTGCTGGTGGGAATGCAAAATTGTGCAGCCATAGTGGAAAGGTTTGGCAGTTCCTCACAACATTAAACCAGAACTACCATATGACCCAGCAATTCTAGTCCTTGGCATATACTCAAGAAAACTGAAAAGATATGCCCACACAAACACTTTCCCACAGATGTTCATAGCAGCACTATTCACAACAGTCCCATGGAAACGTCCCGAATATCCATCAACAGGTGAATGGAAAAACAAAACAAGGGCTATGGAACATTACTCAGACATTAAAAAAGAAGGAAGTACTGATACACACCATAATGTGGATAAATCTTGAAAATATCACGCTAAGTGAAAGAAGCCAGGTACAAAAGGTCATATATCATGTGATTCCATTTATAGAAATATCCAAAACAGACAAATCCATAGAGACATAAAGTAGACTGGTGGTTGCCATGTATTGGGGGATAAGAAAACAGGGAGTGACTGCTTAGTGGGTACTGGGTATTCTTTTGGGGTGATGAAAAATGTTTTAGAACTAAATAGCAGTGGTGGTTGCACAACATTGTGAAAATACTAAATGCCAGTGAATTGTACACTTTAAAACACAGTTACTTTCATGTTATATGAATTTCACCTCAATTAAAAAAAGAGAACAAAAAACCATGATGTGTTTATAACAGTCTATAAAGGCCCTCAGGATCTGTCTGGTCCCAGCTACATTCTACTACCCACCCCCCATCTATCTCTCCTACACACACACACACACACACTGAGTCACACTCAGCTCACACTCCTGGCCTCATGCTCAGCCTCAAACCAGCCAGGTGTGCTCCATCTCAGGTCTTTACACTTGTTCTTCCCCACATATGGCACAGATTCCCCACACTTGCCTGACAGCTTATTCCCTCTTTCCTCTCGGGTTCTGCTTAAACGTTGCACCCCAGAGAGGTCTTCCTTGACCACCCAAAATAAACTAATATGCTCTCCCATCTCTCTCACCCTGTGTATTTTTCTCCACAGCACTTATCATCATCTGACTCATGACATTTTACTTATTTACTTTTTAATTGTCTGTTTCCTCCCTAGAATGTGAGGTCCATGAAGACAGGTACATTATTTTCATCCTGTTATAACCATTACATGTAAACAGTGCCTGGCACAAAGTAGGCAATCAGTTAATATTTACTAAGTAAATTAAAATCATTTATATGAAGTTCCAGAATAAGTAAACATAAAATGCTCAGGGACACCTTCCTATGTGGAAAAACCATGTAATATGCAAAAGCAAAATGATGAACAAAAAATTCACTTAGAACACCACTCTGGAGAAGGGTTGAATAGGAACCAGAGGGATGAGGCCATGAGGGTCCAGGGAGTTTCAATTCTATTAGTAAAGTTCTATTTACTTAATTGGATAATATTTTAATGGATGTTTATCTTTATGCTTTATGACGTGTAATACTGTAAGATCTTTTGTATGCATCAAATATTTCACAACATTTTAAACAGGTTAGCAGTATAATTATTTGGTAACATTTTAAAAATACTAAACATATTTAAACAAATTACTTGCTTCTTTTTTTTCAAGAATATTATTTTACTCTTTAGAAGAATGTAGGGACGTTTGGCTAAAACTGCATGGAGGCTCCAAAACTAAGAATGATCAACACTGGGTGGGGAACTCAGCCTCAGAAACAGTGACTTCTGTTACTCCATCCCTAACGCAGCAGGAAGGAGGTTTTCATCCAGTCCTGAACAGATCACCAGCTGCTTTGTATTTATACTCACTTAAAACTGTTTTCTTTTTGCTTTGAATGGTAAAATCAGTGATAAATGAATTCACAAAAACAGTAGCTACAGAGAAAAAACGTTTACATATAATCAGGAATCACATTAGAAAGCCCTGATGACATATTTAAGATCATTTATAAATCAAAATGGAGTAACTATGGTTCAGGAGCCGGGTGGCCACTGTGCATGTGGTTTCAGACACATTCCTGCATCACTGAGAACTTTTCTCTAAACTGCATCAAACACAAGGACAGCACCAACAGTTTTCAAAATACTATCTGTAAGCAGCTACTAGCTGCAACCTTGTAATTTCAAAGTCTGCCTCCCCACCCCCTTTGCAACTAGGTAATCTTTTCGAACCCCAACCAATCCTTGCTTACCAAGCACCCTTACTTCTTGCCAGCTCCAATCCTAAATCTTGACAATTTATATAACCTTAGGGTTTTTTGCCTTTATAAGCTTCCCCCATTTTGTAGTCCAGCAGAACACAATTCAAGTGCTTCTTGGATCTGTGTCTCCTGGGCTGCAGTCTTAACAAATCCCCCCAAAACACATTTCTGTTGCCTCAACCAGGTTCTTGGAATTCTTGATTAACATTACATTAGAAAATATTAAAATACATGGCTTCAACTGAAAATGGAAAAATTTTGCTATGATTCTGGTTTCTGTTCTAACAATGAAATTTATTTACTGGACTCTGTATTGGCCCTATTGCCCTCAGAACAATACAATCAGTTGCTGGGTATGTAATATTTTAACAGTCACAACTCCAACAAGACTGGCATCAAACAATCATAGGAGATGATGATGGAAAATTGATCTTATTTTTCTATTTGTTGATATACTGGGTTGGCCAGAAAGTTCGTTCAGGTTCTTCCATAAGATCTTACGGAATAACCCGAATGAACTTTCTGGCCAAACCAATATCTCTGGCTGACCTCTAACAGTTGTCAACTTGACTTCATGCACGTCTACCTTTTAGCTGAGAGAAGAGAATTCCTCTCTGATCCTGTAAATATTCAAGACAGGCAATTTAATAATCCAGAGTGCCTTAAATCAGCACAAGTATCAATAATCAAATATAATGTATTTACTTAATATGGAAATTTCACTTATCATCTACTGATCATGAAAACAACTTAATGTCATTGCATTTAGCTGGATTCACTGCCAGAAACTGAGTTATCACCATAGAAAATTAAAGCTTCCGAGATTTTGTCCACTTTTTTAAAGAGATGAATAAACTGAGCTGGTGATAGTAGAAAAGATTTGTCCAATGTTTTACAATTAGTGACAGAACTAGGATTAGAATTCATGTCTCTTTATTCATATTTCAGTAGTCTTTCCAGTATACCTCTGGTGATGATTTGCATACATAATATCTTGGTTGTACTATCCAGGTATATAATCTCAAAAGTTGCTGAGAAGAGCAGAGTACTGCTTTGGCTAAATGAGTTGGGATTTCGTAACTGTGACTGGCCAAACCACAGTAAGAGCCTGTCAAAATATTTCAAGCAGCAGTATCAATCACGATTTAGAATATACTGTGACTAAGTAGTGAATGAAAGTTGTTTATATAAAGATAAGAACTTCTGATTGTGGTCATTTTTAAAAGTTATTTGCCAATTCCCCTTCCTATTAATTAGAGATTTCTAAGAGCTACTATTTGTATGCATTTTTATTTTAAGCTGTATTCTAGCTATAAGGAGGTATAATACGTAATTAGTAATTTAATGAACTTACTGAAAATAAATTCTACCCCAAAGGTTACATGCATACATGGAATACACTCATAAAATCAGAGACTTTAATATATCGACCCATTTCTTGAAACAGGAAAGGCAGAACGGAAGATAAGTAGGGTTGTTGATTAAGCCTAGCTAATGTCTTTGTACCCTAGGAATGACTCTGAGAATTGATTCATGACTCCAGGTGACCTACTACAGATTTGTTAGCTCTTCCAGAGTAGAAATTATGAAACTGCACATCACTGATGCAATACAGCCACCCACCTCCACATTCCTATAAAACAGGGCTTTCACAAGCCAGTCGACCTTGCCTGTGTGCAGAGATGACCTTGTTTGTATATGTACTAAGGCCACTGTCTGGCTTTGGTGGAAAAATGTCGTAAATAATATTTTGGTTATAAATTCTTAATTACCTGCAGAACTCTTAATTCTCTTTTTCTGAAGAAAAAAGTAAGCTATTTACTGATAATAGAAAATTCCACACAACAACTTCTTTACAGAAGAAATAAGCAAGCAGAATTTAAATTGCACTTTTGAAAGATTAAGTATTAATTTTAATTGAAAATCTGGATATACTTAAGTAATTCCTTAGGAGACACCATGTGAGTTTAATAATGAACTTGAATTTGGGGATACGGTGCCAATTATTCCATAATTTCATTAGGACCTCTATTTGGTAATAGGAGGACATACATATCTTGATTTATATTGCTGTTATCTTTCAGAATTACAGTAGTGGTCATGTAGAAAAAGTCTTTACAGGATGCAAGGGGATAAAAGAGAGAAAGTAACAGTATTATTCCCATACCAATAATTGTTTTTAGATGTAAAATGCATTGCCATCTGTCACATTCACAGAGTCAACAGCTTAAGCAAAGGAAGGTAGAAATATTTCCATATAATTTAAAAAATCAGAAAACTACATTTCAAAACCTACTACATACTGAGATAGTAAAAAAAAAAAAAAAATGTTTTCCTTCCTGAAACACAGCTATGTCATTAAAATGCATTGAGTATAACAAAGTACAAGCTATAAAGTAAAGCATAAGCATAAGGGAGTCAGATAAGAGAAAGGAAGAAAATTCCAACACACAATGTAATATTTTGGTGTGAGCTTTTGATTGCCATTTTACCTCAAGTCCTTTTTTAGGGCCTTCTATTGATCTGAGCTGTCAGAAGACAACTACACTACTTTAAACACAACTTCATTAAATGTCTTGTATAGAAAGCACATTTTAAAGATGCATATAATGAGATACATGGAAGAGGATTTTGTAGTAGACTTATTTTTCTGATATTTTATGAAAACCAGCAGACATAGCATCTCTATATGCTAATGTGCTTTCTTCCAATCTGGAATCAGGTGCTTTTCAGGGAAATTCAACATTTGTAAGTGAAGAACCAACAAACTATTCAGATTTACAACTCTTTCTGGACCACCCCCATGGAGGACACTAGCTGAAAGAGCCACAGAGAGATAAGGCAGACACATTGCTATGGAGAGATGAAAAAGGAACTGACTTCAGAGACACAGGGACCTGGGTATGAAGAAGAGGTTGCCTCCTTGCTAGATGCGTCACCTTGGCCACGTTTTCTAACTTAGAGCTGAAGTGGCACTCTGCTCAGAGTCTGGAATGCAGAACTTTAAAAAATGATAGTGTCTGTTTGTTCTCCCCATGCTTTCCTCCCATAATCTACTATCTTATAGCTTAACTCAGAGAGACAGACATGCTCGAATAAGAGTAATACAAGGAGAGCATCATACAAGCCATGATAGGGATACAAAGAAATTGCTACTATCAATAGAATGCAAGGCGAAAGCATTTGGTTCTGAGGGGAAGAGTGAGGGAGACTTTGTGGAAAAGACCTTTCAATTTGGCTCTTAAGGAATAAGTAGAATTTCAATAGAAATATATGGGTAGGAGAGTGTATATCAAGTTGATGGAAAAGCAGAAACATGGCATACATAACTGAATGGTCTGAGAAGTATCAAGCTTCATTCACGTGTGTGCTGGCACCATTCTAGGTACAGTGCATACATCAGTGAACAAAATATAACAAGCATTCTTTTCCTGACAAAGTGCATCAACTGACTAACCTAGTAGAAGGAAAAAAGTGCACAAGTATGTATCAGATTATTTTTTGCCTGATATTGTATTATACAAGAGATATTTGCCATATATGTGCTATGTGCCTAGAACTATGTGCTGTGGGTAATTAAAACCCAAATAAATATGACTTGTGGTTTCCCGAAATTTATAATCTAGTCCAGGGGACAAAATGAACTCATGTGAAATAATAAATAATCACATTTTGTGGCACTGACTATAAAAGACATCAGTTAAGAAGAGGAGATAGCCCTCCCTCCTCACCGGGTCTGTGGGTCTGTCCGGCGGCCGGGCTGTCTTTGCGGACCCTGCCCTGTGACTGGGAAGGACCCGGCAAGCCCGGCGTGTGGTATAGACGAGGACGTGGTGGGGCAGCTGCCTGCTGGCATCCTCTGCACTGCCCTCCATCCCCCAGCCAGTGTGGGAAGTAAAGATCAAACTGAAAGGGAGGGAGGCATGGAGGCAGGAGCTAGCGGAGTGATGGGAAGCACATGAACCAGGGCCGACACCCGTGTGGCTGACAGGGTCTTGGTGCTCTGGGCAGGTGTCAGGCCTGAGCCTCTGAGGTAGGAGAGCCGAGTTCAGGACACTGGACCACCAGAGACCTCCCGGCCCCTCATAATATCAATCAGTGACAGCTTTCCCAGAGATCTCCATCTCAACACTAAGACCCAGCTCCACTCAGCGACCAGCAAGCTCCAGTGCTGGACACCCCATGCCAAACGATTAGCAAGACAGGAACACAACCCCATCCATTAGCAGAGAGGCTGCCTAAACTCACAATAAGCTAACAGACACCCCAAAACACACCACCAGACGCGGTCCTGCCCACTAGAAAGACAAGATCCAGCCTCATCCACCAGAACACAGACACCAGTCCCCTGCACCAGGAAGCCTACACAACCCACTGAACCAACCTTAGCCACTGAGGGCAGACACCAAAAACAAAGGGAACTACGAACCTGTAGCCTGCAAAAAGGAGACCCCAAACACAGTAAGTTAAGCAAAATGAGAAGACAGTGAAACACACAGCAGATGAAGGAGCAAGGTAAAAACCCACGAGACCAAACAAATGAAGAGGAAATAGGCAGTCTACCCGAAAAAGAATTGAGAGTAATGATAGTAAAGATGATCCAAAATATTGTAAACAGAATGGAGAAAATACAAGAAACGTTTAAGAAGGACCCAGAAGAACTAAAGAGAAAACAAACAATGATGAGCAACACAATAAATGAAATTAAAAATTCTCTAGAAGGAATCAACAGCAGAATAACTGAGGCAGAAGAACGCATAAGTGACCTGGAAGATAAAATAGTGGAAATAACTACCACAGAGCAGAATAAAGAAAAAAGAATGAAAAGAATTGAGGACAGTCTCAGAGACCTCTGGGACAACATTAAACTCACCAACACTCAAATTATAGGGGTGCCAGAAGAAGAAGAGAAAAAGAAAGGGACTGAGAAAATATTTGAAGAGATTATAGTTGAAAACTTCCCTAATAAGCGAAAGGAAATAGTCAGTCAAGTCCAGCAAGTACAGAGACTCCCATACAGGAAAAATCCAATGAGAACACACCAAGACACATAATAATCAAACTATCAAAAATTAAATACAAAGAAAAAATATTAAAAGCAGCAATGGAAAAGCAACAAATAACATACAAGGGAACTCCCATAAGATTAACAGCTGATCTTTCAGCAGAAACTCTACAAGCCAGAAGGGAGTGGCAGGACATATTTAAAGTGATGAAAGGGTAAAACCTACAACCAAGATTACTCTACCCAGCAAGGATCTCATTCAGATATGACAGAGAAATTAAAATCTTTACAGACAAGCAAAAGTTAAGAGAATTCAGCACCACGAAACCAGCTCTACAACAAATGCTAAAGGAACTTCTCTAAGTGGGAAACACAAAAGAAGAAAAGGACTTACAAAAACAAACCCAGGGCTTCCCTGGTGGCGCAGTGGTTGAGAATCTGCCTGCTAATGCAGGAAACACGGGTTCGAGCCCTGGTCTGGGAAGATCCCACATGCCGCGGAGCGACTACGCCCGTGAGCCACAACTACTGAGCCTGCGCGTCTGGAGCCTGTGCTCCGCAACAAGAGAGGCCACAATAGTGAGAGGCCCGCGCACCGCGATGAAGAGTGGCCCCCACTTGCCACAACTGGAGAAAGCCATAGCACGAAAACGAAGACCCAACATAGCAATCAATCAGTCAATAAAGAAATCTTAAAAAAAAAAAAAAAGTTGCTTATAAAAAAAAAAAAAAAAAAAAAAAAAAACAAAAAACAAACCCAAACCAATGAAGAAAATGGTAGTAGGAACATATACACCGACAATTACCTTAAATGTGAATGGATTAAATGCTCCAACCAAAAGACATAGGCTCGTTGAATGGATAAAACACCAAGAGCCATCTATATGCTGTCTACAAGAGACCCACTTCAGACCTAGGGACACATACAAACTGAAAGGGAGGGGATGGAAAAAGATATTCCCTGCAAATGGAAATCAAAAGAAAGCTGGAGTAGCAATTCTCATATCAGACAAATTAGACTTTAAAACAAAGACTGTTACAAGAGACAAAGAAGGACACTACATAATGATCAAGGGATCAATCCAAGAAGAAGATATAACAATTGTAAATATTTATGCATCCAACAGAGGAGCACCTCAATACATAAGGCAAATGCTAACAGCCATAAAAGGGGAAATCGACAGTAACACAATAGTAGGGGACTTTAACACCCCATTTTCACCAATGGACAGATCATCCAAAATGAAGATAAGTAAGGAAACACAAGCTTTAAATGATACATTAAACAAGATGGACTTCATTGATATTTATAGGACATTCCATCCAAAAACAACAGAATACACTTTCTTCTCAAGTGCTCATGGAACATTCTCCAGGATACATCATATCTTGGGTCACAAACCAAGCCTTGCATACTTAAGGAAACTGAAATTGTATCAAGTATCTTTTCCGACCACAACACTATGAGACTAGATACCAATTACAGGAAATAAAGTATAAAAAATACAAACACATGGGGGCTAAACAATACACTACTAAATAACCAAGAGGTCACTGAAGAAATCAAAGAGGAAATCAAAAAATACCTAGAAACAAATGACAATGAAAACATGATGATCCAAAACCTATGGGATAAGGCAAAAGCAGTTCTAAGAGGGAAGTTTATAGCAATACAATCCTACCTTAAGAAACAAGAAACATCTCAAATAAACAACCTAACCTTACACCTAAAGCAATTAGAGAAAGAAGAACAAAAAACACCACAAGTTAGCAGAAGGAAAGAAATCATAATGATCAGAGTAGAAATAAATGAAAAAGAAATGAAGGAAATGACAGCAAAGATCAATAAACCTAAAAGCTGGTTCTTTGAGAAGATAAACAAAATTGATAAACCATTAGCCAGACTCATCAAGAAAGAAAGGGAAAAGACTCAGATCAATAGAATTAGAAATGAAAATGGAGAAGTAACAACTGACACTGCAGAAACACAAAGGATCATGAGAGATTAGTACAAGCAACTACAGGCCAATAAAATGGACAATCTGGAAGAAATGGACAAATTCTTAAAAAAGCACAACTTTCTGAGACTGAACCAGGAAGAAATCGAAAATATAAAAAGACCAATCACAAGCACTGAAATAGAAATTGTGATTAAAAATCTTCCAACAAACAAAAGCCCAGGACCAGATGGCTTCACAGGTGAATTCTATCAAATATTTAGAGAAGAGCTAACAACTATCCTTCTCAAACTCTTCAAAAATACAGCAGAGGGAGGAACACCCCCAAACTCATTCTACGAGGCCCCCATCACCCTGATACCAAAACCAGACAAAGATGTCACAAAGAAAGGAAACTACAGGCCAGTATCACTGATGAACATAGATGCAAAAATCCTCTACAAAATACTAGCAAACAGAATCCAACAGCACATTAAAAGGATCATACACCATGATCAAGTAGGGTTTATCCCAGGAATGCAAGGATTCTTAAATGTATCAATCAGTGTGATACACCATATTAACAAACTGAAGGAGAAAAACCGTATGATCATCTCAATAGATGCAGAAAAAGCTTTTGACAAAATTCAACACCCATTTATGATAAAAACACTTCAGAAAGTAGGCATAGAGGGAACTTACCTCAACATAATAAAGGCCATGTATGACAAACCCACAACCAACATCGTTCTCAACGGTGAAGAACTGAAACCATTTCCACTAAGATGAGGAACAAGACAAGGTTACCCACTCTCACCACTATTATTCAACATAGTTTTGGAAGTTTTAGCCATAGCAATCAGAGAAGAAAAAGAAATAAAAGGAATCCCCATCAGAAAAGAAGAAGTAAAGCTGTCACTGTTTGCAGATGACATGATACTATACATAGAGAATCCTAAAGACGCTACCAGAAAACTACTAGAGCGAATCAATGACTTTCGTAAAGTAGCAGGATACAAAATTAATGCACAGAAATCACCTGCATTCCTATACACTAATGATGAAAAATCTAAAAAAGAAATTAAGGAAACACTCCCATTTACCACTGCAACAAGAAGAATAAAATACCTAGTAATAAACCTACCTAAGGAGACAAAAGACCTGTATGCAGAAAACTATAAGACACTGATGAAAGAAATTAAAGATGATACAAACAGATGGAGAGATATACCATGTTCTTGAATTGGAAGAATCAACATTGTGAAAATAACTATACTACCCAAAGCAATCTACAGATTCAGTGCAATCCGTATCAAATTATCAATGGCATTTTTCACAGAACTAGAACAAAAAATTGCACAATTTGTATGGAAACACAAAAGACCCCGAATAGCCAATGCAATCTTGAGAAAGAAAAATGGAGCTGGAGGAATCAGCCTCCCTGACTTCAGACTATACTACAAAGGCACAGTAATGAAGAGAGTATGGTACTGGCACAAAAACAGAAATATACCTCAATGGAACAGGATAGAAAGCACAGAGATAAATGCATGCACATATGGTCACCTTATCTTTGACAAAGGAGGCAAGAATATACAACGGAGAAAAGACACCCTCTTCAATAAGTGGTGCTGGGAAAACTGGACAGCTACATGTAAAAGAATGAAATTAGAACACTTCCTAACACCATACACAAAAATAAACTCAAAATGGATTAAAGACCTAAATGTAAGGTCAGACAGTATAAAAGTCTTAGAAGAAAACATAGGCAGAACACTATGACATAAGTCACAGCAAGATCCTTTTTGACCCAGCTCCTAGAGAAAGGGAAATAAAAACAAAAATAAACAAATGGGACCTAATGAAACTTAAAAGCTTTTTCACAGCAAAGGAAACCTTAAACAAGACGAAAAGACAACCCTCAGAATGGGAGAAAATATTTGCAAATGAAGCAACTGACAAAGGATTAATCTCCAAAATATACAAGCAGCTCATGCAGCTCAATATCAAAAAAGCAAACAACCCAATCCAAAAATGGGCAGAAGACCTAAATAGACATTTCTCCAAAGAAGATGTACAGATTGCCAACAAACACATGAAAGGATGCTCAACATCACTAATTATTAGAGAAATGGAAATCAATACTACAATGACGTATCACCTCACACCAGTCAGAATGGCCATCGTTAAAAAGTCTACAAACAACAAATGCTAGAGAGGGTGTGAAGAAAAGGGAACCCTCTTGCACTGTTGGTGGGAATGTAAATTGATATAGCCACTATGGAGAACAGTATGGAGGTTCCTTAAAAACTAAAAATAGAACTACCATACGACCCAGCAATCCCACTACTGGGCATATACCCTGAGAAAACCATAATTCAAAAAGAGTCATGTACCACAATGTTCACTGCAGCACTATTTACAATAGCAAGGACACGGAAGCAACCTAAGTATCCATTGACAGATGAATGGATAAAGAAGATGTGGCACATATATACAATGGAATATTACTCAGCCATAAAAAGAAACGAAATTGAGTTATTTGTATTGAGGTGGATGGACCTAGAGTCTGTCATACAGAGTGAAGTAAGTCAGAAAGAGAAAAACAAATACCATATGCTAACACATATATATGGAGTCTAAAAAAAAAAAAGGTTCTGAAGAACCTAGAGGCAGGACAGGAGTAAAGATGCAGATGTAGAGAATGGACTTGAGGACACAGGGAGGGGGAAGGGTAAGCTGGGATGAAGTGAAAGAGTGGCATGGACATATATACACTACCTAATGTAAAATAGATAGCTAGTGGGAAGCAGCTGCATAGCACAGGGAAATCAGCTCGGTACTTTGTGACCATCTAGAGGGGTGGGATAGGGATGGTGGGAGGGAGACGCAAGAGGTAGGGGAAATGGGGATATATGTATATGTATAGCTGATTCACTTTGTTATACAGCAGAAACTAACAACCATTGTAAAGCAATTATACTCCAATAAAGATGTTAAAAAAAATAACAGGAGATAATGTAGGAATAGATTTCATTCACAGGTGTTTTTTTTAATGTTTCCATTTTCACTGTTCATTGATTTAGACTTCCTGACAAATTTGTTCACCAAATTTGAACATGCACCAAAGTTTTACTCCTTGTATCTGTTCTAGTGAATGAGGATAAATCATTCATAGGCCTTGAAGTTAGGTAGACCTGAATTTGAATCCCTTACTTCCATTTTCTAGCTAGATGACTTTTTTCTTGTTTTTAGTATTTTGGTTTTACTTGTATTTTTATTGAAGTATATAGTATGCATATGGCAATGTTCTAAAAAAAACATACAGTTCAATAACTGTCTCAAAGCAAACACCTGGGTAATCATTCCTCTGAGCGCAAAAGAGAACATTGTCAGCAGCCTTGAGCCCACCGTGCTCCTGCATGACCATTCCAACTATTTCTCCTTCCCTCTTCCCCACAGTAACCATTATTTTGATTTTTAGCTCCGTTGTTTAGTTTTGTCGCCTTTTGAAATTCATAGGAATAAGGTTTTAACATTCTTTATATGGTTTTAGTGCACTTATGCCCACATTTCTCTTTGGTACATACTTAGGAGTGAGTCTCCTAAGTCACTGGCGATGAATATGTTCATTTTTGCTAGGCAACGGCAAACCGTCACTTTTCTGCAGCAGTGTTTGAGAGTTCTCTTCCTCTGCATCCTCACTAACTTTTGGTATTGTCTAACTTTTTAATTTTAGCCATTCTGGTGTGTGTGTAGTGGTATAGCATTTTGGTTTTAAATGGCATTTTTCAGTTACCAATGAGTATGTTTTAATATATTTATTGGCTTACAATGTCTCTTTTGAAAAATATCTGTTCAAGTCTCCTGATGATTTTTATTCTATTGGAATGACTGTGCTTTTCTTACTGAGTTGTAGCAGTTCTTTGTATATCCTGAATACAGAAAATTGTCAGCACATATGTTCCTCCATTCTTTCTTTTGCCTTTCCATGATCTTAATAATGTTTTGTGACAAGTAGAACTTTTTGACTTTAACTTATGCATCTTTTTCCTTCACAAGTTGTTAAAGAAAGCTTTCTCTATATCAGTTTATAAAGTTAATCCCCTATATTATCTTCTAGATTAGAAAGGTTTATCTTTTATATTTTGATTTACAATTCAGCTAAAATTGATTTTTGTATATTGTTTGAGGGATCAAGTCCCTATTTTTTTTTATTGCTATCCCATTGACCTAGCACTCTCTATTGAAAAAAAATTTTTTTCTCTATGCATTTACATTTCCAACTTTATCATACATTATAAATATGTGGTTCTGTTTCTGGATTGTGTATTCTGTTCAATTGGCATAAATGCATATTTTGCCCCAACACCACTATGTCTTATTAGGTTAATGATAAATCTTGTTCTCCAATACAGAATATTCTTCCATCTTTCTGTTTCCTGAGTGTATTGCTTACTTGTGGCCCTTTGAATTTCCATAAAAATTTTAGAGTAAGTTCTAGATTCCCTATTGAAGAGTGACTGAATAATAAGTATAAGTATCATTTTTATTACAATCTTATAGTTGTTGGATGTTTAATATACATTGACTTGAGCTGATAATTAACTAATTAATTCATATAATTGGTGATAGTGTATATCCTTCTTTGTTGCTTATATTAGAGGGAAAGCTTTCATATTTCACCACTAAATATCATATATGGTTTAGTATTTTAATCATATACTTATCAATTTAAAGAAGTTTCCTTTCATCACTAGATTGCTTCAAGTTTATATCTTGAACAGAGGTTAAATTTTACCAAATATCTTTCCTGAATCTATTGAGAAAATTATATGTTTTCTCCTTTACTTTGTTAACTAGTTGAATCAACTGTTTGATTTTTGAATGATAAACTGACCTCACATTCCTGGAAAAAACCATAACTAGTTGTTATATATTACCCTTTTTATATATAATTGGGTATAATTTGCTAATTTCTACTTATAATTTTTGCTTCTAATTTTGATATCCAATTTTGACTTTAATTTTGGTATTAATATTACGCTTGGTCTCATTAAATAAGTTGGGAATTATTTCTCATTTTTTATTCTCTCAAAAATTCGTATAAGTCTCACAGTATTTTTTCCTTAATATTTTTGCAGTACTTGTTAGTGAAGCCATCTGGATTTGTACATTTCTTTATGGGAAGATATTTATTTTGGATTCAATTTTAGTGAACTGTATTTTTCTGGAAATCTGTTCTTTTCAGCTAAATTTTTAAATGTACTGGCATCAAGTGGTTAATCATATCCCTTTACTATTTTTTATGTTTTTATAATCTCTAATGATGTCCCCCTTTTTACTCTGAAATTGGTAATGTGTACTTACTATCATTTCTTTCTCTTCATTTGCTCTCTGTATGGGTTTATAAATGTTAGTCTGTTAAAAGAGAAACTTGTGTTCATTTATTGTATCTAGTGCATGCTTCCTTTTCTATTCCATACATTTTTTTGCTCTTAAATTTTTTCTTATTATTTTGTGCTTATATTTCTAGATTTTTAAAAAGTGCATGTGAGGGATAATTAGCTCGTTGATTTTTTTCAGTATTCCTTTATTTCTAATATATATGTCTTTAAGATTATATATTTCTTTACATATGGCTTTAGTTGCATCTCATAACTTTTGATATATAGTATTTGCACTATAAATCAGTTCAAAATATGTTTTACTTTCCATTTTGATTTTTTTCTCTGATCCATTTACTGCTTGGAAAATTATTTCTTAATTTCCACACATATGAAGAATTTATATATATATTTAAATATTGATGTCAAGCTTAATAGTACTAGGATTAGAAAGCACATTCTGGAAGATTTGAAACCTTTTAAATATACTGATACTTGCTTTATGTCCCACAATATTTAAAGATTTCATATTTATTGAGAATTGGATATTGGACTATTGGATATAGCATTCTTCTAGTTCAAATTTGTTAATTGTGCTTTTCAAATCTTTGTTATCCTTACTGGTTTTTGGGTAACTGCTCTATCAGTTATTGATAGTGGTCTATTAAAACCTCACACAAAATTTATGTACTTGTCTCTTACAATCCTGGGTAACTTAATCCAATATTCATGATTAAAGTGATCTGAAGCTAGCCTTCAGACTCTTTTTGTGTATTGGTCTATTTTTTATTTATTCTTTTGATTTATCGTAGGGTACAGCTCTTTGAGATCTCATCCTAAAGACTGATGTATTCACTAAGCACCCCCCCCTTCTTTGGCTAACCTTGAATTCTAATCCTTGTCTACATAGCACTATGTGGCTATGAAAAGCTCTGCTAACCTTCTCAGCCACACAGCCTCCTGTTCTAGAGTTGCAGCGATCCACAGAGCTGAGACTACTCAAATACCAAACTTACATTTTTGCCATTCTCCTCTCAGATCTTTGGCCTGTAATTCTTCACTAGCCTTGTTAGCTCTCCAGTGTCTTCAAACATTTCTACAAATATATTTTTTCAGCCTTTTAAATTGTCCTTAGAAGTAGAGTTAGTCCTAATTATTATTCTTTCATTATCAGTAGTGGAAGTGTTAATAGCTATGACTTTAATAAACTACTTACCCTGAGTCTCAGTTCATTCTACTATAAAATAGAAACTAAATTACTACCTTTAAAATTTTCTAGTGCATACTTTGCATATAGTAGTAACTCAGACAAGAATTGTATTTGACTTCAACTATACTTCATTTACTTAGAGATCTGATCTAATCTGGTGGTTTTATATATCTTTATACATTTGACAAGCCATACTTCATTTCCTGACATCTCTTTTGATGTTCTATCTCATATTCATCATTTGCTGGTTGCTTTCAACTTCCTTATGTTGCTAATATCTCATATACAAACTAATTCATCTAAATAACCCTTCTTCTCAAAGTCACTTGCTCCTGTAAATTAGATAAATCTATTTGTGGTAACATCGTTTTTCCAGTTAGCCCCTAAATTTTGAAGGTATGTTTGAATCAACTTTCTACTAATATTTGTTTAATTTCAAAGATGTGATTTGTCCTTAAAAATATCACTAGCCTACACTCTTTTAGTTCCATTGCATGAATCTTGTGAAACAGCCTCATATCTTTGGACTAGTTTAAATGTCTCCTAATTCTTCTACTTCAGACACTCAGACTCTAACCTGCAGTTCTGTCAGGTTAATACAGTAGTCTTAATACAGCATTTGATAGTATTATACTTTCCCCCAAAAGCTTTCAAGGAAATGTGGTACATTCAATAATAAATACCAAGCCATTAGGTGGCATGCACGCCGTTCTATAATCTTATGTTACTGACTCTCACTTCAACTTTATCTCCAAACTACTTTCAGATGAAACTCCTCTGAACTCCAGGACGCATGTGCTCCTCCTCCTTTTGTTTTCACTAACCAACTTGTGCCTTTTCTCCCCACCTTAGAACCACTTCTTCCTCTCTCAACTTTTTAAAATCCTTCACACCAAGAAATGCTGAATCAGTCTGCACCAGCTCTGTCAAGTCTTCCTGACAACTATAGCTGGAGGCAATCTCTAACTTCTGAAAACCTATAACATCTATGGGGATGCAATATAATGCTTTGACAGACTGTAGGCGTTGTCAAAGGGAGCTAAACTTTAAACTATTTCTTAGCTCCACAATCTTGAGTAGGTTACTAGTTCCCTGTCTGCAAAATGGATTTAAAACTAACTCTTTTGAAGGGCTGCTATAAAGATTAGATATGATAGATGTAAAAGCTGAACACAGTATAAGAACCTGGTACATAATAGTTGTTATAATAAGTGATATATATTACTTTTATCATTAATATTATGACTCATTTAAATTTAATTGTGGACTATTTTTATTGTCAATTATGTTTTATGTATATATTCCATATATGCTACAGGGATATAAAGTCCTTTAGAATAAGAACCATGCATATATATACTTTTGCAAATCTTGCAAATAATGAGTGCTTGAAAATGTCTGTTGATTGATATATTTACATATGAGTACATAATACTTTTTAGAAACAGACTTGCTGAATATTTTAGGTTGATAAAAGAGGTTACAGTTGTAAAAATACTTCAAGTTTTGGTATAATCTGACTAGAACCTGAACCATTCCAGCTTTCATTTATGAAGGTAGTCACTGAAAGGTCTGTAAAATCAGTGAACACAAGCATATTGATTGTACTCAATGACGGAAGCCTTCTTCTGTTGAATAATCCAATCAAATGTCATTTTGGCATAAGAGAAAAAGTAATTTGATGACAAGCGAAGGTCTCAGTGTGGGCAGGAGGAATCAATTTTAGTCATGGAAACAAGAGGGATCAACATGCACACCACCAGTCTACAACTATATTGAAGAGTCTTACAGGAAATCAGTATGCTGACTGGGCTACTCAAAAGAAAACCCCACACATATTACTTTCCAAAATGTAATCTTTTAAAATTTCTGTGCTTTTATCAGATAATTTTCAAAACATCACCAATAATGATTGGATTATTAGTGATCATTTAAGGAACACAGTGATAATAAACACATACTAATACTCAGACATTTCATACATCAGAATGTATCTGCATATGTATACATACACACAAAGATATGAAAAAGAGTGCTCAACTTGAGCTGCCCCATTAGTAGTACTACTTTCCAATTATAAAATGTCATCTAGGTCACCTTTCGTTCTCTTATACCTTTAAAGAATGAAACATGCCAAGTACATTTACACAGCCTTGCATTTCAAAGAACTTTATACATAATTACTAATTTAAAAAAAATTATTTGCTAATTGGCGAGTGTTTTTTCTGAGACAGAACTGTCTAGAGACACTGAGTCACAAGCTTAGGGCTCTGAGATAGAGCCACATGGTTAAAGAAAACAAACTTATGGTTACCGGGGGGAAAGGGGGGGAGGGAAGGGATAAATTGGGAGATTGGGATTGACACATACACACTAGTATATATAAAATAATCAACAAGGACCTACTGTATAGCACAGGGAACTCTACTCAATACTCTGTAATGACTTATATGGGAAAAGAATCTAAAAAAGAGTGGATATATGTATATGTATAACTGATTCACTTTGCTGTACAGCAAAAACTAATGCAACATTGTAAATCAACTATACTCCAACAAAAATTAATCTTAAAAAAAGGAGTTTTCATAGCACAATGCTTTCATTGTAAGACTTTTTCCTTCAAAGGACTGATTGGGGAGTGAGAGGAAAAGAAAATTGCTATAGCAGTTACAGGCAGTCACTACCTTCTGATTGTTTGACTCCAAAATTCCAGGCAGATGTCTGGAAATGGGAATTTAATACATTAATTAATTCCTATATAATCTTGCTTCAAACAAAGTTTTAATGTAGTTTGCAGCACCTAGCTAACAGTAATGAAAAAGTTGAGTAATAAATTTATTTTAAGAAGTACAGACATTTGAGAAATGAAGTTAATACAAGCGGTTGTGCATATAAAATCCCACATATTGGTTACAGGTTCCTCATAATCTTAGTTCTCAGCTTTTTAGCTGGCAACATAAAGGGGGATTAAATACAAAATCCATCCAAGAATCGAACTATTTTCAGGAAAGGTAAAATTGTTCTTGATTTAAGAAACCAGTAAATTTCTTCCCACAATTTTCATAAAGGAGATAGTACATAATTTAATGCATAAGTGTTACCACACTTTCACATGCCGTTTGTGATAGTGTCTTCAACATAGGCACATTAAGTAAAACAATTCCGTGAAAAGGCAATTGTACAGAGCAACTTAGAATATATTTTCGTATGGAAAATACTACACCTGACTATTATTTTCTAAAAAGATTTCATAAACCCTTTCTGATATAGAGTTGAGCTAGATTTCTGAAATTAGTCCTAAAACTTTAAAGTTTCTAAGCTCATTAGCTCCTAAATCCAAGCAAGGTGCGACCAAAATTAGGAAAAGGAGAATTCGGGCCTAATAAAAACTTTGATAGTAGGGACATTCATGAAAAACTCAACTGTAGGAGAGCGGTAAGGCGGCAGCACTATTTGCCAGCATGAGGGCATTCATCGTTCCGTTAGTTATTCAGAGGACAGAATTCCTAGCTAGAAGCCCAAGAGTCAGAGCCTGCTTCCCCCATTTCCTTTTAAAAGTACATGTTTCCCCACAGGCCACTAGACAAATGTCCAATTGAAGTAGGTCACTTTGCCTAAACAGAACTAGTAGAAATCAATATTATTTAAAATGTTCTTTGGATAAATATTTCATCACATTGATTTATAAGTTTTCTTTCACTCTCGTGTTTATGGATACGAGTTAATACTTACCTGCTGTTTTAAAGTATTTTTCTCATTTATCCCTGGGCTTTGTCTTTTGGATTGTTTCTTTTATTTTTGGTTGCTACTATAAGAGACAATCTGAGATAAAACCTGTTCTTGACAGTTAAAGAATAATTATTCTTATTAGGGTATCCTGCATCATTATAAATAAATCATTGTAAATAAAAGATAAAATAATGATCAGTTTAATGCTAAAACATTGAATATAGGAACCAAATTATATCAGGGCTGTGGGAACTATAGTATTAGAGTTCTTTAAAAGTTTCCATCAGCCCATTGCTTTCACTTCCCTTACAGGAAAATATTTATTGTGGTAATGTTTGCTCGGTTTCTACTATAATATGAAAGTACTTGGAAAATTAAAATATCAAGGCATAGCACACATTTAATCAAAACTATCAACAGGTACATATGGTATTTTTCTTTTGTTAAACATTCCCTGTCCCTTTCAGGATAATCTGCACTAGGTGTTCTGAGGCATTTTAAATATTTCTGTAGAATTTGAATGCCAAAGAAATAAAAGGATTATCATAGTTGACAAACTCAGATCACTCTCTCAATGCCCAAACTACAAAGAAAAGTTACAGGAAAATGGTGCTTTATTAGTAGTAACATGAATTTTAATATAAAAGATACTTTCTTAAGACCTAAGATATGTATCACACCATTTTCAGTTCTGTGTTGATTCTGCACTTCGGTGAATGGAAGGTTCACAAAGTTCAATGCATTATACAAAAACTACTTAAAGCAGCAGTTAGAAGCATAAGTAAAAATCAAGCGTTCTGATCCCTCTAAAAATATGGCTAAAGTCTTTACATTAATATATTGACTTTTGCTTTTCGAAAATAATTACTAAACGAGAGACAGGCACTAGAAAATGAAAGTAATGGCAATAATCGTATCACTCCTTCTCTTTCTCTGAGAACATCTTTCTTTGACATAAAAAACAATTTTCAAATCTCTACTAAGGAAAATAAAGAAAAACTTGACAGATAATGGAGAAATACTCCAAGCTTTTAGATGGAGAGGTTATACATAATAAAGATGTCAGTTTTGTCTAAATTCATTTAAGACTTGCATAATCCACCTTCCTACACTGTTGGTAGGAATGTAAACTGGTGCAGCCATATGGAGAACAGTATGGAGGTTCCTTAAAAAACTAAAATAGAGCTACCATATGATGCTGTAATCCCACGCCTGGGCATATATCTGGAGAAAACCATAATTCAAAAGATACATGCAACCCAGTGTTCATAGCAGCACTATTTACAATAGCCAAGACATGGAAGCGACCTACGTATCTACCAACAGATGAATGGATAAAGGATATGTGGTATATATACACAATGGAATATCACTCAGCTACAAAAAAGGATGAAATAATGCCATTTGCAGCAACATGGATGGGCCTAGAGATTATCATCGTAAGTGAAGTAAGTCAGACAGAGAAAGACAAATATCATATGATATCACTTATATGTGGAATCTAAAAAATGATACAAATGAACTTATTTACCAAACAGATACAGACTCACAGACTCAGAGAATGAATTTATGGTTACCAAAGGGGAAAGGAGGGGAGGGATAGATTAGGAGTTTGGGATTAAAATATACACACTACTATAATATAAAATAGATAGCACAGGGAACTATACTCAATAAACCATAATGGAAAAGAATCTAAAAAATATATATATACATGTATGTATAACTGAATCACTTTGCTGTACACCTAAACTAACACATTTTAAATCAACTATATTTCAATAAAAAATTTTAAAAAACTATACCTCAATTTTTTAAAATGTAGATTTGGTTTCAGAGTGGGACCCAAGATTTGGATTCTGGAGTGGGACCCAAGATTCTGCCTTTCTAACAAGATCCCGGGAGATGTTATGCAGCTGGTATATGGACCACAATTTGAGTAGAGAGAGAAGAGAGAGCAGACAGGAGAGGCAGACAGCCTGCAGAGTCAGCTAGTTCCCAACCCTGTATTCAGATACTCCTCTGACCATGTATTTATCTAGGCACGTATTGCTCATAAATAAACTACTGTATTCTTTAAAAAATTTAAAGGGACTGATAATCACAATGTTCTAATAATATATACAAATAATACATACAGAGAGGTTTTCTCTGTAAGTTATGTGTCCTCTAAACAAACATGCTTTAAGCCATGTGGACATTTATTATTCTCTGTATTTCTGCATAATGACTCTTCTGTCATTTTCATTGATCTATTTTCTTCCTTGATCTTGTACCCACAACTCCTGGAAAAATAACAAAAATAGGAAGCAGTTCCCTGAAAGATGCAATTTGCCAAAACTCACATAAGAAGAAATAGACAATCTGACTAGGCCTATATCTATTAGGGAAATGAAGCAATATTTAATAACCTTCCAAAACAGAAAGCATCAGGCCCAGATGGGTACCCTGGAGAATTCTATCAAACATTTAAGCAAGAAATTATGCCAATTCTCTGTGATCTCTTACAGAAGATAGAAGCAGAGGGAATACTTCTAACTTCTTAACCATAAGGCCAATATTACACTAATAACAAAACCAGGCAAAGACATTACAAGAAAAGAAGAATACCAACTAATATCTTTCATGAATACAGATGCAAAAATCCTCAACAAAATAGTAGTAAACGAAATCCAACAATGTATAAAAAGAATTATTCATCATGACCAAGTGGGATGTATCCCAGGTATATAAATAAGGCTAGTTCAACATTCAAAAATCAATTAATGTACTCTATCCCATCACCAGACTAAGAAAGAAAAAGCACATGATTATTTCAACATATATAGAAAAATTATTTGACAAAATCAAACACCCATTTATGAAAAAAGAAAAAAAGATTTGTATATTCCCAGTCAAAAATTTACCCAAAAAGTGAATTTACAACTTAGAAAAATGACTTACCAGTGAATATTTGAAAGTCTACAAAAGAATAACAGGGAGATCAATAGACCAGAATATATTGTACAGCCCTCCTTCATAGTAATTATTATGACTAATACCTTTTCCTACACAAAGACATTCTCTCTATTCTGTTCTCTTTCTTGCAGTTCCTTTTAGGTCTTCTTTATTGGCTACTCCATTCTTACTCCTTTTAGTATATGCTGCAGACAATTTTTTTTTTTTAAGAATCCACATTTTGGGTATTATTCCTCAGAGTAGCTTACTAGAGGTGGTATAGATGAACATACTTGAGGTTTATAATATATATTGTTTACCTTCTAAAGATCATAATAATTTACAATTCTTTCTCTTTGTGTAACCAGCTTGGCTGGTTCAGCTGTAACAGGTTTAAGACTTGTACCATTTTTACAAAAAGCACGAACCCTACTCATTTAGAGTAACACTTTTGAGTGTTTCAGTGAACCTTAAGTTGAAACTAATTCGTCTTAGATGAATAATCCTTTTCATGGATGTAGAAACTTCTTAAAATAGATGAATATTTTGGTAAATAGAGCGGTGATTTGGTTGTAAAAACGTTTTCAATCTTTATATGGCATACGTACTTAGCCAGGCAGAAACAGAGCATCATATAGTCTGAGTTCGCTGGGGTGCTCTGAATGGCCCCAGTACTCTATTTTCCGCCTCTCATGAATGTGGGCAGTCAAAATAGAATAATGGGACCACCCTACTTCAAAAGAATTACTGCCATTCTTCTATGAGAAAGAGTAAAGTTGTTAAGAAATCGAGATTTACTTAATTCAGAATGTATGATTAATGCATACACAAATCCACATGCAATATAATTTTGTAAAAGAAAAGTTCAAAAAAATAATTTTTTTCCCTGAATTTGACTAAATAATTATGGGATTATTTAAAAAGAAACAGCAAGGAACCAGCCTTGACTTTCTTAATCTTAGCAGGAGATAAACACATCCATTTTCTGGGGGTGAAAGGTACATGCTTCATACATATTATTATGTATTTCACATTTAACATTAACCTTTCTATTTACCAAAGCTACATTTGTAAGTCCATTTTGAAATGCTTTTATCAAATTATGAGAAGAGGATATGATTTTGTGAATAAAGGGAAAGGATTCTTTCATGACTCAGATGCAACTTTGGTTTCTTGTTTTCCCCTCACTGTAATCAATTAACCATGCCTGAGTACAGTCCATCCAAACAGCATAAAGTTATTATTTAATTTAAATCCACCCTGCTAAGAAACTTCATTATAAATGAATGCATTAAAGTACCATAAAATACATAATATTCTTCACACTAAATTGAAAATATGAGAAAATCAATTTTTCAATTAAAAGCATAAGAACAATCAACTTTTTTTAACTTTATTTTTTACACAGCAGGTTCTTATTAGTTATCTATTTTATACATATTAGTGCATATATGTCAATCCCAATCTTCCAATTCATCCCACCACCATCACCCCCCTGCTTTCCCCCATTGGTGTCCATATATTTGTTCTCTACATCTGTGTCTCTATTTCTGCCTTGCAAACCAGTTCATCCATATCATTTTTCTAGATTCCATGTATATGCATTAATATACGATATTTTTCTTTCTGACTTAATTTACTCTCTATGACAGTCTCTAGGTCCATCCATGTCTCTACAAATGACCCAATTTCATTCTTTTTTAAGGCTGAGTAATGTTCCACTGTATATAATTACCACTTCTTCTTTATTCATTCGTCTGTCGATGGGCATTTAGGTTGCTTCCATGACCTGGCTATTGTAACTAGTGCTGCAATGAACACTGAGGTGCATGTGTCTTTTTGAACTATGGTTTTCTCTGGGTATATGCCCAGTAGTGGGATTGCTGGGTCATATGGTAATTCTATTTTTACTTTTTTGAGGAACCTCCATACTGTTCTCCATAGTGGCTGTAACATACATTCCCACCAACAGTGCCAGAGGGTTCCCTTTTTTCCACACCCTCTCCAGCATTTATTGTTTGCAGATTTTCTGATGATGCCTATTCTAACTGGTGTGAAGTGATACCTCATTGTAGTTGTGATTTGCACTTCCCTAATAATTAGTGATGTTGAGCACCTTTTCATGTGCTTCTTGGCCATCAGTATGTCCTCTTTGGAGAAATGTCTATTTAGGTCTTCTGCCCATTTTTGGATTGGGTTGTTTGTTTTTTTAATACTGAGCTGCATGAGCTGTTTATATATTTTGGAGATTAATCCTTTGTCCATTGATTCATTTGCAAATATATTCTCCCATTCTGACGGTTGTCTTTTCATCTTGTTTAAGGTTTCCTTTGCTGTGAAAAAGCTTTTAAGTTTCATTAGGTCCCATTTGTTTATTTTTGTTTTTATTTCCATTTCTCTAGGAGGTGGGTCAAAAAGGAACTTGCTGTGATTTATGTCATAGAGTGTTCTGCCTATGTTTTCCTCTAAGAGTTTTATAGTGTCTGGCCTTACATTTAGGTCTTTAATCCATTTTGAGTTTAATTTTCTGTATGGTGTTAGGGAGTGATCTAATTTCATTCTTTTACATGTAGCTGTCTAGTTTTCCCAGCACCACTTATTGAAGAGGCTGTCTTTTCTCCATTATATATTCTTGCCTCCTTTGTCAAAGATAAGGTGACCATATGTGTGTGCGTTTATCTCTGGGCTTTCTATCCTGTTTCACTGAGCTATATTTCTGTTTTTGGGCCAGTACCATACTGTCTTGATTACTGTACCTTTGTAGTATAGTCTGAAGTGAGGGAGCCTGATTCCTCCAGCTCTGTTTGTCTTGCTCAACATTGCTTTGGCTATTCGGGGTCTTTTGTGTTTCCATACAAATAGTGAAATTTTTTGTTCTAGTTCTGTGAAAAATGTCATTGGTAGTTTGATAGGGATTGCATTGAATCTGTAGATTGCTTTGGGTAGTATAGTCATTTTCACAATGTTGATTCTTCCAATCCAAGAACATGGTATATCTCTCCATCTGTTTGCATCATCTTTAATTTCTTTCATCAGTGTCTTATAGTTTTCTGCATACAGATCTTCTGTCTCCTTTGGTAGGTTTATTCTTAGCTATTTTATTCTTTTTGTTGTGATGGTAAATGGGAGTGTTTCCCTGATTTCTCTTTCAGATTTTTCATCATTAGTGTATAGGATGCAAGAGATTTCTGTGCATTAACTTTGTATCCTGCAGCTTTACCAAATTCATTGATTAACTCTAGTAGTTTTCTGGTGGCAACTTTAGGATTCTCTATGTATAGTATCATGTCATCTGCAAACCATGACAGTTTTACTTCTTCTTTTCCAATTTGTATTCCTTTTATTTCTTTTTCTTCTCTGACTGCTGTGGTTAGGACTTCCAAAACTATGTTGAAAAATAGTGGCGAGAGTAGACATCCTTGTTTTGTTCCTGATCTTAGACGAAATGCTTTCAGTTTTTCACCATTGAGAATGATGTTTGCTGTGGGTTTGTTGTATATGGCTTTTATTATATTGAGGTAGGTTCCCTCTATGCCCACTTTCTGGAGAGTTTTTATCATAAATGGGTGTTGAATTTTGTCAAAAGCTTTTTCTGCATCTATTGAGATGATCATATGGTTTTTATTCTTCAGTTTGTTAATATGGTGTATCACATTGATTGATTTGCAAGTACTGAGGAATCCTTGCATGCCTGGGATAAATCCCACTTGATCATGGTGTATGATCCTTTTACTGTGTTGTTGGATTCTGTTTGCTAGTATTTTGTTGAGGATTTTTGCATCCATATTTATCAGTGATATTGGTCTGTAATTTTCTTTTTTTGTAGGATCTTTGTCTGGTTTTGGTATCAGGGTGATGGTGGCCTTGTAGAATGAGTTTGGGAGTGTTCCTTCCTCTGCAATTTTTTGGAAGAGTTTGAGAAGGATGGGTGTTAGCTCGTCTCTAAATGTTTGATAGAATTCACCTGTGAAGCCATCTGATCCTGGACTTTTGTTTGTTGGGAGATTTTTAATCACAGTTTCAATTTCATTACTTGTGATTGGTCTGTTCATATTTTCTATTTCTTCCTGGTTCAATCTTGGGAGACTGTACCTTTCTAAGAATTTGTCCATTTCTTCCAGGTTGTCCACTTTATTGGCATAGAGTTGCCTGTAGTAGTCTCTTATGAGACTTTGTATTTCTGCAGTGTCCGTTGTAACTTCTCCTTTTTCATTTCTAATTTTATTGATTTGAGTCCTCTCCCTCTTTTTCTTGAGGAGTCTGCTAAAGGTTTATCAATTTTGTTTATCTTCTCAAAGAACCAGCTTTTAGTTTTATTGATCTTTGCTATTGTTTTCTTTGTTTCTATTTCATTTATTTCTGCTCTGATCTTTATGATTTCTTTCCTTCTACTAACTTTGGGTTTTTTTGTTCTTCTTTCTCTAGTTCCTTTAGGTGTAAGGTTAGATTGTTTGAGATGTTTCTTGTTTCTTGACGTAGGATTGTATTGCTATAAACTTCCCTCTTACAACTGCTTTTGCTGCATCCCACAGGTTTTGGATCATCGTGTTTTCATTGTCATTTGTCTCTAGGTAATTTTTTATTTCCTCTTTGATTTCTTCAGTGATCTCTTGATTATTTAGTAGCGTATTGTTTAGCATCCATGTGTTTAGATTTTTATACATTTTTTCCCTGTAATTTATTTCTAATCTCATAGTGTTGTGGTCGGAAAAGATGCTTGATATGATTTCAATTTTCTTAAATTTACCCAGGCTTGATTTGTTGACCCAAGATGTGATCTACCCTGGAGAATGTTCTGTGTGCACTTGAGAAGAAAGTGTAATCTGCTGTTTTTGGATGGAATGTCCTGTATCAATTAAATCTATCTGGTCTATTGTGTCATTTAAAGCTTGTGTTTCCTTATTAATTTTCCATCTGGATGATCTGTCCATTGGTGTAAGTGAGGTGTTAAAAGTCCCCCACTATTACTGTGATACTGTTGATTTCCTCTTTTATATCTGTTAGCATTTCCCTTATGTATTGAGGTGCTCCTATGGTGGGTGCATATATATTTATAACTGTTATATCTTCTTCTTGGATTGATCCCTTGATCATTATGCAGTGTCCTTCCTTGTCTCTTGTAACATTCTTTATTTAAAGTCTATTATATCTGATATGAGTATTGCTACTCCAGCTTTCTTTTGATTTCCACTTGCACGGAATATCTTTTTCCATCCCCTCACTTTCAGTTTGTATGTGTCCCTAGGTCTGAAGTGGGTCTCTAGTAGACAGCATATAGATAGGTCTTGTTGTTGTATCCATTCAACGAGCCTGCGTCTTTTGGTTGGAGCATTTAATCCATTCACATTTAAGGTAATTGTCGGTGTATATGTTCCTACTACCATTTTCTTCATTGGTTTGGGTTCGTTTTTGTAAGTCCTTTTCTTGTCTTGTGTTTCCCACTTAGAGAAGTTCCTTTAGCATTTGTTGTAGAGCTGGTTTTGTGGTGCTGAATTCTCTTAGCTTTTGCTTGTCTGTAAAGCTTTTGATTTCTCCATTGAATCTGAATGAGATCCTTGCTGGGTAGAGTAATCTTGGTTGTAGGTTTTCCCCTTTCATCACTTTAGATATATCATGCCACTCCTTTCTAGCTTGTAGAGTTTCTGCTGAGAAATCAGCTGTTAACCTTATGGGAGTTCCCTTGTATGTTATTTGTCGTTTTTCCCTTGCTGCTTTTAATAATTTTTCTTTGCCTTTAATTTTTGTCAATTTGATTACTGTATGTCTCAGTGTGTTTCTCCTTGGGTTTATCCTGCCTGGGACTCTCTGTGCTTCCTGGACTTGGGTGGCTATTTCCTTTCCCATGTTAGGGAAATTTTTTACTACAATCTCTTCAAATATTTTCTTGGGTCCTTCCTCTCTCTCTTATCCTTTTGGGATCCCTATAATGCGAATGTTGGTGCATTTAACGTTGTCCCAGAGGTCTCTTAGGCTGTCTTCATTTCTTTTCATTCTTTTTTCGTTATTCTGTTCTGGGGCAGTGAATTCTACCATTCCGTCTTCCAGGTCACTTATCTGTTCTTCTGCCTCAGTTATTCTGCTATTGATTCCTTCTAGTGTAGTTTTTATTTCCGTCATTGTATTGTTCATTTCTGTTTGTTTGTTCTTTAATTCTTGTAGGTCTTTGTTAAACATTTCCTGTATCTTCTCGATCTTTGCCTCCATTGTTTTTCCGAGGTCCTGGATCATCTTCACTATCATTATTCTGAATTCTTTTTCTGGAAGGTTGCCTATCTCTACTTTATTTAGTTTTTTTTCCTGGGATTTTATCTTGTTCCTTCATCTGGTACATAATCCTCTGCCTTTTCATTTTGTCTTTCTTCCTGTGAATGTGGTTTTTGTTCCACAGGCTGCAGGATTGTAGTTACTCTTGCTTCTGCTGTCTGCCTTCTGATGGATCTCAACATCTTAGTCATTGTTATGATTATGATTTAATCATTGTTATCATATAAATGATTAGATCAATTCCAGGAATACAAAGCTTAAACAACCTACTACTTCTAAGTAACAGAACTAATACAATTATGCTACCATTTTTTTTTCAAGTATTCCTGGTATATAAAATGTGATATTTAAAAATTACAACTTTCACCAATATTATAATAATCTATCAGTCTTCTATACTTTTATGTAGATGTCAGAGGTGTGTATGTATAATGTTTAAATATGGATTTCTCCAATAATTATGAAAGACATACTTACAGCTACATTATCAGGGGCTCTTTAAAAAAAAATGTTCAGTATAACTTCTTTCTTCATTTACTTGCCAGATCATACTAATTTCGAACATTTCTTCTTTTCATTAGCATTATGACAACCCGTAAAACATCTTTCATATTCTATGAAATATATAAAACATAAATTCTAAAATATGTGGATTCCCCTACTTTCTACATTTAATGTGTCAGGGGAACAAGTGAGCATCAATAACACTGATTAAACACAAATTCCACTACAATAAAGTCCTCAGGATTATTCCTAGATCAAATATTGTGTTAAAGACAAATATACTTCTTACTTTAGTTTAAAAAAGAATAAGAGCATCTGTCTCAACTCCCTTCCTCTCTGCTATGGTTGGAGTTTTATTTCTAAATGATCTGATTATACCACCTCCATAGCAGAACACTTTTTTAAAAAATTTATTTTTACTTTAAAAAAATATCTTATACAATTTTTAAAGGTTGCTTTCCATTTACAGTTATTACAAGATACTAGCTATATTCCCCATCTTGTACAATATATCCTTGAGCCTATTTTATACCCAATAGTTTGTATCTCCATTCCCCCACCCCTATATTGTCCCTCCCCACCCCCTCCCCACTGGTACCACTAGTTTGTTCCCTATGAGTCTGCTTCTCTTTTGCTGCATTCTCTAGTTTGTTGTATTTTTTAGATTCCACATATAAGTGGTATCATGTAGCACTTGTCTTCCTCTGTCTGACTTATTTCACTTAGCCTAATGCCCTCCAAGTCCATCCATGTTGTTGCAAATGGCAAAGTTTTGTTCATTTTAATGGCTGAGTAGTATTCCATTGTGTGAGTTTGTATATATGTACCAAAGCTTCTTTATCCATTCAACTCTTGATGGACAATTAGGTTGCTTCCATATCTTGGCAACTGTAAATAATGCTCCTATGAACACTGGGGTGCATATATCTCTTTGATTTAGTGGGTTTTTTTTTTTTCCGGATATATATCCAGGAGTGGGGTTGCTAGGTTATATGGTAGTTCTATTTTAAGTTTTTAGAAGAAACTCTTCAACAGTGGCTGAACTGATTTACAATCTCATCAATAGTGCACAAGTGTTCCCTTTTCTTCACATCCTCGCCAACATTTGTTATTTCTTGTCTTTTTGATAATAGCCATCCTAACAGGTGTGAGGTGATATCTCATTGTGGTTTTGATTTGCCTTTCCCTGATGATTAGCGATGGTGAACATCTTTTCATGTGCCTGTTGACCACAGCAGAACATTTTTAATACCAATAGAATGGAACAGAGTTTCTTTTACTTGGCTTCTTTCATGGTCTGGTATCACTCACAAAGACTTATCTCCTTCAACTTTCCAAACACAAATTAGGTAGTGACATATCCAAATATTTGCAGCTCCTAAAACATCCCAAGTTCTTTCACACCTCTGTGCTTTTGCACAGCTGTGCACTTAGCCTAAAATAGACTGATGTTCTTAAGAATTTTTATTTATCCTTTGAGTAAACACATAAATCATCTCCTTTTTTAAGCCTTCAGTGACCCTCCGAGCTAGAGAGTAAACCCTACCCACTTTTCCTCTTAGCACCCTGAATTTATTTCTAGTTTAGAAATTACTGTACTATGTTAAAATGATTTGATTACACATTTTCCCATCTCCAACTAGGTGCTTGTTGGGATGGAGGAAGCTATCATTAGTATATCACATCACTAGCACATGCTACAAAATGCCTAAAACAGAGCATTAAATAAACGTTGTGGAATGGATGAATGAATGAGTCTAAGTAGCAGACTCTTACAGATCTAACCAATTCTAAATGTTGTTTAGAGGGTTCTAGCCCTCTCATGGCATATGGCAATTTTCTGGGTTGTGTAACCTAGAAAAGCCCAAACTAAATATTCAGAAGTCTGACTGCATACATTTCTTATTTAAAAATTCTGATACAGCTCTGAATCAAAGTTGACATTTTGGAATCTTAACACTGGGCTGGCCAAAAAGTTCGTTCAGGTTTTTCTGTAAGATGTTATGGAAAAACCCAAACGAACTTTCTGACCAATCCTCCATTAAAAAGTACCAGGCAGAAATTTTGTGACGTCATGTCATTTCTATGATCTCTACAATGATGTCCAGCAATGGAATGTTTCAATGTCAAAGGAGTAGAAGAGAATGGGAAGGATAAAAAGCATCTTGTAACAATAGTGGCAAAAAAAAAAAAAAAAAAGCCTTGAGGCACTTTAGACACTGCACCATTTCTGCTGGCCTACTTCTGCTTTGGTAAGGACAACTGATGTTTTCTTTATCTAACATCAAATGCTCTGAAGATACAAAACAAGTCCTTCTTCTTCCAACCAGACTGTTGCCCTGCATTCTTTTTACTGAGAAATCTCCTGTAGAAATTAGCTTATTCAGAAAAGCCGCTTTTGACCCTTCTTTAGCATAATGTAAAGGTTTTGCAAATGGTTCATAGACATATTTTTAAGGAAAATAGAGATTGAATAATTGCTTAGAGGCGAATTTTGGATACATCTGGGAGTATGAGCCCACGTAGCCATTCATTCAAAGTGGGAACTAACTCGCTAGTCTCTTTCTGTATCAGTTAGATCTATTCTGGGATAGAAATAATGAAGAGACTTTACTGGTTTAAATAATGACCTCAGGTAAGGATTAAAAATGGCTTCAGGTGAGGATAGTATAGATTCAATGGCTCAAATGGTACCAACAAATACCTCCACCCCTGTCTTTTATATTATCAACTTTATATAGTGACTCTGGATAGCTCCAGTATCTCTTTTAGTTTCTTCTGCACAAGTTCTTGGGTGTATTTTCTCTTGCTAGCCCAAATTGGGTCATACACTCATCCTTAAAGCAATCACTATGGCCAAGTAGATGGAATACAGCTTTGGCAAGTACAATCCCAGCAAACCTTGTGAATACGTTTGGGGAATGGATGAATTCCTCAAAGAAAAATCAGAGGCACAGTTAATGAGAGAAGAGAATGAATGAATGTTGAGGAGGCAAGCAACACATGATGAACATATATCTTGAAAAATTTTATATCAATTTAGCAATTCTTTTAATCAAGGATTTAAGACTTTAAGATATAAGATCAAAGATTTAAAATTTTTACTAGTTAATTTACTTAAATTCTTTACTCCCTTTTAGCCTATTGGTAAAACTGAAAATCAAGAAAATGCACTGTATTAATCTTATAGCTTTTCATACCTTATTCCCCATTTCAACACTAGGTGCTCCTGAAATAAGAAATCTCAGATTGAGGATCACAGCTAAGCCTTACTTCCTAATGTGGATTTTTGGGGAGTATTTTGGGATACCAATGGTCTTAAAGTTCGAAGATTACTATAGATTTATTTTCTCAGATATTTAATTGCCATTCCACAAAAACATTCCCTGATCTGATATATAAACCAAGTGAAGTCCAGTTTCTGACTAGCTTATTATCTCTCTAAGGAAAGAGAGAAAACTACAGTTTTCTGTGCATGACACAGTGCATTTCTTACATCATATGAATATAAAATGCATAGTCATAATCTATACTTTAAAATTGATGTGGGCTTCCCTGGTGGCGCAGTGGTTGAGAATCTGCCTGCTAATGCAGGGGACACGGGTTCGAGCCCTGGTCTGGGAAGATCCCACATGCCACGGAGCAGCTGGGCCCGTGAGCCACAACTACTGAGCCTGCGCGTCTGGAGCCTGTGCCCCGCAACGGGAGGGGCCGCGATAGTGAAAGGCCCGCGCACCGCGATGAAGAGCGGTCCCCGCGCCGCGATGAAGAGTGGCCCCCACTTGCCGCAACTAGAGAAAGCCCTCGTACGAACCGAAGACCCAACACAGCCAAAAATAAATAAATAAAAAAAAAAAAAAAAAAAAAAATTGATGCAATATGTTATGAGAATTAATTTTCAAAACTTGGTCAAATTCAAATAGTCTTAGTTCTCTTCAGAAGACATTACTAGCTCAATACTAATTTGAATCAATAGCATGTGTCAAGTGGAAAAAAAGAAACATCAATTCAGACATCTATTTCCTTGTGTAACAGGTAAAAGGATTTTCTATGATGAAAGTTTACTATTATATAATACTTATTATTTTCTGATAGCTAATAGAACAAAGAAGCAGGCACTCATTTTTGTAAGGATATATACATATATAATATATAATACATATATATAATATATATGCATATGCTTTTGAAAATACACTTATTTTATAATATATAGACACTTAAGTTTTTGAAAATACACTTATTTTATGAGAGTGTTATGAAAATAAATGAGATAGACTGTAAATCATTTGATCGGTATGGGTAAATAAAATTCTTATCCTTAGCCAAACAAACAAAAAAGAATGGTTTTTGTGCTTAGTCCTGTTTTTCACTATTGAACTCATCTCAAATGAATGATAGTAACAACAAATACTTAAATAGTATTTATTATGTGTCAGGCACAATTCTTAGCACTTAACATATATTAACTCATTTATACTCTACAACAATATTATGAGTAGGTAACTGTACTATCCTAGTTTCACAGATGAGGAAACTTAGTCACAGAGGATTTAAGTAACTTGCCAAAGAAAATGGTAAAGTTAGCATCTGAACCCATACTTAGTGCTTCAATGACTGGGCTCCAGAAAATTGAATCTCAGCAAAAATCAGACTAATGATAAAATGCTATTAGAAGAATCCTTCAGATTATAGGTTTTTATGAACAATCTGTTTATTTTTTCTCTTTATGCAAATGCAGTGGCTGTTTTGCTCTGGTGTACTGGGACTTGAGAGTAATGGAATTTGAAGGCATATTGAGATGGTAATAGAGTGTACAATTTGGTGTCATGCTTTATCTGACATCTGGTAGGCAAAGTTTGAATTTGCAGTGAGACCATTAACAAAAGTTTACTTAAGGAGAAATTGAGAGCCATTTCCTGAAAGGATGTGATGTTTAGGAATAAAAGAAAGCAAGAAATTGGTGATGAATCAGAGATTCACTATTGACAATCTGTTATATGGAGCACAGGGCTAGGAAATAGGTATACCAAAATAAATAAGACATGATTCCTACCCCACGGTAACTAATAGTATAGAGGGGATAATGGGTAATAGTAAAGTGGAAATAACCAAATTCTATAAAATGTACAATGATGTAATAAACAGAAGGACAGAAAGACGACTGGTAAAAGGACCAGATGAGATCAGGGGAGACATTCTGTGATTCCCAAATAGCTCTGAACTTTATGCAGAAGGCAACAGGAAGCCAGCAAGAGATTTTAAGCAGCTAAATTATATGATCAAGAGAGGATGTTTGGTGGGAGACCTGTGATCCCCAGATAAGGAAAATCTGATCCCGGGATCCCACTACCTCTATTAACTGCCTTAATTCTTCCTAGACAATCAGTTTAACTCTTTTAACCCCTTCCATTGTTGCAACCCTTATCTAAGCCTCATGACTGTCTCTCACCTGAATTATTGCAATAGCCTCTTCACTGTTTCTTATCCACTCTTTCAAATTTGATTCTCAACAAAGCAACATGAACGATTCTTTAAACACCAAAGTCATTTCCCGTTATTTGTCTGCTCAAACCCTCCAACAGATTCCAACTTAGTCAGACTGAAAGCCAAAGCCCCTTAGTGGTCTCACTCCTCCATAACCTACTCTAACCTCATTCCTGATTATTCTGCCCCTAATTCACTCTACGCCAACCACACTGGCCACCTTGTTGTTCCTCAGATTCAAAGCAGTTCCCACCTCAGGGTCTTGCATTTGGTGTTCCTTCTGCCTAGAACATTATCTTCCCAGATTCTCATGGGGCTGACTTCTCCACCTCCTTTATGTCACTTCACAGCTGTCACTCTGTCAACAGGACTGAGCAAATTGTGGTGCTATGAACTAGGTGAGGAAAACTGGAGGAGAAACCAGTTTTGGAGGAGAGGAGATGAGTTTGACTTTGGTACATACTGATTTTGAAATGCCAGTAGGGTTTACTTGGAGCTTCCAGGTAGAGCTCAAAAGCAGAAGGTTGAAAGGGAATGTTAACATTTAAAGAGGAAGCACAGAAAGAATACAGCATACAGGAAACAGAGGAAGTAGCCTGTGGTAGATTAAATATGTCTACAAATTCTGACAGGAAACTCCCATCAAAAGGTATAATCGAGTCCATTATCCCTTGAATCTGGCCAGCCCTGGGACCGTCTTTGACCCAAAGAAGTAACTTTATGATTGTTCCAGAACCCAGGCATTACAAGGTCTTTCATCTGTTTTGCCCTTTTGGAACACTGCCCTGGGATCACCTTGAAAAGAAGCTGGTCTAGTCTACAGGGCTATGACAGGACACACAGAGGAAAAATGAAGTACCTACATTGATATTAGTGAGGCCAACTTGCACATCATCCACACCAGCCCTCCAGCTGAGTGCAGCTGTACCAGTGAGCCCAGGAGGAACCAATAGAGGAACTGCCCAGCCAACCAACAGAATTGAGAAAAAATTTTTAAAAAATCATTAAGTTTAGGGTGGTTTGTTACACAGCATACATATCTGGTAGAGAACTTGGTACCTAGAAATGGGGTGCTTCTTTACCATAAACCTAAAACATATAGCAATGGCTTTGAGACTTGGGGTAGGTAAAGGTTAAAAAGTAGGTGAGAAGATTGTTAATGGAGGATGGAGACAGAAAAGGTTGTTAATGGAAGATGTAACATCATCATGTTACATATTGATGGAAAAATTCTCAGAACTGTTGCTTATAGAAACTTGCAAGACAGAAAACATATCTAATGGACCTATAAATCTAGACATTTCCAGAAAAGAGGTTAAAAGTGTCAATTTAATTTTTTTACCCTGAGAATGATGATATAGGGAGAGAAATAAACTAAAAAAGGAATAATCAGTGTGCAGTTGGAATTAAGATGATGCCATGATATACTGAAATGGAAAATAAAATTGTTTCTCACCCCTGGTTAGCTGGCAAAAGATTTTCAGAGAAATATATGGCCTAAGGTAAAAATCAGCTCAAGGATGTAGCTAAAAATTCTTTGATAAGACCTCAGAAAGATTTAAGTGGTATTTAGAAGACTCTCTGACTTTTAAAAGGCCTCTAAAAATCTTAAAGGTAGTTTCCACAGCAGCCTCATATGTGGCTCAAAGTAAAGAGAGGCTTTTTCAAAAACAAATTATCCAAATTACGGATATGGCTTTGGTGCCACGGAGTGACCTCCAATGAGATTCTTAAGAAACTCAAAACAATTTAAGAGTGTTATATTGATAAAAACACTGTCAGCTTGGTCTTAGAGAAACTGAAACATTTCAAAATGAATAAAAGGACTCCAGGCTCTCTGATTTACATGGGCAGAAGGCAGACTGAGAAAGTTCCTCAGCTATAAATATGAGCCATTTCTTATGGAAAAGGCAAGACATCTTATGGAAAATCCAAGATCCCAGGGTGAAGAACGAAGAGCCAAGGAGAAAAATGGGCTACGGAACCACTCTCAGAAAACAAAAATAGGCTTAGATCAAGGAATTTTCCCTGCCCGTGGTATAGGGGAGACAGGCTGGGTCTTAGAATTGATGTAGACCAGAGACTGCTGAACGTTTCCTATTTTTCTCATCTTCGAGTGGGAGAGTCTATTCTGATTTTCTGGTCCCTGTTACATCATTGTATGTTGTATGTGTGGAGAAGGTTATCTTGTCTTTTTTTGTTCAAAGCCCTCTGATTCAAGAGTAGCCATACCCTAGAAACCAAAATTTCCGATTTCAATCTGAAATCAGGTTCTTTGTGACAAGTAACATAAAACAAGGATTATATGAAGTCATTATCTTAAAGAAAATCATTTTTCATAAATCACTTTGTGAAAAGCACCACACTAGTGTGTAGTAAGATCTTGAAGGAATGTGTATGTTAGGTGCAGGACAAAAGAGTTTCATTTTTTGGGAAAGTTAATTAACTGAATGATTCAAATTTTTATTACATCTACAAATTAAAATATCTTTCAATATGAGAGTTATATTTTCCATGTCTTGACACCTTAAATAATTATCCAGACATTCAGCTAAACAGATAGATTCTGTAGGACTGAGTCCTTTCTAAACTCACAGGAAAGGTTTCTGAATACAGGATTTAATTAATAATAAGAAGATTTAAGCACTACAATAAACTACTTTTTTTTAAAACTTAGAAAGGAATAACAATATACAAGTTAGGGACAAAAGCGCTTGAACATTTACAGGTTTTTAAAATAAACACTAATCCTATCTTCTGAAATAATTTTTTTTGATGTGTGCGTGGTATTATGTGAAGATACATAGCACAATTCTGTTTAAGAAGTTCTATAATTTTAATTTGATCAAATGAGACTGTCATATTATTTGTACATAATAAGAGCCTATATATTTATTTTTATATTTTATGATTTATTTTTCCCCTCAAAAAAATCTATCATTAAAGGATAGCACTAAATGACTTTGAAATGCACAGGAAAGAGTTTGCCAAATTGCCTCATGGGGCAAAACATCTCCTCTGAAAGTAAGAGCTCAAAGCAAATATGTGAAAAAAATACAAATAAGAAAAGAGTAGCCACACCCAATTGTTGTCCCCGAGATGCCTCATCTATATTGGAACTAGATGCAGAACATGAGGTAGTGAACTTTAAGCCTGATGGCGTAACTGCATGAGAATTCTGATGGTCTCGGGTGAAAAAGGGGTGTACTTTGCATGTGGGAGGAGTGAAAACAATTGTGACCAGAGGGTGGACTGTAGTGAATTAAATTCTTTGCCACAGCTCTTCACAATGTCTCTCATCAAGCGGTAGAGCCTATTTCTCTCCTCATTAAATCTAAGTTGTCATCAGGATTTCCTTTGACCAAAAGAATGTGGCCGAAGTCACACTGTAAAAGTTCAAGAGGCTTGTCAGCTTCTGCTTCTGTCCTTTTAAAAGCAGTGCCCTACAACCACCATGTAAGGAAGCTGGTCTAGCTCAACGGAGAATAAGAGCCCCTGTGAAGAAGCACCAATGCACCTTAGCAGGCAGTTAGCAGCAGATGCAAAATACGTGAGGGAGACCATCTTGGATCTTCCTCCAGTCACAGCCAAACCTCTCCGAGTGAGCACAGTAAAACTTGAACAGGAACTCTGCAGAATCATGAGAAATCCTAACTGGTTTTGTTTTCAGCCAGTGAGTTTTGAGGTGGTTTGTTATCTGGCAACAGTTAAATGATACACGGCTTGAGAGGGAGGAAAGAAATCAGAGGAATGGAGAATCAATGAAATCAAGGGAAAACAAAGTCTGACAGGGGAGATAAGAGATGAGCAAAGTCACAGAAGCAAAAAAGCAAAGGATAATGTAAGGGATGAGATCCATCTGTTAGGTTGAAAGATGTACCTTCTATCGTACTGGCTTTTACTGACCCAGCTATGAGAAAACTGGCTGCCCTGGGTTGTGTTAAGGCATTTGACCACCTATAAAATGAAAGGCTGTTTTCTCTTGCATTTGCCATTTGAAGTGGTAGATAACACTTAGTGGGAAATTTATATCATCCTATTAAGTGGCAAGCAAACTACTGTTCACTTAACTTTCATCTGAGGTTTCTGCTATAACTAACCTACCTTAAAGAAGAAAATTCCTTATAAAACCCTACTCTTTGCTAAGACATTGATGTGCAAAAGAACACTGGCTCAATCCTGATGGCTTCCTTACAAACAAAAAAATACTTCTTATTTACAGTATATCAAAATATATTATAATATACATACCCCCCCCACACACACACAGAAGATAGATCAGGGTATCTGATGCCAGATTTTTTAAGGCCAAAATAAAATTGTGATTACTACAAACCAACATTGAAGAATAACCTATTGTCTTAAATTTTCTAAAAGGCTATAATGACTTTCATCTTTACAACAAATTGAATAGAGAATCTCAATGCAATTATAGGAAACAAACTCTTACCAACAGTGTTAGATGATCCTAATTGTAAAGTAAGGGACCTTAGATTTAAGCATAATATCCAACCTAATTATATTGCAAACGCATTAAATGGCATAGCATTCTACAGGAAGGAAACTCCTTAGTTGATTTATTGCTTAAATTATGGAAAAACAATTCAGTTTAAGGACGTATTCTTGCATTTAAAAGATCAGCTTTTCCATGTAATGGCTGTGTAATTTGTGTTAAGAAGTAGATTCCAGTTCCAAAGAGTGATCATGCTTTTGAAATTGTATTCTCAACTAGCTCTACAGATATTTCAATTGATCTGAACTTGAGCTCTTGCCAAAGTTTTTGAAGCAAATCCTAGGTTAGTTTCCCTTATAAACTTACACAAATTTTAACTTAAGTTTTCATCACTGCTCCTTGTGTATTATGATGTCCATCACTGATAAATAATTATGAAAAAATATAGCACAAAAGGTATTATCCTGATGGAAAAAAGCAAAAATATGCTTTTTGTCTCCTCTGCCTCACAATTTATCAGTCATTTCTAGGGTGATCATATTACTTATTCTCCAAACCAGGACAATTTTGGGGACAAATGGGAGTGCTATCAAAAATGACCTCAAGAAAATGGTACTATCCTGATCAAAACCATGAGACCAAATCACCTATTTCATACCAAAGGGTATTTCCAGTTATCTGTGGCTGTCCTCAAACTTTTTCTCTTTCTTCCTTAAGATCCTTACTCTCACTTCTCCTCCTAGAACTATCTTTCATTCTCTTTTATCATTCCCAAACTGCTTACCTCTCTCCCCATACTACCAGAAGTAACTTAAAAATTCTCTTATTTTGCAGAACTCAGGTCTTCTCTTATTATCCAGGCAATGTAGAGAGTACTGCAGATTTGTCAACCAAAATTGTCCCGAAGTGTTTCCCTAAACTGGAAACTATATCCTCATGGGGATTCCTCTGTAGTATAGAAGACACTGTTACCAGGTTTTAGGTTTGCTTTAGTATACACACATTTATACTCCTTCCCACCATATTTGGATCTCCCTCCTGTACAGTGTTCTTGCCCAGCTTGGATCCCTGAAGACTCCTTTTACTGGATCTTTGCACCCATCTATCAGATTCTGCTGCTAATATCTCATTCTTGACCTTTAGCTGAATGGCCTTGGGCACTAGGGTGGTCTGGCCAATATAGAGAGCTCGAAGTTTCTTGGATCCACCTTCCTCCTCCCAGCCAGCATCTGTGGGCCAATGGTGACTGGTGTGAGAGCATAAAATCCCAGCTCCTTTACTTCTAAAGCTAGAAGCTTTGGGGTTTAATTTACCCTCCAGAGTGTCTCACCTAATTAGACTGAGACTGCAACTTTGGTGTTCCCTGCAGAAAAGAGTTAACTTAGCAGGCCTGAGACTGTTATCCTTAGACACTCTTGCTCACTAGGCTGGCCTTTGGCTTGCATCTGGGACCTTGAATTTCTGGAGGGCTCCACATTCTCTAAATGATAAGTGTTGCTCAGTAGGCTTAAAGTATTCATACAAACAACATGGCTTATATTGAACACCTGCTTTCCTTCTGGGAGTCTGGAATTTTGGTATGTGCTAGGCAGAGCGTGACTGCATGGCTGAACCAATATAAACCCTGGACTCCTAGGCTCAGGTGAGTTTCCCTGGTAGACAACACTTCACACACGTCACAATTCACTGGTGGAAAAATTATGCATATCCAATTTGACTCTGCTGGGAGAGGACTCTTGGAAGCTTGTGCCTGGATTTCTCTGGACTTTGCCCCATGTGCCTTTTTCTCTTGCTAATTTTGCTTTGTACTCTTTTGATGAAATGAATCATAGCTGTGGGTATGACCATATGCTGAGTTTTTAAGTTCCCCTAGTTAATTAAAGAAACTGGGGGTGGTCTTGGGAACCCAAGACACACTCTCCTTTCACTATTTTGCTTCTTTATTTCCCCTTCTCTTACTGGCTTCCCCTGGGAGCACATCTTTAATAAACTGTGGGCATCCTAATCCTTGACATGGCCTATGCTTCTAGGAGGGCTTATGAACATTCTCAACCAGACAAAATATGAGTTTCAACTATAAGCTTTGTAATTTCTCTCCTTCTATTCCTGGAATGATTTGCTCCTTACCCTGTACTCTTTATTCCACATATCTCTATCCCCCTCCAAACTGTTACTCCTTAATAAATATATATTGGACAAATTAATTCAGCATTTATATAATTTGTAAATTGTATACAAATTGTACTACAAGGCTTAAAATAGAGCAGAGCAGTGCCTCGCCCCATTTCTCCCCATATTGAGTCCTGTTTTCCAGAGACAAAAATTTTCCATTTTTTTTAGGAGCTTATTTCTGATTTACCTCAAGATATCAGCTATGCCCTTACATTCCTCTTAATACTGAATACCTGGGGAAAGAAGAGTACAACATAAACTACTTGGGAAAGAAATAGCATTCAAGTTTTCCCTTCCATATACTCATATGTGGATACATATCTCATTCCAGTAGGAAGAAATTGGTGGTAAAAATTCAGAAAGACTAAGCAGTCACATGACAAGCCAGTGCCTGGGATATTAAGTTCATCTTCAACCGTCTTTCACAGTCAGTTCTTTTGGTACTTCCGATGCTATACAGAAATGGTTCCCCCCCCAAAAAGGCAGAAAATTTTACTTTAAAGGCTTGCTTCAGCATTACTCTCTTAGTGTTCTTAATCATAGGTCTTCTTCAGCATTACCCAAATCCAGCCACTATGCTTTGGTGCTGGGAATCTTTGGGTAACAGAGTCAGGTCTTAGGTTCCACCAAAACAATCCTTTTGTCATTTTAGTACAGTGGTTCACAAACTTCATTGTGTATCAGAACTATCCAGAAAGCTTCATAAAAATGCAGCTTTCTGGGACTTGCCTCCATAGATTGTAATTAAGTCCGTAGATAAGACAGGAATCTGACACTCCTTTACAAATACCAAAAACAAAATAACAAAACTGTGGTTTTGAAATTCACACAGAAAGGTGTCAATACTCTGATATCTAGAATAGAACACATGGTAATGAAATATAGATGGTATCATTTATCTTTTTTCAACAGAGGGGAGGGAAATATGGAAACAATACTTGGTTTACAGTATCCTTAAGTAATCAATAATATTATAGATTATGTTTTGACTTTCAGCCTAATAGCCTTGCTTTCTTCTGTCTCTAACCAACCAATTTGGGAAACAAAATACTCTTGCCTCACCAATTTACACCTTTAAATAAAACACAAACAAATTTTGCAAAAACTGAAAGAAAGCAGATTTTGGGTTTTCTCATAGGTTCAACATTCGCTAGGATTCCACTCGGCACCCTGACCCATTACCACCAGACCTTTAGAGTAGTTCCTGTGTTTGTACCCATAGGTCTGGGATTGCTTTTCTGACAATCTTTAAATTATGAGTAATATTTTTTTCTATTACACATAAAATGTTTCTCTCTTCCTGGACAGTCTAATTGTCTTCTGAGTTCTCTTTCACCTTGCATTTTTGTTACACCCCTCTGTCAGACAATCTACATAAAACTCCTCCTGGGTGCTCTCTCAACCCTCTGTCAACCCCGTTCCTTAGAAGACAATTGGAAAAATGGACAATAACAGCAGCAGCAAATCCTAATGATCTCAGAAGCCTGGATAAAGAACACTTCAGAAAAGAAGAGACTTTAAATGCTTTGAGATCATTAACAAAGTGGTGAAATTTGTGAGGAAGGTGGGAGAAAAAACAGTCTTTCTATTATTTGCTAGATTCACAGGCTCTAATTCTTCACTTCCCTAGTTGAGCTTTAACTTAATTATAAAACAAAATCTATAGCCACAGCCAGGCCTAGAGGTAGAGTCTGTACAACTAATCAACTTTAATTCCCTGGGCTCGATTTAATTACAAAATGACATTTGGTGCAGCTGCTAAACACTTACCAGGTGACCACATGATAATACTGGAGTAGTATTTACAGGTCTCCGGCTTTTGCACTGATTCTCACAGCACAATTATGTTTCAGTTATATATAAATTTGAACAGCCTCTAGGATTTATAATAAAACATTTTCTTGATTTTATACATTCCTGTAGTTGAGGCAGTTAAAACACTGAATTGCACGACAACTAATATATGTCAGGGAGTAAAATGTAATGACGGAGGAGATGCCCTGATAATGAACAATTATAACAAACTGAATATTAATAACACATTTCTTACCTTTTAAAATTCATTCTGTTTGTTAGGTGGACAAAGTGAAACCAGCTTATGTATACTGAGTTTCAATTTGCCTTTTAGGTTACAACATACATTACTTTCCAACATAACTAGACATATCTAACTCATTCTTCTTCTTGTTCTTTAATGTTCCACAAGACAATTTAGGAAGTGATTATATGTGCTACAAAATATTTTTTAGCTGACAGAATTAAAATTAACCACTGTTGTTTTTAAAATGGCCACCTCCCCTAGTACATTTCAAATATACTCAATTTGCACAAACATCCAGGAAGACCACTGCAATATGTGAGATCTGATTTTTCATTTTATAATATTTAGGCAGAGGTTCCATGCACAATTAACTTTTCATCTTAAGAGTTTTTTTCAACCTAGCCCATGCAAATATACTTTTTATAATATTTGGGATCCCAGTTCCTCCCTAGGTCTATAGGAGGATAATAAAAATTATTGAAATTGAGGAAAAGGAATCAAGAAGCAGTATCATTAAGGAAGTCACTAACGATACTAAAACAAATGTGACCCTTACTGTTTCTACAGCAACTCAGATAGTAATATAGAGTGCCTTTTAATTCAAATTAGGATTTTAAGCACAACAGAATGCATTCCATTTGCTCTCTTTTTCCTAGATGTTAATCTCCTTTTCTTTCCTTTTAGAGTAGAACTGAGTAAAAGCTAAAGAGAGGATGTATCATAGCTAATTATACCTACAGAGAAAAAAGCGGCATTCATCGTAAAATATCTGGGGCAATAATCCCCTCTTCACCTTCCAACTTCAAGTGCTGGTTCAGATTTTACCTGATGCTGTCCTGCATGACTACCTTGGACCCTGGACAAAGACAACACTGTAGGTTTCAAAGTTGAAAGGCTAATTTCTCAGTACTAGCAGTGTCTGTCAGTCTCTTACCCCAGAGAGTATCTTTCTCTACTGAGCAGTGATTGAGTCACAGGAGGTAACAATTCTGCTTGCTGGAAGAAAATAGGATGGAAGGAATGACGACAGTTACCAGATGTTCCAGTGCCCCTGAGGGGGCACCAGAATGTTCCTGCATATGCTGTAAACAGCATCAACTGTCAACCATGGGACCCCGGGGTGTGGTGCTCATGCTGCTCTGATGTGCAGAGTCTCCGGATTCCAGAGTTGGAAGAACCTTGAAGATGCTCTTAGCCAGAGGTTTTACACTATGTCTTTGTTTGGGGAGTTCTTTGTTTCCTAAGGGTGATTCAGGCATTGCTGAACAATAAGGGGGAATCTCCCTGGAACAGTAGCAGCACTCTTGGAAAGAATGTAAAGAGCTTAAGTCAGGGCTAACAGCAAGACAGGATATTTTATCCAACAAAAATCAGTCGTAAAAGTCCAAGGTAATTCCTAGAGTTCAAGGAAAGAACTTTGTGGAAAATCCCCGTCCCAGTGGCTCTATGACATTCCTGGAAGGGAGGCCCTAGAGCTCAGAAGGTTGATTCAGGAACTCTAGGCTGCAATAGGCCTCGTGGCTTGGAAGTGTGGAAATTAAAATATATTACTAGGACACAGTATCAGGGTGGGAGATGAAGGCTTCTAAAGGCAAGTTAACCAATGCTTACAACCCTTCTTTATTTACATATCACTTTCCATGGCAAATAGGAAAAAAAAACACTTAGAAAAATGTTACCTTTCCTTGTTATTTTAAAATTTGTCAATTTTACACATTGCCTTGATGATGGTTTCTTATTCTATGTTACCTGTTTTCAAAGTAAAGAATACCTTGTGATTGTTCAAGACCCTCTCCACAGCCACCATCAGGAAGGAAGAAAGGAAGGAAGGGAGGAAGGAAGGGAGGAAGGGAGGGAGGGAGGGAGGGAGGGAGGGAGGGGAGGAAGGGGCAGCTATTTCTGTGTTTGTAAATGGAACCAGCTATGATGTGAGAAGACAGGAGATTTTAACATAAGGAAAACCGTATCTCCAGGGTCAAACAGACATCCATAAAAGCAGGATAGATAATCTTTCTCACCATCACTGTTGATGCACACAACCTCTTGAATTTGAGTGCCTGGACCACACTCCCTTCCATTATCTGGTTCACAGTCTCCTAGCCTCACTGCTTTCCAGTCATAGCAGGACGGCTCTTCACAGGGAATGGCTTCCAGTAAGTGAGGGCAGTTCCCAGCACCCCCAGAGCCTCCAGTGGGCTCATTGGTAATGCGCCGTTTCCTCAGTTTAAAACCTGAATTGTTGGGGAAGGAAAATATTTATTGTTACCATCATGCGTTGAATATTTCAGAAGGCTGAATGAAACTCCAAGTGAAAGCTGGATGAGGGTAGAGGGTAGAATTCATATCTGCTTTAATCACTAGTGTATCCTCAAACTCTAGTTTAATATGAGCTCATTAATAATTTATTAAATGAATAAATGAATGAATAAACAGAATGGCCAAAGAGGGACTTTTGGTGTCAGCTTACTACAGTAAAAGTAAAGCAAGAATGGGCTGGAGAGAGATAAAGAGAAAGAGAGACAGAGAGAGAGGTGATTGGTTGATTTGGAAAGTCTGTAGTTGTAAAATGTTCAAAGACACAATAAAATCTCAAGCTATTCAGAAATATTCATGACCAGACAAAAGTGCTATTACTTTGAATTCCTCAACAGGATCACCTGGTTAAATTTGAAAAGGAACCTCTGAGAAGTTGGATGATTTCAGGAAATTGTTTCTTGAAACCTTAGTTGAATTTAGACTCCCCAGAAATTTGAATTTGGGATATAAACCATCTGGGCTCTAACAAGGAGTATTCAAAGTCCTGCTCTGTGCTTTAATAACACCTAAGTGCTGCCCTTTCTGACAATGTATAACAATATTAATAAGTCTGCCTACTGCTATGTGAATATATTAGAATCACTAGAAAACTGTCCTTTGAAACAAAGTAGAAAAATGTTTTCAATTACTAGATCATGTGAAAATTACTCTACCATGCTGAACATGTAGTAAACAATTGCATTTATTCTATTCCTTTTAGATATATTATTTGCATCATAAAAGCAATATTCATTATTTGTTTGTTTACCTTCAAAGTAATAAGTAGTTCTGTTTACTAGGCACTAGCTACAGGTCAGGCAATGAAATAAGTGCTTTATGTTTAATTCATTGAATCTTTAAAGAAAACTTGGGTGCCAGATCATATTACATCCCTTTTACAGATAAGGGAACAAAGATTTAAATAAGTTAATTAACTTATCTAAACAATAGAGGACAGACTAGGTTTTGCGATCCAGGTCAGCCTGACACCGCAGCTCATCTTAACCACTGCACCAACTGCCTCAGATGCTCTCCATCTGTTGTCTAAATTAACAAGCATCTTGCCTACGTTCTGCAGTTTTAATCTTCTGGTATCATCACCAGAATAGGTTTATAATTCTTTTGTGCTAAAGATCAATATTCTTTAGCCATTCTGGAAAATACTGCAAATGAATGATCACAGGAACACAGAGCAGCATTTGTTAATAATTCATGGTTTGACCCAATTGATGGGAGTTTTAAGCATGCCATTTCAATATTACGTACCTTTTTTGCCTTGCTGGTCATTACAATTTTCGTAAGTACAAGGTCCCCAAGCTGTCCAAGGTGAAACCTCACATTCAACAGGACAGGGAACGTGGCACAGCTGTGTCGTATTAGGGGTAGGGCCAGCGCATGATTTCAAGTCCACTGGTTTTGAGGCTGTTTGGAGAAAAACAGAGGTTCCTTAAGAATTAAACAGATTGTTATGGTCAATAATATGATTTTTCAGAGCAGTTTTGTCTATGGAGAAGGAAAGTGCTTAAAGAAGTGCCACCAAGACATTACTCGAATGCTTCTCAGCTCCATCCTGAGAATAAAAGGAGAAGGAGTGGGGGGAAAAGAAGCAGTGTAGTATAGTCAAAGGAAACTGGGCTACAAGTCTTGCAGACTGTTTGATCACCAGCTTCACCACCAATTAGTCATGCAATTAATAACGCTGAGTCTAACTTTCCTAGTCAGTAAAATAATCCTTACGGTTAATTTTATTTCTAAAATTTTATAGTTAGGTTCTAAAAAAGTAGAATTTAGAGGACTGAACAGAGTAGGAGGGGAACTACAGCTTTAATGTATATGGAAAAAATCTCCACTGAGTGGCTCTGGCAGAGCAGTTCCCCTTCCCTTTTGGTCTGCAGAAAGGTAACTGATGGATCTGATGAAGGAAGAGCTCAGGCCACCAAATGAGGCATCTCTATCTCCAACTGCATGACTCGCCAGATACTTTCCAGAACTTTAAAGAATATACTATTTGCATATGTGATCCAAAGCTCAGAATTGCTAAGGGGACAAATTTATAATTGTCCACATATGTTCATGAGTTGACTAACAAACTGTGTATAAATAAATACTGCTAGCCCTTGCTTCTCTTCTACTATGATGACTGCAGTTTGGCTATCTTGTACAGCACATATATTTGATAGTTAACGTCAGAAGGTGTCCACAGTTCTGGTTAAAAATGACTAAGTAAGAATGATACTTAAAACTTTATGGACATCAGAAGAGAATCAAGTTTACTACTGTCATAAAATTTTTGAGAAGTAAATGTCTTAAGACACACATTTCCTTTAATAAAAGCTAGCCCCTGTTACTCTCCGATGCTTTGAAATGCCCATGCATGTGGCACAGAAGCCTGAAATAATAAGAGGTCTTAGCTAATTCTTATTCTCTTTATGTAAAGGACTATCAAATTCCAATTGCATGGGATTGCATATAGAAGCTCATAGAGAAAATAAAATATTTTCAACTATATTATCCTAACTTTTAAATAAAAGTACTAAATATATCTGCTTGTAGTATAAACACTAAAGCAAACTGTAGGTACTTGTATATCCGTCAACTTTCTGCACACACAATCATAAATGCTACCTAAAGACTAATATATTAACTCCTCTTTCTGCCACAGCTTTTCAGTTCTGAAAAATATTCTATAGATTTTGTTTCTTATTTTTTCTTCCTAGCAGTACTTATTTTCATCCCCTCCCACTCTCCAGCACCCCCACCCCACCCTGGAACACACACACACACACACACACACACACACACACACACACACACTGCAGTGAAAATAAATGACTGGCCATCCCTAATTTGCTTAGCATGAGCACCAAGTGCATTCTCACTTAAGTTTATCAGAATTGTTGCTAATTTCTATCATAACATTAGGCAAAGCCAAAAATGATTAATTGGATTGCTTTCCAACAGCGAAAGTGCTTGGCACACTGATGACAGAAAATACAGGAATAAATGTTTCATTTCTCTGAATATAAAAAAATGACATCAATGATATATATTTCACATAAAACGATTTGTTTTTAATATTGTTACAGGTGTAAGAGTCTTGTGATGGTTAATTTCATGTGTTAACTTGCCTGGGCTAAGGGATGCCCACACAGCTGGTAAAGCACTGTTTCTGGGTGTTTCTGTGAGTGTGTTTCTGGAAGCGATTAGCATTTGAATCAGTAGACTAAGTAAAGCAGATTGCCCTCACCACTGTAGGTGGGGCATCATCCAATCCACTGAGGCCTGAATAGAACAAAAAGGTGAAGGAAGGGTACATTCCTTCCCTTCCTGAGTTGGGATATCCATCTTCTCCTCCCCCTGGACATCAGAGTTCCTGGTTCTGGGAAACTGGGAATTATACCAGTGGCCCACTCCCAGGATGCCAGGAGCTGATTCCTATAATAAATCTCCTATTACATATCTGTATATATACTATTGGTTCTGTTTCTCCAGAGAATCTTGACTAATATAAGTCTACAGTATGAAGAAAAACTCCTATAACTGCAAATTAACATAAGTAATTCCTTCACTTGTTGAATCCTTCAGACTATCATTTAAATTAGTGGTTATATGTATAATTACCTGAAAAGTCTCCATTTTTTTCCTTTCAATTGACTAAAAGTAACTTTAGTCTTTAGTGTTACTATACAGTTTTGGAAATTACAGTTACTATAAAGGGAAGTCTACTGAGCATGCAATTGTGAGAACTATGATTACAGCCTGAAGAAATATATTTTATATATAAGGTTGAAAACTGTAGGAGGAAAATACAGTTTTCATTAAGGAAAAAGGTACAAACATTAATTCCTGGCCATTTTTCTAAAGCTTAATTTTAGCTCTTGGTGTATTCTGAATAAATCAAACAGAATAATCGGTCACAAATTCTCCTTGAGCTATTAAAAGAGAAATGTGATGAATAAAGGCTTAAGGAAGTATTGCTTGAAGCAAAATACTCTTAAGATCTTCTGCTAAGCTGAGCAAATCAACACTGAGATAATACGGTCCTTGAAAAATAGACCAGCTAAAAAGTGGCACTTGCTATCTGATTCTACAAGGATTAAACCGTAAGCTGCTGTGACTGCCGACCTTCAACATACCCTGAAAGGAGTGCAGGGTGGAGACCAGGAAGGAGGCACCCTGTGCTCTGGGAAAAACTGGCAAAACAGGCCTTCAGATAGATATTTTCAGGAGAAGATTTTATGAGCCTAATTCTTGCATGTCCCCATATCTGAAATGGCACTAAAATCCTTCATGGTGATGTCTGCTCCTCGTGACTAGCAGCAACCTTCTGCAAAAATGTGTGCTTGAGTGCATGTACTCCCCCCCCCTTCACCAAAATCACATATATACTGACCTTCCCCCACACCTCTTTGGAGCAGTTTCTGAGAACTATCTGAAATGCTGTCTCTTGAGCCATAGTCCTCATTTTGCCCCAAATAAACTTAACTCACAACTCTCAACATTGTGCATTTTTTTTCAGTCGACAATAGCCTCAATTTTACAGATAACTTTCTATCTATCTATCTTTCATTAATCAAAGAAACACAGGGGGAGAATATTTTCTGTATGATTCTATTCCTTTGGTGATTTTCATTATAGGTTTTCTTATCCAGTATATGCTAATTCTTTTTTTTTGCATTTTCAATTTTTTATTTAAAAGAACACTGTAAATAAATGTTCTCGGCCAGTTTTACAAATATGAGTCACACAATTATTGATCTAACTGGTGGGGTTCTATCTTAGACCTTCCCTGGCATACAAAGAGTTGGCAAATGTGAGGCTACCACTTCAAACCTCATGCCCATAGCACAGGCTGACCAGTGGAGGTACCAGGACCAAACTACAGCCAGAAAAAGAGAGGGCCTTGGGTAGTGAGAGCACAGGTTCAATAGAGTCAACTCTGTGCCTGTAAACAGTATATGCTCATTAATGTAAATCACAGATACTAGTTGAACTCCTCAAAAGTGGTCTTTTTGTTTTGGCAATTGCCCAAGATTTATTTGGAATCAGTATGATTAAATAATGAAGTAAAGAACAGACCCAGGAGATCTTACTGGGTTCTAGTTTAATCTGTGGGATATAATTCCCATAGTTTTGTATTACATAATGTAGTGTTTATTGCTGATCCCTTGTTCTCAAATATTGAGAACTAAATTTTCTAAAATGGCCCAGTCATTATTCTTATATAATTTTACTAGAAATTATAAAGAAATTGTTCATCCAGTACAAGTTCCAAGGAAGTATATATTAGATTTTTTTGACTTATTGTTGATCTCTTGAAAATAAAGGAGACCTTTTATTGTTCTCATACAACTTAAAGGGTTTTCAATTATATGTACTTTGTACGCTTCACAAGGTCATAAAAGAATGTCTGAACTTCTCAGGACTTAATAAAACAAACAAAAAAATAAAACTGGTACATTTTTGTAGGTAGGTCTGAAATAGTTTTGTATTTGTATATTTAGAGTATTACGATGGAAAAAAATTCATTATAGGAGGTAAACTTAAATCCATCTGTTTCCAGTAATGTGGCCAATGAGGTATTCTGAAAATATACTCACTGTATAATCCCTAAGAACAGTGAATATATAATTTTTTGAATTAAATGTTTTATTCTGAGATAATTATAGATTCACATGAAATTGTAACCTCACAGAGATCCCATATACCCTTTACCCAGTTCCCCCCAAGAGTCAGATCTCAAAAAACTATAGTATAATACCACAATCAGAATATTGACATTGATACAGCCAGGGTACATGTACTGGGTTGAATAGTGCTTCCCCCCACTCAAATTCATGTCTACTAAAAACTCAGAACATGACCTTATTTGGATATAGGGTCATTGCAAATGTAATTAGCTAATGAGGTCCTACTGGATTCAAGTGAGTCCTAAATCCAATGACTGGTGTCCTTATAAGAAGGCCATGTGAAGACACACAGAAAAGAAGACACTGCAATAATGGAGAGAGATGGAGTGATGAAGCTACAAGGATTGCCTACAGCCACTTTGCTCCTAATCTTAGAGGCAAAGAATTCAGTCTTTCACCATTAAGCATGATGTTACCTGTAGGTTTTTGTAGATGATCTGTACCAAGTTGAGGATGTTTCTCTCCATTCTTATTTTTCTGAGAGTTTTTATTATGAATAGGTGTTGAAGTCTGTCAGATGCTTTTTCTCCATTGTTTGATGTTATCATGTGATTTTTTTTTTCTTTAGCCTGTTAATATGGTGGATTATATTAACTGATTTTCCAATATTGAACCAGCCATGCATCCCTGAATAAACTGTACTTGGTCCTATATATACATTCTTATAATGTATTATAAGAATATAGAATAATGTATTATAAGAATATAGAATAAGAATTAAATACATTCTTATAAGAATAATACATTATTCTTATAATGTATTACTGAATTCTAATTGCTAATATTTTTGTTAAGGATTTCTGTATCTGTATTTATGAGAGATTTTGGTTTGTAGTTTTCTTTTCGTTCTAATATCTTCGTCTTTGTTCCCTCTTTTCCTATTTTCTGGATAGAAATGATCTGTTTCACATTGAGTGAGTTACAGTAGTTTATAGTTTTTTTATTTTGATTTTTAAAATTCCTTCAATTTTGTCTAAGTTGTCAAATATATGTTTATAAAGTTGTCTGTGGTATTCCCCTGTTATTCTTTTGCTGTCTGTAAGGTCAATAGTGATACCCTCTGTTTTATTCCTGATGTTGGTGATTTGTGTCTTCTCCCTTTTTTACTTTAGCAGTCTTGCTAGAGTTTTCAACGTTAATAGTCTGTTCAAAGAACCACCTCTTTGTTTCACTGATTTTATCTATTGTTTTTGTTTTCAATTTCACTGATTTCTGTTCTTATTTTTATTATTTTCTTCCTTTTGCTGGCTTTCATCTTATTTTGCTCTCTTTATTCTTGGTTCTTGAAGTGGGAGTTAGATCATTGATTTGTGTCTTATCCTCTTCTAATGTAAGCATTTAGTGTTATAAATTTCTTTTTCAGCACTGTTTAGCTGTGTCTCACAGATTTGTATATGTTATATTTTCATTTAATTCAGTTCAAGTATTTTGATTTTCTTTGAGAATTCCTCTTTCACACATGGCTTATTTAGAAATGGGTTGTTTCGTTTCCAAGTGTTTGCAGACTGTTATCTTTCTGTGATAGAATTCTAATTTGGTTCCAATTGTGCTCAGAAAACACACTGTGTATGATTTAAATTCTTTGAAATCTGCTGAACTTTGTTTTATGCATCAGGGTATGGTCTATCTTAGTATATGTTTCATAGATACCTGAAAAGAAGACGTATTCTGTTGTTGGAGTGTTCTACAAATGCTTAATAAATTCTGTTGGTTGATGTTGAGTTCTTCTGTATCCTTGCTGATTTTTGTTTGGGGAGTAGAATGTTGTCATCTCCAACTTTAATTGTGGATTTGTGTATTTCTCCTTTCAGTTCTATCAGTTTTTGTTCACATATTTTGTAGTATGTTGTTTAGTGCATAAACATTTAAGATTTCATTATCTCCTTGGTGGATTGACCCTTTATCATTATATAATGTCCTTCTCTATTTCTGGTAATTTTCTTTGCTCTGATGTCTAATTTATCAGATATTAATATAGCCACTCCTGCTTCTCTTTGAATAATATTTTCATGATTTATCGTTTTTCATTATTTACTTTCAACCTGGGATATTGCTATATTCGAAGTGAACTTCTTGTTGAATGTGTATAGTTGGGTCATATTTTTTAATCCACTCTACCAATTTGTGTTTTTTCTCCTTATAAGTCTAATTTTTTATAGGTACAGAATATATTTTAATTTTCATATTGTGTTAGAAGCAAATTAAAACATTGCCTGAATAAGCATGTGTTAGGGTCTTTTAAAATCTGCTCCCACTGGCATTTCTGAGTGGTTGTCTTCTCTCACTCCAAGTCTGAGATGTGGGAGGCAAAAGGAAAACCAAGGGAACTCAGCATCTTGTCATTTCTTGAGTCTTAAAATCTCTAGCTTGCCTGCCTCCCTCTCCGACTTTCAGAGTCATCTTAACGGTCTGTTTACTATATAATGTTCAGGATTTTTTTTTAATTTAGTAAGAGAATTAGGAAAAATTACATCTCTTCTATCTTCCTGGAAGCAGAAGCCTATATGTTATTTTAAAAATAAAACCTTTCAATTTTGTAACTAGGATCACAAGAAAGGAAAATCCTCCAATGATTCCCCAGATCCACAGCATGAATCTGGTATGGTACCAGAGTCCTAAAGCTGGCCTCTCCCTTGAGGCAGTACTGATCCCAGGTCACAGAACTTGCATATCCAGAGTTCTTTAATTACCAGGGACAAAGGAAGGCATTTTCAGACAGAAAATGAGAGTTAAACTATAACAAACCATCATTAAGGAAATATCTAAAGGATTTATTTCTCATACAAAGGAAAGTGAACAGAGAAGCAGGGTCTAAGACGCCAGATGGAATGGTGGCCAAAGAAAATATTAAATGTGAGTAAAAGTAAATGTTGACTGTAAAAGCATAATTATGATGATTAAATAGGGGAGTGTGGTAGGCAGAATAATGGTCCCCCAAAGATCCCATACTTTAATCCTCTGAATTTGTGAATATGTTATCTTAATGGGAGAAAGGACTTTGCAGCTGTGATTCAGGGTTCAAACCCTGAGATGTGGAAACTATCCTGGATTATCTAAATTGGCCTAATCTAACCACATGAGCCCTAAAAAGCAGAAAACCTTTCCCAGCTGGTCAGAAAGGTGAGATGGAAGAAGAAGGAGGAGAGATTCAAAGCATGAGAGGTACTTGATTTGCCATTTCTGGCTTTGGAGGAGAGGGGTAAAGGCCAAGGAATGTGGCCTCTAGAAGCTGGGGACAGTCCCTAACTAGCAAGGAAATGCAGATCTTACTTTTCCAAATGCAAGACACTGAATTCTGCCAACAAGCCGAATGGGCAAGGAAACAGATGCTTCTCTAGAGCTTCTAGAAAGGAATGCAGCTCTGCCAAGCCCCCTGATTTTAGCCAGGTGAGAACCATGTCAGAATTTTGACCTACAAAACTATAAGATAAAGTGTTAAGTTTTTGGTAATTTGTTATGGTAGTGATAGAAAACTAACACAGACAGTTATAAACAGCAATATAGAACTAAAATACAAGACTACATAATATGTAAGTTGGTGAAAGGTAATCAGAGGTAAAGCAGTTTAAAGCCCTTAGCAAGGTAAATATATTAATTATAGATTGTGTTCATTTAGGTCTGGACCTTAATATTTTAAGGTAATCTCTTTATATAAATAGGATAAGAATGTGTAACTTCCAAACTAAGGGAAACAATGTAACAATAACAAAACCATTGCAATAAATTCAGAAGAAGGCAAGAAAGAAGAAACAATGAAACAGAAAAAATGTAACAAAGAGAATAAAATAAGATGGAGGAAATGAATGCAAGAGTATAAACCACTAAAAGTCAAAGATTATCAGACTTAATAAAAAAATAACATCTGAAATGACATTTTATATCCACTAGTTCATGAAAAAACTTAGATGTTTGACAATACCAAGTGCTGGAGAAGATGTGAAGCAGCCAGAGCAGTTAAACACTGCTGGTAGAAATTTAAGTTGTTTTACCCCATTTTGGAAAATAACTTGGAATTTTCTAGTATGTTTGAAGACAGGCATACTCCCAGATATATAGTTTGGAAAAAGCTATCAGACATCAGACATTTACCTCAGGAGATATTTATAAGAATTGTCACTGTAGCATTGTTTATAACTGCAAATATCTGGGAATAACTCAGGTATCCAACAAAAAGGGAATGGATACTAAATTATGGTGTCAGTACTACGGTGTCAATACAATGCTATACAGAGGTGGAAATAAATAAACTACAGTACAATCACTGATATGATGAAACCCACAAATACGTATCAAAGAGTGAAGAAAGCAAGCCAAAGAAGAATATATACTAAATCAGCAGTCCCCAACCTTTTTGGCACCAGGGACGAGTTTCCACGGAAACTGGTCCACAGCCTGGGGGTTGGGGACTCCTGTACTAAATGATACTATTCATATAAAGTTTTAAAAAGCAAGCATTATCATCATGTTTTGGGATAAATACGTAAGTCTGGAAAAGAGGAGAGTGGCCACCATTGTCTGGGAACTGACCTGATCTTTTCAGCTAGGCTATGATGGAGGAGTAAGACAAAAAGTAAGACTACTTCATTTGTCTAACTAAAAATAAGGTCACCGTGGGAACAGCCAAAATATCAAATATTCCCATCTCCCAGCTAATATGAGTGAGTTCTGCTTCTTTATCAATTACAGCTTTAGATTCCCTCTAGTCTTTCCTACTTCCAAATAAGGTTTATTAAGATACCTGGTTATAGAATTACTCTTGCTTCCTTACAGCATTCAATCCACAGCAAAGCCCACTTATTTAAAGCCCCCTAAAATAATTACTTAACTGAAGCCCAAATCCTAATATAAGTGCTTTCTGACACTCTTACTGAGATGCCCCTGGTTGCCCAGGGTGTGGTCTCTTCCTTGCTGCAAAAAGTAATAAACCCAACTTGTTCAAACACAGGTGTGTACCTGGTGGTCTTTGGCTGAAGAGCATGGGCATGTCAAATACACAAAGAAAAGCAAGGAATGTTAAGCATAAAATTGAGAATAGGAGTCCCACATCCTGTGATGGAGTGGATGTGATTTATTTAATGACAAATGCTTACTGGCATTTACAATGTACCAGGCAATGTATGGTGCTCCAAGTACTTAACAAATATTAATTCATGTAATTCCCTCAAAACCCCATGGGATAGGTATTTCAATTATCCCTATTTGGGGTGGTGGTGGTGGATAATTATTTCCAAATGGGGAAACTGAATATGGAAAGGTGAAGTAACTTTCCCAAAGTCACACAGCTAGGAAATAGTATATTTTGGACTCACATCCAGGCAGTTTGGTTCCATAATCTTCAGTGTGTACTTCTAAGTACTACTCCATGCGATCTTGGAAGGATAAGTGAGGGAGCTTCAATAATATGTAACAATATGTAATGACACACACACGCATGCAAATACATTTGAAATAGGTCATAATGTATTAAAGTACAGTTAATGGGGATTATTAATATTGTATATGTATGTCATAATAGTAAAATGAGGCTATCAAGATAATCCAGCAACAACCCTGGTGGTCAATCATTGAAAATTATTCTGACTTTCATACATCAGTTGGGAATGGAACTAAATTTTCATTCTACAAGATATCAAGAACTAGCTGTCCAACTAAATTACTATTAAAATGGGATGTTCTACACCTATACTGTTAATAATAATAGTAAATACTTATATTGAATTTAGTAAATAAATTCTTTCAATCCTCACAGCAATCGAATGAAGTAGGTACAAAAGTAGTAATCCCAAATTTGGAGATGAGGAAATTGAGGCACAGAGAGATTAAGTAACTTGCCTAAGGTCACACAGCTAATTAGAGGTAGCTGGTATCTGACTGCAGAGACCATGCTCTTATCCACTTTGCTATATACTATGATATGACAATTAGTAGAAGCCGCGTTCTTCCCCCATTTTTTAGTCCGACTCCTAGAAGTCTATAATATGAAGGGTGGCCTGACTAGAAGACATACACATATTTTAAACAGTCTATTTGATTACTGTTGTGGGGGTGACAGAAGAAACTGGGAGTGATATTTATCTGGCAAGGGAGTCCTCAGTATTTTAATACGAAACATTTTAGATTCTCATCCATTTTTAATACTAAATTTTTAAAACTAAATAATTTTTGTTCTAATGCCTAAAAAATACACCACATGTGTATTTTAAACCTTTTTTATCATGAAAATATATATTTGGATTTTAAAAACATTTTAAATGACAGATCTCACACCCAGCCTACTTCAGACCTATTTGTACAACAATATGCCTTTTCTGAGTCATTCAAAAGATATATTAGGGTTCAAAGGTTGAGAAAAATGCAATAGGTTTAATAATTCATTCATCCATTTAGCAAAATGGCTGAGCATTTTAGGCATTCAAAGTCTCCTGATACTGTATTTATTTTCCACTGTCTTCCCTGAAAATCTATCTTTTTCTTGAAATAGCATTGCTTCTTCAAACAAGCTTATTTGATTGCTAATTCAAAATTACAAGGAAATTCTCTTGGATTTAAGTCTTAGTTTCAGTACAGGAACTGACCAAACAATATTATTAAACATAAGGATGCCTGATAACAAAAGAGATTCCAAAGATCTATAAATAGAATCAGTTACAAATGGCTTTCCTTTCCTCTGTTCTTATATTGCTCAATGTGTTAAAATAAATATTAGATGCCTACTCTGTGCAAAGCCCTGCCACTGTGTTAGTAACGTTATGCCCAAGGGTGCTATAGGGTCAATGGCAGTGGCAATGATGGTTTGTTTTTCTTAATTATTACAAGTATGTGATAGTAATTTAGGGTATATTTAACCAAAGTAGTTTGAATTCCACGAAGGTTCTATTGATGGTTTACTCAACCCTCACTTACCGCTAGATGTAAGAATTGATGTCAAGCAAATAAAGAAAGCCTATGTTCTGAAAATTAATCAAATTCTACGTGTATCAGTGGTTGCTTAAAGCTTTTTGAAGATGTTCTTGTACTAAACTTTATTCACGGAAATTTCTTTTATCTTTCACAGGCTGGTATAGTTAGTGGGGACATAAAACCCATTTCCTTCTTAATAATAGAGGGCATTGTTTTAAGATAATACACTTATTCTGTAATCAATTTTGCAACCATATTTAAAACGATGGTTGAGAATTATCTCTCGGTATTTAATGTGCTTTGAAGCTTACTGCCAGTCCTTTCTGCCTATGATTAATTCATTATAGAGCTATTGTTTGGATTAATCATTTCTTATATTAACACAAGACATATAGTTTACTTAGCAAGCATACATGATAGTCTTGAGTGCATTTGCTACACCATAATTAATGTTCTCAGTATCCGATGGACCATCACTGCTTCTGTGCAGCTCACGAACTGATAGCCATGATTTTCATCCCCAGGCCATCCTGTTTGACCACAGCTTTCTTCCTCTTTGTGCTTGCTTGTGCTTGCTGTTTGGATAACCTCTTGAATTGTGTTGAGGTCACAAATCAAAACATTTGAGGCCACAAAACATTTTTTAATTTTGTTTTTCTTATATTAGACAATTTCAGAGCTAAGGTATTTGAATGGTCCCTCTGTTTGAAACTGTGGTATACTTACATCTTTCTGATTTTTCTGTTTGCTTATTCTTTGGGGGTTAAAGCCCAGGCTTGCTCTATCTTGGTTTTAATAGTCAAGTGAAAGTTGCACTGGATACATGCCATAAATTTAGGTAAGGTTCTTCCCAAATATCCCAATAATGAATATTTAGGCCCAGATTAAAATAAGAAGAGAGCATTCCTCTTTCTTTTCTTCTCAGCTATATATTCTAGTTTTAACTTTTCAATTATGGGTGTTAAGGAGACTGACGGTGGGGAAGGAGCTAGCCCATGAACACTAGCAGTGTTGTAAACTTGACAGACTGGGCAGACTTCTAAGAAAGCCGTCTTCTCCCTATAAAGGACTCCACCCACCCTGTGGCTGGTCTGCTGTCAGCACAGTTAGGAGGGCACCAAGTGATAGGCCTGTAACTTCTTTTGCCTGCAGCCTTCACTCTGCTGTGCTGATGCCAGGGAGAGGACTGTCAGGTCCCTTCCTACTTCTCTCAGGAATTCTACTCAATCTCACAGGTGCCTCTGTTCCTTCCATCTGATATCAATATCACCCTAGCAAATAGAAACTCCTTTAAGGGTCTAGCCTCTGGACGGGCTCTCTCCTGGTTTCAAGGACTGACACAGGTTTTTCCTCTAGTTGTATATTCCACTGGTCATTTTAGGAAATTACAGAGAGAGGTTCATATGCCTATGCTTACAATGCCATACTCCCTAGAAAACGACTATCCTCATGTCTTGACTCAAATAAAACAGAACTGCGCTATCCTTTTAAGTATTTATAGGGACAAACATATGTCAGGTAATTTCTCTCAGGGACCCTGATTCCTATAAAACAAGAACATTTAAAATACATGGGACTGTTCAAAATATATACCTTCATAGCAATGTCAATCATATTAGGATTTAAATTTCACAAACTGTATCAACAGCTTGACGAGGACATCACTCTCCTAATACAGGGATGTACCATCTGTCATAACACTGCAGTATGAGGGTTTTTTTTTTCCTTTTTTTCTTTCTTTTTTTTTAAAATACAGGACATATTGTAGAATAATCTATATAAAAGTCACACTGAAACCTTCCAACAACACACTATTATTGACTCAGGTTACCATTTACAATGTCCCTAACTTGGAAAATAACATTAATAAATATTGTAAATTAAAATAAGCAGTTTGGAGCCTGTATGTTATCCACAATATAATGACAGAGAACCTTAGCAGTTAGAATTTCAAAGAACTGCAACTTTCGCTTTAAAAAGGGTTATTTAAAAAATTGGAATATCTAATCAAACAAGGCCTGCAACTAGCTCCAGAGACTTGCTGAGCTCCTCCAAATATAATTGTTCTGATGATCAAGTGTATTAGTCTGTTAGGGCTGCCATAACAAGATGGCACAGACTAGGTGGCTTGAACAACAGAAGTATATTTGCTCACAGTTCTGGAGGCTGCAAGTCCAAGATCAAGGTGCCGGCAGGGTTAGTTTCTGTGAGGCCTCTCTTCTGGCTGCCTTCTCACTGTCCTCACACAGTCTTCTCTCTGTGCGCTCATCTCTGGCGTCTTCCTCTTCTTCTAAGGGCACCAGTCCTGTTGGATTAGGGCCCCACCCTTTTGATCTTATTTAACCTCAGTTACTTCTTTAAAGACCCTATCTCCAAAAAAAATCGCACGGGCGGTTAGGGCTTTAACAAATGAATTTGGGGGGAACACAATTCAGTCCATAATACCAAGCTTGATGGGATATTGAAGAAAAAATAATCTGTGATAATGACTTAAGCATAGTCATATTTACTGGCATATTTTATCAACTTTTCCCTGTTCTTCTGGGGGAAAAAATCTATGCTAAACTTGCACTCACTCAAGTTTCTGCATAGCAGGTTGCTGCCACTATTACTCTCTACACTTTATTTAGAAGCAAACATAGGTAAATACCTACAGTATGAGATTTTCTGTTTTTCCTGAAATCTTCCATTCATTTCTCAAAATCTCCATTTATAGAATTCCAAGTGTAGAGTCCCATTTCCTGATCACTGCACAGACAGAGGATGAATTTGATAAAAGAAAAGTTTTATGGCTTTTCCTTCTAATGTCTTGGTGTTAAAAAATAAAATACAACCTGGAACACTGAGTCAAAGGCCAAAAGCCTGATTTGTGGGCAGCCTTGAACTGTAACCTCAAAACTACTTACCACCTACAAATAAACCATTGTCATAATGAGTTACTTGGACCCAGGCCCACTCTGATTTTCTGACCCACCCAGTTATTTTTACATATCTCAGACCTGATTCTTATTCTAATTACTTTTCTCTACTTGAGTCTTTGTAATTACTCCTAAATTTCCCCTTACACTTTGTCAGGATCAATATTTGTGAATATTTACTTAAGTAACTCACTCAACAAATGTCTACTGAACGCCTACTAGGTACCAGGCACATACTGGTACACAGAGATGCTCAGGATTTAGTAGAGAACAAAAAAGATAAAGGTGTCAGCTTTCTTGCAGCGGAATACTCATTGAGGGAGTGGGGAGACCTAAAAGTAATAAGCTTAATAAACTACTACCTGGTATAGTATGGCATAAGGCAAAAAGGGCTATGAAAAAAGACAAAAGAGTAGAGGAAGGGGTCTGAGAGTGTGTGGGGGAGAGGTGGGCAATTTAAAGTAGGGTGATCACATCTAGCCTGTTTGAGAAAGAGACATTTGAGACAAGGATGGAAGGAGGGGATGGGGTTATTAGCCAAGCACAAGTCTGGGGGAAGAACATTCCAGGCAGGAGGTGTGGTACGGGAACTGCAGAGGAGGTCCAAGGGATTGGAGAAAAAGGAGAATGAGGCAGAAGCATGGGAGATGGGGTCAGGAGACAAGGGGCAGAAGAGGGAGATGGGCTTTTACGTGGAGTGAACTGCAGCACAGAGGCAGGGCTTTGAGCACAGGAGTGACACAGCCTGACCTGTGATTTTGAATGATTGCTCTGCTGCTGTGTTGAGAATGGATTGTGGTGGGACAAGGGACACCTGTCAGGAGGCAAAAGATAGTGTTTCAGACCAGGGGTGATAGTGGAGGTGAAGTGGTCAGATAAATATTGAAGGTAGAGCTTGAAGAATTTCCTGAGGAACTGATTGTGAGAATGAAAGAGAGAGAAATCTAGAATGACTCCAAAGATTTTGGTCCAAGCAACCAATATCTAACTTTTGGTGGTCACTGCATCATTTTTCCTTGTTCTTGACCTTTGAGACTGTGATGAGTCTATTTTCTCACACTGCCTTTCAGAAGATCAGGATCCTATGCTCCATACAACGTTGCAATCGACAGGAATCCCAATTCCTCCTCCCGGTACCTCTATCCCCGCCCTGTTATGCTCTACCTCCAATTAATCCACCCGTTTCTGCAGCTGCCAGCTGTACTGGCAACTCTGGACTAAACTGCTGGGTTTGACATTTCAACAAAGTTTCTGAGATGTCTAGATTCCCCCTTTATTAGGCTATAACATGAGGGCTGCTAAGGTTCAGCCCATTCATGGTAAGACACATGAAATCCATGTTAAGACTTCTTGAAGAAAAAAAAAAGCACTGAAGTTTCTGGCATTAAACTCTAGTATGTGTTTCTAAAAAAAACAACCATCAAAGGTGGCTGAGTCACAACATCGCTTGTTGGAAAATGTCATCATGTAGCATTAGAGCTTTTTGGAACATGCAAAGTTACTGATTTCTGGGTCTGGGGAGTAGAATCATGATTTTCAGGATCCATGCTTAACCTAACAAGAGTGACTTTTCAATTTTCAGTGCATGCAACAATTACTGGAGGGTGGGAGTGAGGAGAGGGGTTGTTTTAAAGAAGCAGACTCCTGGGTACCATGACCAGAAATTCGGATGCACTACATTTGGATTCAAACCTAAGAATAACCTCAGAATATGGATTTTTAACAAGCGCTTCAGCTGATTCTGATGCAAGTAATGTTCAGGTTACCCTTTGAGAAACACAGCGATGCAGGACTAGAGTTGAAGTTAACCACAGGATGCCATATCACTGTGGCACTAAATGCTTATCTTTTAGACAATGTCATTCATATTCCAGAATAGAGATGCACACACTCTTAAAGAATTGCTTGCTATTGTCTTTGGCCATAAGAATATTAAGAATTATTTCTTCAGTGGTATATTTTTTTCTATTGGTGGTGTATTTCTTCCTGGACATTTTTCTAAGCTTAAATCCACCTTTTAATTTATGGTAGCATGTAAACTGAGTTTCAATACTTTCCCCAAGTCTACACTATATTCTTTTAAATAAAACTGCTTGGAAAATGATACTGGAGATTTGAAAACATCTGCCATTGTAGATCTCAAGCCTCACTAGGAAATGCTTCTGGAGCTTTGATACTAGTGATCTCCTTGACTCACTTTTGTGGGCTGATAAAACTGCATCTTAGGGAAAACGGATAAAATTGTGGGAGAAAGGGGGAGATCCCTAAAGCAGATTGGCTCGTATATTTTGGATATTAAACACTTATCATATAGGCGCTTTGCAAATATTTTCTCCCATTCCATAGGTTGCTTTTTCATTTTGTTGGTGCTTTCCTTTGCTGGGCAGAAGCTTTTTAGTTTGATGTAGCTCCACTACATCATTGTTTATTTTTGCTTTTGTTGCCTTTGCTTTTAGTGTCTAATCTAAAACTCATTGCCAAGGCCAATGTCACGGAGCGTACCCCCTATGTTTTCTTCTAGGCATTTAATGGTGTCAGGTCTCACATTCAAGTCATCAATAAATTTTGAGCTGAATTTTTATTAATTATTAATGAACCTCTCTTACATTTTATCTCACAGATCTTAAACTTTTTAATCTCAACTTTATTTCTTTCACATTTATGTTTTTCTTGACTTCTAGCCTATATTAATGAAAATCTTATTTTTTTTCATTTTTATTTTTTATTTTAATGGTATTTTGAGTATATTATTACCTCATTACTTTTCCTCTAAATCTTTCTGTGCAATTTAAAAACTCTATTCCTAATCTCTCCTATTATTATTATTTTTAAATTCCCTGTTCTTATATAGTTCAGATTTTTTTCCTCTGGAAGCAAAAATGAGAGACCCCGCAGCAATGTATATGGAGTGGGGAATTCTCCTTTTACTCTGCTGACCTTCTGATTAACCCCAAAGCGTCTCTGAGTGTTTTCAAATATCCCTTAAAAAAATGGAACGGTCTTGGTTTTTAATATTACACATCATTCAAAGTTTACATGAAGAGCTACATGTTTTAAAATCCATTCAACCTGACGCAAAGAATCACTGAATGTGGGGAAAAAAAGAAAATGTCAGCATCACAGCCCAAGCAAGCAGGGACTGTAGGCATGGGGGTGGGGAGAGGCTTTAACCTTCTGGCTTCAACTTGATGAAGGACCAGGTGGCATACAACCTGAAAAGAACTCTTGAGAGGATATTTAGAAGTGGATCCAAAACTAGGGATCTTGACTTATATGTATTTCGCTTGGTTCTTGTGTTCTGTCAAGATGACTTCTGTCTCCAGTCTTGAAGAATTCATCAAAGAACCCTCTTGGCTGTGGCATTTCTCAGCTCCATCCTCAGGTTAGAGGAAAGTTTGCCAATGAGCTCAGCAGGATTTAAGTTGGAAGGCCGTGTTCATTTGTGAAGACTCATATTAGGCCAGCTGGCACCAAATAAATCTGAGAAACCACAGATATGAGAAGGAAAGCTGATCTTTCCTCAAGACTATGGGTTTTGGTTCCACCAGATAAAGCTCTCTGGAACTGAAGAAATGGTGGAGGTGCCTCAGATCCTTTATCTGTCACCCAAAAAGAAATTAGGGATGTTATTCTGGGAGAAGGTAGAGAACTGGGGCCTAGAGGCACTTACTCAATTCCCAAGGTCTAAGCTGACAATTTTTTTTCAGCAAAGACACTGCTTTATTATCTCTGATGAGATTTCGACCCTCATTTGTTATCTTTATTCACATGTATATATCATGTGTTTTTTCCTCTGGATGCTTTGAGAATTTTCATCTTCAGTGTTCAGAAATTTGAGTTTACTGTATTTTTGTTGTCGTTTTTATATTTATCCTGCTTGAGTTTTGCTGAGCTTATCACATAAAAGTTGATAGTTTCTTTTTCAACAAATTTGAGAATATTTTGGCCTTTATTTCTTCAAATATCTTTTTTCTCATATCACTCTCTCTCTTCCCTATAATATCATTAATACATGGATAGTCTGATATTATTTCACCAATCACGGAGTCTCTCTTCACTTTTTTTCCCCTCTATCTTCTTTCTCACTGTTCTTCAGATCTGATCATTTCTATTGATCTGTCTTCAAGATCAATAACCTTTTCTTCTACTCAGATCCAATAATTTCTATTGATCTGTCTTCAAGATCACTTAACCTTTCTTTTGCTAGCACCAAGAATTAAACACAATGAATTTTTTACTGCAGATCTGTTACATTTCTGAATTTCCATATTCTTATGTCTATTTTTCTCTTTATACTCCCATCTGTTCACTCTCCAAGACAATCTTTTCCTTTAAACCTTTGAAAATATCTATAATAATAGTTCCTTAAAGTCCTTGTCTGCTAACTGTAATATCTGAGTCCTCTCAAAGTATATTTCTACTGACTGCTTTTTCTTGATAACAGATCTCTTTATTTAATTTTGCACATGGAATAACTTTTTTTTCTTCTGGCCGCACTGTGTGGCTGCTTGCGGGATCTTAGTTCCTTGACCAGGGACTGAACCTGGGGACTGAACTAAGTGAGAGCACTGAGTCCTAACCACTGGACTGCCAGGGAATTCCTGGAGTAACTTTTTATCGTACTTTCTAGACTTTGTGAATGATACGTTGTAGAGAGTCTGGATTATGTCATCTTCCTTTATGAATTTTGTTCTGTCAAACAGTTAAATTGCTAGCAGATCCTTCTGATCTTTTCAAGCTTGGTTTCATTTGGATTAAGGCTTGTCTGGTTCAGATTTGAACTTGGCTGTGACACTGTGGTCCTCACTCCTAAGCCATGAGGGCTGAGGTGTTCAGCGAGTATTCTCATCCTTGCGGGGCTAGAACTTTGACATCTCCCAGCACTGCACTACCTGTTCTATTGCCCCGCAGCCCTCAGCCTTGCAGCATAGGATCTCTGCTAGACTTCACAGAGTCTCAATCTGCACATGTGCAGCCCAGCCCTGGGACAAGGCCCCATGGGATATCCCCACATAGACTCCTGGACTCCACCCCACTCCCCTCAGTGCAAATGCCCTTTCTCTGTACCCTGCCCTGAAATTTCCAGTCATTTCAGTATCCTGGAATTCAGATTTCTAACTCTTTAGTTCAGCAAGACCTGATGCTATGCTTGTCTTCATTTTTCCTACTCTGTGTTAGGAGAGGAGACCCTCCAGTAGAAGGGTGAGGTGATTGATCACCTCAAAATTGTGGTTATAGTTTTCTGCAGCTTGCTGTTTAATGTCTAAAAGTAGCTGTTTTGTAATTTTTGTCCAATTTTATAGTTATTCTTATTGAGAGGGTTCCAGTTACTCAATTATAGTTGGAAGCAGAAGCCTAACAATATGCTTGCTTTTCTGATGATTTACAATATTTAGTTACCAGGTTTTGTGATATATTTCTAAATATGCATATCATAACGTTCATCTCTCTGGCTATCAAAGTAATAATTAGTTGGAAATCATATATACCAACCCTTGGAGGTCATTACTAAGTCTACTTATTCATTTACTCAACAAATATTTACTAAACAATTATTTTGTGTTGCCTATTCTGTTAGTGATTATTTTCCCCCTAAGTAGCTTCAAGGGATTTATTTTAACACATGTATTAAATAGATCATGGAACTTGTACTATTCAGGTATATTGTACTCCGATATTGTTTTAAAACTTTTATTTATTCTGCCGTTACAAGAGTGTATGGAGGGGAGACAGGCACACCTGAGTGTTATGATTGGAGATGTCAAACAGGAAGATAAATATATGATTTTGTTCTTCAGAGGAGAATTTGTGAGAAGATATATAAATTTGGGAAGCCAAACAATACCTTAGAGTGCCAAAAAATATCCCCAAACATCCTCTCTCACATCATCCTATTTTGATCCTCTGCATAGTACTTGCTATCTGATAATTTCTTGTTTATCTCTTGGCTGATAGTTTGTCTCTTTCCATAAATATATAAACTCTGTGAACAATGTAACAGAACAATGTCTCACATGTAATAAGCGTCTATCATCTTCTCAATCCTCCTCATCATTATCATTATCACTTCAAGTTAACTCATTTAGGTCCATAGATTTACACTTGCAAATTATTTTATCTTGAAGAAGATACCAGAAAGTTAAACTGCTTCTTCTAAGAGATGGCATTAATGTCGAAGCTCGTCTCCCTTGCACCTGTATCAGATTTTTGCTATGGGTTAAGTGCTGGAATAGACTTAAGGACCTTTGATCTTCCTTTATCTGTGTCTAAACTTTTTCTCTGTCCTACATCTAGTCAGCTCTGAACTCATCTCACTGTTCGAAGTGGATCATATTTTATTCAAGTTTATGTCTTTGTCAAGCCTTTTGATTTTCTTTTAAGGATGCTAATCCTATTCTCACCTAGATGATGGCTGGAAAATGTGTCTCTGCATTTAAGTGCAACTAAACAGAAAGCAGAATAAAAGTACTCCAGATCCCTGTGTCAGGGGATGTAAGGGAACTCTCTGCCTCTCAATATCTATCAAAGCTCTGAGGAGGGTTGCCTGAGGGAATAGCTGTACATCTATTCATTTAGATATTCTGAACTCGATCCCTGGGTTATCCTGCTTAGCAGAGACCTATAAATCTGTACCGTATCACATTAATCCCTACTGATTTGCCTTTCCTGAGTTACACTTTCATATTTATGCTAGTGGCCTACATTGAGGAAAACTGCTTAAAGAAAAAACTTCCGTATAAAATTCATTGTGGTGTTTACACTACAGATGTTAATGAAGCTGTAATGCAATATAGTCACACTATCCTCTTTAGGAAGCCCTACTGATGAATTCTTTCTGACCCTAAAACCAGAAATTATGCTTTTCCTTTACAACTGGTTTCTACTGTCTAATGGATGCTGTGAATTTCATAATTAACACACTATTCCTCTTTGCGTTGGCTCTCAAGCTTAGAGTTAAAACTATTGGTCCCACTTCAAGAAATTCACAGGATCTTATGGCACACATTTCGTACATTATCCTCATTATATTCATCATTGGTTGGATATCCTCTTTCTACTAGTATTTTTCCTCTGCCCCACATTCCTCACCCACTTATCCTTAAAATGACTGTAGCTCCTTTTATTTCATATATTTACATAAAACAAAGTGGGGCACAGGTATTAAAATTCACATAATACAGAAGATTTCTAACTGCATAGAATAAAAGCTGCTTGATAAATTCAAGTCACTCTCAAGCCATCAATATAAGTTATCTTCCCATAAATAATATCTACTACAGGGAAATCTACGTATTTTTACGGAAGACAATCGTTACCCTCTCTAAAGCACACTGCACACAGCACAAATGCATATTGTCCACGTGGAAAGAATGACTACAATTCATAGCCAATAGCTGCAGGCTTGATTCTGACAGTGGAAAGTCTGGAACAGAGCAGTTCTGTTCCACTAGGTGACTTAACACAATACAGTAAAGGTACCTCTTCAGGTGATGTATAGGAAATTGCCACTAATCAACAGCTCTTGACCTACAAAACTAACAATTTCATATGATTCAACACAATACTGGTTCACATGCCCATGGGCAAGACTTCATATTGACCTTATAGAACCATCTCAGGGAATGAATCTCTTAATTGTGTTGAATCATAAAAGGGAATTAAATTATCCTTAATTTTCTTTCAATTTTCTGTTATAAGAGGCAGATCTCCATGGCATTTTTGTTTATTTTTGCAACAGCAATATCATCAGATAATTTAATATAATACAACTACTTTCAGTGATTTTGATAAAGTTGTGGGTGGCTACTGTACCCAGTTTTTTATTCTGAAGCAAATTCACAGGGCAGAGGAGTAGGACTAGATAGAATTTAGACTTGGAGTCAAAAAATGGCTCAAGTCTGTCCTCTGTCACTTACTGTCTTGGTATGTCTGCGAAAATTTACTCATGCATTAATAGGAAAACACTATCACAACATGTTAGTTTCTTTGCTTACTCCCTTTGCTATGAATTTTTGAAAGACAGTGAGAAATGGATCAACAGCTTTCTTAGTGAAAAACATGATTTTTTATTTTCAAAGTACTTCTGGAAATTCCTAATGGAGGAGGAACTTAATTGATCCCAGCCTTTCTAACCAGACCTAGCTGAGGACATGTAAAACAATAAGACTCTTTTGTAAATTTTTGCATCTGTTTATTAATATTATTTTGACCAAAAAAGTTAAGGTCTCCCAGGCATAGCGCTGCCTAACCAATGTGGTCTTAGAAGCCCGGGAATCCTGTGTAACGTTAGGGGCAGATGGACCAGTGTGGCACAGGCTGAGCAATGATGAAAGTGTGCTTTTAGAGCAACCAAACAATCCCACGGTTATTGCAAGCATTTCCTTCAGAGTCCTTTGGCAACAGAGTGCTGCTTAAACTTCTCAAGGATTCAGTGTCACAAAGTAAGGGAAGCTGTAATTATTCTGTCTCCCATAAATACAGAAGTAAAATAAGCTCTATTTCTGTTTGCTCTGAAATAATACAAAGGAAGTCTACTTTTTCCAAGAAAGGAGCAATTTCATGTATAATGTAAATACACGAAAGGATTTTGAGACATACTGAAAACAGATTCCATGAATTATACATCCTCCGTTATGTTTCTCAACTAGCAAGGCCAGTATACAATTCCGCCTTTATTACATGCAAAATGCTTGGAGTAAAACTATCATTTAAAAAATTCCTCCCTTTTTCTCAATTTAAGCAGAAAAGTAAACACATAAACAAAAGCAGTTAATACTTATTTGGCATATAGTAAGTGCAAGGCCTTATGCTAGGATGTGTTTTACATATGTTATCTCACTAAGCCTTTGCAGAGGGAAGGAAAACAAAGGAGGAAAAGAATGAAGTTAGTGAGGCATACAGATTAATTCAAAATGAAACACTATAAATTAGATGTCTAGGAAGTAAACATCCTCTCATTGAAGAGCTTTTTAATCTCTCTTAAAGATATTTCTAAATGACACAATTCACAAACTACCCAGACCTCTGGTAAGAATAATGGATCAATTAAAATTTAGGCGGGAAAAAGTGCCATTCCCTCCTTAGAAGCTTAAAATCTTGGGGAGTTGGCATAATACTCATGAGGCAACTGTAAAAGCACAGAATTCTATGTAATCAAATGGTAACTTGAGTAATATAGTATAAGAAGGGCATAGGCTTTGGATGAAAAAAGATCACTGAAATCTTAACAGTGTGAAAAAGACAATTTGAAACAGGAGATATGTGGATAGTTGTGACAACGGTTGAAGGCATTTCAAGTCAGATAATAGAGAAGCAGCACGAGAAAAGGAAAAGAAATGTCACTGGTCTCTGTTGCAACAGGCAGGTGACCCTTGGCTTAGAGAAAGTTCTTGTCTATAGACAGACACAGCACAGAATCTGAAGCTGAGAACATGTAGCTTTGCTGAATATTGAAAATATGAAACTGTAAACTGATACATCAAAATCACATAATTACAATAATATGGATGGCTACTTTAAATTCTTAGGTTGTGTTCAATATATAATTTTTTTCATAAATTAGTTGACCCACAGAGGTATTTTTAGTGGATTCCAGACTAATAATATGGATCCTTGTATTTCAAGTGTATTTTTGTGTGCAATAAATGGTGAAACCTTTTCAAGATGAATCTGTTGTCATGGCTTCCTTTTCCCATTGCTATTCTACCCAGTTTATTTCCCTTTTTATTGCCCATTGCTTTTAGAAGGAATAAATATTAATGAGTTCCACAATGTAGTTTGTACTCCTCTGTTAACACTGGTGAGAGTAGCTACTCCCTATTGAGCAATCATCAGCAAGGCAGGGAACAGCCCGCCACAAACCACTTCTTGTACATTCTTAGATTGCAGGAGTGTGCTTCTGAAAAAAATGCTATTCATTCGCCAGCACAGGTCCCTGAGTGTTCATTTCAAAATTCCTTCTGGTGCTATCATTCATCTACAACTGACTCGATGAAATATGTGCTTAAGGGTTACAAAAAGCACACATAGTACAGTCACTTGATAGTGTCAGGTTATGTGACATTTTATCTAATGTTTTTCTTTCATTAATGGAAGGTCCTTTACTAACAGCTATGGCTTCTTTCCATCTTGGGTTACAGGTATAAAGTGAGATGAAACAGTATCTCAGTGTAAAGTGTTCTTCCTCACCAATTTCCTAACTTAACTACTAGCAAGGTACAGTGGTTTTCTAAAGATTTGCAGCTCAGGGACCTAAAACTAGGGCTCAGTGAACATAACTAAGACCAATATGAGAACTGAAAGTTCTACTTCACTTCTGAACACAAAGAGTGACTTTTCCCAGTCACTGCGTTCTCCCCAGTTTTATCTCTAGAACTTTGGGAAACCTGTTTTCAGGACACGAATGCCTGTGTTTCTGTTTCTCATCTTAATGTACTGATTCTCTTTGGCTCTAATAGAGGCCAAAAATCTGTGTTAGAATTTGGGACAGATTCATTAAGAAACCCATGAGGCTTAAGGTCAGGGCACTTCACATGCACAGGAGCCTTCTGAAACCCTGACAGAGATCTTACTGATTTTGTATTTGGAATTTAGCTTTTTTTTCAATGCATAAATTACATAAGCCTTGGGCCTCAAAAAGAAGGAAAAATGGATTTCCCTTTCCCTATCCCAGTCTCTCCCAAAGCTTTGGAAAGGGCCTTTTAAAAGGACCATCATGAGCTTTACGGTAAAATCATCTCCTAATTATAATCACCACGGTGCATATAAAAAAAACAGAGATTCCTGCACCCATTTCAGACCTACGGAATCACAATCCCAGTGGATAACATCCAGGGATTTTTGCATTTTCTTACAGCATACAGGTGATTTTTAAACTACATTTTGAAAATATGTGATTTCCAGAAAAATAATACACCCAGTGAATAAGGGTAAAGGTTCTTTGTTAAGGATGGACCACGGTTGTAGTATATTTTCAGATTTTAACTGAAGAGCCCCAAACTGGTATGTCTGTAGAAGTCTCTCCATGTTAGCCTTGTGAAGGGGCAACCCTGAACCTCCAGTAAACAAAGCCTTAATACGAGGTTATTTGAGGTTCGGTTATATAAGGTAGGTTCTAAGCTCCCTGACAGGGATCAAGTCTGCTTTTTAAAACATTCTATATTCAACATCTTAATCAGTGGTGCAACCTAACAGTTGCTCAGTATGTACTGAGTGAATGAAGGAATATCAAGTGAGATATCCAAATTTTAACACTTCATTGATCAGCTTGTGATTGATGTTCAGAAAAGTAACACGGGAGAACAGACACAGAATGAGTTTAACCCACTGACACATAAAAAGATGCTCAACATCGCTAATTATTAAAGAAATGCAAATCAAAACTACAATGAGATACCACCTCACACTGGTTAGAAAGGCCATCATCAAAAAGCCTACAAATAACAGATGCTGGAGAGGGTTTAGAAAAAAGGGAACCCTTCTACATTGTTGGTAGGTATGTAAATTAGTGCAGCCACTATGGAGAACAGCATGGAGGTTCCTTAAAAAACTAAAATAGTTACCATATGATCCCGCAATCCCACTCCTGGACATATATCCTGACAAAACTCTAATTTTAAAAGATGCATGCTCCCCAATGTTCACTGCAGCACTATTTACAATAACCAAGACATGGAAGCAAGCTAAATGTCCATCGACAGACAAGCGAATCAAGAAGATGCGATAATCACACACACACACACACACACACACACACAATGGAATATTACTCAGCCATAAAAAACCACAAAATAATGCCATTTGCAGCAACATGGATGGACCTAGAGATTGTCATACTGAGTGAAGTCAGACAAAGAAAGACAAATATCATATGATACCACTTATATGTGGAATCTAAAAAAAAAAATGATACATATGAACTTATTTACAAAACAGAAATAGAGTCACAGATGTAGAAAACAAACTTATGGTTACTGGGGGGAAGGGGAGGGGAGGGATAAACTGGGAGATTGGGGTTGACATATAGACATGACTATATATAAAATAGATAAATAATAAGGACCCACTGTATAGCACAGGGTACTCTACTCAGTACTCTGTAATGACCTATATGGGAAAAGAATCTGAAAAAGAGTGGATATGTGTATAACTGATTCACTTTACTGTACACCTGAAACTAAGACAACATTGTAAATCAACTATACTCCCAATAAAAATTTTAAAAAATAGGTAAACAACAAGGTAATACTGTATAGCACAGGGAACTATATTCAATATCTTATAAGAGATAATAATGGAAAATAATCTGAAAAAGAATATATAATCATATATATATATCATTCAGTTATATATATATAACTGAGTCACTTTGCTGTACAGCTGAAACTAAAACAACATTGTAAATCAACTCTACTTTAATAAAAAATAATAATATTAAGCAATCGATGCCATCTGTTCCTTCCCCACATTAAACACTTAATCTTCACAGCAACCAAATAATTAACATAGTGCCTTAATAAACACAATCAATACTCTCACTGTCATCGTATCATCATCATCATCATCATTATGGTATCATTTCCTTTTAGAGTGGGCATTTGGGTCTTAAGTGTAGGTATTTGTTGTAAGTATTTCATTAGACTTCATATTGTTGGAGAAATTTCAATGTGTCTAACCTATTAATATCTTTTTGTATCATAAAATTATTATCTAGTATGTTTTATCCTTTCTAGCTTAATATCACTCACATATTTAACAGCACACCATCTATGACTTTGTCAAAGGCACCAACATACACAATGAATTTTATTATCTTCTCTGGGTAATAATTCCTTTGTCATTATTACCTTTGTCTAAGTAATCAAACCAGTGTCATTCACCTTTCCCATTAGCAAACTGGGAAAAAAATGAGAATGATACAAAGGGAGATAGGTTTGAAATACTCATGAATTTTCAGATGTTTCCTTCAGTTTTAAAAGTTTAGTCATTCTCATGTTTCACTGAACAATATCAAGTTAGCAACATAATTTTTATTGAGTTTTATGTTTGTGAAGATTATCCTTCACTCTAAAAATACTGGAGAAAATTCTGGGCATTTTTGATTACCCAGTAAAATTTTCTATCAAATGCTATTTAATCAATCCAACCATTCAATCTTCTGGATAGTTTTGACACTGCACACACATATAACTTAAATCAATCTCATGTTATTTCTCTTGTTACAATAAAATTTTCAGCTGCACTTTGTATATAAAGATGGCATTACTGCCTGGGAAATAACAACGTGTGATCTGTTCAGGTATTTTCCAGCAGTGGTAAATGTTTGGACTGAGTAATCCACACTCTTAGTTTGATCACGGCAAAAAACTTATAATACAGTTGGTTGGTCTTATAATAATAACAAACACAAAATGACTTTCTGTAATAACCTTTAACTCTGACATTTGAAAAGTCATATTTCTAGATTTTGAGTCTTTTTTATTTGGTATTAATTAGATCGTCTCTAAGAAAACAATGATTTTTTTTCTCTTGTTCAGTACTTTTATTGAATTGACTGATTTTTATTTAATCCCTTTTAGAAAAGTGTGTATATATATAATGTATTTTTATGTTAATAATTATTCTTAATTTTTTAACAGGCATAATAACTTAGTAATATATAAGGGTGTTCAATATCTCTACGCTTTCCCAAACAATATACTCCTTATTATTTCCTCCTGTCATATATCATTGTTGGTCATTAACTAATTTACAGTGTTTTAATCATGAAAATTATTGTTGTTGCTTCACACATATTTATACTTATTTAGATTACCCAGATGCTTACCAAATTCTTTGCACATCTTGAATTCTTCTCTTTCTGGGTTCAATTTCCTTCTTTCTAAACATCATTTAGCAGTACTTTCAGGAGGGTTTATTAATCCTTTCACTTTTGTCTTAATTTTGCCCATAGTTTTCAATGATAGGTAGCTGGATAAATAATTTTAAGTTGATGGTTATTTTCCTTTCAGTACTTTCAATATATTATTTTTATTATATTGATCTTCTGTAGCTGTTGAGAATTTCACTGCTAATTTGTTAATTCTTTTGTAATTAATTTTCTCCTTCTCTCTGTTCCTTTTAATATGTCTTTGGAGTTAATGAGCTGAGAATTCACTACATTGTACATAAAGTGTACATATATTATTATCCTGCTTGCAAATTTTCTTGATCCTGTATACCTTGTCTTTCATCAATTCTAGACAATTCTCTCATCTTTTCTCTTGATTCTCTCACTCTGAACCTTCTTGTTTAATTCTTCATGACTGTTATCCTTGCTTTCATTCTCAACTTCTGTTTTCAGTGTTGCATTTTGAATAATTTGCTTACATTTGTCTTTAGTTTACTGATAATTGTTTATCTCAATCTGTATAATCTACCCATTTGTTTATTTCCAGTTAAATTATTTTTCAGTTCTAGAACTTTTGTTTCTTTTCTTTTTCTTTTTTTTAAAATCTGGTCTTTTTAATTGTGACTCATTATATTTAATGGTTTAATTTTTCCTTTACATCGTAAATAAGTTTTAGCATATGTATTTTATAGTTTGTATCTGCTTTTTCTAATATTTCCAAGTCTAATATTTGCAAATCTAATATTTAGTCTAATATTTGCAAGTCTAATTTTACTGTTTGTTAGGCATTTTAAATCCTGTTTACAATGAATAATTTTTCCTCATGTAGTTCACAAATTTAAATGGTGCAGTTTATCTGGGAAAATCCTGCAGCTTAGTTACGGTATTCCCCTCTTTAGAGTGTTTGCTTTTGCTATGTCAGGCACCTTGCTAATACCACTGCCTGACACCATTTCTTATATTAATTTTCAGCTTTGTGGTCTTTGGACTTATGGAAGTACCATACATTTGAAACTTAAACTCATATGAGTACAGGCCCATAGATGGAATTTTTAGGAAAGGTTTGTTTTTGCCCTGATTTAAGGCTGAAGCTGATCTGCTTCCTTGTTATCTCCCTCTATAGGTAAGTTGAATTTCTCTGCTCACTCAATCATTGATGCTATAACCCTTTGAGGCTGATGAAGTAATGCAGTATTTCTGCTTGTACTCTCTTTCTCTGAGTACAAGTTTATGTCATGCCCTCATGTCCCCATAATGTAAACCCTTGTTCTGTACCATCCCTACCCAAGGGCAACCACAGAAAGCATCATCTCAGCCTTCATGGTTTGCTTTGGGAAATTGTTTAGTTAATCAAGACCTCAGTTCTGTTCTTAAAAGTATTTAAAACAATATTGTATCCTGAATGTCTAGGTTTGTTTGTTTGTTTTTTAATTTTATTTATTTATTTATTTATGGCTGTGTTGGGTCTTCGTTTCTGTGCAAGGGCTTTCTCTAGTTGTGGCAAGCGGTGGCCACTCTTCATCGCGGTGCGTGGGGCTCTCACTGTCGCGGCCTCTCTTGTTGCGGAGCACAGGCTCCAGACGCGCAGGCTCAGCGATTGTGGCTCACGGGACCAGTTGCTCCGCGGCATGTGGGATCCTCCCAGACCAGGGCTCGAACCCGTGTTCCCTGCATTGGCAGGCAGATTCTCAACCACTGCGCCACCAGGGAAGCCCTGTCTAGGTATTTTGTAAAGAATGATTTTCAGCTATTCTAGTCTGCCATGTTGCCGGAAATGTAGCATAAGTGCAATTAAATAGCCATTTTTAGGTAAATAAAATTACGTAATGTGCATCAAGATATAAGGTCAAGCAGAAATGAAAAACAGATTTCCTGATTATCTGTCTGGGGTTCTCTTGAAAGTAGTCTTAAGATGAAAATTCAAAAGATTTTTAAGCTATCTATATAATTAGAAAAGAGGAAAATAGACATATAAAACTATTCTCTTAAATGAGTGGCCAACCTGACACAAAGTGTATACATTTTGACTCTCATCATTTGATCTAACAACTAGATCATGTGTCCTCTATTCAAAGTCAGAGGTGTGAATAGTGAATTATACAGGGGTGAAGAATGGTGTGCGTGGATATAGCCCCTAGCTGAAATAGAGGGTGTTTAAATGTACCTGAAACGCTGAAGAGATAATTTTCAGACAAATTCAAAAGGAAATTGTACTATTTTACAAAGGGGAGGGTAAACATGTCAAACAACAAATGTTCATTAAACATTGACTAAGTCAAAGGTACTGTAAGCATTGTTATCATGTTTACACACTTCCGAGCTGCCTCATTATATTTTTCTTTGATTGCCTTTTTGGTTGAATACTTCCTGACATGTCATTAGTAAGCTCTTCCTCTACTAAAAATTGTAAGTTACCTCTGGGGTAGACCAATGACCAGCTTAATCTAATTCTCAGAATGTAAGTTTTTATTAGCTTCCATCCCAAGGGCTGAAACCTCTTGACATCTCACCTTCCATTTTGTAATCCACTGATCACAGAGAAATTTCCTAGGGAAACAGCCCTTCTCTTCCACAAAATATCCAGAGGACTGATTTCCGAGGAAGGTTTGATTCCTTCAGGGATTTAGGATTTAAGACATAGGAATGTTTTAGTTATTCTATAATTATATCACAGAGCTTTTTACAACCTACTGCACCAGTGTAGGCTATGTTTCCCAAAAGTAGCCATTATGTGATTTAGTTCCTTCTTCATTTACCGTAGGAAGATTAAGAGAGCACAAAGTGGTGTGTTTAAAAATATAATGATAAATTATGAAAAGTGTTTATACCTTCATTAATTTACCACAACAAAAGTGTTCATAACCAAACTTTATACATGCTTATATAATTATGGTATTATCCTAGTGACATTTTAAATAACTAATTAATTAATTAATTAATTAATTAATTTGGCTGCATTGGGTCTTTGTTGCTGCGTGCGGGCTTTCTCTAGTTGTGGTGAGCGGGGGCTACTCTTTGTTACAGTGCGCGGGCTTCTCCTTGCAGTGGCTTCTCTTTGTTGTGGAGCATGGGCTCTAGAGTGCACGGGCTTCAGTAGCTGTAGCGCATGGGCTCAGTAGTTGTGGCTCACGGCCTCTACAGCACAGGCTCAGTAGTTGTGGCGCATGGGCTTAGTTGCTCTGCAGCATGTGGGATCTTCCTTGACCAGGGCTCGAACCCGTGTCCCCTGCATTGGCAGGCAGATTCTTAACCACTGCACCACCAGGGAAGTCCCCTAGTGACATTTTAAAGTCAGTAAATTTAAAAATCTTTTTATGTTTTTCTATAATTTATATCTATATAATCATGTTCTAGAAAGACAAGAAACACGAAATCATTTCTATTTCATGGGACAGCTTCAGTCTATTTCTAGAAAAATAGAAAGTAAAAGTAAATTACTATCTTTCCTAGAAGGTTTAAGAATTATATCAGGGAATGTATAGAGAATCCTGATACACATTTCTGATTGAAATGTTATGCAAAATAGTCTCACACACCTATTATTTCAAAAGTGATGGATAGGAAAGATGTAGCACTACACTTCGATGTACTCTCTGATATTTACTTTCTGAAATAACAGGGAAACAGCACCATAAGCATAGCCTTTTTTTTTTTTCATAATAGTGTTGACTGAAGTGGGCTAGTCTGTGGAAACTGTAGATAAAAGACTACAATTATAAAGAATTTGCATTTCATTTAGGGATGGTGACTATTTTATTCTTATTTCTTTGCAGATGGGAAAACATGAGCTCTTTATTCATCCTTCTGTCTACCATTCACAGTACAATCATCCTTCCCTCAATCCATCTTTCTATTGATTCTCCAAACCTTTCTGCTGGTTTATCTCATTCTGTGTCATCATACAGGCTCATTATCCAGGCTGTCTTTCTTAATAACCTCAAATCCCACAGACCTTATCCAGATTTCGGTGTGGATTATTTGATACATTTTCTATAAAAGAATGTTCTAAAATTTCCTATAATATAAATTGCAGTAAGTTTTATGGTGCTTTATAACCAATACCATTGATGCCCCTCATTTAAAAACATGTTCAATCTGTATCAAATGGAAGAATTTCTTGAATTGCTATAGCTAAAATCTACTTTCAATTCACTTTGAACTCTTAAAGAAGTCAATTCGCGTTCATGCATCTAATGATCAGCAACATTTTCATCAGCTTTCTAGGACTTACACTGATAACCTCCCCATGGGCAAGGCCTCGTCCTGTCATATCCTGAGAAGGATAGATTTCATGCCAGAGTAAGTTGGATATTCTTCAAGCCTACTGGAATTCTGAATAGCCAGATGACAGAAACTGTCAAAGATTTTACTACTAAATCTTCTCAGTACAGAACTTGTCAAGCCTTTCTTCTAAAGAAGTGATTATGGAAATTTTGATCACCTGAATATTGTGTAAGAATTGGGAGCATTCCAAGAATAAAATGTGGATACTCTCCAATATCAAGTAGATATATTTTTCCTATTGTCTATAGATGCCATCACCAACTTAATAAGTATTCTGATAATTCAACTCATTTCAAGTTTTGAATAACATACTTTACACTTTGTGAGTACTTTAATAATAAATATTTCAATTTTCTGCAAATTAAATATATTAGCTCCAAGGAAAAGAATTTTTAGGGCCTCGTGTGGGGTGAGTCAGTTAACAGTAGTAAATACGCCAGTGAATAAAGTGATTTAATGTGACCCTGCCTTTGTGCTAAGGTGGTCATTATCATTCTTCTGTGTAATATGATGTACTAAGATAATAAAGGAAATTTATGTGAATTTCATATCACTTGTTTACAGTATTTTTTGTATCAAGGAATTTTATTTTTGAGCTAAAGTATTTTATTTTGAATTAAGGTATTTCTAATCGTTTGGTTATGTGTGAAAACGACATTTATAGGACACATAGTGTGAATCTACAAAAACAACAGTGTAGTCCTTGTTCTTCAAATTAAGTGCAATATGAATTGCTCTTAGAGTAGGTTGTTCATGGTTACACAGTCAGGATTTCTTGAGATCAGTACCTTCTAATTAGGATTGAATGAGGAAGTTATTTTGAGAGGTTTCCCTGTTTTTATAAAGTAAGCTTTCATTCTTTCATATTTGTTTAAGAAGACAGACTGTGAACAATCTTCACAGCCCACAGTCTAATTGTTCTCCATTCACACATATTTACAGTCTTTACATGTCACCCTTGGGATGCTGGTGTATTAAACAAGTTTCCTGTTGGGCAATGTTAAGTACTTCTAGGGGGAACTCACACAGTCTAAGTTCTGAGAAAAAAAAGCTGCAACTTTTAGCAAGAATCAGCTGTTTTTGCAAAGACTATAAGAGGTTTGTTAATATTCTTGGTATTCAACATGAAAGGACAAATTCCTAACTTATTCATGTTACATACTTACATGATTAAATATTAATTTTAGGTGAATTGACTACTTCCATGTCTATTAATCTCTGCTTTGGTATTTGCTTTAGTCCAACAGATACATCTTAATAATAATATTCTTTGTGTTTTCCCTTTTTTCTGTGACTTTTACTGTTGTTGCTCTGCAGTGCTTTGACAGCAGTAGAAGGGGAATTCTATGACAAAATGATTTTTTAAAATGTCCTGTTGCAATTCAGAATTCTGAAGGATCTTTTTGAAAGCAATAACCTACAGAATATAACTGACATTCAGAAACTAAAATCTGATCTACCTCTAGCAGTGAAATTATACTACTCTGAAAGGACTGCTATAATAAATCCACCTAAGAGTGTTAAAAATGTAGCCATTAAAGTGGCCAAGACAATATTAATGTACTAACATTGCATGTTTTATGGTATTTCCTTAAAACCTCAAGATACATTAGTAGTAAAATGTATCCCTAGGCTAGATTCCTAAATGAGCTGACATGCTGTGTAAAGCTAGTGGATACAAAACAATTAAAATTTTCAAGTTGCAAATGTAAAACTTTAGTCCTTATTTCCTAAGAATTACTGGTCACCGGTGCCACTCCTTTTTTTGGGGAGGCAAAGGAGCCATCTCTTCTTTTGTTTTATGAAATGCCCATTTCTCTTGGTTCTTTCCCTTCTTTCTGTTTTTTTGATTATTCTTTGTCAGATTCCTTCTCTGAATATTTCTTTTATTTTGATCTTTAATACATGCTGTTCCCTCTGCCTAGAATAAACTCCCTCTTGCATTCCTGACCCACTTAACTGTATGAAGTGTATGTGTCATAACTCAGCTCAAGTTCCACCTCCTTTGTGAAGGTTCCTCTTTCTATGATCTCCCTACGGTTATTCTAAAACTCAATTATAATGCATATCATACTGCATTATAACTATTGGGCTGTTTGCGTGCCCTCAAGATGACCATGAGCATTTTCCTGACATGAAGTTTGTATTGATATTTTTATCCTCACCACCATACACAATTTGTGGAACTCTCCTGGCAACTAATCAATATATGTTGAATGTATTAGTGATGGAAGTCCTGCAATCCCTCAGGTAGTGAAATGTAAGAGGGTCTGCTTACAGCATTGCTTGAAAAGTCTCATATTTGTATGGACTAAAGGGCTACTAATTGAATATAAACTTGATCCAATAATGATTAGAATTTTAGAGTTGAGACAGGGCAGAAGTTGAGACAAAGATATAGAGAACAAACGTATGGACACCAAGGGGGGATAGCCGCGGCGGGGGTGGGGATGGCGGTGTGCTGAATTGGGCGATTGGGATTGACATGTATACACTGATGTGTATAAAATGGATGACTAATAAGAACCTGCTGTATAAAAAAATAAATAAAATAAAATTCAAAAATTAAAAAAAAAAGTCATGCCTTTGGGTTAAAGATTTTTTCCTGTAGTTTTATTCTGTATTTATTTCTTTTAAATTCAAACTGAAATTTTCACTCAATACCATAATTAACTTATTTTTTCAACCCCATTATAGACAGCAAAATAAGGTGTTCTTTTTACAAACAAGTTTTACTACTTCTTATATGAAGAAAAGAAAATTTGGGCTTCGGAACACATACTTGCATTCTATATGTATCCTTATGAGATACATCTTTATTCTATTTTTATAATTAATTACTCCTACTAAAGAGAAGTTTGTCAGTAAATCAGAATGGACCAAAGATGGAACTGTATTAATTATTTTTACAACCATAATTTAGACTATTGTTCACCATAGTCAATATCAGTCATAATGTGAACAGAAATATGACTCTTCCTGCCCCAAAAGGCTACATATATACCCCTGCAGGATGATCCCACTCTTGGTCTCCACAGTTGAGTACTGGAGAAGAAAACAGTTTACCTTCTTTGTCCTTGTGGGTGTTTAAGTGTGAGAGGAGGTCCTCGTTGGCCTGCACGCAGTACACCTCTCGGGTCTGGACCCCTCCTCCGCAGAGGGCCGTCTGGTTGCCCCGCCTCTTGTCCTGCTGACTGAGCAGAGGGTCCACACGGCACTCGGTCCACTCTGTAGTCCTCCAGCCATACCTAGATAAAGAAAATGATGGCAGTGGCAACCTGTTTACTGAATAAAACTTTTCTCCACTCCTATTTTTTGTTCCTCAAAAAGATTAATCTGGGGCTTCCCTGGTGGCGCAGTGGTTGAGAGTCTGCCTGCCAATGCAGGGGACACGGGTTCGAGCCCTGGTCTGGGAAGATCCCACATGCCGCGGAGCAACTAGGCCCGTGAGCCACAACTACTGAGCCTGCGCGTCTGGAGCCTGTGCTCCACAACAAGAGAGGCCGCGATAGTGAGAGGCCCGCGCACCGCGATGAAGAGTGGCCCCCGCTTGCCGCAACTAGAGAAAGCCCTCGCACAGAAACGAAGACCCAACACAGACAAAAATAAAATAAACAAAATAAATAAAAATTTATTTTAAAAAAAAGATTAATCTGAAAAATACTTTCCTCTTGAATTAATCTTAGACTACATCTAAGGTGCAGGTTCAGTTTCAATCCCTTCTTCTACATCCTCACCCCGCTCCATTTAAAGAGGGGTTAAATTTAAGATGATCCAGTTTTAATTGCAACTACTGGAAGTTACTTATAAATATTTTATGAAAAGAGAGCATAATGCTGAAAACATGAAATTTTATGTTCAATTAAGCTGAACTCAGGCTTGCCCTTTCTTGATGCTTATAAACAAAGGAAGGTTGAATCTGAGAATGGAACACATTCTAAATGATGATGAACCCAAACATTTGTTTTGTCTCTAACAGAATGCATGAAAATTGCTGCTTCGTACTGGATCAAAATTATAATTGTGTGTTAGTAATAAAAATGTAACATAATTCAGAGTTTTCTCTTTACTGTTAAGAATAAGAGTTGTTTTTTTTTTTTTCCGGTAGCACTGAGCATCCCTGACGAGTGCTGATGAATGATGAAAAGAGCTGACGTTTCTAATCAGTGGAACACAGGAAAGATGATCTGTGATTCTAAATTAAAGCTCCAATAAAGATTATGATGTGAAAAAAATGTCAGGGGATTGTCAGCCCAACACATGCTTTAAGGAGATAGACAGGGAACCATTTCCCGATGCCACTGAAGATAGAAAGTGATGGCATTTCTCCACCTCAAGGAAAATGGATATTCTAAAAGCACAAAGAAAATGGCTCATGTAGCACTTTGTTTCACTTTAACCAAGATGCCTCCTTAGGAATCAGATTAACAGCCAACATAGGTACAAATGGGTGTGCTAATGTTCACCTCAGTTAGACAGAAAGGTTAAGTGGGCTCTAGGATGTCTCATCTAGAGGCTTTGCTTTGTCAATGGTAAAGTTTCATGACAGTAAAGCTGAACTTCATGCTCGTTTTTCAGTTTTTATAAGTGGGGATTCATGGCTTAATAGAGGTGCAGGACTGGGGCATCAAGGAACAACACTCTTGACATACATTTATAAAGGAAATGCAGCATTCAGGTCAATTCTAAAAACATGGATACTTGATGCCTTGGGAGGAGAGACAGTGAAGGAAAGTAAAACCAAACAAGTCATTCATTAGGGGAGCTAAAATGAAAATTTTGGTTTTTTTTTATAGAATGGAGTCCCAATTTAGGTCATCCTAAGGAGTCCTGTGAGAGGAACAAATTTTTAGTAATGTCAATTGATTACACATTCTAAAAAGATGCTACCATCCATAAAGGGTTAGAAGAAAGATTCAGAATAGAGATTTATTTTAATTAATAGTTAATGGCATTTGAATATTTGAGAGGATAAAGAATAAAACACTTAGCTTGGGACAAAAATGGAAGAAAGTTGTAGGAGACAAAAATGGGAGAAACTTGTAGGAGACAAAACACTCTGATTAGAGAACCTGGCAACTTCCTTGAAACTGTTACGTAGAGGGGAACACACAAGTCAGCAGGACAGGCGGAGTAGTTAAGAAGAAAACTCTCCAGAGCGTTCTGTCACTTGTTTATATCAGAGAAGGGATGATTCCAAAGTGCTGCATAATTGAAGATCCTGTATGAATCATTACTATTCTTTGTTATTATTATTATTACTGTTAGAAATGGGAGGAGGAGGAGGAGGAGCAATAATAGTAGTAATTTTCCTCCTCACTGTGTCATGAAGTTCAAGCTGTCTGCATGTTCTCTAAATATCTGAAATATTCCAGGGAACCTTTCAGTGAAGCTTGTGCATATCTACTGAGAAACTAAGATTCTGTAAGTTGTTTCATAAATATTCTATATTCAAACTAAGCTGAAATATCTTTATCACCAAGATAATTCACAGTAATGTCTTAGAGATGCTATTTTTTAAGGATAAAAAGAATATAGTTATACTGCCAAATATTTCAAAATTAGTCTTATTTCATCTGAATTCAATGCACATTTATTGGGCACTTACTCTGTGCCTGGTCCTATGACATGCAAGCAATTAAAAAACAAACAAGCCCCACTCCCAAGGTTCATAAGCAGTCTTTGTCCTGAAGGAGCTTAAAGTCTCATTATTTTGATGTAGCATTTTACACTATTCAATAGGAATTGTTATATACAGTACTGAATTTTAATAGGACTTGCTCAATAAGCAATAGGAACCTATATTTTGAAACTTTATTTTACCTTATAGACTAGATGACAAACTATGGCCAAATCCAACCTGTCCCCTGTTCTTATAAGTAAATTTTATTGGAACATATCCACACTCATTTGTTTACATATTACCTACAGCTCCTATGGCCGAGCTGAAGCGTGACAGACACACATGTGGCTTGTAAAGGCTAACATATTCACTATCTTCTCCTTTATGGAAAAAGCTTGCCAATCCCTGTTATAGAAAATACACAAACAGGGAATTGCCGTTAAAAATCTAACTTTCATGGAGACTGGGAAATACAGCTTGTTAAAGACACTTTTATCCTGTAAAACCAGTATTTTTTATAGGATAGTGTTTGTAGAGAGATATTTTTCTACTTAGAATTTGTAAAAATCTCTATTTCTCAACATACTGCCCGGTTGAAATCAAACCGCTAAAGGAACATGCAGTTTGGGCAGACAGGGCAGCAGATGCCACCATCTTTAATTTACTCACATGGCACAGGGGGCAACTCCATCTCCTTGAGACACACAGGGTTCTTTTTCCTCAAGTTCTGGACACTCCTTCTCACTGCCAATAGGAAACTGCCTGATGAGCCGCGTCCTCACACGGGTGCCTTTAGGGGATGCCATATCATGGCACGTTTTTGAGCAGGGGCTCCACTCAGACCACTCTGACACCTGGCACTCTTTGGTGATCACACAGGCCTGGAAGGTCAGCGGCAGCTTCTCTTGTTGGCAAAAGCTGCAAAAGAGCATTAATATTCTCATCACAGACTCATAGGCAGGCATGAACTTTGTCTTCTACACTCCAGAGTGAAAGCAGCTTGGACATTTTTATTTCTACTTGGAGGTACAATTCCAATTTCATTAAAAATATATCAACATTTACGATGTGTAAAAGCTGTTAGACTCAAAGCTAACATTTGCATTTCCTCCTATTTTGTAAGAGTTGTTAAACCATTCATAGGAAATAGAAAATAAAGGGATTATGCAAAATTAGCTGAAACTAAGTTTACCATATTGTTCATTTTACTCATTCCAGATTTGTTTTAATTTAGGAAATGAGGAACCAAGAACTGTTAACATATGATAATTTCCATTCTGTTTAGTGATTTAAATAAACATGCCTGGGTAACTAATACAATATTGAACAGAAAAAGTAATTTAATTTATGCTTAACATTATTTTTAATACTGTTTGAAACTTTAGCTGTCAATTACAATGTATGCTTATTCAAATACATCAACTTTTCCAGTTCATACTTTAATGTAAGGTATACATATGAGTATATTAATTAAATACATCATAAGCATTAGAAATATAAATCTATTTAAGCTATATTACTGTAGAGATATCCTCTAAATAGATCTCTAATTCATCAGTGAAGTATTTATGTTCAAATTCTTATCTATCTAATCCTCCTTGAATTAGAGGGATGTTGAATTCTAAATCGTAATGTCTACATACGAAGATGAAGATCATGTTACAAATGTCATCAACTACAGGCATATGCACTTTGAGGGGTTTTCCTGGAATTGGATGGCCTTGCACTGATTCTTAGGTGAACTCTTGCCCATTCTCAGTAACTAGTAGCTCACGTTTACAAGACACAGGAGCCATGTTGCCACGATAGGGCATCTGTTCCAATGGGAGAGTTCACTGATAATTCTGTCTCATCATTCAGGTGCTATATTTAACTATGATAATCAACCATACAGAGAGGCAGGTCCATTTTAATATAACAACTCACATACAATCTTTCTAATTCTACTGGCACGTGTACGAAAACTGCATTCCTAGGAGACAATTAGAGCTCAATACGTCAAAGTCAATTTGTCTGAGCTGAGAGGTCTGGGCAGGAGAATCATTTGAGAGGGGCAGTAAAAGGGCCCTGTAAGTCAGCTCTGTTCTTCTTATAACAACAGAGAGGACCAGAATCCCAGTTTTACTCAAATGTCATATATTGAGTGTTAATGATGCATTAGGTACAACACTAACCTTAGAACAAAACTTTCTCTGTGATGAACAAGTTTTCACTCTAACACTTGTGAGTTTATCCATGAAAATCAGGCAAAATAATGACCAAATGATGACCTCTATAACTCCTTTCTTACAAAACTCTCCATGTTTAATTTCCTCTTAGATACATTTCTAATCCTACATGAGATTGTATTCATATACATATACGCATATGTTATCCTCTAGGTGTTACTTATCAAGTCCATATTCTATGTAGAGGCAGAGAATTAAGAATCCCTTTTAATCTTTTGTGGAGAATTTGACCATCAGTTAAATACCTCCAGTTACAGTTACCTGGTAACCTGATGAAAGCTGAAATATCAGCTATGTTACTAGATAATATTATTTATGATGCAATGATCAATTTTGATAAATTCCATTTGCTCTGGAGAAACTAAAACTACCTGGTAGGCAGCCACAGCTTTGGGCTTGCCTGAATGTGTCAGTTCTTGGAATAGGGCTTGTTTTTTGTGGGGACTTTGCAGGCTATGACTATGGGATCACTTCAAGAGATATCAGCACCTGTGGGGCCTGAGACTTTTAAGCCAAGGCAACTCTTGGACTTGTCGGATGTAGAATTATCTTCTTCCATCTGAACTGTGCTGCATGGATTTCTAGAGGAATTACCACCAGATGAGGAATGACTGTTGCTACAATGATGACAAGTTCTTTATCCTTCTAAGTAGACTGATGCCAGACGGCAGTCTTGTGTGTCTTGTCTATCTGAAAGTCTGCACAGCCTAAGTTTAAAACTTAATTCATATTACCTCATTTAATGCTCCCAATAATTCTTTTATGTGGGTACCATTATCATTTCCATTTTACAGGGAAGAAGTCTCTGAAAGGTTAGGGAATGTGTTTAAGATCACATAGGAATGTGTAAGTAGGGAACTGAAATTTGAACTTGGATTTTCTAAAATCAGAGCCCATTTTCTTAATCACTTTGCCCTACTGCTTCTCACAGTTTAAACTGACTGTAAATCTCAGTTTGTTAGAGCAACTGCTGTAGCTGAGGTCAGTGCCAAGGTTACTGGCACATTGTGAATCCAATAGTTTCACTATTTCACAGCCCCAGGATTTGTACCACCCTAGCACTTTGCAAATGTGCTACTTGCTCTAAGGAGGACTTAGTAATTATGGAAAAGTCAAAACAAATACATTTTCCTGATAATGTTAACAATTTTTAATACAGGTCCTACATATGAGAAATCAGCAGCATAAACATGAGAACAGTATTAAGTTATATGATTATATAGTTTTTAATATATGTGATGTATATAACATACCTACCTATTTATCTATCTATAGTTTGTTTTTCCTTTAATTTTCCAATACCATTATTTCAGCAAATGTGAATCAAGTAACTCTACATATTGGGCTTTAGAAGTACAAAGACAAGATTATAGTAATTAAATTGGAAGCATATAATTCTGCTTGGGGAGGCGCAGAAGGCTATATGAAGTAGTACATTACTACGAAGTTTTCATATTGAGTGAAGGTAATCAATGGAAATATGAAATAAAAGTCTTTTGTTTGTTTGTTGGTGGGTGGGGGAAACATAGATTTTTCCTTGGCCTCAGTGTAAGGAGTTTTTGTTGAGCAGTGGAAATAAGAGTGGAATTGAAGCCTAGGTCCAATCAAGAGCAGTTATGTAGATCCAGAAAAGCACCTTCTGTGTGTGAGAGAACCATTCAAAGTTGTGGAGCATAAAGGACATGATATTTGTATTTTATGTAAATTCCAATAGCAGGGTGCAGGACAGAACAACAGGGTATAAGATGAGAAGCAGGCTAACTATGATGATGATGATGATGATGATGATTATGACATTAATATTTATAGTAAATATATATTGAGCGCTTACTATGTGCCAGACACTGCTCAAGCTGAGTGAGGTATGATTATGAACATGAGATTAATCATCATTGCATGTCTACTGTGAGCCATGCACTGTATTAAGTTTTACTTAGAGTATCTCATGTAATCCTTAAAACTATTCTGTAAGATGGAGATCCATCTTTTTTTTTTCTTTTTTTAAGATTAGGAAATGGAATCTAAATGTCTCACTTAAGTCTAGATAAAGTAGCAAAACTAGGATTCTAACTAGATCTTTCTGCTTATGAGGCTTATCAAAGTGTGAACAAAGGCAATGGCAGTAGAAATTAAAAGGGGTTACAAACTATAAAAAGGGGAGTTAAAAACTATACAACCTGATGGATAGTTGAAGGGGTTAAAAGAGAGGAAGGAGTCATTAAATAACTTGGAAGTTTCTAGCTTTGGCAATCTGGTGAGCATCCCTGCAGTTCTTCGAAATGGAGAACATGGAATAAAAAGCAAGTTTCTGGCAGTTGATAATTGAATTCAACATTATTATCTTCATTTGATATGGACACATCCAGGACATATCCAACACGCAGAAATGTCTAGGAGACAGATCCAGAATTAAGGATCAGGGTTTAGTTGAAAGTTCTGGATGGCTTGTATACTTTTAAAAATCATGAGCATAACAGAGTTCAAAGCCAAGGCCACAGGAGTAGCTGAGGGCTCATGGGGCTCATTTTAGGCTTGAATAATTCACACATGGCCTTACAGTGGACTTTCGTAGGTTCATGAACACTGTGATGCATATTAATTTCATTTTGTAATTGTTAGTGAGACAAAATAGGATCACCAAATCACCCATGCTTACTAAATTATTCAGCTGCCATCCTCAACCATTTTCTCCTTTATTCTGGCCATGCAAAAAGTTGACACTAGACAGCTTAGGGGAACTATCCATTTTGGTTCATTATGGTTTTCCTGAGAACATGCCTCTCTGGACGTCAAAGGCATAGGCTACGCTTCTGCAAGGGCAGCCTGGTAGAAGATGTGACGGTCACTGTGACAGTTTCCTTTTCATTTATGTGGTATATTCAGGATAGCCCAGATGGCTAAGACTGATAGAACAAAAGTTTGGCTTTGAGACAAAAGGAGATATTACTTAATCACCTTGTATCAGACACAGAGGAATCAGGCTAAAAAAAAATGAAAAAGTGGAGAGCAGGAACTTCAAGATGGCAGAAGAGTAAGACGTGGAGATCACCTTCCTCTCCACAAATACATCAGAAATACATCTACGTGTGGAACAACTCCTACAGAACACCTACTGAATGCTGGCAGAAGACCTCAGACCTCCCAAAAGGCAAGAAACTCCCCACATACCTGGGTAGGGTAAAAGAAAAAAGAAACAGCAGAGAAAAAAGAATAGGGACGGGACCTGCACCAGTGGGAGGGAGCTGTGAAGGAGGAAAGGTTTCCACACACTAGGAAGCCCCTTCGCGGGCGGAGACTGCCGGTGGCAGAGGGGGGAAGCTTAAGAGCCACGGAGGAGAGCACAGCCACAGGGGTGCAGAGAGCAAAGCGGAGAGATTCCCGCACAGAGGGTCGGCGCCGAGCAGCACTCACCAGCCCGAGAGGCTTGTCTGCTCACCCGCCGGGGCGGGCGGGGGCTGGGAGCTGAGGCTCGGGCTTCTGTCAGATCCCAGGGAGAGGACTGGGGTTGGCGGCGTGAACACAGCCTGAAGAGGGCTAGTGCACCACAGCTAGCCGGGAGCGAGTCCGGGAAAAGGTCTGGAGCTGCTGAAGAGACAAGAGACTTTTTCTTGCCTCTTTGTTCCCTGGTGTGAGAGGAGAGGGGATTAAGAGCGCCGCTTAAAGGAGCTCCAGAGACAGGCGCGAGCCATGGCTATCAGTGCGGACCCCAGAGACGGGCATGAGACGCTAAGGCTGCTGCAGCTGCCACCAAGAAGCCTGTGTGCAAGCACAGGTCAATCTCCACACCTCCCCTGCCAGGAGCCAGTGCAGCCCGCCACTGCCAGGCTCCCGTGATCCAGGGACAACTTCCCCGGGAGAACGCACGGCATGCCTCAGGCTGGTGCAACGTCACGCCGGCCTCTGCCGCCGCAGGCTCACCCCACATCCGTACCCCTCCCTCCCCCGGCCTGAGGGAGCCAGAGCCCCCTAATCAGCTGCTCCTTTAACCCCGACCTGTCTGAGCGAAGAACAGACACCCTCAGGCAACCTACACGCAGAGGCAGGTCCAAATCCAAAGCTGAACCCCGGGAGCTGTACAAACAAAGAAGAGAAAGGGAAATCTCTCCCAGCAGCCTAGGAGCAGTGGATTAAATCTCCACAATCAACTTGACGTACCCTGCATCTGTGGAATACCTGAATAGACAACAAATCATCCCAAATTGAGGAGGTGGACTTTGGGAGCAACGATATATATATATGTTTCCCTTTTTCTGAGTGTATATGCGTATGCTGCTGTGTGTGATTTTGTCTCTAAAGCTTTGCTTTTACCATTTGTCCTATGGTTCTCTGTCCGTTTTTTTTTTTCTTCTTTTTTTTAGTATAGTTTTTAGCGCTTGTTATCATTGGTGGATTTCTTTTTTTGGTTTGCTTGCTCTCTTTTTTCTTTTTTTTATTAGTTAAAAATTTTTTTTTGATAATTATTTTTTATTTTTTATTTTAATAACTATGTTTTTTATTTCATTTTATTTTATTGTATTTTATCTTTTTCTTTCTTTTTTTCTCCTTTTTATTCTGAGTCGTGTGGATGAAAGGCTCTTGGTGCTCCAGCCAGGCGTCAGGGCTGTGCCTCTGAGGAGGGAGAGCCAAGTTCAGGACATTGGTCCACCAGAGACTTCCCAGCTCCACGTAATATCAAATGGCGAAAATCTCCCAGAGATCTCCATCTCAACGCTAAGACCCAGCTCTACTCAAAAACCAGCAAGCTACAGTGCTGGACACCCTATGCCAAACAACTAGCAAGACAGGAACACAACCCCACCCATTAGCACAGAGGCTGCCTAAACTCACAATAAGGTCACAGACAGCCTAAAATACACCACCAGACGTGGACCTGCCCACCAGAAAGACAAGATCCAGCCTCATCCACCAGAACACAGGCACCAGTCCCCTCGACCAGGAAGCCTACACAGCCCAGTGAATTGACCTTAGCCACTGGGAGCAGACACCAAAAACAACGGGAACTACGAACCAGCAGCCTGCGAAAAGGAGACCCCAAACACAGTAAGTTAAGCAAAATGAGAAGACACAGAAACACGCAGCAGATGAAGGAGTAAGGTAAAAACCCATCAGACCTAACAAATGAAGAGGAAATAGGCAGTCTACCTGAAAAAGAATTCAGAATAAGGATAGTAAAGATGATCCAAAATCTTGGAAACAGAACGCAGAAAATACAAGAAATGTTTAACAAGGACCTAGAAGAACTAAAGAGCAAACAAACAATGATGAACAATACAATAAATGAAATTAAAAATTCTCTAGAAGGGATCAAGAGCAGAATAACTGAGGCAGAAGAACAGATGAGTGACCTGGAAGATAAAATAGTGGAAATAACTACCACAGAACAGCATAAAGAAAAAAGAATGAAAAGAATTGAGGACAGTCTCAGAGACCTCTGGGACAACATCTAAAGGCACCAACATTTGAATTACATGGGTCCCAGGAGAAGATGAGAAAAAGAAAGGGACTAAGAAAATATTTGAAGAGATTACAGTTGAAAACGTCCCTAATGTGGGAAACGAAATAGTTAATCAAGTCCCAGAAGCACAGAGACTCCCATATAGGATAAAACCAAGGAGAAACATGCCAAGACACATATTAATCAAACAATCAAAAATTAAACACAAAGAAAAAATATTAAAAGCAGCAAGGGAAAAACAACAAATAACACACAAGGGAATCCCCATCAGGTTAACAGCTGATCTTTCAGCACAAATTCAGCAAGCCAGAAGGGAGTGGCAGGACATATTTAAAGTGATGAAGGAGAAAAACCTATAACCAAGATTACGCTACCCAGCAAGGATCTCATTCAGATTTGATGGAGAAATTAAAACCTTTACAAACAAGCAAAAGCAAAGAGAATTCAGCACCACCAAAACAGCTTTACAACAAATGTTAAAGGAACTTCACTAGGCAGGAAATACAAGAGAAGGAAAAGACCTACAATAACAAACACAAAACAATTAAGAAAATGGTAATAGGAACATACATAGCGATAATTACCTTAAATGTAAATGGATTAAATGCTCCAACCAAAAGACATAGACTGGCTGAATGGATACAAAAACAAGACCCGTATATATGCTGTCTACAAGAGACCCACTTCAGACCTAGGGACACATACAGACTGAAAGGGAGGGGATGGAGAAAGATATTCCGTGCAAATGGAAATCAAAAGAAAGCTGGAGTAGCAATTCTCATATCAGACAAAATAGACTTTAAAAAAAAGACGATTACAAGAGACAAAGAAGCACACTACATAATGATCAAGGGATCAATCCAAGGAGAAGATATAACAATTGTAAATATTTATGCACCCAACATAGGAGCACCTCAATACACAAGGCAAATACTAACAGCCATAAAAGGGGAAATTGACAGTAACACAATCATAGTAGGGGACATTAACACCCAACTTTCACCAATGGACAGAGCATCCAAAATGAAAATAATTAAGGAAACACAAGCTTTAAATGATACATTAAACAAGATAGACTTAATTGATATTTATAGGACATTCCATCCAAAAACAACAGAATACACTTTCTTGTCAAGTGCTCATGGAACAGTCTCCAGGACAGATCATATCTTGGGTCACAAATGAAGCCTTGGTAAATTTAAGAAAATTGAAATCATATCAAGTATCTTTTCTGACCACAACGCTATGAGACTAGATATCAATTACAGGAAAATATCTGTAAAAAATACAAACACATGGAGGCTAAACAATACACTACTAAATAACCAAGAGATCATTGAAGAAATCAAAGAGGAAATCAAAAAATACCTAGAAACAAATGACAATGAAAACATGACGACCCAAAACCTATGGGATGCAGCAAAATTAGTTCTAAGAGGGAATTTTACACCAATACAATCCTACCTTAAGGAACAAGAAACATCTCAAATAAACAACCTAACCTTACACCTAAAGCAATTAGAGAAAGAAGAACAAAAAACCCCCAAAGTTAGCAGGAGGAAATAAATCATAAAGATCAGATCAGAAATAAATGAAAAAGAGATGAAGGAAACGATAGCAAAGATCAATAAAACTAAAAGCTGGTTCTTTGAGAAGATAAACAAAATTGATAAACCATTAGTCAGACTCAGCAAGAAAAAAAGGGAGAAAACTCAAATCAATAGAATTAGGAATGAAAAAGGAGAAGTAACACCTGACACTGCAGAAATACAAAGGATCATGAGAGATTCCTGCAAGCAACTATATGCCAATAAAATGGACAAACTGGAAGAAATGGACATATTCTTAGAAATGCACAACCTGCCGAGACTGAACCAGGAGGAAATAGAAAATATGAACAGACCAATCACAAGCACTGAAATTGAAACTGTGATTAAAGATCTTCCAACAAACAAAAGCCCAGGACCAGATGGCTTCACAGGTGAATTCTATCAAACATTTAGAGAAGAGCTAACACCTATCCTTCTCAAACTCTTCCAAAATATAGCAGAGGGAGGAACACTCCCAAACTCATTCTACGAGGCCACCATCACCCTGATACCAAAACCAGACAAAGATGTCACAAAGAAAGAAAACTACAGGCCAATATCACTGATGAACATAGATGCAAAAATCCTCAACAAAATACTAGTAAACAGAATCCAGCAGCACATTAAAAGGATCATACACCATGAACAAGTGGGGTTTATCCCAGGAATGCAAGGATTCTTCAATATACACAAATCAATCAGTGTGATACACCATATTAACAAATTGAAGGAGAAAAACCATACGATCATCTCAATAGATGCAGAGAAAGCTTTCGACAAAATTCAACACCCATTTATGATAAAAACCCTGCAGAAAGTAGGCATAGAGGAAAGTTACCTCAACATAACAGAGGCCATATATGACAAACCCACAGCCAACATCATCCTCAATGGTGAAAAACTGAAACCATTTCCACTAAGATCAGGAACAAGACAAGGTTGCCCACTCTCACCACTATTATTCTACATAGTTTTGGAAGTTTTAGCCACAGCAAACAAAGACGAAAAAGAAATAAAACGAATCTAAATCAGAAGAGAAGAAGTAAAGCTGTCACTGTTTGCAGATGACATGATCCTATATATAGAGAATCCTAAAGATGCTACCAGAAAACTACTAGAGCTAATCAATGAATTTGGTAAAGTAGCAGGATACAAAATTAATGCACAGAAATCTCTTGCATTCCTATACACTAATGATGAAAAATCTGAAAGTGAAATTAACAAAACACTCCCAGTTACCACTGCAACAAAAGGAATAAAATACCTAGGAATAAACTTACCTAAGGAGACAAAAGACCTGTATTCAGAAAATTATAAGACACTGATGAAAGAAATTAAAGATGATACAAAAAGATGGAGAGATATGCCATGTTCTTGGATTGGAAGAATCAACATTGTGAAAATCACAATACTACCCAAAGCAATCCACAGATTCAATGCAACCCCCATCAAACCACCACTGGCATTTTTCACAGAACTAGAACAAAAAATTTCACAATTTGTATGGGAACACAAAATACCCTGAATAGCCAAAGCAATCTTGAGCAAGAAAAATGGAGCTGGAGGAATCAGGCTGCCTGACTCCAGACTATACTACAAAGCTACAGTAATCAAGACAGTATTGTACTGGCACAAAAACAGAAATATAGATCAATGGAACAGGATAGAAAGCCCAGAGATAAACCCATGCTCATATGGTCACCTTATCTTTGATAAAGGAGGCAAGCATATACAATGGAGAAAAGACAGCCTCTTCAATAAGTGGTGCTGGGAAAACTGGACAACTACATGTAAAAGAATGAAATTAGAACACTCCTTAACACCATACAGAAAAATAAACTCAAAGTGGATTAAAGACCTAAATGTAAGGCCAGACACTCTAAAACTCTTAGAGGAAAACATGGGCAGAACAATCTATGACATAAATCACAGCAAGATCCATTTTGACCAACCTCCTAGAGAAATGGAAACAAAAACAAAAATAAATGAATGGGACCTAATGAAACATAAAAGTTTTTGCACTGCAAAGGAAACTGTAAACACGACGAAAAGACAACCCTCAGAATCGAGAAAATATTTGCAAATGAAGCAACTGGCAAAGGATTAATCTCCAAAATATACAAGGAGCTCATGCAACTCAATATCAGAAAAACAAACAACCCAATCCAAAAATGGGTAGAAGACCTCAATAGACATTTCTCTAAAGAAGATATACACGATATACAGATTGCCAACAAACACATGAAAGAATGCTCAACATCATTAATCATTAGAGAAATGTAAATCCAAACCACAATGAGATATCATCTCACACCGGTCAGAATGGCCATCATCAAAAAATCTACAGACAATAAATGCTGGAGAGGGTGTGAAGAAAAGGAAACCCTCTTGCACTGTTGGTGGGAATGTAAATTGATACAGCCACTATGGAGAACAGTATGGAGGTTCCTTAAAAAACTAAAAATAGAACTACCATATGACCCAGCAATCCCACTACTGGGCATATACCCTGAGAAAACCATAATTCAAAAAGAGTCATGTACCACAATGTTCATTGCAGCTCTATTTGCAATAGCCAGGACATGGAAGCAACCTAAGTGTCCATCAACAGATGAATGGATAAAGAAGATGTGGTACATATATACAATGGAATATTACTCAGCCACAAAAAGAAACGAAATTGAGTTATTTGTAGTGAGGTGGATGGATCTAGAGCCTGTCATACAGGGTGAAGTAAGTCAGAAAGAGAAAAACAAATACTGCATGCTAACACATATACATGGAATCTAAAAACAAAAACAAAAACAAAAAAAGGTCATGAAGAACCTAGGGGCAAGACAGGTATAAAGACACAGACCTACTAGAGAATGGACTTGAGGACACAGGGAGGGGAAAGGGTAAGCTGGGACAAAGTGAGAGAGCGGCATGGACATATATACACTACCAAATGTAAAACAGATAGCTAGTGGGAAGCAGCCACATAGCACAGGGAGATCAGCTCGGTGCTTTGTGACCACCTAGAGGGGTGGGATAGGGAGGGTGGGAGGGAGGGAGAAGCAAGAGGGAAGAGATATGGGGATATATGTATATGTATAACTGATTCACTTTGTTATAAAGCAGAAACTAACACATCATTGTAAAGCAATTATACTGCAATAATGATGTTAAAAATAAATAAATAAATAAGTAAAAAGAAGGGAAAAAAAGTAAAAAAAGAAAAAAAACAAATGGAGAGCAAACTTTAACATTTGTCTTTAAAGAGACTTCATTTTAAAAGTTGAAAGAGCACAAACACTTCTGACAGTTACTTTTAAACTCTGATTATCCAGTATATTTAACATTTTTTATTTTAGGGCAAGGTTAAAACTGATAAACTGTAGATTACATTTTGTTTCTTTTTTGATAATTTAAGTTATACTACACAAAAATAAAGTGCTGTTTCAAATCTTTTTTCCTAAAATTACTTCTGTAGTCCATTTAATAATCATAACACCTGACAAAATATACCTTCTTTCTGAAGGTAGCCAAATTAGCCTCCCAAAATACCATTATCATTCTTTAGCTTCTTAAATAGAAACTTTCCAGGACTCTCATTTCCTTAAGATCAAATCCAAACTTTCCTTTCTGGTAACTGAAGCTCTCTATAATCTGTCACTGCTTCCACGGCCCTCTCTCTGGTCATCACTCAGCCAAAATTAATTTTCTGTCTTCCTCCCCAGTAGCCTGCAATTCTGCCCAGTCTCCTTACTGTCTCCAGATAACAGTGGCCTGCTTCTATCTACCCACTTTTGTCTACACTATTTGCCATGTGGAATCCCATCTCCCATCTTTCTTCTGTGTCTCTGTGAAGCGAACTCGCTCAGGACCTAGGTGGTATGGTTGAAGCTCAGGAAAAGTCTCGAAATGCGGCCTGAACCATCCCTCCCCAAATAGCACCATCTGACAATTTTTCCTTCTCACGGAAAGCAGATGAAATAGTAGACTGAAAATACAATGTCGTAAGTTATTGGCAAGAAATGTGTGTCCTTAGTGGCATGGACATATATACACTACCAAATGTAAAATAGATAGCGAGTGGGAAGCAGCCACATAGCACAGGGAGATCAGCTTGGTGTTCTGTGACCACCCAGAGGGATGGGATAGGGAGGGTGGGAGGGAGACGCAAGAGGGAAGAGATATGGGGATATATGTGTATGTATAGCTGATTCACTTTGTTATAAAGCAGAAACTAACACACCATTGTAAAGCAATTATACTCCAAAAAAGATGTTAAAAAAAAAAAAAAGAAATGTGTATCCCTTACAAATAGGTAGGCTGAATATCTGCATTGAGGTGGCCCAAAAGTGACATCTGTAAATCCCCCATTTGAAGTCTCTTTGCTTAGAATCGACTTGTTTAATCCCTTTCTTTCTCGTGTCTCCTCTTTACTGATAGAGAGATAGATAAATAGATATCGGTATATGAAAAAAAAAGCTTTTTCTCTTTTTGTTCTAATAAGGCAAAAGAGAAAAAAGAAGTCATAGTAGTTATGCTTGGAAATCACCATAGGCCCACTGTTTCTAATTCAGGGAAAGTAATAAAAGGGATCAGAATAGTTTCTCATCATCTTGCTGAAGCCTAACATCTGTAGTAAGGGGCTCTGGAGGTGGAAGTTATTCCTGAAGGCTTATTCTGACCTAGAATTTTGCTACTAAAGGTTTGGTCTGTGGACCAACACCATGGCAATTAACTGGGAGCTTGTTAGACGTGCAGAGTCTCAGACCCCCAGGTTACACTACTGAGTCAGAATCTGTATTTTAACTACATTCCTAGGTGATCCATAAGCACACTGAAATTTGAGACCACTGGTGGAGAGCTAACTCTCTCGACTACTCAAAAAATAGAAGCCATCCACTATTTACAGTTGGCTAATCAATCTTTAACAGTATAGCCTTTCTTCCTGCAGACGACAGAAACTGAGTAGATCACACAAAATGGGATTTATTACCAGATATTAGGTGGTTTATAAAATAACTGGATAGGCTGAAGGAGAAGGCTTCTAAGGACAATTGCAGCCCTCAGAATCACATAGCCATTTCTCTGACCCATACGGCTGCTTTTGTGGCCGCAGGAAGCCACACTTCTGGCACAAACTTCCCTGTGAAATGGGTGCTTTTCTCTCTTCCTCCCGACCTGAGTTCAGAATCTAAGCCCAGCTCTAGCACACTGTTGGAATCTAAATCACATCCGGAAACCTGGCTGCAAGCGACTTTGGGAAGTATGGTTTAGTTTTCTGCCTTTATAGTATAGGAAAACCCCACTAGAGCAGCACTAGTCAAAATGTGGTCCATGGAGGAGGGCAACTGATTGCTAGGGGTATGCAATGAGCTAAGCACAGGAATTGAAACTAAGTACTGAGGCACTGTTACAGCAAGTTGAAGTTTGCAACACCTAAGCACATGATCAGTAGATGCAATTCTATGAACAGGTCATAGGCCAGTTTTGTTAATGATGAATTCCATGGTGAGAGGCATACAGTGTGAGCTACATGCTAGACTACGTAGGACCATGTTACTGGATCAGTAGGAAATCGAACAAAAACGAAAGTGAAAACCAGCAACCAAAATCTGATCCTTCCCTGTAGATAGCCTGAGAAGCACTACTCTGCCACCAGAGTGGCATGATTGATGGGTCAGCCAATATGTGGTAACCCTCAATCCCAGCTCAATGCCTAGCTCGTTTATGAGGCCTATGGACTGTAATGAGCTCATATGACTTTTCAGAAATATAAGTCATTTTGGCACTTAAAATATTTATAAATAAGATCCATAGCAACGTATCTTTCTTAGTTCCTGTAGAATTAGCCTACAATAAGCACTTAAAATATTCTTTTTGAATTAAAGGACATGTTTTCTTCCTGTAAAGATGCAAATGAATTCAATAACACTATTCATGTTACAGGAGGATTTTCTACATAAAGGATAATATCTTACATCTTTTCATAATATTAACAAGCATCCCCAAGTTTTGTAATAAGAACAAATGTAATATCGTGTTCAGAGTAGATTAAAATATTCATTTTGTTGGTATAAAGCAAAATATATTTGTAGGCTTGTATACCCTGTTAGGGCAGCATGGTCATGTATTTAATTTGATTACATAATTTGTTCCAAGAATGAAAGTGGTTGTCCCTATCCTGGCCTGCAAAATATGAAGCTATGGACAATGTTCACAGCAGCACTATTTACAATAGCCAAGACATGGAAGCGACCTAAGTGTGCATTGACAGATGAACGGATAAAGAAGATGTGGTGTCTATACACCATGGAATGTTACTCAGCCATAAAAAAAGTGAAATAATGCCACTTGCAGCAACATGGATGGACGTAGAGATTATCATACTAGGTGAAGTAAATCAGACACAAGAAAAGACAAATATCATATGATATCATTTATATGCAAAATTTTAAAAAATTGATACAAATGAACTTGTTTACAAAACAGAAATAGACCCACAGACATAGAAAATAAACTTACGGTTACCAAAAGGGATAGTGGGGAGTGGAGTGAGAGAGAAACTAGGAGTTTGGGATTAACATATACACATTACTATATATAAAATAGATAATCAACAAGGTCCTACTGTATAGCACAGGGAACTATATTCAACGTCTTATACTAACCTATAATGGAAAAGAGTCTGAAAAAGAATATATATATATATATATATATATATATAAATAAACGGAATCACTTTGCTGTACACCTGAAACTAACACAACATTGTAAATTAACTATACTTCAATTAAAAATATGGTAAAGAAAATATAAGGGTATGAAACTTAAACCATATACAGAGTATTAGTGTAACTCTACACTAATAAATGACATGCTTTTTGAGGCAGATGCATTTTTCACATTTACAAGATAGCCATCAGCCAACTGACAGTCATGTCTGTAGTCCCATTTCTTATGCTTACATACAAACGATTTAATTTTAAAATTATATTCAGAGGTTAATATAAGAATATTCAAATGTATATTTATTTTTCCTACCGATCTACTGTTTGCTTTTCCAATGGAAAAAAATGAATGGACCAAGAGGATTGCTCAGTTGTCTGAGTCCCCAGTTTGTAACAAGATAGAAATTGATGAATGCTGTGCTCATAGTCAAGAGACCCAAGTCATTTCTAAACTGCCACTCTTGAGATGCATGACTCTGATCAGGTAGCAATTCTTCTACCATGTAGCTTTTCCATATGATGAAATTACATTTTCCTAAAAGACCTCTAAAGTCCCTTTCTTCAATAAAATTGAACTCTTAAGTCTTCATAATCTAACCAATCTAAATTCTTATTGGTTTGTGTTTTTGGATTGAATCTTTAAAAAAGTACTTTTCCCACCTCTAACTACGTTCAAATTGTATTCCTTTTTTTTTTCCCCCACAATTATATAGTGTAAGGACATTTATCACATTTGTAGTTACAAACGTATGGAAGCAACATAAACGGCTATAAATAATGGAAAGTTTAAATAAATAAATTATGGTGCGTACATAACACAGAATACTATGCAAGATCCTATCTATAAGATTGTCTTATTTGTCTTGAATTTTTCAGAACTGGGAACTGGCAAAAATTAGTGAAAAATCATAGCACACATACATATTCACAAAATACTTCTTAATTATGCTCTAAAAATGGTCTTCAAACCATTTATTTTAAATGTTACAATTCATTGGAAATTGAGAGCCCAGATGTTTTAAAAATACTTTTCCCACCTTTAACTATGTTCAAACGGCATTCCTTTTCTAAGCACAGACTTCGACTTCCTCTAATTTTGCACTTATTTATCCATTTGAATGAACAGTTTACACATTTTCCGAGCTAATTTCATTTCTAAGTGTGCCCTTTCCTTCACAGAATTCAGCAAGTTAGAAGCAACAATTCTTATGGAAGCAAAACGCATGCACAAATTACTTTCCTTACAAAGGCAGAGGTCTTTCTCCTTGCTTTGATATTTGAAAAGCTTTTGTTGAGCTGCTGGGAACACTGCCAAATGGTGTCACCTGCCAGCTGGAGGGATCATATGCTCCCTATTAAAGCTGAGGGCCACGCTGCTGGTCGGCAGCTGAATGTGAGGGTATCACCGCTGCAAGTATTTGGTAATGGGGTAAACTGCTATAGCAGTGAGGCCTCCCTGGAAGGGCCAGTACGTACATTTTCTATCCTTTCGCACAGTGAATGCCTGCATGCAGCTGCTTCCTTATCACCCATGCTATTGCAGCCGGCAAACCACAGTGAAGATTCATGGCACAATCCCAAAGCCACCCCAAGTGAAAACTCCAGATAGCTTTATGAGACAGGGTGAGAACTACCTAACGGACTTCTAAAATGGTGTCAACATGGCAATGATTGATTTGGGCAGTTCTTTTCATTAAAGGCATTCTTCAGCATTAAGGAATTTTTGTCTCTGTTTTCAAGCTCAAACTAAAGAAAAAGAGAATGGAAACATAGCCACAAAGATATTTTGGCATTATTTTGGATTCTGCACCCAATTTCAGGTGTGTGTGTGTGGCAGGGGAGGGCGTGTGCAGCATCAACAAGCAATTCTTGGATACCAGCTGGGCGTCCGAGAATTCAACTTAATTTCAGGGTGTGTGTGTGTGTGTGTGTGTGTGTGTGTGGCAGGGGAGGGCGCGTGCAGCATCAACAAGCAATTCTTGGATACCAGCTGGGCGTCCGAGAATTCAACTTAATTCTGACACTATCTACCCAGAGATAGCGTCAAATTCCAAAGGCTAAGGGTTCAGTCCTACAAGACTGTCCCCATCCTCTCACTTCAGATGCCAGTCATAACTCCAGGTTGTTTCCTGTTCTTCTGATTGACTGGCTATAAACCACAGGTTCCCAAGAACCCCCTCCTCGGGTTTGATTAATTTGCTAGAGGGGCTCACGGAACGCAGAGTAAAAACATTTTACTCACCAGATGAGCCATTTATTACAGAAGGATATAACTCAGGACAAGCTGGACAGAAGACATGCATAGGGCAAGGTATGGGGGAGGGTGTGGAGCTTCATGCCCTTACCAGGCAGGTCACTCCATCTGTACCTCCGCTTGTTCACCAACCCAGAAACACCCCAAACCCAGTCCCTTTGGGTTTTTATGGAGGCATGATTGGTTAAATCATTGGCTATTGGCAACTGGTTCAACCTCCAGCCCTTCTCCTCTTCTGGAGGCAGGAGGGTGGGATTGGAAGTTCCAACCCTTTAATCACAGGTTGGCTTCACTGACAGCCCCTAGCCTTAGGTGCTTTCCAAAAGTCATCTATTAACATAACAAAGATACCTTTATCACTCTCTACACTGAAGAAATTCCAAGGGTTTGAGAGCTGTGAGCCAGAAACTGTGGACGAAGACCAAATATACATGAGAAATAAGTTCTGGTCATCTGAATAAACAAATATGTATTTTTCTTATAAATCACAATAACATGTATCAACTATTTAAAAGGAAAATTACTAAGTATCAATTCAAACACTGATTAACTGTCATGACTTTATGATTAACGAAAGAGAGAGAGAATTAGTCTAATATATCCCAGTTAAGGGATAAAAGTGAAAGGCAAGAAAGCTTTGGGGCAGTGATAATGATCGTAAATTCTTTTCCATATAGACACTGGATTCCATCAACATTCACCTGACCTGGCTAACTCCCCACTGCGTGGACAATCTGAAGGTCCCAGTGATTACTCTATTGAAATTAGTATAGAATCTAATCATAAAATCTAATTCATAAATCATAAAACTGTAAGAAAAACAGAATGCAGTTTTTCTAAAACAAAATACCACGTTTCCTGCTTTTGATCACCATTTCTAGGATATTTCTCTGGTCTTTTTCTCTTTTCTCTGAACTTTCACTCTCTTAGATGAACACCCATAACCATGCTCAACTAGAATAACTATGGACGTATTTCTATTTACCTCAAATAGAACAGCTCTCAAACCGAATTCAACATCTTCCCCTCCAACTGACATGCTGCATATCTTTCCCAAACCTCCTGATTCTTCACTGTCAACTCTCCCTTATGCTAATGAGCAAAAAGCTATCACAAATCATTACATAGGACATCTTTTCAGATCATCCTCTGATCTCCATTTCCACTCTTATCGTCCTGAGCCAAGTACTCCTTGTCCTGTGTCAGGAGTAAAAGGATAAACTGCCATTTTTCTTTAATCTGCCCCTGCATACAATGTCCCACAATGCCCTGTCACAATGACCTGACAACTTTATATTTATCCAATTTATCATCTGGTCAAGAACCCACAATGGCTGGCTTGGAGCCCACTTGATCCAGCTGGAGCCATTTCTCCTGACTTTCAAGGTTTTCACATGACCCCTATCATTTTCTCATGGATGTGGAGACACGGCTCACTGATTGCATTCTTCCACTTCTTTATAGCTCCTAGTTCTCTCTGGCTATTTTAATTTTTCAAACACCTACTCAAGCCCATGATATTTTTATTCAGTACTGAATTTAAAAGGGGGAAATTTAAAATATTCATTTAGATGAACAAATGACATACTCAGAATTGAGGAGATTTACTTGAGTAGTAATCCCTGTGACAAAGTAGCAGAGCTGGTCCCTAAGAATAGTACATCATCAGGATTGACAAAGAGAAATGAACTGGTTCAGAGCAGGTAAAACTTACATGAAGGGAGAAATCCTGCTTCGCACGGGGAAGGATTCCTAAATATTATTGCTGCTCAACTCGTAAAGAGCCACCCAGAAAGAGACCAGGTCTGGAAGAGCTGAGGCGGGCTCTAGGTGAACACCCATCAGGATAGCGTGGTGCGCCTTAGGAAGGGAGGCTAAAAGGACTTTAGTGAGAGGGACTCCTGGATTCTCACCCCCAGTTCATGCAGAGAAGCTTATGTATGTGCTTTTTTTTTTTTTTTTTTTTTTAATACTGAAGGCTAAAGCTTAATTTTGTTTAATTAAATGTTCTGGTGCCATTTTTTGTCTTTTTAATGAGTGGCAGAAAAGAAGAGAATTGGCCTGGGGAGAATGAAAAGACCTGCACTCTTGTATTTTCTTTGCAACATGATCTTGAGCAAATCACTGATCTTTTCTGACTCTCTAAATTAGGGACAGCAGCATTTGGCTTTTCTATTTTATTACATAGTTGTGAGAATCATGTGAGTAAACGATACGAAAACTACTTGAAAATGGTGAATTCTCACAAATGTTAGATATGAAGATGACGGCAAAGATGAGATGGATAAACATAAATATTTGAATCAAACTTTCAGTATTAACTTTCTTCTCTGGAAGTTATATAAACTTTCACTTAACCTAAAACTGTTATCTCTGACACAGAAAGAGACATTTGATTATTTACTGTCTCTTGTTCACCTCTAATTTCTGCATGTGTGATACTATTTTCTCCCCTATTGGACTTTATTCTTCCTCAAATATTGTAGTCTTATTTATTCATTTGTTTATTTTGCCTCGATACTGGGTATTGAGGCAAAAACCCAGTATTGAGGCAAATACTGAGTATATCTACTCAGTATATAACATATACTCAATTTATAAACTACATGATGGAGACAACGAAACAAGAAAAAAAATCACTGTCAATGCAGCAGGTGAAGGTAGTGAAGGGTACTTTATACGTGTTAAAACTGGAGAAGAGACTTTAAACTGGAAGATACAAAGACTTCTTGAGAAATGGTACTTTAAAATCTCCCACCCACTACTCAAAAACTCTTTAATAAATTCTTGAAATATGGAGTATGTAGGGTGAAGAACACAGTTTGCTTAGTTCTTTCTACACTGAGAAAAATGGGAAAGCTAAATCTTTTAAAAGAAGATAATTCTATTTGCCTTTCCATAATGCATTCTTCAAAAGGTTCAGGAAGAAACCAAGACATTCAGAAATAGGACTTAAAAATCAACATCTTTAGGTATATTGCAATAAACAGGAAAAATGAAAAGTCATTACAACTATATGGAATTCCTGCTAGAATATTTGTTCAACTTAATGGAAAAGTACCTATTATTAGCTATATTTTTATCTCATCATTTTTTCGCTATGTTCCAATATATGTATCTCATAATCTCAAAATTATTTCTCTTTAATGGTAGAAAGTTCTTTTGTTGAATTACAGAGTTACGTGGAAGAGAATGCTTAAGGGAGATTAATAAAAAGGAGAGGGTAGTTCTCTGTTTAAATACCTATTTGACATGTTATAAGACATAGAGGGTTTGAGTTATAAATGGAAGTCTGATCTGGACAATAATAACCACAGATGTGAAAGAACCTCATCTTTCAACCTGACTTGTACATATTTGTCAAAACTATGAGAACTTGGAAAGATATTTTTTCAGTTAAAATACAGTTTTCTTTTATTGCAAGTCTATTTCAAGTGTTAGGGAAGATCTATCTAAATCAACATTTAATGAGCAATAAAAGAAATGAATCCAATTTTTATTTTAGTGGATGAAGGCAATGTATTAAATATATGCAGAGGGCACTTTTAAATATATAGATTTTAATTTTAGGAGGAAGAACTGACTACAATATGTTATTTTATCATACTACATATCCTATGATAACTGATTACTAAGGCTATTCTTCATAGTATATTAATAATATTGTAACATTATTTACTGGGATTTAAACTTCCTGAATCGAAGCAATATATGGGGCTTCCCTGGTGGCGCAGTGGTTGAGAATCTGCCTGCCAATACAGGGGAAATGGGTTCGAGCCCTGGTCTGGGAGGATCCCACATGCCGCAGAGCGACTAGGCGCGTGAGCCACAATTGCTGAGCCTGCGCGTCTGGAGCCTGTGCTCTGCAACAAGAGAGACCGCGACAGTGAGAGGCCCGTGCACCGTGAGGAAGAGTGGCCCCCGCTCACCGCAACTAGAGAAAGCCCTCGCACAGAAACGAAGACCCAACACAGAAATAAATAAATAGATAGATAGATAGATAGATAGATAGATAGATAGATAGATAGATAGCAATATATGAAACCCAGCAAATGAATGAAAGCAATGAAATGATCACAATGGAATCCACTGGTCTTAACACGTACCCTCATCATCCAGAAGTAACTGGCCCTATGTAAAGACAGAATAGTGAAAAGATATTTCAGTTAAGGTGCCATCTGAGAAAAAATAGCTGGTGAAGTTGAGAAATTTTACCTGAACCAGCAGTAAATATACAGTGCTATTTTTTTCAGAGGCAATATACATATTTCTGGGAACCAAAGCGTAGAATAAGTTACATCTAATGATCCACTTGAAAAAATTTTGGTTTGCAGGACTTTGGACATCCTGCTGTAGAGGTTTTAGCTTCCAAATGATGAATGCTTCCACTAGGAGATTATGTCTAGTGATTTGGAAGCTGATGCAAACAACAGGCTGTTTTTGGTTCTTCATGCCACTAAATCAAGCAGCAAAAAAAGGAGGAGTTTCTTAGTTGGTGTGGTGATTCGTCCTGTGATCATCACAGGCAAATGGAGGTGCTGCTTCACGATGGGGGTGCCTCCTGGTACCGCCATGTCTAGTGTTATGAAGGCAGATCTACCAATCTCAAACCAACAGGGAATGCAAGGTTTGGGTCATTCCACTAGATAAAGGATCCTGAACAGCTGCAATTCTAGGTGAAGGTGAAAGGAAAACTGAATACACACTGAAAGAACTAAGTTACATATCACAGCTATACTCTTGTAACAATTACAGAAACTAGTATTGGGCTAACTTTTCTTTCTTATTCTATTATATATATATGTTTTCATTTATATTAATCATATTCATTTTTTCTTCCTATTGTCCTTTCTATTTTATATAGGGCATTCTGGTGGTGGATAATATCATGATACAGATTTATCTAAATTTTGACTGTAGTTGATTTAGAGAAATAAATATCATCAAGGGATGGAATTTAGTGAATATTTAGAGTCTGGAGAGAAGGTGAACATATTTTCCTCCATAAAAGGGCTAGTTCAATTTCAACAGCATGTTGCTGTTACTACTGATATTTGAAATATTAGAATGGAATCAAAGTATTATAAATATTGAGCATCCAAAAAAGGGGATGACTCACCAAGGCAAATAGCACAGACTATCTTACTTCACTCTACTCCAGCCTCCTTGGAGCGTGTCTTCGTGTACATCAGAGACTGGAAGGATGAAGACCAGGTATCCTGGCTCCCTTGCAGCTTGGGTTACACATGTGGCCTAGATAAGTAAATGCAACTGTATGCAACGTGGAAAGGATATGAACACTACTTCAGGCAACTTAAGGAATGAGATCATCCTGAGAAGAAGGCAAGTAGTCACAAATGTCTGGCTATTCTTCACCAGCTAGTGTTCAGCTTCTGGCTTTAGGGGTGCTGAAGAGGGAGTGGTAAGACATGGGACCTCTGCTGGTACTCTCCCCTGGTGGGACTGGGTAATTCTCCCAGCTGTACTTTTTCTGGCCATGTGGCTTCAAAGCTTGTTTCCCTGGCTCTCTCTGGAATTCTGCACTCTGTCCATTGCCAATAATAAACTCCTTTCTGCTTTTAAACTAGCTGTTATGGAGTCTCTTATTTGCAGATAAGACAACTGACCAGTATACTAGTTTTCTAATAAATTCACTTAAGTCTGTAATTACTGTTTTGGCCAAATACCAAATTATGTATTTTCATTTATAATATATTCAATTTCTATTATTTATAAGTGGCTTTCAATTTTTTAGCTTCATCCCCTCTTTAGCTGGAGAGTATATATTTTTCTTTTGGCTCTCTTTCAGTTGCCAGTTTCTAAATGTAATGTGCAATTATGGTAAATGTAGTCTGTCTGAAATAAGTAGAAGAACACTGATTTAATCCAGATTTGTCTGGTCTCACCCAGTGTATTTTATCTACCACATTATATAATTTTGACCTCTGTGATTTCCTCCATTATTTTAATTACTTTAATGGAGGAAATCATCCACAAATTAGATAATATTTATTTGCTTTCTTCTATTTTCCTCCATTATTCAACATTTTAAAAATATCTCACTAGGATTCATTTTATTGTACTGTGTACAGTAAGGTTTTAAATTTATTTTTAAAAATGATTTTCTGTTGCTAAATTCTTATACATTACTAATGTCACAGTACTGTTTATTGAATAAATTTTCCTTACTCCACTGATTTGTGATACTTTCTTTGTTATATACAAAAATTTTAAATGGATAAAATCTTTTTTTCAGATTATAGTCCATTGTAGGTTATTACAAGATATTGAATATAATTCCCTGCGCTACACAGTAAATCTAGGAAAAACCTTTTAATACTCCACTTTTTATATGTATCTCTGCACCAGTATAAGCACATTTTCAACATCATTACTAGTCGCCATAACTTTTGACGCATTTGCTACTCCTACCTTTATGAAGTTGTCCCACTTCTCAATTTCTCCGCTTTTAAAAGGAAAATGCATCATCACAAAACACACTTAGAATTAGTTCAGAGTGGTGTTCTGATTTCATCTCTCTCTTCCCACTAAGTTGGACATATAAATTTTATAATTTTATAAATTTTATTATAAGTCCAGAGGACGTATGTGGGAACACCAGTAACAGATTAAGGCACATGTCCTCTAAACAACAATATGGTCTGACAATTTTGATCCAAGGCTACCTAGAGAGGCAGAAATAAATTTTTGGAGAGCATTGCCTTATCTCATCCAAGTATGATCTTTAAAAAGCAGAGCCAAAGTTGAAATTCAGTCTTTTCTTAATTTCTCTCACACATTAAAAGGAGTCTATAAAATGTGTTTCCCAGCAGCCGTGATTAAATTGCTGGTTTTCTCTTATTCACTTAAATCCCAGGAAGTGGCTCACTGTTAAATTATTTCAACCCTTCCCTCTTGGTTCCGAAGGCTCTCTCATTCTCACTTGGGCCATTCCCTCCTTAGCTCTCCCCAAGGTCTTGTTTCACCATAGGCCACAGTGCCCTGAAAAGTCTAGCTCTTCTTTTGCTCTAATTGCTTTTCTCGAGAGAATACAACCCTGCAACTTCTTTCCTTTTTTATCTTGAGAGAAAATAGGCAAAGGGGAAAATATTACATAGTAAAATGAGCCGAAGAAGGTTGTGAATTCTCACAGATTGATTTTTTTTTTTTTTAATATTTTATTTATTTATTTATTTATTTATGGCTGTGTTGGGTCTTCGTTTCTGTGTGAGGGCTTTCTCCAGTTGCGGCAAGTGGGGGCCATTCTTCATCGCGGTGCGCGGGCCTCTCACTATTGCGGCCTCTCTTGTTGCGGAGCACAGGCTCCAGACGCGCAGGCTCAGTAGTTGTGGCTCACGGGCTTAGCTGCTCCGCGGCATGTGGGATCTTCCCAGACCAGGGCTCGAACCCGTGTCCCCTGCATTGGCAGGCAGATTCTCAACCACTGCGCCACCAGGGAAGCCCTCACAGATTGATTTTTATTCTCTGACGCCACCATTCATTTAAATGTTTTTATTTTTTATTCCCACAAGAAAAATGTGATTTAGTTCTAGAAATTTACAAGCCAAGATAAAATAAAAAGAAAACGTGGAAAACCCCATGGGACCAGCAGTCTTAGACTTGAGGTCGCGTCCATGGCAGCCCCGTGGCAGGGGCGGCGCCCGGTCAGGGCAAGACCGGGGTCTGGACCCAAACGCCGCCTCCAGCGTCTGCCGCTGTCCCAGCTGGGCCTCGGCTGGCGGCGCTCCACAGAGTGGGTCCGGGGTCGGCTCTGAGCCTCAGAACTAGAGGCTGAAGCCTGGGCCCGGGACCCAGGCCCCCTGGTTCGTGGTCACGAGGTGGAAGCCCGCCTCCTTCAGGTCGTCCTCGCGCAGCTGGCTGTAGCCCAGGCTTCCCACTGGGGGCTGGGGGCAGGTGCCCCGCTTCCCACTTTGCTGTTCCCTCTTGGCGGGCCACGTGGGGAGCATGGAGGGGTCTATGGGAAGGGGGGTCTCGCGGAAATACTCATGCTTGAGGCCGTCCTTTGCGTTGACCCTCCGTCCAGCGAAGTAGGTCAGAAACTTTTTCATGAGGTCGAAGCCCTGGTCTGAAAGCAGAGCCCCGAAGCACTTGCGAAGGTTGTTATACGAGTACTCGGTGAAGGTCGTCTACCTGACGGCGGGGAGGTCTTTGTAGCGGGCAAGATTTTCTCATTGCGGGTCCCCAGGTCCTTGAACACTTTGTTGATCTGATCGATTTCTGACTTCCCAGGGAACAGCGGCTTCTGAGTCAGCAGCTCCCCAAAGATGCAGCCCACCGACCACGTGCCCACGGCCGTGGAGTACTCCTGGGGGTCAGGAAGCACTCAGGGGGCTGGCGGGTCGGCACGCCCAGGGCGGGCTAAATGTTTTTATTTTTTAAAGGTAATCATCATCTTATTCTTCAAGGAGACTCAGAAAAAAAGTTGCTGAATAGATAACATAAGCAATATCCTTTGAACTGACAGTGACGGTGTATCAGTGCTTTGCAAAATAATTGCAAGCAGTTCAAGCAGATACATCCAAGCAAGACATTCTATGGAACCCAAGATTTCCTCTAACCAAAAGAAACATTCTATCTGGTCCATAGTATTTTGACCCCTCTTGAACTGCTTTATACAACTGTTATATAAACTTGCGCTCCAAAATTCACCAGCAGCTGACAGAGGAAACCAGTATACACACAACACACACATGTACACAGACACATATTAAATAAGAATCATGCTTCATTTCTTTCTACTAGTTGCCCAGGTATATGGATCTAACTTCTGTTTCCAATTGCTATAGCTAACCTACAAATGTGATTTTAAAACTTCATATAATATCTTCCTTCCCTTCCTCTTTCACTAATTGCATTTACATATGTATATATGTATATATCATTCATTCGTTAATTCATTTTGCTTTATTATTGTAAACCACCCCCAAATCCTTATTGGAAGTAGACAGATTATAACTACATTATATGAATGCTAAAAGAGACCTGAAATAAATTTCTAACACTTTTATGGTTGGCAAATGACATTAAAAGTTCACACTACTTAGCATTCTATTTATCATAGATTATCAACAATCACCAATTCCTTCGTTGTTACATTAAACTTACCTTTTATTAGATGTTAATGTCTGGTCTAATTCGGAAGTGAACTAGGATAAAGGTAAATTAACCACAATGTTTTGTTTCAATACTTAACTACTCTTCTTTAAGTAATAGGCTATTTAAGATCTAGAGTTAATTGAAAACTGCCATTATCAAGAGTCTGTCTTCAATTAGCAATCAGAGAGGTAGAACGCGTTTTACTGTATCTGAAGACCATAGGTCTCACTGCCAGCTCCGGGCTCCAGTGGGAATTCCTGGAACATGAACTCTTAACTAGTAACACTGTGCACTTCCTTAGACAGGATTCAGTTTACATAGACTGTGTAACACAGTCAATGTTACAAGGCTTTTCATCTCTAATTATTTTTATTATAGTATACTAATTTCAATCTAAAGCACAGAATAAATTTGAGGTTTCCTATTTGCAGAACTTCTGAAGATAAGAGAACTGAAATACCATATTACTAGTTAATGCCTTGATTTAGTTCACATATTTTCTTCTTCTGTACTAAATAATTAAAAATAATTATTTCAGTGAACTTAAATAAAGCCCCCAGGGAACAAATTTTTATTGATCACTGTTATAGTTGAAACTGCTTTGTTCACCCAAGCAAAAACATCATGCAAATGAAATAACTGACATAAACACTGGAAAAGATGAGAAATTTCTTTTGTTAATGCTACCACTGTATACTATGAAAACATAAGAGACTCTAATAAAACATTTTTGGAATTAAAAAAAGAATTGGCAATGTGGATGGATATAAGTTAAAAAGACATAAAAAGCAATAGCTTTACCCTTGTAATAAGCACCTAGACATGGAAATATTAAAAAAATTCTATTTATATTAGCAAGAAAAAAAATCACCTATAAAATATTTAGGAATAAAGACAGCCAGGAATATTCAAAATTGATATAAAAATTATAATGTATTATTTTAAAAGATGATACACAATACAAGAGCAGAAGATACAGAAAACCATAATATAGTCTTGCTGGTAGTTTATAATTATATTCAAATATAAATTATTCCAGTTAAAATCACAACATGGTTTGTCCTGTAATTAGATATAAAGACCTCAGTGTTAGAATAGCTAGAAAATCATTAAAAAGAAGTAGGAAGGAGCACACTTGCCATTCCAAATATGGGAAAATACATTATATATTCCCTAGAGAAAAATGTACATGCTATTGAACAGCAGAAGAAAAACAGATCAGTCATATAGTATAGAGAATCCAGAATTAGAATCTGAAAAATCTGAGGTATAGATAGGTCAAGTAAATGAGGAAGACAGGACCTTTTAAAATGGTGCCAGCAAAGCCAGATGTCCAGAGGAAAGAAAATTTAAAAAAGGAAGCCCTATCTTGCACGTACATACACAAAATAAAGTCCAGAGAGAAATAATGTAAATTTAAAATTAAAACAACACAATATGTCTTACAAGAAAATCTAGGAGACTAAATTTGTAACCCATAACTAGGAAGGCCACCTTAACCTCAACTGAAAATGTAGAAGCTGTAAAAGAAAAAAAATACGTATCTGATGTTTTAAAAATGTAAACTTTGTGCTAGTCAGCAGATTTGTGAATTTGAAAAAAATTTAATGAATATTATGAAGACTTAGTTACCATAAAATAACATGAATTACTATAATCTGATAAGAACAAAACACATAAAAGAGAAAAAATACATATCTTTTGTTTATTATATACACAGATGCACAGAAGAGGAAACTCAGAAGTCCATATGCGAATGATAAAATGCTCAGGTTTGCTACCCAGGGAAATGAAAATTCAAATAATAATGCTATGTCACTTGATAGGCATGAGACTGGCACTAATTTAGAGCTTTTGTTTAGAGGAATGAGAGGAAAAGAGTAACCTCAAACACTGGGAATGCAAATGTTAGATGTTACCACCTTTTCAGAAAGCATCTAGAAATATCTTTTAAAATAAAATTTGACCCAGCAATACTACACCTGGGAATATGCCCTATATAAATAAAAATACCAATTCACATGGAAATATATATGAGGATATTTATTGCAGGCTGGTTCCTGGTAGTGATAAACCAGAAATAAAGTTAACCCCATCAACAGGGAACTTAAGAATTTAAAAACAATGGATTAGAACTATTCTGTATAAATTGGAAAGGTTTCTGTGAGGTTTTATTTAGCAAAAAATAGGACACAGAAAAATGTGTACAATATGAACTATTATTTAAAAATGAGCAAAATAAGTTAGCTGTGCATTTGCATACATATATATAATCAATATGTGCAGGTTCATATGAATATAGCTTGTTAACATAACACTTCATGGGGGAACGGGATGTGCTTGATGTGTTAATATGATTCAAGAAAGGGAATAACAATAAATTTAGGTAAAATTACATGATACACTATAGATACATAATGTGATGCATAGGCACCAAAACATTAATGGTGGTTATTTCAGGGTGGTTAGATTCTAGGTGGCTTTTACTTTTTCTTTATATTTTAATATATTGTTCTCAGTTTAAAGATAATATTATTTACATAAACAGAAAAATAAGTTTGTTTCCATTGTGTACGAAGAGTAATAAAACTAATTTTTAAAAAAATAATTATATTATGTAATATTTATGAGCTAGAGGGCACACAGCAAGGAAACATGATAAGCAAATAAGAAACAAAAAGAAACTGGTTCCATTTACTGTTACTGAAATGTACTGGATTTTCAAAGCTTTGAGATGTAAATTTCAATGTAATTTTATAATATTGACAACTGCAACAAATGCTCATAAGTGATTAAACTATGATTTTTGCCACCATATCTAGGCATTAACAACTAAGTTTCAAAGATAAATTTTGATATGATTTGTGTGCTTTATCTAGACTTTTAAATTAAAATAGCCATACGAGTAGAGAACAATTTTATTCTTTACAATCTTTGTACTTTCAAGACCGTAGGGGATATGGAGAAAGGCACAAGGAAATATGAGTATCAAGTGATCCTAATTTGTGAGTCAGTTTAAATATTTATGAATTTCTGATTGTATAATTAATATTTAACTCTGTTCTCTTCCTAGAATAATGTGACAACTTTATAATATTCTATTTGTGCCAAAATCACATCATTTCTGCCTTTGTATAAGTGCAAATTGCTGACACTGCACACCCCTATCAGGTAGTACTCACCTCTAACCTAGAGCGAGGTTCTAGTCCGGTGCAACACTTTCTGAACATCCGGTTTACTTCTCTCTCAAATCCAGAGAGTAAGTTGGTAAAAGCAAACCATGGGGTTGACAAACATATGATCAGTTACGTGATGATTTTTCTCAATAAAAACTAGTTATCTAAGTAATTAACAATTCTATTTTTCTTCATACCTTTCTTCTTCTACACATACCTTAAAGTTGTAATTCCAATAAGTGCTCAACAATCATTTTCTTTTACTGAAGTATGTGGTACTATTAGCAATTTTTCTTTAGCATTTTTTAGAAGTCTAAAATGTTCTTTTTACCCATCTTCCCTTTTAAAAAGTTTCTGGACAAAATTTACCAGAATTTTTTTTTTTAAATCAATGATATACCTATGGTATTAATAAGGTTACTGTCCTAGATTAATGTATTTAATTTACATATAGAAGTACTATCATGCATTTGTATACTAATGAAATAATAAATGCAATGCATATAAGGAGATTACAGGTATAAGACATATCTGAAATTCTAACTTTTAAAACTGACGTTGCCAACGTGGTCATTTCTAATAGAGACGATCCATGCAGAACAGTGGATGCAGTTTCAGGGGTTGCATTTACTAGGTGTTAATGATTACACCCCCTCATCCTTTGGTAGCTGTCAAGCGCTGAGCACCTCCTCAAAGTCCTCTCACAGTAGAGGGATAGGGAACAAGAATCAAGAGACAGTCTCAAGTAGTTCACATTCTACTTGACAAAATACTGCATATGAATGATATAAAACATGTTCTTATTATCAAAAGCAAATTAATCTAGCACAACTGAGGCACTTCATTTAGGCTCAAGAAGATAGAACTAGACCTTTTTCATCATTACTGTTCATTCACCCTGTACTTTTCCATCACCCATTCTCAGCAAATGTCCCTGGCAAGCAATAAACGCTCGCTATGGATTATACAGCTCTGACCATACCAACAAAATAGGACCTACTCCCAACCCCTGCCCCTACTTCCAACCTATTCTCAGCTTCACTTGTTCCTCTGGCTCCCCTGGGCTCTAGACTGTCAGCTTCATAATGAAAGTATGAGAGAGAATGAAGCTATGCAAAAGTATGTCACCAGGGTACTCTTACCAAGAAACTCCACAAATCACATTAGGGAATATTTTCTTTTCAAATTGATTTATTTCACAACACTCTGCTTTGGTTGTTCAAATGCAAACAGTTTCCGAAATCAAATTTGCAAGTCTAAAATTTAGATGCCACAGCGGAGCATATGCATCATTCGTGATGATTTCACAGTGTTTCCTAGTCTGATTTACAGTTGTCAAAATTAACATTACGTGACATGATCCATTATGTGTTTCACTCAACACTGCATCATCCAAATCATGACAAAGTCAATTAAAACTAGCTTCGCTTCACTTCAAGCCTTCCATTGATTTCTTTTAGCTCTTTATTACCCCTTCCTTTCTTTCTGCCAAGATATAAACTTTATATGATTCTAATTATGACATCCCTTTAGTAACAATTTCTTCACAATTTCCAACACAATCCTCATTTTCATATTTTAATTATTTAATTGCAGATTTGTTTTATCTTACTTTTCTTTTCTTGATTTACCTGTATTGTGTAGAAAACCCCACATTGTTCTGAACTAAGTCACAGAATTCTGTCTCTATGGAGGGGTTGCTGTAGACATTAACCCCTGACATTTAACGATACAAATATATAAATGAAGTCTCTTTACATCTAGTTTTATGTTGAATGTACTGTCTTATAAGCTAGGAAACAATTAAGGATGAAATAGTTAAGAAATGTTAAGTCAATAAATGATTTTTCAGTGGAAATCTGTGATGCAGTAATTCTTCAGGGAAATCTCTGATTTATTTGAATATCAAAATAGTCAATGACATTAGCTATCACAGATTTATATAACATTTGTTGAATATCACAAGTCATATAAAAATTATCTTTAAATATCCTTTATAGTATAACTATCCATAATAGTACAACTTTTACAAAAAATAGTTTTATTTTATGCTTAGTAGGATGTAGCTAAAGATAATATCTTAGTAATGATATTTTGGATCCTTCTAGAATTTAAAATAGTTCTTCTGTATTGTGTGAGTGGAACCCAAGATTCTGTGAGCTTAGCAGAAAAACATTTTCATAGTAAAATGTGTAATTTACAAAGTAAATATTACCATATTAATATTGGTCTTATCCTATCATATTAAAGATACAAAGATGTAAAAAAGGTGTTTATTTTACTTTGCAAAATCATTAGACATCGATTTCTTTCCTCCTTATGTAATGCAACTCTGCCCTTCTGAAAGGGATTTCATGAACCTAAGAAGGAAAGGGCTGTGTTTTTTTCTTTTTTTGTTTTCAGTGATCTTTACCATCTAATTATTTTAAAGCCATACTTTACTATAAATAAAAATTCACATTTTGCTCAGCCACGTCAATTTACACAGCAATTTTACACACGTAGTTTTATTTTATATCCTCACAAAAATCCTAACACATATATAATGCAGGAATGTTATCCCCATTTTGGAATTAAAAAATAAATGGTAGGATTCTGGCTTAAATCCAGACAGTCTAAGTTTGATGCTGGTGTTCTGTCAATTACATCAGTTGCATAAAATGATTTTTTTTTCCATGAAACTATTCCTTGAGTGTCTAATACGAGTTAAGTTTCTAAGCACCTAGCAGATGGGGACACTACGTCCTCTTCTCAAAGTAACCAAAAGAGAAAGGTGCTACCTCTAAAAGGGCCACCAAAGACTCATCTGTCTTAACTTCTCTCTCTTATTAGTCTGTCTGAACACCTAACATTGTTCCCCTCATTATTCCTTTCTAATAACAAAGTGAAGAGCCATGTTTTATTATGAATACATTATATGAATTTGTTAGGTTAAATAATCAGTCACCATAGAGGAGCAATATAAAAGCCAGATGGAATTTAGACTGAGTAATGAAAGTCTCCAAAATGCCATTGCATGGGTACTGCTTAGAAAGGCTTTAGATAATATATCTACTTAAATATAGAAGAGAATAAATGCACAAAGAAAAAATAGAGTCAAAGGGACTTCCACAGAGGGAGACACTTCGGCTCAAAGAAAAAGGAATTCATAATTTTACGCCTGTTCAAACTTCACAGTTCCTTGCACCTCCCTAAAATACTGACAGATTCTTGGAACGTCTAAGTTAGAAGGTAGAGATAATCAAGGTCAGTGCTATAAAAACTTATTTTTCAAATTAAATATTAAACATATAATAGGGGCTTATTAAATATTTGCTGAATAAATAAATAGATGCAGATGATGAACTGCCTTTGGAAGAGAGGACAGGTGAGTCCTCAGACCATCGGCCAACTCACTGCTCTTCTCACCCAGGGTGAGGCTAAGTCAGGCTAAGGGCCTATGGAGCAAAACTGAAGGAGGCACCGGCAGGCCCCTGGGAGTGAGTGAACCCTTAAGTTTTGTGCCTTGGGAGCCTCTCTTGCCTCCTGCTAGTTGGGCCCTATTCCCATCCCCCCACTAATCTACTACGCCTTGATTAGGAGTCCTTCTTCCTTATTCATAATCTAGAAGAAAAAGGCTAAGCCACACCCCTTCGCAGATTTGGGCAGACTTGGTGGTGGGGAGTGAGTAGAATGAAGCGATTATTAAAAAGAAACCTCTTTCACATCCCTTTCTTTTCTTTTTTGAAAGGGTAAAGCCTGGGGAGTGTACAGTTTGGCTAGCACACATAATTATAAGGCTCAAAAGTGATATACGTGGACATGTTTAACAAAGAGTAGAAGAAAACCTTAGTTATCATCATCATGAAAATTTATCCACAGGGACAGTCAGGGATCAGCTTCAGTGCTTTGGCATCATCCCACAGCATCCTTGGCTATGATCTATTATGTAAGTGGGACCCCAAATAAAATGGCCAGTTTAAAGTCTATATATTATTTGAGGAGCATGAAATAGCTGACCACCAAAATAGGAAAAGCAACTTCTTTTCTTTCTCTTTCTACTACTTGCCAGTGTTCCATTTTAGCTAACCCTACTATCCTAGCGTTTTGTCATTTATTGGTCACAGTTGCAGAAATTAGAGGCTCATAGCAAGCAGAGATCAAAGATACAGTCAAACTTTTCAATGGAAATTGCCAAGATTGAATTTCCCCCTAAATTGATTCTGTATTGTCTGTTTGAACTCAATATTCCCAGCACTGATACCTTGATTCAGGTATTCCTCACCCCATTCTTGGATTATAAACATGACCTAAGCCCTGGCTGCCCATACTCTAAAATCTGGGCCCTCCAATTCATTCTGCATGCCATTCCTGTTTGTGAACATAATTCTGTCCCTTCTTACTGGAAAAACCTTCAAATTTCTTTGCTTTACTATCTTCGCTGTCCTCTACAAATAACCTGCTCATTCTCAATTCTGAGATTTTTTTAAAAATTATGTCTGACTTGGAATGCTCACTTTTCCCATCACACCACATGTAGGTAAATACAATCCATGTTGGGGAACTTGGTCAAATTCTGTTGCCTTATCAAATTATTCTAGTCAATACAGATGCAGCTTTCTCTTGAAAACTTTAGTCATTTTATCTTGGATTTATCTTTCCATCAAGTATTGTTACCAACTATGAACTATATATTATACAACTCATAAAGGACAAAAACTTTCTGGGTCTACATGGAGTTAGAGTAATTTAAAGTAATTTTACTTATTTTTTTCCCTTTTTTTTCTCCTTGTTTCTCATGCATAGAATTAAAGATATCAAGTGCAGGAACAATGCTTTCCACAGAGCTGAAACTATACAATGTCTACCATAATTTAATTCACCTATTTCTTTTTAAGTTTTACTATACAGGATCCCTGATAGACATGAACCTGCCAGACAACTGCATTTTTGATAAACTTTGTGAAACCCTATATAAAATCCAAAATGTATCCGTCAAAATTGATTTTTTAAATCAAAAACATGCTTTGTTTGTTCCAGCTCTCTACACTGTACATGACTGTACCAACATTCCAAGATCTTCAAAGTACAATGGCTTCTTGTATTAAGCACAGCACAGTTATTTTGTTCATTTACAATTCAACTGCTATCCTGGTAAATACTACCCAAACAAATTTTCCATGATCACATTCTTTTAAAATGTAGTATCAATAACCACATATCTATACTAAATAGAGAAAAAAATCTGTCAAAAAAATTTGGGGAAAAAAACTGGATAATCGACTTATAATAAAATGATACAAAATTAGAACAATAAAGAACATAGCAAGGTGAAAGTGTGAGAAGAGGCCTAAAATAATGCCCAATATATAAGCAACAATTTTAAGGAAGAAAGAAGACAAAACACATGAAGTTAGTAACACAATGTATTAGTAGATTCTAAGAGTGAGCATATTCTTAATTAGGTTATACAAATAATGCATTAATGATTTATTAAAATCCTTATCCCACGTAGATTTTTTTTTCCTTTTGAAAGTATTTCCTCCCATTGAAATTCTTCTTGTTATGTTCCAGTCAGACAGAGATTCAGTACTACCCATATAAAGCTGGTAGAATTCCAGCAAATAAAACAGAACAATGGATGAGATCAAAATTGCTGCCAAGGAGATGCAAGGTCACTGCCCAGACAGTGGCCAGGCTGCTTAAGGAAGTGTCCGCTCAAGGAAGTTTCTCAAGGAAACATGCTCTCACACCAGCTCAAGGAAAAACGCTAAACTTAGAACAGTCAAATGGGAGATATTAATAAAGCTCTGAGGAAAAAATGAGGTGGTTGGAATGGACTTTAAAGTTTATGTGAAGGAACATTAGGCATTGATATCTACACTGTGGCTTAAGGTTAGCCCCAGCCCTAAATGTTTTCTTGTAAGTTAAACACATTTTAAAAGCTACCTAAGAACTTCCTTTTAATTGTCCCATGATAGGATCATCATTTGAACCAAAAATACTCCTGGGAGGCAAAAGAGACAGATGTAGGAGAGGTGAAGATATCCTAGGCATGATGGGACAGTGGTACCTTAGGATGTGGGAAGTGACTCTGAGGGTCACACTGATATTTTTGAATTTGATATAAGTTTATAGGTGGGTATTGACAATATTAGCCTTTTAGTTTGCTGTCATCAACACCAATTAATTGATAGTTATGACTAAGTAGCTTAGTGGCTTCAAGATGTAAAAACAGAAATAATACACTTACAGTATAACTAAAAATGTTAATAAATGGACTAAAGATTAAGCTAAATAAGCTAATGCTCAGAAACTATTGGAATACGTTTACGATATTAGGAATGGTACATTTTCTATGTTCTACAGAAAATATACTTTATCTAATTATGCAACAGCAATTGTTTGGTGTTAACCAGGCACAATAATATTGAAATATATTCTAAGTGATGTCACCTGAATGGTCTAATATCTATACTCTACATTCTATATATTCTATATTCTCTTAGTTGAATATGACTTATCTCTCTTGAGTTATTTACATATTTTGGTTACTTTCTTCAGAATCTACAGAAATTTCCACTTTCCCATTGGCCTTACTTGACTCCATATTATTCACCAAAAGGCTCAAGTTCCAAGACCAAACACTCTCTTAAATTTTAATCCTTTGACAAACATTTATTGGAGGCTAGGCACTGTCTTAGTTGAATGGGGGTAAATAAAGACTAAGTTAATAAGTAAACCAGCAATGACACAGTAGTAGTTCTCTGGCTCTAACATTGTTCTCTAGTATATGTCAAGGTTAGCAGAGAACAAATTACAAACTCACATGGGTTAATTCAGAAGAGTTTAATAAAAGGATTATTAACAACAGCAACAGCAAGGGCAGTGTTACATCGCCAAGATATGGTGAAGAGCTCTGGGGCTAGCTACTATGGGAAAATTTATCACCCCAAGGTGACAAAGGGACCAAGAAAAGGATTTTAGCAGCACTGAGCTAGATGCAGAGCAGTAGGAGAGGGCTGCTGGGCAGGGGCTGAAGCCTTTTGTTAGAGGAACTCAGGCACTGCTGACCCCGGAAGACAGAATGAATAGCCCAACACCCCTCTCTTCCCACCTTCTGATAGACTGCTGCTGCCTCCCGTGGGTAGAGCCCAACCAGGAAGAAGAGAACTGGGAAGGCTTATTAATGTGCTGCTCACAGATCAGCCTCCAGGCATATAAGCAGGATCTGGAAGGTCTGCGAGTGACTCTCTAAGGGTAAATATAATATATGCCCAGTTAGTTCTACATTTTGAGAAAAGTAAAGGTTTTCTGGTTAGCCATATATTATCTACAAAAGAATGTGGACATATTGACTACTTCTTTAGTCAGATGTGGCCAGAAAGCAGCTGAGGCAAGCTCCTGAGAAATGCTGGTATCTGGCAGGCAAATCGACACTGGGGATATTACAGAAAGTTTTTAATCTAAAAGCCTGCTATTTATGCATGAGAAGTAGTAATTTTATAAATGGATTCTGAATAACCTAAAACTAGTCAATATTACTTTAGGAAGTGGGCAATTTACTCCCTTCTTTTTGGTAAGGTCAGGATAAGATTTGCAGTTTCACTGATTCACAGTCGTATCCTGGGAATGGGCCCTCAGGAACCATGTAGCACATCAACTGAGGAAAAATCTTGCAGTTACTTTCAAGACCAGGAGAGCTGTCTTATTCTACAGGCACTGCATATACATTCATTTCCATGTTTCACAATGAACTGATTTGTGGAACACATTGAAAATTAACTTTCTGCCAAGAAAAATATATATGACTTTTTATATATATGACAATTTTAGGTATGGTTTTGGTTCAAGGTTCATTGGAATCACAAAACTTGGAAGGCCTTTGGAGAATTTTTAAGATCCCTCCTTCTTTCACTCATCACTGCCCATTGCCACACACACATATGGTTTATGGGTGAAAAAAAACTGAGTCCCAGAAAGTTTAAATGACTTGTTCAATTTTGTGGAGCCATGAGTGCACAGGTTTCCCTACTCTTACTGAGTACTTATTTCTCATAATTATCCATTACCTAAATTCCCCTCTTGTTGACTGAGTGAAATTTTCAGACTGTTGTAAAACCAGTGGCTTTATATTGAACTTTTAAATGACCATTCTAGAGAGCAAGCCTAAAAGAGAAGGATGGAGTAGTGAACAACAAGTATCCTAGAGTAAAATAGGAATCAGGCATAAAGAGAGAGACTGTGTTGAGAAAAAATACAACTTCCTATTCAACAGATTTAAGTTTGAAGTTTAGAGGGCATGTCAAAAAAGCATGAGTTTAGGAAAAAAAATCAGAAAGTCACTTGAGCATGATTCATTACTATTTGAAATGCTAAGGTTGAATTTATATAGAGACTAAAAAAAGAAAAAGAAAATTGATAACAAAATGAGAGAAAAGTATTCCAATTTGTCAGTATTTCTAGGAGTTACTAGATTATTTTCCTCTTCATGTATTAACCAGTTTTTTTTTTAAAGTTTAATTTTTATTTATTTATTTATGGCTGTGTTGGGTCCTCGTTTCTGCGCGAGGGCTTTCTCCAATTGTGGCAAGTGGGGGCCACTCCTCATCGCGGTGCACAGGCCTCCCATTATCGCGGCCTCTCTTGTTGCGGAGCACAGGCTCCAGACGCGCAGGCTCAGCAATTGTGGCTCACGGGCCCAGTCGCTCCGCGGCATACGGGATCCTCCCAGACCAGGGCTCGAACCCGTGTCCCCCGCACTTGCAGGCAGACTCTCAACCACTGCGCCACCAGGGAAGCCCCCCAGTTTTTTTAAAAAGATGATTTATTTTACAGCAGTTTTAGTTTTACAACAAAATTGAGAGGAAGGCACAGAGATTTTCCATATACTCCCTGCTCTCACACATGCACAGCCTCCCCCATTACCAACATTACTCACTAGAAAGGTACATTTTTTACCAAGGATGAACCTACTTTGACACATCATAATCACTCAAAGTCCATAGTTTACATGACGGTTCACTCCTGGGGTTGTGCATTCTGAGTTTGAATGAAAGTACAATGGCATATATCCATCATTATAATGTCATACACAGTACTTTCACTGCCCTAAAAACCTTCCCTATTCATCTCTTCCTCCCATCTAATCCCTGGCAACACTGATCTTTTTATTGTCTCCATAGTTTTGCCTTTTCCAGAATCTCACATATGTAGTTGGAATCACACAGTATGTAGCCTTTTCAGATTGGCTTCTTTCACTTTCTAATATGCGTTTAAGCTTCCTCCATGTGTTTTCATGGCTTGATAGCTTATTTCTTTTTAGCACTGAATAATATTTCATTGTCTGAATGTAAACACAGTTTCTTTATCCATTCACCTGCTGAAGGACATCTTGGTTGCTGGAGGCTGAGTTAATTTTTGTGAAGGGTGTAAGGTCTATGTCTAGATTCTTTTTTTTGCACGTGGATATTCAGTTGTTCCAGCACCATTTGTTGAAGAGACTATCATTGCTCCATTGTATTGCTTTTGCTTCTTTGTCAAAGATGAGCTGACTATATTCATGGACCCAGTTATTTTTTATCCTTACGTATTTGTGCCTAAAATGTCTGATTTATGGAGTTATCTGGAAGCTGGATAAAGCTACTTTTTTTGTGTCTTACCCAACAGAAATCTGTTTTAAATTCTAATTCTTATTCCCTCAGGAATTTACTGGGCTGAATTTTCCACACTTCTTGGCAATGCTTCCATTAGATTTATAATTACAACTAATTGTCTTTGTCAGACAATACAACAAAACAATGGGTGTTCAAAGGGAAGGTATTTTCAAAAGTAGGCTCTACTTCCACTAAATACTTCTTGTATTACATATAGAAGATTTCATAGTTCTTCCTGAAACATGTTCCCTTGAAATGCATACTCAGGTCCTTATTTCAGGAATTGGGGACCTGGGACAGCTAAAAGCTTTCCAGATGTGAGGGTGGCTTACAGCAAAGCCTTAGATCTTACAAGCCTTAAAGTTATGCTTGCTGCAATCTAGAAATATCTGCCTCCTATATCCCCTTCTTCTCCACTTCACTTCTGACAACTTAACTCAGCCAAGAGATGAGGGGAGGTATGTTCTGTTCCTCCAGCTATACTTCCCCTGTGGTTCTAGGGTGAGGAACTGGATCCTAAGGGACTTTCCCCATCGCCTCTGTGGATGGTCCACGCCCACCTCCCAAGACTGAGATATTCCAAGGAAAAGATTCTTGAATGGATCTTCCTGGATTGGGTCCTAATTACTTTAAAGGAATCTCCCCACCTCAAGTCCTAGATTCCTCCGTCCTTTAGATCTGGATTTTTCATGTGGATACTTTCTTTCTCTCTTTTTCTTTTTTCTTTTTTTTTTTTTTTAACTGTAAACAGAAGTGATTATTTCCTTTATTGGTGTTTCTGGCTAATTTCAAGGCAGTGAATTAAAATAAAACTACCTTTACTCCCTTATGTTTAATTAGAAGTCACATACTGCAATGGACTGAATGTTTGTGTGCCCCAAAATTTGTATATTGAAAACCTTAACCCTCGGTGTGATGCTATTAGGAGGTGGGACCTTTCAGAGGTAATCATGAGGGTAGAGCTCTCATGAATGGGATTAGTGCACTTATAAAGGAACCCTAGAGAGAGCTCTCCTCCCCTCTTTCTGCCATGAGAAGATACAGTGAGAAGTGAGCAGTCTGCAGCCTGGAAGAGGGCCCTTACCAGACACCAGATTTGCTGATGCCTTGATCTTGGACTTCTCAGTCTCCAGAACTGTGAGAAAAAAATTTTTTCTGTTGTTTATAAGCCACCTAGTCTATGATACTCTGTTATAGCAGCCTGCATTGACTGAGATACGTATCTCATTTGGTAATAACTACATGGCATTCCACACGTGGAAGCACCATGATTTAAGTAGTCCTTTATTGGTTGGATTTAGATTGTTTTTCTGTAACAAATCATGCTACAATGAGAGATGTACACATATTTACACAGATATATTTTAGAAAAAATTTCCAGGAATAAAATCACTGCCAAAGGAATGTGTATTTTTAATTTTGACACATATTATAAAATTATTTTTCAGATATTTGTACCTATTTTTGCCCCCACCAAAACTGTATAAGAGCAACTCTTTCCCCAATTTCTTTAATATTAAATACTATTGTTGATAAAATAGCAAGCAAGTCTCAGATTTCTATCCATACAAGATCTGTTTGCAGGATTGGCCTTTGGCTGGCATCTGGGAACTTACCTGGTAAACAGTTCCCTACACTGATATAAAATTTTCTCTAAATGATAAAACTGCTCTAAATGATAAAGTGGCTCTCTGTGCCTAATTTGTTTGTCTAAACAATGTGATTTATGGTGAATACTTGCTTTCCCTCTGGGAGTTTGGAATTTTTGTACATGCCAGGTTGAGGGTGCCTATGTGATCAACTGCCAATAAAAGCTTGGGGGCACTGAGTCTCTAGTGAGCTTTCCCAAGTAGACAATGCCTGGCCGTGTTGTTGCAGCTCTTTGCTGGAGGAGTTAAGCGTAGGCTGCGAAACTCCTCAGGGAGAGAACCCTGGAAGCTTGCTTCTGGTTTCCTCTCATCTTTTCTCCATGCACATTTTCCTTGGCTGATTTTGCTTTCCATCCTTTCACTGTAATAAATCTTACCTATGAATGCAACTATATGCTGATTCCTCTGAGTCCTTTTAGTGAATCACCAAACCCGGAGGCTGTAATCCCTGATACACTATCAAACATTTTTATTTGCTCATTTGACAGGTGAAAATGAGATTTTAAATGTTTTATATTTCTTAATTATGATTGAAGATTAGCATATTTTCTCTGACCTGATCCTGTCCTTTGCTGATTTTAATAGACTTTATTTTTTAGGGCAGTTTTAAGTTCACAGCAAAATTGAGTTGAAAATATAAACAGTTCCCATATACCCTCTGCCTCGACACATGCATAGCCTCACCCATTACCATCATCCCCCAGAGTGGTACATTTGTTACAACTGATGAACCAACACTGACACATCATTATCACCCAAAGCCCATAGTTTATATTATGACTCACGCTTGGTGTTGTACATTCTATGGGTTTGGACATATATCAACCGTCATAGTATTATATGGAGTAGTTTCACTGTGCTAAAAATCTTCTGTGCCCTGCCTATTCATCCTTCCCTTCCATCTAACCCCTGGCAACACAGATCTACTTATTGTCTCCATAGTTTGCCATTTCCACAATGCCATATATTATAGTTGGAATCATGCAGTATGCAGTCTTTTCAGATTGGCTTCTTTCACTTAGTAATATGCATTTAAGTTTCCTCCATGTGTTTTCTTGGCTTGATAGCTCATTTCTTTTTAAGCAATGAATAATATTCTATTGTCTGAATGTAACACAGTTTCTTTATCCATTCACCTACTGAAGGACATCTTGGTTGCCTCTAAGTTTTAGCAATTATGAATAAAGCTGTTATAAACATTCATGTGTAGATTTTTGTGTGGACATAAGTTTTCAGCCCCTTTGGGTAAATTCTTGGTGAAGCAAGATTGCTGGATCATATGGTAAGAGTATGTTTAGTTCTGTAAGAAACTGCCAAACTGTCTTCCGAAGTGGCTGTACCATTCTGCATTCCCACCAGCAATGCAGGAGAGTTCCTGTTGCTCTACATCTTCACCAGCTTTTGGTGTTGTCGTTACTTTGGATTTTGGCCATTCTAATAGGTGTGTAGTGGTATCATATTGTTGTTTTAATTTGCATCTACTTGATGACATATGATGTGGAGCATCTTTTCATATGCTTAATCTGCCATCTGTATATCTTCTTTGGTGAGGTATTTGTTAAGGTTTCTAGTCCATTTTTTAATCCAGTAGTTTGTTTTCTTACTGTTGAGTTTTAAGAGTTCTTTGTATGTTTTGGATAATAGCCCTTTATCAAATGTATCTTGCAAATGTTTTCCCCAGTGTGGCTTGTCTTTTCATTCTCTTAAACTTATGCTGATTTTTATATTAGATTTTGGACTTTTTCCCTAGTGATTTGTAGGAGTTCTTTATGCATTAAGAAAACTAGCTCTTTGTCAATTTTACATATCACAAATATTTTTTCTTCATTTGCTACTTGGATTTTAATTGGTTAACATTTTTCCTGAGCAAAATTTTCTTTATTCAAATAAATATAATCGTAGAGATGAATCTTTTCCTGTATGTTTTCTGCATTCTGTGGCCTAATAGGTCACATAAGGATACTTTCCTTATTTTGAGACTTTAACTTTCTAGCCTTTCTTCTAGTATTTAAAAAGAAAACATTTTTAAGTACTAAATGAACCTGGACTTTGTTTGGGTATGCAATTGAAAAAGGGATACAATTCTTTTTTTCCCTTCCTTCTTCTTTTTCTTCTTCTTCTTTATGTGGCAAAGCAATTGCCCTCCAAACAAAAACAAATTGATTAAATTATATCTTTTCTCCCAACTTGGAAATGCTCCTTCACCATTGGCACCATACTGCAGGGTTTTGAGGAGCTTTTTTCTAGACCCTTTTCTGATCTGATTATTCATGTGCTAACATAAAATTATTATTATTCAAAGAATAAAATGCATTTAATTATCTTGTGACACTAGTATTTTCTCTCTACTTTTATTTTTCAGAATTTTCCTGGCTTTTACTTATTTTCCTCTTGTTAATTTTATAGTAACAATGTAGGGACAATTGATATATTTATTAGATGTTCTAGATAGGCACACATTTACTTTTGTACTTTCAAAGTCTGGTATTATGTGCAGAAATTTTATAATTAGGTTTATTAACAGAATTTTTACTATTGTAAATGGGATATTTTAATTTTTTGTGTCCATCATGTTTAGCTAATTGTTGTTTGCATCTAGGGAATATACTGATTTTGAGATATTATCTTTGTGTCCATCCACCCTACTGAGGTATTTTATTGTTTATAATATATTTTCAATTGAATATCTTGAGTTTTCTATAACATCTGGAAAAATCTTAATATTTCCACCTGTTTTCCAATTTTCATTTCTTTCTCTTTTCAACTACATTGACTAATACTTACAGATCAATGTTAACAGTGAAGATAATGTGTTGTCCTGTCTCATTTTTGACTATAAAGGAAATGCTTCTAGTGTTTCAGAACTGGGTACTAACCTGGTCTTTGGTTTGGTGTCTCTTTGTCTCTCTTCATAAAATTGTTCTATATCAGGTCTTCCATGAGGACATTATCTCAGCCTCCTCTACCAGAATATTGGCCCTGTGCAATTTCAATCTGTGGATTAAAGTCCTCCAACTTCAGGAAAGTCTTCTATTATATTTTGGGGGGTTTTGTTTTGTCTTGTTTTGTTTTTCTTTTTTCTGTTCTTTTTCTGGTCCTATCTTTAGGAATCCCAGAATTTTATATAGTGATCTCCTTTCCAGACCCATCATCTTTTTAAAAAATTGGAGTTGATGTTCTTAAACTGTTCTCCATCTCACTGACTCCTCTTACCACCAAATATTTTCCAATTACTGTTGCATGTAATGTGAATTTATTTACTTGTTTTATAATTCTCTTCCTTGTATTTTCTGAGCTCTGTCAAATCACTTTTAAAATTCTATTTTCTTGACTCTTCTTTGAATACTAAAATTACTTCTGGTTTTGATTCAAAAGACCATATTTTCTTTAATATGTTTGGTTTCTTGAAGAGCTGTTTATCGAAACTTTGAAAACAACTCTTCACCTGGGGTAAGACTCTGTTCAAGCCTGGCTGAAAATCACTGGTTCACAGGGAAGCCCCCTGTGTCATGGTGTGGGTAATGATTTAGAATTCTCTTCCACTGGTCATCAAAACTTTAATCCCCCAGTCCATCAAACTAATAGTCTTTTCTAGGCAATAATGGCATAGTGAGTTTTCCTCAGTCCTGTCTATTATGCCATTCTGTTTTCAAACAGAACACAAGGATGCTTCAGCAGCCCTTTCATTAACACAGACCATGCCATCATAAAACATGCCATTAACCTGGCCCCTCAGAAGTTTCAGGCTACTCTTAGAGATTTTGAGTGTTCACGAAAGCTATAAAGACATAATGCCCCTTTAACTGTCCTCCCTCAATTAGATCTATTTAATTTATAGATTGAAAATTAATCTATAATCTTCTCTATCAATTGTGGTTTGGGACTGTGATTGTTTCCTCTTGTCATAAAAGATGGACTTTCATTCATGTTTTTCATTCTTACTGATCTTAGTCTGTTTGAAAGCAGAAAGCATGGGAAATCTATCATCTTTAGCTTTGAAGTTCTAGCAGCAATTCTACTAAAATTGTTTTTATTTGCCCTATGAACTGCTTCCCCAAGATTCTTAGGTTTATTTAGATAAATTCATTTAGTTACTGTAATAGGACTGTTTTAGCCTTACTAAACGACTTTTTTATCCTCTTACACAATAAAATTGTTTCTGAATTTGATATAAGATGAAACACTTTAATCATCAAGTCTTTCACCTGTGGTCTTGTTCTTTGTTGGAGTTATCCATCTATTCTTCACTTTAAAAAGCTCCACTGGTATGGTGTAATGTTTGAGAAAAATGTAGGCAAAATACCTAATTGTTGTATCTTCTTTACTAAGACTAATTTTCTTACTCATATATATTTATTCATATTATTCTTATATATAATTGTCAAATAAGAGAAATATTAAGAAGCAATTTGTTTAACATAATATTTAATCTATACCCTAGTAAGTTATAACATACATGCAACTACCATTTTATCGGAATAGATACGGTATTTCTAATGGAATATAAGCACCTGGCAGAGGATCTACAGATTTTTATATCTATTCGCTTACAAATAACTGGATGGAAATATCAGGCTCTATGCAGTAGTAGCTACTACCCTAATTATACTTTTAATTGAGTAGTCAACACGAAATTAAATGTCTACATCATATTAACCTAGCGACAGCAGGAGACAACTCAAGTTGCCTTGGAGGCTTATTCAATTACATGGTGGGAGCCAAGTAACTAATATAACTGTAACACTTCAGGAAAAGAGATCAGAAAATCACCAGGAAAGGACAGTCAGAAAAGAATTAAACAGGGATTGAAATTAAAATGTCCATGACACAGAATCAGAGGTGAACACACACACACACACACACACACACACACACACACACACACACACACACTCTCTCTCACTCTCTCTCTCTCTCTATCTCTCCCTCTCCCTCTCTCTCCCTCTCTCAAGGAGTTACAGGGAACCTGGGGAATGAAGGCAGGAGAAGCAGCCTTTAGCAAGACCAGGAAAAGAGTTGGATTGATGACCTCAGAACAGAGAGAGAGCAAATTACTGTACGGCTGAAAGAAAATCCAATTGTGTATGTACAAAGAGGGAGTAACAAATATCCTAAAAATAGCGACCAGAACAATGGTATGATGAGAGAAATTGTCTTAGGCAGATACATCAATTGTTTGTTTACTCACTTATTTAAACTATATCCTGCTCCAAAAAGGCTTTCAGTCAGCTTTCAAAATCCATAGATAGCAAAATCATTAGACAAGAATGAATGAAAGAAAATAATGAGGGTGAGAAGAACATGAAGCCGGTGGGGGCTATTAGTAAACAACACGCATGCCACACAGTCCTACTTATGTTCCCAAGGTAAACGGAAAATGTGATCTATAACAAGATTTCCAGGGGCCATAAGGAAAACGATCTAGATGCTCACCAGAAGCACATGGGTTGAGACTTCAGTGAAATTTATCTTATGTGTTTTTAATCAAGAGAACAGACTGTGCAATGGAGTAGATGACACTTCCAATGTCATTTCTACAATAAATATGATATAAAATTCTGAGTGATGTTGCCATAATTTCTCTCAGTTCAGTCCAAATCATAGCTGCATAAATATTTCAGAAGAAGCAATTATGCAAATGATCCAAATAAGCCCCTCCCAGATGGTCTGGCTTATCCAAGAGCAAAATTTAGAATATCCAGAAAACATCATACCCTTTAGATAATCCTCAATGAATATTTTCACAAGAAATAAATCATGCATGAGAAGTCTTTCATAATATAGTCATTATTTACCCAGAGATAATTTGACAAATAATTTCTGTCTAGACAATGCAGTCAATGAATTACATCTTTTCTAAAGTAAGCTACTCATGATTAAATAACCTCTACTTACCTTATTTTCTGCTGGTTTCCCTCTTCTTCTCTGGGGAGAGTTATTCCATTTTATAAAATGTAAAAGGAACTATTCTTAAGTATAGCTCCCTGGGTGGTTGTTTATATTTTGTTTATAGGGTAATTCTGAACATGTTATAAACTTGAGGAAATTATAAGTGTGCCTTATTCTTACTAAAATAAGTATCTGAATTGAAAATTCCCAAACTCCAGCCCGCTACGTTTTTTTTTTTCCCCATTATAGATGAAAACAGCATTGCTGACCTAAAGAAGCAATATCATCTCATGGAGAATCTCTCATGCTTTAGATTTTGACAGGAAAATTTAAATTACCTCTAGTGGTATAGTGCCTAAACATGTACAAAACAGAGGTAACTTCAGGAAAACCACAAAAGCTTAAATGGCTTCAAGTGGAAAATGTCCCACTTGGGGGTAGCTCGTCCTAGGTGTACACATATGAATTCCAGGACTTAGTACAGCAGGTCTTAAGTACTCTGTAGCCCATGGTCTTGACAGAGAGACACGCTTATTTAATGGTAATAAAATGTTACCTCAAATCAGCAGCTTTCCCCGTCTTGTTAGTACACATAACTTCTCTGGTCTGGTATCCAATCTGGATGTCCCAATATTTGTTCTCTTGTCGGTTCTGTCTGTTTCTATTTCTCTTTTTCTTGATCAGTTCACGGGCCTCCGGATCCTTCACTCCTTTCCCTCGGTCCTTGCCCCGTTCTTTATTCTTCCCACGTCTCCTTGTTTGTCTTACTTGCCTCGAGTGGGGTATCGAGCACGTGCTCCAGGGCCCCACCTGCAAGCTGTACATGCTCTCTTCAGCTTCACAGGCACCGGACTGGCACACCTGAAACTCAGTCAGATTTGGACAGCCTGAGCCTCCAAACTGGGGGGGCGCCACCACGTGACGCGTCCGGTGCTGGAGCCCACTGCCACAAGTCTTGGAGCATTCCGACCAGGCAGAAAACTCAGACACAATGCAATCTTGCTGGCAGGGAATGAGGCAGGCCTGTTCCAGAAGAGGCTTGGGCTCAAAGTACTCACAAATGATATCCTCCGCAGGGATGTCTTTCTCTTTCTGGATGCACATTATCTCTCGCACCTGAATGCCTTCTTCCCCTTTAACGCACTCAAGGGGTTTCTCCAGGCTTTTTGAAATCACAGGCTGACAGTGATTCCAGGGTCCCAGCCTCCAGTCGTATAACTCTTTGTGCCAGTCACAAACTTTGAAACAATTTTGCTGGTTACTGGGTCTCTCGGCCTGCTTGCAGTTTGTATGCAACGTTGTCCATCCTTCCACATGAGCACACCACACAGCCCGGGTCTGAATGCCTCCTGGACCACATTCGTCTCCCATGCATCGGCCCCATGGACCTAAAAACGATACAAGAGTTAACAGTGCTACTAGAAGAAAACTACAAATTACTTCACGTTCCAGAAAGGCACTTCAAGATCTAGTACATTAACTTCCCTGAACTGTTATAAAGTAGGTCTCTGTACATGACTGTTGGAAAGTAATGATCTACACTCAGTATTTTTGCAGAAGGGGAACTGTGTCACAGAGTCTATATAAGGTAACTGCTGGGACAAGTTCATTTTGAGTCCTTTTGGGATTAATGAAAACTTGCTTTTATTCATTTTCTTAATTTTAAGTAGGTAGAGAACCCTCAGCTCATTAAGAACCCTTGCTTAATTTTAGGTAGGCAGAGAACCCTTGCTCACATTAGAAACTAGTCACAGTGAAAACCCATTACTCCTGCCTCATAACCATCACATTCATTTCACTAATTGGCAAAGAAAACGGCTGCTTGTGAAGAACTTTGTCTCCTGCAGACTTTTCTTTTCCTGGGCAATTAACTATTTTGTAGAATATGCTATCTTCCCTCTCATTTTCTGTTGTTGTACATACTATGACCGAAAGAACCTATTAGTTGCATACGTGTGTGCTGACAGAAGTGTTTACTTTCTTGTAACCAAAGCTGGGAAGTGAAAAATTCTTCATTCTAGCACATTCTGCCTTTAAATTTACAACAAAAAAATTTTTTTTCTCATCTCCACAGTGAAATGGAAAGATGGGTAAGAGAATTAAAATTTAACTAAAAGATTTTTGGAATTTTCTGCATGTTAAAGGGTTACTTTGAGTTTTATCAATTTATTCATTTCCTAAATATGAACTACTTGGCATTATGGAACAATTTTATGGAATACTTAAGTCAGTGGCTTTAAAATGAAATGTGGGCTTTTTACCTTAGAATCCTTCTTATCATAGATTGAAACCTACTTATATCTGCATATATCATTTCTTTTTTTAAGGTAGAGAATAGGATTCTCAAGGCTTTAATAGACAAATAGCAATTTATGTAATAGAGATTACATTATTGGGGAATTTTAAAGAAATGTAATAATCATATAATTACATGATTTTCAAAATGTGGTCCCTGGCATTTGAGGAATGATTTGATGTAGACTAGAGCCATCTTCAATAGGCTGTGTGGGAAGGGGGTGAGCAGCATACAGGGTCCGGCTCTAGGGTCACTCAGCCCCACCCCACTCCCTTCCTCCCTCATTGCTGCTTCCCTAAGAAAAGCTCCATTATTATTATTTATTTTTATGTATGTTGAGATTATACATAGATTTTGTCTGAGAAGAGGCTTCTGTCGCTGAAAAGTAAAAACCACTAAACTACGCCAACAGATTCACTCTATGAATGAGGAAAACAAGTGACAAGGAGGGGAGGTGACTTGCCAAGTTCACATCTTAAATGAATAAGAAAACCATCCTGGATTTTAGATTCCAGTTCTGACTTTTATTTTTATTATTTATCCTAGATTTCAGACCTTGAGACTTAGATACTCCTATACAAAACGATCAATCTACCAAGAATGAAATATGAAGAATGTGCTTATATTTAAACATTTAATTTTGTTTAACTAGGAAGATGTTTACAACTTAAAGATGTTAACTTCATTACAAATGGAATGATGGAGTTGTAAATAGAAAACAGACTGACTGAAAATACTGTGCTAACTAACAACAGTTGCATGAAAATTTGGCATACCTATATCATTACTCTATGAAGTTCATATGCATATGTAGAGAATTACAAGTGGCTTAAAATACATTTAGGGAAACAGCCTTCCCAGAGTGCTGAGGTCAAAACTTTATGAGCTAAGAAAGTCAGCGAGTTTATTACATCTGTAAACATGGAATACCTGATAATATGCTAATCTTATTTTTAATTTGTCAAAGGAAAATATATATTCATAAATCTGTTGACGCTCTCTTAGAGATTTCCTAAATATCCAGTTTGGGAATCAGAATGTGGGACCCTTCTCAAGGGAACACAGTAAAATATATGAAATTTTAGTTAATTCCATAAATCTTTGCTATTTATTCCTTTTCCCCTTCAAACTTGAACAACAGTAATCTTTACTTCTCATCCTAAATACAGCTTATAAAGATACGTTTATGTTGGACCATCAAGTTAGGAGTAAGCTATATGCCATTAAGTCTAAATTTCAAAATGTAAGTGTCTTGCATTAACTCAAAGTGTAAAACCCAGGTGTAATTCAGGAGAACTTCTTGATATTTTGTTTTCCAATCTTTGAAATTAATTATGAAATTAGACTGATGAATCAGACTAGGACTATTAAGAAGTTAGTCTTTTATCCTCCAAGTAAAAACAAAAAAATTTTATAGAAAAGTTACAAATATGGCACTTAAAAATATTTGATTGTACTCTTTAGGTAGGTTGTACTATTATTAATGGGTGTGTTTCAACTAACTGATGAAAATTAATATTTTATTACCGAAATCTGAGTATACAAAATGTGGACTGACTTTAAGTCTGTGTGTTATTACTGAGTAAGGAAAACACATACTAAAAAACAAACCCTCTAAAACTATGAAGCAGAACTATACAACACTAGTTAACTACTACGTTTGAAATTTACCCTAGACAAAATAAGGATGGGTGAAGATATTACTCTTATAAACCAAATTTTATCAGAAAACTCCAGCCTTTCTTATAAGTTTCTTCAAAAATAAAAGTGAATGATGGTTACTCTGAAAATGATCCATGGCTTACAAACATCAAATTAGGGAGAAATCCCTTCTTACACATTCTTAGAACACTCCGCATGTCTCTCACATCATGTTTACCACAATTTCAATTAGTTTATTAAATAATAGTTTGCCAATATCTGTTTATCACATTAGACTGACTCAGTGGCTCCTTAAGAACAGAACTTTGCCTATCTTCCTCAACATTTGGTTTGATCATGTCTTTTAATTTTCATGGCTGGCTTTTGAATGAATTTCCTCAGTTATTTTGTTCAGAAAAGAGAGAATTTAGTTCGCAGATTTTATTATCCAAGGCATTGATATCAATGCCAACAGAAAGAAAGAAACTGAGTTTGAGAAAAATTCTACACTATTTCATATACATTGATAATGAATAAGCATTTCTAAAGTTGACTTAGATAACTAGAAAAAGCATACATTCTATATACAAATTCAATTCAATTTCCATTCCAAAAATATTATCATAGATTCCTATTAACCAGCTAGTAATAGATAACATTGTTGGGTTTATTTTATTCCAAGTATAGTTACATTGAGAACCAGAAGATAGGCTATCCCAAGAAAATTCTAGAGATCTATAAAAATACTAGGCTAAAGGGGGGAAAAAAACGCATGAAGTCACCAGTGAAAGTAGAGGTGGCAATATAATCACAATTGAACCTAAAGAAAACTCATTCACTTTGCAGGGTATCTTATCTGCTATCATAACTTTTCATTACACCATGGGTATTGCACTTGTGTCCAATTAACAGACCTCTTGAAAAATCAGATCTTCACCACTGCACACCAGATGAAGGGCCATCTAGTTCTGTCCTCCAAGTAGTCTTAAAATAATCACATACTGAACAGAACGAGAACCACACCTAAAATTGCTCTTGGCAGCTAAGAATTATCAGCCCAATTAGCTACCATGTTTCAAGAAGTACAAATGTTTTAAAGTGCAATTTGAAAAGCACAATATGCAAACTCTATCAAGAAAAACATGAAGTTGTCTCCCAAGCACAATATGAGAATATGATATTTAATTCATAGGTCTCTGCACAAATATTAAATTGTAGCCCCACATTTCATATTACTAAGAGTGGGAAATGGTGGTGTTGGAAATGTTGTGAGTGTCTGCGTGAGTGTGTGTGTGTGTGTGTGTGTGTGTGTATGTGTATCAGGATGTTTGTATTTTTAACAAGAATAGAAAGAATTTCCATTGGTTTGAAACTTGCTTCCTTTATTATTCTTGTTCATGATTATATACAGAGAACTTGGAATCTATTTGTGCAAAACAAAAGATAGGCACCTTTCTACTTAAGGGCTTGGATAATGTCCCTTTATGGATGGAAATGTATTCCTGCATACAGATTTGTAGGATTGTGTTCATTCAGTATCATGAAAGCACTTCTAGGATGTAGGTTAAAAAATACATGTAGAACACTTAGCTTGACAGATTTTATGTAAATTGAGAAAAACATACTGGACATCTTATTCCACTAAAAAGAAGTTAAAACAAATGTTTGCATATACAAAATATTTATGTAATTGTTAGACTCACAATACAAATATTTTCACTTGGAACTGATGCAATATCATGCAAAATTGTTACAACAACTTTAAATGAATGCTACTTGGCTTCGTTTTCCACTGACTAGTGCTTTAAATATAATTCTTAACTCAATTTCCAAAAATGTTGATAAAATAATGAATTTATTTTTATTCCCCCTAAGGAAGATTTCATAACATGCTTATTCTCTTCACGTCCATCATTCAAAACTCTCTCTTTATGTCAGTCTACAAAAGACAGTCTTTTAAATTTAAAATTAGTATGTTGCCCACCCTATTCAACACCGACTCCTTCAAAGATTGTTTTTCTATATGTCAAGGGCATGAGAACAATAAAAGATTGAGTCTATAAAAGGCCACATTATTGACAGGTGGCTAGCAACTGTTCCAAAGAGCCTTATAAAAGATAAACACTATAAAAGGAGCATGAGAAAATTATGCAAACTACTTTCTGTCCCTGTTTGCTATAAAACTCTCAGATGAGCCAGTTTCTTGTTTGACTAAATATGTTTGCATCCTTCAAATGAGATGGTGCATTTTCCCTCCTGGATTTGTTTATGGAACAGCATGTCCTAGTTTACCATGATCAAGGAATACACAAACAACTTAGTAATATATGAAATTCTGTCTCATGAATGCTGCACAGTATCCTATTTTGAAATGCACAAGTCACAGATTTTTATTTTAATATCTTTATTGGAGTATAATTGCTTTACAATGTTGAGTTAGTGGCTGCTGTATAACAAAGTAAATCAGCTATACGTATACATATATCCCCATATCTCCTCCCTCTTGTGCCTCCCTCCCACCTTCCCTATCCCTCCCCTCTAGGTGGTCACAAATCACCGAGCTGATCTCCCTGTGCTATGTAGCTGCTACCCACTAGCTATCTATTTTACATTTGGTAGTGTATATATGTCCATGCCACTCTCTCACTTTGTCCCAGCTTACCCTTCCCCCTCCCTGTGTCCTCAAGTCCATTCTCTACATCTGCATCTTGATTCCTGTCCTGCCCCTAGGTTCATCAGAACCATTTTTTTTTTTTAAGATTCCATATATATGTGTTAGCATACGGTATTTGTTTTTCTCTTTCTGACTTACTTCACTCTGTATGACAGACTCTAGGTACATCAACCTCACTACAAATAACTCAATTTCGTTTCTTTTTATGGCTGAGTAATATTCCATTGTATATATGTGCCACATCTTCTTTATCCATTCATCTGTCGATGGACACTTAGATTGCTTCCATGTCCTGGCTATTGTAAATAGAGCTGCAATGAACATTGTGGTATATGTCTCTTTTCGAATTATGGTTTTCTCAGGGTATATGCCCAGTAGTGGGAATGCTGGGTCGTATGGTAGTTCTATTTTTAGTTTTTTAAGGAACCTCCATGCTGTTCTCCATAGTGGCTGTATCAATTTACATTCCCACCAACAGTGCAAGAGGGTTCCCTTTTCTCCACACCCTCTCCAGCATTTATTGTTTGTAGATGCTTTGATGATGGCCATTCTGACCTCTGTGAGGTGATACCTCATTGTGGTTTTGATTTGCATTTCTCTAATGATTAGTGATGTTGAGCATCCTTTCATGTGTTTGTTGGCAATCTGTATATCTTCTTTGGAGAAATGTCTATTTAGGTCTTCTGCCCATTTTTGGATTGGGTTGTTTGTTTTTTTGATATTGAGCTGCATGAGCTGCTTGTAAATATTGGAGATTAATCCTTTGCCAGTTGCTTCATTTGCAAATATTTTCTCCCATTCTGAGGGTTGTCTTTTCGTCTTGTTTATGGTTTCCTTTGCTGTGCAAAAGCTTTTAAGTTTCATTAGGTCCCATTTGTTTATTTTTGTTTTTATTTCCATTGCTCTAGGAGGTGGATCAAAAAGGATCTTGCTGTGATTTATGTCATAGATTGTTCTGCCTATGTTTTCCTCTAAGAGTTTTAGAGTGTCTGGCCTTATATTTAGGTCTTTAATCCATTTTGTGTTTATTTTTGTGTATGGTGTTAGGGAGTGTTCTAAATTCCTTATTTTACATGTAGCTGTCCAGTTTTCCCAGCACCACTTATTGAAGAGGCTGTCTTTTCTTCACAGTATATTCTTGCCTCCTTTATCAAAGATAAGGTGACCATATGTGCGTGGGTTTATCTCTGGGCTTTCTATCCTGTTCCATTGATCTATATTTCCGTTTTTGTGCCAGTACCGTACACTGTCTTGATTAAGTCACAGAATTTTTTTTAAATTCTCTTCATTTTTACTTGAGCAAATCAGTGTAGGAAAAAAACCTTAGAAATTACTGCTAATTATCAGGAAAGAAAATTCTTCATAAATCCCATAAACTAAAGGTAACTAGTCTTCATATTTTGCTGTCATCCGATTAGGCAATTAAAAATATATTTAAATAAATTTAAGGTCATCCTATAAGTTGTTTTATAATTTGCTTTTTAACTACACAATATGCTATAAAAACAACTCTGTTTCAATAAATGTTGGGGGGCTCAGGTATACACACACACACACACATACAAAGACTGACCCTACTAGACAGTTAATCTCATATGTTCTTCATGTTTGCACAATTAGATCTAAACTATGGTTGTTTGGCATGTTGTATCAATTTACCATGATTTATCTAATTGATATTCTATTTGCGGAAATTTAGGTCTTATAAAAATAAAAAATTTTTCCAACACTATACAGAATGTTACAATAAACATCGATTGTTATATATTGGTCAGGTAATTTAGCCAAGAGTTTTGCAAATTTTCAAGCTTTTGATACATCTGGTATTGCAAATGTGTCCACCCAAATGTACCAGTTTGCCCTCCAAACAGCCATTTGTGAATACACATTTTTTTCCCTGATGTCTACAGACTGCTAGTTTTCCAAATTTGGGCTTCTGTTGGGGGAATCTGATGTGCTTATTTCCTCAGGGGGTCCATCTTTTGACTACTTTAACTACACAGATAGTCTTTATTCCCTTAAATCCAATCCTTTATGTACTGTGGTCTACATAAGACCTCAAACCTTCTGGAGAATTGCTAGTATCCTCCTTTTTTCCAACACTGAAAAATAAGTTGTTTTATTTTGTATTCATTTTGGTCATCTCAAAGGATTTTTGCTGTGCATAGAAGCAAACATGGGATCTTAAATGTCTGTCTTGAAATAATCCCACAGATTGGTAAACTGAATGCCTGGCATACTGTACCATTCTATATTATACTAATTGATTTAATTATAAGTATGCACTCTCTCTAGGAGACCCCTTTGTGTAGATTTATCAACATAAAAACAATTAAATTTTGAATATTCACTGACCTAAAATGGATTAAATTTTCTTTTTAAAGGAAAAAAAAGGAGTGCTCATAACTTTTTTGACTTGAGTTTTAATTTAATTTCACTTTAATTTAAAATATAACTCTCAAATGACAAATCAGTTTGGTGGATAAGGAGAGATCACTGTGAAGTCAAGCTGAGCTTTCATCTTCCATAAGTAATTAAACTTTAGTAAGAAATTATATAAGAGTATCAAATTAAATGTACAAAAATTAGAACAAGCTCTTTAAATCTGATGAGACAATGAATGATGAATCAGTGACTAGGATAGCTGATTTCACAGTTGCCAAATATAGTAATCTATTTTCAGGCCCTATCAACTTGATCTCTCTTACGAAAATTACTTAACCTCTTTGAATCTTGATTTCTCCCATTTGTAAAACATAATATAATATGTACCATGTCATTAACTTCCATCGTCTCATAACACCATCTGAACCATAAGCTAAGTATCAATATTATGAGGAATATTTGTGATAAAGTTGTGAAATGCTTTTTTATCACACAAAAAGATTTCATTTTTATGTGACAATCTTTTAAACTCTTCATGCATCAGTGGTGATTTCTTTAGGCTAGACTCCATGCCAAGTCTGTTGACCCATGATCTCCTTGGAAGCAGATCCTTCAGCACCAGTCAACCTTCAGATAACTGCAGGCCTGGCCAGTCTTGACCACAGCCTCATGAGAGACCCTGAGTCAGAACCCCCCAGCTAAGTTGCTTCCAAATTTCTGACACATGGAAACTGAGATAATAAATTTTACTGGCTGTAATCAGCTAAAATTTGAGGTAATTTGTTATGTAGCAATAGATACCTAACACAGACTATGGTCCTTGAAGCCGTATGCTGTCATAACCAAAAATTTAAAATATGGGAGTGGCATATTGGAACCAGGCAGTGGGCAGAGCTGGAAGGACAATGAGGAAAGTGTTAGTAAAAGCCAAAGGTACTTTTTAAAAACAAGACTGTTAGAAGAAGGCTAATGGTAACTGCCAGTAAGAACTTAAAAAGAAGTGAGATCTCCAAAGACGACATACAGATGGCCAAGATGCACATGAAAAGATGCTCAACATCACTAATTATTAGAGAAATGTAAATCAAAACTACAATGAGGTATCACCTCACACCAGTCAGAATGGCCATCATCAACAAATCTACAAACAATAAATGCTGGAGAGGGTGTGGAGAAAAGGGAACCCTCCTACACTGTTGGTGGGAATGTAAATTGGTACATCCACTATAGAGAACAGTACGGAGGTTCCTTAAAAAGCTAAAAATAGAACTACCATATGACCCAAGAATCCCACTACTGGGCATATATCTGGAGAAAACCGTAATTCACAAAGATACATGCACCCCAATGTTCACTGCAGCACTATTTACAATAGTCAAGCCATGGAAGCAACCTAATTGTTCATCAACCAGATGAATGAAGAAGATGTGGTACATATATACAATGCAATATTACTCAGCCATAAAAGGGAATGAAATAATACCATTTGCAGCGACATGGATGGACCTAGAGATTGTCATACTGAGTGAAAGAAGTCAGACAGAGAAAGACAAATATCATATGATATCGCTTATATGTGGAATCTTTAAAACATGGTACAAATGAATTTATTTACAAAACAGAAATACAGTCACAGATGTAGACAACAAACTTATGGTTACCAAGGGGGAAGGGAAGGAGGGATAAATTGGAAGATTGGGATTGACACATACACACTAATATATATGTAATGGATAACTAATAAGGACCTACTGTATAGCACAGGGTACTCTGCTCAAAACTCTGTAATGACCTATATGGGAAAAGAATCTAAAAAAGAGTGGATATATGTATATGTATACCTGATTCACTTTGCTGTCCAGCAGAAACTAACACAACATTGAAATCAACTATACTCCAATAAAAATTAATTAAAAAAAAAGAAGTGAGGTGAATGTTACAGAAATTTGAGGAAAGGGGATTCTTATATCATGACAGAAAGTTTAAGCAATACTGTCACCTACAGTCATGGAAAGTAGAAAATACACCTTATGAACTGGGTGATCTAAGATTTCCAGTCAGAGTGTTGAGGGTGCCCCCTGGTTTTTTTTATTAGGATATCTCTAATAAATAATCCCTTCCTAGTTGCCAAATCCATGTCATGTCATGAATATAGTGGACTAGTGTGATGTGCTTTTTGACAAAAGGCAGAAGTGTTAACTATCCCCAGGGTAAGGGAGTGATTGCATCTGTTATATAGTCTCAAGTAAAAGCAAAGAGCTTTTGATCCTTTTTACTAATGAGAATTGAAGAAAACACCTTTGCTAGATCAGTATCTGCATACCACGGGCCTAATACTGTGTTGATTTGTGTTGATTTGTTGTAGTTTAAATACCACATCTTTCATAGCAGCTGCAATTGGGCCTAACACGTGGTTAAGTTTACAGCAGCTTGCTGTCATCTTCTATGATCCATCCAGTTTTGTTTTACCTTTTTTAGAAACAGCACAGGTCAATTAGACAGGAATATAATGTGGACCATGTCTCCTGCATCTTTTGAATGTTTGATGTGGCACTAATTTCTGTAATTCCTCCAAGGATGTTATGTTAGACCCTAACACAAAATGCCTCACTTCCTACCTACAATTCATCTCAATCTATCATCTCCATCTATCAAAAAGTCAGTCTTAGTAACTCTCAGTAGTAAGCTACTGTATGTCAGCCTAGCAGGTGATATTGCAAAGCATTTATCCTCTTGCCCCTATTCCCCATTGGTCAAGAATGGTCCCATGATCATTAACTCCCTCACAATTTCAAGCTGTGCGAGAGTGAGTGCTAAGTGGGTTTCTGCAGGCGTCTTGCACTACAATGTCAGAGAAGCTCTGGGAAAGTAGACTGCTCAGCCTATGATAAGTTGCAGTCAGTTTTCATCTACACGAATCTAGTTAAACCTGTGCAAAATTGGAAGTCACAGGAGTGACTGGAGGTGGAGGTGAAGCCATGTGGATTGGAGATGGCACATAAGTGACATCTCACGCTTAGCAAATGATGGTTTTTGTTTGTTTTTTGTTTTTCTTCTAAAAATGCCAAACCAAAGTCATCTATCTTTTTATGAACACTATACCTTCAGGACAAAATTGCTAAAGGCTGAAGATGCCTGAATTTTTATCATGTTTATTTATTCATTTAACAGACATTTAGTGTGGGCTTACAGTGTGCTAGGTGCTGTGACAGGAAAGAAAATAGATATGTATTAAGATAAGAAAGCACTACAAAAGGTGGAAACATCAAAAGACGGAAGAATAAACAAAATATGGTATATACATAAAATTGAATATTATTCATCCTTTAAAAAGAATGAAATTCTGATACACGCTACAAGATGGATGAGCCTTGAAAACTTAGGCTAAGTGAGATAAGTCAGACACAAAAGGACAAATATTGTATGATCTCACTTACATGAGGTACCTGGAATGGCCAAATTCTTAGAAAGAGAGGCAGAATGTTACCAGGGGCTAAAGGAAGGAGGGAATGGGGAATTACTGCTTGATGTGGACAGTTTCCGTTTGTGATGATGAAAACGTTCTGGAGATGGTTACTGGTAATATGGTTGTACAACAATACGAATATACTTAGCGTCACTGAATTGTTCAATTAAAATGGTAAAAAGGCAAATTTTATATTATGTACATTTTACCACAATAAAAAAACATATAATGCTACAACAAACTTTAGCCAACAATTTTTATATTCAATCTATAATCTTATGAAACTTCGAGAAAATTCTGGATATAGCAACATGGTGCCAAGGTTCTAGGAAGTTACTGCCAAGTTCAAAGCCTTGGGGAATTCTTAAATTCCTTAGGCCTAGAAGCAATTTATTTGAAACCTTCAAGCAAAAAGGGAAGAGCCAATTATAGATCTAATAGACCCTCCTTGTCTTATTAAACACTGAAAAAAGACAGTAGCTCAGAAATGCCACCATTATCATCTTAGGTCTAGTGCCTAGCATATTAAATACATAGTTATTATAAATAATATATTCTAAGTTCTTCTGATGATGTTACACTGTTAACTGCATACCTCTATAATTACAATATATTTTTAGTCAGTAATGTGAGATTATGGATATGATCTTCACAAAATGGAAAATCAAAATGAATGGGAGTAACAACCTTTTGACATCTGTGCTGTTTTAATAACCCAACTAAAATATATTTTATTCTTTGATTATTTAGGACATTTTTTTGCACATACTTTGGTTAATAAATATGTACATGTCTTTTACTTTTGTGTAAAGCTCATTTTAGGTATATATTACGATTTAATACCCCGCTGCATATAATAAACCACTCTAGTAAAACAGAACCAAAGTAGATTCTCCCCCTAACGTGATGTTACAATTAATAAGGCTAACAAACAAAAAATGTTAATTTCTTCCTTTCACTCACTGGGGCAAGACTGCATTACAGGCAATTATTAAGGATAACAATAAATTCCGTTTTTATCTTCTTACTTAAAAGGACTACAGTTATACATTTAGGAAACTGAGAAGTATGGCTTCTTTACAAGAAACTATAAAGCCTTCCTTCATGGTTACCTTAGTCAATGCCCTTATGCATCGCTGTATATTTTCATAATCTCCACATAATTGATATCGCACTAAATGCTGTAATTATATAGAGTTAGAAGTAAGCAATTCAAATACCTGAAACATTTAATTTTCAGCACACTAATCGGTATGTATATGAATGTAATTGTAAATTATCTGTAAATATACTTTTTAAATACAAATGATTTTTGTTAGCAAAATACTTCATCTGAAGCCAAGTTAATCTTTCCAAACTCCACGTGTCCAAGGAACTTGAGTGTATAGTTTAGGGCGGTAATTTGCAACATCAGTGACTTGGAAATGTCTACTAGAGCTTAGATTATTGTTTCCATAATGGGTAAAGTCAAGTGTAAAGCTTTTGTAAAGCTAAGCATGAGCTCAAAATTATAACATGCTGTGAAAAATAATCAGTAGGTAATTTAAGATTTGAATGCATATGCTTCAGTTTCCCAGAAAGTGAACTGAAGACTGTCTTAATTTTTTAGGAGGCTCTTCCCAACTTTGATAAAATATAACCCATAAACATGCACAAATTTCTTAAGAATTAGATTATTTGATCAGTATTTTTCATGTAATAATTTTACTTTGGAAAATATGGCATATGTAAGATAGCCCCAAATTAAGTTATAAAATGTAGAGCCATAACTGGATTTGATCAATGCTGAGTATTTCTAACTTATGTCCTTTCTTAATAAAATCAGATATTCAGTCTTATCTTCAAAGAAATGTCACCAATAAAGCAGTGTTGAAGATGCATACAGTTCTGTTAGTTGTTTTTTTTAATAACTGTGGACAGTATATCTTTAACTAGGGCAAGTTTCTTTTAGCTAAAACATTAAGATCTTATTAAAAATTAGGGAGTCAGAAATAAGCATCCATTTTCTGATTTTTGTTTCCATGTACATTTCTGTGTTTGGATATAAATTTCTCCTTGATTATTAAATTTCCACGGCTGACAAATTCCACAAGTATTAAATAGCTATAATTTAAAAATCATATTATATTAATACCAGTGTATTAGGCTAATCTATACTTTAAGACACATCATTACTCTTTCTGAAGACACATGTAGATGTAACACTTCTTTTGCCTGATTTAAAATCACAGTAAGGGGCTTCCTTGGTAGCGCAGTGGTTGAGAGTCTGCCTGCCAATGCAGGGGACGCGGGTTCAAGCCCTGGTCTGGGAAGATCCCACATGCCGTGGGGCGGCTGGGCCCGTGAGCCACAACTACTGAGCCTGCGCGTCTGGAGCCTGTGCGCCGCAACAAGAGAGGCCGCGACAGTGAGAGGCCCGCGCACTGCAATGAAGAGTGGCCCCCACTTGCCGCAACTGGATAGAGCCCCCGCACAGAAACGAAAACCCAACACAGCCAAAAATAAATAAAGAAATAAAATTTTTTAAAAAGAAAAAAAAATCACAGTAAGGATGCATTTAAAAAACATAATATATATCAACTGAAGTTAACTCAGGGCATTAATACACATGGCTTCACTGAGTAATTGGTTCCAAGAATATGACAGAGAATCAACTAAGGCAGATGGGTAAATGAGGAATAGGGGAGCTGACAGCTGCACATTCACAGAAATTGCAAAATTTAAAACTGAAGGACACCATAGTGATAAACAGTGCAAGATCTTCAGACCATCAGAAGTTAAGTGCAGCTTACACAGTCATTATCGAAGCCTAGGTCAGAACCCAGATGTTCTGACTTCCCAGCTCACGTTCTCTGACTTCCCACTCTCACATTCTACCGTAGGAGACTTTAATTCAGATGAAATAGCTCACACTGGAACTCTATTTCTCAAACTCTAGTTAGTAAATTATCAAAGTAGCCTCAGGCTCCAAAAATTATTCACTAATTTACCATTATCTTGGAATCTGTGATTTGGAAGCGGCCACAGAGATCCTGTAATATTTATAAACTTTCTTCAATCTTTCTTAGGTTCTTTTAGCCTCAGATAGAATACTTCTGGTGACAAGAGTTCATTGTTTAGCAAAGTTGCCCATTCTGGTAATTGTCAGCTTTATTTATTAGAGATTTCTTTGCAGTATTCCTATAAAATCTTCCACTCTAAGAATTCTAATCTAAACACTTCCTTATAGTTTTACAAATATTTTAACACTCCTAACTAAATACTAACCTCCTTATTTTTTCTTATTCCTAAGAAGACTTCTGGTCTGATCATTAGGCTTGTTGCTTTCTGTGGCATTGTTAGATTGTGCAATAATACAATAGAGCAATCTGGAAACTAGTAAATAAAATGGACTAGACAGATAAATAAAACACCTGACCACATCCACATATCTTTTATTCTAATTGAGATAAAAAAGGTAATAACCTCATATCCATTTCAACATGATGAGTCTCACCCAAGCTTCTTACATTAACTCTGTTAACTCATCTCACACATATTCTGTCGAGATTTAGACTTTTTTGATTCATACTATGCTATGTAATGAACTTACTCACTATGGCCATTCTTTTGGTAATTGCTCGGCTAACTCAGCCCTGTAAGGACAAAGGCACATATTGAAAAATCTTGTCCCTGAATATATATTTCTTCAATGAATCCTTATCCAGAGGCCAACTCAAGGAACTAGAGGTGTGTTTCACTTCTGAGCTCTTCCAGATTCCTTAACCAGCAACACTCTCTGACCCAGTTTCTTGAGGTGACATGCATTCAGTTATCACTCCCCAAACCTTTTCTCTCAGAACACTGTAATTCCACTGCATAGTCCAGACTTGATAACTTTTAGGTTATATTTGAAGATAAATGTTCATAATATATGTTTGCATGCTTTGATATAGTGTTCATATAATGCCACGAAAAATTAGGCTAATTACAAAGCAAATGCTTTACACATCTATCTGCGTCAATTTAGTATTCTTTTGGTGGAAAGGAATGAGAATTATTTAAATCAAAATTACACTCATAAATTAAGTTCTCATTATAGGAAGCAATTCCAGTGCTAAAAATGTTCTGAGCATTCTATACTGAATGCTCATTATTTGCTAGAGTACAAAGGTCATAGGGGCTCACAGTTCACAGATGGTCTCCAGGCTGAATAGGACACACCAGAGGGACAGAGGAAACTTGCATTTAGATTACCTAGACTGTGTTCCTTACCAGAATTTAATTCTAATTTTAAAAAATTTTGTTTTTTTGTGGTAAGAACACTTAGCATGAGATCTACTCTCAGCCAAATTTTAACTGTACAATACATTATTGACTATAGGTACAATGTTGTACAGCAGATCTCTAGAACTTATTGAAACTTTATGCCCATTGATTAATAGCTCCCCACGTCCCCCTCCCCCAGCCTCTGGAAACCACCATTTTTACTCTCTGCTTCTATGAGTTTGACTATTTTAGATAAGCCCATTGTGTATCACATTTTCTTTTCTTTTTTTAAAATAATTAATTTATTTATTTTTGGCTGTGTTGGGTCTTCGTTGCTGCGTGCAGGCTTTCTCTAGTCGAGGCGGGCGGGGGCTACTCTTCGTTGCAGTGCGCGGGTTTCTCATTGGGGTGGCTTCTCTTTGTTGCGGAGCACAGGCTCTAAGGCACGCGGGCTTCAGTAGTTGTGGCACCTGGGCTCAGTAGTTGTGGCTTACAGGCTCTAGAGCACAGGCTCAGTAGTTGTGGCGAACAGGCTTAGCTGCTCTGCAGCATGTGGGATCTTCCTGGACCAGGGCTCGAACCCGTGTCCCTGCACTGGCAGGCGGATTCTTAACCACTGCGCCACCAGGGAAGCCCTGTACCACATTTTCTTTATCCATTTATCTATTAATGGATATTCAGGTTGTTTCCGCATCTTGGCTATTGTGACAGTGCTGCCATTCCTCCAAAGAAGACATACAAATGGCCAAGAGGTATAAGAAAAGATGCCCAGTATCACTAATCATCAGACAAGTGCAAATAAAACCAAAATGAGATATCACCTCACACCTGTCAGGATATTATCTAAAAAACAAAAGGCAACAAATACTGATAAGGATGTGGAGAAATTGGACCACTGTTCATGGGAATGTAAACTGGTTCAGTCATTATGGAAAACAGCATAGTGGTTCCTGAAAAAATATTAAACATAGAACCACCATATAATCCAGCAATCCCACTTTTGGGTATTTATCCAAAATAACTGATGTGAGTATCTTGCAGGGATATCAGCAGAATTTATTTTGTCTTTTTGAGGTATCCACTTTGGCTCTGGGCATCAATTTAGATCACCTGTTTTTCTTAACATGAGAGTTCTAACTAATTATTTAATACCTACGTCCCTGTTCATACTAATACTGTACCTTGTTAACTGAACAATTCCATTCGATTTAATAAATAGTATGAATACCTAGAATTTTAAGCATCCACATCTCTTTGCTAATCCAAGGAATCAGAATTATTTCTCAATTACCCATGAACTTCTTGAGTTAAAAAGTACCTGAAATCAGAGGTTGGTGGAATTTTCTTTCCTGTTATTGAAAAGTCATTATTGGAAGATTCAAAATAGTTTTTAATGTAGAAAAACATAAATGAGCATTGTTATCTTCTTTTTAACTATTGATTATTAACAACAAGTTCTGAGGTAAGTTCAATGTGACCCAATTGTTAAAACTGCCATGTAGTAAATTTTATATAATGTTCTTTTGGCCTTATTTTGAAGAGTGGGCATGAGAAGACATACACTTTAGCAAACTAGCCTTAATGACATACTTTAAATCATAGCTCCTTGTCATATATCACAAGTTAACACTCAATATTTTTAAATAGTAGAATGAGTTCTGTGTATTCCAGTCAGAGAGGAAAAATAGGTTCACTGGAAGCCTAAAGAAGGAGGATATTACATTCCTACTGGGGAACTCAAAGCTTGATGGAAATAATGAGATCTGAGTTGGAGAGGCAGAAATGGAATCACGGGACATAAGGTTGACAGCTGCTACTGTGGGCGTAGAGAGTGCCAGGAACAGGGGACAACATGGACAAAACCAGAAAATGAAGACTGTATAAATAAGTAAGCACGTGGAACATAGATCTGAAAAGGAAAGGGAGCTTGGGACCAGGTTGGGGAGGCACTGGAAACTTTTCTGTAGGTGAATCCTAGTTTAATATATTTTATAATACCTTACTATAGGTAAATCCTAACTTCCTTTCAATAATCTGCTTTCATTGTGCTCATTCATTCTCTTCTCACGCTATGTATGTTTAAGAGAATTTCTCACATTATCTGTCCTACATATTCTGACCTCTTGTTACAGTGTCCTATTTTGTTTACCAAGTATTTTGCATATGCAAACCTATTTCTCCAGTAAGATTTTAAACCACTCAAGGACAGGAGCTTTGACATGTTCCTTTTGTAATTCCCACTATAATGCTAGACTGCCAATGAAAATTCATATGAAAGTTCTTTCCAGAGTACATTTAAGATATAATTGGGATTGCTCCTGAGTATATACTTGTTGAGCTGTAAGAGCTAGCAGAAGACGGCTGTTTCTAGGAATCCTTGAAGGAAAAGATGTGAATTAAAACAAATAGCTTGACATCCTGTATGAATTATCAAGAGGCTAGAAAGTAGAGTACCCTAGCTATGGAGGTCTAGGTTATAGTACACTCAGAAAGTGACAGTAATGAAAGTCAAGCACCAGATAGGATGGCGACCCTGCCAGCATCAATAGGGGACCAGCAGTCTGTTAGTTCAGCACCAAAAACTCATTAATTGAGTGAGAAAAGTAAACCATAGTTTAAGAAAATTTGTGCCTGAAAGCTAATTCAAGCCTTAAGGACATTAGGCAATTAAATGGTAAAGCATGACTATTTCTTTTTAAGAAAGAGCCACCCATGATTGTTGAAAATGATATTTAATTTAGTAAAATTTAACATTATTAACCTTCTGGTTTCTTTTCTATTTTTTCCCTGAGGTTGTCATCAGAAGGATGCATGCTTATCATGTGTATTTTACTTTAGACTTGTTTGTCACTTGCTAATATGCTTGTGAAGATGACTGCAAGAAGTGATGGAATTCAAATTATTTTCCCCACATAGGCCTTCTTTCACCCTGATGGTGTTAATAGTTGACTCATTATTTCAATGGCATTTTCTTCAATGTCACGGTGTTTCTCTGAGGATGTGTTACATTTTCATAATTGCTATCTTCCCAAGCATTCTGGTTTCTCAATGTGACAAACACTACACCTAAGATTTGAGATTCACAGCTCTCACAGGAAATCTCCATCTCTTAGAGGGTTTTTAAACTCATTTTGCCAACGGCTGAATTTTTTATCTGTAGATAAGCAGTTTTTCAGAATTTTATGCCATAAAAAAATTCCAGTCTTATGTTATTTTGATATCTTGCAGTTTTCATGACATAAGGAATTATAATGCAGAGGCTACTGGTGAGGGAACTCTTTTATCTCTGACCTCTCTGTAGCTCCTAGAAAACATGGTAATTTTTGCTTGTCTTGAAAAGAAAATGAGCACACGTAAGGTGCACTGGAAAGTATTTTAAGATTCTTAGCAGAACTCAGTAGACTGCTATATGCCTAAGAGGATGAGTGAAAAAACCCGCATAATTTTATCAAGTAAGGGCATATTTCTTAGGACTTAAACTGTACTTTTTGGAGGTATTTCCAAAGGAAAAATATTTGACATATTTTGGGTTTTGAACTTACTCAAATTAAAAAACAAACAACAACAACCAAAAACGTCTTTCATTTACCTCCAGCTCTTCTGGTTATTACCCATCTGTCACTGATTTCCTTACTGTGTAAATGACTGGTCATGAGTAACTTAGATCCCATTTATTACAGTAGCTATCCATTAGAGTAGAGGAGCTTATTAATGTGCTTAAAGACACTAGAGCAACCTATACTCACACCTGGAATTCTAAACACTCTAGCTATGCAAGTCCACTTTGGCCCACCTCTAACTGTTCTCTGCACTGAGCAGCCAGAGGGAGATTTTCGACATGCAAATCTGTTCGTGTCACCTTCTTGCACAGAACTCTTTGATGCCTTCCCTTTGTTCTTAGGTTAAACCAAAGCTTGTTAGCACCGTCTAGAAATTCCACCAGGATCTGATCTGAACCTCCCTCTCCAAATCTGTCTTGTATTTTGCTCCCTCTCAACACTGTGCTTTAGCCATGTTCACTTCTACACCATTTTCCCACAAACAGATCTCCATTATAGCACTTACTGTGCTGCAATTATTTGTTTATGTCTTTCTTCCCTATAGGTCATTAGTACCTTAAAGGCAGCTACTGTCTTGTTATTTTTCTATCCCCAATGCTTAGGATAAAGCGTATCACCCATTAACTGCTACTACATAAATACTTGTTTAATGAATACATTTTAATGAATAAAATTTCAGCTGCCTAATTAGAAAAATTTATCACTGCTTTACATTAGTGAGGACAAACCTCTCCCAATAAGCACAATACCTTAATGCAGTTAAAATATAAATTTCCACATAAGTCCTATCTAAGAACCTAGACCCTTTCTACCCAGTGTGTGATCCAGGGAACAGGAACATCAATAATGCCTGGTAGCTTATTAGAAATTCAGAATCTGCAAACCCTAGCCCAAACCTACTGAATCAGATTCTACATTTTTAGAAAACTCCTAGATAATTTGTATGTGTATTAAGGTTTGAAAAGTACAGATCACTAATTATTTTATACCGATTTATAAAAGATACCTTTAGATCAGTCAAGATAGAGAGGCATGTGCTCCTAGATGTGAAGAATTAATATGGAAAAAAGTCAGTTTTTTCAATAATAATTCATAAATTCATTTATGCTTTCAACAAAGAGATAATGAGTAGCAACCATCTGCTAAGTACTGTGCTAGACTTGGACATACCATGATGTTTAAAAGTAATGCAGCTACTGCCCTCATGCAGCGTTCCACCTATTCAGAAGATTAGCTTATATAAAGCATTAAAAAACTATCACACACTTAAAATTAGAGCGAAGGCTAACAGAAAATTCAGCTTAATATAAATCAAAAATTCGAATAAAACAATTTTGAAAGAGAAAATGATTCCAAACTGCATCTTTTGTTACAATCAACTGTATCTAAGATAAACATTATAAATTCAAGCAATGGTATTGGGATTTGCCTGTTTTTATATTAAGCCACAATTTGGTGTCAAAAAAAAAAAATGACAGTCAAGTAAGAATTGAAGAATAGTTCAGCAGAATACAATATTCAGAAGCATATATATGCAAGTAAAATATAATGAGGTGGCATTTTAATATGCAAGTAAAATATAATGAAGTGGCATTTTACATTAATAATACATAATAAAATATATGAATAAAAAATAATAAATAACATTGAACTCTTGACTAACTCTTTGACAAAAGCACTTAATCTCTACCTGGTAATATACAACAAAATAAATTACATATGTATAGAAGAGTTAAATATTGAAAAAAAAAAAAAAAACAACCAGAATTGAGAAAAACGTGCAAATTTTTAAAACATAGAAAGACATCTTCTGTCACTGACTCTTATACTTGCTTGTGCCTGACCAATCTTTCCAATGAGATCAATTAGAAAAGCTAAATTTAACAAAACCTGAAGTCATCAGAGAAATATGAATGCAGCAAGAACTTGGAGAACTAATACCCTAGACAAAAATGAAGTGCATAATAAGTAGTCTGAGATTTGTCTCAACTTGTACCCTTGAGGCATTTTCTATTTCTTAAACTATGGGCAAGAGGTGAAAAAGATGAGCAGAACTTTTAGCAGTTTTATGGACCTGAGAAGAAAATATTATGTCCAGGGTTGACCAGGAAGAAGAAAAACAACTCAGCTATCAGTTATAATTTCCAAAGGCTACACTTGTGGATAAAGGAAAAAGAAAAAAAGATAAGCTTTTAAGATTAAATTCAGCTGATTAGAAGCTGAATTTCAGCCTAGATTAAGATGATATTTCCATAGCCTAATACCAGACACACATAAAAATCCTATCTGAAAGATTATGTCAATTATACAGAGTCCCCACGCCCACAAAAAAAAACACAAAAACAAACAAACAAAAAAAAAAACCGCAACAGCTGGCATTCAGCCAAAAATTGCTTTGAATACCAAAATGTAGGAGATCCATATTATCAGGGTTATCAGACCTTCATGTTTAAGTAACTGTGATGGATGTTTTCCAGAAAGTGGAAAACATGACAAAGGATATCAGCAGAGAGCAGAAATCTATTTTTAAAACAGTCAAATGCAAAATCCAGAGGTGAAAAATACAATAACTGAACTAAGAACTTAACATAGATTTAGCAGCAAAAGGGCCAGTGAGATAGAAGATAATTCAGTTAACCCAGCAATCTCACTACTGGGCATATACCCAGAGAAAACCATAATTCAAAAAGACACATGCACCCCAATGTTCACTGCAGCACTATTTACAATAGCCAGGTCATGGAAGCAACCTAAATGCCCACTGCCAGATGAATGGATAAAGAAGATGTGGTACATATATACAATGGAATATTACTCAGCCATAAAAAGAAATGAACTTGGGTCATTTGTAGAGGCATGGATGGACCTAGAGACTGTCATACAGAGTGAAGTAAATCAGAAAGAGAAAAACAAATACTGTACATTAATACATACATGTGGAATCTAGAAAAATGGTACAGATGAACCAGTTCGCAAGGCAGAAATAGAGACACAGATGTAGAGAACAAACGTATGGACACCAAGGGGGGAAAGTGGTGGGCGGCAGTGGTGGTGGTGGTGTGATGAATTGGGAGATTGGGATTGACATGTATGCACTAATATGTATAAAACAGATAACTAATAAGAACGTGCTGTGTAATAAATAAATAAATAAAATAAAATTCAAAAAAAGAAGAAAATTCAATTAAAATATCTAACATGATGCAAAGACTGAAAAAAAGAACATATGGGACATAGAAGAAATCTTTACAATTCAAACAAGATAACAGGAGAAAAAAAATCCAAGAAGAAATCATTCAGGAAGTAATAAAGAAAGACTGGAAAGCTAAATCCAGGTGAATATTGAATGTATGAAACAATGATAATATGCCTAGTGGGATTTACATTTATATAGAATAGAAATACATACCACTAAGAGTGTTAACAATAGAAGATGGGATAAACAGAGGCAAAGAGTTTTAAGGTCATTGAATTTTCTGGGATGAGACAGAATTACTAATTTAGAGTTGACTTTAATGAATTTAAGTGTACCAGTGAAAGATTATCCAAACAATGTATAATTAATGAGCTATCAGAGGAGAAATAGTGATAATAAAAATAATTAATGAAAGAAGAGAAAAAATACATAGAAAAAATGGAAAAACAGAAAAACAGTAAGATGGTATATTTAAACCAAAATGCACGAATTTACATCAGATGTAAAATAAATAAATATCCCAGGTAAAAGACAAAGGTGGTCAGATTGGATGTAAAACTGAAACCCAATTCTTGCTGTTTATGAGAGTAATGCCTTAGATAAAAGGAAATTGGGTTATAGTCAAAAGATGAAGCAAATTATAGCATAAAAATACTAAACAAAAGAAAGCTGGTAAAGGTATATTAATATCAAAGTATATTTTAAGAAAAGATGCAAATATAGACATTTAATAATAAAAGTATCAATCCACCACTATAATAAAATAGGTAAAATTTTCCATGTACCTAATAACATCCGGCCCCAAAACACATAAAGCTAAAATTGATAGAACTAGGAGAAATACACAAATTTATAATTATAATAAAAGACCCTAAGACACTTCTCTTATTAACTGATACCACTAGCAATTTAGAAGATTTGAACAACATATTAACAAAATCAACATAATTGACATATATATAAGCTTGCATCCAGAGCTACACAATAAATACTCTTTCTTTTGAATACACACAAAACATTAGTCAAGATTGATTATATGCAGATGTTAAAGCAAATCTCAACAAATCTCAAAGGACAGATATCAGACACAGTATATTCTCTGACCACAGTGGAATTAAGCTACAAATCAATAACAACAAGATAAATAGACTTTCCTTGAGTGCTTGAAAATTAACAATATGCATTTAAATGATACACGGGTCAACTAAGGAATCACAATGGATATTAAAAACTATTTTGTGGTAAATGAGACTAAAAATGTGATATCAAAATTTGTTGAGATAAAGCTAAACTAATTCTTAGAAAAAAGTTTACAATTTTAAGTGCTTAAATTACAAGTACTTAAAAAAACTGTAAAAACCATGACCTAAGTATTCGCCTGTAGAAATGAGAAAAGAATAATAAACTCAAAGAAGTAGAAAGAAGAAATAATAAGGGTAAGAGCAGACATTAATGAAATGGAAATCAAATATTGCATAGAGAAAGCTATTTAAAAAATATACTGATAATACAGATAGACTTCAAGACCGAGAAATTTTTAAAAGAGAACAGCTACAAATGACTAATATTAGAAATAAGACAGGAGACATCCTTAGAAATTTTGTGGATATTAAAAAGAAAAAGAGGGTATTATGACAAATCTTAAGCCAAAATAATTGAAAATTAAATGAAATAAATTTCTAGAAAAACACAAAAATTATCAAAACAGACACTGAGATATAAAAAAATTTAAATACATATTGTTCTATCCATTCAATTCATAGTAAAAACATCCCCACAAAGAAAATTCTTGGCCCTTGATGGCTTTATTGGTGAATTCATTCAAACATCCAAGAAAAAAAAAAACCCAAAAAACTTTGTGATAAGCTGATTCCTAAAATATTCCAGAACACAGAGGAAAGGGTAATCATTACCAGCTCACTTTACAGAGTCAGAATAACCATGATCCCAACACCTGACAAGGACATTAGAAGAGAGGAAAATTACAGACCAATCTATCTCATAAACACATGTAAGAAAATGCTTTCACAAAGCCAATCCAACAATACATCAAAAGGATAATACATCATAACCAACTGGAAATTCCTCCAAAAATACAAGACTGGTTTTAATTAATGTTTGAAAATCAAACAATGTAATGAAATGAGAATTCTCAATATGTATTGTTAAGTCAAAGTATAATATATTAGACTAAATATAAAAGAATCTCAATTTTGTTGGACAAAAACATAACCAGAATGACATTTGCAAAATGCTAATAGTGATTTTTTTCTGCCTCATAAGATAATGGATTTTAATCTTACTCTCCATTTTATTTTTCCCTTGATTTTAAATAATGAATTATGATAAATTTCCTTAAAAAAAAGAAATGTAACACATTACAGTAAAAAACTGAAATCATCCTACATTCTGGGCTTTTTACTTCTAGATACCATTAGAACTAAAAACTGCCTATTTATCCACCCCTTGTATTATACTGGTGCTCTCTGGACTCACCCCTATTAAAAAATCTTGTTATTCACCTTTTATTTCTTTCAGTCTCTATCATCCATAGTTTTTTATGAAAGATTTTTTAAAGTTTCTAACATAAGGTATTTCAAAAAAGCAAAGAAATTAGCTCTTAAAACAATAAATAGGGTTTCTGAAGTAAATACCTCAAAGCATACGTATACTATCCCCATTTATAACAAAATATAATCTATGGCAGTCAGAAGAACAGAGTGCTAATAGTATACTTGGTATCAGATTAATTTGGGTTTGTGTAGATGCTTGTCTTTTATTATACTTCTTTATATTACTTAACCTCTGTAAGCATCTATTTCCTCATTTTTATATAAAGGATGATAACAGAACACAGCTCCTAGGGATGTTGTGAGTATTAAATAGATCACACACTTAGCATGATTATTACTGAAAGGGAAAAACCTAGAGATCAGAAATCACATTTGCCTAAGGTTCAGAGACATATTTTGACATTTTAGTTACTCAGCAATGAGTAGCAAATAGCCACTGAATCTGATGCCAGGTTGTATATGGCTATCAACTCTAACATTTTAAACAGATTTGCACATAGAAACATAAAAGATAAGAGATACATGCTTTCTAAAGCACTTAAATTACTACCAAGGATAGAGCAGCAGAACAGATTCTCAACTACATGATGGTAACCTTAAACTGCTTTTTCTAACCTCTGAATACTGTCCCCTCAACAGCATTTACTGAGACCCCAGTTTTCCTTGGGAACAATCCTTCCCTTTAGACTCTATCCATGGATCACCTTGACAGCCTCTTATCTCTGTTACATTTTTGTTTTTCTTATCTTCTCTTTCAAGGGTTGAATGGAATCAATAAGAGAGTGTCACTTTCTAGTAAGATGGATGCAAATCAAGGAAAAGGGTGACTTAAGTATTAAGTTGACCGTTCTGTTACTTGTAGGAGAATTTCACAATTCAGGAGCCATCAATACCAATCCACAGGTAAAGCAGCATCAAAGGCTTTCTCTGTGATGTCAAGCAGAGCTTACTTGGCTGCTTCTTGATGGCATAGGCACATTTAGATTCCAAATAAAAGGAAGGAAAAATCCCCGGTTGTCTCTGCATATGTAAGGTCATGCAACAAAGCTTATTTCTAAGGAGGAAATGTGAATGTTGGAAGAACCAACCTTCTGAACTAGTTATTATGCCATGACGCCAATTTCCACTGAAATTGTTCCTGCCCATTAATGTTAATTACGAATAATTTTCAGACCCTGCCAGCTAGAACAGCTTTGCAGGCATATAAATTCAATAAATACGGTACGACTAGAACTAATAAGTACTAAGGTTAAGACCTAAAACCCCAGAGGAAAATAAGGCAAATGTGAGTTGGGTTTCTATTGTGTCCTCAACTGAACCTTTCTTGATCTTTCAGGCACATACATCCCACATTCAAAAGCTGTTCTCATCCCTTCTCAAGAAAACCTTCTGTAGTGTGACAATTATAAACCCCCCAAAATATGGGATATAAGGGGTTTGGAGCACTCATCTCCTTTTGTAATCTCTAGATGTCTGCAGATAAAACTCCCTTTGTATAGGGAATTTTAATTTACTAGACGGAGAGGTCTCTAAGACTGTGGGGCACAATGAAAAAAAGCAGTCTTTTGAGACTTAAAGATGAGCCACCCACTTCGGACACTTTTAGCTGCAGGAACAGATCCAGGTTGTGGGAGATCTGAAGCTTGTACAGTTTGGGAGCCCTCTCTAAGGAAAAAGAATACAAAATTACAGATACAAAATTTATTACAGATACAAAATTACAGACACAAAATTAGATCCAAGAGTGAATTTTTACATAGAATGAGCAAACAGACACATACTGCAAGTTTTTTAAAGACAAACAAATATAAAAAATATTTGACCGCTCAGGGCTTTAGAAGGTCTTTTGCAACCGAGAGGCTTTATTCTCTTCAAAGTAAACCATCCTCTAATTAGCCAGGTAAAGGTAACCAGGGTATTTACCTCATTGATTCTCAATTAATTATTTGGACCTCAAAAGGCCATAAGGAGTAAAAAAAAAAAAAACATTTAGAAATTATCCTGGGCAGTTCCTGTGGGTGTTCAAATGGATGGCAGGTAATAATTAATATTATTATAAATTACATTCTGCCTATTACATACTGCCTATCACAGCAACTAGCATATATTGGAGACTACCCAGCATTTTATTGAATAATATCTTTTATGAATTTATTATAAAGGAACACATAGTACATTTGACTGTCCAGTGGTGATGAAACTTTTTTATTCCTTTAAATATTATTCTAATCTATAGTGCAACAATCTGTTAAAAATTAAAGATATGTTTTATAAAGTATATCAAAAAGAATGTAAAACAAAGTTTTCAAAAATATGAAGGATGACATTCCATTTTATAGGAGCAATGAGTTAATAATTTAAGAAAAGGAGGAATTAAAACATTTGAAATTCATTACTGGTTGCTTCATTTAAAAATGGTTTCTCCCACTACTGGGCATATACCCTGAGAAAACCATAGGTCAAAAAGAGTCATGTACCACAATGTTCATTGCAGCTCTATTTACAATAGCCAGGACATGGAAGCAACCTAAGTGTCCAATGACAGATGAATGGATAAAGAAGATGTGGCACATATATACAATGGAATATTACTCAGCCATAAAAGGAACGAAATTGAGTTATTTGTAGTGAGGTGGATGGACCTAGAGTCTGTCATACAGAGTGAAGTAAGTCAGAAAGAGAAAAACAAATACTGTATGCTAACACATATATGTAGAATCTAAGGAAAAAAAAAAAAAAGGCCATGGAGAACCTAGTGGCAAGACGGGAATAAAGACACAGACCTACTAGAGAATGGACTTGAGGATATGGGGAGGGGGAGGGGTGAGATGTGACAGGGTGAGAGGGTGTCATGGACATATATACACTACCAAATGTAAAATAGATAGCTAGTGGGAAGCAGCCGCATAGCACAGGGAGATCAGCTCGGTGCTTTGTGACCACCTAGAGGGGTGGGATGGGGAGGGTGGGAGGGAGGGAGATGCAAGAGGGAAGAGATATGGGAACATATTGTATATGTATAACTGATTCACTTTGTTATAAAGCAGAAGCTAACACACCATTGTAAGGCAATTATACTTCAATAAAGATGTTTAAAAAAATGGTTTCTAATTTAATACAAGCATATTAAGTCAGAAAAACTGAAATGTCAACTCATATACTGTAGAGTCTAGACAGTACTGTCATTTAAAAAAACAGGTTTTATACTAAGTGCTAACTGTCTGAACTGATATAGGTCCAGTCATTGAACAATATAGGAGGCATTCTCAGCTTTGTTAACAGTTCTCTTTACATTTTCCTACAAAATCAATATTGCTTCAACCTACAAGCATAAACATTTGTACTCTTTTTTATGCTTCCTCTTTCTTCTTAATAGTCGTTATTAATCATGGACCATTTTCTATCAAAAACTTAGCTTCTGAATAGCAACAGTTAAAATAAGTTTTAAATTAATATTAAGAGTAGGGCAAGATGGAGAGAAGAAAAGCATCTTTTCTCTCCAATGTACTTGCAGTGGTCATACATTACAGCCACACTAAATAAACATACTCCTGAAAAAGATGATGTTCCCTCTGGGCCCACAGTCTAAATGCCAATAAACGTTAATGATTAAAGAAGTATTTTGTTATCAGTAACCCATTCATAAATCAATTTATGAAACTGAGAGTAATCTATGACTACCATGATTTTTTGATAATCCCTGTGATTTACTGTAATTAAATTAAATAAAACCTTGAAAAAATCTGAAATGAACTGCTCGTTTGCTTTATTAAAAGCACTTAGAAAAACCCCAAGCCATACATTAAATAAAAGTATGTGGATTAGGAGAAAACAACATGCACAACTTTAATATTAATAGTTAAACAAATGTATACTCTTTTAAAGTTAGAAGAGGCTTCAGAGACCACTGAACTCAAATGTTTCATTTTGTGTACATTGAAACTAGAATGCTGAAGTGATATTTCCAAGGTCAAGGTGGGAATCATGATAGCAAACTGGACCAAGAAATACCGGTCTCTGAAGTCGGTGCAGTGCTCTACTCTGGATGTGAAATCTATTTTTCCCCATAAGATGTGGAAGTATTGTGGTTTTTAACCTCACAATATATCAGCACAATTAAACAAGAATAAATGAATACAACAAACAGTAAACACTTATAAGACACAACTAAGAGTTAAAGGGCTGCCCTAGGGAGATTCACAATTTTATGATGTCAGTAAATGCAAGTCCTAAAATAGAGATATGGATGGAGGAAAGTGCAACACAGAGGAAAACACATTTAATCTAGCCTTCTATCTTGAAAGAAATTATTTCATTAAGATAAACATTTACATGAAGTCAAATAATGAGCCTGGGCATAACTGGTTAAGATATACATGGTGTAAGTATACAGATTTTCCCCACTATTCCAAATTCTCCACCTAAATTAAAGCCAAGTTCCAAAAAAGATGGGCTGGAATAGTATTTTTAGATGAGTGACTCTTGGCTATGTCTATGGCATAACTCTCAGCATTTCCCCTAGAATCAGGGTTTGACATGTTCCCCAGTTCAAGCTATTTCTCACTTAATATTTCTATTTCACTAATCCATATGCCATTATGTATATAGAGGGTCTCTGCTACAGAAATGTCCCACATGGAATATGAAAGAACAGAATAAAATATCAATTCATTGATTTATAACTTAAATAATGAATTCTGCAGTTAATATGCACAGAAAACCTACCTCACAAGAGAAGAAAGACCTTTACCTCTGACCACCCCCAACAGGAAATATTTCTTAGTGTGATAGAAATACAACACTTAAAAGACAGTTTTCAAAAATCAGTATTTTAAGTCATTAATTAAAGATTTCTTTTTCTTTCAGCTACTATATCATGTGTAGAGATACAAAAAATAAGATGCTTCGCCAACCAGTGTGAGAGAACTCTTTGAAACAGACACTCTGCAAGTTGAAGAATGCTGTAACTTAAGAATGTACAAAGTATCAAGTGACTCCCAAATAAATGAATGACCGCAATTGTTCAGGAACTTAAGAGGAAGGATCAGGCCACCTTATTTTTTGGTTGTAGTCTCCCTAATTCTAGATAAATTATTAGTGCTTAAAAAGAGTAAAACTTTTGGTTTTTAAAGAGTCTTATTATGTCTAGAGATTTATGAATATAAATTAATGTAAATAAACAAGTCATAACCAGAATCTATGATCTCCCTTTAGAGACACAATACCTCTAAATTTATCTATTATCAGTATAGTTCCACAGAAATTAGGAAATAGACATTGCCTCATCCAACCAAGTATAATCCTCTATCTAAGAATCTACTGTTCCTAAATACTCCTTTTCAGTCTTCCAGACCTTTGTTACCTTATTGGAAAATATGAGCCATTTTCATTCCCAGTGACAACTCTCCCAAACTTTTCATGTCGAGGGAGTGCTATATTTATGTGTGTGTGTACATGTGTGTTACAAATATCAGTACCGTAAGTTGTAATGTATAGTATTCAGCAGGCATGCAGCAGCAACAACAACAACAAAAAAAGGGGTGGGTGGGGAAGGTTTTTTGGATTAACATATTACTGAGGAGTTTAGTTTGGCTATAATGTAGAATATAAGGAGAGAGACACAGATTGGAAACCTTGTTTTCACCAGATTCTGGACAGCACTGAAGGTTGAGGTAAGGAGTTTATGCTTGAACCTTTAGGGGAATCTTCAATGAGTAGGCAGAGGCTACAATTTAAGGGTCTGTGGCTGTAAATTGGAAGGGGGAACAGATGCTCCAGGCATTCAGCAGGGCACGACCTGGTGGGGGCCTGAGTTCTGAATTTTCATATACATGAATTAGAGTATCTGTATTCAAGAGTTTGCCTTAGGGTTCTCCTAGGTAACTAGATAAACTGATAAACAAATATAACCCTATGTTAATGGGTGATAATAGTTGATCTTTTACTCTGATGCTGTATGAACACGTATCTAACAGAGCCCTGCTGAAAACAAACTGACTTTTACCAAAGACATCATGGCTAAGCTGCACATTTCTGGGATTCTGATAGTTTAATAAAGTGATCCACTGGGGCAAAGGGGCCTCATATCAAAGCACTATAGAGAGTATTAACTTATTAAGCAAAAGCACAAGACATATATTTCAGAGTTCTTGTACAAATCTATTATTCACAGAGATTCGATCCTATCTTTTTGAAGATTTCAGAGTATCTTAAGCTAAGAAAACTGGATCCCAATACTCAAACTGTTCCCCAATATTTCTACCTCTTTACTGCTATGATGTTAAATTAATACCTCTTGTTAAATGCTCACATTTTCTTAATAGTCCAGCAGCTAGCACAGCAACTGGCCTTAGATGGTGAGACTCCCTGACTTATGTAAAATCATGCTATTTTTCATAAGATTTAACAAGTTTCATAAGATGTGTCAAATTTCATAGAAAGTTTTTCACGTGTCCAGTTCTGTAGGCTGACAGCAGATAATGAAGAGCTCTCCTGTCCTGTCTATGTAATATATGAAGGCTACAAAGGAACACTAATGGACCTTCAATGGTAAACAGTGGGAAAGGAAAGTAGCAAATGCTTTTGGTTGCTTTTCTGATGCTCCCAGCACTAGTGAAATCAATCTTCAAAATGAGAGGGAAATCTAATGGTCAGCTCCACTGACAGTCTCTGGTTGTGTCCCTAGCACTAAATGGTTTTATTTAAAATACATTACAAACTCCTAGGATAAAACAGTTTACTTTTCTGTTCCAGATGCAATTCAGAGCTATAAATTGTTTATTAGTAATAATCAAATACCTCATTATTTAAATTGTGGAAATAACAGTAAAATGATTTTATAGGCATGAGTATTTTGAAGTCTAGAAGACATTCCTCTTGCTGAGAAACATCCCATAGAGCCGACCTTTCGTTCATTGATTATTCATCGTAGTTTCCAACTTGCTGAATAGCTGTGAAACCCATTTACAGTTTTACACACCCTTTTAAAAGACGATCACATAAAATCTTTTTTTGTTGTTTTAAATATTCTAATTTGCGATGCTTAGCTTTATAGGTAGATGACTAGAAACATACAATACATATAACGTATTAAGAAACAGATAAACAAGGTTCAATTAAGAACATCTTTTGGGTTATCATGAAATCTTACTAGGGCACAGAAACACAATGTACCCATTTCATCTGTAATACACGTAATCCAAATAAGGGTGATTAAAATTTTCCATAGCAATTTCAATTTTTTCATTCTGTGGTTGTCTATTTAACAGATTCCTAAAGGGAGTAGGAGAATTTATAATCAGTAGTATGTTGAACTTCTGATGATTAGTGGTATTAAGAAAATAATGTTTACTGTTTTTTCTCTTTGCTCTCTTTGCTTTATTCTTTTTTTCCTCTCATTTTTTTAAAGAAAATAGGCCAATTATTATGAAGAATGGAATATAGTCCAATTTGGGAAATTTCAATTCTTAACTTTTATAAAATTATTCTTGTTAGAGCTTATAAAATATTCCAGAACTTCTGGCATACTTGATATCATAACTTTGAAGGTCTGCTCATTTCCTGACTGTCAGTATTTCTAATTAGAGAATCATTACACTTCTTTCTTTCAGGTATTCCCATGGGGGAAACATTAAAATCCTCAGAAAGATTTTTTTTAAACCCAGGATTATAATTTCTGATTTTTTGCTTAAAATATTTTTTCTGCTCTTATTGTTTGCCATCAGAGAACAGCAAGTACAATTGCTATTTAAAACGTACTGCAGATTAACCAAGATGGCGGAGTAGAAGGACGTGCTCTCACTCCCTCTTGCGAGAGCACCAGAATCACAACTGGCTGCTGGACAATCATTGACAGGAAGACCCTGGACTTCACCAAGGAGGACACCCCACGTCCAAGGACAGAGGAGAAGCCACAGTGAGACGGTAGGAGGGGCGCAATCAGAGTAAAATCAAATCCCATAACTGCTGGGTGGGTGACTCACAGACTGGCGAACACTTATACCACAGAAGTCCACCCACTGGAGTGAAGGTTCTGAGCCCCACGTCAGGCTTCCCAACCTGGGGGTCCGGCAACGGGAGGAGGAATTCCTAGAGAATCAGACTTTGAAGTCTAGTGGGAATTGATTGCAGGACTGTGACAGGACTGGGGGAAACAGAGACCCCACTCTTGGAGGGCACACACAAAGTAATGTGTGCATCGGGACCCAGGGGAAGGAGCAGTGACCCTGGGGGAGACTGAACCAGACGTACCTGCTGGTGTTGGGGGGTCTCCTGCAGAGACAAGTGGTGGCTCTGTTTCACCGTGGGGATAAGGACACTGGCAGCAGAGGTCCTGGGAAGTTCTCCTTGGCGTGAGCCCTCCCAGAGTCTGCCATTAATCCCACCAAAGAGCACGGGTAGGCTCCAGTGTTCGGTTGCCTCAGGCAAAACAACCAACAGGGAGGGAACCCAGCCCCACCCATCAACAGTCAAGTGGATTAAGGTTTTACTGAGCTCTGACCGCCACAGCAACAGTCAGCTCTACCCACCACCAGAGCCTCCCATCAGCCCTCTTAGCCTCAACCACCAGAGGGCAGACAACAGAAGCAAGAAAAACTACAATCCTGCAGCCTGTGGACCAAAAACCACAGTTACAGAAAGACAGAGAAGATGAAAAGGCAGAGGGCTATGTACCAGATGAAGGAACAAGAAAAAACCCCAGAAAAACAACTAAATGAAGTGGAGATAGGCAACCTTCCAGAAAAAGAATTCAGAATAATGATAGTGAAGATGATCCAGGACCTCGGAATAAGAATGGAGGCAAAGATTGAGAAGATGCAAGAAATGATTAACAAAGACCTAGAAGAATTAAAGAACAAACAAACAGAGATGACCAATACAATAACTGAAATGAAAACTACACTAGAAGGAATCAATAGCAGAATAACTGAGGCAGAAGAACGGATAAGTGACCTGCAAGACAGAATGGTGGAATTCACTGCTGCGGAACAGACTAAAGAAAAAAGAATGAAAAGAAATGAAGACAGCCTAAGAGACCTCTGGGACAACATTAAACGCAACAACATTCGCATTATAGGGGTCCCAGAAGGAGAAGAGAGAGAGAAAGGACCAGAGAAAATATTTGAAGAGATTATAGTCGAAAACTTCCCTAACATGGGAAAGGAAATAGCCACCCAAGTCCAGGAAGCGCAGAGAGTCCCATACAGAATAAACCCAAGGAGAAACACGCCGAGACACATAGTAATCAAAGTGGCAAAAATTAAAGACAAAGAAAAATTACTGAAAGCAGCAAGGGAAAAACGACAAATAACATACAAGGGAACCCCCATAAGGTTAACAGCTGATTTCTCAGCAGAAACTCTGCAAGCCAGAAGGGAGTGGCATGATATACTTAAAGTGATGAAAGGGAAGAACCTACAACCAAGATTACTCTACCCAGCAAGGATCTCATTTAGATTTGATGGAGAAATCAAAAGCTTTACAGACAAGCAAAAGCTAAGAGAATTCAGCACCACCAAACCAGCTCTACAACAAATGCTAAAGGAACTTCTCTAAGTGGGAAACACAAGAGAAGAAAAGGACCTACAAAAACAAACCCAAAACAATTAAGAAAATGGTCATAGGAACATACATATCGATAATTACCTTAAACGTGAATGGATTAAATGCCCCAACCAAAAGACATAGACTGGCTGAATGGATACAAAAACAAGACCCATATATATGCTGTCTACAAGAGACCCACTTCAGACCTAGGGACACATACAGACTGAAAGTGAGGGGATGGAAAAAGATATTCCATGCAAATGGAAATCAAAAGAAAGCTGGAGTAGCTATACTCATATCAGATAAAATAGACTTTAAAATAAAGAATGTTACAAGAGACAAGGAAGGACACTACATAATGATCCAGGGATCAATCCAAGAAGAAGATATAACAATTATAAATATATATGCACCCAACATAGGAGCACCTCAATACATAAGGCAACTGCTAACAGCTATAAAAGAGGAAATCGACAGTAACACAATAATAGTGGGGGACTTTAACACCTCACTTACGCCAATGGACAGATCATCCAAAATGAAAATAAATAAGGAAACAGAAGCTTTAAATGACACAATAGACCAGATAGATTTAATTGATATATATAGGACATTCCATCCAAAAACGGCAGATTACACGTTCTTCTCAAGTGCACACGGAACATTCTCCAGGATAGATCACATCTTGGGTCACAAATCAAGCCTCAGTAAATTTAAGAAAATTGAAATCATATCAAGCATCTTTTCTGACCACAACGCTATGAGATTAGAAATGAATTACAGGGAAAAAAACGTAAAAAAGACAAACACATGGAGGCTAAACAATACGTTACTAAATAACCAAGAGATCACTGAAGAAATCAAACAGGAAATAAAAAAATACCTAGAGACAAATGACAATGAAAACACGACGACCCAAAACCTATGGGATGCAGCAAAAGCGGTTCTAAGAGGGAAGTTTATAGCTATACAAGCCTACCTAAAGAAACAAGAAAAATCTCAAGTAAACAATCTAACCTTACACCTAAAGAAACTAGAGAAAGAAGAACAAACAAAACCCAAAGTTAGCAGAAGGAAAGAAATCATAAAGATCAGAGCAGAAATAAATGAAATAGAAACAAAGAAAACAATAGCAAAGATCAATAAAACTAAAAGTTGGTTCTTTGAGAGGATAAACAAAATTGATAAGCCATTAGCCAGACTCATCAAGAAAAAGAGGGAGAGGACTCAAATCAATAAAATCAGAAATGAAAAAGGAGAAGTTACAACAGACACTGCAGAAATACAAAACATCCTAAGAGACTACTACAAGCAACTTTATGCCAATAAAATGGACAACCTGGAAGAAATGGACAAATTCTTAGAAAGGTATAACCTTCCAAGACTGAATCAGGAAGAAACAGAAAATATCAACAGACCAATCACAAGTAATGAAATTGAAACTGTGATTAAAAATCTTCCAACAAACAAAAGTCCAGGACCAGATGGCTTCACAGGTGAATTCTATCAAACATTTAGAGAAGAGCTAACACCCATCCTTCTCAAACTCTTCCAAAAAATTGCAGAGGAAGGAACTCTCCCAAACTCATTCTATGAGGCCACCATCACCCTGATACCCAAACCAGACAAAGACACTACAAAAAAAGAAAATTACAGACCAATATCACTGATGAATATAGATGCAAAAATCCTCAACAAAATACTAGCAAACAGAATCCAACAACACATTAAAAGGATCATACACCACGATCAAGTGGGATTTATCCCAGGGATGCAAGGATTCTTCAATATACGCAAATCAATCAATGTGATACACCATATTAACAAATTGAAGAAGAAAAACCATATGATCATCTCAATAGATGCAGAAAAAGCTTTTGACAAAATTCAACACCCATTTCTGATAAAAACTCTCCAGAAAGTGGGCATAGAGGGAACCTACCTCAACATAATAAAGGCCATATATGACAAACCCACAGCAAACATCATTCTCAATGGTGAAAAACTGAAAGCATTTCCTCTAAGATCAGGAACGAGACAAGGATGTCCACTCTCACCACTATTATTCAACATAGTTCTGGAAGTCCTAGCCACGGCAATCAGAGAAGAAAAAGAAATAAAAGGAATACAAATTGGGAAAGAAGAAGTAAAACTGTCACTGTTTGCGGATGACATGATACTATACATAGAGGATCCTAAAACTGCCACCAGAAAACTGCTAGAGCTAATTAATGAATATGGTAAAGTTGCAGGTTACAAAATTAATGCACAGAAATCTCTTGCATTCCTATACACTAATGATGAAAAATCTGAAAGAGAAATTATGGAAACACTCCCATTTACCATTGCAACAAAAAGAATAAAATATCTAGGAATAAACCTACCTAGGGAGACAAAAGACCTGTATGCAGAAAACTATAAGACACTGATGAAAGAAATTAAAGATGATACCAACAGATGGAGAGATATACCATGTTCTTGGATTGGAAGAATCAACATTGTGAAAATGAGTATACTACCCAAAGCAATCTACAGATTCAATGCAATCCCTATCAAATTACCAATGGCATTTTTTACGGAGCTAGAACAAATCATCTTAAAATTTGTATGGAGACACAAAAGACCCCGAATAGCCAAAGCAGTCTTGAGGCAAAAAAATGGAGCTGGAGGAATCAGACTCCCTGACTTCAGACTATACTACAAAGCTACAGTAATCAAGACAATATGGTACTGGCACAAAAACAGAAACATAGATCAATGGAACAAGATAGAAAGCCCAGAGATTAACCCACGCACCTATGGTCAACTAATCTATGACAAAGGAGGCAAAGATATACAATGGAGAAAAGACAGTCTCTTCAATAAGTGGTGCTGGGAAAACTGGACAGCCACATGTAAAAGAATGAAATTAGAATACTCCCTAACACCATACACAAAAATAAACTCAAAATGGATTAGAGACCTAAATGTAAGACTGGACACTATAAAACTCTTAGAGGAAAACATAGGAAGAACACTCTTTGACATAAATCACAGCAAGATCTTTTTCGATCCACCTCCTAGAGTAATGGAAATAAAAACAGAAATAAACAAGTGGGACCTAATGAAACTTCAAAGCTTTTGCACAGCAAAGGAAACCATAAACAAGACGAAAAGACAACCCTCAGAATGGGAGAAAATATTTGCAAATGAATCAACGGACAAAGGATTAATCTCCAAAATATATAAACAGCTCATTCAGCTCAATATCAAAGAAACAAACACCCCAATCCAAAAATGGGCAGAAGACCTAAATAGACATTTCTCCAAAGAAGACATACAGACGGCCACGAAGCACATGAAAAGATGCTCAACATCACTAATTATTAGAGAAATGCAAATCAAAACTACAATGAGGTATCACCTCACTCCTGTTAGAATGGGCATCATCAGAAAATCTACAAACAACAAATGCTGGAGAGGGTGTGGAGAAAAGGGAACCCTCTTGCACTGTTGGTGGGAATGTAAATTGATACAGCCACTATGGAGAACAATATGGAGGTTCCTTAAAAAACTAAAAATAGAATTACCATATGACCCAGCAATCCCACTACTGGGCATATACCCAGAGAAAACCGTAATTCAAAAAGACACGTGCACCGAATGTTCATTGCAGCACTATTTACAATAGCCAGGTCATGGAAGCAACCTAAATGCCCATCAACAGACGAATGGATAAAGAAGTTGTGGTACATATATACAATGGAATATTACTCAGCCATAAAAAGGAACGAAATTGAGCCATTTGTTGAGAAGTGGATGGATCTAGAGACTGTCATACAGAGTGAAGTAAGTCAGAAAGAGAAAAACAAATATCGTATATTAATGCATGTATGTGGAACCTAGAAAAATGGTACAGATGAGCCAGATTGCAGGGCAGAAGTTGAGACACAGATGTAGAGAATGGACATATGGACACCAAGGGGGGAAAACTGCGATGAGGTGGGGATGGTGGTGTGCTGAATTGGGCGATTGGGATTGACATGTATACACTGATGTGTATAAAACTGATGCCTAATAAGAACCTGCAGTATAAAAAAACAAACAAAACAACTAATACTAAACTTTCATTGGGTTATTTGTATGGAAATATGTTAATATAAATGTTTCAGACATTACATGAAATTTCTAAAAATCTTATATTTGTATTTGTATGGAAATATGTATGGAAATATGTTAATATAAATGTTTCAGACATTACATGAAATTTCTAAAAATCTTATATTTGTATTTGTATGGAAATATGTATGGAAATATGTTAATATAAATGTTTCAGACATTACATGAAATTTCTAAAAATCTTATATTTGTATTTGTATGGAAATATGTATGGAAATATGTTAATATAAATGTTTCAGACATTACATGAAATTTCTAAAAATCTTATATTTGTATTTGTATGGAAATATGTATGGAAATATGTTAATATAAATGTTTCAGACATTACATGAAATTTCTAAAAATCTTATATTTGTATTTGTATGGAAATATGTATGGAAATATGTTAATATAAATGTTTCAGACATTACATGAAATTTCTGAAAATCTTATATTTGTATTTGTATGGAAATATGTATGGAAATATGTTAATATAAATGTTTCAGACATTACATGAAATTTCTAAAATTCTTATATTTGTATTTGTATGGAAATATGTATGGAAATATGTTAATATAAATGTTTCAGACATTACATGAAATTTCTAAAAATCTTATATTTGTATTTGTATGGAAATATGTATGGAAATATGTTAATATAAATGTTTCAGACGTTACAGGAAATTTCTAAAAATCTTATATTTGTATTTGTATGGAAATATGTATGGAAATATGTTAATATAAATGTTTCAGACATTACAGGAAACGTCTAAAAATCTTATATGTTCTGGTATAATGTTATAAGTAATAATCCTAGTTATTACTTTAAAATGTATATCTCAGAAATAACTAATTTTCTTGTCAACTGCATTATTATGAACTTTCATCAAATCTTTAACCATGGTCATTTTTAAGTCTTTTGTCATTTACAGACAGTTCTGGGTGTACTCTGATGATTTTGCAAATATGTTCCTATAAAAGGGTTTCATCTTCAAGAAATTCATGGAAAAGACTCTGACAAGTACAGGTTTCTGGTAACTGACTGTACTGCTGAACTGAATGAATAAGCAGTTTCAGAACTCTAATGAAAAACTGATGAACTCATAAAAGTGCTAACAAAAGATCAAGATGAAAAAAAAAAGAAATTAATTACATGGGACTGAGTGAACTGATGAGGATGAGTATAATTTTTGTGACTTTCTGTCTGAATTAAAAAAAAAAAAAAATCCCACAAGGACTCAGAGGAAAAGAATATACAAATCAATTTTCACTGCAAAGTAAAGGAGCTGTTACAGTGGAGGATTACTGGACTGAATGTCAATATTATGACATAGTATAACTGTGTTTCATGTTTGGTAAATGCAATCATTGTTGCTTTTGTTGTGGTCATCCATGTACAAAAAAAAAAAAATATATAAACGGGAGGGTTCACTTCAAATATTGTAGAAATGTCTATTAATAACTATTCTTCAAATAGCTTTACTTGTATTTATCATAAATTGTAAAGAGAAGCAATAATTTTTTAAACACTACCTTTTCACTATTTAAAGGAGCTGCTATGAAATCTTTACTAAATGTATCTGTTACAGTAATATAGTTTTTATAATATATGGAAACATTAACTACATGTCAACTTCAGGATATAATTCAAACAATTTAGTATGTCATTTAAGGTCTCTGTGTATGTCTCTAGACTTGCCTTCTAAAATTTGCAAGTAGTATATTGATTAAGGTATGGTTTAAAAACATAAATAGAAATATAAAGCTAAAAAAAGAAAAAATAAAAAAATAAAAAAATAAAACGTACTGCATTAAAAAACATTTGGTCAAGCTGGTATCTAGCCAGTAAACCCGCCTTCCACTCTATTATTAAAATTCTCTCATTGGATTACGTATTGATACTATCTTAGATTAAGTTGAGGTGTTAATACTACAATTATGAATCATTCTATTACCCTTCCATTTTAAACAAATGTTGTATATTTATGCTTATACCATATTATGTTACACTTCAAAGGACATAAATGTTAAACCTTCATTATCAATACAGAACAATCATCTTTGTCTCACTTTTAACTTTTGCCAACAATTTTAATTTGGTTTAATAGTGTGACACATTTACCTTTGGTGGGCAGTTAAATTACCTTATAAATAAAAAGTCATTATGTGTGTCACAATGCTGTGTGAAGGAGCCCTGGTGGAGGCGAGAGGAAATCTGTGAACTCTGGCTGTAATGGAAGCAAATTCATCGAATTCTTTTTTTCAAAATCTACTTCTTTGCTTATCTCACTTTGAATTGAGAAAATTGCCATGTTTGACAATTTCTCTTGACCAAGAGACAACCTAAAATAATTTTAGCTTCAGCTGAATTAAAATTATAATAGTTTTGTGCCAAATATTTAGCATAAATATCATTTAAACATTTTTCATCAACTATAATGTTCTGAAAAAATTACCCATTAAAAAATACATCAAAACATGTATCTAGAGGTGCACATTTTTCCTTTTGCCTCAGACTGTGATATGGTTCAGCATGGCAGTAATCTTTATTTACAATTTTGATATTTTCTTCATGATGGATTTTTTGCATTAATTTGCATTTCTAAAAATATTACATTAAAATGTTACTATTTTGATTACTGAGTGGAAGCCCCTCACTTAAATTTTGCACTGAGAAAAATACCTCACTTGCCTCACTCCAGTTCTGGCTCTCATTATATAACCAAATCACCAGGTGTGAAAAAATGTGCACTAAAATACAGATAACATTTAAAAACTAAAATGAATTTTGCTAACAAGCAGTAAGTCGAATAACAAGTTTACATATTTAAAATTTAATTATTTTGACTGTGTGTAGTAAGTTGGAATGACTGTCCTATGGTAAGGATACTGGTTTATGGCTTTAGTGATTTATGGATAGATTCTCAAAAGTAAGAAAAATGAAATATACATACACACGCATACACACACACAGCTCATGGTCATATTTTGTGGCAGACATTCTTAAAACGTTCTTCTCAGTAAAAAAACTGAAGGAAAATATTTTCTTTACATCACTGGAAGGGGAAAACAGGATTAGTTTTTACTCTGAAGCTCAGAAGCGCTCCTTACACTTCCAAGTATCTTTTTCATTTCAACTTTTAGACTATTGCTGCTTGAGAATACTTTTATCATCTCCAAGGAATATTTTGACAAAGAAAACTAGAATGCCAGTGATAAGCCAGACGTTAATTCAAACATTCATATCCCATAGTTGGTCATAATGGGTCTCATACCTAGCAAGCCCTGTGCTAGTGGTCAGTGAAGCCGACTGGTGCTTTCCTGCAGCTCAGGGCAGAGCTCCTTAACTCTGCTGTGAGTTAGAATCATCTGGGGAACTTCTAAACAATACTGATACCTGGCCCTTACCCAAGGCCAATTATTGGAAATTTCTAGCAGATGGAGCCCAAGCACCAGTACTGTTTTCCAAGCTTCCCAGATATTTTAAAGTGCAGCCTGGATGGAAACTCACTGGCATATAGTCTAATGGCAAGAACATACGCACTACGTACAATCACTCACCCATACATTCAAAATGACAAGATGCCATGGGAGAACAAAAGGATACTGCTTTAGTAAGGAAGAGGTACCACCTCACAGGATGCACAGACAGACTTTCCTGAGAGGTAAAACCTAATCACAGACTGCATGATGAGGCATTAGCCACACAGTGGGCAAGCATAGGACATTTCAGGCAGAGAGAGAAACATGAGCAAATGTTCTGAAGAGGAAAAGAAGGAGTGAGTGTGTAGGACTGTAGAGCAGTGAGGGGAGAGTAACAAGAGGGAAAGTTAGGTAGGTACGAAATGGGGGTGGTGGAGAAGGAAACTGACCAAGAAATAAGAGTTTTGGGTGCCTACCCCTCATCAAGTCGACTACTTTGAACTCGCCTTGCATTACCGCAGTTAATTCACATAGCAACCCTTTGATGTCCGTGGTAAGTGAAATGTAATGGTTCAGCTACAAAGAAAAATATAATAAAGATAGACTTCACTGGAATTCATGTAGATAGAAAGTAATTTTTTTAAAAAGAGTAGTATCCCTCTGTCTCTGTCTTTCCTCTATTTGTTCTCTCAAGTAGGAATAAGCTTTTGTAGGCTTTCCTTCTTTTTAAGATTAAAATGGGGATAAGAATTAATTTCTATACAATACAGAGAAAACATTTAAGATATGACAATGTAAGCTCTAGCCATGATAGGGCTATGTCATAAAGGATTAAGCTACAGAGTCTGAACAGAGGAATTCTTTATTTGACAAACTGTTGGCCAGTAATTATAACCAAACTGGTTAAAGCTGCTAAAATGATAACTATTATGTCAGGTCAAAGCACTTGCTGGTTCAACGACCGCTTTCGATATCACGGTGTGCAATAAAACGCTTTTCTCTTAGCTGTCACTTTCCCTAATTTGACGGGAATAAAGAAGTAACTCTTACTGGAACAGGGTTATGACTGAATAACTGACAGTGCAGAGAGTAGACTTGACTTCTGTGACCTTGGCCTTGTCACATCCTACTGAGAAAAGGTTTTGAGGATCTTTCTGAAAAACAGAATCCATGCTCCTCTTTTTCTTTTTTTTTTTTTTTGGTCAATTGAACATGAAATCATGGTTTTCTTTTACCAAATTAGGTAAATGATGTTATCCTCTTAAGAGCCATAGGTTAATGTCATGGGTCATTTTAGTCCTGCTCCTATGGTCATATTACTTTAGAAAATGGAAATGTCATCCCCAGGTGCCATTCTCCTTGAGGCAAGAAGGTTAACCCACAATTTTGAAAAATACGAGGTCAAGCCTTTAGAAATCAATAGTAAGTGGAGTGAAGATAGCTTTTTATGTTTGGAACCTACTCCAATTAAGAAAGCTCTCACCCAGTTGGAGTGAATAAAGAAAAAAGGTTAGCACTGGACAAAGACCACTGAGCATTCCTGGCAAGCTGGGCTCCAGAGGTTTGTTATCTGCCTGCATTAAATTCAAAGCTTTGGCTGTTAATAAAATGCTGCCAAATTATAAATTTCATCTTATTTCAAGAAGAATATCATGAGGCTTGTTTAGCTTCTGGCAAATAAAGAATTCACAGTAAATACCAAATATGAACCTAAATAGTCAACATTACCACGTATTCGTCTTAGAGTGAAGAAAGAAACAGCACTTCATAGTCTCCTGAAATTCTTAGAGTAATTTCCTGTCATGAAATACGTGCTGAGGCTGATGTCTGTGCTTTCTCTTCAGCTCTGTTATTTAAGGAAGTTGCCCCAGTATTTCAGAAGGTGGAAGTTTGAGACTTCCAAGTTTCATTTACTGAGGACTCTTGCTCTATGATACATATACTGATCCACCCTGAGAGTCCTTTAGGGAGATGTTAGCACCCTGAAGGCTAATTTTTGCCACTCCCCAAACAACTCATGCTTTCCTCAAATCTTCTCCATGGGGAAAACAAGGCAACAATTTCCCTACAAGAATCATTTTAACATATGTGTGTGTGTACATATGTCTGTATATTCATACATATACAGACATATATATACATATATGGGGGGAGGGGGAGAGAAAGAGAGAAAGATTACAACTATACACATTTTTTGTGCTGATATTCCTAACCTCCCTCCTTAGCTGAAATATTCCCGTTTAAAATGTTAGCTGAGTTGAACACAAGTGTTCATGTAGTGGGATACCTGGATGATACTTCCTTTACCAATCTTTAGTTTCCCTTTAAATTCTTAGTGGTATTTTCTAAGTAACAAAATGTTACCTAAAGTAGATAGGTATCAGTGATAAATTTAAGTGAAACACTGAAGTCATACAATCACAAAATTTATGCAAGTCGTCACTTTTTTAAAAAAAAAAAGAAGGGTGACATTTTTATATTTTGGGAAGAAATTATTTACCTATGAATAAAATGTCCATGATGTGTTAGGTTTTCATATCCTTTAAAGTTTGGGGTGAACGTAATTCCAAATGAAGGAAATAATTCACATCCATGCATTTATTCAAATTTCTTCAACACTTATTTTTTGAGCCTGGTAGGTCCAGCAGTAGGGTAGACACTGAAGATACAATGATGAACAAGAAGATTGATTCTCTTGGCCCTCAAGGAACTCACAGTCCGATAGGGAGACAGACATTAATCAAATGCTCATGGTAAAACGCACGGAAAATTGCAATTGTAATAAATACTACCAAAGAGAAGTACATGGTAGTAAGAGAGTACAACAGAGGTATTTAACCTGGACCAGGGGGTCAGTGGAGGCTTCCTAATGGAATGAGAGGGTAAGCTGCCATAAAGGCTGAAGAGAGGATAACTTGGCAGAAAGAGATCTACCTTCCCATCAGGATACAGCTGCCTTTGAAACTCTTCCAAAGCTCATATTCTACAGATCCTTTTGCAAGAGTGATGTATAAATGTTATAATTCCCTACATATAGCTTCTTGTGGGATGTTATACAAATATATAAAAGATATTAAAAGAGAAAACATTCATATTTCTCCTAAGCCTAGAGGTAACCATGAAACAGGAAATACTATTCTCAAAAAATATATATATATAATATTCAGATATAAAATAATAATTTAACAAATAAGTGAATATTTAAAAATCACACATAGCATTACAGAAATATTCTGTCAATTAGAAGGCAGAGAAACTCCAAAAAAATTTCTACGTTAACAAAACCCAATCACAAAAAGCCCATGTGCATGATTAAGTCACCAGTGTCGAATGGAGTAACATGTAAAGCTATGAGAGGCTTGGGTAGGGCAAAATGGATCCAAAGGTTCTAGCTCAATAAAAGATGATGCGATCGGGAATGACAACCGAAATCTGTGGGAGGAAGAAAGTCAAGAGTAGAAATGATGGTTACAAAATGTGAAATCTGGAAATAACGCATACTTGGATTGGGCGTAATTATAGGTCTTGTGCAATGGCTTCACGTAGTTCCTACTGAAGCGTGTGCTAACAGTGCTGCTGATATACTTAAATAAGAAGATAATAATTTATGTAAATAAAATGGATAAGGTGATCAATCCGCATGGCTATATGACGGGTGTATTATTTCAGGAGCAATTCTCTATCTCCCATGGGAAAACAGGACAGCTTTACTTTTTAGGCCATTGGTTTTACACTTCTGCTCTTCAGTTTTAGCAGCTGAATATTTTTTAAAAAGGCTAAAATATTAGGCAGATGCTCAATGTAATAACAAATAAGGATAAAGCTGAACTGGTTTGAAGAGGATGCTGTTATTTAGTTAGCTCCATCACTCTCATCTCCCCCCTCCATCCTCCCATCCCACCCAAGTACCTCAAGTATTCTTACAAAACACTTTAAATATGACTGCTTTAAATCAATTTAAAGAAAACAACTTTCCTTAAAATAACAAGAACATTTTAGGGAATGTTCTTGAGGTGAATCTTGGAACATGTGAAATGTGAACCTTGGAATTAACTTTTCAATATGAATTTCTAGACCTAAATATTGAACTCTGAAAACAAAGGATCCTGTGAGATGTGTAACATCTTACTAAAAATAATATAATTTAAGCCTAATAGTTGAAATCCTTCAGGAAAAGATTCTATGATCATGTCTATGGCTCCCCAGACAGCCCTTAAGCCTTTGTTTGAGTCACTTCCTCAGATACTAACTTGTATCTTGCAACTACAGGGAATCTCAAGCTACAACAATTTTTCTAAGAGAATATGCTGTTGAAATATTAAATGTATCCCTCATGATTCTTAGCTTCTGTGCTTAAGCCTAAACTAGTGAACTTTCAATACTATAAACTTGTCAAAATTTGTACGAAACATCTTAAAGAGAATTCAGAGTAGGAAAAACAGAATTGTACTTTGATTATGTAGACATACGTTTAAATTTGTAATATAAGAAACATTCCTAACAAAAGATATATACAGTCTTGTGAAATGTGAAATCTTGAAGATATGTGCATATTATAATCCAGGAAACTTATTGATCTAGAACACTATCAAAAACAAGTACACCATTTGACAGTTCACAGAGTACATTTATGCACTAACTAGGTGGAGCCTCATAACCTAGTAAAGCTAGTAATAACAAAACTCACTACATATTATAATTTTAAAGTAAACTCAGGAACTTTAAAGTGATTGCTCCAAGTTAGCTAGAAAGCAATCAACATGAGACTAACATTTAGTCTGGAGTTCAAGATTAGCACCACTGAGCTGTCCGGTCAGAATATTAAAGATAAGGTTAACCATAGTTAGACACCGTATTATTTCGTTTCCATATGAGAAGATTAGTGGGTTAGGTGTAATAAAATAGTAGTACCTTTGCTACTGACTAGCTTTATTCTCTGTTCCCCTTATCTTGAAGACAAGGGTAATAATACTTCCAGGGTAATAGTTGGAGCAAATTAGAAAATACATGTGCACAGAACCTGCCATGTATCGGGTTCATGTACCATGATAAACGGTAGCTGTTGATATGGTTCACAACATTATTTTTATTGCATGTATATTTTTGAAAAATTTTCTATAATATATAAGATTTATAACTAATTAAGGCATCTATTTTACTTCTCTCATGAAAGCTCAATAAATATTTTTGGAGTAGTTTATTTCATAAAACTCAGAGGAATAATTTCACGTATTTTTCTCAACATCTCAGTAATTAGGTTTATAAGGGTACTCAAAGAGGTTTTGCGTTGGGATTTTAAATATGCAGGTATGTAAAGGTATAAGTAAGTGAGTGTAGCTAAGTTTTGCCACTCTTAAATACTTACTTCATCTCTCATTGATTCCCATGCTCTCATTTTGCTGTACCTCTTGGCTATCTTTCTAAGCCTGACTCCAGATGATTAGTGACTCCATTTTGGACTTTTTACAGTGTCACTCTAGATATGTCATTTTCAGTTATTGCTGTTACCTCCATACATTTTAAGCAAGGGCAAAAAGTAGACCAACTCTATGCTCTTCCCAGACCACCAGAAAATACAGCTGGACCAATATCCATTGGTGAAGAACAGGATTCGGATACACTACACTACATTTGTATGTCTGTTCCAAGCCAGCCACTAAAATTCAAGCTCTACTCTATCTCCATCATAGCGCTTTCCAGTAACGCTGAATACTGAGAGTATTCAGATACAGGGTAGAATACCAATGAAAGGGCTGAAATGACAGATGCTGCTTTGTAGAGAGAGCAGCTGACTGTGATCCCAACAATTGAATATGAGGTGGTAAAGCTTTCATAAGTGTGGAGATTGTTCATCACACTGCTCACGAAGCTTGTTAAATACAGTCCACGGCAACCAGAAAAGAGACAAGTGGGTTTCTATTTGAGCAACGTTACTCTAAACATAGACACGATATTTGAATTGAAGTATGCAGTAGGCTTCCTATTCCAATTTTTCAACCTATATGTATTAAACTGTTATATTCCATTTCTCAGAACTATAAATCCATTGATATATCTATCAAAAGAGTGGGAGTTCAAAGCCTAATTCTGGAGGACTATTTGACAAAAATTTTAGCATAAGCGTTATGTACTGCAGTGATGTGATGAGTTCCAGAATATAAACCTAATGTAAAGAAATGAATTTTTTTTCTTTGACAAAATAACATCTACTTTTTCTAAGAGGTGACCGCACTTAACAATGGTGTGTATCTTTTAAATTTATTTACTTGCACGGGAACAAGTATATAATATTAATGAGCTCACACTACATTTAGTTAATACTTATGGCTATAGACAGCACACCAGACTCAGTCTAGTTTTTTAAACAGATTTCGCCAATGGTTGTACAACTGTGAGGATACTAAAAACAGTGAATTGTATATTTTGCTTTTACCTTTTGACTTCCTTCACCCCTTTTTCCTACCCCCCACATCTCTTACCTCTGGCAACCACCAATCTGTTCTCTCTATCTGTAAGGTTTCTTTTTCTTTTCTTTCTTTTTTTTTTTTTTTAAGAATCCACATGTAAGAGAGATCATATGATATTTGTCTTTCCCTGTCTGCCTTATTTCAGTAAGTATAATGCCCTAGAGGTCCATGAATGCTGTTGCAAATGGCAAGATTTCATTCATTTTTATGGCTGAATAATATTCCATTGGGTATATACACACACCACAATTTCAGTATCTATTATCCATCAATAGAGACTTAGGTTGTTTCAATGTATTAGCTATTGTGGATAATGCTGCAATGAATATGGGAGTGTGGATATCTCTTGAATATCTTGTTTTCATTTCCTTTAGCTATATACCCAGAAGTGGGATTACTGGATCATATGGTAGCTGTATTTTTAAATTTTGAGGAGTTTCCTTACTGTTTTCCACAGTGGCTACACCAATTTAGAGTCCCACCAACAGTGCACAAAGGTTTCCTTTTCTCCACAACCTCACCAACACTTGTGATCTTCTGTTTTATTGATAATAGCCATTCTAACAGGTGATGTCTCATTGTGATTTTGGCTTGCATTTCCCTGACAATTCATGATGTTTAGCACCTTTTCATGTACCTGTTGGCCATCTTTATGTCTTCTTTGAAAAAATGTCTATTTAGATCTTCTGCTCATTTTTAAATTAGGCTGTTTTTTTGCTATTGAATTATCTGAGTTCTTTATATATTTTAGATATTAACCCCTTATTAGATATGATTTGCAAATTTTTCTCCCATTTTCAGTAGGTTGTCTTATTTTGTTGATGGTTTCCATTGCTGTACAGAAGCTTTCTAGTTTGATGCAGTCCTGCTTGTTTATTTTTACTTTTGTTGCTTTTACTTTTGGTGTCAGATTTTTAAAAATCATCACCAAGACCTGTCAAGGAGCTAGTACTGCCTATATTTTCTTCTAGGAGTTTTATGGTTTCAGGCCTTATGTTCATATCTTTAATCCACTTTGAGCTAACTTTTGTGTATGGTGGAAGATAGTTGTCCAGTTTCATTACTTCACATGTGGCTGGTAAGTTCCCAACACTATTTATTGAAGAGATAGTCCTTTCCCCATTTTATATTCTTGAGTCCTTTGTGGTAAATTAATTGACCACATATTCGTAAGTTGATTTCTGGGCTCTGTACTCTGTTCCATTGATCTATGCATTTGTTTTCATGCCAGTACCATACTGTTTAGGTTATTATAGCTTTGTAATACAGTTTGAAATCAGGGAGTGTGATGCCTCCAACTTTGTTCTTCTTTCTCAAGATTGCTTTGGTTATTCGGGGTCTTTTGTGATTCCATACAAATTTTAGGATTGTTTGTTCTATTTCTGTGAAAAATGCCACTGGAATTTTTATAGGGATTGCATTAATCTGTATATTCCTTTGGGTAGTATGGATAATTTAACATATTAATTCTTCCAATTCCATGAGCATGGAATATCTTTCATTTATGTCTTCTGCAATTTCTTTCCTCAATGTCTTGTAGTTTTCAGTATACAGGCCTTTCACCTTGTCAAATTTATTCCTAGGTATTTTATTCTTTTTGATTCAATAGTAAATGAGACTGTTTTCTTAATTTCTCTGATAGTTCATTATTAGTACATAGGAGTGTGACAGATTTTTGTGTATTGATTTTGTACCCTGTAACATTACTCAATTAGTATATTAGTTCTAACAGTTTTTTGCTGTAGTCTTTACAGTTTTCCATATATAATATCATTTCATCTGCAAATAGTGACAGTTTTACTTCTTCCTTTCCAATTTGGATCCCCCCCCCCCTTTTTTTTTCTTGCCTAACTGCTCTGGCTAGGACTTCCAATACTATGGGTTTTTATTTATTTATTTATTTATTTATTTTTAAAGTTTATTTATTTTTGGCTGCATTGGTTCTCCACTGCTGCACACAGGCTCTCTCTAGTTGTGGTGAAAGGGGGCTACTCTTTGTTGCAGTGTGCGGGCTTCTCATTGCAGTGGCTTCTCTTGTTGAGGAGCACAGGCTCTAGGTACGTGGGCTTCAGTAGCTGTGGCACATGGGTTTAGGTGCTCTGCAGCATGTGGGATCTTCCCGAACCAGGGATCAAACCTATGTCCCCTGCACTGACAGGCGGATTCTTAACCACTGCGCCACCAGGGAAGTCCTCCGATACTATGCTGAATAAAAGTGGTGAGAGTGAGCATCCTTGTCGTGTTCCTGATCTCAGAGGACAAACTTTCAGCTTTTCACCACTGAGCATGACATTAACCACAGACTTGTCATATATGGCCTTTATAATGTTGAGGTATGTTCCCTCTGTACCCATTTTGTTCAGAGTTTTTATGATAAATAGGTGTTAAATTTTGTCAAATGTTTTTTCTGCATCTATTGAGATGATCATATGATTTTTATCCTTCATTTTGTTAATATGGCCCATGACACTGACTGATTTGTAAATGTTGCAACAGGCTTACATCCCTGGAATATTCAATTCGAGTGGGATTATATTAATTTGCTGAATGTCAGAATCCTTCCCTAGACTGTATCATTTAATCTCAGCAATAACCCTGTGATCAGATACTATTATTCATATTTTATGGATGAGGAAACCAAAACCCAGTGAGATGAATAAATTTCCCCTAATCACACAGGTAGCATCTGAATGAAGTATTAAACCAAGTATATTTGACTTTAAAGTTCATACATCTTTCATCACAGAATTATGTCTTCCTGTTCATCTCTTCCTGATCATAATATACCTTAATTAAAGGAGAGTATTGGCAAAACAGAGAGTATATCAAGAACAGTCAGGATAATGAAGTGTCTTAGAAAATATGACAACCTAAAGATTATTAACCTATAAGTAGTCACTGATTCATTTATCCAATTAACGTTTAATGAGTGCCAAATGTGAGCCAATCTCTTTGCTAGATGCTAGAGTTCCAGGAAATTATCAAGATATCTGTATTCTTCATAGCATACTTAGTATTAGAGAGAGAGAAAAAAGAAAATACTGATTTCCGTGTAGTGCTAGCTGTATGCATAAGTTACTATGGAAAGACAAAACTGAGTACCTAATCTGTCTCAAATGGGGTAGAGCAGAATGGTCTGACCAGGGAGGCTTTAACTGAACTCATATTACAGGACCCAAGAGAGTCAGGCTGTCAAATGAGACAGAAAGGATATTGGGAGAGGAGTTAGTTGATAGATAATATGGAAAACTAAATGTTGGTGTGACAGTATATTGGAACATAGTAGTAACTAATTCTGAAAAGCAAGCTAATGGTTTGAACTTCATTTTGAATATGGTGGTACTCCAATGGCATTTTTTTAAATTAGGGGAATAACCACAAAAATCCACATTTCAGAGAGACTTTATGGCATCAGTATAAAGACTACACTGAAGGTGAGCATAATTCAGGACAAGGGGACTAGGAGGCTATTGCCATGGTCCACAGCAATGATGAAAGACTGAAATAAATTTCAGCGCATGTGGTACGTGCTGAATAGATATGGATGTGAAGTAACACAAGGAGTTTAGGAAGACTGTGGTTTCTAGACTGAGTCATTTGATGAATGCTGAGGTCAGTTACTAAGCTAGGGAATACAGAAGTAGAACCTGGTTTGGTGGGGAAGACGATGAGTTTAGCCTCAATTCACACATGTTGTGTTCCAAGTTCTGTGTGACACAAAGACCTAGAAGTGTTCAGTAGGCAGTGGAAAATAATGAGTTGGCGACATGGTTGGTAACTAAATCCATAAATAAGGATGAACTTGTCAAGAAATAATATATTATTTTAAAGGTTTACCATAGGAAAAAAGATCAGACTGCTTATGTGACTCCATTAATCATATTTAAGACAAATATCTAGAAGATACTAGGAAGCAAATTTTAATTCAGTATAAGGAAGAATTTCTAAAACATGTTCTGAAACATGACGGGGCTACCTCAGAAGGAAAGGTTTTGGTAGTGTTCAAAGAGAGGGGAGTATAAACTGTTAGGAATGTCAAACAGGGAGTTCCTGATCTACTAGATCAGGGTTTGCAAACTCACATACCTACAGGCACTAGGTAAGAAGCATTAGTAATTGAAGATTCAGCAGTATTATAATATGGAGAGAATGTCCAATCTATACTAGAACATGAATTCTGTTCTGATTATGCTGATAAGAGAATATGGACTCACCACTACAGTTTTAATCAGAAGTTCAAGAAAATTGGAAATACAAATTCATTATCAAGCTTTTAAATACCTGCAATGAATTCAATATCTTTAAATTTGGTGAGGCTAAATTTATTGCCATCTCTGTGGATTAACAATGGACTTTGATGACATTTCCCACTGTGAGATATATGGTTTCTTTTAACCTATGCTCTCCAAATAAATATTGTAACTTCCAGTGTTTTAATATATAATAGTTTAATGTTTTCCTATATTTGCATCTAATTGTATTATTTGTCATTGGCCAACCTATCTTTTGCCTTGAATCTTCCAAAACTTTCATGTATTACATTCCCTATACTTAGAATAACGTCCCCACTTGACTCAGACTGTTGACTGCTAATTAACTCTTTAAGGCCAACTTACGTCCAAAAGTCCTCACAGATTCCCTCCGGAAGAACAGAATTTTATTTTTCCGTAATTCAGCTAACAGTTTTTTTTCATGTTTGTTATATGCTACCATATTTGTGGACAACAAACTCCTTCAGGATACTTATGACTGACAATTTTATGGCTCATGTGGTATTCTGCATAAATTTAATGTGTAGGAAATATTTCTTACATGAACATCAAGGCAAATCTTGAGATTATGCAATGAGATAAATATTTTATGTGAATACGCAAGCAAGAGGCATGCACAATCCTTGTTCTTCAGCTGCTTATTGAACTCCAAGAGATAATAATAATCATTATTGATCCTTTACAGTTTATAAACTGCTTTCAAATGTCTTCTTGTTAATCTTCACAAGAACTCTTCAAGATGAGAGAGAAAGCTATTTTTATTAACCGGCTACCTAAAGATCTCTGTGTAGAAATGCAGGAACATGTACAGTAAGAAGACCAAACTGAAGGTCACTTAGTTTCTACACTTAGGAGTCTTCCTAGGAATTGAAAATCATAAAGTTCCTCCACTAAAATTAACACCAATTAAATGCATGTTAATAAGCACTACACATTGCCATCTTCTAGTAAACTACTGCCGATACCTGGTGTTTCAACTATATATATTATACAACTGCACCCACTTGATTTGGAAGCTGTTGACTGTTTTTACTGTATAATCATATTAAATTAACCTTTGATGAATTCTGACACTTAATATTGTAGGTCTGCTGGCATGTCTGATTCCACATAACTTTTTTTTCCAAAAATGGAAATTTGTTGACTATATGTATCTAAATATGATTTAATGATTATTTCTCTGTAAAATATTTTCATAAAAATTACAAACCAGAAAAAAACACAACCTTCCTAGATAACACTGGGCTGATTTGGGGAACAGAAGTTGTGATCGTGACAGATAGGAGCTTCTGGCTGTAGAGGATTTACATAGTGAATCTAAGAAATGATTTCTTTTTTTTTCTTTCAAATTTCATGCTTTGGCAAATCAACAATACTGTATTTCATTTCAGCTCTCATATAATTTATTCACTGCTGCAAAGAGACAAGACCCCCTAGGGAACTTCCCAAATCTATGTAATGTTACCTCTTACTATATTTTCCATTTAGCTACAGCTGACAGATGTGACAAAATTGCAAGTAGCCAGGCAATTCCCCCAATCGGGCCTATAGAAGCAATTCCCACAGCTGCACAGAAGAAAGACTGCAAATTATTCCACACTCAGGTTAAATTATTTCAAGTTAATTTGCACTTGAAGTTCTCTCTCCAAAGACACCTTTATTTCTCAATGTATCACAGAGCTGTTCTGGGCTGATTCTATTTAGGTTCAAAACAACACTTCAAATTGGAGCGTTGGTGGTATAGTGGTGAGCATAGCTGCCTTCCAAATTGGAAATCATCCAACACAGAAAGGAAGTACAAAGATTTCGGAATTTGCTGATTTCAGAAATGGTAATGTGAAGAGAGAGCAACGTTAATTACAGAAACTAACAGTTCTAATCATTTTAAATAGGTACCTAAAATTGGAGAATCAGATCAGGTTTTGAGTCAGCTATGTAGCTCAAGTCTATTTCTTATTTTATATGACGTGACTTAAAAAATAAGCATATCTGTATGTAGGTGCCTTGAAATGTTACTGATTGTTTTGCTTTTGCATTTACAATGTCAATATACCTTAACATTGCTAAGAGGCAGATAACTAATTAAGAGCCAGAAAAGCCCAATACAGCAAATTTGCAGCAAGAGAATAAATGAACTTCTGTCATACTAATAAAACAGCGTGACTTCTGTGTTCAGGTTAGTTCGAGGCTGACCTTGAGGCATGGAGTTTCACATTCTAGCTAAGCACTGCGGCCTCACTCTTCTTTTTAAATTTAATTTTTATTTTACATTAGCGTATAGTTGATTTACAACGTTGTGTTAGTTTCAGGTGTACAGCAAAGTAATTCAGTTATACATATATCCATTCTTTTTCAGATTCTTTTCCCATATAGGTTATTACAGAATATTGAGCAGAGTTCCCTGTGCTATATAGTAGGTCCTTGCTGACTATCTATTTTACATATAGTAGTGTATATATGTTAATCCCAAACTCCTAATTTATTCCTCCCCCCATCTTTCCCCTTTGGTAACTATAAGTTTGTTTTCTATGTCTGTGAGACTGTTTCTGTTTTGTAATTAAGTTCATTTGTATCATTTTTTTTTAGATTACACATATAAGCGATATATGATATTTGTCTTTCTCTGACTTACTTCACTTAGTATGATAATCTCTAGGTCCATCCATGTTGCTGCAAATGGCGTTATTTCATTCTTTATGCAGCCTCACTCTTTAAAACACATTTTTTAAAAAAATCATGTCCTTTAGCCATAGAGAAGAGAAAATGAAGTATATGAATATACTTTAAAATACAATTAAACCCATATTGTACTAATATTGGTCTACTTTGATGATGCTTTTTAATGTCTTCTCCCTGAAGAAAACTGGGGAAAACCCACTAGAAATGTCTTCCTAGTAAAAAGTACTAATGTAAGCTCTGCATCTTTCAGATGTCCCAACTATTTGTTATCACTGGTTGTTAATTTTCTCATCAGTTTAAGTTTTCTGATTTTATGACTATAATTCCTGAGCTCAACTCACAAAGTATACATAAAAGTAATATATAAAGTATAAGTAAATCATGCACAAGGCAGAAAGAATCCTTAAAAATTGAGCAAGTGTGTTACCTTCAAAGTTAGTTATGATGATGAAAACGTATTCTAAATAAATAAATGTTGCATGTAACATTTTAAAAATTCCCCTTCAAACTCACACTTAATTTCAGAACACACTAGTTTTGCTGCTTGATGACAGCACTTCTCCACGGTGACATCTTCAACTTTCCATCTGTGTAACTGAAGTGTAACAGTTATCACATAACTTATTTCTTGGATCTCATGTAAATAGAGTGTGTTATAAAAGTGATTATAATTTGTATTGATGGAAATGTCAAAAAAGGGCATTGAAGGTATACACATACATGGTTGCTTTGTCCCAATACATCTTGTGCTGCTCTAAACGAAATCTTAAACAAAATTTTTATACACGGTTCTGAAGCTGAATCAGAACAGTAAGAAGAATATTCTTAAAACTGTATGGAAATAGTATTTATTAGTTGAAAATTTTATAAGGTTATATTTATTTTAATTGTTTGTAATTATTGAAGGTTCACTATTTTCATAATTACTTTCTGAAAATGACAAGCCATACAACGTGCTAAAAGATGTGGAATGTATTTTACAGGTCTTCTGATTGTAGATCAGGTTAAATGGATATCACTTGTTGGATCAATTTCTGGCAGACTTCCAACTCATGGGATAACGAAAGGGAAATTGATTAAATAATGTACTCTCTTTTTCTACAATAATAGTGCAAAACATAATAAAGGGCACTCATTTCGAATACAAACCAACCACATGATATTGGAAATGTCTTACAACTTTTAGAAAGTAGTTGGGTTTTATGTAATTCTATTTTTCCCTACTGAAAAATCCACTTAATGAGAAAAGAATTCAAGTCTAATACAAAGATTACTAATTCAAATTAACAATTAATACATATATTGGCTTCAGTAGAAAAAGTTAACAGTTCAATGTACAACCAAATGGCAGGAACTTCACAGGTAAAGCCTTTACTAAAAATTATCTTATTGCCAAAACTGTAGTTGGAGTGTTTTCCTGTTGTGTCTGTTTACATATAGCCCTTCCCGAAAGTAGGTGAAAGATTAAATTATCTCTCACAAACATTTCTAAAACTTATAATAATTTATTTTGATCTTAATGGCAATCTCCTGTCAGGATTGTTGTGCCCTGGATTTCATGCCTGTTTGCTCTCACTGCCTTATCTCTCTAATAAAGTATTCCTGTATTCATGATTGCTTCATAGCCCAAGGAAAAAGAACAGACTTCATCTACAAGTAACTCCAGCTTCACGTTGGAAAAAATGACAATTTTAAATAACTGTATGTAAATTTATATGCCTAGGTTGTTTGCTTTGTCAATTTATATGCCTATGTTTTTGCACTGTCCTCTTTAAAGCAATGAAATCTTTGATTATTAATTTTATTCTACAAGAACATGAAAAACAACCTCCCTTTCATATACTGATTTTTAAAAATTCTTTTTGTAATTCTTATTATTTTAAAAAAAGGATTTGTATGATTTAAAATAGTGATATTTGCTTTAAAATTTGAACAAGCAATAAAATTTCTTAGGGCTCTAGTCGCATGTTTCAACATATGCACACCATTCAAACTGTTAAAAAATACAATGTGTGGGTTCTTTTCTTTATGTGGGATGCTGCATACCCAGATAAATAAGACAATGCAAGCAGGATGTAGTAAATATATTATCAGGGTTTCATATACAATTCATACACATTGTTAACATGCAGATCTTTCTTTAAAGACGTATACAAATCATTTGAAGATTCATGGACGTGAGTTATTTTCTTTCTCAGCTCTGCAATCCATTTGTTTCATCCTTTGAATTTTCTGAACAGTTTTTTCTAAGCCATATAGATCACTACAATTTACTAGAAGGATACTAAAACATAGAAAATGAAGAGAAATATTTCAAATTCCATTAAGATCTTTTCCCTCATCTATACTCTATTTGGCAACTGACAGAAACTGTAATACAGAAACTGTTGGTTTCTTCTTTTTTCCTAGTGCAGTGCCTCAAAAACTTTACTGTGCAAATAAATTATCTAGTATCGTGTCAAAATGCAGATTCTGACTTACTACGTCTAGGGCAGGAACTGATATTCAGCATTTCTAACAAGCTTCTAGGTGATGTTGGTCCTCAAGCCACATTTTGAGTTGCAAGGCTCTAGGTGACATACTCATGCTCCTTCTGTCCACTTCCCAAACACCTACAGACCAGGCTATGCTCCCTAAGGTTGACTCATGTGATACTAAGTGGGCTACAGAGGGATCCAACTTCTGACCCAATCAGTGTCTGCCTCTGTCTCTCAGATAGAGTAGATAGCTACATAGCTAGACAGATAGATAGTAGATAGATATCTTCCTATCTCTCTCTCCTTCTCTCTCTCATGACCTGGGCACACCTCAGATCACCTTTTCCCCTGGAGATGATTTTTCATGCTGAGCTACTGGCTGCACCACATCACCTCCAAGTCTTAACTCTGACTGCAGCCTATGTGTATTTCCTGGGTCTGAGGTCCGTTTTGTGTCTCAGTCTATCTTCTACTTCTAAAGAGCTTAGCAGGTTAAGAACATGTGCACTCAGTTTGTTTGTTTGTTTATTATTTTGGCCACGCCACTCAGCATGTGGGACCTTAATTCTCCGACCAGGGATCAAAACCACGCCCCCTGCACTGGAAGTGTGGAGTCTTAACCACTGGACTGCCAGGGAGGTTCCCACTCAGTATATTTATGACAGTACTAGTTTTCTATTACTGTCACTACAAACAGAGCCGCTTAAAATAACATTTATTTGATCAAACTTCAGTAAGCCACAAGTCCAGTATGGTACCGCTGGGTTCTCTGCTCACAGTACCATGAGACTAAAATCACATGTCGGCTAGACCGGGTGGTTGCCTGTAGGCTCTGCGGAAAAACCCACTACCAGGCTGATTCGGTTGTTGACAGAATAAAGGTCTTTGCTGCTGCAAGACTGTGGTCCCTGTTTTCTGGCCGGCTATCAGTAGGGGTCATTCTCAGGTCTTTTCCAGTCTTTCTCTCCATCATTAAAGAAGTCAGGGGACCTCAAATCCTTCTTGCTTGAATCTCTGACTTCTGCCACCAGCTTGAGAAAACTTTCTGCTTTTAAAGGGCTCGTGTGATTTTGTCAGTCAGGTCCACCTGGATAAATCTCCATACCTTAACATCAATTGAATTTGAATTTGAATTACATCTGCAAAATCTCTTCACAGCAGTACCAAGATTAGTGTTTGATTGAATATCCAGGAGCTGGGAATCATGGGGAGTCATCTTAAAATTCTGCCTGAGCAAATTAAATAATTCTTTGTGCTTCAGTTCCTTCATTTGTAAATGAGGATAATATGAATACCTATCTCATAAGATCTTTTTGGCAATTAAATATTATAGTCTATATGAAGCATTTAGAACACTGTCTGGATCAGGCTAGGTATTCAGTACCTATTAGCTGCAATTATTATTATCAATATGATGGTCAGTGACATCTTTTCTTTTCTTCAAACTTATCTCTGCCTCTGGGACTATGCTAGCTCAGTGTAATTCTTCTTAGCTTCTCTAGATAGAAAACTACAATCATGTCTGCTCAGCCCTCTGGAAACTCTCCAAAGAAGACGCTCAATTAAACAGCTCTTTGAACATACAAATGGCCAAGAGGCACATGAAAAGATGCTCAACATTGCTAATTATTAGAGAAATGCAAATCAAAACTACAATGAGGTTATCACCTCACATCAGTCAGAATGGCTATCATCAAAAAGTCTACTAATAATAAGTGCTGGAGAGGGTGTGGAAAAAAGGAACCCTCCTGAACTGTTGGTGGGAATGTAAACTGGTGCAGCCACTATGGAGAACAGTATGGAGGTTCCCTAAAAAACTAAAAATAGAGTTGCCATATGATCCAGTGATCCCATTCCTGGGCATATACACAGAGAAAACTCTAATTCGAAAAGATGCATGCACCCCAATGTTCACAGCAGCACTATTTACAACAGCCAAGATACAGGAGCAACCTCAATGTCCACTGACAGATGAATGGATAAAGAAGGTGTGGTATATATGTACATGTGTGTGTGTATATACATACACACACACACACACACACACAAACAATGGAATATTAGTCATAAAAAAGAATGAAATAATGCCATTTGCAACAGCATGGATGGACCTAGAGATTATCATACTAAGTGAAGTTAAGCCGGAGAAAAACAAGTATCATATGATATCGCTTACATCTTTTTTACATCTAAGAAAAGATACAAATGAACTTATTTGCAAAACAGAAATAGATTCCCAGACATAGAAAACAAACTTATGGTTACCAAAGGGGAAGGTAGGGGGAGGGATAAATTAGGAGTTTGAGATTAACATATACACACTACTATATATAAAATAAACAAGGACCTACTGTATAGCACAGGGAACTCTACTCAGTGTCTTGCAATAACCTATAACGGAAAAGAATCTGAAAAAGGAATATACACACACACACACACACACACACACATATAAATGAATCACTTTGCTGTACACCTGAACCTAACACAACATTATAAATCAACTACACTTCATTAAAAAAGAATCGAAAACAAACAACAAACAACTCTTTGAAGGGACATGCTCAAAGCTGAGAAGTTCTGCTCAGGGAAAACATGCACAACACTCTTGGCTAGTGCCTTTCTCTAGGTAAGATCAGCTCTCTGAATGGCCCTCCCATTGTTTTCACTCCTCCCAACCAAGCTAACGTGTACTGTTGCACATACATTAAAACTTTCTGGCAGTGTTCAAATTCTGGTGTCGAAAAACCTTCCCCAACTTGTGTTAAATTGCTAATTACAGACACAGGAGCTCATCTGCAAACAATGAAAAATATCTTCAAATTCTCACACACACACACACCTGTGCTTATTGTTTATTATTCCTGCTTTACAGCTCAGAAATATTAGGATCAAAGAGATTTTATTTCAGAATGAATATAATTTATTTTACTAAATAAAAGTAATTTCACCACACCCAATAAGTGGCAGCACCACGATTAAAACTGTACTGGCTCTCTCATTAATCATGGTTGAGAAGTTGGTATTCTTCTGGAATTAATATTTGCCATTACTGAAGATATCTGTAGTTCTTAAATGTTTGCAAAAATTTACTACTATGTACTAGCAAAGTGCCAGGCATGATATCTTATATGAAGTCTGCACTTAAAAAATTTTTGTTCAGATAATATTAAAATTAAATACAACAGTGTCTGACTATATTTGACCTTCTCTTTCCCTTTGATTTCACCTATACCTATTATATCTTCCTAATGCTCTAATCAAATAGACTCTGATGGACAACAGGACTTACTGAAATGCACTGAATATGCTTCATAGAGCATATCTTTTTTGAAAGAGGAGCAAAGCCGTAAGATCAGAGAAGCTTCAGTTAAAGGCATCCCCTCTATCTAGTGCAGTGGAGGAAAAAAAACTGCTCACACTGAAACTGGAGTTAATTGGGGTATAATTGGCAACAAACATAGACTTGAATTGGAAACACAACAGGTTTCAGAATACATTAGGTTGTCAATTAGTGGCATCTTTGAACCATAAACCAATCTTTACACTAATTCTATACACAGAACAAGCATTTAATTGCAAGGAACAAAGCATTGGAAACCCTCATTAGGGTCCCCTAATACAAGTGGGAAAAAGATAGTTTCTACCTACAACAAGTTATTTGAACTTTTAATCAAACTTTAAAGCAAAATTGAAAGCAATGAATCATGGTACACCATTACTCCTAATTACACAAGGCTGCCTGAAATCCAAAATCCTCAGCATTTTCAAATTAAACATAAGGATAAATAAGAAATACAATATTTTTAAGACATAGTAAGTAATAGTAGATAGATAATAGCATACCTTGGCATACCCAAATATGTCTTGCTGCTAATAGAATTACAAGGTTTTCTTCCCAAATCATGCACAAGATATAATTTAAGTGACTTAACCTTGTGGGGAATAGGGATACGCATAGAATATCCCCCTGAACTGTTTTAGTACAGTTTCTTCCTCACTGAATTTCTTTGAGGGACAAGGAGAAGAAGCAGAGGAGACAGAGACCCTTGGGCGTCTCACTGGTATTTGGATCCTCAAAAGGTCACACAGACTGGTTCCATCTCTAGTCTTCTTTGTGTACTTTTCTCACCCTCCACGCCTGTGCCAATTCTGCTTGAAAACAGTTGAGCTATACTTTTGTCACTTGCATCTAAAAGAATTCCATCTCTATTATCCAATTACCCCAAGTCGCATCCTGGAGTAAAAGACCAATCCTCATACAAAATCACCAATTCTAGATTATGCTTTCTGAATACGATTTATCTTCCAGCTGGATTGTTCAACTATTCCCCCTACAAAATTTTTTGCAGCTTCACTGGAATCGTGAGTATATTACTTCTTTGATTGTCTCACATTTTCCCTTATTAATCTCTGACACAGTACCCTATAATTTCATTAGTGGTCCTGCCAATGTTCTAATATCTTTTTGTTGTATGCTTTCTCCATACCTGCACTGAAGTCTCCCAGAATTGCTGGGAAAAAATCTACTCATAAGCCACATTATTATCATTATTTTCATTATAAATTCATGATCATTGTTCTCGTATAAATTCTGCAAATCATATTTTCTCTGGTCAATTCTGAGACACATATTCCATCAAAAAAGGAAAAGCATTTTAAATATTCTCAAATCAAACTTACCCCTTAGGTCCAGGATTAAACTTGTCTCATACTTCAGATCAGAAAGAACATCACTGCATGAGTTTCAACTTTCTGCTACCAAACCTACAAAGCTGTCATTGTTTTAAATATTGCAGAGTGATTAAGTTCCTGGGCTTTAGAGCTGGGCTCTTCCACTTATTAATAGTGGCATTAGCCTGTTAGTTATTTTCTATAAGACTCAGTTCCTTCATCTGCAAAACTGGAATTTAATAGTCTCTATTTTATTGAGTTGTTGCAAGGATCAAATTAAATTATGCATGTAAAGTGCTTAATACGGAGCCTGGCACACGATAAGCTTAGATAAATAATAACCATTACTGTATTATGGTTGTTATTATTATTGTTATTATTATATTGTGGAACTACTTTCTCTCCCTTACTTTTTGTTTCAACAGACAAAATTCTCCCCTACCAAAGGCCAAAGTTTTCACACATCTTTTGAATCCTTTCCAGCTTCCTTCTCCTTTTGTTAACAGTGCTCAGTGTCAAGCAGTAGTTACGGAAGGGCTTCATAAAGGGCAGTTTTTACAACACTTTGGAAACATTTATACCAATCCTGCTTCCCAGGGTGGGGTTTGTAACCTGAGGCTAGCCTGGGGTCCATGAATTATACGTGAATTCATGGATGTGCTGTTTCTCTCACTCGCTTCCTAGGGAGAAGGTCCTTAGCTTACATTCTATTTGTGGTTCACGACCAAGAAAAGGTTAAGAAACAAATTGCTCTATAGCTTCTGAGACCCTTGGGGGCATAATAGGCCACATTGAGTGGTGGTTTGGGAACTATATTATGGGGCCCTATAAAGAAAATCAAATAAGTTAACATGCTTCATTTAAAATAGTTCTCCAAGCAATTATACTCCAATAAAGATGTTAAAAAATAAAATAAAATAAGATAGCTCTCCAAAGAAAAAACATACTGTCAGTGGGCGCTTCACCCAAGATAAGTTTAATGGCTGCACCATATTTGAAATGCTAATCATCAATTGACATTTCAGAACTAAGTGACTTTAAAAAATACATTCAAAGTACTATGACCTGACTGATTTAAGGAAGTGATTAATTCCCCATGCAGAGAGAGGAAGAATAAAAGCAATGTTGGGTTACTGCACGTAATTTAAAAGTATTTGTCACTGTTACACTGACAATTTGAGATAATATTATCAAATAATGGGAAACGGACTCAAACCTATAGGTATGGTGTAGTAAGTAAAATAAAAAGCCTCATCATGATTATATTTGCTTAATAAGAGTCACAGAAACAGTTAAATACCCTAAAAACATGTTTAAACTACTGAGGTGAGGAAATATCATATACAAAGCTTAAAAGTACCTATGATACATTTCAGTAACTTAATATACAAGTATTAGCAAATTTAAATGAGCCAGGCCTAGGTACGTCTTTTACTTCCGAAAGGTGACCCAGTGATATTCACTTTGATTTGGTGTTACGGTGATTCCAGGAATCCTATTTTCTTTTCAGAGGCACATGGGACTTTGATTTCCTCTTACTTCCCTTTCAATCAGACTATTGCACCTGGGTTTACACTGTATCCCCATTTTCTTTTATCTCTTCCTCAAAAAAGGACCGGAGGAGATATGCCCTTAAATTGGGAATTGAGGTATGCAGGAAGATTTTTAACTTTTACATATTTATTAGGTTTTATAATAAGATTTGTACTGTATTTTAGGTACACTTCATCTAACTTGGTTTAGTGGGCAAGGGGTTCCTTTATTCTATGGGAAAATGTTTTTGGAATACCACAACCCATTACAAATTAATTTCTATAAATTAATCCCTGAGTGTATCAGGGATTACCAAAATAATTATCTTCCATGGTTCAAAAACCTCAGTTTCTGTATTCCAATCTTACTGTTATTCAGTGTCTCTAAGAACACCTATCACATAGTGAGGCTTCCAGTTGGCCCATAATATAGGCTGTTTGAATAAAATGAGTGAGCACATAATATGTTATAACATATAAATGCACATAATTATCAAGAATAACATTTCTATTATTACAATCTCCATGTTACACAAATGATTCACGTTTAACTTTTTACTAATATACTCTGAAGCCATATTGATCTGGTCCTTACAAAATGTCTCAGAATTACTGTAATTTTACACTTGAAAATTGATCTAATGTTTGCTATTCCATGTAGACAATACCTAAATGTAGTATTGTCAGCCACTATATTTACATTAAAATGTGCTAAAAAGGTACCACTTTGCAATATGTACACATACTTCTTTTCGTTATAGTTACTACATGTGTATTGCTCTGGTGTCAGACTAAATGCTATGGTCTTGAGTATGAATACACACTAAATATTTATCAGACTAAGCGTTACTTTCATTGAGATGCAAATGATTTTTCAAAGCAGGGATTGCACATTAAACTTGCAAGTGGGAAAGCACACAATGAGACTCCAGAGGCTACAGTTCCTCAGAAAGTAAAGAAACTGCCATTAGTTTGCAAAAATATCCTTTATATTTTGGCAGCTACACAATCTACTTTTATTCACAAGGCGGGTCTATTAAGACAGGACACGTGTTTCGCTTGTGTTCAGTAGTCTATTAGCATCCACTTAAACCCTATATATTTAGGTTAATCTTCCTTTTTAAAACTTTCAATCACGTGGGTTTTGAAAATAGTCTAAAGATTTTGAAAGGATACCATTTAAAAACAAAAATATCAACTGCTTGGCAGGAACACATTTGCTTCTTAAAACAAGCTATATCTATAAACCAGGTAAAGTAACACAAAACAGAAGAAATGAGTTCTAATCACTTTCAAAGATTAAGCCCATGCTTAACAGAAAATCATTAATATACATTTATCAGAGTCTAAAGAACCAATGACTTATTGGTAAATGGGTGATCAGTCATCTTCTTGTCATTATCTGAACAGAGCAGATACCAAGCAATCCACTCAGCTCTGATTCAGGGTTTTTCACCTTGTTCTTTGTACATAAGAAGAGTTTCTCATTGATGTCATTTTCATTTCTTTATTTTTTAAAACATGAACTGAAGAGGTGGACTAAAGTGCAGTCTAGAGAAAACTGTTCGTAAAACATACAACTGGCTTAAATATAAAATGGAATGAATTTCCAAAATGATTTAACCGTTGAACTAAGGGGGTCACACTGAGTTTAGGAAATGAGATAGTCCTTTCTGCCCCTGATGCAGAACCACCACTTTGAAACAGACCTCTGGATTCTTATCTCTAGCCATGACACCATTAATATTTCTGATTCCTTCCACTGCTTTTCCTTGAATTCATGCCCAATTAGCTGTAAATCACAGTGAAGCCACAGTGGGAAGTAAGCACAGCGTTTGTCTTTGCAAGAGTTCTTTGGCCTCCTGGTTTGAATGCTGCCTCTCAGTTATGGAGCTATTAATTTTTTACAGACCTTCTGTTTACCACCACACCATCTCATATGCCAAGTGTGTTAGCTGCTTGCTGAACCAGTATATATAGTTCTGTTGGGTTTAGGAATCATGGAAAATTCTGGGCATTTATTATTAAGGGGAGCCCCAACTGACTTTTGCTTTGCCATTTGTTAGCTAAAATCAATACATTCTATCATTCTAATCTCTGCAAAACCTCGGATATGTGTGCCTGGCAGGCAAAACCGTCAGAGAGACTAAGATCTTCCCCAGCTGTGGAGAAATCTTATTTTTATTTTTAATTAATATAAAATGCACATTGAAACCAGAGGCTGAAAGACCCAAAGGAATCTGTTCTAAAGCCTTCAGCAGTGTGTGGTACACTCTCGTTTCCTTGTCTGCATTTTTCAATGCTTATTTGATATTCCTTTGAAATTCACTTGGCTTGGGCCAAAATAACTCCTGAAAGTGAAAGAAGCTCATACAAATAAAATATTTTATTCAAGGATCTTAATGTTTTCTCATTTTTTTTCCTAACAGTCTGTCATACCTTTGAATATGCATATTTTATCTCTTTCCCTCTCCATGATTTCTTAAACCTAAAAAAACAGCACATAGCTGAATCAGACTGAGGAATGCCAAGGGGTTACCAAATATTCCTTGCAGTTTTCCCCACTTTAAACTCTTTTTCACCCCAGTTCTCTAACCTGGAAGTGAATTCCAGCTTCTCTGCCTAATCACGATTTATTAATCTTCAAAATGCCTGGCTTAAAGCCTAGAGTTAAAGCTAGTTAAACAGATACTTTATATATTATAAGGATAATGTACGACAATGCTATAATTTAGTACTCAGTGTTAAACATTTACGCATGTTGAAATATTTGTCATAAATTATCAATACTTCATAATCATAGGTACTATTAAAACATATTTAGTTTTTAAAAAATCAAATGGATTTTGCTCATGTTTTCCATAGGTTTGAGAATGTTTCCATAGGTTTAAAAATAATAAAATAACCAGTAATGAACAGAACTCATAAATGTTTACTGTTTGCTTTCTAATATATATTTGCCTATAGCTGTATTATGTTCTATTGAGGGTGCACAAAACTTCTAATAAAATCAATCAAAGATCAACAACTCGAGATAACAGAGTACAAATCAACATAAAACCATATGACCTTTAAAATAAATCATTTACTCTTTTAGGAACTAGGTTTTCTCAGCTGTAACATGGAGACTTTTGAGTAGATTACCTTTAAATTCCATCTTAGCTCCAAATTGTTGTACCATTAAAGTTTTCTCCACTTACTCTAGCCCAGGGATTTATGTTTACTCTGAATTCAAAAGTTTTGGACCACTCACTCAGCTGGAAGTGTTATATGATATGTCATCTCTTGAATCATCGTCTAATACACTGTACTCCAATATGCTATTTCCACAATCATTAACAAATAGCCATTGTGGATCAACTAAGCATAATTCTTAGGAGTTTAGGCATACGGAGTATCATCTAATGGGACTGACAGATTTCTAGACATTGTACATTGGCAAAACATATCAACATAGGAAACATAATGGAAATCTAAGCAATGTATGATTGATGCTACATGAGTGGTTTAGAAAATTATTATAAGAAAAATTCAGAAAAGGAAGAAATTGAATAACCTTGATTTATTTTGAAATGACTATGCACTAAACTCTGTATTAAGCCCTGGAAAAATAAAAAAGATAAGACCTCTGCTCTCAGGGAAATCACTAGTAAAGCCTAAGCTAGTCTACGAAGACGACAAGGCTGTAGGGCTTTTGAATCATTTATCCAGAATATTTAAGTCCCTGCTTTTTGTAGGCTCTCTGCTCAAGCTGCACAGGTTCAATGTGACATGTATCTTTATATTCCCCATAGTGCCTTGTGCACGGTAGGCACACCCAATGATACCTCGTAAATGATTGATTCTCTTAACCACATGAATTTATACTCACAAATACCCTACTACAGCCAGATCAGCCTGAGATAATAAAAATCTGCTGACATGATTTAACACCACCTGGGCGTCAGGACTGCTGTGCTTTCTAACTTGTCAATCTCATGATTTGGCCTGGTAAATGAGTTATGGACAGTTGAATCACTTGTGATTCAGATTTGATTTTATGGCCATAACTCATAGCTGGGATGGAAGGAACCAGAAGGAGTGTCTTCTCTACCCATCTTCAATTGCTGTCTCTTTTGGTCTATATTTCAGTCTGTATCTGACATATTATTTTAAAAATATAACAAGGCCTTTACAGACACCTAAGAAGTAGTTTAACTTAGCTTTGATAATGTTATATTAAATCCCTGGAAGGAACCAGTACTTGGAGGTTGCAGAAAATGGTCCTTTATCAACAGGGAAATAAAAGATTTTTTAGAAGGTAAACCATGACTGGGAGGTCACTGAAGGAACAGCAAGTTTGTCAGGAAATGTAGTATTTCCTGCTAGTTAAAGCCTGCTACCTTCCCATGTGAGATAGAAGCTGAAGGTACTCTGGCTTCTGAACAGGATCAATGCAAATAGGCTTTCCTACCTGGACACAATTTCATATAGCCAGTCTTGCTGACTGCTAACTCTCAAAAGGGCAGGTAAAATACATGTGTGATCTATAAACTTCTTTAATGCCACTGTACTTAAGAATCTTGTGAATATTCAGTAAAACTAAATGTTTTACAATGTGACTCTATTAAAAACACAAATAATTGAATAAGCACAGAAAATTGAGGGATCTGCTGTATGCATTAAAGTGGTAGTTTCAAAGCCTTAACAAGCATCAGAATCCCATGGAAGCTTATTAAAACATAAATTGCAAGGCCCCACCCCAAGAGTTTCTGACTCAGTAGGTCTGGGGTGAGGCCCAAGAATGTGCATTTCTTACAGGTTTGCAGGTAATGCTGATGCCAGTGGACCATGGAGCAAGCCTTGAGAACCAGTGCACTAAGAATTAATTAAATATATTTTACACACACATACACACACATACACACACACACACAGACACGAAGAAAGAAAAGAAAACTTTGACAGCTATTGCTCAGTGACTTTCCTAATTTCAAAAACATGTACTTCCTGTAACTCATATTTCTTTCAAGTCACTTGGGGAACCTGAATTAGATTCTCAGTAATTCTGATTTTGTTTCATCGACCCATCAAGGCTAAGTCTCAGAGATGAAGTACAGTAACGGGTAGTGTAAGTTTTCACCTAAAAAAACATGCAGCAAAAATTTACCCTAGAAGTCCCAAGGCAGTGGAGGCTAGAATTATTTGAGGGTAGCCATAAAATGCAGGGTAGATATCCCCTGCTGAATTCTTGCATACAAAATTAAAAAGTACTTCTTGAGTTCTAATGCAGAGAGCATTTGTATGCTCACCTACTTCTCAAGAAAGCACGATTAAGTTTGCAAAATGCTCTGAGGAGGAGAAGTGCTTTATTATTTCACCCAAGATGCCAAAAAATATGTTTGCAGTATTAACTTTCTATTTGTTACAAGCCCCTATTTACAGACTATCATCTACTTCAGATCATCACGGTATTATGCAGGTTATATCAAAAATGAGAACAGAACAATATATAGTTGAATGTAAGTTTTAGGATCTAACAGCCTCATATTTGCTAATCAAATGATAATTGTGATTGTTACCTAATATGATAATATAATGTATTTATCAAACGGTTTGAAGAGAGCCAATAAGACAATATTTGCTTTATTTGCAATATTTGCTTTAATAAGGTATTAAATGGCCTTAAGATGTACCTACTAAATAATGTGTGTATTAAAGAGTTTTAATTCAGCAAACAAAGAATCTTCAGTTTACTTCCCTTGTAGAAAAAAGCTTTAGGAATATTCCTAATACTGTCTTATTTATTTTCCAAGGACTGCTAAAAAGTCTTAGAAAGTTGAAGGAATAGAAATCAGATAAGCAACTGTGCTCTAAGTATTTAGTTGAACACACAGGCAAGGAACTTTCGATGATTTTGTGCCTCAGTCGTTTCCAACCATGGTTTTGTCCTCCACTCCATGTGCTATAAATGAAGGATTTTATAGAAGAGCAGAAACTGCCTACTCTTGAGCCACACAGCCCAGACTTCAAATCTGTGTCCTACTGATTAGTTGTTGTGTCAATTCCTCCAGGTGAATGTGACGTTCCTGGACCCAAATGAAGGTTTTGAAATACCACTTCAATCTTAAATCTGACATTTATTTCTTATAAAACCAATTAATCTCTATTCCTGTGTTTCTCTTCCCTCTCTATATAGATTCACACTTACACTTCCATGCTTTAACATCCTCAATTTCCTCATCAGGCAAGTGGCATTCTAATTAGCTACCAGACGAGACTGTTACTAGGATTATGCGAAATAATAAATGTGAAGCTATAACACAGAGCACAATGTAGGTACTAAACATGGTAATCTTTGTAAGGAAAAAAATGCTAACTGGTTATATCCCAATGAGAACTGATAGAAGTCTGTGATTCCAATGACAATAGGCAACTCAGCTGTGCTCCAATTTCATCTTTTGGGAAAGCACTCTGAACAAGAGAAATGTGGTCAAAGACGAATTCATATGGGAATATCCTAGTTGAGATGAGAACTGGTTATTTACCACCTTTGTATTCATATCAACAAAAGCCTTAGGACTATCTTTAAGGTGCTCACTTATTTGGATTTCTCTTTTCGTGCCCAGAGACAAACAAAATACTCAGCTAAAACCTTCTTCCCAGTTAACACACGAAGAGAAATGTTCAAAAGAAACCCTCTTGCAAGAAACCACATAATATGAATGGGAAAAACTAGAGAACTTGTGTCTATGGTGTATGTTTCCAGATTATCTTGCAGCTATTTACTGGGGCTACTACGTGGTGAATTTACCTAAAAGAATGATGACAGCATCATACAAAATGACAGGTCCGTTTACTCCTGGGTGATGGGCTGATCCTATGTATTAAACCCTAATATTACTGTCCACAGTCTACTACAGTAGCTAAAGATTATTCATTACTGGTTTGTGCTTGGGCTTATAAGCCATAAATAAGTAATCATAAACCAGTGAAAGGAACAGATAACTTTTCCTCTCGCCGCATAAAATGCCATTTTGCTTTGGAGTTTACAGATCATACACATGTCACCTAACCTTTACTGTAATCATTTACTTCTGGAAAAGGTCAACATTTTGATATAGCACAAATACACTCATTAATCTACGCAGCAGATTTTAGGTATTCCCCTCACTTCCAAATATCGGCAGTTATTTTCATTTCCTATGCGCACAGCTACTGGCCAGATCTCAGGTATCCATGACCCAGATGAACCTGATGCCGCAGTGGCCCAAGTAGAACATCAGATTTGTTGCCACAAACTTAGACTCTGCATTTATTTACTTACAAGGGACTTCTCTTTAATCCTACATCAAGTCTCATATCCAAGGGTAAGGTAATAAGCAAGTGGCTGACTGTAAGTTATTATAGGAATCAAACTTTTTTGTTTCCCATTTAGAAATCATAAATTTCCTAACAAGCTTTCTTAAACTGTTAAGTCAAAGCAAAGGGCACAATTCATAACACAGAGCAGACAGTAATTCTAGAACTCGACGAGCTTAAGTCCCTTCCAATGTGAACATTCTAAGCCCAGGAATTAAGTGTCAAATTTCCCCTTCCTTTTAACTTCCACAGCGTGACATCTCTACTTGCCCCTAATCAATTATTCATCTTAGTGTGTCCATGCATATGTAAAGACTGACTGAGTGGACAGATAATCTTCTTAATTCTTCCAAACACAGGATGCGTTGATCTACCTATAGCTCTAAAGCTATGGCTCATCAATTAACAGTTCTGCATAGCACATTGTTGCTGAACCAGTTAGCAGCCAACTAAGTCATGCAAAACTCAACTCCTGAGACTGGCACTTTGTGTTTCACTTCCATTCCTCAAAAGGGGGAAGGACTAGAAGAAACTATAAAATAGGCCAAAAAAAGAAAAAAAGAAAAAAAAAAAAACAGATGATCCTACTTTACAGGGTTCAAGTTTATTTTTATAATCCTTTCCTCTCTAAATGCCTCTTTCAACTTGGCTAAAACATGCCATGTTACGGTAGCGAGCAGCAGTTTAAAAACACATGAATTGATTGATCATCTCTTTGTCATAAATAAGACTCTCTGCTCATTCATGCTCTGAGAATGAGGTCTGAATTTACTGTCACTCTGCCCCTTTAGCAGATTACTCATGTGGGCTTAAACAAGTATATGAAGAATAGAGGGAAACTTCCTGGACAGAGTAATTTATAGAAACTTATTACATATATCAGGAAGCAATTTTAAGCATATCTTATGCATGAGAATCTTTTTTTAAGGATTAAGAAAAAAATATACCTCAACCTATATTATAGAGGTCAGATGATCATTATTTCTCAGTCTAGTGACAAATCTCTACAAATTCAACAGGTACACTGAAGCCAGATATCCCCATGTCACCTGAACTTTGTAACTCTTATCAGTGGGTCCTGAACATTTAACATGACTCAGATTTTATTAAATGTAATGCTGGTAACATAGTCTTTCTTGAAATAGTAACAACCAATAGGCAGATCAAGATCAGCCCTTTTAAAAAAGTGAATAGAACAGAATAGAGTAGAAGATAATAGGAAAGTAAAAAAAAAAGGAAAGAAAAAAAGAAAAATATCACAGTGCATCACACATAACAAGGGTTTTATTTCTTGAAACTTTTAAGTTGCATATGTGTGTGTATACTGAGTCCCAATTTTAAAATTTTTAATGAGGGTCACAGTAAAAAAAAAAAAATTTTTTTGAAAAGCACAGATGTAATAAATCCTGCAGTACTGAAATAGCCAGATGTGTTAATAAAATAATTGTCTAACAATATTTCAAAGTGTGCGCTCTGTGCCAGGCAACATTCACAGTGATTTACCTGCATTTTCTCAGTTAGTCCTTGCATTAACCCTGGAAGGTGGGTATTTTTATCTTCCACTTTGTACAGATTGCGCTACTGGGACATTTATCTGAGGCTCCTCTAATAACATTTTGGTTGAATTACTACCAAATAATGCATGTTTTCATAAGTTACATGAAAGTATTTCCTTATAAATGCCACAGAAAAAAAAAAAAGCAGTTTGCCCAGAATTATAGTCTAACCAATGGAATATCTGGAGCCAATAAAGACCATTTGACTAAATTTGCCAGAAAACCGTGTACACAGAATACTCTGCATCATTATTCTTTCTCTTTGATGCCCCTCTGCCTACATGGATCTTCTCAGTCAAGTTTAAAGAATTCCAAGCTTGCAAACTACAACAGATTGTTTAGCATGGCCGTTGCAAGAGGAGTATCCATGTTAGCTGAGCACATCCAGGAATAATCATATGAAGAAGGGGACCCAGGCAAGCACACTATTCTCATTTTTCCTCCTGTGAGGCTGTGCAAATCTGGCCAAGTGGCTTCTATGGTTCTCCCATGCTTTATAGCAAAGAAGAATTAGGTGGAATAACTTGCCTCTTCCAGGTCAATACAAGTTGGGTCAGGAATTGCAAGTATTATTGTTCAAGAAGAAAACTGTGTATGAAAGAAGTGAATAGTTATACTGAAGTTATGCAAATTAAACTCTAAGTGGAAAAATCAGATTTTCTTTTGAAAGGAAATAAACCACTTGTTACACTGCAATGAAGCCTCATTTGTGAAGAAGTGGAAACTCCCAGTTTATGTAACGAAGGTGAGTCTACAAGGACCCTCCAAAGCAAAACAAAATCAGTTTTGCATTTGCTGATTAAATAGTATAACAGCAATTCTAATAGAAACAGAATAAAAGCCATGATGAATGCTTAAATTTTTAAGGTCTCCATTTCTAAATGGCTTTATTCAGCTTAATTAACTGAGAAGACTGATTAAACTAGTTAGAAATACATGTGTATGAAACATAACTCATACGCATACAACCTGCTGTTAAGATTATTTTCTCCCGTCTCTCAGAGCAATAAAATTTTGATTTGAGAATTATGTCATATTATAGTTTCGTGTTTAAAACACAGAGTGCCATTTAATTTCTTAAAAAGTATTACTTTGTTGCCTACCCAAGTTACAGTGTTATTTGAACCTGAGATGTTTGCATTTAAATTTCTGCAGAAGCCTGGGACTCTCATTCTTATTTCACTGGCCGTAAAATAGCACAAGGTGCTCTACAGGGTCTAATTTACCTCTTGTTTCCTCATCCCTAAACCTTCCAGAGGGACGAAAAACAGTAATTGATGGACAATCTCTAACATGAAAGCCATTTTGTAAATATTAAAAAGTAAGTCGAATTTCTGTTTGTTCTGCAACTACATGAAAAGAGCACCATTTTCATTAAGGTAGAAAATAGAAAACTAGGGGAAACCCATGGACCCTAGAATGGATGACATGGAGTTGCTAGGCGTCTAGAAAGAAGAGAACCCATCAGGATGTGATGACGACGCCAGCGAGGAACACAGGGACACATCTGTCTGCCTACTGGGCCCCTCGAGCAGCATGCCAAGCTAACGTGGATACTGCTTTGCCTCTCTTTCTAGCCACACTTCTTGCCTTTCCAAGTTCTTCCCACAAATTCCTACCTGTGTATCGCGCTCTTCCACATACAGGGATTTACACCTGTAGTTCACTCTTCCTACAAAACACCCTTCTTCCAACTCTCTCCTGTTCAATGCTCTGTGACTCATCCAGTCCCAAACTGCCACATTTAATTCATCTCTCCAGCCAGCGTATAGCAGATGACAATAATGAAGTAGAGATTAAGAGAGAAACAAGAAATGACAACATATGGTTTCAGGGAGGATGATGTGGATATATAGAATGCTATGGGGAACAGAACAGAGGTGAATAATGCTGCCTTGCTGCTCCCACAGACATCCACACTCCCTTAAGCCACAGATTCCGGCTCTCCTGCTTTGCTACCCCAGTCTCTGGTTTCTGGGCTTTGGGATCTTGGAATTTAACTATGACCCTGTAAAACTTCTATCACTAAGTTCTTCAACAAAAACAAAAACAAAATCACACAACCCAACAGATTATTCAGTAGGTATCTTCTAACTCATTATATGCCTCATATTATTGCATTTTTCTTGTTCTTATTGCCACTAATCATATTTATGTTTACATCACTGTTGCCTACAGTATTCTCCAAACTGTTTTTTAAATCTGATAGTCAATTTTATGCATCAGCTTGACTGGGCCATGGGAATGTAAGGGTTTATCATGATGAGACTAGCCTTTTAATTGGAGGACTTAGTAAAGGAGACTGTCTTCTCCAATGTGGGTGGGCATTATTCAATCTGTTGAGGACCTGAGTAGAAAAAATAGCAGAGGAAGGGAGGTTTGTTCCCTCTCTTCCTGCATGCTGAGCTGGTACATCAGTCTTCTCCTACCCTTCGATTGGAATTTACACCATCAGCAACCCTGGTTCTCAGGCATTTGGACTCAGCTGTAATTTACACCACCGGCTTGCTTTCCAGGGTCTTAGGCTTGCAGATGGCAGATCATGGGACTTCTCAGCCAATCATACGAGTGATATATAATTGGTTTTATTTCTCTGGAGAACCCTAATAGAATATCTCTATTTTTTCCTCATTCCAATACATTTTATGTACATGGCTGTCCTATTTGTCTTTCTGAACGAAAGTCTTATCTTACTGCTCCTATAATAAGGATAACAACAACAAAAATAACAATATAGTACAAACACAAAACCCAGAAAGCAAACAAAAAACCTCAGTAGCAATAAAGAACTTTCATAAATTGGAATCATTTCTCACCTTACATTCTACTATTCTTATCATGAACTCTTCAAATCTCTTCCTTGCAAAAACAGCACACTTCCCCATGGCCACCATTTGCTCATAATTGTTCTTATAAATGAAAGAGGGTAGAAGGTAACACTTATTAAAAACTTATCATTTGCAAGTATAGTGCTAACTGTCCTAACATATTAAAACATAAACTTGACTTGATTCAAAGGTCTGATTGCAGGAATGGCATGAAAGCAAAGAAGGTGATCTCTCTCAGTCAGAGGTAGGTGTATAAAAGGTGGCCTATACACTAGTCTGTCCTTTTAAATATCCACATGACCAGGGTTCTCCCTTAAGCCATCTTTGTTGCTTACATTTGTGAGGAACCTCCTCCACTCTTGTTACAGCAAGGCCTCCTTTCCCTATTCTCCTGCCTCCACGTGGAGGGACTTCTACTGCAATCACATTCCTGCCTCTTCTCACTCCTTCTACCACCTCACCCTTTATTTACTCTTCTCCATGGAGGGAAGAGGATTTAAGCAAAAGAATTGTACAACGCCTGCCAAGCCCCTTTCTCTCATTCTTTCTTGGAACCAACCTTTCCGTAGGATGGCAAATTCTGATCTGTTCTCTGACATTTGGGCTGCCTCTATGGAGAAGTCTATCTACTGTCCACTTGTGAGTGTTACTAGGAGGATATGTCTGTCTAATTCCACGGCAAAGTACCAGGGAACCCACTGTGACAATATTTCCCTCGATCCACAAATCTGTTATTTCTATTTCCATCTGTGTCTGACTCTTGTCTCTTATTTGGTTCCAAACTAAGACATGGATATAAAGTGCTATTTGTTGGTCTCCTAGCTGCTCCAACCTCTGATGTCTTTAACTAGCACTTTTGTGCCTATAGTCCCAGATACATATCTTCATATGGTTCCTATGATATTTATTTTGTGAAGAGCTTGCAGAGTACCTTCTAGATAATCTTTTCTAGGATCTTAGCCCATCTGCACCTTCCGAAATCAAAAGCTTCTCTCTATGAAATTCAAGACAACTAACTTCTCAAAACTTTATTCTCTATGTATTGTCAAAGATTACCAACAATATATTTGCAATCGTTACTGAAGTAATCTACATAAAAGGAAATGTAATTTCTTTTGGACCAGAGCCTAAACACAAGTTTGTAAAGAGCACTCTGCGTTCTCACTTGAGAGTACTTTAATTTTCTTTGATATATAGCATAGCAAATGCAAAACTATGCAAAGATTAGCAAGCTCGTGTTTTGCAACACAATTTGTATGCCTCTTTGTATGAGGGCTTTTTTGATCGTAGGAAGGCTCTAAACAACTTTATATATTTCAACTTTATTCTTTCCATCAAACTGCTTAACCCACCTAAGTATATATGTATATACAATTTGAACTATGGTTGTTTTGTTTACTATGTCTAATCTGGTAAAATATTCAAAATAATCTCACATTTATATTGACCTATTAAATATCTGCAGTTTGAATACTGGCATATTCTATACATTTTATGAAAAATTAAAAAGCTTGTGTTAAGTGGAACTAGCTGCCAGTACATCCCAGCTAGGGTCTACCAGGAAACAATGTGTACAATTGTGATAATTATCCACATTCTTTTCCTTTAAATAAATCATTAATCTGTGCCTAAATTGCTCTAATCAATAGGTCCTAATATAGCATTAGTCTACTGAGTGCATTCACTGAGGATAAGGAACTGACTGAAGAATTAGCTGATAAGAAATCTTTACCTAAAACACAGGCAGAACACTCTTTGACATAAATTGCAGCAATATCTTTTTGGATCCACCTCCTAGAGTATGAAAATAAAAACAAAAATAAACGAATGAGATCTAATTAAACTTAAAAGCTTTTGCACAGCAAAGGAAACCATAAACACAACAAAGAAACAAACCACAGAATGGGAGAAAATATTTGCAAAGGAAGCAACTGACAAGTGATTAATCTCCAAAATATACAAACGGCTCATGTAGCTCAATAAAAAAAAAACAAAACCCAATCAAAAAATGGGCAGAGGATCTAAATAGACATTTCTCCAAATAAGACACACAGATGGCCAAAAAGCAAATGAAAAGATGCTCAACATTGCTAATTATTAGAGAAATGGAAATCAAAACTACAATGAGGTATCACCTCATACCAGTCAGAATGGCCATCATCAAAAAGTCTACAAACAGCAAATGCTGGAGAGGGTGTGGAGGAAAGGGAACCCTCCTACACTGTTGATGGGAATGTAAATTGGTACAACCACTGTGGAGAACAGTATGGAGGTCCCTTAAAAAATGAAAAAGAAAGCTCCTTATGATCCAGCAATCCCACTCCTGGGCATATATCTGGAGAAAACCATAATTCAAAAACATACATGCACCCCAATGTTCATTGCAGCACTATTTACAATAGCCAAGACATGGAAGCAACCTAAATGGCCACTGACAGAGGAATGGATAAAGAAGATGTGGTACATATGTACAATGTATTATTACTCAGCCACAAAAAAGAATGAAATAATGCCATTTGAAGCAACATGGATGGACCTAAAGATTATCATACTAAGTGAACTAAGACAGAGAAAGACAAATATCACATGATATCACTTACATGTGGAATCTCAAAAGGTGATAGAAATGAGGTTATTTACAAAACAGAAACACACTCACAGGCTTCGAAAACAAACTGATGGTTACCAAAGGGGAAAAGTGTGGGGAGGGATAAGTTAGGAGTTTGGGATTAACATATACACACTACTATATGTAAAACAGATAATCAAAAAGGACCTACTGAATAGCACAGGGAACTCTACTCAATATTCTGCAATAACCTAAATGGGAAAAAATTCTGAAAAAGAACGGATATATGTATACATATAACTGAATCACTCTGTTGTACACCTGAAACTAACACACTGTAAATCAACCATACCCCAATATAAAATAAAAATTAAATTTAAAAAAATCCAGAAAACTGAAGAAGTTGTCACATAATCCACAATCCTTTTAAAGATTAAAAAAATACACAACACAATACAATATAACTTAGAGGCATATTTGGGTCCTAATTTTGTTCAAATAATTTAAGACAAAGTAAAGTTCGGGCATATAAAACTTTGAATTTCATTGAAAATTTCCTTTTTTGTCTCAACAGGTTTTAAACATAGATACCAATGTTGAAATGGGTAAATTATTGAAAGCAAAAAGGATGTCAAAGAAAGCATCAAATTTATTACTTTATAGTTATTGAGGAATTTTGTACCTGTTATTGCCAAAAGAACAGCTGGACTTTATATTTTCTGTACAAACATATTATCTTTGTGTGAGTGCGTATGTGTTCTTTTAAAAGTCTACATAAGGCCAAGTGTCACATCTTTCATTTTCTAGAAAAGGTAAGCCTTTTGGTCACCTACATAAAACCTGGATTAGCAAACTTTCCTACTCCTTCGATAAATTCTTTTCTAGGTTCCTTCCATCTTCCTGCCTTAGCTGAAACCAGGCTTTTCATTGTCAGGTCCATTTTCTGCAAAGTGCCTTCTAATATATAAGAATGATCCCTCTTATTTTCTGCATTCTATCTCTGCTTTCTTGGGGATCTAGGTCTTTAATTATCACCATTCCCTTATCCTTGATCTCTTTCTACTGGCTCATTTCCATCAGCCTTTAAATATGCTCAAGATTCTCTCAGTTTAATGAAGCAAAACAAAACAATAACACTCCCCCTTAATCCTACATTGCATTTTAGTTTCTGCCTTTCTCTAACCTATTACTTGTAGCTTAACTCATCCAAAGTGGCTATTTCCATTTCTTCACTCCTCTACCTATAAGCAACCTACCACCAACTGGCTCCCACCTCCATCACTCCTGAAACTGCCAGCATCATGGTCACCTCAGACATCTACATTGATAAATCCAGTGGATCCTCCTCAGTCCCTAGTTACTTGGATGTTCAGAAGCAGTTGACATTCTTGACAACTTTCTCTTCTTTAAACATTATTTTCCCCTGTGTTTCAGAGTCTCATAGTTTTAGCTTACCACTCTTGATTGCTCCTTCTTCCTCTCCTTTGCTAGGTCCTTCTACTCTGCCTATCCCCTAACTGATGGGACTCCTTAAGGTCCATTTAGGCCCTCCTCCATTCCTGATCTGTATCCCGAGTGATGACATCTAATCTCACGCTTTCAATTACCAAGCATATGCTTATGAATCGCAGATCATTTTCTCAAGGCAAGACATTTAGGCTTCTGACTAATATAGGAAACTGTTAGAAAACTCCACTTTCTACTTCTATAATCAACATGTACAAAACAAAACTAATCTTATCCCCCAAATCTGCTTTTTCCTCAAATAGTCCTAAGAAATCCTGAATTAGGCCACGTCTCTCCATTCCCACTGCACTCCCCTAAAGCGGCCACAGGCATCTCTCACCTGGATTACTGAGACGGCCTGAAAACTCTTCTTTACACCAAGTCTTCTTCCTCTTTAATTCATTCTCCAAGTTACCGCCCCAGTGATCTTTCTTAACTGGAAAACTGATTTTTACATTTTTATTTTAAACCCTTCAATCATTCCCCAAGGGTCTTCGGTAAAAACGCAAAATTCATATGCTATTCCAGGCCTTCTGGTATCTTGCCCCACTCTACCGCTTCAACCTCATTTGGAGTCTCTCTTTTGCTCTCTGTGCTCCATATATACTGAACGCTTATTACCTTTTTGCCCCTAAGATCCTTTAATATGTTCTTTCCTGCTTCAAAACTTTCCCATCATCTTTGCCTGGTTAGTCTGTACTCTTATTTACACTAGTGGCTCAAACTACATTTTGTTCCAGAAAGCCTTATTTGTCCCTCACAACCCAGTTAGGTCCTGCCCCTGAGGGCACTATGGCAACCTATACTCTCATCATACCATTGATCAGGTTTATTTACACACTCTTTTTTTTCATACTGTTTTGTTTGTCTTCTTAGTCAAACAGTAAACTCACTGAAGTCAGATAACATGCCTGTCTTCATAGATTTTCTTCACGACTCTCAGTTCATACACAACAGAAATTCAATAAACGTTTTTTTTTTTTTTTTTTGGATAAAATAGTGTGTGAAGTGGTAATACCTTCTGTGTGTATGCATAGGCTTTAAACAAGAACAAATTTATATTCCATATACATTTATGAAATATCTTTGAGCTATTAGGGAACCAAGAATTAATCTATTTCAACACTCTCACTTTTAAAATGTGAAAAGATTTGATGCAAAAAGATCAGTAATTTGCCCAAGGTCATAGAATTAATTTATTTGTTTTCTTGCTAATTTACATTTCCAAGTAGCATACCTCTCTCTCCTTGCTTCCTTTATTTCTTTTTTTTTTTAAAATAACTTTATTTATTTATTTTTGGCTGCTTTCGGTCTTCGTTGCTGCGCAAGGGCTTTCTCTAGTTGCAACAGGTGGGGGCTACTCTTCGTTGCGGTGCGCGGGCTTCTTACTGCAGTGGCTTCTCTTGTGGAGCACGGATTCTAGGCACACGGGCTTCAGTAGTTGTAGCACGCGGGCTCAGTAGTTGTGGCTCACAGGCTCTAGAGCGCAGGCTCAGTAGTTGTGGCACATGGGCTTAGTTGCTCCGCAGCATGTGGGATCTTCCCGGACCAGGGCCGGAACCCATGTCCCCTGCATTGGCAGGCGGGTTCTTAACCACTGCGTCACCAGGGAAGTCTGCTTCCTTTATTTATGTCAATCATGTAGATGTGCCTTCTTCATAAGATTTTGAAAAGCTGAAGCTGTTATTCATTTGGTATTTAGATACACAAATAATCTGAATTAAAAATACTGGTCCAGAGAAACAAATATATGTCTTTAAAGTGTTTTACATATGCCAAAACTCGCTTCTAATATCCGTACAATTGTTATTTTTATCACCTCTCCAAAATACTGTGGTAACATTTTTGATTATGTACAAAAACAAATGCAGCAATAAAGCCTGTATATTTTCCATCCCTGAGAACTATCTTCTTGAAATAAATTCATTCATTCATTCAACAAATACTGACTAATTGCCTGCTAGGTTTCAGGCACTGTTCAAAGTGTGTTGCATATGGCAATAAAGGAAAGAAAAAAGTCCCTGACCTTACAGAGCTTGGCTCTAGTTGAGGAGATAGAAAAATAAACTAATAAATAACTTAAATGGTAAGTTAGATAATAATAAGTATTTACTAAGAAGATAAATAAAGCAGATAAAGCAAACGTCTCTGTTATTTGTTGGTTGGTTGATTGGCTTTGCAGTTTTATCTGGAGCTATGACCAGAGGTTCTCATTTGAGTGAAGATGAAGGAAGATAAGAGAACTGGCCATGTACCTATGAGGGAAAAGAGCACTTCAGCAGAGAGAAGAGCAAGTTCAAAGGATCTGAGGTATAAGCATGACTGGTGTGTTTTGATCATAACAAGGAGGTCAGTAGGGCTGGAGCAGAATGAGCAAGGAAAAGATTAGTGGAATCTTTTCAGATAGGAGGTAATTGAACCAGACCATATAGGACATTGAAGGACACTGTAAGCACTTTGGATTTTACTCTGAGTGAAATGGAAAGCTCTTGGAGGGTTGTGTGTACTCTAGCTGCTGAACTGAGAATAGACCCAAAAGTAGCAAGGGTAGAATCAAAAGACTAGTTAGGAAGCTATTGCAATAATCTGGGCAAGAGATGATGGTGGCTTGAATCAAAAGAGTAGGAGTGAAAGTGGTGATAAACTGCGGAATGGGGATATATTCTCAAAATTGAGGCCATAAATCTTGCTAATGGGTTGAATGTGCGGTATGAGTGTAAGAGAGGGGTCATGGATGACACCAAGGTTTTTTGCCTAAGTATATAGAACGAAGTTGCCATCTATCAACTAGATGTGTTATTATTCAGAATATTAGAGTAAATACTGTTCTGGAGGCAAACTATAATAATCTCTAGTACAGCATTCAATACAGTGCACAGTCTTCCTGCAGTGAAGCCAGGATAGCTCCATTTTTGGAATATGCAGCAGAAGCATCTCTTTATTAAGCATTTTCAAGTAACACTCCTCTGACCTTACTCTGTGGTATTGACAGCAGCACTCTATACTGATTTTATTGCTTATAAAGGGTCATATGGAATATTACTGTGGATCAAAACCTAGGCAAAAAGTTTAATTAAGGAAAAAGAAAATATGTGTGTTTACAATATATATACATATATGTGTGTATATATATTTTCCCCACCATAACAATGTATTATTTAAGCTTAAATTTTGATATTTTGATATTTGGTGGATTAAGAGTAGTTTTCAACTTATTTTCAACATGTTGTGGACATTTAAGGAAGTTGAGTTTTTAAAAAGGAAAAAAAAATTTTTATGTTACTGAAAAATAGTTCTTTTCTTTCTTATATACCATCATATATATCTGCGTACCCAAATCAGTGCATGAACATAAGGAGATACACATGCATAAGTACATGTAACAGCTAAAAACTACTGATCAAGCCTGCTGTGTAAGCTGTAAGTACAGTAATCAAAAAAGTAAACGTTGAGATGTTTCTCCCAGATCAAACCAGGGAAACACACTTTTTAAAAATCCCTAAATACAACCCTTTAGTGTAAGACCTATGATAAGGATAACGCCTAAATTAAAGACACTCCTCAAAATTAAGATCAAAGAAATAGCAGAAAAGCCATTTAATTGATCAACATTTTTTTTTGTAAAATATAAAATCCTACTCAAACATGACTCATTGAAGAATAACATATTTTTAAATTTCAGTTTTGATGGCAATCCTTTGCACTTTTAAAACAAAATGCTAAACTTTTAACATACAGAAGCATTAATTCAATATAAATCCTACTTTCTAATTCCCAGGGATGCCTGATGACACTTGTTAACTTGATTACACATGTAGTGAAATAGGATTAAAAGGATTAAGTTTATATTCTTAAACCCGAGATGTTCTTACCAGAAACTGTATATAGGGACTGAACTTGCTTAAGCACTGCACACAGTTTCTATGATAAATATTTGTCCCAAACATTTTCAGATATATTGTTTTTTGGAATATTTTTGTTGTTAAAGTTATGAAATACTTAGCTTGTTTGGCTTTGAATGGCAGTGGATTTACTAAGACTCACTACTTTCTCCTTCTGTAATTTTACATTAATTTAGAACCCAGATCGGGAAGTGAAATGTCAATAGGGTCATTAAAAAATGGAAAACTGGGCTTCCCTGGTGGCGCAGTGGTTGAGAATCTGCCTGCCAATGCAGGGGACACGGGGGTTTGAGCCCTGGTCTGGGAAGATCCCACATGCCGCGGAGCAACTAGGCCTGTGAGCCACAACTACTGAGCCTGCGCGTCTGGAGCCTGTGCTCCGCAGCAAGAGAGGCCGCGAAAGTGAGAGGCCCGCGCACTGCGATGAAGAGTGGCCCCCGCTTGCCGCAACTAGAGAAAGCCCTCGCACAGAAACGAAAACCCAACACAGCCAAAAATGAATAATAAATAAATAATAAATAAATTTTTTTAAAAAGGAAAATTATTTGTATTTTTGATTGAATTTTATGTAGTTAATTAGTTTGAAAATAATCTACTTTATATATTTGAAATAGCCTTCTATTGTGTATGCTGTGATGTTCATGTTATTTTTCCATGTTTATATATGTGCATGAAATAGGTCTGAATATCCCTATCATATTTACTTAATTAAACATCTAAGAGTATTTGTGTGACTTTAAGTGCAAATCTCTTGCTTTCTCTAGGCCTTAATTATCAAGAGTGCTAGGTTTAGAGAAACAATTTGGTTCAAACTGTAGGTTCAGTAATTATGTGCTGCAAGTCCTAATGAATTATTTTATTCTGTGTGAGTCTGTTTTTTCATCTATAAAAAAGAGATAATAATTTAACAGTGCTGCAAAATTAAATTTTACAATACATTTACAGTAAAGATAGACTGAAACGGACATAAAATCTTAATGCTTCAATAGAAACAATTTCAATTAGAAACACTAATTTGCATTGCTCTTCTTTTACTGTGGTTATCACACTGTGGTTTGATCACACTTTAACATTATTTAGGAAAAAATTGTGCTTTATAGAGAAACACAATGATGTGAAGCATTTTTCATAAGAACTACAGTAAAATAGAATTTAATATATGTACTGCCAAATGCCCTCCATCGTTCGGCAAAGTTGTGCAGTCTTGAATGATACAGTCCATTTTGGCAGCTGAACCAGAGCTCAAAAGGGAGATGTGAATAAAATACCATATTTTATATTTCTAACATAAAATGAACCTTTCTATTAATAGTTTGACAATGACAATCCATCACGCCTCACCTAATCTAAAGCTTCTGCACACATTATAGTTTTAGGTCTTAGAAATAATGATTAGGTGCAGCTGTAAAACACAGTGATTCAAAATGAAAGGTTCATTAGTCACATAACAGGAGTAGCACCAAAGAACTGCACAGGGAAATCTGGGATTTCCCTTTTGCCTATCTTTTGGTACTCAATCTGTTTTGGCCTGAGGTCTGCATGCAGACAGATGCCCAGAATTGATTTTTTTTTTTTTTTTTTTGCGCCCTAATGATTCCCTTTGCCCTCTTTGCATTAAATTGATTGAGGTGGCAATGACTATGCTGATATTCTAAATGGACTGTGAGTCCCTCACGGCACACCTGAATCAAGGAGAAATACAATTTGAACCGGTATTTTTTCCACATTGGCTATTTTATCTGTGAGTACCACATGAATTCTGACCAGTGTATGAGTAGTGCTGAAATTAACTTATTTTCCCCTTATATCATCTCCCATAGTCTGAAGAAACAACACTGGCTTGGGAATCATAAAACATAAATACCTCATGCCTAGTGGGTCTCATGTTTTCTAGATTACCTTTTCAGTCACTGAAGAATAATTTCTCATATCCACCCCAGTCTCTCTCATAATGAAAACCAGAGGTTTGGGGCATAGTTCTTGACAAGGCTGTTGGAGTTCTGATAAGAGCTACGTGACACACCAAACACTGGTTGGACGGCAGGGGTTCTGAGGTTCCCCTTAGAGGAATCCAGATATTTTTGAATTTAATCTTGAGATCCCAGTACTAACATTATATCACATTATAGGTGGCGTCTTTCTAATGAAAATGTAGGCTGCAACTGACAATATTCTGCCATTGTACCAGGAATGTAGCAGGCAATGGATACATATTTGTGAAGTTGAGTCATTGAGATTGTTACCAATATCACCAGATATCCATTTTTAACTCTCTTGAACTCCTCATTCATTTCTTCCCTACCGCCTCCTTGCCTTTTCTTTCACTGACCTTCTTTTTTTCTAGGCCATCATACTTTCATTCTAATTGCAGCAGTCCCCTTCCTGTTCTCTTTCACCCTACCAAGAAAGTGTGAAATCTCAAAATGATAACACCCATAATAAGGGGAAGGAACAATTCAAAACAATAAACCAGTGGTGAAATAACTTATTAAATATATCACCTACAAAAATACCTATTATAAGGAACACCTTCATTTATTACTCTTTCTCTAAATTCATTTTGGGACCAAAATGTTGAAATAATTGAAATGCACTATTACCAACTTAGCACAATGGACAGATGTGGAAAACCAATGAGGGTTTTGTGTTTTTAAAAAGTGAAAGATATCATTACATTCTTTATATTTTTCTAGTTTACTTAGAAGGAGATTTAATATTTCTGTTTTAAATTAATAACAGAAGACCATCTCAAAACAGTACTTAGAGTTATTTCAATATCAATAGGATTTGTTCATTCATATTACTGAGATTTACTTTTCCCTTAGGATACATCCAGTATTTTCCATTTCCATTGACAACACTAACACTGTTTACCTCACTACTGCAATAGCTTACTAACTGGCTTCTTTCTTTGGTCCTTAAAATAAACCTGATTTTATTTTCTCTTACAAAACCCTTAAATGACACCCCATTGTCTATAGCTCTCTTCAAATAGGAAGCAAGCTTCATATGGTGTTTGTGAGAAGATGCACTGGAGTGTTGTAGAATCTCGTTATTCCAAGCATGGTCCAGGGACCAGTAGCCTAAGTCATCCGGGAGCTTGTTAAAATGCAAACTATCAGATTCCACCCCAGACCTACTTTATCAGAATCTACAAAAAGTTCTCCAGGTGTTCTATAAATTTTTACTCAAATTATATTTTATCTATAAAATAAAAAACACATTAAGAATTGCTAACATTTAGCATACAAATCAATACTGGTGCCTTACTTACTCCATTGGCTACCTATGCTATTCTGAAAGAAGGTCAGAATTAGATCAAGTAAAGGCATATTTAAACTTTTCTTTCATTTTCACTTGTTTAATATATTGGAGTTTCCTTGTATATTAATACATAGATTGAAGTGTTATATAATCTAGAGTAGCATAAATCAATTTTCCCAAAATAAATATATGGCATGAAAGTGTGAACATGAATTGAAGATAGGACGAAGTATGCAAACACAAGTGAACAACAAACTGGCAAAGCAGATTCTGCTTTTCCTACTACAAACTCTTTTTCAGTCATCTGGCGGGGTTGGGGATTGGGAACAATGACAATCTAGTCATATCTGATAAGAAACTGACCAGTAAAATTATTGAGATTATTTGAATTATGATACACAAAAGCTATTACTAACTAACGTAAGTGTACTTTGTACTTTGAGGTTTGCATTGATCAAAACCTAAACTTCCCTCAAAATATTACAAGAACTGAGTAGACTGAGAGAGGTTGCCAGTATCAATAAGTACAGTAAATATTAGTAACACTTAATGCGTTTATTTTCTAGTACCTTCAGGCTTCATGGTGAACAAGACATTTTAAAACTAAAGATTTTGTTAATAATGACAAACCTCTTTCTCTTTTCCAGCAACATTAAGAGTTATGATACACCATCACTTAACAGAAATGTCCTAAATTAAAAAATATTTTGAAGTATCTTTTAAATTTCTAACTTAATAATGAAATAATTTAATGAAATTGTACCATTAGAGGAATATAGCTTTCTTCTGCCCTGGTCAAAGAAAATGACTGAAATAATATACGGTAAACAATATGATAACAACTTAAACAAAATCCTTTGTCAGCAAACTTTTGGGGAGAATCACACAGAAAATACTGCTGATGAGTTAGCTGAAAGAAGAGGCATATCAAATTAGGTAATTTTCGGAGGTTGCTCATACTGAGACTCAAATATAAAAGTTTCTGTTCTGTCTTAGCTCATGAAAAGTTTAGTTTGGGACAGTAAATACGAATATGTATGGAGAAAGGTATGTTATGAGTGGTGGATGACATTTAACGAAAGTGGTGTTTTGTGCGGAGACCACTGTCTGTAAGGGTAACCACTGATGAAATAGATTCTAGAGCAAGGTTACTAAAAGATAACACTACATGTGAATTTCTTTCACTGCATCCTTCCAGGACAGTGCAATGCGAGGAAGAAGTTGAAGCGTGAAGGGCCAAAAATGTTATACTATGTTTTAGAAGCAAGCAGGCAAGGAAGCAAGCAAACAAAAACCCAAGATCTACAGTAAATTCTTAACAATAATCTGTAATGATATATGGGCAGTGATCGTGAACATCATTTATACTACAGAATGCTTTGCTGGTTTGCTCATGTAAAATGCTTTAAAAAGAATCAGATTTAAAGGTACACTGAGGGCTTCCCTGGTGGCGCAGTGGTTGAGAGTCTGCCTGCCAATGCAGGGGACACGGGGGTTTGAGCCCTGGTCTGGGAAGATCCCACGTGCCGCGGAGCGGCTAGGCCCGTGAGCCACAACTGCTGAGCCTGCGCGTCTGGAGCCTGTGCTCCGCAACAAGAGAGGCCGCGAGAGTGGGAGGCCCGCGCACCGCGATGAAGAGTGGCCCCCGCTTGCCGCAACTAGAGAAAAGCCCTCGCGTAGAAACAAAGACCCAACACAGCCAAAAATAAATATAAATAAATAAATTTAAAGGTACACTGAACAGTTTTCTCTTATTAAAAAAAGAAATCCAAATTTACTGACTTCTAGAAGAATGCTGCCTACTACATTGTTTGGAAAAAAGTATAAACATATTTAATCTGTCTTTTCAAGGTAGTATTTTAAGCAAATGAAGTCCCCATGGACACTATGCACACTTATATTTGGAGTCAAAATTTGCTCACTTGTTTAAATGTTTGAAATAAAGATTTTCAGCAGATTTTAGACCTATGTGTTGAATGTATAGGAAAAGTCTTCCAATTAGTTTGCCAAACAACTGATTAACATTAGCGAAGACAGAGATACAACCAGCTAATAATGAATGCGGAAATATTCAACATCAACAACATCAGCATACTTTCTGTCATTGGTGAGTGGATTTGAAATGACCATCATGATTTAGTAAGCATGAACAATGATACATTCTTTCCTTTTGGATTCACCTATTTTGTTGCAGAATCATTTTGCACCTAGACACATTGCACCTTAACTGAGCTCAGAACCAGAGCTTGAAACTTTGTATTCAACATGTTTAATAGGAATTTTAAAAAAAGAAGTGAAGCATTTTAAAAACAAAATTAATAATATTCAAATTAGTTATTAGCTAAATTGAGTAACTTTTTAAAATTTCTCTGTTTATCTTATATAAAGTATATAAAATAAAAACAAATGGCGCTTCTGGAGGAGATAAAATGTACTCTAAATTCCTTAATCTTATTTTTCCCTCTTTTTAATTTATATTTTTGTCTTATAAAAATTAATATTTTAAAATACAAAGTGTTATTTTATATAATGCATTACAATATACTTTATTGTGAAATTAGTACTCTAAACTTACTGTTTGGATATTACATTTTTATTTTCCTCACCCTTGGTTCAAAATAAGAGCCAAATACAAGATATTTCTGTCTACAACTTACCCTCCTCACCCAAACATTTCAGCTAATTAAATGTTTATTAGCTTATCCTCCTGTACACTGGTCAGTAGTTATAACTCATGTTCAGTTCCTTTATCTTTGGATCAATACTACTCATCTCCTGCAGCCTGGTGGCCACCCATTTTTGAGTCCTATCTTTCACTGAATATCCCTTTTATATTTTCTTTTCTGTCTCCTGAGATTTTCTCAATCCCCTGAGAGCTCCTCAGCTGTTTATCTGGTAGTGCACCCATTTGCCCTCCACAAGGCAATCTCAGTTGACCTTTTCATTCATATCTCTTTCTCCTACACCAATTCTGTACTCCAGTTAAAACAGCCTCTCCATCTTCTCCAGGACATACCATGTATATATATACGTGGTCTCACTTTGCAATGACCACTATATTCTTAAAAATGCTTTTTTGTCCTCTCTGCAACCTAATTAGTTCCCTTGAAGACAGTTCATATTTAACTTTGTCCCTTTTCAATAAACTGAATCCATTTTTTTCTCCTGAAATCCTATATTTATTCCCTATGCAGATAATGTGCCTTGTGCTATATACACTGTCATATTGTACTGTTGTTCCGTAATACACAGTGATGTATTTTCCCATTTAATTATTTTGTTACTTTTCATAAAAATAAGCTTTGTATCTATGAAGTTTGAACTTCCTTGAGGGAAGATAACTTCTGATTATTGTGCATTCCCAAGAGTGCCTACCATGCTGTTGACAGAGAATAGATGCTTCTTAATACAGTCTTAATAATTTAGGAAAGATTCATCAACTGTGTATAACGCATATGTTTAACTCATACAATTAAGAGTTCTAACTACTTCCATTATGCCTCAGAGTTATTAGTAGAAATTACATGTTTACAGTGAATTCTTAAAGTCAAGTTAACCCAAGTTTGCTTGGGTTAAAAAACTGGTCTATTTCTGTTATCTCAAGATCACTTTTTCTTTGACTATTTCATCATAGTCTACTTTATTTCACTTGTGGAGTTAGAGTAAGTTCAACTGCCTAATCTAAATAAATAATACAAGCAATGAGCCACACAGAAATCAATCCACCTGTAAAACAGTAATGTAATGTGGTTGAAATGACAAAGGAAATCAAACTATAGACTAAATCTCAGACAACCTTTGCAAAAGAATCTAATTTGTGCCTCATGGAAACAGACAAATTTTGTTGATAGAAGAAGTATTATGATGCATGGCCTTCCATTCGTCTCCTTCAAAAATGCTATTAAAAAGCCTTATATACTTAATCACCCTAACCACTATCACAAGTAATGGCACTCTAAGTCCAGCTTATTTTAGTGTTACACTAAAATTTAAACAAATACACTAATGTTTATGTATGTTTTGCTGTGCATTTCAGGCATTTTAACAGTGTTAATAAGTGAATATTCACACAATTACACATAAATTTAGAACAATGCCATTCATTATTTAAGAATTTTTAAGAGTGTCTCTCTGGAAAAAAATCCTCATGGCAGAGATATGATTTTATCTGCAAAAAAAGAGACGGTGTTTTTATTGAGCATCAAATACATGGGTACGTATTTGATCTTTCAAAACATGAACACATATTTTTATTTTAATAGAGATTCACATGACATCCTTTGGTAATACCTTTACAGTAAGATTTTGAAAAACTGACCATGTATTGCTTCAAGTATGATAATGCGTAATCATTAAATAGATAAGCCACAATTCAGAAATGTAAAATAAAACTGTGAAAACCAAGTGCAGTCATCCATGTGGCATACGGCAGAACACAGAATGCAAAGTGAGTGAAACCATGTTAAACATGAAATTAATTCTTATTCATGAGCTTAACCCTACAGGGTTTACTCTTCCAAGCTTATATGTGCTTTCATCTTTCAAAATATTTTCAGCACATTTTAAAGTCAAAGATATTTTACACTGTACCTATAGTATATAGCGTACGTATAAAACACAAAACAACATTTACTCATGTAGTGAAGACCTTTCAACTATTTATAAAGCAACAAAACAACAACAACAACAGTAAATGTGCTTTCAACTCCATCTATAGAACACTGCCTAACCTTGGATCCAGAGCTAATTATCTTTATGGCTTTGAAAGTACATGTAAAAGGCCTATGGCAGTGACCTTACTGTAAGATTATCAAATGGAAGTGAGGGCATACGAACCATGGTTGAAAGCCTATTTCTTCAGATGAATCATTTTCAAAGTTTGTAACCTATACACCTCACACAATTTTTTTTAAATGCCTTCAAAGAATGTAATTTCAAAGGCACATGTATACTGGACTTGACCCTGAACATATTTAGTGACATCGAACTACCTCTTATAACTATGAACTTTTAGTAAACATAGCCCTTGGAACATAAATATCCAAACAGTATTGACTAGTGTTAATTACCCAGAACTGTAACTAAATATACTTGTATGAGAAAAATGACTGACAATATTTGATGACAGTTCTATCGTCACCAACTAACAAACCAATCCCATCTCATGTTCTCAATAAGACAATTTCTTTCCATGCTGGGTTTTGTCCTCTAAAAAAACCCCTCAGGAAATTGGCGTTTCCTATGGGATATAGGATTAACCGAAAAGCAGAAATGACATATCCACGCACTATAGGTGTGAGTTCCTCCACTTCGTATTATGTCAGTATCACCCAAGTTATCTCCATTGCTGAATTTTGATTGATATCTCCAAAAGTCAGAAACTACATCTTGACTTACATACAGTAACATCTTCATGTTGATGTTGGTGTTCCTTAAATGACATTTAATGATAAAAAGCCAGGATATATGTGTTCAAAAATAATGCAACTCTAAGAGCCTTTGATCTCTTTACCTGCTCCTGTATCACTTTTTAAAAATTTTTTATTTTATATTGGGGTATAGTTGATTAACAATATTGTGTTAGTTTCAGGTGTACAGCAAAGTGATTCAGTTATACATACACATGTATCTATTCTTTTTCAAGTTCTTTTTCCATTTAGGTTATTACAGAATATTGAGCAGAGTTCCCTGTGCTATATAGTGGTCCTTGCTGGTTATCTGTTTTAAATATAGCAGTGTGTACATGTCAATCCCAAACTCCCAATCTATCCTCCCCCTGACCCTACCCCCTGTAACCATGAGTTCGTTCTCTAAGTCTGTGAGTCCTGTATCACTTTTATGTAGCTGTTAGAGACAGAGAAAACTATTGATGGCTTGATCTGGCTGAAGTAATGTTGAATGTAACTGAGGAGAAAAACTCATCTTCCAGTACATAAGAGGCAGTTTTTAAACACAGTATGGGGAGTTGAGGTCTGAAGGAGTGAGACTTTTACAAAGTCCATGCTGAGAGTTCAACATGATTGAGAAAGATATGTGCTCTGAAGAAAAATTAAAAACAGAGAGCTGTACATAAGTTGGAAACTAATGATCTCTTCCTTTTAGATCCTCTTGTATTACCTCTTTGACCCCTCTCTTGAACACCTGTAATACTGTTTTGGTTTCTCTTAAAGCACTGATAACGACCTTTCTTATGTTACTACTGTTTATGTCCATATTATTTTCTTTTCTAGAATGTAAACTTCCTTAGGAAGCAAATTGCTCCAAAGGATAGGAATTTCAATTTATAAAATTTTTACTCCACACAGGGAATAACACAGTACCTCACTGTGTTTCCTGAAAACTATGTGACTGTGGAGAAAGAGAGAAAGTAATTGAATAAACTTCCATTTTATTTGACAAAGCATCTTTTCCCTAATTTTATAGTCATTTTTAAAATTTTCTTGTCAATGATTTTTATTGCTTAGAGGACTAAATCTAATTATCTTATTTTTACCAGAGGCTATACTTATTGGAATTTCCCACCTTTAAAAGTTACAACACTTTTCTGTAAGAACCCTCTGCTTCTTCAAATAGGTCTTCTTACACATTCAAATTCCCTCTGTGAAATGCTTTCCGTTCTCTAGTTGTTTATGGCATACACATTTCCAGCTCAAATTCTTAGTACTCTATTGGAGTGTTAAGAATATATTAGTTGGTGAGAGTTTTTGAAGTATCTATAATGTCACAGTAACAGAACTATGTTTCTGTATATTAAAGAGAGGCAGGGAATGATGTATTATAATTAATTGACTCTCAAGCACAATTTTATGGATTAGTCTCAAAATTACTTTTTGTTTCATCTGAATCTGTAAGAAACAAAAGTTGACATAGTGTAACATGATGCTAAAATTGTTAGTATTCATTCTTGGATAGATAATGACACTTTTGAATCATGGGAAAGCAAAGCCAAGTGTTTTGTTTATAAATATAAATATCTTGTTTTCACATTCTTAGCTATGGATGTAAAATGGACATATACATAAAAATATTCTGTATTAAAATGAAAAATGTATGACCAGAAAAATGGAACCACTATGAGCTGGTTTCTTATACTCAAATGGCAGTATATTATTTCAAGCGTTATAGTAAACATACTTAAATATATTAAGTTTTAAACATTCACATGGTAAATACATAGTACTTAAAGTTCAACAATGCTTTTTCTAACATACTTAATTTACAACTAAATTTTCAGGTTAATATCTAGGCAAAGAAGCAGCAAATACAGTGTTTATAGACATTGAGTGAATTCTTTTCTAAAGATGAATACTTAGAGTAAATAGAGATATCACAGATGCATCTAAGATGTTCTGAATAATAATCATTAATAATAATAAACTGGGTCCACATGATAGGAGTCAGAGCAAATTTCTTCATCTTTTGTAACATTCTAGGGCTGTTCAAAGCTTTTTTAAGGCTGCAAAAAGAAAGCACTAGATATTATTTTTATTCTTCTGGAACCAAAATCATAAAGGAAAGCCACCATTTTTCTTGATACTCAAAAGAAAGGGCTAAGTATACCTACAATAGTCATTTATACAAATGGAAAACTAAGAAGAACTAAATGATAAAAAAAGGCATTCTTGACCTCCAAAGGAGGATACTGACATTTACTTCATTTTGTTGACATAATAAGAAGAGTATTTTATATGCCAGGGGAAACTCAGATCAGACTGAGGGGACTGTCTGCTTCTGAAGACAGAAGTTTTATGTGTGATGGTGGTAGGGAATGGAATTAGTGACACTTCTTTTGGACTAACACCAAATTTGCCATTTTCTCAGAGGAACAGGTCTCCTAGGAATATTTGCGCCAGATAAATATTATCATTTCATCATTTTCCACGTATAAATTAAAACCTAAGTTAAAAAGAAAAGGTTTGAGGGAGATTGATCAGGATAGTGGAATAAGAGGACATGGATCTAACTTTCCCCCACAAACACATCAAAAATACATCTACGTGTGGAACAATTCTCACTGAAAACTAATTGGAAACTGGCAGAAGGACCCTGGAACAACAAAGGCTGTAAGAAAGATCCACACATAACTGGATAGGAAGGAAAGAAAGGTGATCAGATTGGGACCACGCCCCTGGGAGGAGACTCAGAGAAAGAGGGAGAATACACGGGTGGACAACTACTCTGAGGAGAGAGTGGTGAGAGCCACAGGTTGGGCACCCTAGTCTTGGAGTCCTACATCGGAGACATGAGCACCCTTGACTGGCTGGAGGACCACTGGGACTAACAGGAGGGCTGTGGGAAGCCTGGACTCAGCTTGAAAGGAGTGTGTGTGCTGGCCTGACCCCAAGGCAGGGCAGAGAGGGTGGAGAGAAGACTCATCTAGTGGCTGCTAGGTTTCCTGTGACCACCTTGATGCATGCCCCGGCCCTAGCCAAGCAAATGTTCAGGCCCAGCTCACTCTACGTCACAGCATGGCACTGGATCTGGGACAGCCACAATGGGGGAGAAGACCTGGCCAATAGATGTAGAGGTGACCCTATCCTAGGGCAGAGCCTGGGTGTAGCAGTGGCGGCCATTACTGGTACTTACTCAAGCAGCACATCAGAAGCAGCCCACAACTCTGGCAGCAGCTGCTCGATCAGGGCTCATGCCCCAGTGTAGGCAGAGAGTCCATGTAGGCCCTGCCTGCCCTGCAGTATGGACCCACAATAGGGGGAGGGTGGCAGAAGCAGGGGGCAGTGACCCACTGTAAGTGACGAAGGGGACTTGCACCCAAAGCTGCATCTGAGCAGAGTGAGAGAAACAATTCTAAGTGTATGCACAGGCAGTGCATCAGAGACAGCTTGGACACCTCTCTGTAGTTTACACAAGCCAAGAGCCCACACAGGCCCCCCTGTGCTTCAGCACTTCCCCACTCTAGGGCATGGGTCCCTGTGTGGGGAGAGAAGAAAACAGACCCCTCAAGGGAGCAGAGCCAGAACCCCCAGGGCTTCTGCTCCAGCAGCCTGGGAACAGATCTCACACCTGATAGGGTGTTGATGGCCACTGAGTAGAGGTAAAGTCCCAACTCAAACCTGGCTCCAGCTCTAGACCCTCCATCTTCAGTCCCACCCCCTACCAAAGCAGTAACTGCCAGCACACCCTGAGGAAAGACATGCCTTGCAACCACGTCAAATCCAGCTTTCCCTCCAAAGGCACTAGGCACACACAGTCTGTATAAGGATGCTCCCGCATAAGAACACCCCTTTGAGATCTCAAGAAGTAAGTGTTTAACCTAAATTCATAGAGGCAGATAAAGTTAAGCAAAATGAAAAGGCAGAGGAACTGCTCTCAATGGAAAGAGCAAAAGCAAATCCCTGG